>NW_028295817.1:7591139-8856329 GCF_964341445.2 Mesoplodon mirus
GCCTTGTCATCACAAGGCTCCATGACCCTTCTCATCACAACACTCCAAGAACCCGGTAATCACAATGCTCCATGCCCCTTTTCATCTCAATGATCCACGAACCCTGTCATCACAATGCACCATGCCCTTCACCATAATGCTTCATGCTATTTTCATCACAATGAAATCAAAATGCTCCATTACCTCTGTCATAACAATGCTCCAAACCCTTGTGATCACAATATTCCATAACACTTGTCATCACAATGCCCCATGAGGCTCGTCATCACAGTTATCTATGGTCTTCTCATCCCAGTGCTCCATGACCTTTGTCATCACAATGATCCATGCCCTTTTCATCACAATGCTCCAAGACCCATGTAATCACAATGCTCCATGCCCTTGTCATCACAAAGCTCAATGACGCATGCCATCAGAATGCTCCTTGGTCTTCTCCTCACAATGTTCCACGTGCTTTTATCACAATGTTCCAAGACCCCTGTAATCACAATGCTCCATGCCCCTTTTCATCAGTATGCTCCATGAGAATTCTCATCACAAGGCTCCATGGTTTTGTCATCACCATGCTCCAGGACCTTGTCATCACAATGCTTCACGACCTTGTCATGAAAATTCTCAATGGCACTTGTCATCATAATGCTCCAAGCCCTAGTCATCACAATGCTCCATTATATTTGTCATCACAATCCTCCATTACATTCGGCATCACAATGTTCCATGCCATTGTCATCACAATGGACCATGACATATATCATCACAATGCTCCCTGACAACTTTCTTCACAATACTCCATGACCTTCTCATCACAATGCTCCATGCCCTTGTCATCACAATGCACCATGTCCACTGTCATCACAATAATCTATGAAATTTGTTAGACGAATGCTCCATTCTCCTGTCATAACAATGATCCATGCTCTTGTCATTACAATGCTCCATGACCCCTGTCATCAAAATGCTCCGTGACTCCAGTCATCACAGTGCTTCATAACGTTTGTCATTACAATGATCCATGCCAGCGTCATCACAAGGCTCTGTGACCTTTGTAACCACAATGCTCTGTGAACATTTCATCACAATTCTCTGTGACCCTTGTCATCACAATGCTCCTTGTCTTTGTCAGAACTATGCTCCATGACCATTGTCATCACAATGTGCCACGTGCATTTCATCACAACGGTCCACATACTTGTCATTGTAAGGCTCCATAAACGTTGTAATCACAGTGGTCCATGCACTTCTCATCAAAATGCTCTCTCACCAGAGATATCACAATGTTCCATCACTAGTCATCACAATACTCCCTCACCCCTGTAATAACAAGGTTTCATGACCCTGTCATCACAATGCTACATCCCCTTATCATCACAATGTTCCATGACCCCTGACATCACAATGTTCCATAACCCCAGTCATCAAAATGCTCCATGACGATTGTCAACACAATTCTCCATGCACTTGCCAGCACAATGCTCCCTGACCCTTGTAATCACAATGCTCCAAGCCATTGTCATCACAATGCTCCATTACCTTTGTCATCAGAATCCTCCATGACGCTTGTCATCACAGTGCTCCATGACACCTGTCATCACAATGCTCCATGGCTTTGTCATCACAATGCTCAATACACTTGTCATCAAAATGCTCCCGGACACTTGTTGTCTGTATGCTCCTTGAACCCTGTCATGACAAGGCTCCATGCCTTTTTCATCACAATGATCCATGCTCTTTTCATCACAATGCTCCAAGACCCATGTAATCACAATGCTCCATGCCCTTGTCATCACCAAGCTCAATGACGCATGCCATCAGAATTCTCCTTGGTCTTCTCCTCACTATGTCCCATGCCCTTGTCATCACATTGTTCCATGACCCCAGTAATCACAATGCTCCATGCCCCTTTTCATCAGTATGCTCCATGAGAATTCTCATCACAAGGCTCCATGGTTTTGTCATCACAATGCTCCAGGACCTTGTCATCACAATGCTTCAAGACCTTGTCATGAAAATTTTCAATGGCCCTTGTCATCATAATGCTCCAAGCCCTAGTCATCACAATGCTCCATTATATTTGTCATCACCATCCTCCATTACATTTGGCATCACAATGTCCATGCCATTGTCATCACAATGGACCATGACATATGTCATCACAATGATCCCTGACAACTGTCTTCACAATACTCAATGACATTCTCATCACAATGCTCCATGCCCTTGTCATCACAATGCACCATGCCCACTCTCATCACAATAATCTATGAAACTTGTCAGACCAATGATCCATGCCCCTGTCATCACAATGCTCCATGCACTTGTCCTCACAATGCTCCATGACCCCTGTCATCACAACGCTCCGTGACACCAGTCAACACAATGCTACATAACCTTTGTCATCACAATGTTCCATGCCCGACTCGTCACAAGGCTCTGTGACCTTTGTAACCACAATGCTCCATGAACTTTTCATCACAATTCTCTGTGACCCTTGTTATCAAAATGCTCCATGTCTTTGTCAGAACAATGCTCCATGGCCATTTTCATCACAATGTGCCATGCACATTTCATCACAACGGTCCAAAATATTTTCATTGCAATGCTCCATAAACATTGTAATCACAATGGTCAATGCACTTCTCATCAAAATGGTCTCTCACCACTGATATCACAATGCTACATCACTATTTGTCACAATACTCACTCACACCTGTCATCACAATGATTCATGGCGCCTTTCATCACAATGCTACATGCACTTATCATCACAATGCTCCAAGAACCCTGTAATCACAATGCTCTATGCCCCTTTTCATCTTAATGATCCATGAACCCTTTCATCACAATGCACCATGCCCATCATCATAATGCTTCATGCTATTGTCATCACAATGAAATCAAAATGGTCCATGACCTCTGTCATAACAATGCTCCAAACCCTTGTGATCACAATATTCCATAACACTTGTCATCACAATGCCCCATGACGCTCGTCATCACAATTATCCATGGTCTTCTCATCACAATGCTCCATGACCTTTGTCATCTCTATGCTCAATACACTTGTCATCAAAATGCTCCCTGACACATGTTGTCTGTATGCTCCTTGAACCCTGTCATGACAAGGTTCCATGATATTTTCATCACAATGATCCATGCATTTTTCATCACAATGCTCCAAGACCCATGTAATCACAATGCTCCATGCCCTTGTCATCACAAAGCTCAATGACACATGCCATCAGAATGCTCCTTGGACTTCTCCTCACAATGTTCCATGCCCTTTTCATCACAATGTTCCAAGACTCCTGTAATCACAATGCTCTATCCCCCTTTTCATCAGTATGCTCCATGAGAATTCTCATCACAAGGCTCCATGGTTTTGTCATCACAATGCTCCAGGACCTAGTCATCACAATGCTTCACGACTTTGTCATGAAAATTTTCAATGGCCCTTGTCATCATAATGCTCCAAGCCCTAGTCATCACAATGGTCCATTATATTTGTCATCACAATCCTCCGTTACATTTGGCATCACAATGCTCCATGCCATTGTCATCGCAATGGACCATGACATATGTCATCACAATGCTCCCTGACACCTGTCTTCACAATACTCCATGACCTTCTCATCACAATGCTCCATGCCCTTGTCATCACAATGCACCATGCCCACTCTCATCACAATAATCTATGAAACTTCTCAGACCGATGCTCCATGCCCCTGTCATCACAATGCTCCATGCCCTTGTCCTCACAATGCTCCATGACCCCTGTCATCACAGCGCTCCGTGACTCCAGTCATCACAATGCTTCAAAACGTTTGTCATCACAATGTTCTATGCCCGACTCAGCACAATGTTCTATGCCCGACTCATCACAAGGCTCTGTGACCTTTGTAACCACAATGCTCCATGAACTTTTCATCACAATTCTCTGTGACACTTGTCAACACAATGCTGCATGTCTTGGTCAGAACAATGCTCCATTACACATGTCATCACAATGCACCATGCACTTGTCATCACAGTGTTCCACAATCTTTTTATCACAATGCTCCATAAACCTTGTCATCACAATGCTCCATGCACTTCTCATCAAAATGCTCTCTCACCACAGATATCACAATGTTACACCACTATTCGTCACAATAATCCCTCAACACTGTTATCACAATGTTCCATGACTCCTGTCATCACAATGCTACATGCACTTATCATCACATTGTTCGATGACCCCTGACATCACAATGTTCCATAACCGCTGTCATCAAAATGCTCCATGACACTTTTCATTCAAAAGCTCCAAAACCACTGACATCACATTGTTCTATAACACCTGCCATCAAAATGTTCCATTTCACATTGCATCAAATTGCTGCATGACCCGGTCATCAATATGCTCCCTGCCCTCTCATCACAAATCACCATGCCCTTGTCATCAAAATGCTCCAAGACTTGTCATCACAAATCTCCATGAGCCTTGTCATCACAATGCTCCATGTCATCGTCATCACAATGCTCCATGAAACTTCTCATAATATTGCTCAATGCCCTTGTCATCACAAAGCTCTATGATACTTGTCATCACAATGCTCGATGCCCTTCTCATAACAATGCTCCTTGCCCTTGTCATTACAATCCTGCATGAGCCATGTATCATAGTGTTCCGTACCCTTGTTATCACAGTGCTCCATGACCACTCACATCACAATAATCCATGAAACATTTCAGACCAATATTCCATGCCCTTCTCATCACAATGCTCCATTACCCCTTTCATAACAATGCACCATGACCCCGGCCATCACAATGTTCCACGGCCTAGTCATCACATGGTTCCATGACAATTGTCATCACAATTCTCAAGAACCCTGAAATCACAATGCACCATGCCCTTGTCATCACAAAGCTCCATGATGCATGTGATCAGAATGTTCCATGCTCTTCTCATCTCAATGCTCCATGCCCTTGTCATCACAATGCTCCAAGACCATTGTAATCACAATGCTCCATGCCCCTTTTCATATCAATGCTCCATGAACTCTGTCATCACAATGCACCATGCCCATCATCATAATGCTTCAGGCTATTGTCATCACAATGAAATCAAAATGCTCCATGACCTCTGTCATCATAATACTCCGAACCCTTGTGATCACAATGTTCCATAACACTTAGCATCACAACACCCCATGACGCTCATCATCACAATTATCTATGGCCTTCTCATCACAGTGCTCTATGACTTTTGTCATCACAATGCTCAATACACTTGTCAGCACAATGCTCCCTGACACTTGTCTTCAGTATGCTCCTTGAAACCTGTCATGACAAGGATCCATGCCTTTTTCATCACAATGATCCATGCCCTATTCATCACAATGCTCCAAGAACCCTTTAATCACTATACTCCATGCCCTTGTCATCACAAAACTCCTGGACGCATGTCATCAGAATGCTCCATGGCCTTCTCATCACCATGATCCATGCCCTTGTCATCACAATGCTCCAAGACCCCTGTAATCACAAGGCTCCATGCCCATTTTCAAAAGAATGCTCCATGAGACTTCTCATCAAAAGTCTCCATGGTCTTCTCATCAAAATGTTCCAGGACTTTGTCATCACCATGCTCCATTCGCTTGTCATCGCAATGCTCCATGACCAATATCATCACAATTCTCCATGACCACTGTCATCACAACACTCCATGACACCTGACAGCACAATGATCCGGGACTCTTTTCATCACAATGTTCCATTCCCTAGTCATCACAATGCTCCAGGACACTTGTCATCACAATGATCCATGCCCTTGTCATCCCAATGCTCCATAACCCCTGTATTCACAATGCTCCATGACGCTTGTCATCACAGTGCTCCATGACACCTGTCATCACAATGCTCCATGCCTTTGTCAGCAAAATGCTTCATGACCTTGTCATTACAATGCTCTATGTGCTTGTCATCCCAATACTCCATTACCATTGTCATCACAACCCTCCATGAACCTTGGGATCACATTGCTTCATGCCCTTGTCATCACAATGCCCCATGCTCCTTGAAATCAAAATGATCCATGACCTATGTCATCACAATGTTCCAAGCCCTTGTGATCACAATATTCCATAACACTTGTCATCACAACGCTCCATGATGCCTGTCATCACAATACTCCATGCCCTTTTCATCAAAATGCTCCATGACCTTTGTCATCACAATTCTCAATACACTTGTCATCACAATGCTCCCTGACACTTGTCATCAGAATGCTCCTTGAACCCTGTCACGAAAAGGCTCCATGCATTTTTAATCACAAAGCCCGATGCCATTTACATCACAATGCTCCTAGCCATTGTCATCAAAATACTCCACAAGCTTGTCATCAGAATGTTCCATGACCCGTGTCATCACAAATCTCCATGCACTTGTCAGCACAATGCTCCCTGACCCTTGTCATCACAATGCTCCTAGCCATTGTCATCACAAAGCTCCATTACCTTTGTCATCAGAATCCTCCATGACACTTGGCATCACAATGTCCATGCCATTGTCATCACAATGGGCCATGACATATGTCATCACAATGCTCCCTGACACCTGTCTTCACAATACTGCATGAACTGGTCATCACAATGATCCATGCCCTTGTCATCACAATGCGCCATTCCAACTCTCATCGCAATAATTCATGAAACGTATTAGACCAATGTTCCATGCCCTTGTCATCACCATGTTCCATGCCCTTGTTATCACAATGCTCCATGACCCCTGTCATCACAATGCTCCGTGACTCCAGTCATCACAATGCTTCATGAACTTTCTCATCACAATGGTCCATGTCCTCGTCATCAACTGTCTCTGTGACCTTTTTAACAACAATGCTCCATGAATTTTCATCACAATGCTCTTTGACCCTTGTCATCAAAATTCTCTATGCCTTTCTCAGCACAATTCTCCATGACCCTTGTCATCACAATGCTCCATGCGCTTGTCAGCACAATGCTCCATGACACATGTCATCACAATGAACCATGTGCTTGTCATCACAGTGCTCCACAATGTTGTCATGACAATGCTCCATGCACTTCTCATCAAAATGCTCTCTCACCACTGATATCACAATGCTACCACAGTATTTGTCACAGTACTACCTCATCCCTCTCATCACAATATTCCATGACTCCTGTCATCACAATGCTACATGCACTTATCATCACAATATTCGATGACTCCTGACATCACAATGTTCTGTAACATCTGTCATCAAAATGCTCCATGACCCTTTTCATCAAAATGCTCCATGACCCCTGACATCACAATGTTCCATAACACCTGTCATAAAAATATTCCATGACACATTTCATCAAATTGCTCCATGACCCTGTCATCACAATGCTCCCTGCCTTTCTCATCACAATGCACAACGCACTTGCCATCAAAATGTCCCATGACCATTTTCATCACAAAGATCCTTGACCCGTGGAATCACAATGCTCCATGAACACTCTCATCACATTGCTCCATGCCCTTGTCATCACAAGCTCCATGACACATGTCATCAGAATGTTCCATGGCCTTCTCATCACAATGTTCCATGCCCTTGCCAAAACAATGCTCCATTACCACTCTCATAACAATGCCCCATGACCCCTGCCATCACGATGTTCCATGGCCTTGTCATCACAAGGCTCCATGACCCTTCTCATCACAATACTCCAAGAACCCTGTAATCACAATGCTCTATGCCCCTTTTCATCTCAATGATCCATGAACCCTGTCATCACAATGCACCATGCCCATCATCATAGTGCTTCATGCTACTGTCATCACAATGAAATCAAAATGCTCCATGACCTCTGTCATAACAATGTTCCAAACCCTTGTGATCACAATATTCCATAACACTTGTCATCACAATGCCCCATGACGCTCGTCATCACAATTATCCATGGTCTTCTCATCAAAATGCTCCATGACGTTTGTCATCACAATGCTCAATACACTTGTCATCAAAATGCTCCCTGACACTTGTTGTCTGTATGCTCCTTGAACCCTGTAATGACAAGGCTCCATGCCTTTTTCATCACAATGATCCATGCCTTTTTCATCACAATGCTCCATGCCATTGTCATCAAAATACTCCAAAAGCTTGTCATCAGAATGTTCCATGACCCTTCTCATCACAAATCTCCATGCACTTGTCAGCAAAATGCTCCCTGACCCATGTCATCACAATGCTCCAAGCCATTTTCATCACAATGCTCAAATATCTTTGACAGCAGAATCCTCCATGACACTTGACATCACAATTCTCCACGTCCTTTTCATCACAATGCCCCATTTCAAATGTCATCGCAATAATCCATGAAACATATTAGACCAATGTTCCATGCCCTTGTCATCACAATGCTCCATGCCCTTGTTATCACCATGCTCCATTACCCCTGTCATCACAATGATCTGTGACTCCAGTCATCACAATGCTTCATCGCATTTGTCATCACAATGGTCCATGCCCTCGACATCAACAGTCTCTGTGACCTTTTTAACCACAGTGCTCCATGAACTTTTCATCACAATGCTCTTTGATCCTTGTCATCACAATGCTCTATGCCTTTCTATGCAAAATGCTCCATGACCCTTGTCATCACAATGCTCCATGAGCTTGTCAGCACAATGCTCCATGACACATGTCATCACAATGCTCCATGACTCTCGTCATCACAATGCTCCGTGACTCCAGTCATCTCAATGCTTCATAACGTTTGTCATCACAATGGTCCATGCCCGACTCATCACAAGGCTCTGTGACCTCTGTAACCACAATGCTCCATGAACTTTTCATCACAATTCTCTTGGACACTTGTCATCACAATGCCCCATGTCTTTGTCAGAACAATGCTCCATGACCATTGCCATCACAATGTGCCATGCACATTTCATCACAAAGGTCCACAACATTTTCATTGCAATGCTCCATAAACATTGAAATCACAATGCTCCATGCACTTCTCATCAAAATGCTCTCTCACCAGAGATATCACAGTGTTCCATCACTAGTCATCACAATACTCCCTCACCCATGTAATCACAATGTTCCATGACCCTGTCATCACAATGCTACATCCTCTTACCATCAGAATGTTCCATGACCCCTGACATCACAATGTTCCATAACCCCTGTCATCAATACGCACCATGACCCTTTTCATCCCAAATCTCCAAGACCCCTGACATCACAATGTTCCATAACACCTGTCATCAAAATGTTCCATTACAATTTCATCAAATTGCTGCATGACACAGTCATCAAAATGCTCCCTGCCCTTCTCATCACAATGCACCATGCCCTTGTCATCAAAATGCTCCATGACTTGTCATCACAAAGCTCCATGACCCTTGGCATCACAATGCTCCATGTCATTGTCATCACAATGCTCCATGAACACTCTCATAACATTGCTCGATGTCCCTGTCATCACAAAGCTCCATGACAATTGTCATCACAATGCCCGATGCCCTTCTCATCACAATGTTCCATGCCCTTGTCATTACAATCCTGCATGACCCATGTATTATAGTGTTCCGTACCCTTGTCATCACAATGCTCCATGCCCACTCTCATCACAATAATCCATGAAACATTTCAGACCTATATTCCATTCCCTTCTCATCACAATGCTCCATTACCCCTTTCATAACAATGCACCATGACCACCGCCAACACAATGTTCCACGGCCTAGTCATCACATGGTACCATGACAATTGTCATCACAATGCTCAAGACCCCTGAAATCACAATGCTCCATGCACTTGTCATCACAAAGCTCCATGACGCATGTTATCAGAATGTTCCATGGCCTTCTTATCACAATGCTCCATGCTCATGTCATCACAATGCTCCAAGACCCTTGTAATCACAGTGTTCCATGCCACTTTTCATCTCAATGCTCCATGAACCCTGTCATCAGAGTACAGCATGCCCATCATCATAATGCTTCAGGCTATTGTCATCACAATGAAATCAAAATGCTCCATGACCTCTGTCATCAGAATACACCGAACCCTTGTGGTCACAATGTTCCATAACACTTATCATCACAACAACCCATGACGCTCATCATCACAATTATCCATTGCCTTCTCATCACAATGCTCTATGAACTATGTCATCACAATTCTCAATACACTTCTCATCACAATGCTCCCTGACACTTGTCGTCAATATACTCCTTGAACCCTGTCATGACAAGGCTCCATGCCTTTTTCATCACAATGATCCATGCCCTTTTCATCACAATGCTCCAAGACCCTTGTAATCACAATGCTCCATGCCCTTGTCATCACAAAGCTCCGGGACGCATGTCATCAGAATGCTCCATGGCCTTCTCATCACCATGATCCATGCCCTTGTCATCACAATGCTCCAAGACCCCTGTAATCACAATGCTCCATGCCCCTTTTCAACAGAATGCTCCATGAGACTTCTCATCAAAAGTCTCCATGGTCTTCTCATCACAGTGCTCCAGGACTTTTTCATCACCATGCTCCATTCGCTTGTCATCGCAATGCTCCATGACCAGTATCATCACAATGCTCCATGACCACTGTCATCACAACATTCTATGACACCTGACAACACAATGATCCGGGATTCTTGTCATCAAAATGATCTAGGCCCTTGTCATCCCAATGCTCCATGACCCCGGTATTTACAATGTTCCCTGACGCTTGTCATCACAGTGCTCCATGACACATGTCATCACAATGCTCCATGCCTTTGTCAGCAAAATGCTATATGACCTTGTCATTACAATGCTCTGTGCGCTTGTCATCACAATACTCCATTTCCATTGTCATCACAATCCTCCATGAAACTTGGAGTCACATTGCTTCATTCCTTTGTCATCACAATGCTCCATGCTCCTTGAAATCAAAATGATCCATGACCTCTGTCATCACAATGCTCCAAAATCTTGTGATCACAGTGTTCTATTATAGTTGTCATCACAACGCTCCATGATGCCTGTCATCACAATACTCCATGCCCTTTACATCACAATGCTCCATGACAATTGTCATCACAATTCTCAATATACATGTCATGACAATGCTCCCTGACACTTGTCATCAGAATGCTCCTTGAACCCTGTCACGAAAAGGCTCCATGCCTTTTTCCTCACAAATCCCCATGCCTTTTTCATCAAAATGCTCCATGCCATTGTCATCAAAATACTCCACAAGCTTGTGATCAGAATGCTCCATGACCCTTGTCATCACAATTATCCATGCACTTGTCAGCACAATGCTCCCTGAAACCTGTCATCACAATGCTCCAAGCCCTTGTCATCACAATGCTCCTTTACCTTTGTCATCAGAATCCTCCATGACACTTGGCATCACAATGCTCCATGCCATTGTCATTACAATGGGCCATTACTTATGTCATCACAATGCTCCCTGACACCTCTCTTCACAATACTGCATGACCAGGTCATCACAATGCTCCATGCCCTTGTTATCACAATGTTCCAAGTCCCCTGTAATCAGAATACTCCAGACCCCTTTTCATCAGTATGCTCCTTGAGACTTGTCATCACAAGCCTCCATGGTTTTCTCATCACAATGCTCCAGGACTTGTCATCACAATGCTTCACGACATTGTCATGAAAATTCTCAATGGCCCTTGTCAACATAATGCTCCATGCCCTAGTCATCACAATGCTCCATTATATTTGTCATCACATCCTCCATTACAATTGGCATCACAATGCTCCATGCTATTGTCATCGCAATGAACCATGAAATATGTCATCGCAATGCTCCCTGACACCTGTCTTCACAATACTCCATGCCCTTGTCTTCACAATGCTCCATGCCTTTGTCATCACAATGCACCATGCCCACTGTCATGACAATAATCTATGAAACATGTCAGACCTATGCTCCATGCCCCTGTCATCACAATGCTCCATGCCCATGTCATCACAATGCTCCATGATCCCTGTGATCACAATGCTCTGTGATTCCAGTCATCACAATGCTTCATAACGTTTGTCATCACAACGGCCATGCCCGCATCATCACAAGGCTCTGTGACCTTTGTAACCACAATGCTCCATGAACATTTCATCACAATGCTCCGTGACCCTTGTCATCACAATACTCCATGCCTTTGTAAGAACAATGCTCCATGACCCTTGTCATCACAATGTGCCATGCGCTTTTCATCACAATGATCCACAACCTTGTCATCGCTATGCTCCATAAACCTTGTAATCACAATGCTCCATGCACTTCTCATCCAAATGCTCTCTCACATGAGATATCACAATGTTCCATCACTAGTCATCACAATCCTCCCTCACCCCTGTTATCACAATGTTCCATGACCCCTGTCATCACAATGCTACATCCCCTTATCAGCACAATGTTCCTTGACCCCTGACATCACAATGTTCCATAAGCCCTGTCATCAAAATGCTCCATGACCCTTTTCATCCCAAAGCTCCATGATCCCTGGCATCACAATGTTCTATAACCCCTGTCATCAAAATGTTCCATTACACTTTTCATCAAATTGCTGCATGACCCTGTCATCAAAAGGCTCCCACCCTTCTCATCACAATGCACCACACACTTGTCATCAAAATGCTCCATGACCTTTGTCATCACAAAGCTCCATGACCCTTGGCATCACAATGCTCCATGTCATTGTCATCACAATGCTCCATGAAACCTCTCATCACATTGCTCCATGCCTTTGTCATCACAAAGCTCCATGACACTTGTCATCACACTGCTTGATGCCATTCTCATCACAATGCTCCATGCCCTTGTCATTACAATCCTCCATGACCCATGTATCACAGTGTTCCGTGCCCTTGTGATCACAATGCTCCATGCCCACTCTCATCACAATAATCCATGAAACATTTCAGACCAATGCTCAATGCCCTTCTCATCACAATGCTCCATTACCTCTGTCATAACAATGCTCTATGACCCCTGCCATCACAATATTCCAGGGCCTTGTCATCAAAAGGCTCCATGACCCTTTTCATCACAATGCTCCAAGACCACTGTAATCACAATGCTCCATGCCCTTTTAATCACAAATCTCCATGACGCATGCCATCAGAAAGTTCTATGGATTTCTCCTCACAATGCTCCATGCCCTTGTCATCACAATGCTCCAAGACCCCTGTAATCACAATACTCCATGCCCCTTTTCATCACAATGCTCCATGAGACTTGTCATCACAAGTCTCCATCGTCATCTCATCACAATACTCCAGGACCTTGTCATCACAATGCTCCATGACATATGTCATCACAATACTCCATGAATATTTTCAACCCAATGCACCATTACCTTCTCATCACAATTTTCCATGACCAGTATCATCACAATGCTCCATGACCACTGTCATCACAATACGCCATTCCAACTGTCATCACAATAATCCATGAAACTTATTAGACCAATGCTCCATGCCCTTGTCATCACAATGCTCCATGCCCTTGCTATCACAATGTTCCAAGACCCCTGTCATCAGAATGATCCATGCCCCTTTTCATCAGTATGCTCCATGAGACCTGTCATCACAAGGCTCCATGGTTTTCTCATCACAATGCTCCAGGACCTTGTCATCACAATGCTTCATGACATTGTCATGAAAATTCTCAATGGCCCTTGTCATCATAATGCTCCAAGCCCTAGTCATCACAATGTTCCATCATATTTGTCATCACAATCCTCCATTACATTTGGCATCACAATGCACCATGCCATTGTCATCGAAATGAACCATGACATATGTCATCAAAATGCTCCCTGACACCTGTCTTCACAATAATCCATGACTTTGTCATCACAATGCTCCATGCCCTTGTCATCACTATGCTCCATGAACCCTGTCAACACAATGCTCCGTGACTCCAGTCATCACAATGCTTCATAACGTTTGTCATCACAACGGTCCATACCTGCGTCATCACAAGTCTCTGTGACCTTTGTAACCACAATGCTCCATGAACATTTCAACACAGTGCTCCGTGACACTTGTCATCACAATTCTCCATGCCTTTGTCAGAAAAAATGCTCCTTGACCCTTGTCATCAAAACGTGCCACGGGCTTTCCATCACAATGATCCACAACCTTGTAATCGCTATGCTCCATAAAATTTTAATCACAATGCTCCATGCTCTTCTCATCCAAATGCTCTCTCACATGAGATATAACCATGTTCCCTCACTAGTCATCACAATCCTCCCTCAACCCTGTAATCAAAATTTTCCATGACCACTGTCATCACCATGTTCCATTCCCTTGTCATCACAATGTTCCATGACCACTGTCATCACAATACTCCATGAACATTTTCAGCCAAATACTCCACGACCTTCTCATCACAATGCTCCATGGCCAATATCATCACAATGCTCCATGACCACTGTCATCACAACACTCCATGACACCCGACAACACAATGATCCGGGACTCTTGTAATTACAATGCTGCATTCCCTAGTCATCAGAATGCTCCATGAAGCCTGTCATCACAATACTCCATGAACATTTTCAGCCCAATGCTCCATGACCCTTTTCATCACAATGATCCATGCCCTTGTCATCCCAATGCTCCATGACCCCTGTATTCACAATGCTCTGTAACGCTTGTCATCACAGTGCTCCATGACACCAGGCATCACAATGCTCCATTCCTTTGTCAGCAAAATGCTACATGACCTTGTCATTACAATACTCTATGCACATGTCATCACAATACTCCATTTCCATTGTCATCACAATCCTCCATGAAACTTGGGATCACAATGCTTCCTGCCATTGTCATCACAATGCTCCATGCTCCTTGAAATCAAAATGATCCATGACCTCTGTCATCACAATGCTCCAAACCCTTGTGATCACAATGTTCCATAGCACTTGTCATCACAACGCTCCACGATGCCTGTCATCACAATACTCCAAGCCCTTTTCATCACAATGCTCCATGACCTTTGTCATCACAATTCTCAATACATTGTCATCACAATGCTCCCTGACATTTGTCGTCAGAATGCTCCTTGAACCCTGTCACGAAAAGTCTCCATGCCATTTTCATCACAATGCCCCATGCCATTTTCATCAAAATGTTCCATGCCATTGTCATCAATATACTCCACAAGCTTGTCAGCAGAATGCTCCATGACCCTTGTCATCAGAATTCTCCATGCACTTGTCAGCACAATGCTCCCTGACCCTTGTCATCACAATGCTCCAAGCCATTGTCATCACAATGCTCCATTACATTTGTCTTCTGAATCCTCCATGACACTTGGCATCACAATGCTCAATGCCATTGTCATCACAATGGTCCATTATATATGTCAGCACAATGCTCCCTGACAACTGTCTTCACAATACTGCATCACATGGTCATCACAATGTTCCATGCCCTTGTCATCACAATGCTCCATTCCCTTCTTATCACAATGCTCCATGACCCCTGTCATCACAATGCTCCATGACTCCAGTCATCACAATGCTTCATGACCTTTGTCATCACAATGGTCCATGCCCTCATCATCAAGAGTCTCTGTGACCTTTTTAACCACAATGCTCCATGAAATTTTCTTCACAATGCTCTTTATCCCCTGTCATCACAATTCTCTATGCCTTTCTCAGCACAATGCTCCATGACATATGTCATCAGAATGCTCCATGGCCTTCTCCTCACAGTGCTCCATGCCCTTGTCATCACAATGCTCCAAGACTCCTGTAATCACAATGCTCCATGCCCCTTTTCATCAGAATGCTCCATGAGATTTCTCATCACAAGTCTCCATGGTCATCTCATCACAAAGCTCCAGGACCTTGTCATCACAATGCTCCATGACACGTGTCATCACAATGCTCTGTGACTCCAGTCATCACAGTGCTTCATAATATTTGTAATCACAATGGTCCATGCCCACGTCATCACAAGGCTCTGTTACCTTTGTATCCACAATGATCCATGAACATTTCATCACAATGTTCCGTGACCCTTGTCATCACAATGCTCCATGACTTTGTCATTAAAATTCTCCATGGCCATTGTTACCACAATGTGCCACGCGCTTTTCATCCCAGCGGTCCAAAAATTTGTCAACACAATGCTCCATAAAAATTGTAATCACAATGCTGCATGCCCTTCTCATCACAATGCTCCATTACCCCTGTCATATTAATGCTCCATTACCCCTGCCATCACAGTGTTCCACGGCCTTGTCATCACAAGGCTCCATGACACTTGTCATCACAATGCTCCAAGACCCCTTTAATCACAATGCTCCATGCCGTTGTCATCACAAAGCTCCATGACACATGTCATGAGAATGTTCCATGGCCGTCTCATCAAAATGCTCCTTGCCATTGTCATCACAATGCTCCAAAACCCCTGTAAACACAGTGCTCCATGCCCCTATTCATCTCAATGCTCCATGAAACCTGTCATCACAACACTCCATGACACGTGACAACACAATGATCCGGGATTCTTGTCATCACAGTGCTCCAAGACCCCTGTAATCAAAATGCTCCATGACCCCTGTCATCACAATACTCCATGAATATTTTCAGCCCAATGCTCCATGACCCTTGTCATCACAATGATCCATGCACTTGTCATCCCAATGATCCATGACCCCTGTATTCAAAATGCTCCGTGACAATTGTGTCACAGTTCTCCATGACACCTGTCATCACAATGCTCCATGCCTTTGTCAGGAAAATTCTACATGACCTTGTCATTACAATGCTCTATGTGCTTGTCATCACAATGCTCCAAGACACCTGTAATCACAGTGCTCCATGCCCCTTTTCATCTCAATGCTCCATGAACTCTGTCATCACAATGCACCATGCCCATCATCATAATGCTTCAGGCTATTGTCATCACCATGAAATTAAAATTCTCCATGACCTCTGTCATCATAATGCTCCAAAACCTTGTGATCACAATGTTCCATAACACTTATAATCACAACACCCCATGACGATCATCATCACTATTATCCATGGCCTTCTCATCACAATGCTCCATGACCTTCGTCATCACAATGCTCAATACACTTGTCATCAAACTGCTCCCTGACACTTGTTTTCTGTATGATCCTTTTACTCTGTCATGACAAGGCTCCATGAATTTTTCATCACAATGATCCATGCCCTTTTCATCACAATGCTCCAAGACCCATGTAATCACGATGCTCCATGCCCTTGTCATCACAAAGCTCAATGATGAATGCCATCAGAATGCTCCTTGGACTTCTCCGCACAATGCTCCATGCCCTTGTCATCACAAAGTACCAAGACCCCTGTAATCACAATGCTGCATGCCCTTTTTCATCAGTATGCTCCATGAGACTTGTCATCACATGGCTCCATGGTTTTTTCATCATAATGCTCCAAGCCCTAGTCATCACAATGCTCCATTATATTTGTCATCACAATCCTCCATTGCATTTGGCATCACAATGCTCCCTGCCATTGTCATCTCAATGGACCATGCCATATGTCATCCCAATGCTCCATGACCCCTGTATGCACAATGCTCCGTGACGCTTGTCATCACAGTGCTCCATGACACCTGTCATCACAATTATCCATGCCCTTGTCATCCCAATGCTCCATGACTACTGTATTCACAATGATCCGTGATGCTTGTCATCCCAGTGCTCCATGACACCAATCATCACAATCCTCTATGCCTTTTTCAGCAAAATGCTACATGACCTTGTCATTACAATGCTCTATGCGCTTGTCATCACAATACTCCATTACCATTGTCATCACTTTCCTCCATGAACCTTGGGATCACATTGCTTCATGCCCTTGTCATCAGAATGCTCCATGCTCCTTGAAATCAAAATGATCCATGACCTCTGTCATCGCAATGCTCCAAACCCTTGTGATCACAATGTTCCATAACACTTGTCATCACAATGCTCCATGATGCCTATCATCACAATACTCGATGCTCTTTTCATCACAATGCTCCATGACATTTGTCATCACAATTCTCAATACACTTGTCATCACAATGTTCCCTGACACTTGTCGTCAGAATGCTCCTTGAACCCTGTCACGAAAAGGTTCCATGCCTTTTTCATCACAAAGCCCCATGCCATTTTCATCACAATGCTCCATGCCATTGTCATCAAAATACTCCACCAGCTTGTCATCAGAATGCTCCATGACACATGTCATCACAATTCTCCATGCACTTGTCAGCACAATGCTCGCTGACCCTTGTCCTCACTATGCTCCAAGCCATTGTCATCACAATGCTCCATTACCTTTGTCATCAGAATCCTCCATGACACTTGGCATCACAATGCTCCATGCCATTGTCATCACAATGGGCCATTACATATGTCATCACAATGCTCCCTGACACCTCTTTTCACAATACTGCATGACGTGGTCATCACAATGCTCCTTGCCCTTATAATCACAATGCTCCATTACCTCGGTCATAACAATGCTCCATGACACCTGCCATCACAATGTTCCACGGGCTTGTCATGACAAGGCTCCATGACCCTTGTCATCACAATGGTCCAAAACCACTGTAATCACAATGCTCCATGCCCTTTTTCACCAGAATGCTCCATGTGACTTGTCACCAAAAGTCTCCATGGTCATCTCATTACAATGCTCCAGGACCTTGTCATCACCATGCTTCATTCCCTTGTCATCACAATGCTCCATGACCAGTGTTATCACAATATTCCATGAACATTTTCATCCCAATGCTCCATAACTTTCTCATCACAATGCTTCCTGACCAATATCATCACAATGCTCCATGACCACTGTCATCACAACACTCCATGACACCTGACAACACAATGATCCCGGACTCTTGTCATCACAATGCTCCATTCCCTAGTCATCACAATGCACCATGACCCCTGTCATCAAAATAGTCCATGAACATTTTCAGCCCAATGCTCCATGAATCTTGTCATCAAAATGATCCAAGCCCTTGCCATCACAATGCTCCATGACCCCTGTATTCACAATGCTCCGTGACGCTTGTCATCACACTGCTCCATGACACCTGTCATCACAATGCTCCATGCCTTTGTCAGCAAAATGATACATGACCTTTTCATTACAATGCTCTATGCACATGTCATCACAATACACCATTACCATTTGCATCACAATCCTCCATGAAACTTGGGATCACATTGCTTCATGCCCTTGTCATCACAATGCACCATGCTCCTTGAAATCAAAATGATCCATGACATCTGTCATCGCAATGCTCCAAACACTTGTGATCCCAGTGTTCCATAACACTTGTCATCACAACGCTCCATGATGCCTGTCATCACAATACTCCATGCCATTTTCATCACAATGCTCCATGACCTTTGTCAACACAATTCTCAATACACTTGTCATCACAATGCCCCCTGACACTTGTCATCAGAATGCTCCTTGAAACCTGTCACGAAAAGGCTCCATGCTTTTTTCATCACAAAGCCCCATGCCATTTTCATCACAATGCTCCATGCCATTGTCATCAAAATACTCCACCAGCTTGTCATCAGAATGCTCCATGGCCCTTGTCATCACAATTCTCCATGCACTTGTCAGCACAATGCTCCCTGACCCTTGTCATCACAATGCTCCAAGCCATTGTCATCACAATGCTCCATTACCTTTGTCCTCAGAATCCTCCATGACACTTGGCATCACAATGCTCCATGCCATTGTCCTCACAATGGACCATAACATATGTCATCACAATGCTGCCTGACACTTCTCTTCACAATACTGCATGACCTGGTCATCAAAATGCTCCATGCCCTTGTCATCACAATGTGCCATTTCAACTGTCATCACAATAATCCATGAAATTTATTATACCAATGCTCCATGCCATTGTCATCACAACGGACCATGACATATGTCATCACAATGCTCCCTGACACGTCTTCACAATACTCCATGCCCTTGTCATCACAATGCTCCATGTCCTTGTCATCACAATGCTACATGCCCACTGTCATCACAATAATCTATGAAACTTGTCAGACCAATTCTCCATGCCCCTTTCAACACAATGCTCCATGTCCTTTTCATCACAATGCTCCATGAACCCTGTCATCACAATGCTCCGTGACTCCAGTAATCACAGTGCTTCATAATGTTTGTCATCACAACGGTCTATGCCCGCGTCATCACAAGGCTCTGTGACCTTTGTAACCACAATGTTCCATGAACATTTCATCACAATGCTCCTTGACACTTGTCATCACAATGCTCCATGCCTGTGTCAGAACAATGCTCCATGACCCTTGTCATCACATTGTGCCATGCGCATTTCATCACAATGATACACAACCTTGTCATTGCTATGCTCCATAAACATTGTAATCACAATTCTCCATGCACTTCTCATCCAAATGCTCTCTCACATGGGATATCAGAATGTTCCATCACTAGTCATCACAATCCTCCCTTAACCCTGTTATCACAATGTTCCATGACCCCTGTCATAACAATGCTACATCCCCTTATCAGCACAATGCTCCATGACCCCTGTCATCAAAATACTCCATGAACATTTTTAGCCCAATCCTCCATGACCCTTTTCATCACAATCATCCATGCCCTTGTCATCCCAAAGCTCCATGACCCCTGTATTCACAATATTCTGTGACACTTGTCATCACAATGCTCCATTACCTCTGTCATAACAATGCTCCTTGACCCCTGCCATCACAGTGTTCCACGGCCTTGTCATCACAAGGCTCCATGACCCCTGTCATCACAATACTTCATGCCCTTTTCATCACAATGCTCCATGACACATGTCATCAGAATGCTCCATTGCCTTTTCCTCACAATGCTCCATGCCCTTGTCATCACAATGCTCCAAGACCCATGTAATCACAATGCTCTTTGCCTCTTTTCATCAGAATGCTCCCTGAGACTTGTCATCGCAAGTCTCCATGGTCTTATCATCACAATGCTCCAGGACCTTGTCATCACCATGCTCCATTCCCTTGTCATCACAATGCTCCATGACCCCTTTCATCACAATACTCCATGAACATTTTCAGCCCAATGCTCCATGAAATTCTCATCACAGTGCTCCATGACCACTGTCATCACAACACTCCATGACACCTGACAACACAATGATCCGGGACTCTTGTCATCACAATGCTCCATTCCCTATTCATCACAATGCTCCATGACCCCAGTCATCACAATACTCCATGAACATTTTCAGCCCAATGCTCCATGACTCTTGTCATCACAGTGATCCATGTCCTTGTCATTCCAATTCTCCATGAACCCTGTATTCAAAGTGCTCCATGACACCTGTCATCACAATGCTCCATGCCTTTGTCAGCAAAATGCTACATGACATTGTCTTTACAATGCTCTATGTGCTTGTCATCACAGTACTCTATTTCCATTGTCATCACAATCCTCCATGAACCTAGGATCACATTGCTTCATGCCCTTGTCATGATGAAGCTCCATGCTCCTTGAAATCAAAATGATCCATGACCTCTGTCATCACAATGCTACAAACACTTGTGATCACAATGTTCCATAACAGTTGTCATCACAACGCTCCATGATGCCTGTCATCACAATAGTCCATGCCCTTTTCATCACAGTGCTTCATGGCCTTTGTCATCA
Source organism: Mesoplodon mirus (assembly GCF_964341445.2). Taxonomy (NCBI): domain Eukaryota; kingdom Metazoa; phylum Chordata; class Mammalia; order Artiodactyla; family Ziphiidae; genus Mesoplodon; species Mesoplodon mirus. The sequence goes on from NW_028295817.1 coordinate 7,612,862, forward strand.
CAATTGTCAATACACTTGTCATCACAATGTTCCCTGACACTTGTCGTCATAATGCTCCTTGAAACCTGTCACAAAAAGGCTCCATGCATTTTTAATCACAAAACCCCATGCCATTTTCATCACAATGCTCCATGCCATTGTCATCAAAATACTCCACAAGCTTGTCATCAGAATGCTCCATGACCATTGTCATCATAATTCTCCATGCACTTGTCAGAACAATGCTTCCAGACCCTTGTCATCACAATGCTTCAAGCCATTTTCATCACAAAGCTCCATTACCTTTGTCATCAGTATCCTCCATGACACTTGGCATCACAATGCTCCATGACATTGTCCTCACAATGAGCCATTACATATATCATCACAATGCTCCATGACACCTCTCTTCACAATAATGCATAACCTGGTCATCACATTGCTCCATGCCCTTGTCATCACAATGCACCATTCCAACTGTCATCACAATAATCCATGAAAATTATTAGACCAATGGTCCATGCCCTTGTCATCACAATGCTCCATTCCATAGATATCATAATGTTCCAAATCGCCTGTAATCAGAATGCTCCATGCCCCCTTTCATCAGTATGCTCCATGAGATTTGTCATCACAAGGCTCCATGATTTTCTCATCACAGTGCTCCAGGACATTATCATCACAATGCTTCACGACATTGTCATGAAAATTCTCAATGGCCCTTGTCAACATAATGCTCCAAGCCCTAGTCATCACAATGCTCCATTATATTTGTCATCACAATCCTCCATTACATTTGGCATCACAATGCTCCATGCCATTGTCATTGCAATGGACCATGACATATGTCATCACTATGCTCCCTGACACCTGTCTTCACAATATTCCATGCCCTTGTCATCACAATGCTCCATGCCCTTGTCATCACAATGAACCATGTCCACTCTCATCACAATAATCTAAGAAACTTGTCAGACCAATGTTCAATGACCCTGTCATCACAATGCTCCATGCCCTTGTCATCACAATGCTCCATGACCCCTCTCATAACAATGCTCCATGACCCCTGCCATCACAATGTTCCACGGACTTGTCATCACAAGGCTCCATGACGCTTGTCATCACAATGCTCCAAGACCCCTGTAATCAAAATTCTCCATGCCCTTGTCATCACAAAGCTCCATGACACATGTCATCAAATTGTTCCATGACCTTCTCTTCAAAATGCTCCATGCCCTTGTCATCACAATGCACCATGTCCAATGTCATCACAATAATCTATGAAACTTGTCAGACCAATGCTTCATGCCCCTGTCATCACAATGCTCCATACCCTTGTTATCACAATGCTCCATGACCCCTGTCATCACAATGCTCCGTGACTCCAGTCATCACACTGCTTCATAACGATTGTCATCACAACGGTCCATGCGTGCGTCATCACAGTGCTCTTTGAACTTTGTAAACACAATGCTCCATGAACCTTTCATCACAATTCTCCGTGACCCTTGTCATCACAATGCTCCATGCCTTTGTCAGGACAATGCTCCATGAACGTTGTCATCACAAAGTGCCATGCACATTTCATCACAATGATCCACAACCTTGTCATTGCTATGCTCCATAAAACTTGTACTCACAATGCTCCATGCACTTCTCATCCAAATGCTCTCTCACATGAGATATCACAATGTTCCATCACTAGTCATCACAATCCTCACTCACCCCTGTTATCACCATGTTCCATGACCCCTGACATCACAATGCTCCGTGACTCCAGTCATCACAATGCTCCATGACTTTTGTCATCACAGTGGTCTATGCCCTCATCATCAACAGTCTGTGACTTTTTTAAGCACAATGCTCCATGAACATTTCATCACAATGCTCTTTGACACTTGTCATCACAATGCACTATGCCTTTCTTAGCACAATGCTCCATGCCCTTGTCATCACAGTGCTCCATGACCCCTGTCATCACAATGCTCGGTGACTCCTGTCATCACAATTCTTCATAACATTTGTCATCACAATGGTCAATTCTCGCGTCATCAAAAGGCTCTGTTACCTTTGTAACCAAAATGTTCCATGAACTTTTCATCACAAAGCTCGGAGACCTTTGTCATCAAAATGCTCCATGCCTTTGTCCGAAAAATGCTCCATAACCCTTGTCATCACAATGGGCGACGCGATTTTCATCGCAACGGTCCACAAATTTGTCATCACAATGCTCCATAAATCTTGTAATCACAATGCTCCATGCCCTTCTCATCAAAATGCTCCATTACCACTGTCATAGCAATGTTCCATGACCCCTGCCATCACAATGTTCCATGGCCTTGCCATCACAAGGCACCATGACCCTTGTCATCAAAATGCTCCAAAACACCTGTAATCACAATGTTCCATGCCCTTGTCATCACAAAGCTCCATGACACATGTCATCAGAATGTTCCATGGCCTTCTCATCAAAATGTTCCATTCCCTTGTCATCACAATTCTCCCAGACCCCTGTAATCACAATGCTCCATGCCCCTTTTCATCTCAATGCTCCATGAACCCTGTCATCACAATGCATCATGCCCATCATCATAATGCTTCCGGCTATTGTCAGCACAGTGAAATCCAAATTCTCCATGACCTCTGTCATCACAGTGCTCCATGATCCCTGTCATCACAATAGTCCATGCTCTTGTCGTCCCAATGCTCCATGACCCCTGTATTCACAATGCTCCGTGACGCTTGTCATCACAGTGCTCCATGACACCTGTCATTATGATGCTCCATGCGTTTGTCAGCAAAATGCTACATGACCTTGTCATTACAATGCTCTGTGCGCTTGTCCACACAATACTCCATTACCATTGTCATCAAAATCCTCCATGAACCTTGGGATCACATTGCTTCATGACGTTGGCATCACAATGCTCCATGCTCCTTGAAATTAAAATGACCCATGACCTCTGTCATCGCAATGATCCAAACCATTGTGATCACAATGTTCCATAACACTTGTCATCACAACACTCGATGATGCCTGTCATCACAATACTGCATGCCCTTTTCATCACAATGCTCCATGACCTTTGTCATCACAATTCTCAATACACTTGTCATCACAGTGCTCCCTGACAATTGTCGTCAGAATGCTCCTTGAACCCTGTCATGAAAGGCTCCATGACTTTTTCATCACAATGCTCCATGTCATTGTCATCAAAATACTCCTCAAGCTTGTCATCAGAATCATCCATGACCCTTGTCATCATAATTCTCCATGCAATTCTCAGCACAAAGCTACCTGACCCTTGTCATCACAATGCTCCAAGCCATTGTCATCACAATGCTCCATTACCTTTGTCATCAGAATCCTCCATGACACTTGGCATCACAATGTTTCATGCCATTGTCATCACAATGGGCCATTATATATGTCATCACAATGCTCCCTGACAACTGTCTTCACAATACTGCATGACCTGGTCATCACAATGCTCCATGCCCTTGTCATCACAATGCGCCATTCCAACTCTCATCGCAATAATCCATGAAAATTATTAGACCAATGCTCCATGTCCTTGTCATCACAATGCTCCATTCCCTTGTTATTACAATGCTCCATGTCCCAAGCCAACACGATGATCCATGGCCTTTTCATCACAAGGCTCCATGACCCTTCTCATCACTATGCCAAAAGAACACTGTAATCACAATGCTCTATGACCTTGTCATCACAAAGCTCCATGACACATGTCATCAGAATGTTCCATGGCCTTCTCATCAAAATGCTCCATTCCCTTTTCATCACAATGCTCCCAGACCCCTGTAATCACAGTGCTCCATGCCCCTATTCATATCAATGTTCCATGAACCCTGTCATCACAGTGCATCATGCCCATCATCATAATGCTTCTGGCTATTGTCAGCACAATGAAATCAAAATTCTCTATGACCTCTGTCATCACAATGCTCCATGACCCCTGTCATCACAATACTCCATGAACATTTTCAGCCCAATGCTCCATGACACTTGTCATCACAATGATCCATGCCCTTGTCATCCCAATGCTCCGTGACCCCTGTATTCACAATGCTCCGTAACGGTTGTCATCACAGTGCTCCATGACACCTGTCATCACAATGCTCCATGCCTTTGTCAGCAAAATGCTACATGACCTTGTCATTACAATGCTCTATGCGCTTGTCATCACAATACTCCATTACCATTGTCATCACAATCCTCCATGAACCTTGGGATCACATTGCTTCATGTTCTTGTCATCACAATGCTCCATGCACCTTGAAATCAAAATGATCCATGACCTCTGTCATCACAATGCTCCAAACCCTTGTGATCACAGTGTTCCATAACACTTGTCATCACAACGCTCCATGATGCCTGTCATCACAATACTCCATGGACTTTTCCTCACAATGCTCCATGACCTTTTTCATCACAATTCTAAATACACTTGTCATTACAGTGCTTCCTGAAACTTGTTGTCAGAATGCTCCTTGAAACCTGTCACGAAAAGGCTCCAAGCCATTTTCATCACAATGCCCAATGCTGTTTTCATCACAAAGCTCCATGCCATTGTCATCAAAATACTCCACAAGCTTGTCATCAGAATGCTCCATGACCCTTGTCATCACAATTCTCCATGCACTTGTCAGCACAATGCTCCCTGACCCTTGTCATCACAATGCTCCAAGCCATTGTCATCACAATGCTCCATTACCTTTGTCATCAGAATCCTCCATGACACTTGGCATTACAATGCTCCATGCCATTGTCATCACAATGGGCCATTACATATCTCATCACAATGCTCCCTGACACCTGTCTTCACAATACTGCATGACCTGGTCATCACAATGCTCCATGCCCTTCTCATCGCAATGCGCCATTCCAACTGTCATCACAATAATCCATGAAACTTATTAGACTAATGCTGCATGCCCTTGTCATAACAATTCTCCATGCCCTTTTTATCACAATGCTCCATGACTCCAGTCATCACAATGCTTCATGAACTTTGTCATCACAATGGTCCATGCCCTCATCATCAACAGTCTCTGTGACCTTTTTAACCACAATGTTCCATTAACTTTTTATCACAATGCTCTTTGACCCTTGTCATCACAATGCTCTATGCCATTCTAAGCACAATGCTCCTTGCCCTTGTCATCACAGACCTTCATGACCCCTGTCATCACAATGCTCTGTGACTCCCGTCATCACTATGCTTCATAACATTTGTCATCACAATGGTCCATGCCCGCATCATCACAAGGCTCTGTTACCTTTGTTACCACAATGCTCAATGAACTTTTCATCACAATGCTCCGTGACACTTGTCATCACAATTTTCAATGCCTTTGTCAGAAAAATACTCCATGACCCTTGTCATCAAAATGTGCCACACGCTTTTCATCACAACGGTCCACAAATTTGTCATCGCAATGCTCCATAAACATTGTAATCTCAATGCTCCATGCCCTTCTCATCACAGTGCTCCATTTCCCCGGTCATAACAATGATCCATGACCCCTGCCATCACAATGTTCCACGGCCTTGTCATCACAAGGCTCAATGACAATTGTCTACACAATGCTCCAAGACCCCTGTAATCACAATTCTCCATGCCCTTGTCATCACAAAGCTCCATGACACATGTCATCAGAATGTTCCATGGCCCGCTCATAAAACTGAGGCATGCCCTTGTCATCACAGTGATCCAAGACCGCTGTAATCACAATGCTCCATGCCCCTTTTCATCTCAATGCTCCATGAACCCTGTCATCACAATGCATCATGCCCATCACCATAATGCTTCCGGCTATTGTCAGTGCAATGAAATCAAAACTCTCCATGACTTTGTCATCACAATGCTCCATGACTTCTCTCATCACAATACTCCATGAACATTTTCAGGGCAGTGCTCCATGACCCTTTTCATCACAATGATCCATGCCCTTGTCATCCCAATGCTCCATGACCCCTGTATTCACAATGATCCGTGACACCTGTCATCACAATGCTCCATGCCTTTGTCAGCAAAATACTACATGACCTTGTCATTACAATGCTCTATGCGCTTGTCATCACAATGCTCCAAGACCCCTTAAATCACAATGCTCCATGCCCTTTTTCTTCTCAATTTTCCATGAACCCTGTCATCACAATGCACCATGCCCATCATCATAATGCTTCAGGCTATTATCATTACAATGAAATCAAAATTCTCCATGACCTCTGTCATCAAAATGCTCCCAACCGCTGTGATCATAATGTTCCATAACACTTATCATCACAACACCCCATGACGATCATCATCACAATTATCCATGGTCTTGTCATCACAATGCTCCATGATCTTTGTCATCACAATGCTCAATACACTTGTCATCACAATGCTCCCTGACACTTGTCAGTATGCTCCTTTAACCCTGTCATGACAAGGCTCCATGCTTTTTTCATCACAATGATCCATGCCCTTTTCATCACAATGTTTCAAGACCCCTGTAATCACAATGCTCCTAGCCCTTTTCATCACAAAGCTACCTGATGCATGTAATCGGAATGCTCCATGGCCTTCTCCTCACAATGCTCCATGTCATTGTCATCACAATGCTCCATGAACTCTCTCATCACATTGCTCCATGCCCTTGTCCTTACAATCCTCAATGTCCCATGTATCACAGTGTTCCGTGCCCTTGTCATCACAATGCTTCATGCCCACTCTCATCACAATAATCCATGAAATATTTCAGACCAATGCTCAATGCCCTTCTCATCACAATGCTCCATTAACTCTGTCATAACAATGCTCCATGACCCCTGCCATCACAATGTTCCACGGCCTTGTCATCACAAGGCTCCATGACCTTGTCATCACAATGCTCCAAGACACCTGTAATCAAAATGCTCCATGCCCTTGTCATCACAAAGCTCCATGACGCATATCATCAGAAGGTTCCATGGCCTTCTCCTCACAATGCTCCATGCCCTTCTCATCACAATGCTCCAAGGACCCTGTAATCACAATGCTCCATGCCCTTTTTCATCTCCATGCTCCATTAACACTGCCATCAAAATGCACCATGCCCATCATCATAATTCTTCAGGCTATTGGCATTACAATGAAATCAAAATTCTCCATGACCTCTGTCATCATAATGCTCCAAACCCTTGTGATCACAAAGTTCCATAACACTTATAATCACAACACTCCATGACGCTCATCATCACATTTATCCATGGTCTTGTCATCACAATGTGCCATGATCTTTGTCATCACAATGCTCAATACACTTGTCATCACAATGCTCCTTGACACTTGTCGTCAGTATGCTCCTTGAACCTTGTCATGACAAGGATCCATGCCTTTTTCATCACAATGATCCATGCCCTTTTCATCACAATGCTCCATGACCCCTTTCATCACACTACTCCATGAACATTTTCAGCCCAATGCTCCATGACATTCTCATCACAATGCTCCCTGACCAATATCATCACGATGCTCCATGACCACTGTCATCACAACACTCCATGACACCTGACAACACAATGATCCGGCACTCTTGTCATCTCAATGCTCCATGCCCTTGTCATCACAATGCTTCATTCCAACTGTCATCGCAATAATCCATGAATCTTATTAGACCAATGTTCCATGCCCTTGTCATCACAATGCTCCATGCCCTTGTTATCCCAATGCTCCATGACCCCTGTCATCACAATACTCCATGAACTTTTTCAGCCCAATGCTCCATGACCCGTGTCATCACAATGATCTATGCCCTTGTCATCCCAATGCTCCATGACACCTGTCAACACAATGCTCCATGCCCTTCTCAGCAAAATGCTACATGACCTTCTCATTACAATGCTCTATGCGCTTGTCATCACAATACTCCATTACAACTGTCATCACAATACTCCATTACAACTGTCATCACAATCCTCCATGAACCTTGTGATCACATTGCTTCATGCCCTTGTCATCACAACGCTCCATGATGCCTGTCATCACAATACTCCATGGCCTTTTCATCACAATGCTCCATGACCTTTCTCATCACAATTCTCAATACAATTGTCATCACAATGCTTCCTGACACTTGTCGTCAGAATGCTCATTGAAACCTGTCACAAAACGCTCCATGCATTATTCATCACAAAGCCCCATGCCGTTTTCATCACAATGCTCCATGCCATTGTCATCAAAATACTCCACAAGCTTGTCATCAGAATGCTCCATGACACTTGTCATCACAATTCTACATGCACTTGTCAGCACAATGCTCCCTGACCCTTGTCATCACAATGCTCCCAGCCATTGTCATCACAATGCTCCATTACATTTGTCATCAGAATCCTCCATGACACTTGGCATCACAATGCTCCATGCCATTGTCTTCACAATGGGCCATTACATATGTCATCACAATGCTCCCTGACACCTCTCTTCACAATAATGCATGACCTGGTCATCACAATGCTCCATGCCCTTGTCATCACAATGCGCCATTCCAACTGTCATCGCAATAATCCATGAAACTAATTAGACCAATGTTCCATGCACTTGTCATCACAATGCTCCATGCCCTTGTTATCACAATGTTCCAAGAACCCTGTAATCAGAATGCTCCTTGCCCCTTTTCATCAGTATGCTCCATGAGATTATTCATCAAAATGCTCCATGGTTTTCTCATCACAGTGCTCCAGGAGCTTGTCATCACAATGCTTCACGACTTTGTCATGAAAATTCTCAATGACCCTTGTCATCATAATGCTCCAACCCTAGTCATCACAATGCTCCATTATATTTGTCATCACAATCCTCCATTACATTTGGCATCACAATGCTCCCTGCCATTGTCATCGCAATGGACCATGACATATGTCATCACAATGCTCTGTGACAGTTCTCTTCACAATACTCCATGACCTTCTCATCACAATGCTCCATGCCCTTGTCATCACAATGCACCATGTCTACTGTCATCAGAATAATCTATGAAACTTGTCTCCACAACTCTCCATGTCCCTGACATCACAATGTTCCATGCTCTTTTCATCACAATGCTCCATGACCCCTGTCATCACAATGCTCCGTGAATCCAGTCATCACATTGCTTCATAACGTTTGTCATCACAATGGTCCATGCCCGCATCATCACAAGGCTCTGTGACCTTTGTAACCACAATGCTCCATGAACTTTTCATCACAATGCTCCGTGACCCTTGTCATCACAATGCTCCATGCCTTTGTCAGAACAATGTTCCATGACCCTTGTCATCACAATGTGCCACACGCTTTTCATCACAATGATCCACAACCTTGTCATCGCTGTGCTCCATAAAACTTGTAATCACAATGCTCCATGCACTTCTCATCCAAATGCTCTCTCACCTGAGATATCACAATGTTCCATCACTAGTCATCACAATCCTCCCTCAACCCTGTAATCACAATGTTCCAGGACCCGTCTGACATCACAATTTTCCATAACCACTCTCATCAAAATGCTCCATGACACTTTTCATCCCAACGCTCCATGACACATGGCATCACAATGTTCTGTAAACCCTGTCAACAAAATGTTCCATTACACTTTTCAACAAATTGCTGCATGACCCTGTCATCAAAATGATCCCTGACCTTATGGGGGCTTCCCTGGTGGTGAAGTGGTTGAGAGTCTGCCTGCCAATGCAGGGTACATGGGTTCGAGCCCTGGTCTGGGAAGATCCCACATGCCACGGAGCAGCTAGCCCCGTGAGCCACAATTACTGATCCTGCGCGTCTGGAGCCTGTGCTCCGCAACAAGAGAGGACACGATAATGAAAGGCCCACGCACCGTGATGAGGAGTGACCCCCACTTGCCACAACTAGGGAAGGCCCTCACACAGAAACGAAGACCCAACACAGCCATAAATAAATAAATAAATAAATAAATAAATAAATAAATAAATAAATAAATAGAAAGTGGGTTAAAAAAATCTATAATAAATACATTTCTCAAAATGGCCCTAACAAATTTTATTAAATCATTAAAAAAAAATGATCCCTCACCTTCTCATCACAATGCACCACACGCTTGTCATCAAAATGCTCCATGACCTTTGTCATCACAAAGCTCCAGGACCCTTGGCATCACAATGCTCCATGTCATTGTCATCACAATGCTCCAAGAACCCTCTCATCTCATTGCTCCATGCACTTGTCATCACAAAGCTCCATGACACTTGTCATCACAATGCTCGATGCACTTCTCATCAAAATGCTCCATGCCATTTTCATCACAATCCTCCATGACTCATGTATCACAGTGTTCCGTGCATTGTCATCACAACGCTCCATGCCCACTCTCATCACAATAATCCATGAAAGCTTTCAGGCCAATGCTCATGCCCTTCTCATCACAATGCTCCATTACATCGGTCATAAAAATGCTCCATGACCCCTGCCATCACAATGTTCCACGGCCTTGTCATAACAAGGCTCCATGACCCTTGTCATCACAATGCTCCAAGACTCCTGTAATCACAATGCTCCATGCCCTTTTCAACACAAAGCTCAATGATACATGTCATCAGAATGTTCCATGGCCTTCTCATCACAATGCTCCATGTCCTTGTCATCACAATGCTCCAAGACCCCTGTAATCACAATGCTCCATGCCCCTTTTCATCTCAATGCTCCATGAACCCTGTCATCACAATGAACCATGCCCATCATCGTAATGCTTCAGACTATTGTCATCACAATGAAATCAAAATGCTCCATTACCTCTGTCATCATAATGCTCCAAACACTTGTGATCACAATGTTCCATAACACTTATCATCACAAAACCCTATGACGCTCATCATCACAATTATCCATGGTCTTCTCATCACAATGCTCCATGACCTTTGTCATCACAATGCTCAATACTCTTGTCATCACAATTCTCCCTGACACTTGTCGTCAGTATGCTCCTTGAACCCTGTCATGACAAGGCTCCATGCATTTTCATCACAATGCTCCGTGCCCTTTTCATCACAATGCACCAAGATCACTGTAATCAAAATGATCCATGGGCTTGTCATCACAAAACTCCATGAAGCATGTCATCAGAATGCTCCATGGCATTCCCATCACAATGATCCATGCCCTAGTCATCACAATGCTCCAAGACCCCTGTAATCACAATGTTCCATGCCCCTTTTCATCAGAATGCTCCGTGAGACTTGTCATCACAAGTCTCCATGGTCATCTCATCACAGTGCTCCAGGACCTTGTCATCACCATTCTCCATTGCCTTGTCATACAATGCTCCATGACCCTTGTCATCACAATAATCCATTAACATATTCAGCCCAATGCTCCACGACCTACACATCACAATGCTCCATGGCCAATATCATCACAATGCTCCATGACCACTGTCATCACAACACTCCATGACTCCTGACAACACAATGATCCGGGACTCTTGTCATCACAGTGCTCCATTCTCTACTCATCACTGTGATCCATGACCCCTGTCATCACAACAGTCCATGAATATTTTCAGCCCAGTGCTCCATGACACTTGTCATCACAATGATCCATGCCTTTTTCATCCCAATGCTCCATGACCCCTGTATTCACAATGCTCCATGACGCTTGTCATCACACTGCTCCATGACACATTTCATCACAATGCTCCATGCCCTTTTCATCACAATGCTCCATGACCTTTGTCATCACAATTCTCAATATACATGTCATCACAATGCTCCCTGACATTGTCATCAGAATGCTCCTTGAACCCTGTCACGAAAAGTCTCCATGACTTTTTCATCACAATGCCCCATGCGGTTTTCATCACAATGCTCCATGCCATTGTCATCACAATACTCCACAAGCTTGTCATCAGAATGCTCCATGACCCTTGTCATCACAATTCTCCATGCACTTGTCAGCACAATGCTCCCAGCCATTGTCATCACAATGTTCCATTACCTTTGTGATGAGAATCCTCCATGACCATTGGCATCACAATGCTCCATGCCATTGTAATCACAATGGGCCATTACATATGTTATCACAATGCTCCCTGACAGCTGTCTTCACAATACTGCATTACCTGGTCATCACAATGCTCCATGCCCTTGTCATCACAATGCGCCATTCCAACTCTCATCGCAACAATCCATGAAACTTATTAGACTAATGTTCCATGCCCTTGTCATCACAATGTTCCATGCCCTTTTATCACAATCCTCCATGAGCCCTGTCATCACAGTGCTCCGTAACTCCAGTCATCACAATGCTTCATGACCTTTGTCATCACAATGGTCCATGCCTTCGTCATCAGCAGTCTCTGTGACCATTTTAACCACAATGATCCATGAACTTTTCATCACAGTGCTCTTTGACCCTTGTCATCACAATGCTCTATACCTCTCTCAGCACAATGCTCCATGACCCTTGTCATCACAATGCTCCATGCGCTTGTCAGCACAATACTCCATGACACATGTCATCACAATGCACCATGCGCTTGTCATCACAGTGCTCTACAACCTTGTCATCGCAATGCTCCATAAACATTGTCATCATAATGCTCCATGCACTTCTCATCAAAGTGCTCTCTCTCCACTTATATCAAAATGCTACATCACTATTTGTCACAATACTCCCTCACCCTGTCATCACAATGTTCCATGACTCCTGTCATCACCATGCTACATGCACTTATCATCACAATGTTCGATGACCCCTGACATCATAATGTTCCATAACACCTGTCATCAAAATGTTCCATGACAATTTTCATCAAATTGCTCCATGACCCTGTCATCACAATTCTCCCTGCTCTTCTCATCACAATGCACAACGCCCTTGCCATCAAAATGCTCCATGACCTTTGTCATCACAAATATCCATGACCCTTGGCATAACAATGCTCCATATCATTGTCATCACAATGCTCCATGAACGCTCTCATCACATTGCTCCATGCCCTTGTCTTCACAAAGCTCCATGACACATGTCATCAGAATGCTCCATGGCCTTCTCATCACAATGCTCCATGCCCTTGCCATCAAAGTGCTCCATTACCCCTGTCATAACAATGCTCCATGACCCCTGCCATTACGATGTTCCATGGCCTTGTCATCACAAGGCTCCATGACCTATCTCATCACAATGCTCAATACACTTGTCATCAAAATGCTCCCTGACACTTGTCGTCAGTATGCTCCTTGAACCCTGTCATGACAAGGCTCCATGCCTTTTCCATCACAATGATCCATGCCCTTTTCATCACAATGCTCCTAGACCCCTGCAATCACAGTGTTACATGCCCTTGTCATCACAAAGCTCAATGACGCATGTCTTCAGAATGCTCCTTCGCCTTCTCCTCACAATGCTCCATACCCATGTCATCACAATGTTCCAAGACCCCTGTAATCACAATGGTCCATGCCCCTTTTCATCAGTATGCTCCAAGAGAGTTGTCATCACATTGCTCCATGTTTTTCTCATCACAATGCTCCAGGACCTTATCATCACAATGCTTCACGACATTGTCCTGAAAATTCTCAATGGCCCTTGTCATCATAATGATCCAAGCCCTAGTCCTCACAATGCTCCATTATATTTGTCATCAAAATCCTCCATTACATTTGGCATCACAATGCTCCCTGCCATTGTCATCGCAATGGACCATGACATATGCCATCACAATGCTCCCTGACACCTGTCTTCACAATACTCCATGACCTTCTCATCACAATGATCCATGCTCTTGTCATCACAATGCACCATGTCCCCTGTCATCACAATAATCTATGAAACTTGTCAGACCAATGATCCATGCACCTGTCATCACAATGCTCCGTTCCCCTGTCATCACAATGCTCCATGCCCTTGTCATCACAGTACTCCTTGACCCCTGTCATCACAATGCTCCGTGACTCCAGTCATCACAATGCTTCATAACATTTGTCATCACAATTGTCCATGCCGGCGTCATCACAAGGCTCTGTGACCATTGTAACCACAATTCTCCATGAACGTTTCATCACAATGCTCTGTGATCCTTGTCATCACAATGCTCCATGGCTTAGTCAGAAAAATGCTCCATGACACTTGTCATCACAATGTGCCATGCGCTTTTCATCACAACGGTCCACATATTTGTCATAGAAATGCTCCATAAACCCTGTAATCACAATGCTCTATGCCACTTTTCATCAAAATGATCCATGATCCCTGTCATCACAATGCACCATGCCCATCATCATAATGCTTCATGCTATTGCCATCACAATGAATTGAAAATGCTCCATGACCTCTGTCATAACAATGCTCCAAACCCTTCTGATCACTATATTCCATAACACTTGTCATCACAGTGCCCTATGACACTCGTCATCACAATTATCCATGGTCTTCTCATTACAATGCTCCATGACCTTTGTCATCACACTGCTCAATACACTTGTCATCAAAATGCTCCCTGACACTTGTTGTCTGTATGCTCCTTGAACCCTGTCATGACAAGGCTCCATGCCTTTTTCATCACAATGATCCATGCCCTTTCCATCACAATGCTCCAAGACACCTTTAAACCCAATTCTCCATGCTCTTGTCATCACAAATCTCAATGAAACATGTCTTCAGAATGCTCCTTGGCCTTCTCCTCACAATGCTCCATGCCCATGTCATCACAATGTTCCAAGACCCCTGGAATCACAATGGCCCATACCCCTTTTCATCAGTATGCTCCATGAGATTTGTCATCACACGTCTCTATGGATTTCACATCACAATGCTCCAGGACCTTGTCATCACAATGCTTCACGACCTTTTCATGAAAATTCTCAATGCCCCTTGTCATCATAATGCTCCCAGCCCTAGTCATCACAATGCTCCATTATATTTGTCATCAAAATCCTCCATTACATTTGGCATCACAATGCTCCCTGCCATTGTCATTGCAATGGACCATGACATATATCATCACAATGCTCCCTGACACCTGTCTTCACAATACTCCATGACCTTCTCTTCACAATGATCCATGCCCTTGTCATCGCAATGCACCATGTCTACTGTCATCACTATAATCTATGAAACTGGTCAGAACAATGCTCCATGCCCCTGTCACCACAATGCTCCATGCCCTTGTTATCACAATGCTCCATGACCACTGGCATCACAATGCTCCGTGACTCAAGTCATCACAGTGCTTCATAATATTTCTCATCACAATGGTCCATGCCCGCGTCATCACAAGGCTCTGTGACCTTTATAACCACAGTGCTCCATGAACTTTTCATCACAATGCTCCGTGACCCTTGTCATCAAAATGCTCCATGCCTTTGTGAGAACAATGCTCCATGAACCTTGTCATCAAAATGTGCGACGCACTTTTCATCACAACGGTCCACAAATTTGTCATGGTAATGCTCCATAAACCTTGTAATCACAATGCTCCATGCCCTTCTGATCAGACTGCTCCTTTACCTATGTCATAACAATGCTCCATGACACCTGCCATCACAATGTTCCACGGCCTTGTCATCACAAGGCTCCATGACACTTGTCATCACAATGCTCCAAGACCCCTGTAATCAAAAAGCTCCATGCCCTTGTCATCACAAAGCTCCATGATACATGACATCAGAATGTTCCATGTCCTTCTCATCAAAATGCTCCATGCCCTTGTCATCACAATGCTCCAAGACCCCTGTAATCACAATGCTCCATGACCCATTTCATCTCAATGATCCATGAACCCTGTCATCACAATGCACCATGCCCATCATCATAATGCTTCATGCTATTGTCATCACAATGAAATCACAATGCTCCATGACCTCTGTCATCACAATGCTCCATGAGTCCTGTCATCACAATACTCCATGAACATTTTCAGTCCAATGCTCCATGACCCTTGTCATCAAAATGATCCATGCCCTTGTCATCCCAATGCTCCATGACCCCTGTATTCACAATGCTCCGTGACGCTTGTCATCACAGTGCTCCATGACACCTGTCATCACAATGCTCCATGACTTTGTCTGCAAAATGCTACATGACCTTGTCATTATAATGCTCTATGCGCTTGTCATCACAGTACTCCATTACCATTGTCATCAAAATCCTCCATGAACCTTGGGATCACATTGCTTCATGCCCTTGTTATCACAATGCTCCCTGCTCCTTGAAATCAAAATGATCCATGACCTCTGTCATCACAATGCTCCAAACCCTTGTGATCACAATGTTCCATAACACTTCTCATCACAACGCTCCATGATGCCTGTCATCACAATACCCCATGCACTTTTCATCACAATGCTCCATGACTTTTTTCATCACAATTCTCAATACACTTGTCATCACAATGCTCCCTGACACTTGTCAGAATGCTCCTTGAACCCTGTCACGAAAAGCCTCCATGCCTTTTTCAACACAATGCCCCATGCTGTTTTCATCACAGTGCTCCAAGCCACTGTCATCAAAATACTCCACAAGCTTGTCATGAGAATGCTCCATGACCCTTGTCATCACAATTCTCCATGCACTTGTCAGCACAATGCTCCCTGACTCTTGTCATCTCAATGCTCCAAGCCATTGTGATCACAATGCTCCATTACCTTTGTCATCAGAATCCTCCATGACAATTGGCATGACAATGCTCCAGGCCATTGTCATCACAATGGGCCATTACATATGTCAACACAAGGCTCCCTGACACCAGTCTTCACAATAATGCATGACATGGCTATCACAATGCTCCATGCCCTTGTCACCACAATGCCCCATTCCAACAGTCATCGCAATAAACCTTGAAACTTAGTAGACCAATTTTCCATGCCCTTGTCATCACAATGCTCCTTGACCATTGTCATCACAATGCTCCATGAAGTTTTCATCACAATGCTCTTTGAATCTGGTCATCAAAATTCTCTATGCCTTTCTCAGCACAATGCTCCTTGACCTTTGTCATCACAATGCTCCATGTGCTTGTCAGCAAGATGCTCCATGACACATGTCATCACAATGCACCATGTGCTTGTCATCACAGTGCTCCACAAACTTGTCATCAAAATGCTCCATAAACCTTGTCATCACAATGCTCCATGCACTTCTCATCAAAATGCTCTCTCACCACAGATATCAAAATGTTACATCACTATTCGTCACAATATTCCCTCACCCCTGTCATCACAATGTTACATGACCCCTGTCATCACAATGCTACATGCACTTATCATCACAATTTTCGATGACACTTGTCATCACAATGCTCCATAACCCCTGTCATCAAAATGCTCCATGACCCTTTTCATCAAAATACTTCATGACCCCTGACAACACAATGTTCCATAACCCCTGTCATCAAAATGTTCCATGACAATTTTCATCAAATTGCTCCATGATCCTGTCATCACAATGCTCCCTGCCCTTCTCATCACATTGCACCACCCCTTGTAATCAAATTGCTCCATGACCTTTGTCATCACAAAGCTCCATGACCCTTGGCATCTCAATGCTCCATGCCATTGTCATCAGAATGCTCCATGAACCCTCTAATCACAATGCTCCATGCCCCTTTGAATCTCAATGTTCCATGAACCCTGTCATCAATATGCACCATGCACATCATCATAATGCTTCAGGCTCTTGTCATCACAATGAAATAAAAATAGTTGATGATCTGTCTCATCTCAATGTTCCAAATCCTTGTGATCACAATGTTCTATAACACTTATCACCACAAAGCCACATGACGCTCATCATCACAATTATCCATGGTCTTCTCATCACAGTGCTCCATGACCTTTGTCATCACAATGCTCTATAAACTTGTCATCACAATGCTCCCTGACACTTGTCATCAGTATGCTCCTGGAACCCTGTCATGACAAGGCTCCATACCATTTTCATAACAATGATCCATGCCAATTTCATCACAATGCTCCAAGACACCAGTAATCACAGTGCTCCATGCCCTTGTCATCACAATGCTCCAAGACCCCTGTAATCACAATACTCCATGCCCCTTTTCATCAGAATGCTCCATGAGACTTGTTATTACAAGGCTCCATGGTCTTCTCATCACAATTCTCCAGGAGCTTTTCATCACAGTGCTCCATTCCCTAGTCATCACAATGATCCATGACCCCTGTCCTCACAATACTTCCTGAACATTTTCAGTCCAATTCTCCAGGAACTTCTCATCACAATGCTTCATGATCCCTATCATCACAATGCTCCATGACCACTGTCATCACAATGCTCCATGACCCCCGAAAACACAGTGATCCGGGACTCTTGTCATCACAATGCTCCATTCCCTAGTCATCACAATGCTCCATGAATATTTTCAGCCCAATGCTCCATGACACTTGTCATCACAATGATCCATGGCCTTGCCATCCCTATGCTCCATGACCCCTGTAATCACAATGATCCGTGATGCTTCTCATCACAGTGCTCCATGACCCTTATCATCACAATGCTCCATGCCTGTGTCTGCAAAATGCTACATGACCTTGTCATCACAATGCTCCATTTGCTTGTCATCACAATACTCCCTTAGCATTGTCATCACAATCATCCATGAACCTTGGGATCACATTGCTTCATGCCCTTGTCATCCCAATGCTCCATGCTCCTTGAAAAGAAAATTAGCCATGACTTCTATCATCACAATGCTCCAAACCCTTGTGATCACAATGTTCCATAACACTTGTCCTCACAACGCTCCATGATGCCTGTCATCATAATACTCCATGCACTTTTCGTCAAAATGCTCCATGATCTTTTTCATCACCATTCTCAATACACTGGTCATCACAATGTTCCCTGACACTTGTCGTCAGAATGCTCCTTGAAACCTGTCATGAAATGGCTTCATGCCTTTTTTATCACAATGCTCCATGCCCTTTTCATCTCAATGCTCCATGCCATTGTCGTCACAATACTCCACAAGCTTGTCATCAGAATGCTCCATGACACTTGTCATCACAATGCTCCATGGTCACTGTCATCACAATGCTCCATACCCCTTGACATTACTGAGCTCCATGACTCTCACCATCACAATTATCCATGGTCTTCTCATCACAATGTTCCACGCCCTTGTCATCAAAATGCTCCATGACCCTTGTCATCACAATGCTCCATGGCCACTCTCATCACAGGGCTCCATTCCCCTTGTCATTACAGTGCTCCATGACTTTCGTCATCACAATTATCCATGGTCTTCTCATCACAAAGCTCCACGGTCTTGCCATTACAATGCTCCATGCCCTGGTCATCACAATGCTCCATGTCCCCTGTCATCACAATTCTCCTCGTTCTTGGCATCACTATGCTCCATGACACTTCTCATCACCGTGTTACATGATTTGTCATCACAATTCTCTATGCACTTGTCATCGCAATGCTCCATGACCCCTGTCATAGGAAGCTCCATGTGCTTCTCATCACAATGCTTCATGAACTTGTCATCAAAATTCTCAATGGCCCTTGTCATCACAATGCTCCATGCCCTTGTCATCACAATGCTCCATGTCCATTGTCATCACAATGCTCCAAGCCCTTGTCATCAAAATGCTCCATTACATTTGTCATCACAATCCTCCATGACACTTGGCATCACAATATTCCATTCCATTGTCATCGCAATGGACCATGACATATGTCATCACAATGCTCCCTGAGACCTGTCTTCAAAATACTCCATGACCTTCTCATCACAGTGCTGCATGCCTTTGTCATCACATTGCACCATGCCCACTGTCATCACAATAATCCATGAAACATGTCAGGCCAATGCTCCATGCCCCTGTCATCACAATGCTCATTGCCTTTTCATCACAAAGCTCTATGACCCCTGTCATCACAATGCTCCGTGACACCAGTCATCCCAATGTTTCATGACCATTGTCATCACAGTGGTCCATGCCCTCGTCATCACTAGGCTCTGTGACATTTGTCACCAAAATGCTCCATGAAATTTTCATCACAATGCTCGGTGACCCTTGTCATCACATTGCTCCCTTCCTTTGTCACCACAGTGCTCCATGACCCATGTTATCACAATGTGCCATGTGCTTGTCATCACAGTGCTCCACAAGCTTGTCATCACAATGCTCCATAAAACTTGTCCTCACAATGCTCCATACACTTCTTATCAAAATGCTCTCTCACGAATGATATCAAAATGTTCCCTCAATAGTCATCACAATACACCCACTCCCCTGTCATCACAATGGTCCACAACACTGTCATGAAAATGTTCCATGACTCCTGACATCACAATGTTCCATAACCCCTGTCATCAAAATGTTCCATGACACTTTTCATCAAATTGCTCCATGACCCTGTCATCACAATGCTCCCCGCCCATCACAAGAGAATGCACCACACCCTTGTAATCAAAAGGCTCCATGACCTTTGTCATCACAAAACTCCATGACCCTTGGCATCACAATGCTCCATGTCATTGTCATCACAATGCTCCAAAAACCTCTCATCACATTGTTCAAAGCCCTTGTCATCACACGATCCATGATGCATTTCATCACAATGCTCGATGCCATTCTTCTCACAATGCTCCATGCGCTTCTCATTACAATCCTCCATGAACCATGTATCACAGTGTTCCGTTCCCTTGTTATCACAATGCTCCTTGCCCCCTCTCATCAAAATAATCCATGAAACATTTCAGACCAATGTTCCATGCCCTTTTCATCACAATGATCCAAGACTCCTGTAATCATAATGCTCCATGCCCATTTTCATCTCAATGCTCCATGAACACTGTCATCACAATGCACCAAATGCACATCATCATAATGCTTCATGCTACTGTCATCACAATGAAATCAAAATGCTCTATGACCTCTGTCATCACAATGCTCCAAATCCTTGTGATCACAATATTCCATAACACCTATCATCAGAGCTCCACATAACGCTCGTCATCACATGTATCCATGGTCTTCTAATCACAATGCTCCATGACATTTGTCATCACAGTGCTCAATACCCTTGTCATCACAATGGTCCCTGACACTTGTCATCAGTATGCTCCTTGAACCCTGTCATGACAAGGCTCCATGCCTTTTTCATCACAATGTTACATGCCCTTTCCCTCACAATGCTCCAAGGCCCCTGTAATCACAATGCTCCATGCCCTTGTCATCACAAAGCTCCATGATGCATGTCATCAGAACGCTCCATGACATTCTCAACCCATTGTTCACTGCCCTTGTCATCACAATGCTCCAAGATCCCTGTAATCACAATGTTCCATGCCCTTGTCATCACAAAGCTCCATGATGCATGTCATCAGAACGCTCCATGACATTCTCATACTAATGTTCCATGCCCTTGTCATCACAATGCTCCAAGACCACTGTAATCACAATTCTCCATAACCCTTTTCATCAGAATGCTCCATGAGACTTGTCATCACATGGCTCCATGGTCTTCTCATCACAATGCTCCAGTACCTTGTCATCACAATGCTCCTTGACCCCTGTCATCACAATACTCCATGAACATTTTCATCCCAATGCTCCATGACGTTCTCATCACAATGCTCCATGACCTCTGTCATCACAATGCTCCATGACCACTGTCATGACAACGCTCCATGAACCCTGACAACACAATGATGCGGGAATCTTGTCATCAAAATGCTCCATGCCCTTGTCATCCCAATGCTCCATGAACCCTGTAATCACAATGCTCCATGATGCTTGTCATCACAGTGCTCCATGAACCTTGTCATCACAATGCCTTTGACAGCAAAATGATACATAATCTTGTCATCACAATGCTCCATGTGCTTGTCATCACAATCCTCCATGACCCTTGGGATCATATTGCTTTATGCCCTTGTCATCTCTATCTTGCCTTTCTGGTTTATACAGATTTTTGGATGTCCTTTTTGAACGGTGGGAAGTGACAATTCTTTGTAGTGTGAATTTGCATTGTGCGCTTGCTTGATTGGCCAAAAAGGGCCTATGCCTTTTGTCCTGAATATATTCAGGAGAAAATTCATATGCTGTTTTTGGCCAAGTGCATCATTCTCGAAGTTTTGATGCCTTTCCTGTGCTTTAAAGGCGATTCCAATTTACCTCTTGAAATATGTTTTGTGCAATTCTGCCTCATTTTCAAGTCCGCTTTGTTGCCTTCCCTCAACAGATTTTTGGAAGAGAGTAGTCCTTTATAACTCTGCAGGTTTTTGATTTGCTTTGCCCCTGAGCTCCAATTTTCAAATCCCATTTTTGGGAGCTGACCGCAAATCCACAATTTTGCTTCAGGAACTATACTGGTTCCAGGGGTGGCTATACTGGTTCCCTGTGGGTGGCTGAGGCTTTGGTTAATTATTCTTCCTGATGGGAATTTAGAGTGACATGTGTCCGTCCAAAGGCCTACATCTACTTTCTGATTTGTTCTCCCTCTTCCCTTTCATCCTCTGCACAATTAGCAAACTGTGCGAACCAGGAGGTTATAGGGGATGACTCTCCTAAGTTGGGAGATTGATAGTAAAGTAGTTGGAATGGCAAACTGTAGCACAAGGAGAGGAAAAAGTAGGAGACTTTCAGAAACCTTTCGCCATCACAGGGTGTCCATTATCTAGGTTTCCCATACATGTTATAACTGTAGTGATATTCCCTTCTACCTGGAAATTTGGGACCCATGGAATGGTGGCATGCATTACTACTTTAAAGGGTCTGCATTTTCTCTCCCAATCTCACCAGTCCTCTCAGTCCCAAGTGTCCAGCCTTATGTCTCATCCAGCTGTCTTTGCAGATAGGGTCATTCTAGGTTTCATCAGAACCCCTGAAGGAATTGTGTAAGAATTTCGCTGTTTTTTGTTTTGTTTTTGAAATTCATTTTTATAATGGGGTTGAGCTGATTTTCCCTGATGTGTTTATGCCGGTCTAGACACACTTGATTCCCTTACAGAGGCATATCAGTACATAGGTTTTAAGATTCTTACTAATCAAATATATTCCTCTGTGGGGAATAGGGGTTTTGAGTCCCGTTCACTGAGGAAGGTGTAGGTCTTGTCTATTCTGTATTTGGTTTATGGAATGGTACCTGGGCTAATATCAAACTCTGGTTTTATGCATCACCCCACCTCTCCTTTCCCCTTAAGGAGGCATAAGAGTGTTTTCTAAATGTGAGACGCTGCTCTCTTTCCTAATTCAGTTCATGTGTGGTGATGTTGACATTCCCTCTGTAAGTGATATCTTATGATAAGATTCTTTTTCTGTGTGACTAATTTCCCATAGAATCATCATACCTAAATCCTCTCATTATGCTGCTACTGGCCTTATGACATTGATTTCACGTCTGAGTGATATTCCGTTGTATAAAATTACCACAAGTTCTTTATGCATTTCTCTTTTTCCTGGGATACTTTAGGTGTACCGAAGTTGAGGTTCTTGTATGCAGAGCAGCCCTAAACTTTGGGGTGCCTGTGTCTTGTTGATATTTAGTCTTCCCAAGTTATATGTCCATGAGTTGAAGTCCCCTTTGCTCGGGGGCTTTGTATTTTAGATGTTTTAGGAAACAGCATACACTTCTTCAGAGTAGCTCTTGGATATTTATACCCCACCCATCAGCGTGACTAGTCTCCCTGTTTTCCATGGCCTCTCCTGCATTTTTGATTTGTACACATTTTTTGGATGGACTTTCTGAGCAGTGGAAATTGAGACTTCTTTATTGTGCGGATTTGCATTTCCCTCTTGCTTGGTTGGCCAAAAACTCTGTATGTGTTTTTTTCCTGAAGATATTCATGAAAAAAATGCATACACCCTTTTGCCCAACTGCATCATTTGAGAAATTCTGCTGCTTTTCATATGCTTTAAATGTGAGTACAATCTACCTTTTGAAAAATGTTTCCTGCAATTCTGCCTCTCATTCAGAACCTCTTCGTTGCCTTACCTGAATATATTTTTGGACGTTGGTTATCATTTATATCTTTGCAGGTCTTTGAATTGTCTGCTCCTGAGCTCCATTTTGCAACTCGCATTTTTTGTGAGCTGGCCGCCAAACCATTGGATTGATTCCGGCCCTATTCTGGTTCTGGGGAGGCAGGCTGAGCCTTTGGTTAATTCTTCTTCCTAAAGGGATATTAGAGTGACATGTGCCTGTCAAAACTCCTACAGCTTATCTCTCATTGGTTCCTCCTCTTCCCATTTATCCTCTTCAAAAATTGCAAACTGTGTGAAACAGGAGGTTAAAGGTGCTGATTCTCCAAGTGGGGAGATTGTTAGTAATGTGGCTGGAATGGCGAACCCCAGCACCAGGAGATCAAAAATGAGGTGCATTTTAGACACCTTTCCTGAGCACACGGTGTACATTCATCTCGGTTTCCAAGGCATGTTTTCCCTGTCACAAGATTCCCTTGAAACTTCAGATTTGGGACCCATGGAATGGGTACCAGGCAGTATTACTTTAAAAGGTCTGCATTTCCTCACCCAGCCTCTCTAACATCTCTCAGCGTGCATAGCTTCCAGCCTTATATATCATCCTGCTGTGGGTCTACATGTGTTCAATCCATGTTACATCGTAGCCCTTCAACAAAAGTTGTAATAATTTTTGTCTGTCTCACTGTTTTTATAAATATTTTTAAATTTATTTTTATATTGGTTACAGCTGATTTTCAAAGCTGTTTTTTGCTGCTGTACATCCACTTGATTCATGTACTGTGTGACAACAATAAATTCTTTCTCAGATGCCTACGAGTCATATGTATTATTTTCCAGTGATTTGAGTGGACTGAGTGCAGTTCTTTGAGGTACCGTGTAGGCCTTGCCAGTTATTCAATTCGGTACTTGGAATGGTATATTTGCTAATTTCAACCTCCTGGATAATACCTCACCATTCCCCACCTTTCCCATTTAGCAGCCTTATGTCTATTTTCTACATATTTGACTATGTTTCTGTTTTGTAGTTTATTTCATGTGTAGCCATTTTTGTTTCCACCTTTAAGTGACATCTTATGATATGTGTCTTTTTCTTTCTCACATGTGTCACTTAGAATGATCGTATGTAACTCCTCCAGAGTTGTTCCAACTGGCCTTATTTCATTGATTTCTGGATGAGTAATATTCCACTCTACATAAGTACCCCATCTCTTTTATCCATTTTATCCTTCCAGGGACATTTAGTTTATATCCAAGTGGAGGCCCTTTTTAACAGAGAGGTGGTAAACGTTGGAGTGCCTGTTTTCTGTCATTTTTTGTTTTTTCCCAAGGTATACGCCCATGAGTGCAAGTGTCCTATGCTCTGTAGCTCAGTTTTCAGATGTTTTAGCAAACACAATACACTTCTCCAGAGTGGCCGTTGGCATATTACATTTCCACTATCAGCCTCACAGGGCTCCCTTTTCTCCTCACCCTGTCCTGCATTTCTGGTGTTTACACTTTATGTGGATGGCCCTTCTGACTGATGTGAAGTGATACATTTTGTAGTATTGATTTCCAGTGCCCACCTGTTTGGTTGGATAAAAAGTGTGTATGGCCTTTACTTGAATATATTCAGAAAAAAATGCATACGCCCTTTTGGGCCAAGTGCCTCATTGGCGATGTTCAGCCCCTTTTCTTGTGCTTTAATGGGGAGTCCTTTCTACCTCTTCAAATCTGTTTCCTGCCACTCTCCCTTGCTTACAAGTCCTTTTCTGTGACATACCTCAAGACATTTTTCGACAATAGATATTTTCAACTCTGCAGTTTCATGAATTTTATTGCCCCCAAGTTCCATTTTTCAACTTGTGTT
The DNA here is from genome assembly GCF_964341445.2 of Mesoplodon mirus. Classification (NCBI taxonomy): domain Eukaryota; kingdom Metazoa; phylum Chordata; class Mammalia; order Artiodactyla; family Ziphiidae; genus Mesoplodon; species Mesoplodon mirus. Next base: position 7,638,643 of record NW_028295817.1, read on the forward strand.
TTTGGAAACTGGACACAAAACAGCGGGATTTCCTCTAGCCCTATTCTGTTTCCATGGGCAATTATAGCCTTTGATGAATTTGTCTTCCAGATAGGAAATTAGAGTGGCATTTGCCTGTCTGAACAACTAAGACTTGTCTCTAAATTTTTCTCATCCTTCCGCTTCATCCTCTGGACAAATTCCAAACTGTGTGCAACAGGATGTTGACGGTGCTGATATCCCCAAGTAAGGAGATTGTCAGGAAAGATGCTGGAGGGGTGAACCCGTGCACCAGGCGATGAGGAGATGAGGTGCCTTTTCCAAACTCTTTCCGATCAAACGGTGTACCATCCTCTAGGTGTGACAGGCATGTTTTAGCTGTAGGAAGGGTCCCGTGCATGGAAGCAGAACACCAGGGATTTTTCCAAATCAGTGCCTCCCCGAACCCCAAACTGGGGAATTTTTAAGCTACGGCTACACTTATGTCCATTAAGGGCCTTGGGAAATAGGCAGAGCCCAAATTTTAGATGATTGAAATCTTCAGGTTCAGAAGCGCACACCATCGGCCTTGCTTAGGTTACATTTTATCTGTCATTGATAGATGATGTCAATAAAAATATCGATTCTTTTTCAGATTATTTCCCCTTATAGGTTATTGCAAAATATTCAGTGTAGTTCCCTGTGCTATACAGTATTTCCCTGTTGATGATCTATTTTATACATAGCAGTGTGTATGTGTTAATCCCAAACTGTTAATTTATCCCTTTTCCTACCTTTCCCCTTTGGTAATAATATATTATAACATTTTATACTTCTCAGAAAAGGGAGAGCTGAAAGAGAGGTATCCTTTTCAATGGAAAAGCATTCAAAACAAGATTGAAGCTTCAGCCAAGAGTATTCGATGTACAACCATGGAAATAAATCACTTCATTTCTCTAATGTTGACCTGACAAATAAGACAGACGTCTTCACTGAACTTGCTTATAGTAAAGTGATGGAATTATCAAATGTAAGTCTTAGAAACATCTTATTTTACCCGAGCATTATACACTGCTCTATGTTAACTACAGTTTGGCTCAGACATCTGTTCATTGAAGTTACAATGTTCTCAATTTCTGTTACTGATCATCCAGAGTGTACCCCAACAGGAGTCCACGAGCCCAGTGTCATTGGAGCCAACAGATCAAGACTGAGTTTGGTTCAGAAGCAAAGGAAACATTATTTTGAAAACCGAATGGAGAGGTGAGAGCGTGCACTCCCCCATGGGCTGTGGGCTGGGCTACTGTGTAGGGATCCCGGCAGCATCAGTGGGAGTTAGGGGATGGAGCTCTCGAGGGCTGGGTTGGCTGCAGCTCAGGCTCTATGCCGTGGAGTCTGCATGGGACTCTGCTAGCTGAGGTGTCGACCCAGCCATTCTGCATTAGGAAATTGGGTCTGAAGTGCTGGGTGTGGGACCTCTGCATGCGGAACCCTAGGAGCATGTGAAATTAGACAAAGCACAAAGTTAAAACAGGTTAGACTTATTTTATTGCCCAGATTCTCTTTTTATCTCCCAGGAATTTTTAATGAACGTTGCCAGAGACGAACACCTCCTCTGCTTTTTGTTCCGTTCCTCATTCTTGGGGTGTTGAGGGTGCAGAACCCTCTTTTGTAACTGCTTCATGCTGTGGTGGCAGCCCTGATACCTGGGGGGAGGGGCAAAACGTCTCCCCACCAGCCTCCAGGTGAGGTTGATTGTTCCAAAGCCTCCTGCCTCACTTCTCGTCCGCCTGAGCACCAGCATTGGAAGTGTTATAGATTCTAATGACCTTTAAGGGTCCAGGAAAGAGATGCGCAAAGATGCTGTGGTGGCAGGTTTCACCCCACCCCACATTTGTTCGGTGACCTTAGGCTGACGGTTTTTGCCAGTCTAGATGCTCTGACCAGTAGTCTGTGCTTTCTTTAATCAGGTCCCTGAATTAATGTACAAACAGCACCATGTGTCAGAGCCCTGCCCGTGCAACACCCAGACAGTCCAGGGTCAGTGGTGATCCAGGACCATGATGTCCACTGAGTCAACGGCCTTTAGAAGTAGCCAGGATTCCAGCTGGTCATATTGGCCACCATCACCGCGGTGTTTGTAGGGTTTTCTATGGTGAAAGCGTGATATACGTTTCCCCCGCCAAGCTTATTATCTCCCCTCTGGGTGCAGTTAGTCCTGCAAGCAGTAGTCTGCTCTTTCGGGGCACAGTCTTGTTATTTTCTGAGAGAAACTCCAGGTCAAGTGATGGTCACATGAGTCATCTTGGGGGCCTGTTACCCCCATTTGTCTCTCTGGAGGTTGGAGTTGGAGGGCCTCCTCAATCGAGGTCAGTGTGTCCACAGAGCGACCCCTGCAACTTCAGGACATGATGGGTGGTTAGGATCACCACGTGGGTTCCTATTCCCTTAGGAGGGAGCTGGCCTTGTGGGCTGCTGATTTCCAGCTTTTTAGATACCTCAGTATCCTGGCCTGATGAGTCGGTGGGAAAAGCCCTTAGTGACCATCGTTTATCATACCTGAAGGGCATTCTTGTGTTGCTCCATTTCAAGTGGTCCCAGTTTTTGCACTAAGGCTCCAAGGGCGATTAACCTTTGACCGGGTATGTAAAGGTCAAAGGGTTTAGCTAAATTAGCGAGTTCCTGGGCAAGGATCTGAATTGACTGCTCTTTCCATTCTTGAAAGGCTGCTTCTGTATTCTATTCAAAAGGATCAACATTTTTTCGTGTCAGTGTTTCATGTAGAGGCCCAGCTATTAGACTGTAGTTAGGGATCCAGATGCAGAAAACCTTGGCCTCCCCAGGAACCCCTAAGCTGTCTTCTAGTTTTAGAAGATGTAAGGCTGCAAATGGCTTCTTCCCTATCCTGGGATGCGTTTCTCCAAATATCTGTGAGAATGAAGCCCAGGCAAGTCACCTGAGCCTGGGATATTTGAGCCTTTTTCTTGGACACCTTCTATCCTTTCTTGGCTAGGTAGTTCCGAGGCATCTTTAGTAGGCCTGGCAATCAGAATGTCATCTGCATATTGAAGTAGGGTTCCCTTTTACAGAGGTAGAACGTTTAGATCTTTAGAGGACATTTCCCCAATGATGGTGTGGGGATTTTTGAACCATTGGGGCAGGACGGCACAGCATTATTGGTTTTGTTGCATGTTGTGTCCTACCACTCACAAGCCAAAAATTCTTGTGACTCTGAGATGAATGGAATACAGAAGAAGGCATCAATGAAGTCTAATACAGAATGCCATGGCCTGGTGTATGGTAGAATGAGCAGCACGGTGTAGGAAGTAGGATCTACTGAATGTAGATCCTCGGTGGCTTCACTGACTGTCCTGATATCCTTTACCAGGTCTCCAGCAGCCCATGGGGCTCTCGTGGTCAGGCCAATCCCAGGATATAGAGCTCACCTGGGCTGCATCCCGCACCCCGCAGCCCACGGGGCTCTCGTGTTCAAGTCCCTCCCAGGGTACGGAGCTCACCTGTGCAGCTACCCAGCAGCCCATGGGGCTCTCATAGTCAGGCCCCTCCCAGGATACGGAGCTCCCCTGGGCAGGTACCCCAGCAGGGCTGGACACACAGGAACTGTGCACATAGCCCACCTTGCAGAGAACCCCCATCTCACCTGTCACTCACAGCTGACACAGAACACCTCAGAGCAGGTCTTGAACTAACAAAGAGCAGCTCTGACAGGTCTGTGACCCTGGCTATCACTCTGTGCAGCCTCTCTCTGCCTGGTCTTCCAGACACTTCCACTGCAGCCAGGGCACCAGGCCTCTGTCTCCACCCACCATCACTCCTCTCCCTGACTCCTGGGTTCCTCTCATTAGGATAGGGTCTTCTTGAAGTTGTTTTCCACTCATGGACCAGATAAAATGATAAGAAAACAAGCCGCAGCTGCAGCCCCTTGTCTAGCCTGACTCTCAAGGCCCACACCTGTTCCTTGTGACTGACCCGTTTAGCAAGGTTCATTTTCAGCAACTGTGAGCCCCTCAGAGGTGAGGATTGGCTGATTTGGGCAGCCTGACACTGTCTGCCAGCCCCCCCCACAGGTGTGCCTGGGTTGAGGTCAATATAAGCACCTCTCCAGTCAGCAAGAGCCCCTGTAGCTGTGCCTGACGCCATATTCTCTGCCCCGTCAGCAGTTTCGGGGCTGGGGTGGTGGAAGGGAGTGACGGGTCGTGGCTTTGTGGGTGGCCCAGTGTGAGTGGGGCTCTTCTGGACTTTCTGCAGGAGTTGCCAGGCTGCCACATGCTAAAGAAGAGGATGTGTCACACATACCTGCCACTGGAATTTCTCCCCAGGCAGAGGTGAGGAAGTAAAAAAGCAGGGGGGCTGTGGCAGGAGGGTTATCTCAGGCAGGGAAATGAAAAGCTTCCAGAAGAGCATCTGGTGCCAGGATCATCCTGGCTCGCCTGTAGGCACCAAGTCGGCCTGCGTGCTCTCGCTAGTGTGGCTCCACAGCCCTTCCTCTAGGCTTGCAAGTGCTTGTACATATTCAGGTGTTTTACCTGGAAAGGTTGGGAAGAGTTCAGCTGCAGCAGGACTGGGGCTCAGCTCACATTTACTCACAGACGCCTCGACACAGTCCCCCAGCTTTGCAATGAGGATGCTCCTTGTGGGGGAGAGCGCTGCTGACGGCATGGGAGACGATTTCCCACCTCTGACCAACTTAAGAATTTTTTACCACTGGAGAAAGTGCCCTGATACAATTTTCCTCTGTATAACTGGTGAGTTCTGTTTTTTTTTCTTTCTTTTTTTTTTTTGGTTCAAGTTAGGTTTTATTTATTCCTCTTTTTTTTTTAATTTGGAGATATAAACATGGAAATAATGCATTAATATAAAGACGCCTATGTGAAGGGAAAAACTTTTTTCTGTTTTATTTTATTAAATGTTATTTATTTATTTTTAATTTTTTTAAATTTATTTCTTTTATACAGCAGGTTCTTATTGGATATGTATTTTATACATATAAGTGTGCACATGTGAATCCCAGTCTCCCAATTCATCCCACCACCACCCTCACATGGCGTTCCCTCCTTGGTGTCCATATGTTTGTTCTCTACATCTGTCTCTATCTCTGCCCTGCAAACTGGTTCATCTGTACCATTTTTCTAGGTTCCACATATATGCATTAATATACAATATTTGTTTTTCTCTTTCTGACTTACTTCACTCTGTATGACAGTCTCTAGATCCATCAAGGTCTCTACAAATGACCCAATTTCATTCCTATGTATGGCTGAGTAATATTCCGTTGTATATATGTACCACGTCTTTATCCATTCGTCTGTCTGTGGGCACTTAGGTTGCTTTCATTACCTGGCTATTGTAAATAGTGCTGCAGTGAACATTGTGGTGAATGTGTCTTTTTGATTTATGGTTTCCTCTGGGTATATGCCCAGTAGTGGGATTGCTGGATTATAGGGTAATTCTATTTTTGTTTTTTAAGGAACCTCCATACTGTTCTCCATAGAGACTGTATTGATTTACATTCCCAACAATAGTGGAAGAAGGTTCCTTTTCTCCACACCCTCTCCAGCATTTGTTGTTTGTAGATTTTCTGATGATGCCCATTCTAACAGGTGTGACATGATACCTCATTGTAGTTTCGATTTCCATTTCTCTAATAATTAGTGATGTTCAACAGATTTTCATGTGCGTACTGGCAATCTCTATGTCTTCTTGGAAGAAATGTCTATTTAGATCTTCCATTTTTGTATTGGGTTGTTTGTTTTATTAATATTGAGCTGCATGAGCTGTTTATATATATTGGAGATTAATCATTTGTCCATTGATTCGTTTGCAAATATTTTCTTCCATTCTGAGGGTTGTCTTTTCGTCTTGTTTGTAGTTTCCTTTGCTTTGCAAAAGCTTTTACGTTTCATTAGTCCCATCTGTTTAGTTTTCTTTTTTATTTCATTACTATAGGAGGTGGATCAACAAAGATCTTGCTGTGATTTACGTCAGAGTATCCTTCGTAAGTTTTCCTCTCAGAGTTTTCTACTGTCTGCTCTTACATTAAGGTCTCTAATTCATTTTGAATATATTTTTATGTATGGTGTTGGGGAGTGTTCTAATTTCATTCTTTTATACGTAGCTCTCCATATTTCCAAGCACCAATGATTGAAGAGACTGTCTTATCTCCATTGTATAGTCTTGCCTCCTTTGTCATAGATTAGTTGACCATAAGTGTGTAGATTTATCCTTGGGCTTTTTTTTTGTTTGTTTTCCTTTTACACGTTTATTGAAGTATAATTGCTTTACAATGGAGTGTTCGTTTCTGCTGTATAACAAAGTGAATCAGCTATACATATACAAATATCACCAGATCCCCTCCCTCTTGCATCTCCCTCCCACACTCCATATCCCACCCCTTTATGTGGTCACAAAGCACCGAGCTGATCTCCCTGTTCTATGTGGCTGCTTCCCAGTAGCTATCGGTGTTACATTTGGTAATATATTTATGTCCATGCCACTCTCTCACTTCGTCCCAGCTTACCCATCCCCCTTCTGGTGTCCTCAAGTCCTTTCTCTATGTCTGTGTCCTTAATCCTGTCCTGCCACTAGGTTCTTCAAAATCATTTTTTTTTCTTCATTAGATTCCATATATCTCTGTTAACATACAGTATTTGTTTTTCCCATTCAGACTTACTTCACTGTGTAGGACAGATTCTACGTCCATCCACCTCAGTACAAATAACTCAGTTTTGCTTCTTTTTATGGTTGAGTAATATTTGATTGTATATATGTGCCAGATCTTCTTTATCCATTCATCTGTCGATGGACACTTAGGTTGCTTCCATGTCCTGGCTAATGCAAATAGAGCTGCAATGAACATTTTTGTACATAACTATTTTTGAATTATGGTTTTCTCAAGGCAAATGCCCAGTAGTTGGATTGTTGTGTCGTATGGTACTTCTATTGTTAGTTATTTAAAGGAACCTCCGTACTGTTCTCCCTAGTGCTCATATCAATTTACATTCCCACCCACAGTGCAAATGTGTTCCCTTTTCTCCAATAAAGGCCTCTCCAGCATTTATTGTTTTGTAGATTTTTTTGATGATTGCCACTCTGACTGCTGTGAGGTGATACTTCAGGGTAGTTTTGATTTGCATTTCTCTAATGATTAGTGATGTTCAGCATCCTTTCATGTGTTTCTTGGTAATCTGTATATCTTCTTTGGAGAAATGTCTATTTAGGTCTTCTGCCCGTTTTTGGATTGGGTTGTTTGTTTTTGTGATATTGAGCTACATGAGGTGCTTGTAAAGTTTGGAGATTAATCCTTTGTCAATTGCTTCATTTGAAAATATTTTCTCCCATTCTGAGGGTTGTTTTTGCATCTTGTTTATGTTTTCCTGTACTGTGTAAAAGCTTTTAAGTTTCATTAGGTCCCATTTGTTGATTTCTGTTTTTATTTCCATTTCTCTAGGAGGTGGGTCCAAAAGGATCTTGCTGTGATTTATGTCATAGAGTGTTCTGCCTATGGTTTCCTCTAAGTGTTTTATAGTGTCTGGTCTTATATTTAGATCTCTAATCAATTTAGAGTCTATTTTTGTGTATGGTGTTATGGAGTGTTCTAATTTCATTCTTTTTTGTGTAGGGGTCCAGTTTTTCCAGCAACAATTACTGAAGAGACTGTCTTTTCTCCATTGTATATCCTTAGCTCCTTTGTCATAGATGAGATAGCCATATGTATGTAGGTTTATCTCTGGGCTTTTTGTCCTGTTCCATTGATCTGTGTTTATGCCAATCTACATACACTTGATTCCATTATGGAGACATATAAATACATAGGTTTCAAGGTTATTACCAGTCAGATATATTCCTCTTCAGTGAATAGGGTGTTTTGTGTCCAGTTCATTGAGAAAGGAGTAGGTCTTGTCTGTTAACTATTTGGTATATGGAATAGGATCTGTGCTAATTTCAAACTCTGCTTTTACACATCACCGCACGTCACCTTTCCCCTTAAGGAGGCATAAGTGTGTTTTCTAAATGTGTAACTCTGTTCTCTTTTGAAATTCAGTTCATGTGTAGCCATGTTTACATTTCCTCTATAAGTGATATAATACAATATGTTTCTTTTTCTTTGTGGCTCATTTCACTTAGCATCATCGTACCTAAAGCCACTCATTACGCTGCTATTGGCCTTATGACATTGATTTTATGTCTGAGTGACATTCCATTGTATATAAGTACCACAACATCTATATCCATTTTTTTTCCTTTCCTGGGATATTTAAAGTGTACTGAAGTCGAGGTTCTTGTAAACAGAGCAGCCCTAAATTTTGGGCTGGCTGTGTGTCATGGATTTTTAGTTTTCCCAAAATACACGCCCATGAGTGGAAGTGTGCTATACTCTGTAGCTCTGTTTTAGAAAACAACATACAGTTCTCCAGAGAGGCTGTTGGCAATTTACATCCTGTCCATCGGCGTAACCAGGCTCCCTTTTCTCCATGGCCTGTCCTGCATTTGTGGATTTTACACTATTTGTGGATGGCCCTTTTGACTGGATGTAAGGGACACTTCTCTGTAGTGTGGATTTGCATTGCCTGATGGATTGCTTAGCCAAAAAGGGCATATGCATTTTTTCCCGAATATATTCAAGAAAATACACATAATCCCTTTTCAGCCAAGGGCAACATTGTCGAAATTCTGTCGCATTTCATGTGCTTTAAAGATGACTCCAATCTACCTCTTGAAATCTGTTTACTTCAATTCTGCCTTGCATTCAAATCCTCTTCACTGCCTTTCCTCAATATATTTCTGGATGATAGTTGTCCTTTATAATTCTGCAAGTTTGTGAATTGCTGTGCCCCTGATTTCCATTTTTCAACTCGCCTCTTTGTGAGCTGGCTGCAATACCGCAGGATGGCTTTAGGCCCTAGTCCTGTTCCGGGGCTTCAGGCTGAGGCTTTGGTTAATTATTCTTCCTGATGGGAAACTAGAGTGACATGTACCCATCCAAACACCTACAGCTAATCTCTCATTTATTTCCCCTCTTCCTGTTCATCCTCTGCACAGTTTGCAAACTGTGCATAACGGGAGGGTAAATGCACTGACACTCCAAGTGTGGAGATTTTGAGTAATGCAGATGGAATGGCAAAGCCGAGCACGACAAAAGGAAAAATGAGGTACCTTTTAGAAAACTTTCCCAATTACACAGTGTACCATCCAGTGGGTTTCCCATGCATGTTTTAACAGTAGGAAGATTCCCTTAAACCTGGAGAGTTGGGACCACTAGAATGGGTAGCACACAGTATTGCTCTAAGTGGTGTTCTTTTGTTCACACAACCTCAGTAATCTTGTCAGCCCCAAGAGTCCAGTCTTATGTCTCATCCAGCTGTGGGTGTAAAGGTGGTCAATGTAGCTTGCATCACAGGCCCTGAACGTATTTTTAAAGACTTTCTATCTGTTTTTGCATTTTGCTTTTGAAATTTATTTTTATAAGTGGGTTTAACTGAATTTCAGTGCTGTGTTCATGCCGTTATACACACACATGATTCCTTTATGGAGACATGAGAATACATATGTTTTAAAATACTTGGAGTCAGACATATTCCTCTGCAATGAATAGGGGGTGTTGAGTCCAGTTCATTGTGCCGGGAGTAGGTGTTGTGTATTACATACATGGTTTATATAACGGTATCTGTGCTAATTTAAAAGTGTGGTTTTATGCATCACCCCACCTCGGCTTTCCCATTAAGCAGGAAGAAGATGTTTTCTAAATGTGTGACTCTGTTGTGTTTGTCATTCAGTTCATGTGCAGATATGTATACATTCCCGCTATGAGTGATAACTTATGATAAGATTAGTTACTCTGTAATCCTTCCTAACTCAGTTCATGTGTAGCCATGTTTACAGGACTTTCATAAGTGATATCTTATGATAAGTTTCTTTTTCTGTGTGACTTATTTCACTTAGAATCATCGTACCTGAATCCACTCATTTTGCTGCTACTGGCTTTATGACATTGATTTCATGGCTGAGCGATATTCCATCGTACGTAAGTACCACAATATCTTGAACCATTTTTGTCTTTCCTGGGATACTTAAGGTGTACCCAAGTTGAGGTTCTTGTAAGCAGTGCAGCGCTAAATTTTAGGGTGGCTCTGTCTTATTGATTTTCAGTTTTCCCAAGGTATATTCCCTAGACTGGAACTGCCCTTGGCTGTGTAGTTCTGTTGTTTACTTGTTTTAGGGAACACAATGCACTCCTCCAGAGAGGCATTTGGCAACTTACATCCCGCCCATCAGCATAACAAGGCTCCCTGATCTCCAGGGCCTGTCTTGCCTTTCTGGTTTTTACACATTTTGTGGATGTCCCTTTTGACTGGTGGGAAGGGATACTTCTTTGTAGTGCAGATTTGCATTGCTGCTTGCTTGCTTGGCCAAAACTGGCGTATGCATTTTCTCCTGAATATACTCAGGAGAAAACGCATACGCCCTTTTTGGCTAAGTGCATCATTGTCGAAGTTGTGCCCCTCTTCCTGTGCTTGAAAGGAGATTCCAACGTACCTCTTGAAATCTGTTTCCTGCTATTCTGCCTCGTTTTAAAGTCCGCCTCTCTGCCTTCCCTCAAAAGATTTTTGGACGATAGTTGTCCTCTATTACTCTGCCAGTTTGTAAATTTCTGTGTCCCAGAGCTCCATTTTACAACTCGTTTTTGTGAGCTGACAGCAAATACAAAATTATGGTTCAAAACCTATACTGGTTCCCAGCGGGTGGCTGAGATATTTGTTAATTCTACTTCCTGCCGGGCAATTAAAGTGACATGTACCTGTCCAAATGCCTAACAGCTACCTTCTCATTGGTTCTCCTACTTCCCTTTCATCCTCTGCCAAATTGGCAACCTGTGCGAACCAGGAGGTGTTACGGGCTATCGCTCCAATTTGGGAGATTGATAGTAAAGCCGTTGGAAGGTCAAACTGGAGCACAAGGAGAGGGACTATAAGTTGAGTTTTAGAAACCTTTCGTATTCACAGTGTGTCCATTCTCTAGGTTTCCCGTAAATGTTATGGCTGTAGTAATATTCCCTTACACATGGAGAGTTGGGACACATGGAATGGGTGCCACATATTATTGCTTTAAAGGGTCTGCATTTGCTCACCCAGTTTCACCAAACCTCTCAGTCTCAAGTGTCCAGCTTTATGCCACATCCAGCTCTCGTTGTAGGTAGGGTCATTCCAGGTTTCATCAGAGACCCTGAAGGAATTGTAAAGATTGTCCCTGTTTTTTTTTTGTTTTGTATTTGAAATTTCTTTTTTTTACTGGGTTTGAGCTGATCCTCACTGCCATGTTTATGCCAGTTTAGACACAGTTGATTCCCTTACGGTGACATATCAATACATAGGTTTTAAGATTCTTACTAGTCAGATATATTCCTCTGTGTGAAGTATGGGGTCTTGATAACCTTTCAGTGAGGAAGGTGTAGATCTTGTCTATTCTGTATTTGGTTTCTGGAATGGTGCCTCTACTTATATCAAACTCTGGTTTTATGGAACACCCCACCTCTCCTTCCCCCTTAAGCAGGCGTAAGAGTGTTTTCTAAATGTGAGACTCTGTTCTCTTTCCTAACTCAGTTCTTGTGTAGCCATGTTTACAGGATTTTCATAAGTGATATCTTATGATAAGATTCTTTTTCTGTGTGACTTATTTCACTTAGAATCATCATACCTGAATCCATTCATTTTGCTGCTACTTGTCTTATGACATTGATTTCATGGCTGAGGGATATTCCATCATAACGAAAGTACCACAATTTTTTGAACCATTTTTATCTTTCACGGAATATATAAGGTGTACCCAAGTTGAGGTTCTTGTCAGCAGTGCAGCCCTAAATATTGGGGTGGCTCTGTCTTATTGATTTTCAGTTTTCCCAAGGTATATTCCCTAGACTAGAAGTGCCCCTGGCTCTGTAGCTCTGTTGTTTACTTGTTTTAGGGAACACAATGCACTCCTCCAGAAAGGCAGTTGGCAATTTACATCCCGCCCATCAGCATAACAAGGCTCCCTGTTCTCCAGGGCCTGTCTTGACTTTCTGGTTTTTACACATTTTTCCGATGTCCCTTTTGACCCGTGGGAAGTGACACTACTTTGTAGTGCAGATTTGCATTGCCCGCTTGCTTGCTTGGCCAAAAAGGGTGTATAGGTTTTCTCCTGAATATATTCAGGAGAAAACACATACGCCCTTTTTGGCCAAGTGCATCATTGTCGAAGTTGTGTCACTCTTCCTGGGCTTTAAAGGCGATTCGAACGTACCTTTTGAAATCTGTTTCCTGCTATTCTACCTCGCTTTCAAGTCCACCTCGTTGCCTTCCCTCAACAGATTTTTGGACGATAGTTGCCCTTTATTACTCTGCCAGTTTGTGAATTGCTGTGCCACTGAGCTCCATTTTTTAACTCGTTTTTTCTGAGCTGAACGCAAGTCCAATATTTTGGTTCAGGACCTGGTACCCGGTGGGTGGCTGAGACTTTGTTCAATTCTTCTTCCTCCCGGGAAATAAGAGTGACATATGCCCGTCCAAATACCTAACAGCTAATCTCTCATTGGTTCTCCCTATTCCCATTCATGCTCTGTGAAATTGGCAACCTGTGCGAAACAGGAGGTTAAAGGTGCTGTCTCTCCAGGTTGAGAGATTGATAGTAAAGCAGTTGGAATTTCAAACCGGAGCGCCAGGACAGGGCCTATTCGTTGAGATTTAGAGATCTTTCGTATTCACAGTGTGTCCATTCTCTAGGTCTCCCGTACATGTTATAGCTGTAGTAAAATTCCCTTCAACCTGGAGAGTTGGGACCCATGGAATGGGTGCCATGAATTATTGCTTTAAAGGTTCTGCATTTGCTCACCCAATCTCACCAATCCTCTCAGTCCCATGTGTCCAGCCTTATGCCACCTCCAGCTGTCGTTGTAGATAGGGTCATTCCAGGTTTCATCAGAGACCCTGAAGAAATTGTAAAGAATTTCGCTGTTTTTTTTGTTTTGTTTTTGAAATTCCTTTTTATAGTGGGTTTGACCTGATTCTCACTGCCATGTTTATGCCAGTCTAGAAACACTGGTTTACCTTACGGGGACATATCATATATAGGTTTTATGATTCTTACTACTCAGGTATATTTCTCTGCTGGAAATATGGGGTTTTGAGTCCCTTGCACTGAGGAAGGTGTAGGTCTTGTCTATTCCATAGTTGGTTTATGGAACGGTACCTGTGCTTATATCAAACTCTGGTTTTATGCATCACCCCACCTCTCATTCCCCCTTAAGCAGGCATAAGAGTGTTTTCTAAATGTGAGACTCTGTTCTCTTTCCTAACTCAGTTCATGTGTAGCCATGTTTACGGGATCTTCATAAGTGATATCTTATGATAAGCTTCTTTTTCTGTGTGACTTATTTCACTTAGAATCATCGTACCTGAATCCACTCATTTTGCTGCTTCTGGTCTTATGACATTGACTTCAAGGCTGAGGGATATTCCATCGTATGTAAGTACCACAATTTTTTAACCATTTTTATCTTTCCTTGGATATTTAAGGTGTAGCCAAGTTGAGGTTCTTGTAAGCAGTGCAGCCCTAAATTTTGGGGTGGCTCTGTCTTATTGATTTTCAGTTTTGCCAAGGTATATTCCCTAGACTGGAAGTGTCCTTGGCTCTGTATGTCTGTTTTTTACTTCTTTTAGGGAACACAATGCACTCTTCCAGAGAAGCAGTTGGCAATTTACATCCCGCCCATCAGCATAACGAGGCTCCCTGATCTCCAGGGCCTGTCTTGAATTTATGGTTTTTACCCTTTATGTGGATGTCCCTTGTGACAAGTGGGAAGTGATACTTCTTTGTAGTGCAGACGTGCATTGCCCGCTTGCTTGCTTGGCCAAAATGGGCGTATGCGTTTTCTCCTGAATATACTCAGGCGAAAACGCATAAGCCCTTTTTGGCCAAGTGCATCATTGTCGAAGTTGTGCCCCTCTTCCTGTGCTTTAAAAGTGATTCCAAAGTACCTCTTAAATCTGTTTCCTGCTATTCTGCCTCGCTTTCAAGTCCGCCTCGCTGCCTTCCCTCAACAGATTTTGGACGATAGTTGCCCTTTATTACTCTGCCAGGTTGTGAATTGCTTTGCTCCATAGCTCCATTTTTTAACTCGTTTTTTCTGAGCTGAACGCAAGTCCAATATATTGGTTCAGGACCTCTACTGGTTCCCGGTGGGTGGCTGAGACTTCGGTCAATACTTATTCCTCCTGGGAAATAAGAGTGACATATGCCCGTCCAAATACCTAACAGCTACTCTCTCATTGTTTCTCTTTCTTCCCATTCATCCTCTGCGAAATTGGCGACTTGTGCGAAACACGAGGTTAAAGTGCTGTCTCTCCAGGTTGAGAGATTGATAGTAAAGCAGTTGGAATGTCAAACCGGAGTGCCAGGAGAGGGAATATTCGTTGAATTTTAGAGATCTTTCATATTCACAGTGTGTCCATTCTCTAGGTTTCCCATATATATTATAGCTGAACTAATATTCCCTTCAACCTGGAGAGTTGGGACCCATGGATTGGTTGCCATGCATTATTGCTTTAAAGGGTCTGCCTTTGCTCACCCAATCTCACCAATCCTCTCAGTTCCATGTGTCCAGCCCTATGCAACATCAAGCTGTCATTGTGCATAGGGTCATTCGAGGTTTCATCAGAGACCCTGAAGGAATTGGAAAGAATTTCCCTGTTTTTTTGGTTTGTTTTTGAAATTCCTTTTTATAGTGGGTTTGAGTTGATTCTCTCTGGCATGTTTATGCCAGTCTAGAAACAATTGTTTCCCTTATGGAGACATATCAATACATAGGTTTTAAGATTCTTACTAGTGAGATATATTCCTCTGCCGTAAATATGGGGTTTTGAGTCCCTTTCACTGAGGAAGGTGTAGGTCTTTTCTATTCCATAGTTGGTTTTTGGAACGGTACCTGTGCTTATATCAAACTCTGGTTTTATGCATCACCCCACCTCTCCTTTCCCCTTAAGCAGGCATAAGAGTGTTTTCTAAATGTGAGACTCTGTTCTCTTTCCTAACTCAGTTCATGTGTAGCCATGTTTACAGGATCTTCATAAGTGATATATTATGATAAGTTTCTTTTTCTGTGTGACTTATTTCACTTAGAATCATCGTACCTGAATCCACTCTTTTTGCTGCTACTGGTCTTATGACATTGATTTCATGGCTGAGGGATATTCCATCGTAGGTAAGTACCACAATTTTTGGAACCATTTTTATGTTTCCTGGGATATTTAAGGTGTACCCAAGTTGAGGTTCTTGTAAGCAGTGCAGCCCTAAATTTGGGGGTGGCTCTGTCTTATTGATTTTCAGTTTTGCCAAGGTATATTCCCTAGACTGGAAGTGTCCTTGGCTCTGTGGGTCTGTTGTATACTTCTTTTAGGGAACAAAATGCACTCCTCCAGAGAGGCAGTTGGCAATTTACATCCCGCCCATCAGCATAGCAAGGCTCCCTGTTCTCCAGGGCCTGTCTTGCCTTTCAGTTTTTTAAACATTTTTCATATATCCCTTTTGACTTGTGGGAAGTGATACTTCTTTGTAGACCAGATTTGCATTGCACGCTTGCTTGCTTGGCCAAAAAGGGCGTATGCGTTTTCTCCTGCATATATTTAGGACAAAACGCATACGCCCTTTTTGGCCAAGTGCATCATTGTCGAAGTTGTGCCCCTCTTCCTGTGCTTTAAAGGTGATTCCAACGTACCTCTTGAAATGAGTTTCCTGCTATTCTGCCTCCCTTTCAAGTTCTCCTCACTGCCTTCCCTCAACCGATTTTTGGATGATAGTTGCCCTTTATTACTCTGCCTGTTTGTGAATTGCTGTGCCCCTGAGCTCCATTTTGTAACTCGTTTTTTGTGAGCTGAACGCAAGTCCAATATTTTGGTTCAGGACCTATACTGGTTCCCGGTGGTTGGCTGAGACTTTGGTTAATTCTTCTTCCTCCGGGGAAATAAGAGTGATATGTGCCCATCCAAATGCCAACAGCTACTGTCTCATTGGTTCTCCCTCTTCCCTTTCATCCTATGCCAAATTGGCAACCTGTGCGAACCAGGAGGTTAAAGGTGCTGTCTCTCCAAGTTGGGAGATTGATAGTAAAGCAGTTGGAAAGTCAAATTGGAGCACCAGGAGAGGGACTATTCATTGAGTTTTAGAAACCTTTTATATTCACAGTGTGTCCATTTTCTAGGTTTCCCATACATGTTATAGCTGTAGTAATATTCCCTTCAACCTGGAGAGTTGGGACCCATGGAATGGGTGCCATGCATTATTGCTTTAAAGTGTCTGCATTGCTCACTCAATCTCACCAATCCTCTCAGTCCCATGTGTCCAGCCTTTTGCCACAACCCGCTGTCGTTGTAGATAGGGTCATTCCAGGTTTCAACAGAGACCCTGAAGGAATTGTAAAGAATTTCCCTGTTTTTTTGTTTTGTTTTTGAAATTCCTTTTTAGGTTGCGTTTGAGCTGATTCTCACTGCCATGTTTATGCCAGTCTAGACACACTTGATTCCCTTACGGAGACATATCAGTACATAGATTTTAAGTTTCTTACTAGTCGGATATATTCCTCTGTGGGAAATATGGGATTTTGTGTCCCTTTCACTGAGGAAGGTTTAGGTCTTTTCTATTCCATAGTTTGTTTTTGGAACGGTACCTGTGCTTATATCAAACTCTGGTTTTATGCATCACCCCACCTCTCCTTCCCCCTTAAGAAGGCATAAGAGTGTTTTCTAAATGTGAGACTCTGTTCTCTTTCCTAACTCAGTTCATGTGTATCCATGTTTACAGGATCTTCATAAATGATATCTTATGATAAGTTTCTTTTTCTGTGTGACTTATTACACTTAGAATCATTGTACCTGAATCCACTCATTTTGCTGCTACTGGTTTTATGACATTGATTTCATGGCTGAGGGATATTCCATCGTACGTAAGTACCACAATTTTTTGAACCATTTTTATATTTCCAGGGATATGTAAGGTGTACCCATGTTGAGGTTCTTGTAAGCAGTGCAGCCCTAAATTTTGGGGTGGCTCTGTCTTATTGATTTTCAGTTTTCCCAAGGTATATTCCCTAGACTCGAAGTGCCCTGGGCTCTGTAGCTCTGTTTTTTACTTCTTTTAGGGAACACAATGCAGTCCTCTAGAGAGGCAGTTGGCAATTTACATCAGGCCCATCAGCATAACAAGGCTCCCTGTTTTCCAGGGCCTGTCTTGCCCTTCTGGTTTTTACCCATTTTGTGGATGCCCTTAATGACCGTTGGGAAGTGATACTTCTTTGTAGTGCAGATTTGCATTGCCCCCTTGCTTGCTTGGCCAAAAATGCTGTATGCGTTTTCTCCTGAATATATTCAGGAGAAAACGCTTATGCGCTTTTTGGCCAAGTGCATCATTGTCGATGTTGTGCCCCTCTTCCTGTGCTTTAAAGGTGAATCCTACGTACCTCGTGAAATCTGTTTCCTTCTATTCTGCCTCGCATTCAAGTCCGCCATGTTTCCTTCCCTCAACAGAGTTTTGAACGATAGTTGTGCTTTATTACTCTGCCCGTTTGTGAATTGCTGTGCCCCTGAGCTCCATTTTTTAACTCGTTTTTTGTGAGCTGAACGCAAGGCCAACATTTTGGTTCAGGACCTATACTGATTCTTGGTGTGTGGCTGAGACTTTGGTTAATTCTTCTTCCTCCCGGGATATAAGACTGGCATGTGACCGTCCAAATGCCTAACAGCTACTCTCTCATTGGTTCTCCCTCTTTCATTTCCTCCTCTGTCAAATTGGCAACCTGTGCGAACCAGGAATTTAAAGGTGCTGTCTCTCCAAGTTGGGAGATTGATAGTAAAGCAGTTGGAAAGTCAAACCGGAGCACCAGGAGAGGGACTATTCGTTGAGTTTTAGAGACCTTTCGTATTCACAATGTGTCCATTCTCAAGGATTCCCGTACATGTTATAGCTGTTGTAATATTCCCTTCAACCTGGAGACATGGGACCCATGGAATGGGTGCCATGCATTATTGCTTAAAAGGGTCTGCATTTGCTCACCCAATATCACCAATCCTCTCAGTCCCATGTGTCCAGCCTTATGCCACATCCAGCAGTCATTGTAGATAGGGTCATTCCAGGTTTCATCAGAAATCCTGAAGGAATTTTAAAGAATTTCCCATTATTTTTTGTTTTTCAAATTCCTTTTTATAATGGGTTTGAGCTGATTCTCACTGCCATGTTTATGCCAGTCTAGACACACTTGATTCCCTTACAGAGACATATCAATACATAGGTTTTAAGATTCTTACTAGTCAGATATATTCCTCTTCCGGAATGATGGGGTTTTGAGTCCCTTTCACTGAGGATGGTGTAGGTCTTGTCTATTCCATAGTTGGTTTTTGGAACGGTACCTGTGCTTATATCAAACTGTGGTTTTATGCATCACCCCACCTCTCCTTCCCCCTTAAGCAGGCATAAGAGTGTTTTTTAAATGTGAGACTCCGTTCTCTTTCCTAACTCAGTTCATGTGTAGCCATGTTTACAGGATCTTCAAAAGTGATATCTTATGATACGTTTCTTTTTCTCTGTGACTTATTTCACTTAGAATCATCGTACCTGAATCCACTCATTTTGCTGCTACTGGTCTTATGACATTGATTTCATGGCTGAGGGATATTTCATCGTACGTAAGTACCACAATTTTTGAACCATTTTTATATTTCCTGTGATATTTAAGGTGTACCGAAGTTGAGATTCTTGTAAGCAGTGCAGCCCTAAATTTTGGGGTGGCTCTGTCTTATTGATTTTCAGTTTTCCCAAGGTATATTCCCTAGACTGGAAGTGTCCTTGGCTCTGTAGCTCTGTTGTTTACTTGTTTTAGGGAACACAATGCACTCCTCCAGAGAGGCAGTTGGCAATTTACATCCCACCCATCAGCATAACAAGGCTCCATGTTCTCCAGGGCCTGCCTTGAATTTCTGGTTTTTACCAGTTTTGTGGGTATCCCTTTGGACCGGTGGGAAGTGATACTTCTTTGTAGTGCAGATTTGCATTGTCCGCCTGCTTCCTTGGCCAAAAAGAGTTTATGCGTTTTCTCCTGAATATACTCAGGAGAAAATGCATACGCCCTTTTTGGCCAAGTGCATCATTGTCGAAGTGGTGCCTCACTTCCTGTGCTTTAAAGGCGATTCCAAGGTACCTCTTGAAATCCTTTTCCAGCTATTCTGCCTGGCTTTCAAGTCCGCCTCGTGGCCTTCCCTCAACAGATTTTTGGACGAGAGTTGTCCTTTATTACTCTGCCAGTTTGTGAATTGCTGTGCCCCTGAGCTCCGTTTTTTAACTGTTTTTTTCTGAGCTGTACGCAAGTCCAATATTTTGGTTCAGGACATATACTGGTCCCCAGTGGGTGGCTGAGACTTTGGTCAATTCTTCTTCCTCCCGGGAAATAAGAGTGACATATGCCCGTCCAAAGGCCTAACACCTACTCTCTCATTGGTTCTCCCTCTTCCCATTCATCCTCTGCGAAATTGGCAACCTCTGAGAACCAGGAGGTTAAAGGGGCTGTCTCTCCAAGTTGGGAGATTGATAGTAAAGCAGTTGGAAAGTCAAACCGGAGCACCAGGAGAGGGACTATTAGTTGAGTTTTAGAGACCTTTCGTATTCACAGTGTGTCCATTCTCTAGGTTTCCCGTACCTGTAATAGCTGTAGTAATATTCCCTTCAACCTGGAGAGTTGGGACCCATGGAATGGGTGCCTCTCATTATTGCTTTAAGGGTCTGCATTTGCTCACCCAATCTCACCAATCCTCTCAGTCCCAAGTGTCCAGCCTTATGCCACATCCAGCTGTCATTGTAGATAGGGTCATTCCAGGTTCCATCAGAGACCCTGAAGGAATTGAAAGAAATTTCCCTGTTTTTTTTTGGTTTGTTTTTGAAATTACTTTTTATAGTGGGTTTGAGCTGATTCTCACTGTCATGTTTATGCCAGTCTAGACCTACTTGATTCCCTTATGGAGACATATCAATACATAGGTTTTTAGATTCATACTTTTAAGATATATTACTCTGTGGTGAATATGGGGTGTTGAGTCCCTTTCACTGAGGAAGGGGTAGCTTTTGTCTATTTCGTATTTGGTTTTTGGAACGGTACCTGTACTAATATCAAACTCTGATTTTATGCATCACCCCACCTCTCCTTCCCCCTTAAGCAAGCATAAGCGTTTTTTTTTTTTTTTTTTTAAATGTGAGTCTCTCTTTTCTTTCCTAAGTCAGTTCATGTGTAGCCATGTTTACAGGATCTTCATAAGTGATATCTTATGATAAGTTTCTTTTTCTGTGTGACTTATTTCACTTAGAATTATCGTACCTGAATCCACTCATTTTGCTGCTACTGGCCTTATGACACTGATTTCATGGCTGAGGGATATTCCATCATACGTAAGTACCACAATTTCTTGAACCATTTTTGTCTTTCCTGGGATATTTAAGGTGTACCCAAGTTGAGGTTTTTGTAAGCAGTGCAGCCCTGAATTTTGGTGTGGATCTGTCTTATTTATTTTCTGTTTTCCCAAGGTATATTCCCTAGACTGGAAGTGCCCTTGGCTCTGTAGCTCTGTTGTTTACTTGTTTTAGGGAACACAATGCACTCCTCCAGAGAAGCAGTTGGCAATTTACATCCCGCCCATCAGCATAACAAGGCTCCCTGTTCTCCAGGGCCTGTCTTACCTTTCTGGTTTTTACCCATTTTGTGGATATCCCTTTTGACCGGTGGGAAGTGATACTTCTTTGTAGTGCAGATTTGCATTGCCCGCTTGCTTGCTTGTCCAAAAAGGGCATATGTGTTTTCTCCTGCATATATTCACGTGAAAACCCATATGCCCTTTATGGCCATTTCCATAATTTTCGAAGTTGTAATGCTTTTCCTGTGTTTAAAGGCGATTCCAATGTACCTCTTGAAATCTGTTTCATGCCATTCTGCCTCATTTACCCTTCTGCCTCGTGGCTTTCCCTCAACAGATTTTTCGAAGAGAGTAGTCCTTTATAACTCTGCAGTTTAGTGAATTGCTGTGGCCCTGAGCTCCATTTTTCAACTCGCGTTTTTGTGATCTGACCGCAAATCAACTGTTATGCTTCTTGACTTATACTGGTTCTGGGGGGCAGGCTGAGACTTTGGTTAATTCCTCTTTGTGACGGAAAATTAGAGAGACATGTGGCCGTCCAAATGCCTACAGCTACTCTCTCATTGGTTCTCTCTCTTCCCTTATATCCTCTGCACAATTTGCCAACTGTGCATACCAGGAGTTTATAGGGCCTGACTTTCCAAGTTGGGAGATTGATAGTAAAGCAGTTGGAATGTCAAACTGGAGCACAAGGAGAGAAAAAAGTAGTAGAGTTTTAGAAACCTTTCACCATCAGATGGTTTCCATTCTCTAGGTTCCCATACACATTATAACTGTAGTGATATTCACTTCTACCTGGAGAGATGGGAACCATGGAATGGGTGGCAGGCATTATTGCTTTAAAGGGTCTGCATTTTTTCACCCAATCTCACCAATCCTCTCAGTCCCAAGTGACCAGACTTATGCCACATCCAGCTGTCATTGTAGTTACGAACATTCCAGGTTTCATCAGAACCCCTGAAGTTATTGTGTAAGAATTTTACTGTTTTTATGTTTTGTTTTGAAATTCATTTTTATAGTGGGTTTGAGCTGATTCTCACTGCAATGTTTATGTCGTTCTAGACACACTTGTTTCCCTTACGGAGACATATCAATACATAGGTTTTAAAATTCTTACTAGTCAGATATATTTCTCTGAGGGGAATAGGGATGTTGAGTTCCGTTCACTGAGGAAGGAGTAGGGCTTGTCTCTTCAGTTTTTGGATTATGGAACGGTACCTGTGCTAATATCAATCTTATGTTTTGTGCATCTCCCCACCTCTCTTTCCCCTTAAGCAAGCGTTAGATTGTTTTCTAAATCTGAGACTCTGTTCTCTTCCCTAAATCAGTTCATATGTAGCCATGTTTACATTCCCTTCATAAGTGATATCTTATGTCAGAATGCACCATGGCCGTTCTCATAATAATGCTCAATGACCCCTGTCATCACAATGCACCATGCCCTGGTTATCAAAATGCTCCATGTCCCTTGTCATCACAATTCTCCACGTCCTTGTCATCACAATGCTACATGACACTTCTCATCAAAATGTTACATGCTCTTGTCATCACAATTCTCCATCCACTTGACATTGCAATGCTCCATGCACTTGTCATCACAATGCTCCATGCACATGTCATCACAAAGCTCCATGCCCTTGTCATCACAATGCTCCATGACACCTGTCATCACAATGCTCCCTGACACCTGTCATCACAACGCTTCATGCCCCTTGTCATTACAGTGCTCCATGATGCTCGATATCAAAATTACCCAAGGTCTTCTCATCACAATGCTCCATGGCCAATATCATCACAATGCTCCATGACCACTCTCATCACAACACTCCATGACACCTGACAACACAATGATTCGGGAATCTTGTCATCACAATGTTCCATTCCCTAGTCATCACACTGCCCCATGACACCTGTCATCACAATACTCCATGAACATTTTCAGCCCAATGTTCCATGACCCTTGTCATCACAATGATCCATGTCCTTGTCATCCCTATGCTCCATGACCACTGTTTTCACAATGCTCTGTGACGCTTGTCATCACAGTGCTCCATGACACCTGTCATCACAATGCTCCATGCCTTTGTCAGCAAAATGCTACAAGACCTTGTCATTACAATGCTCTATTTGATTCTCATCACAATCCTCCATGAAACTTGGGATCACATTGCTTCATGCCCATGTCATCACAATGCTCCATGCTCCTTGAAGTCAAAATGATCCATGACCTCTGTCATCACAATGCTCCAAACCCTTGTGATCACAATGTTCCATAACACTTGTCATCACAACGCTCCATGATGCCTGTCATCACAATACTCCATGCCCTTTTCATCGCAATGCTCCATGACCTTTGTCATCACAATTCTCAATACACTTGTCATCACAATGCTCCCTGACACTTGTCATCAGAATGTTCCTTGAAACATGTCATAAAAAGGCTCCTTGCCTCTTTCATAACAATGCCCCATGCCATTTTCATCACAGTGCTCCATGCCATTGTCATCAAAATACTCCACAAGCTTGTCATCAGAATGCTCCATGACCCTTGTCATCACAATTCTCCATGCGATTGTCAGCACAATGCTCCTTGACCCTTGTCATCACAATGCTCCAAGCCATTGTCATGACAATGCTCCATTACCTTTGTCATCAGAATCCTCCATGACACTTGGCATCACAGTGCTCCATGCCATTGTCATCAGAGCGGTCCACTACATATGTCATCACAATGCTCCCTGACACCTGTCTTCACAATACTGCATGACCTGGTCATCACAATGCTCCATGCCCTTGTCATCACAATGTGCCATTCCAACTGTCATCGCAATAATCCATGAAACATATTAGACCAATGTTCCAGGCTCTTGTCATCACAATGCTCCATGCTCTTGTTATCACAATTCGTCATGACCCCTGTCATCACAATGCTCCATGACACTTGTCAGTATGTTCCTTGAACCCTGTCATGAAAAGTCTCCATGCCTTTTTCATCACAATGTTCCATGCCCTTTCCATCACAGTGCTCCAAGACACATGTAATCACAATGCTCCATGCCCTTGTCATCACAAAACTCAAGGACGCATGCCATCAGAATGCTCCTTGGCCTTCTCCTCACAATGCGCCATGCCCTTGTCATCACAATGTTCCAAGACACCTGTAATCACAATGCTCCATGCCCCTTTTCATCAGTATGCTCCATGAGACTTGTCATCACAAGGCTCCATGGTTTTGTCATCACAATGCTCCAGGACGTTGTCATCACAATGCTTCTCGACCTTGTCATGAAAATTTTCAATGGCCCTTGTCATCATAATGCTCCAAGCCCTAATCATCAAAATGCTCCATTATATTTGTCCTCACATTTCTCCATTACATTTGGCTTCACAATGCTCCATGCCATTGTCATCACAATGGACCATGACATATGTCATCACAGTGCTCCCTGACACCTGTCTTCACAATACTCCTTGACCTTCTCATCACAATGCTCCATGCCCTTGTCATCACAATGCACCATGCCGAATGTCATCACAATAATCCATGAAACTTGTCAGACCAAAACTCCATGCCCCTGTCAACACAATGCTCCATGCCCTTGTCATCACAATGCTCCATGACCCCTGTCATCACAATGCTCAGTGACTCCAGTCATCACAGTGATTCATAACGTTTTTCATCACAATTGTCCATGCCCGCGTTATCACAAGGCTCTGTGACTTTTGTAACCACAATGCTCCATGAACTTTTCATCACAATTCTCTCTGACACTTGTCATCACAATGCTCCATGTCTTTGTCAGAACAATGGTATATGACCATTGTCATCACAATGTGCCATGCGCATTTCATCACAGCCGACCACAAACTTTTCATTGCAATGCTCCATAAACCTTGTAATCACAATGGTCCATGCACTTCTCATCAAAATGCTCTCTCACCAGAGATATCACAATGTTCCATCACTAGTCATCACAATACTCCCTCACACCTGGAATCACAATGTTCCATGACCCTGTCATCACAGTGCTACATCCACTTATCTGCACAATGTTCAATGACCCCTGACATCACAATGTTCCATAACCCCTGTCAGCAAAATGCTCCATGACCCTTTTCATCCCAAAGATCCATGACCCCTGACATCACAATGTTCTATAAACACTTCTATCACAATATTCCATTACAATTCTTATCAAATTGCTGCATGACCCGTTCATCAAAATGCTCCCTGCCTTTCTCATCACAATGCACCATTCCCTTGTCATCAAAATGCTCCATGACTTGTCATCACAAAGCTCCATGTCCCATGGCATCACAATGCTCCATGTCACTGTCATCACAATGCTCCCTGAAACCTCTCATCACATTGCTCCATGTCCTTGTCATCACAAAGCTCCATGACACTTGTCATCACAATGCTCGATGCCCTTCTCATCACAATGCTCCTTGCACTTTTCATTACAATCCAGCAATACCCATGTATCACAGTGTTCCGTGCCCTTGTCATCACAATGCTCCATGCCCACTCTCATCACAATAATCCATGAAAAATTTCAGACCAATGTTCCATACCCTTCTCATCAAAATGATCCATTACCCCTGTCATAACAATGCACCATGACTCTTGTCATCACAATGTTCCACGGCATAGTCATCACAAGGTTCCATGACACTTGTCATCACAATGCTCAAGACCCCTGAAATCAAAATGCTGCATGCCCTTATCATCACAAAGCTCCATGACGCATGTCATCAGAAATTTCCATGGCCTTCTCATCACAATGCTCCATTCCCATGTCATCACAATGCTCCATTCCCATGTCATCACAATAATCCAAGACCCTTGTAATCACAGTGTTCCATGACCCTTTTCATCTCAATGCTCTATGAACCCTGTCATCACACTACACCATGCCCATCATCATAATGCTTCAGGCTATTGTCATCACAATGAAATCAATATTCTCCATGACCTCTCTCATCATAATGCTCCAAACCCTTGTGATCACAATGTTCCATAACACTTATCATCTCAATACCCCATGACACTCATCATCACAATTATCCATGGTCTTCTCATCACAATGCTCCATGATCGTTGTCATTACAATGCTCAATACACTTGTCATCAAAATGCTCCCTGACACTTGTCGTCAGTATGCTCCTTGAACCCTGTCATGACAAGGTTCCATGCCTTTTTCATCACAGTGATCCATGCCCTATTCATCACAATGCTCCAAGATCCCTGTAATCACAATGCTCCATGCCCTTGTCATTAAATAGCTCCATGACGCATATCATCATCATGCTTCATGGCATTCTCATCACAATGCTCCATGCCCTTCTCATCAAAATGCTCCAAGACCCCTGTAATCACAATGCTCCATGCCACTTTTCATCAGAATGTTCCATGAGACTTGTCATCACAATGCTTAATGAGCTTGTCAGCACAATGTTCAATGACACATGTCATCACAATGCACCATGTGCTTGTCATCACAGTGCTCCACAATCTTGTCATCACAATGCTCCTTAAAATTTGTCATCACAATGCTCCCTGCCCTTCTCATCACATTGCACAACGCCCTTGCCATCAAAATACTCCATGACCATTGTCATCACAAAGATCCATGACCCTTAGCATCACAATGCTCCATTTCATTGTCATCACAATGCTCCATGAACGCTCTCATCACATTGCTCCATGCCCTTGTCTTCACAAAGCTCCAAGACACATGTCATCAGAATGCTCCATGGCCTTCTCATCACAATGCTGCATTCCCTTGCCATCACAAGGCTCAATTACCCCTGTGATAACAATGCTCCATGACCCCTGCCATCACGATGTTCCACAGTCCTGTCATTACAAAGCTCCATGACCCTTCTCATTACAATGATCCAATAACCCTGTAATCACAATCCTCTATGCCTCTTTTCATCTCAATGATCCATTAACCATGTCATCACAATGCACCATGCCCATCATCATAATGCTTCATGCTATTGTCATCACAATGAAATCAAAATGCTCCATGACCTCTGTCATAACAATGCTCCAAACACTTGTGATCACAATATACCATATCACTTTTCATCACAATGTCCCAGGACTCTCGTCATCACAATTATAAATGGTCTTCTCATCACAGTGCTCCATGACCTTTTTTATCACAATGCTCTATACACTTGTCATCAAAATGCTCCCTGACACTTGTTGTCTGTATCCTCCTTGAATCCTCTCATGACAAGGCTCCATGCCTTTTTCATCACAATGATCCATGTCCTTTTCATCACAATGCTCCAAGACCCATGTAATCTCAATGCTCCATGCCCATGTCATCACAAACCTCAATGACGCATGCCATCAGAATGCTCCTTGGTCTTCTCCTCACAATGATCCATGCCCTTGTCCTCACAATGTTCGAAGACCCCTGTAATCACAATGATAAATGCCTTGTCCTCAAAAAACTCCATAACGCATGTCATCAGAATGCTCCATGCCCTAGTCATCACCGTGCTCCAAGACCCCAGTAATCACAATGCACCATGCCCCTTTTCATCAGAATGCTCTATGAGACTTGTCATCACAAGTCTCCATGGTCTTCTCATCAAAATGCTCCAGGAGATTGTCATCACCATGCTCCATTCCCTTGTCATCACAATGCTCCATGACCCCTGTCATCACAATAATCCATGAAACATTTCAGACCAATGCTCAGTGCCATTCTGATTACAATGCTCCATTACTTCTGTCATAACTATGTTCCATGACCGCTGCATTCACAATGTTCCACGGCCTTGTCATCAAAAGGCTACATGACCCTTGTCATCACAATGCTCCAAGACCCCTGTAATCACAATGCTCCATGCCCTTGTCATCACAAAGCTCCATGACGCATGCCATCAGAATGTTCCATGGCCTTCTCCTCACAGTGCTCCATGCCATTGTCATCACAGTGCTCCAAGACCCCTGTAATCACAAAGCTCCTTGCCCCTTTTCGTCAGAATGCTCCATGAGACTTGTCATCACAAGTCTCCATCATCATCTCATCACAATGCTCCAGGACCTTGTCATCACCATGCTCCATTCCCTTGTCATCACAATGCTCCTTGACACCTGTCATCACAATACTCTATGAACATTTTCAACCCAATGCTCCATGACGGTCTTATCACAATGCTCCACGAGCAGTATCATCACAATGCTCCATGACCACTGTCATCACAATGCGCCATTCCAACTGTCATCACAATAATCCATGAAACTTATTAGACCAATGCTCCATGCACTTGTCATCACAGTGCTCCATGCCCTTGCTACCACAATGTTCAAAGACCCCTGTAATCAGAATGCTCCATGCCCCTTTTCATCAGTATGCTCCATGAGACCTGTCATCACAAGGCTCCATGCCTTTTTCATCAAAATACTCCACAAGCTTGTCACCAGAATGCTCCATGACCCTTGTCATCACAATTCTCCATGCACTTGTCAACACAATGCTCCTTGACCCTTGTCATCACAATGCTCCAAGCCATTGTCATCACAATGCTCTATTAATTTTGTCATCAGAATCCTCCATGACACTTGGCATCACAATGCTCCATGCCATCGTCATCACATTGGGCCATTACATATGTCATCACAATGCTCCCTGACACCTGTCTTCACAATACTGCATGACCTGGTCATCACAATGCTCCATGCCCTTGTCATCACAATGCGCCATTCCAACGGTCATCGCAATAATCCATGAAACTTATTAGACCAATGCTCCATGCCCTTGTCATCACAATGCTCCACGACCACTGTAAACACAGTGTTCCATGCCCCTTTTCATCTCAATGCTCCATGATCCCTGTCATCACATTGCACCATGCCCATCATCACAATGCTTCAGGCTATTGTCATCACAATGAAATCAATATTCTCCATGACCTCTGTCATCATAATGCTCCAAACCCTTGTGATCACAATGTTCCATAACACTTATCATCACAACACACCATGACGCTCATCATGACAATTATCCATGGTCTTCTCATCACAATGCTCCATGACCATTGTCATCACTATGCTCAATACACTTGTCATCACAATGCTCCCTGACCCTTGTCTTCAGTATGCTCCATTAACCCTGTGATGACAAGTCTCCATAACTTTTTCATCACAATGTTCCGTGCCCTTTTCATCACAATGTTCCAAGACACCTGTAATCACAATGCTCCAAGCCCTTGTCGTCACAAAGCTCCATGACCCATGTCATCAGAATGCTGCATGGCCGTCTCTGACAATGCTCCATGCCCTTGTCATCACAATGCTCCAAGACAACTGTAATCACAATGATCCATGACACTTTTCATCAGTATGCTCCATGAAACTTGTCATTAAAAGCTTCCAAGGACTTCTCATCACAATGCTACATGACCTTGTCATCACCATGCTCCATTCACTTGTCATCACAATGCTCCATGACCATTGTCATCACAATACTCCATGAATATTATCAGCACAATGCTCCATAACCTTCTCATCACAATGCTCCATGACTAATATCATCACAATGCACCATGACAACTGTCATCACAACACTCCATGACACCTGACAACACAATGATCCGGGACTCTTGTCATCACTATGCTCCATTCCCTAGTCATCACAATGCTGCATGAACCCTGTCATCACAATGCTCCATGACACCCGTCTTCACAATAGAGCATGACCTCTTTATCACAATGCTCCATGCCCTTGTCACCACAATGCACCATTCCAACAGTCATCGCAATAATCCATGAAAATTATGAGACCAATGATACATGCACTTGTCATCACATTGCTCCATGCCCCTTTTCATCACAAGGCTCCATGACCCCTGTCATCACAGTGCTCCGTGACTCCAGTCATCACAATGCTTCATGACCTTTGTCATCACAATGGTCCATGCCCTCGTCATCAACAGTCTCTGTGACCTTTTTAACCACAATGCTCCATGAACTTTTCATCACAATTCTCTTTGACCCTTGTCATCACAATGCTCTATGCCTTTCTCAGCACAATGCTCCATGACCCTTGTCCTCACAATGCTCCATGCGCTTGTCAGCACAATGCTCCATGACACATGTCATCACAATGCACCATGCGCTTGTCATCACAGTGCTCCACAATCTTGTCATCACAATGCTCCATAAACCTTGTCATCACAATGCTCCATGCACTTATCATCAAAATGCTTTCTCACCACTGATATCACAATGTTACTTCACTATTCGACACAATACTCCCTCACCTCTGTCATGACAATTTTCCATGACTCCTGTCATCACAATGCTACATGCACTTATCATCACAATGTTCGATGACCCATGACATCACAATGTTCCATAACCCCTGTCATCAAAATGTTCCTTGACACTTTTCATCAAATTTCTCCGTGACCATGTCATCACAATGCTCCATGCACTTCTCATTACAATGCACAACGCCCTTGTCATCAAAATGTTCCATGACCTTTGTCATCACAAATATCCATGACCCTTGGCATCACATTGCTCCAAGCCCTTGTCATCACTAAGCTCCCTGACACATGTCAACAGAATGCTCCATGGCCTTCTCATCACAATGCTCCATGACCTTTGTCATCACAATGCTCAATACACTTGTCAGCAATATGCTCCATGACACTTGTTGTCTGTATGCTCCTTGAACACTGTCATGGCAAGGCTCCATGCATTTTTCATCACAATATTCCATGCCCTTTTCATCACAATGCTACAAGACCCCTGTAATCACAATGCTCCATGCGCTTGTCATCACAAAACTCAATGACGCATGTCCTCAGAATGCTCCTTGGCCTTCTCTTCACAATGATCCATGCCCTTGTCATCACAATGTTCCAAGACCCCTGTAATCACAATGCTCCATGCCCCTTTTGATCAGTATGCTATATGAGATTGTCATCACAAGGCTCCATGGATTTCTCATCACAATGCTCCAGGACCTTGTCATCACAATGCTTCACGACCTTGTCATGAAAATTCACAATGGCCCTTGTCATCATAGTGCTCCAAGCCCTAGTCATCACAATGCTCCATTTTATTTGTCATCCCAATCCTCCATTACATTTGGCATCACAATGCTCAATGCCATTATCATCGCAATGGACCGTGACATATGTCATCACAATGCTCCCTGACACCTGTCTTCACAATACTCCATGACCTTCTCATCACCATGATCCATAACCTTGTCATCACAATGCACCATGTCCACTGTCATCACAATAATCTATGAAACTTGTCAGACCAATGCTCCATGTCCCTGTCATCACAATGCTCCATGCCCATGTCATCACAATGCTCCATGAGCCCTATCATCACAGTGCTCCGTGACTCCATTCATCACAATGCTTCATAAAGTTTGTCATCAAAACGGTCCTTGCCCGTGTCATCACAAGGCTCTGTGACCTTTGTAACCAAAATGCTCCATGAACTTTTCATCACAATGCTCCGTGACCCTTGTCATCACAGTGCTCCATGCCTTTGTCAGAACAATGCTCCATGACCCTTGTCATCACAATGTGCCACGTGCTTTTCATCACATCGGTCCACAACCTTGTCATCGCTATGATCCATAAACCTTGTAATCCCAATGCTCCATGCACTTCTCATCCAAATGCTCTCTCACCAGAGATATCACAATGTTCCATCACTAGTCATCACAATACTCCCTCACCCCTGTAATCATAATGTTCCATGACCCCTGTCATCACAGTGCTACATACCCTTATCATCACAATGTTCCATGATACCTGACATCACAATGTTCCATAACCCCTGTCATCAAAATGCTCCATGACCCTTTTCATCCCAAAGCTCCATGATCCCTGACATCACAATGTTCTATAACCCCTGCCCTCAAAATATTCCATTATATTTTAATCGAATTGCTGCATGAACCTGTAATCAAAATGCTCCCTGCCCTTCTCATCACAATACTCCACACCATTGTCATCGAAATGCTCCCTGTTATTTGTCATCACAAATCTCCATGACCCTTGGCATCACAATGCTCCATGTCATTGTCATCACACTGCTCCATGAACACTCTCATCACATTGCTCCATGCTCTTCTCATCACAAAGCTCCATGACACTTGTCATCACAATGCTCGATGCCCTTCTCATCGCAATGCTCCATGTCCTGGTCATTACAATCCTCGATGAATGTATCACAGTGTTCCGTGCCCTTGTCATCCCAATGCTCCATGCCCACTCTCATCACAATAATCCATGAAATATTTCAGACCAATATTCCATGCCCTTCTCATCACAATGCTCCATGACCTCTGTCATAACAATGCTCCATGACACCTGCCATCACATTGTTCAACGGCATGTCATCACAAGGCTCCATGACCCTTGTCATGACAATTCCCCAAGACCCCTGTAATCACAATGCTCCATGCCCTTGTCATCACAGTGCTCCATGATGCATGTCATCAGAAATTTCCATGGCCTTCTCATCACCATGCTCCATGCCCTAGTCATCACAATGCTCCAAGACCCCGGTAATCACAATGCTCCATTCCCCTTTTCATCTCAATGCTCC
This sequence comes from Mesoplodon mirus, assembly GCF_964341445.2. Lineage (NCBI taxonomy): Eukaryota > Metazoa > Chordata > Mammalia > Artiodactyla > Ziphiidae > Mesoplodon > Mesoplodon mirus. The sequence continues at coordinate 7,670,926 of NW_028295817.1, forward strand.
ATGAACCCAGTCATCACAATGCACCATGCCCATCATCATAATGTTTCATGCTATTGTCATCACAATGCAATCTAAATTCTCCATGACATCTGTCATCATAATGCTCCAAACCCTTGTGATCACAATGTTCCATAAGACTTATCATCACAACACCCCATGACGCTCATCATCAAAATTATCCATGGTCTGCTCATCACAATGCTCTATGACCTTTGTCATCAAATGCTCAATACACTTGTCATCACAATGCTACCTGACACTTATCGTAAGTATGCTTCTTGAACACTGTCATGACAAGGCTCAATGCCTTTTTCTTCACAATGATACATGCCCTTTTCATCACAATGCATCAGGACACGTGTAATCACAATGCTCCACGACCTACACATCACAATTCTCCATGGCCAATATCATCACAATGCACCATGACCACTGTCATCTCAACACTCCATGACACCTGACAACACAATGATCCGGAATTCTTGTCATCAAAATGATCCATTCCCAAGTCATCCCAATGCTCCATGACCCCTGTCATCACAATAATCCATGAACATTTTCAGCCCAATGCTCCATGACCCTTGTCATCACATTGAACCATGCCCTTGTCATCCCAATGCTCCATGACCACTGTATTCACAATGCTCCGTGACGCTTGTCATCACAGTGTTCCAAGACACCTGTCATCACAATGTTCCATGCCTTTGTCAGCAAATGCTACATGACCTTGTCATTACAATGCTCTATGCGCTTGTCATCACAATACTCCTTTACCATTGTCATCACAATCCTCCCTGAACCTTGGGATCACATTGCTTTATACCCTTGTCATCACAATGCTCCATGCTCCTTGAAATCAAAATGATCCATGACCACTGTCATCACAATGCTCCAAACACTTGTCATCACAATGTTCCATAACAGTTGTCATCACAACGCTCCATGATGCCTGTCATCACAATACTCCACGGGCTTTTCATCACAATGCTCCATAACCTTTGTCATCACAATTCTAATACACTTGTCATTACAATGCTTCCTGAAACTTGCCGTCAGAATGCTCTTTGAAACCTGTCACGAAAAGGCTCCATGCTTTTCTCATCACAATGCCCCATGCCGTTTTCATCACAATGCTCCATGCCATTGTCATCAAAATAATCCACAAGATTGTCATCGGAATGTTCCATGACCTTTTTCATCACAATTATCCATGCACTTGTCAGCACAATGCTCCCTGAACCTTGTCATCACAATGCTCCAAGCCATTGTCATCACAATGCTAAATTACTTTTGACATCACAATGCTCCGTGACTCCAGTCATCACAATGCTTCATAACGTTTGTCATCACAACGGTCCATGCCCGCGTCATCACAAGGCTCTGTGACTTTTGTAACCACAATGCTCCATGAACTTTTCATCACAATGCTCCGTGACACTTGTCATCTCAATGCTCCATGCCTTTGTCAGAACAATGTTCCATGACCCTTGTCATCACAATGTGCCATGCACATTTCATCACAATGATCCACAACCTTGTCTTCGATATGCTCCATAAACATTGTAATCACAATGGTCCATGCACTTCTCATCCAAATGCTCTCTCACCTGAGATATCACAATGTTCCATCACTAGTCATCACAATCCTCCCTCAACCCTGTAATCACAATGTTCCATGACCCGTGACATCACAATATTCCATAACCACTGTCATCACAATACTCCATGACACATTTCATCCCAAAGCTCCATGACCCATGGCATCACTATGTTCTGTAACCCCTGTCGTCAAAATGTTACATGACACTTTTCATCAAATTGCAGCATGAACCTGTCATCAAAATGCTCCCTTTCCTTCTCATCACAATGCACCACACGCTTGTCATCAAAATGCTCCATGACCGTTGTCATCACAAGGCTCCATGACCCATGGCATCACAATGCTCCATGTCATTGTCATCACAATGCTCCCTGAACGCTCTCATCCCATTGCTCCATGCCCTTGTCATCACAATGCTCCATGACACTTGTCATCACAATGCTCGATGCCCTTCTCATCAAAATGCTCCATGCCCTTTTCATCACAATCCTCCATGACCCATGTATCACAGTGTTCCGTTCCCTTGTCATCACAGTGCTCCATGCCCACTCTCATCACAATAATCCATGAAAACTTTCGGGCCAATGCTCAATGCACTTCTCATCACAATGCTCCATTACCTCTGTCATAAAAATGCTCCATGACCCCTGCCATCACAATGTTCCATGGCCTTGTCATCAAAAGGCTCCCTGACCCTTGACCTCACAATGCTCCAAGACCCCTGTAATCACAATGCTCCATGCCACTTTGCATCTCAATGCTCCATGAACCCTGTCATCACAGTGCACCATGCCCATCATCATAATGCTTCAGGCTATTGTCATCACCATGAAATCAAAATTCTCCATGACCTCTGTCATCATAATGCTCCAAACCCTTGTGATCACAATGTTCCATAACACTTATCATCACAAATCCCCATGACGCTCATCATCACAATTATCCATGGTATTCTCATCACAATGCTCCATGACGTTTGTCATCACAATGCTCAATACAATTGTCATCACAATGCTCCCTGACACTTGTCGTCAGTATGCTCCTTGAACCCTGTCATGACAAGGCTCCATGACTTTTTCATCACAATGATCCGTGCCCTTTTCATCACAATGCTCCAAGATCACTGTCATCACAATGCTCCATGTGCTTGTCATCACAAAACTACATGAAGCATGTCATCAGAATGCCCCCAGGCCTTCTCATCACAATGCTGCATGCCCTAGTCATCAAAATACTCCAAGACCCCTGTAATCACACTGCTCCATGCCCGTTTTCATCAGAATGCTCCGTGAGACTTCTCATCACAAGTCTCCATGGTCATCTCATCACAAAGATCCAGGATATTGTCATCACCATTCTCCATTCCCTTGTCACCACAATGCTCCATGACCCCTGTCATCACAATAATCCAGTAACATATTCAGCCCAATGCTTGACGACTTACACTTGACAATACTCCATGGCCAATATCTTCACAATGCTCCATGACCACTGTCATCACAACACTCCATGACTCCTCACAACACAATGATCCGGGACTCTTGTCATCACAATGCTCCATTCCCTACTCATCACTATGCTCCATGACCCATGTCATCACAACACTCCATGAACATTTTCAGCCCAGTGCTCCATGACACTTGTCATCACAATGATCCATGACCTTGTCATTCCAATGCTCCATGAACCCTGTATTCACAATGGTCCATGACGCTTGTCATCACAGTGCTCCATGACACATGTCATCACAGTGCTCCATGCCTTTGTCAGCAAAATGCTACATGACCTTGTCATTACAATGCTCTATGCGCTTGTCATCACAATACTCCATTTCCATTGTCATCACAATCATCCATGAACCTTGGGATCACATTGCTTCATGTCCTTGTCATCACAATGCTCCATGCTCCTTTAAATCAATATGATCCATGACCTCTGTCATCTCAATGCTCCAAACCCTTGTGATCACAATCTTCCATAACACTTGTCATCACAACGCTCCATGATGCCTGTCATCACAATACTCCATGCCCTTTTCATCACAATGCTCCATAACCTTTGTCATCACAATTCTCAATATACATGTCATCACAATGCTCCCTGACATTGTCATCAGAATGCTCCTTGAAACCTGCCACGAAAAGGCTCCATGCCTTTTTCTTCACAATGCCCCATGCCATTTTCATCACAATGCTCCATGTCATTGTCATCAAAATACTCCACAAGCTTGTCATCAGAATGCTCCATGACCCATGTCAACACAATTCTCCATGCAATTGTCAGCACAATGCTCCCTATCCCATGTCATCACAATGCTCCAAGCCATTGTCATCACAATGTTCCATAACCTTTGTCATCAGAATCCTCCATGACACTTGGCATCACAATGCTCCATGCCATTGTCATCACAAAGGGCCATTACATATGTCATCACAATGCTCCCTGACACCTCTCTTCACAATACTGCATGACCTGGTCATCACAATTCTCCATGCCATTGTCATCACAATGGGCCATTACATATTTTATCTCAATGCTCCCTGACACCTCTCTTCACAATACTGCATGACCTGGTCATCACAATGCTCCATGCACTTGTCATCACAGTGTGCCATTCGAACTTTCATCGCAACAATCCATGGAACTTATTAGACTAATGTTCCATGCCCTTGTCATCACAGTGCTCCATGCCCTTGTTATCACAATGCTCCCTGACCCCTGTCATCACAATCCTGCGTGACTCCAGTCATCACAATGCTTCATGACCTTTGTCATCACAATGGTCCTTGCCCTCGTCATCAACAGTCTCTGTGACCATTTTAACCACAATGCCCCATGAACTTTTCATACAATGCTCTTTGACCCTTGTCATCACAATGCTCTATGCTTTTCTCAGCACAATGCTCCATGACCCTTGTCATCACAATGCTCCTTGCGCTTGTCAGCACAATGCTCCATGACACATGTCATCACAATGCACCATGCACTTGTCATCACAGTGCTCTACAATCTTGTCATCACAGTGCTCCATAAACATTGTCATCATAATCCTCCATGCACTTCTAATCAAAATGCTCTCTCACCACTGATATCACAATGCTACATCACTATTTGTCACAATACTCCTTCCCACCTGTCATCACAATGTTCCATGACTCCTGTCATCACAGTGCTACATGCACTTATCATCAAAATGTTCGATGACCCCTGACATCACAATGTTCAATAACACCTGTCATCAAAATGTTCCATGAAAATTTTCAACAAATTGCTCCATGAACCTGTCATCACAATTCTCCATGCCCTTCTCATCACAATGCACAACGCACTTGCCATCAAAATGCTCCATGACCTTTGTCATCTCAAAGATCCCTGACCCATGGCATCACAATGCTCCATGTCATTGTCATCACAATGCTCCATGACACATGTCATCAGAATGCTACATGGCCTTCTCATCACAATGATCCATGCCCTTGCCATCAAAATGCTCCATTACCCCTCTCATAACCATGCTCCATGCCCCTGCCATCACAATATTCCATGGCCTTGTCATCACAAGGCTCCATGACCCTTCTCATCACAACACTCCAAGAACCCTGTAATCACAATGCTCCATGCCCTTTTTCATCTCAATGATCCATGAACCCTGTCATCACAATGAACCATGCCTATCATCATAATGCTTCATGCTATTGTCATCACAATGAAATCAAAATGCACCATGACCTCTGTCATAACAATGCTCCAATCCCTTGTGATCACAATATTCCATAACACTTGTCATCACAATGCCCCTTGACGCTCATCATCACAATTATCCTTGGTCTTCTAATCACAATGCTCCATGACCTTTGTCATCACAATGCTCAATACACTTGTCATCAAAATGCTCCCTGACACTTGTTGTCTGTATGCTCCTTGAACTCTGTCATGACAAGGCTCCATGCCTTTTTCATCACAATGATCCATGCCCTTTTCATCACAATGCTCCAAGAACCATGTAATCACAATGCTCCTTGCCCTTGTCATCACAAATCTCATTGATGCATGCCATCAGAATGCTCCTTTGACTTCTCCTCACAATGTTCCATGCCCTTGTTATCACAATGTTCCATGACCCCTGTAATCACAATGCTCCTTGCCCCTTTTCATCAGTATGCTCCATGAGACTTGTCATCACAAGGCTCCAGGATCTTGTCATCACACTGCTTCACGACCTTGTCATGAAAATTCTCAATGGCCCTTGTCATCATAATGCTGCAAGCCCTAATCATCACAATGCTCCATTATATTTGTCATCACAATCCTCCATTACAATTGGCATCACAATGCTCCATGCCATTGTCATCGCAATGGACCATGACATATGTCATCACAATGCTCCCTGACATCTCTCTTCACAATATTCCATGACCTTCTCATCACAATGTTCCATGCCCTTGTCATCACAATGCACGATGCCCATGGTCATCACAATAATCTATGAAATTTTTCAGACCAATGCTCCATTCCCCTGTCATCACAATGCTCCATGCACTTGTCATCACAATGCTCCATGACCCCTGTCATCCCAGTGCTCCGTGACTCCAGTCATCACAATGCTTCATAACGTTTGTCATCACAATGGTCCATGTCCGCATCATCACAAGGCTCTGTGACATTTGTAACCACAATGCTCCATGAACATTTCCTCACCATTCTCTGGGACCCTTGTCATCACAATGCTCCAATTCTTTGTCAGAACAATGCTCCATGACCATTGTCATCACAATGTGCCACGCACATTTCATCACAACTGTCCACAACCTTATGTTTGCAATGCTCCATAAATTTTGTTATCAAAATGGTCCATGAAATTCTCATCAAAATGCTCTCTCACCATAGATATCACAATGTTCCATCACTAGTCATCACAACACACCCTCACCCCTGGAATCACAATGTTCCATGACCCTGTCATCACAATGCTACATCCCTTTATCATCACAATATTGCATGACCCCTGACATAACAATGTTCCATAACCCCTGTCATCAAAATGCTCCATGACCCTTTTCATCCCAAAGCTCCAAGAACCCTGACATCACAATGTTCTATAACCCATGCCATCAAAATATTCCATTACACTTTTTATCAAATTGCTGCATGACCCGGTCATCAAAATGCTCCCTGCACTTCTCATCACAATGCACATTTCCCTTGTCATCAAAATGCTCCATGACTTGTCATCTCAAAGCTCCATGACACATGGCATCACAATGCTCCATGTCATTGTCATCACAATGCTCCATGAATCCTCTCATCCTATTGCTCCATGACATTGTCATCAGAAAGCTCCATGACACTTGTCATCACAATGCTCGATGCATTTCTCATCACAATGCTCCATGCGCTAGTCATTAAAATTCTGCATGACCCATGTATCACAGTGTTCCGTGCCCATGTAATCACAATACTCCATGCCCTTCTCATCACAATGCTCCATGAACCCTGCCATCACAATGTTCCACGGACTTGTAATCACAAGGCTCCATGACACTTGTCATCACAATGATCCAAGACCCCTGTAATCACAATGCTCCATGCCCTTGTCATCACAAAGCTCCATGACACATGTCATCAGAATGTTCCATGGATTTCTCATCACAATGCTCCATGCCCTTGTCATCACAATGCTCAAGACCCCTGTAATCACAATGCTCCATGCCCCTTTTCATCTCAATGCTCCATGAACCCTGTCATCACAATGCATCATGCCCATCATTATAATGCTTCCGGCTATTGTCAGCACAATGAAATCAAAATTCTCCATGACCTATGTCATCACAATTCTCCATGTCCCCTGTCATCACAATACATCATGAATATTTTCAGCCCAATGCTCCATGATACTTGTCATCACAATGATGCATGCCCTTTTCAACCCAATGCTCCATGACCCCTGTGTTCACAATCCTCCGTGATGCTTGTCATCACAGTGCTCCATGACACCTGTCATCACAATGCTAGATTACTTTGTCAGCAAAAGGCTAAATGACCTTGTAATTACAATGCTCTATGCGCTTGTCATCACAATACTCCATTACCATTGTCATCACAATCCTCCATGAACCTTGGGATCGCATTGCTTTATGCCCTTGTCATCACAATGCTCCATGCTCCTTGATATCAAAAAGATCCATGAAATCTGTCATCAAAATGCTCCAAAGCCTTGTGATCACAATGCTCCATATCACTTGTCATCACAACGCTCCATGATGCCTGTCATCACAATACTCCATGCCCTTTTCATCACAATGCTCCATGACCTTGGTCATCACAATTCTCAATACACTTGTCATCACAATGCTCCCTGACACTTGTCGTCAGAATGCTCCTTGAAATCTGTCATGAAAAGGCTCCTTGCCTTTTTCATCACAATGCCCCATGCCGTTTTCCTCACAATGCTCCATGCCATTGTCATCATAATACTCCACAAGTTTGTCATCAGATTGCTCCATGACCCTTGTCATCACAATTCTCCATGCACTGGTCAGCACAATGCTCCTTAACCCTTGTCATCACAATGCTCCAAGCCATTGTCATCACAATGCTCCATTACATTTGTCATCAGAATCATCCATGACATTTGGCATCACAATGCTCCATGCCATTGTCACCACAATGGGCCATTACATATGTCATCACAATGCTCCCTGACAGCTGTCTTCACAATACTGCATGACCTTCTCATCACAATGATCCATGCCCTTGTCATCACAATGCACCATGTCCACTGTCATCACAATAATCTATGAAACTTGTCAGACCAATGCTCCATGCCCCTGTCACCAAAATGCTCTATGCCCTTGTCATCACAATGCTCCATGGCCACTGTCATCACAATGCACCATGACTCCAGTCATCACAATGATTCATAACATTTGTCATCACAATGGTCCATGACCGCGTTATAACAAGGCTCTGTGACCTTTGTAACCACAATGCTCCATGAACTTTTCATCACAATGCTTCGTGACCATTGTCATCAAAATGCTCCATGCCTTTGTCAGAAAAATGCTCCATGACCCTTGTCATCACAATATGCTACGCGCTTTTCATCACAACGGTCCACAAATTTGTCATGGTAATGCTCCATAAACCTTGTATTCACAATGCTCCATGTCCTTCTCATCACAGTGCTCCAGTATCCCTATCATAACAATGTTCCATGGCCCCTGCCATCACAATATTCCACGGCCTTGTCATCACAAGGCTCCATGACACTTGTCATCACAATGCTCCAAGAACCCTGTAATCACAATGCTCCATGCCCTTGTCATCACAAAGCTCCATGACACATGCCATCAGAATGTTCCATGTCCTTCTCATCAAAATGCTCCATGCCCTTGACATCACAATGCTCCTAGAACACTGTAATCACAATGCTCCATGCCCCTTTTCATCTCAATGCTCCATGAACACTGTCATCACAATGCATCAGGCCCATCATGATAATGCTTCAGGCTATTATCCTCACAATGAAATCTATATGCTCCATGACCTCTGTCATCACAATGCTCCAATCCCTTGTGATCACAATGTTCCATAACACTTATCATCACAACACCCAATGACGCTCATCATCACAATTATCCATGGCCTCCTCATCACAATGCTCCATGACCTTTGTTATCACAATGCTCAATACACTTGTCATCACAATGCTGCCTGACACTTGTCATCAGTATGCTCAATTAACCCTGTCATGACACGTCTCCATGCCATTTTCATCACAATGATCCATGCCCTTTTAATCACAATGCTCCAAGACACCTGTAATCAAAATGCTCCATGAACTTGTCATCACAAAGCTCAATGATGCATGTCATCAGAATGCTCCATGGCTTTCTCCTCACAATGCTCCATGCCCTTGTCATCACAATGCTCCAAGACCCCTGTAATCACAATGCTCCATGTCCCTTTTCATCAGAATGCTCCATGAGATTTGTCATCACAAGTCTCCATTGTCTTCTCATCAAAGTGCTCCAGGAACTTGTCATCAAAATGCTCCATGATCCCTGTCATCACAATACTCCATGAACATTTTCAGCCCAATGCTCCATGACACTTGTCATCACAAAGATCCATGCCCTTGTCATCCCAATGCTCCATGACCCCTGTATTCACAATGCTCCGTGACGCTTGTCATCACATTGCTCCATGACACCTGTCATCACAATGCTCCATGCCTTTGCCGGCAAAATGCTACCTGACCTTGTCATTGCAATGCTCTATTCGCTTTTCATCACAATACTCCATTACCATTGTCATCACAGTCCTCCATGAACCTTGGGATCACATTGCTTCATGCCCTTGTCATCACAATGCTCCATGCTCCTTGAAATCAAAATGATCCATGACCCCTGTCATCACAATGCTCCAAACCCTTGTGATCACATTGTTTCATAACACTTGTCATCACAACGCTCCATGATGCCTGTCATCACAATACTCCATGCCCTACTCATCACAATGCTCCATGACATTTGTCATCACAATTCTCAATACACTTGTCATCACAATGCCACATGCCTTTTTCATCACAATGATCCATGCCATTGTCATCAAAATACTCCACAAGCTTGTCATCAGAATACTTCATGACCGTTTTCATCACAATTCTCCCTGCACCTGTCAGCAAAATTCTCCCTGACCCTTGTCATCACAATGCTCCAAGCCATTGTCATCACAATGCTCCATTACCTTTGTCATCAGAATCCTCCATGACATTTGGCATCACAATGCTCCATGCCATTGTCATCACTATGGGCCATTACATATGTCATCACAATGCTCCCTGACACCTGTCTTCACAATACTGCATGACCTGGTCATCACAATGCGCCAGTACAACAGTCATCACAGTAATCTATGAAACTTATTAGACCAATGCTCCATTCCCTTGTCATCACAATGCTCCATGTCCTTGTTATCACAATGCTCTATGACGCCTGTCATCACAATGCTCCATGCCTCCATTCATCACAATGATTCATGACCTTTTTCATCACAGTGGTCCATGCCCTCGTCATCAACAGTCTCTGTGACATATTTAACCACAAGGCTCCAATAACTTTTCATCACAATGCTCTTTGACCCTTGTCATCACAATGTTCTATGCCTTTCTCAGCACAATGCTCCATGACCCTTGTCATCACAATGCTCCATGCGCTTGTTAGATCAATGCTCCATGACCCAAGTCATCACAATGCACCCTGTGCTTCTCATCACATTTCTCCACAATCTTGTCACCACGATGCTCCATAAAACTTGTCATCACAATTCTCCATGCACTTCTCATCAAAATGCTTTCTCACCAATGATATCACAATGTTACAGCACTATTCATCACAATATTCCCTCACCCCTGTCATCACAATGTTCCATGACTTTTGTCTTTGCAATGCTACATGCACATATCATCACAAAGTTCGGTGACCCCTGATATCACAATGTTCCATAACCCCTGTCATCATAATGCTCCATAACACTTTTCCTCAAAATGCTCAATGACCCCTGACATCACAATGTTCCATAACCCCTGTCATCATAATTCTCCATGATCCTTTTCATCAAAATGCTCCATAACCCCTGTAATTAAAATATTCCATGACACTTTTCATCAAATTGCTCTATGACCCTCTCATCACAATGCTCCCTGCCCTTCTCATCACAATGTACCACGCCCTAGTCATCAAAATGCTCCATGACCTTTGTCATCACAAAGCTCCATGACAATTGGCATCTCAATGCTCCATGCCATTGTCATCACAATGCTCCATGAACCCTCTAATCACAATGCTCCATGCCCCTTTGCATCTCAATGCTCCATGAACCCTGTCATCAAAATGCACCATGACCATCATCATAATGCTTCAGGCTATTGTCATCACAATGAAATCAAAATATTCGATGATCTATCTCATCACAATGCTCCAAATCCTTGTGATCACAATGTTCCATAACACTTATCATCACAACGCCCCATGAAGCTCATCATCACAGTTATCCATGGTCTTCTCATCACAGTGCTCCATGACCTTTGTCATCACAATGCTCTATACACATGTCATCACAATGCTCCCTGACACTTCTCATCAGTATGCTCCTTGAACCCTGTCATGACAAGGATCCATACAATTTTCATAACAATGATCCATGCCAATTTCATCACAATGCTCCAAGACACCAGTAATCACAATGCTCCATGCCCTTTTCATCACAATGCTCCAAGACCCCTGTAATCTCAATACTCCATGCCCCTTTTCATCAGAATGCTCCATGAGACTTCTTATTACGAGGCTCCATGGTCTCCTCATCACAGTGCTCCAGGAACCTTTCATCACAGTGCTCCATTCCCTTGTCATCACAATGCTCCATGACCCCTGTCCTCACAATACTTCCTGAACATTTTCACGCCAATTCTCCAGGAACCTCTCATCACAATGCTTCATGATCCCTATCATCACAATGCTCCATGACCACTGTCATCACAACGCTCCATGACCCCTGACAACACAGTGATTCGGGACTCTAGTCATCACAATGCTCCATTCCCTAGTCATCACAATGCTCCATTAATATTTTCAGCCCAATTCTCCATGACACTTGTCATCACAATGATCCATGACCTTGCCATCCCAATGCTGCATGACACCTGTAATCACAATGATCCGTGATGCTTCTCATCACAGTGCTCTATGACCCTTATCATCACAATGCTACATGCCTGTGTCAGCAAAATGCTACATGACGTTGCCATCAAAATGCTCCATTTGCTTGTCATCACAATACTCCCTTAGCATTGTCATCACAATCATCCATGAGCCTTGGGATCACATTGCTTCATGCCCTTGACATCACAATGCTGCATGCTCCTTGAAAACAAAATGATCCATGACTTCTATCATCAAAATGATCCAAACCCTTGTGATCACAATGTTCCATAACAGTTGTCATCACAACGCTCCATGATGCCTGTCATCACAATACTCTATGCCCTTTTCGTCAAAATGCTCCATGATCTTTTTCATCACAATTCTCAATACACATGTCATCACAATGTTCCCTGACACTTGTCATCAGAATGCTCTTTGAAACCTGTCATGAAAAGGCTTCATGCCTTTTTCATCACAATGCTCCATGCCCTTTTCATCACAATGCTCTAAGCCATTGTCGTCACAATACTCCACAAGCTTGTCATCAGAATGCTCCATGACACTTGTCATCACATTTCTCCATGGCCACTGTCATCACAATGCTCCATACCCCTTGTCATTACTGTGCTCCATGACGCGCATCATCACAATTATCCATGGCCTTCTCATCACAATGCTCGATGCCATTGTCATCAAAATGCTCCATGACCCATGTAATCACAATGCTCCATGCCCTTGTCATCACAAAGCTCCATTTCTTTGTCAGAACAATGCTCAATGAACATAGTCATCACAATGTGCCACGCACATTTCATCACAACGGTCCACAACCTTGTCATTGCTATGCTTCATAAACCTTGTAATCACAATGGTCCAGGCACTTCTCATCAAAATGCTCTCTCACCAGAGATATCACAATGTTCCATCTCTAGTCATCGCAATACTCCCTCATCCCTGTAATCACAATGTTCCAGGACACTGTCATCACAATGCTACATCCCCTTATCATCACAATGTTCCATGACCCCTGACATCACAATGTTCCATAAACCCTGTCATCAAAATGCTCCATGACCCTTTTCATCCCAAAGCTCCAAGACCCCTGAAAACACAATGTTCTATAACCCCTGCCATCAAAATGTTCCTTTACAATTTTTATCAAATTGCTGCATAACCTGGTCATCAAAATGCTCCCTGCATTTCTCAGCACAATGCACCATGCCCTTGTCATCAAAATACTCCATGACTTGTCATCACAAAGCTCCATGACCCTTGGCATCACAATGCTCCATGTCATTGTCATCACAATGCTCCATGAACCCTCTCATCATATTGCTCCATGCCCTTGTCATCACAAAGCTCCATGACACTTGTCATCACAATGCTCGATGCCCTTCTCATCACAATGCTCCATGCCCTTGTCATTACAATCCTGCATGACCCATGTATCATAGTGTTCCGTGCCCTGGTCATCACAATGCTCCATGCCCACTCTCATCACAATAATCCATGAAACATTTCAGACCAATGTTCCATGCCCTTCTCATCAAAATGCTCCATTACACCTGTCATAAAAATGCACCATGACCCTTGCCATCAAAATGATCCACGGCCTAGTCATCACAAGGTTCCATGACACTTGTCATCACAATACTCCAGACCCTTGAAAGCACAATGCTCCATGCCCTTGTCATCACAATGCTCCAAGACCCTTGTAATCACAATGCTCCATGCCCCTTTTCATCTCAATTCTCCATGAACCCTGTCATCACAATGCACCATTCCAATCATCATAATGCTACAGGCTATTGTCATCACAATGAAATCAATATTCTCCATGACCTCTGTCATCATAATGTTCCAAACCCTTGTGATGACAAGGTTCCATAACACTTATCATCACAACACCCCATGACGCTCATCATCACAAATATCCATAGTCTTCTCATCACAATGCTCCATGATCTTTGTCATCACAATGCTCAATACACTTGTCAACACAATGCTTCCTGACACTTGTCGTCAGAATGCTCCATGAACCCTGTCATGACAAGGCTCCATGCCTTTTTCATAACAATGATCCATGCACTTTTCATCACAATGCTCCAAGATCCCTGTAATCACAAATGCTCCATGCCCTTGTCATCACAAAACTCCATGACGCATGTCATCAGAATGCTCCATGGTCTTCTCATCACAATGCTCGATGCCCTAGTCATCACAATGCTCCAAGACACCTGTAATCACAATGCTCCATGCTCCTTTTCATCAGAATGCTCCATGAGACTTCTCATCAGAAGTCTCCATGGTCTTCTCATCACAATGCCCCAGGAACTTGTCATCACCATGCTCCATTCGTTTGTCATCACAATGCTCCATGACACATGTCATCATATTGCTCCATGCCCTTGTCATCAAAAAGCTCCATGACACATGTCATCAGAATGCTTCATGGCCTTCTCATCACAATGCTCCATGCTCTTGTCATCAAAATGCTCCAAGACCCCTGTAATCACAATGCTCCATGCCCCTTTTCATCAGAATGCTCCATGAGATTTATCATCACAAGTCTCCATGGTCTTCTCATCACAATGCTCTAGGACCTTGTCATCACCATGCTCCATTCCCTTGTCATCACAATGCTCCATGACCCCTGTATTCACAATAATCCATGAACATTTTCAGCCCAATGCTCCACGACCTACTCATCACAATGCTCCATGGCCAATATCATCACAATTCTCCATGACCACTGTCATCACAACACTCCATGACACCTGACAACACAATGATCCGGGACACTTGTCATCACAATGTTCCATTCCCTAGTCATCAAAATGCTCCATGACACCTGTCAACACAACACTCCATGAATATTTTCAGCCCAGTGCTCCATGACCCTTGTCATCACAATGATCCATGCCCTTGTCTTGCCAATGCTCCATGACCCCTGTATTCACAATGCTCCGTGACGCTTCTCATCACAGTGCTCCATGACACATGTCATCACAATGTTCCATGCCTTTGTCAGCAAAATGCTACATGACCTTTTCATCACAATGCTCTATGCGCTTGTCATCACAATACTACATTTCCATTGTCATCACAATCGTCATGAAACTCAGGATCACATTGCTTCATGCCCTTGTCATCACAATGCTCCATGCTCCTTGAAATCGAAATGATCCATGACCTCTGTCATCACAATGCTCCAAATCCTTGTGATCACAGTGTTCCATAGCACTTGTCCTCACAACGCTCCATGATGCTTGTCATCACAATACTCCATGCCCTTTTCATCACAATGCTCCATGACCTTTGTCATCACAATTCTCAATACATTGTCATCACAATGCTCCCTGACATTTGTCATCAGAATGCTCATTGAACCCTGTCACGAATAGTCTCCATGCCTTTTTCATCACCAAGCCCCATGCGGTTTTCATCACAATGTTCCATGCCATTGTCATCAAAATACTCCACAAGTTGTCACCAGAATGCTCCATAACCCTTGTCATCACAATTCTCCATGCACATGTCAGCACAATGACCCCTGACACTTGTCATCACAATGCTCCAAGCCATTGTCATCACAAAGTTCCATTACATTTGTCTTCAGAATCCTCCATGACACTTGGCATCACAATGCTCCATGCCATTGTCATCACAATGGGCCATTACATATGTCATCACAATGCTCCCTGACACCTGTCTTCACAATACTGCATGACCTGGTCATCACAATGCTCCATGCCCTTGTCATCACAATGCTCCATGCCCTTGTTATCACAATGCTTAATGACCCCTGTCATCACAATGCTCCGTGACTCCAGTCATCACAATGCTTCATGACCTTTGTCATCACAATGCTCCATGCCCTCATCATCAACAGTCTCTGTGACCTTTTTAACCACAATGCTCCATGACCTTTTCTTCACAATGCTCTTTATCCCCTGTCATCACAATGCTCTATGCCTTTCTCAGCACAATGCTGCATGACGTATGTCATTAGAATGCTCCATGGCCTTCTCCTCACAATGCTCCATGCCCTTGTCATCACAATGCTCCAAGACCCCTGTAATCACAATGCTCCATGCCCCTTTTCATCAGAATGCTCCATGAGACTTGTCATCACAAGTCTCCATGGTCATCTCATCACAATGCTCCAGGACCTTGTCATCACAATGCTCAATGACACCTGTCATCACAATGCTCTGTGACTCCAGTCATCACAATGCTTTATAATATTTGTCATCACAATGGTCCATGCCCGCGTCATCACAAGGCTCTGTTACCTTTGTATCCACAATGCTCCATGAACATTTCATCACAGTGCTCCGTGACCCTTCTCATCACAATGCTCCATGCCTTTGTCAGTAAAATGCTCCATGACCATTGTCATCACAATGTGCCACGTGCTTTTCATCCCAACAGTCCAAAAATTTGTCATCACAATGCTCCATAAAAATTGTAATCACAATGCTGCATGCCCTTCTCATCACAATGCTCCATTACCCCTGTCATAACAATGCTCCATGACCCCTGCCATCACAATGTTCCACGGCCTTGTCATCACAATGCTCCATTACCTTTGTCATCAGAATCTTCCATGACACTTGGCATCACAATGCTCCATGCCATTTTCATCACAGTGGGCCATTAAATATGTCATCACAATGCTCCCTGACACTTCTCTTCACAATAATGCATGACCTGGTCATCACAATGCTCCAGGCCCTTGTCATCACAATGTGCCATACCAAATGTCATCGCACTAATCCATGAAACATATTAGACCAATGCTCCATGCCCTTGTCATCACAATGCTCCATGCACTTGTTATCACAATGCTCCATGACCCCTGTCATCACCATGCTCCGTGACTCCACTCATCACAATGATCCATTACCTTTGTCATCACAATGGTCCATTCCCTCATCATCAACAGTCTCTGTGACCTTTTTAACCACAATGCTCCATGAACTTTTCATCACAATGCTCTTTGACCCTTGTCATCACAGAGATCTACGCCTTTCTCAGCACAATGCTCCATGCCCTTGTCATCACAATGCTCCATGACCCTGTCATCACAATGCTCCTTGACTCCAGTCATCACAATGCTTCATAACATTTGTCATAACAATGGTCCATTCCCGCGTCATCACAAGGTTTTGTGACCTTTTTAACCACAATGATTCATGAACTTTTCATCACAATGCTCTGTGACACTTGTCATCACAGTGCTCCATGCCTTTGTCAGAAAAATGCTCCATGACCCTTGTCATCACAATGTGCCACGAGATTTTTATCCCAACGGTCAACAAATTTGTCATTGCAATGCTCCATAAAACTTGAAATCACAATGCTCCATGCACTTCTCATCACAGTGCTCCATTACAACTGTCATAACAACGCTCCTTGACCCTGCCATCACAATGTTCCACGGCCTTGTCATCACAAGGCTCAATGACACTTGTCATCACAATGCTGCAAGACACCTGTAATCACAATGCTCCTTGCCCTTGTCATCACAAAGCTCCATGACACATGTCATCAGAATGTTCCATGGACTTCTCATCAAAATGCTCCATGCCCTTGTCATCACAATGCTCCAAGACCCCTGTAATCAAAATGCTCCATGCCCCTTTTCATCTCAATGCTCCATGAACCCTGTCATCACAATGCATCATGCCCATCATCATAATGCTTCTGGCTATTGTCAGCACAATGAAATCATAATTCTCCATGACCTCTGTCATCACAATGCTCCATGACACCTGTCATCACAATACTCCATGAACATTTTCAGCCCAATGCTCCATGACCCTTGTCATCACAATGATCCATGACCCCTGTATTCACAATGCTCCGTGACACATGTCATCACAGTGCTCCATGACGCCTGTCATCACAGTGCTCCATGCATTTGTCTGCAAAATTCTACATGATCTTGTCATTACAATGCTCTATGCGCTTGTCATCACAATGCTACAAGACCCCTGTAATCACAATGCTCCATGCCCCTTTTCATCTCAATGCTCCATGAACCCTGTCATCACAGTGCACCACGCCCATCATCATAATGCTTCAGGCTATTGTCATTACAATGAAATCAAAAGTCTCCGTGACCTCTGTCATCATAATGCTCCAAACCCTTGTGATCACAATGTTCCATAACATTTATCATCACCACACCCCATGACGATCATCATCACAATTATCCTTGGTATTCTGATTCCAATGCTCCCTGATCTTTTTCATCACAATGCTCAATACACTTGTCTTCACAATGCTCCCTGACACTTGTCGTCAGTATGCTCCTTGAACACTGTCATGACAAGGCTCCATGCCATTTTCATCACAATGATCCATGCCCTTTTCATCACAATGCTCCAAGACCCCTGTAATCACAATGCTCCATGCCCCTTTTCATCTCAATGCTCCAAGAACCCTGTCATCACAATGCACCATGCCCATCTTCATAATGCTTCAGGCTATTGTCACTACAATGAAATCAAAATTGTCCATGACTTCTGTCATCATAATGCTCCAAACCCTTGTGATCACAATGTTCCATAACACTTATCATCACAACTCCCCATGATGAACATCATCACAGTTGTCCATGGTGTTCTCATCACAATGCTCCATGATAATTGTCATCACAATGCTCAATAGACTTGTCATTACAATACTCCCTGACACCTGTCGTCAGTATGCTCCTTGAACCCTGTGATGACAAGGCTCCATGCCTTTTACATCACAATGATCCATGCCTTTTCATCACAATGCTCCAAGACCCCTGTTATCACAATGCTCCATGGCCTTGTCAGCACAAAACTCCATGACGCATGTCATCAGAATTCTCCATGGCCTTCTCCTCACAATGCTCCATGCCCTTGTCAAAACAATGCTCCAAGACCCCTGTAATCACAATGCTCCATGCCCATTTTCATCAGAATGCTCCATAAGACTTGTCATCACAATTCTCCATGGTCATCTCATCACAATTCTCCAGGATCTTGTCATCACCATGCTCTATTCCCTTGTCATCACAATGTTCCGTGACCCCTGTCATTACAATAATCCATTAACATTTCCTGCCGAATGCTACATGACATTCTCATCACAATGCTCCATGACCAATATCATCACAATGCTCCATGACCACTGTCATCACAACACTCCATGACACCTGACAACACAATGATCCGGGACTATTGTCATCACAATGCTCCATTCCCTAGTCATCACGATGCTCCATGACCCCTGTCATCACAATAGTCCATGAACATTTTCAGCCCAATGCTCCATGAAACTTGTCATCACAATGATCCATGCCCTTGTCATCCCAATGCTCCATGACCCCTGTATTCACAATGCTCCTTGATGCTTGTCATCACAGTGCTCCATGACACCTGTCATCACAATGCTCCATGCATTTGTCAGCAAAGTGCTACATGACCTTGTCATTACAATGCTCTATGTGCTTGTCATCACAATACTCCATTACCATTGTCATCACAATCCTCCTTGAACCTTGGGATCACATTGCTTCATGCCCTTGTCATCACAGTGCTCCATGTGCCTTGAAATCAAAATGATCCATGACCTCTCTCATCACAATGCTCCAAACCCTTGTGATCACAATGTTCCATAACACTTGTCATCACAATGCTCCATGATGCCTGTCATCACAATACTCCATGCCCTTTTCATCACAATGCTCCATGAACTTTTTATCACCATGCTCCATGACCCCTGTCATCACAATGCTCCGTGACTCCAGTCATCACAGTGCTTCATTACCTTTGTCATCACAATGGTCCATGCCCTCGTCATCAACAGTCTCTGTGACATTTTTAACCACAATGCTCCATGAACTTTTCAACACAATGCTCTTTGACACTTGTCATCACAATGCTCTATGCCCTTCTCAGCACAATGCTCCATGACCCTCGTCATCACAATGCTCCATGCGCTTGTCAGCACAATGTTCCATGACACATGTCATCACAATGCCCCATGTGCTTATCATCACAGTGCTCCACAATCTTGTCATCACAATGCTCCATAAAATTTGTCATCACAATGCTCCAAGCACTTCTCATCAAAATGCTATCTCAACACTGATATCACAATGCTACATCACTATTTGTCACAATACTCCCTCACCCCGTCATCACAATGTTCCATGACTCCTGTCATCACAATGCTACATGCACTTATCATCACAATGTTCGATGAGCCATGACATCACAATGTTCCATAACACTTGTCATCAAAATGTTCCATGACACTTTTCATCAAATTGCTCCATGACCCTGTCATCACCATGCTCCCTGCCCTCCTCATCACAATGCACAACGCCCTTGCCATCAAAATGCTCCATGACCATTGTCATCACAAAGATCCATGACCCTTGGCATTACAATGTCCCATGTCATTTTCATCACAATGCTCCATGAACGCTCTCATCACATTGCTCCATGCCCATGAATTCACATAGCTCCATGACACATGTCATCAGAATGCTCCATGAACTTCTCATCACAATGCTCCATGCCCTTGCCATCACAATGCTCCATTATCCCAGTCATAACAATGCTCCATGACCCCTGCCATCACGATGTTCCATGGCCTTGTCATCACAAGGCTCCATGACCCTTATCATCACAATGCTCCAAGAACACTGTAATCACAATGCTCTATGCCCCTTTTCATCACAATGATCCATGAAACCTGTAATCACAATGCACCATGCACATCATTATAATGCTTCATGCTATTGTCATAACAATGAAATGAAAATGCTCCATGACCTGTGTCATAACAATGCTCCAAACCCTTGTGATCACAATATTCCATAACACTTGTCATCACAGTGCCCCATGACGCTCGTCATGAAAATTATCCATGGTCTTCTCATCACAATGCTCCATGACCTTCATCATCACAATGCTCAATACACTTGTCATCAAACTGCTCCCTGACACTTGTTGTCTGTATGCTCCTTTTACCCTGTCATGACAAGGCTCCATGCCTTTTTCATCACAATGATCCATGCCCTTTTCATCACAATGCTCCAAGACACATGTAACCACGATGCTCCATGCCCTTGTCATCACAAAGCTCAATGATGCATGCCATCAGAATGCTCCTTTGACTTCTCCTCACAATGCTCCATGCCCTTGTCATCACAAAGTTCCAAGACCCCTGTAATCACAATGCTGCATGCCCTTTTTCATCAGTATGCTCCATGAGACTTGTCATCACATGGCTCCATGGTTTTGTCATCATAATGCTCCAAGCCCTATTCATCAAAATGCTCCATTATATTTGTCATCACAGTCCTCCTTTGCATTTGGCATCACAATGCTCCCTGCCATTGTCATCTCAATGGACCATGCCATATGTCATCCCAATGCTCCATGACCCCTGTATTCACAATGCTCCGTGATGCTTGTCATCACAGTGCTCCATTACAACTGTCATCACAATCATCCATGCCCTTGTCATCCCAATGCTCCATGACCACTGTATTCACAATGCTCCGTGATGCTTGTCATCACAGTGCTCCATGACACCAGTCATCAAAATCCTCTATGCCTTGTTCAGCAAAATGCTACATGACCTTGTCATTACAATGCTCTATGTGCTTGTCATCACAATACTCCATTACCATTGTCATCACTATCCTCCATGAACCTTGGGATCACATTGCTTCATGCCCTTTTCATCACAATTCTCCATGGTCCTTGAAACCAAAATGATCCATGACCTCTGTCATCGCAATGCTCCAAACCCTTGTGATCACAATGTTCCATAACACTTGTCATCACAATGCTCCATGATGCCTATCATCACAATACTCGATGGTCTTTTCATCACAATGCTCCATGAGCTTTGTCATCACAATTCTCAATACACTTGTCATCACAATATTCCCTGACACTTGTCGTCAGAATGCTCCTTGAACCCTGTCACGAAAAGGCTCCATGCCTTTTTCATCACAAAGCACCTGGCTGTTTTCATCACAATGCTCCATGCCATTGTCATCAAAATACCCCACAAGCTTGTCATCAGAATGCTCCATGACACTTGTCATCACAATTCTCAATACACTTGTCATCACAATGTTCCCTGACACTTGTCGTCAGAATGCTCCTTGAAACCTGTCACGAAAAGGCTCCATGCCTTTTTCATCACAAAGCCCAATGCCGTTTTCATCACAATGCTCCATGCCATTGTCATCAAAATACTCCACAAGCTTGTCATCAGAATGCTCCTTGACCCTTGTCATCACAATTCTCCATGCACTTGTCAGCACAATACTCCCTGACTCTTTTCATCACAATGCTCCAAGCCATTGTCATCACAATGCTCCATTACATTTGTAATCAGAATCCTCCATGACACTTGGCATCACAATGCTCCATGCCATTGTCATCACAATGGGCCATTACATATGTCATCACAATGCTCCCTGACACCTCTTTTCACAATACTGCATGACCAGGTCATCACAATGCTCCTTGCCGTTATCATCACAGTGCTCCATTACCTCTGTCATAAAAATGCTCCATGACCTCTGCCATCACAATGTTCCACGGGCTTCTCATGACAAGGCTCCATGACCCTTGTCATCACAATGGTCCAAGACCCATGTAATCACAGTGCTCCATGCCATTTTTCATCAGAATGCTCCATGAGACTTGTCACCACAAGTCTCCATGGTCATCTCATCACAATGCTACAGGACCTTGTCATCACCATGCTCCATTCCCTTGTCATCACAATGCTCCATGACCACTGTCATCACAATACTCCATGAACATTTTCAGCCCAATGCTCCATGAACTTCTCATCACAATGCTCCATGACCAATATCATCACAATGCTCCATGACCACTGTCATCACAACACTCCATGACACCAGACAACACAATGATCCGGGACTTTTGTCATCACAATGCTCCATTCCCTAGTCATCACAATGCACCATGACCCCTGTCATCACAATACTCCATGAACATTTTCAGCCCAATTCTCCATGATTCTTGTCATCACAATGATCCATGCCCTTGTCATCCCAATCCTCCATGACCCCTGTACTCACAATGCTCCGTGATGCTTGTCATCACACTGATCAATGACACCTGTCATCTCAATGCTCCATGCCTTTGTCAGCAAAATGATACATGACTTTTTCATTACAATGCTCTATGCGCTTGTCATCACAATACACCATTACAATTTTCATCACAATCCTCCATGAAACTTTGGATCACATTGCTTCATGCCCTTGTCATCACAATGCACCATGCTCCTTGAAATCAAAATGATCCATGACACCTTTCATCGCAATGCTCCAAACACTTGTGATCCCAGTGTTCCATAACACTTGTCATCACAACGCTCCATGATGCCTGTCATCACATTACTCCATGCCATTTTCATCACAATGCTCCATGACCTTTGTCATCACAATTCTCAATACACTTGTCATCACAATGCCCCCTGACACTTGTCATCAGAATGCTCCTTGAACCCTGTCACGAAAAGGCTCCATGCTTTTTTATCACAAAGCCCCATGCCATTTTCATCACAATGCACCATGCCATTGTCATCAAAATACTCCACAAGCCTTTTATCAGAATTCTCCATGACCCTTGTGATCACAATTCTCCACGCACTTGTCAGCACAATGCTCCCTGACCCTTTTCATCACAATGCTCCAAGCCATTGTCATCACAATGCTCCATTACCTTTGTCCTCAGAATCCTCCATGACACTTGGCATCACAATGCTCCATGCCATTGTCATCACAAAGGGCCATTACATATGTCATCACAATGCTGCCTGACACCTCTCTTCACAATACTGCATGACCTGGTCATCAAAATGCTCCATGTCCTTGTCATCACAATGCGCCATTTCAACTGTCATCACAATAATCCATGAAACTTATTAGACCAATGCTCCATGCCATTGTCATCACAATGGACCATTACATATGTCATCACAATGCTCCCTGACACGTCTTCACAATACTCCATGCCCTTGTCATCACAATGCTCCATGTTCTTGTCATCACAATGCTACATGCCCACTGTCATCACCATAATCTATGAAACTTGTCAGACCAATTCTCCATGCCCTTGTCATCACAATGCCCCATGCTCTTGTCATCACAATGCTCCATGACCCCTGTCATCACAATGCTCCGTGACTCCAGTCATCACAGTGCTTCATAACGTTTGTCATCACAACGGTCTATGCCCACGTCATCACAAGGCTCTGTGACCTTTGTAACCACAATGTTCCATGACCTTTTCATCACAATGCTCCGTGACACTTGTCATCACAATGCTCCATGCCTTTGTCAGAACAATGCTCCATGACCCTTGTCATCACATTGTGCCATGCCATTTCATCACAATGATACACAACCTTGTCATTGCTATGCTCCATAAACATTGTAATCACAATTCTCCATGCACTTCTCATCCAAATGCTCTCTCACATGGGATATCAGAATGTTCCATCACTAGTCATCACAATCCTCCCTTAACCCTGTTATCACAATGTTCCATGAACCCTGTCATCACCATGCTACATCCGCTTATCAGCACAATGCTCCATGACCCCTGTCATCGAAATACTCCATGAACATTTTCAGCCCACTCCTCCATGACCCTTGTCATCACAATCATCCATGCCCTTGTCATCCCAATGCTCCTTGAACCCTGTATTCACAATGTTCCGTGACGCTTGTCATCACAATGCTCCATTTCCTCTGTCATAACAATGCTCCATGACACCTGCCATCACAGTGTTCCACGGCCTTGTCATCACAAGGCTCCATGACCACTGTCATCACAATACTTCATGCCCTTTTCATCACAATGCTCCATGACACATGTCATCAGAATGCTCCATTGCCTTCTCCTAACAATGCTCTATGCCCTTGTCATCACAATGCTCCAAGACCCATGTAATCACAATGCTCCATGCCCCTTTTCATCAGAATGCTTCATGAGACTTGTCATCACAAGTCTCCATGGTCTTATCATCACAATGCTTCAGCACTTTGTCATGACCATGCTCCATTCCCTTGTCATCACAATGCTCCATGACCCCTGTCATCACAATACTCCATGAATATTTTCAGCCCAATGCTCCATGAAATTCTCATCACAATGCTCCATGACAAATATCATCAAAATGCTCCATGACCACTGTCATCACAACACTCCATGACAACTGACAACACAATGATCCGGGACTCTTGTCATCACAATGCACCATTCCCTACTCATCACAATGCTCCATGACCCCAGTCATCACAATACTCCATGAACATTTTCAGCCCAATGCTCCAGGACCCTTGTCATCACAATGATCCTTGACCTTGTCATCCCAATGCTCCATGACCCCTGTATTCACAGTGCTCCATGACACCTGTCATCACAATGCTCCATTACATTTGTCCTCAGAATCCTCCATGACACTTGGCATCACAATGCTCCATGCCATTGTCATCTCAATGGGCCATTACATATGTCATCACAATGCTCCCTGACAGCTCTCTTCACAATACTGCATGACCTTATCATCACAATGCTCCATGCCCTTGTCATAACAATGCGCCATTCCAAGTTTCATCACAATAATCCATGAAACTTATTAGACCAATGCTGCATGCCCTTGTCATCACAATGCTCCATGCCCTAGTTATCACAATGTTCCAAAACCCCTGTAATCAGAATGCTCCATGCCCCTTTTCATCAGTATGCTCCATGAGATTTGTCATCACAAGTCTCCATGGTTTTCTCATCACAATGCTCCAGGACCTTGTCATCACAATCCTTCACAACATTTTCGTGAAAATCCTCAATGGCCCTTGTCATCATAATGCTCCAAGCCCTAGTCATCACAATGCTCCATTATATTTGTCATCACAATCCTCCATTACTTTTGGCATCACAATGCTCCATGCCATTGTCATCGCAATGGACCATGACATATGTCATCACAATGCTCCCTGACACCAGTCTTCACAATATTCCATGCCCTTGTCATCACAATGCTCCATGCCCTTGTCATCACAATGCACCATGTCCACTGTCATCACAATAGTCTAGGAAACTTGTCAGACCAATGCTCCATGCCCCTGTCTTCACAATGCTCCATGCCCTTGTCATCACAATGCTCCATGACCCCTGTCTTAACAAAGCTCCATGATCCCTGCCATCACAATGTTCCACGGCCTTGTCATCACAAGGCTCCATGACGCTTGTCATCACAATGCTCCAAGACCCCTGTAATCACAATGCTCCATGCCCTTGTCATCACAAAGCTCCATGACACATGTCATCAGAATGTTCCATGGCCTTCATATCAAAAGGCTCCTTGCCCTTGTCATCACAATGCACCGTGTCCAATGTCATAACAATAATCTATGAAACTTGTCAGACCAATGCTCCATGCCCCTGTCATCACAATGCTCCACACACTTGTCATCATAATGCTGCATGACCCTTGTCATCACAATGCTCCATGACTCCAGTCATCAAAATGCTTCATAACGTTTGTCATCACAACGGTCCATGCCCGCGTCATGACAAGGCTCTGTGACATTTGTAACCACAATGCTCCATGAACTTTTCATCACAATGCTGCGTGACCCTTGTCATTGCAATGTTGCATGCCTTTGTCAGAACAAGGCTCCATGACACTTGTCATCACAGTGTGCCATGTGCTTTTCATCACAATGATCCACAACCTTGTCATCGTTATGCTCCATAAAACTTGTAAGCACAATGCTCCATGATCTTCTCATCCAAATGCTCTCTCACATGAGATATCAGAATGTTCCATCACAAGTCATCACAATCTTCCCTCACCCCTGTTATCACAATGTTCCATGAACCCTGTCATCACAATGCTACATCCCCTTATCAGCACAATGTTCTATGACCCCTGACATCACAATGTTCCATAACCACTGTCACCAAAATGCTCCATGACAGTTTTCATCCCAAAGCTCCATGACCCCTGGCATCACAATGTTCTATAACCCCTGTCATCAAAATGTTCCATTACATTTTTCATCAAATTGCTGCATGACCCTGTGATCAAAATGCTCCCTGCCTTTCTCATCACAATGCACCACACCCTTGTCATCAAAATGCTCCATGACCTTTGTCATCACAAAGCTCCATGACACTTGGCATCACAATGCTCCATTCAATTTTCATCACAATGCTCCATGAACCTTCTCATCACATTGCTCCATGCCCTTGTCATCACAAAGCTCCATGACACTTGTCATCACTATGCTCAATGCCCTTCTCATCACAGTAATCCATGAAATATTTCAGACCAATGCTCAATGCCCTTCTCATCACAATGATCCATTACCTCTGTCATAACAATGCTCCATGACCCCTGCGATCACAATATTACATGGCCTTGTCATCACAAAGCTCCATGATCCTTGTCATCAAAATGCTCAAAACCGCTGTAATCATAATGCTCCATGCCCTTGTCATCGCAAAGCTCCATGACGCATGCCATCAGAATGTTCAGGGCCTTCTCATCACAATGCTACATCCCCTTGTCATGACAGTGCTCCAAGACACCTGTAATCACAATGCTCCATGCTCCTTTTCATCTCAATGCTCCATGAAGCCTGTCAACAAAATGCACCATGCCCATCATCATAATTCTTCAGGCTATTGTCATCACAATGAAATCAAAATTATCCAAGACCACTGTCATCATAATGCTCCAAACCTTATGATCACAAAGTTCCATAACACTTATCATCACAACACCCTGTGACGCTCATCATCACAATTATCCATGGTCTTCTCATCACAATGCTCCATGACCTTTGTCATCACAATTCTCAGTACACTTGTCATCACAATGCTCCCTGACACATGTCATCAGTATGCTCCATGAACCCTGTCATGACAAGGCTCCATGCCTTTTCATCACAATGATCCATGCCCTTTTCATCACAATGCTCCAAGACCCCTGTAATCACAGTGCTCCATGCCCTTGTCATCACAAAGCTCCAGGACACATGTCATCAGAATGCTCCAAGACCCCTGTAATCACAATGCTCCATGCCCATTTTCATTAGAATGCTCCATGAGATTTGTCATCACAAATCTCCATGCTCTTATCATCACAGTTCTCCAGGACCTTGTCATCACCATGTTCCATTCCCTTGTCATCACAATGCTCCATGACCCCTGTCATCACAATACTCCATGAACATTTTCAGCCCAATGCTCCATGAAATTCTCATCACAGTGCTCCATGTCAAATATCATCAAAATGCTTCATGACCACTGTCATCACAACAATCCATGACAACTGACAACACAATGATCCGGGACTCTTGTCATCACAATGCTCCATTCCCTAGTCATCAAAATGCTCCATGAACATTTTCAGCCCAATGCTCCATGACCCTTTTCATCACAATCATCCATGCCCTTGTCATCCCAATGCTCCATGACACCTGTATTCACAATGCTCCGTGACGCTTGTCATCACAATGCTCCATGACACCTGTCATCACAATGCTCAATGACTTTGTCAGCAAAATGCTACATGACCTTGTCATTACAATGCTCTATGCGCTTGTCATCACAATACTCCTTTACCATTGTCATCACAATCCTCCATGAACCTAGAATGACATTGCTTCATGCCCTTGTCATCACGAAGCTCCATGCTCCTTGAAATCAAAATGATCCATGACCTCTGTCATCACAATGCTACAAACACTTGTGATGACAATGTTCCATAACAGTTGTCATCACAACGCTCCATGATGCCTGTCATCACAATAATCCATGCCCTTTTCATCACAGTGCTTCATGACCTTTGTCATCACAATTCTCAATACACTTGTCATCACAATGTTCCCTGACACTTGTCGTCATAATGCTCCTTGAAACCTTTCACAAAAAGGCTCCATGCATTTTTCATCACAAAACCCCATGCCATTTTCATCACAATGCTCCATGCCATTGTCATCAAAATACTCCACAAGCTTGTCATCAGAATGCTCCATGACCATTGTCATCACAATTCTCCATGCACTTGTCAGAACAATGCTTCCTAACCCTTGTCATCACAATCCTTCAAGCCATTTTCATCACAAAGCTCCATTACCTTTGTCATTAGAATCCTCCATGACACTTGGCATCACAATGCTCCATGACATTGTCATCACAATGAGCCATTACATATGTCATCACAATGCTCCATGACACCTCTCTTCACAATAATGCATAACATGGTCATCACAATGCTCCATGCCCTTGTCATCACAATGCACCATTCCAACTGTCAACACAATAATCCATGAAAATTATTAGACCAATGGTCCATGCCCTTGTCATCACAATGCTCCATGCCCTAGTTATCATAATGTTCCAAAACGCCTGTAATCAGAATGCTCCATGCCCCTTTTCATCAGTATGCTCCATGAGATTTGTCATCACAAGGCTCCATGATTTTCTCATCACAGTGGTCCAGGACCTTATCATCACAATGCTTCATGACATTGTCATGAAAATTCTCAATGGCCCTTGTCAACATAATGCTCCAAGCCCTAGTCATCACAATGCTCCATTATATTTGTCATTACAAACCTCCATTACATTTGGCATCACAATGCTCCATGCCATTGTCATCGCAATGGACCATGACATATGTCATCACAATGCTCCCTGACACCTGTCTTCACAATAATCCATGCCCTTGTCATCACAATGCTCCATGCCCTTGTCATCACAAAGCTCCATGACACTTGTCATCACAATGCTCGATGCCCTTCTCATCACAATGCTCCATGCACTTGTCATTACAATCCTCCATGACCCATGTATCACAGTGTTCCGTGCCCTTGTCATCACAGTGCTATATGCCCAATCTCATATCAAAAATCCATGAAACCTTTCAGACCAATGCTCAATGCCCTTCTCATCACAATGCTCCATTACCTATGTCATAACAATGCTCCATGACACCTGCCCACACAATGTTCCACGGCCCTATCATCACAAGGCTCCATGACCCTTGTCATCACAATGCTCCAAGACCCCTGTAATCACAATGCTCCATGCCCTTGTCATCACAAAGCCCCATGACGCATGCCATCAGTATGTTCCATGGCCTTCTCATCACAATCCTCCATGCCCTTGTCATGACAATGCTCCAAGACCCCTGTATTCACAATGCTCCATACTTCTTTTCATCTCAATGCTCCATGAAGCCTCTCAACAGAATGCTCCATGCCCATCATCAAAATGCTTCAGGCTATTGTCATCACAATGAAATCAAAATTATCCATGACCACTGTCATCATAATGCTCCAAACCCTTGTGATCACAATGTTCCATAACACTTAACATCACAACAACCTATGACACTCATCATCACAATTATCCATGGTCTTCTCATCACAATGCTCCATGACCTTTGTCATCACAATTCTCAATACACTTGTCATCACAATGCTCCCTGACACTTTTCGTCAGTATGCTCCTTGAACCCTGTCATGACAAGGCTCCATGCCTTTTCATCACAATGATCCATGCCTTTTCATCACAATGTTCCAAGACACCTGTAATCACAGTGCTCCATGCCCATGTCATCTGAAAGCTCAATGACACATGTCATCAGAATGCTCCTTGTCCTTCTCCTCACAATGCTCCAGGCACTTGACATCACAATGCTAGAAGACCCCTGTAATCACAATGCACCATGCCCCTTTTCATTAGAATGCTCCATGAAACTTGTCATCACAAGTCTCCATGCTTTTATGATCACAATGCTCCAGGACCTTGTCATCACCATGCTCCATTCCCTTGTCATCTCAATGCTCCATGACCCCTGTCATCACAATACTCCATGAATATTTTCATCCCAATGCTCCATGAAATTCTCATCACAATGCTCCATGAAAAATATCATCAAAATGCTCCATGACCACTGTCATCACAATACGCCATGACACTTGACAACACAATGATCCGGGACTCTTGTCATCACAATGCTCCATTCCCTACTCATCACAATGCTCCATGACCCCTGTCATCACAATACTCCATGAACATTTTCAGCCCAATGCTCCATGACACTTGGCATCACAATGCTCCATGACTTTGT
The DNA here is from genome assembly GCF_964341445.2 of Mesoplodon mirus. Classification (NCBI taxonomy): domain Eukaryota; kingdom Metazoa; phylum Chordata; class Mammalia; order Artiodactyla; family Ziphiidae; genus Mesoplodon; species Mesoplodon mirus. The sequence goes on from NW_028295817.1 coordinate 7,702,429, forward strand.
CAGCAAAATGCTACATGACATTGTCATTACAATGCCCTATGCGCTTGTCATCACAATACTCCATTACCATTGTCATCACAAACCTCCATGAACCTTGGGATCACATTCCTTCATGCCCTTGTCATCACAATGCTCCATGCACTTTGAAATCAAAATGATCCATGACCCCTGTCATCACAATGCTCCAAACACTTGGAATCACAATGTTCCATAACACTTGTAATCACAACGCTCCATGATGCCTGCCATCACAATACTCCATGCCCTTTTCATCACAATGCTCCATGACCTTTGTCATCACAATTCTCAATACACTTGTCATCACAGTGCTCCCTGGCACTTGTCGTCAGAATGCTCCTTGAAACCTGTCACGAAAAGGCTCCATGCCTTTTTCATCACAAAGCCCCATGCCATTTTCTTCACAATGCTCCATGCCATTGTCATCAAAATACTCCACAAGCTTGTCATCAGAATGCTCCATGACCCTTGTCATCACAATTCTCCATGCACTTAACAGCACAATGCTACCTGACCCTTGTCATCACAAAGCTCCATTAACTTTGTCATCAGAATCCTCCATGAAACTTGGCATCACAATGCTCCAGGCCGTTGTTATCACAATGGGCCATTACATATGTCATCACAGTGCTCCCTCACACCTCTCTTCACAATACTGCAAGACCTGGTCATCACAGGGCTACATGCCCTTGTCATCACAATGTGCCATTCCAAGTGTCATCGCAATACTCCATGAAAATTATTAGACCAGTGCTCCATGCCCTTTTCATCACAATGCTCCATGCCCTTGTTATCACAATGTTCCATGACCCCTGTCATCACAATGCTCCGTGACTCCAGTCATCACAATGCTCCATGACTTTTGTCATCACAGTGGTCTATGCCCTCATCATCAACAGTCTCTGTGACTTTTTTAAGCACAATGTTCCATGAACATTTCATCACAATGCTCTTTAACACTTGTCATCACAATGCACTATGCCTTTCTTAGCACAATGCTCCATGCCCTTGTCATCACATTGCTCCATGACCCCTGTCATCACAATGATCCATGACTCCTGTCATCACAATTCTTCATAAAATTTGTCATCACAATGGTCAATGCTCGCATCATCAAAAGGCTCTGTTACCTTTGTAACCACAATGTTCCATGAACTTTTCATCACAATACTCCGAGACCCTTGTCATCACAATGCTCCATGCCTTTGTCAGAAAAATGCTCCATAACCCTTGTCATCACAATGGGCGACGCGATTTTCATCCCAACGGTCCACAAATTTGTCATCGCAATGCTCCATAAATCTTGTAATCACAATGCTCCATGCCCTTCACATCACAATGCTCCATTACCCCTGTCAAAACAATGCTCCATGACCCCTGCCATCAAAATGTTCCACGGCCTTGTCATCACAAGGCTCCATGACCCTTGTCATCACAGTGCTCCAAGACCACTGTAATCAAAATGCTCCATGCTCTTGTCATCACAAAGCTCCATGACACATGTCATCAGAATGTTCCATGGTCTTCTCATCAAAATGCTTCATGCCCTTGTCATCACAATGCTCCCAGACCCCAGTAATCACAATGCTCCATGGCCTTTTCAACTCAATGGTCCATGAAACCTGTCACCACAATGCATCATGCCCATCATCATAATGCTTCCAGCTATTTTCAGCACAATGAAATCAAAATTCTCCATGATCTCTGTCATCACAATGCTCCATGACCCCTGTCATCACAATACTCCATGAACATTTTCAGACCACTGCTCCATGACAGTTGTCATCACAATGATCCATGCCCTTGTCATCCCAATGCTCCATAACCCGTGTATTCACAATGCTCCATGACGCTTGTCATCACAGTGCTCCATGACACCTGTCATCACAATGCTCCATGACTTTGTCAGCAAAATGCTACATGAAAATTTCATTACAATGCTCTATGCGCTTGTCAACACAATACTCCATTACCATTGTTATCACTATCCTCCATGAAACTTCGGATCACATTGCTTCATGCCCTTGTCATCACAATGCTCCATGCTCCTTGAAATCAAAATGATCCATGACCTCTGTCATCACAATGATCCAAACACTTGTGATCACAATGTTCCATAACACTTGTCATCACAACACTCCATGATGCCTGTCATCACAATACTGCATGCCCTTTTCATCACAATGCTCCTTGACCTTTGTCATCACAATTCTCAATACACTTGTCATCACAATGCTCCCTGACACTAGTCGTCAGAATGCTCCTTGAACCCTGTCAGGAAAGGCTCCATGACTTTTTCATCACAATGCCCCATGCCATTTTCATCACAGTGCTCCATGTCATTGTCATCAAAATACTCCACAAGCTTGTCATCAGAATGCTCCATGACACTTGTCATCATAATTCTCTATGCAGTTCTCAGCACAAAGCTACCTGACCCTTTTCATCACAATGCTCCAAGCCATTGTCATCACAATGCTCCATAACTTTGTCATCAGAATCCTCCATGACACTTGGCATCACAATGTTTCATGCCATTGTCATCACAATGGGCCATTATATATGTCATCACAATGCTCCCTGACAACAGTCTTCACAATACTGCATGACCTGGTCATCACAATGCTCCATGCCCTTGTCATCACAATGCGCCATTCCAACTCTCATCGCAATAATCCATGAAACTTATTAGACCAATGCTCCATGTCCTTGTCATAACAATGCTCCTTTCCCTTGTTATTACAATGCTCCATGACCCCTGTCATCACAATGCTCTGTGACTCCCTTCATCACAATGCTTCTTGACCTTTGTCATCACAGTGGTCCATGCCCTCATCATCAACAGTCTGTGACGTTTTTAACTACAATGCTCCAATAACTTTTCATCACAATGCTGTTTGACCCTTGTCATCACAATGCTCTATGCCTTTCTCAGCACAATGCTCCATGTTACTTGTCATCACAATGCTCCATGCGCTTGTCAGCACGATGCTCCACGACACATGTCATCACAATGCACCATGCGCTTGTCATCACAGTGCTCCACAATCTTGTCATCACAATGCTCCATAAACCTTGTCATCACAATGCTCCATGCACTTCTCATCAAAATGCTGTCTCACCACTGATATCACAATGTTACATCACTATTCGTGACAATACTCCCTCACCCCTGTCATCACAATGTTCCCTTATTCCTGTCATCACAATGCTACATGCATTATCATCACAATGTTTGATGACCACTGACATCACAATGTTACATAACCCCTGTCATCAAAATGCTCCATGACCCTTTTCATCAAAATGTTCCATGACCCCTGACATCTCAATGTTCCATAACCCCTGTCATCAAAATGTTCCATGACGCTTTTCATCAAATTGCTCCATGACCCTTTCATCACAAGGCTCCTGCCCTTCTCATCACAATGCACAACACCCTTGTCATCAAAATGCTCCATGACATTTATCATCACAAAGATCCATGACGCTTGGCATCACAACGCTCCACGTCTTTGTCATCACGATGCTCCATGAACGCTCTCATCACATTGCTCCATGCCCTTGTCATCACAAAGCTCCATGACACATGTCATCAGAATGTTCCATGGCCTTCTCCTCACAATGCTCCATGCCCTTGCCATCACAATGCTCCATTACCACTCTCATAACAATGCTCCATGTCCCAAGCCAACACGATGATCCATGGCCTTTTCATCACAAGGCTCCATGACCCTTCTCATCACTATGCCCCAAGAACACTGTAATCACAATGCTCTATGACCTTGTCATCACAAAGCTCAATGACACATGTCATCAGAATGTTCCATGGCCTTCTCATCAAAATGCTCTATGCCCATTTCATCACAATGCTCCCAGACCCCTGTAATCACAGTGCTCCATGCCCCTTTTCATATCAATGCTCCATGAACCCTGTCATCACAGTGCACCATGCCCATCATCATAATGCTTCTGGCTATTGTCAGCACAATGAAATCAAAATTCTCTATGACCTCTATCATCACAATGCTCCATGACCCCTCTCATCACAATACTCCATGAACATTTTCAGCCCAATGCTCCATGACCCTTGTCATCACAATGATCCATGCCCTTGTCATCACAATGCTCCATGACTCCTGTATTCACAATGCTCCCTGACGCTTGTCATCACAGTGATCCATGACACCTGTCATCACAATGCTCCATGACTTTGTCAGCAAAATGCTACATGACCTTGTCATTACAATGCTCTATGCGCTTGTCATCACAATAATCCATTACCATTGTAATCACAATCCTCCATGAACCTTGGGATCACATTGCTTCATGAGCTTGTCATCACAATGCTCCATGCTCCTTGAAATCAAAATGATCCATGACCTCTGTCATCACAGTGCTCCAAACCCTTGTGATCAAAATGTTCCAAAACACTTGTCATCACAACGCTCCATGATGCCTGTCATCACAATACCCCATGCACTTTTCATCACAATGCTCCATGACTTTTGTCATCAAAATTCTCAATACACTTGTCATCACAATGCTCCCTGACACTTGTCAGAATGCTCCTTGAACCCTGTCACGAAAAGCCTCCATGCATTTTTCAACACAATGCCCCATGCCGTTTTCATCACAGTGCTCCAAGCCACTGTCATCAAAATACTCCACAATCTTGTCATCACAATGCTCCATGACCCGTGTCATCACAATTCTCCATGCACTTGTCAGCACAATGCTCCCTGACCCTTTTCATCTCAATGCTCCAAGCCATTGTCAGCACAATGCTCCATTACCTTTGTCATCAGAATCCTCCATGACAATTGGCATGACAATGCTCCAGGCCATTGTCATCACAATGGGCCATTACATATGTCAACACAATGCTCCCTGACACCAGTCTTCACAATACTGCATGACATGGCTATCACAATGCTCCATGCCCTTGTCACCACAATGCACCATACCAACACTCATCGCAATAATCCTTGAAACATTGTAGACGAATTTTCCATGCCCTTGTCATCACAATGCTCCTTGACCATTGTCATCACAATGCTCCATGAAGTTTTCATCACAATGCTCTTTGAATCTGGTCATCACAATTCTCTATGCCTTTCTCAGCACAATGCTCCTTGACCCATTTCATCACAATGCTCCATGCGCTTGTCAGCAAGATGCTCCATGACACATCTCATCACAATGCACCATGCGCTTGTCATCACAGTGCTCCACAATCTTGTCATCACAATGCTCCATAAAGTTTGTCATCACAATGCTCCATGCACTTCTCATCAAAATGCTCTCTCACCACAGATATCAAAATGTTACATCACTATTCGTCACAATACTCCCTCACCCCTGTTATCACAATGTTCCATGACCCCTGTCATCACAATGCTACATGCACTTATCATCACAATGTTCGATGACACCTGTCATCACAATGCTCCATAACCGCTGTCATCAAAATGCTCCATGACCCTTTTCATCAAAATGCACCATGAACCCTGACATCACAGTGTTCCATAACCCCTGTCATCAAAATGTTCCATGACAATTTTCATCAAATTGCTCCATGACCCTGTCATCACAATGCTCCCTGCCCTTCTCATCACATTGCACAAACACTTGTCATCAAAATGCTCCCTGTTATTTGTCATCACAAAGATCCATGACCCTTGGCATCACAATGATCCATGTCATTGTCATCACAATGCTCCATGAACGCTCTAATCACATTTCTCCATGCCCTTGTCATCACAAAGCTCCATGACACATGTCATCAGAATGCTCCATGCCCTTCTCCTCACAATGCTCCATGTGCTTGCCATCACAATGCTCCATTACCACTGTCATAACAATGCTCCATGATAACTGCCATCACGATGTTCCGTGGCCTTGTCATCACAAGGCTCCATGACCCTTCTCATCACAATTCTCCAAGACCCCTGTAATCACAAAGCTCCATGCCCATTTTCTTCTCAATGATCCATGAACCCTGTCATCACAATGCACCATGCCCATCATCATAATGCTTCAGGCTATTGTCATCACAATGAAATCAATATGCTCCATGACCTCTGTCATAACAATGCTCCAAACCCTTGTGATCACATTATTCCATAACTCTTGTCATCACAGTGCCCCATGACACTCGTCATCACAATTATCCATTGTCTTCTCATCAAAATGCTCCATGACCTTTGTCATCACAATGCTCATTACACTTGTCATCAAAATGCTCCCTGACACTTGTTGTCTGTATGCTCCTTGAACCCTGTCATGACAAGGCTCCATGCCTTTTTCATCACAATGATCCAGGTCCTTCTCATCACAGTGCTCCATGACACTTGTCATCACAATTCTCCATGCACTTGTCAGCACAATGCTCCCTGACCCTTGTCATCTCAATGCTCCAAGCTATTATCATCACAATGCACCATTACCTTTGTCATGAGAATCCTCCATGACACTTGGCATCACAATGCTCCGTGCCATTGTCATCACAATGGGCGATTACATATATCAACACAATGCTCCCTGACACCAGTCTTCACAATACTGCATGACCTGGTCATCACAATGCTCCATGCCCTTGTCACCACAATGCACCATTCCAACAGTCATCGCAATAATCCATGAAACTTATTAGACCAATGCTCCATGCCCTTGTCATCACAATGCTCCATGACCCTTGTCATCACAATGCTCCATGAACATTTCATCACAATGCTCTTTGATCCTTGTCATCACAATTCTCTATGCCTTTCTCAGCACAATGCTCCATGACCCTTGTCATCACAATGCTCCATGTGCTTGTCAGCACGATGCTCCATGACACATGTCATCACAATGCACCATGTACTTGTCATCACAGTGCTCCACAATCTTGTCATCACAATGACCCATAAATTTTGTCATCACAATGCTCCATGCACTTCTCATCAAAATGTTCTCTCACCACAGATATCACAATGTGACATCACTATTTGTCACAATACTCCCTCACCCCTGTCATCACAATGATCCATGACTCCTGTCATCACAATTGTACATGCACATATCATCACAATGTTCGATGACCCCTGACATCACAATGTTCCATAACCCCTGTCATCAAAATGCTCCCAAAACCTTTTCATCAAAATGCTCCATGACCCCTGGCATCACAATGTTCCATAACCCCTGTCATCAAAATGCTCCCAAAACCTTTTCATGAAAATGCTCCATGACCCCTGGCATCACAATGTTCAATAACACCTGTCATCAAAATGTTCCATGACACATTTCATCCAATTGCTCCATGACCCTGTCATCACAATGCTCCCTGCCCTTCTCATCACAATGCACAATGCCCTTGTCATCAAAATCCTCCATGACCTTTGTCATCACAAAGATCCATGACCCTTGGCATCACAATGCTCCATGTCATTTTCATCACAATGCTCCATGATCGCATTCATCACATTGCTCCATGCCGTTGTCATCACAAAGCTCCATGACACATGTCATCAGAATGCTCCATGGCCTTCTCATCACAATCCTCCATGCCATTGCCATCACAATGTTCCATTACCCCTGTCATAACTATGCTCCATGACCCCTGCCATCACGGTGTTCCATGGCCTTGTCATCACAAGGCTCCATGACCCTCCTCATCACAATGCTCCAAGACCCCTGTAATCACAATGTTTCATGACCCCTGTCATCACAATGCTACATCCCCTTATCATCACAATGTTCCATGACACCTGACATCACAATGTTCCACAACCCCTGTCATCAAAATGCTCCATGACACTATTTATCCCAAAGCTCCATGACCCCTGACATCCCAATATTCTATAACCCCTGTCATCAAAATATTCCATTACAATTTTCATCAAATTGCTGCATGACCCTGTCATCAAAATGCTCCCTGGCCTTCTCATCACAATGCACCACACCCTTGTCATCAAAATGCTACGTGACTTTTGTCATCACAAATCTCCTTGACCCTTGACATCACAATGCTCCATGTCATTGTCATCACAATGCTCCATGAAACTTCTCATCACATTTCTCCATGCCCTTGTCATCACAAAGCTCCATGACACATGTCATCACAATGCTCGATGCCCTTTTCAACACTATGCTCCATGCCCTTGTCATTACATTCCTCTATGGCCATTGTATCACAGTGTTCCGTGCTCTTGTCATCACAATGCTCCATGTCCACTCTCATCACAATAATCCATGAAACATTTCACACCAATGCTTCCTATCCTTCTCATCACAATGCTCCATTACACGTGTCATAACAATGTTCCATGACCCCTGCCATCACAATGTTCCACGGCCTTGTCATTCACAAGGCTCCATGACACTTGTCATCACAATGTTCCAAGACCCCTGTAATCACAATGCTCCATGCCCTTGTCATCACAAAGCTCCATGACGCATGTCATTAGAATGTTCCATGGACTTCTCATCACAATGCTCCAAGACACTTTTTATCACAATGCTCCATGCCCCTTTTCATCTCAAAGCTCCATGAAACCTATCATCACAATGCACCATTCCCATTATCATAATGCTTCACGCTATTTTCCTCACAATGAAATCAAAATGCTCCATGACCTCTGTCATCACAATGCTCCAAACCGTTGGGATCACAATGTTCCATAACACTTCTCATCACAACACCCCATGATGCTCATAATCACAATTATCCATGGTCTTCTCATCACTATGTTCCATAACCTTTGTCATCACAGTGCTCCCTGACACTTGTCGTCAGTATGCTCCTTGAACACTGTCATTACAGTGCTCCATGCCTTTTTCATCACAATGATCTATGCCCTTTTCATCACAATGCTCAAAGACACCTGTAATCACAATGCTCCATGCACTTGTCATCACAGTGCTCCATGACACATTCATCAGAATGCTCCATGGCTTTCTCTTCACAATGCTCCATGCCCTTGTCATCACAATGCTCTAAGACCCCTGTAAACACAATGCTCCATGCCGCTTGTCATTATAGCGCTCCATGACACTCGTCATCACAATTATCCATGGTCTTCCCATCACAGTGCTCCACGGTCTTGCCATCACAATGCTCCATGCCCTGGTCATCACAATGCTCTATGTTCCCTTTCATCACAATTCTCCACGTTCTTGGCATCACTATGTTCCATGACACTTCCCATCACAGTGTTAAATGCTTTGTCATCACAATACTGCACAAGCTTGTCATCACAATACTCCATGACCCTTGTCATCACAATGATCCATGACCCCTGTCATCACAATACTCCATTACCATTGTCATCACTATCCTCCATGAACCTTGGGATCACATTGCTTCATGCCCTTGTCATCACAATGCTACATGCTCCTTGAAATCAAAATGATCCATCACCTCTGTCATCGCAATGCTCCAAATACTTGTGATCACAATGTTCCATAACACTTGTCATCACAAAGCTCCATGATGCCTGTCATCACAATACTCCATGCCCTTTTCATCACAATGTTCCATGACCTTTGTCATCACAATCCTCCATAACACTCGGCATCACAATGCTCCATGCCATTGTCATCACAATGGAACATGAAATATGCCATCACAATGCTCCCTGACACCTGTCTTCACAATAATCCATGACCTTGTCATCACAATGCTCCATGCCCTTGTCATCACAATGTGACATGCACACTGTCAACACAATTATCCATGAAACTTGTCAGACCAATGCCCCATGCTCCTGTCATCACAATGCTACATGACCCCAGTCATCACAATGCTCCGTGTGTCCTGTCATCACAAGACTCCATGACCTGTGTCACCACAAAAGTCAATGCCCTCATCATCACAAGGCTCTGTGAAATTTGTCACCACAATGCTCCATGAACTTTTCATCACAATGCTCAATGTCATTGTCATCACAATGCTCCATGAACGCTCTCATCACATTGCTCCAAGCCCTTGTCATCACAATGCTCCATTACCTTTGGCATCACAATCCTCCATAACACTCGGCATCACAATGCTCCATGCCATTGTCATCACAATGGAACATGAAATATGCCATCACAATGCTCCCTGACACCTGTCTTCACAATAATTCATGACCTTGTAATCACAATGTTCCATGCCCTTGCCATCACAATTCTCCATTAACCCTGTCAAAACAATGCTCCATGACCCCTGCCATCACGATGTTCCATGGCCTTGTCATCACAAGGCTCCATGACCCTTCTAATCACAATGCTCCAAGACCCCTGTAATCACAATGCTCCATGCCCCTTTTCATCTCAATGATCCATGAACCCGGTCATCACAATGCACCATGCCCATCATCAAAATGCTTCATGATATTGTCATCACAATGAAATCAAAATTCTCCATGATCTCTGTCATCACATTGCTCCAAATCCGTGTGACCAAATGTTCCATAACACTTATCATCACAACGTCCCATGACGCTCGTCATCACAATTATACATGGTCTTCTCATCACAATGCTCCATGACCTTTTTCATCACAATGCTAAATACACTTGTAATCACAATGCTCCCTGACACTTGTCCTCAGTATGCTCCTTGAACCATGTCATGACAAGGCTCCATGCCTTTTTCATCACAATGCTCCATGCCCTTGTCATCACAAAGCTCCATGATGCAGGTCATCAGAACTTTCCATGGCCATCTCATCCCAATGCTCCAAGCCCATGTCATCACAATGCCCCAAGACTCCTGTAATCACAATGCACCATGCCCCATTTCATCAGAATATTCCATGAGAGTTCTCATCACAAGTCTCCATGGTCTTCTCATCACTATGCTCCAGTACCTTGTCATCACAAGCCACCATGCCCCCTGTCATCACAATACTCGATGAAAGTTTTCAGCCCAATGCTCCTTGACCTTCTCATCACAATGCTCCACGACCAATATCATCACAATGCTCCATGACCACTGTCATCACAACACTCCATGACACCTGACAACACAATGATCCGGGACTCCTGTCATCACAAAGCTCCAAGACCCCTGTAATCACAATACTCCATGAATATTTTCAGCCCAATACTCCATGAAACTTGTCATCAAAATCATCCATGCCCTTGTCATCACAATGTTCCATGACCCCTGTATTCACAATGCTCCGTGACGCTTGTCATCACAGTGCTCCATGACACCTGTCATCACAATGCTCCATGACTTTGTCAGCAAAATGCTTCATGACCTTGTCATTACAATGCTCTATGCGCTTGTCATCACAATACTCCACTACCATTGTCATCACAATCCTCCATGAACCTTGGGATCACATTGCTTCATGCCCTTGTAATCACAATGCTCCATGCTCCTTTAAATCAAAATGATCCATGACCTCTGTCATCACAGTGCTCCAAACACTTGTGATCAAAATGTTCCATAACAATTGTCATCACAACGCTCCATGATGCCTGTCATCACAATACTCCATGCACTTTTCATCACAATGCTCCATGACCTTTGTCATCACAATTCTCAATACACTTGTCATCACAATGCTCCCTGACAATTGTCGTCAGAATGCTCCTTGAACCCTGTCACGAAAAGGCTCCATGCCTTTTTCATCAAAATGCCCCATGCCGTTTTCATCACAATGTTCCACGCCACTATCATCAAAATACTCCACAAGCTTGTCATCACAATGCTCCATGACCTTTGTCATCACAATTCTCCATGCACTTGTCAGCACAATGCTCCCTGACCCTTGTCATCTCAATGCTCCAAGCCATGGTCATCACAATGCACCATTACATTTGTCATCAGAATCCTCCATGACACTTGACATCACAATGCTCCATGCCCTTGTCACCACAATGCACCATTCCAACAGTCATCACAATAATATATGAAATTTATGAGACCAATGATCCATGCCCTTGTCATCACAATGCTCCATGCCCCTTGTTGTCACAATGCTCCATGACCCCTGTCATCACAGGGCTCCGTGACTCCAGTCATCACAGTGCTTCATGACCTTTGTCATCACAATGGTCCATGCCCTCGTCATCAAGAGTCTCTGTGACCTTTTTAACCACAATGCTCCATGAACTTTTCATTGCAATTCTCTTTGACCCTTGTCAACAAAATGCTCTATGCCTTTCTCAGCACAATGCTCCATGACCCTTGTCATCACAATGCACCATGCGCTTGTCATCACAGTGCTCCACAATCTTGTCATCACAATGCTCCATAAACATTGTCATCACAATGCTCCATGAACTTCTCATCAAAATGCTCTCTCACCACTGATATCACAATGTTACTTCACTATTCACCACAATACTCCCTCACCCCTGTCATCACAATGTTCCATGACTCCTGTCATCACAGTGCTACATGCACTTATCATCACAATGTTCGATGACCCCTGACATCACAATGTTCCGTAACCCCCGTCATTAAAATGCTCCCTGACCCTTGTCATCTCAATGCTCCAAGCCATTGTCATCACAGTGCACCATTACATTTGTCATCAGAATCCTCCATGACCCTTGGCATCACATTGCTCCATGCCCTTGTCATCACTAAGCTCCATGACACATGTCATCAGAATGCTCCATGGCCTTCTCATCACAATGACCCATGACCTTTGTCATCACAATGCTCAATACACTTGTCATCAATATGCTCCATGACACTTGTTGTCTGTATGCTCCTTGAACCCTGTCATGACAAGGCTTCATGCATTTTTCATCACAATGTTCCATGCCCTTTTCATCACACTGCTACAAGACCACTGTAATCAAAATGCTCCATGCGCTGGTCATCACAAAGCTCAATGACGAATGTCCTCAGAATGCTCCTTGGCCTTCTCTTCACAATGCTCCATGCCCTTGTCATCACAATGTTCCAAGACCCCTGTAATCACAGTGGTCCATGCCCCTTTTCATCAGTATGCTATATGAGACTTGTCAACACAAGGCTCCAGGGATTTCTCATCACAATGCTCCAGGACCTTGTCATCACAATGCTTCACAAATTTGTGAAGAAAATTCTCAATAGCCCTTGTCATCATATTGCTCCAAGCCCTAGTAATCACAATGCTCCATTTTATTGGTCATCACAATCCACCATTACATTTAGCATCACAATGCTCCATGCCATTATCATCGCAATGGACCATGACATATGTCATCACAATGCTCCCTGACAACTGTCTTCACAATACTCCATGACCTTCTCATCACCATGATCAATACACTTGTCATTACAATGCACCATGTCCACTGTCATCACAATAATCTATGAAACTTGTCAGACCAATGTTCCATGCCCCTGTCACCACAATGCTCCATGCCCTTGTCCTCACAATGCTCCATGACCCCTGCCATCACAATGTTCCACGGCCTTGTCATCACAAGGCTCCATGACCCTTGTCTTCACAATGCTCCAAAACCCCTGTAATCACAATGTTCCATGCCCTTGATATCACAAAGCTCCATGACGCATGTCATCAGTATGTTCCATGCCCTTCTCCTCACAATGCTACATGCCCTTGTCATCACAATGCACAATTCCAGCTGTCATCACAATAATCCATGAAATTTTTAGACCAATGTTCCATGCCCTTGTCATCACAATGCTCCATGCCGTTCTTATCACAATGTTCCAAGACCCCAGTAATCAGAATGCTCCATGCCCCTTTTCATCAGAATGCTCCATGAGACTTGTCACCACAAGTCTCCATGGTCATCTCATCACAATGCTACAGGACCTTTTCATCACCATGCTCCATTCCCTAGTCATCACAATGCTCCATGACCCCTTTCATCACAATACTCCATGAACATTTTCAGCCCAATGCTCCATGACATTCTCATCACAATGCTCCCTGACCAATATCATCACGATGCTCCATGACCACTGTCATCACAACACTCCATGACACCTGACAACACAATGATCCGGGACTCTTGTCATCACAATGCTCCATGTCCTTGTCATCACAATGCTTCATTCCAACTGTCATCGCAATAATCCATGAATTTTATTAGACCAATGTTCCATGCCCTTGTCATCACAATGCTCCATGCCCTTGTTATCCCAATGCTCCATGACCCCTGTCTTCACAATACTCCATGAACTTTTTCAGCCCAATGCTCCATGAACCTTGTCATCACAATGATCTATGCCCTTGTCATCCCAATGCTCCATGACACCTGTCACCACAATGCTCCATGCCTTTGTCAGCAAAATGCTAAATGACCTTCTCATTACAATGCTCTATGCGCTTGTCATCACAATACTCCATTACAATTGTCATCACAATCCTCAATGAACCTTGGGATCACATTGCTTCATGCCCTTGTCATCACAACGCTCCATGATGCCTGTCATCACAATACTCCATGGCCTTTTCATCACATTGCTCCATGACCTTTCTCATCACAATTCTCAATACAATTGTCATCACAATGCTTCCTGACACTTGTCAGAATGCTCAATGAACCCTGTCACAAAAGCGCTCCATGCATTTTTCATCACAAAGCCCCATGCCGTTTTCATCACAATGCTCCATGCCATTGTCACCAAAATACTCCACAGGGTTGTCATCAGAATGCTCCATGACACTTGTCATCACAATTCTACATGCACTTGTCAGCACAATGCTCCCTGACCCTTGTCATCACAATGCTCCAAGCCATTGTCATCTCAATGCTCCATTACATTTGTCATCAGAATCCTCCATGACACTTGGCATCACAGTGCTCCATGCCATTGTCTTCACAATGGGCCATTACATATGTCATCACAATGCTCCCTGACACCTCTCTTCACAATAATGCATGACCTGGTCATCACAATGCTCCATGCCCTTGTCATCACAATGCGCCATTCCAACTGTCATCGCAATAATCCATGAAACTAATTAGAACAATGTTCCATGCACTTGTCATCACAATGCTCCATGCCCTTGTTATCACAATGTTCCAAGAACCCTATAATCAGAATGCTCCTTGCCCCTTTTCGTCAGTATGTTCCATGAGACTATTCATCAAAAGGCTCCATGGTGTTCTCATCACAATGCTCCAGGACTTTGTCATCACAATGCTTCACGACCTTGTCATGAAAATTCTCAATGACCCTTGTCATCACAGTGCTCCAAGCCCTAGTCATCACAATGCTCCATTATATTTGTCATCACAATCCTCCATTACATTTGGCATCACAATGCTCCCTGCCATTGTCATCGCAATGGACCATGACATATGTCATCACAATGCTCTCTGACAGCTCTCTTCACAATACTCCATGACCTTCTCATCACAATGCTCCATGCCCTTGTCTTCACAATGCACCATGTCCACTGTCATCACAATAATCTCTGAAACTTGTCACCACAACTCTCCATGTCCCTGTCATCACAATGTTCCATGCTCTTGTCATCACAATGCTCCATGACCCCTGTCATCACAATGCTCCGTGAATCCAGTCATCACATTGCTTCATAACGTTTGTCATCACAATGGCCCATGCCCACGTCATCACAAGGCTCTGTGACCTTTGTAGCCACAATGCTCCATGAACTTTTCATCACAATGCTCCGTGACCCTTGTCATCACAATGCTCCATGCCTTTGTCAGAACAATGTTCCATGACCCTTGTCATCACAGTGTGCCACACGCTTTTCATCACAATGATCCACAACCTTGTCATCGCTATGCTCCATAAAATTTGTAATCACAATGCTCCATGCACTTCTCATCCAAATGCTCTCTCACCTGAGATATCACAATGTTCCATCACTAGTCATCACAATCCTCCCTCAACCCTGTAATCACAATGTTCCAGGACCCCTCTGACATCACAGTTTTCCATAACCACTCTCATCAAAATGCTCCATGACACTTTTCATCCCAACGCTCCATGACCCATGGCATCACAATGTTCTGTAACCCCTGTCAACAAAATGTTCCATTACACTGTTCAACAAATTGCTGCATGACCCTGTCATCAAAATGATCCCTCACTTTATGGGGGCTTCACTGGTGGTGCAGTGGTTGAGAGTCAGCCTGCCAATGCAGGGGACATGGGTTCGAGCCCTTGTCTGGGAAGATCCCACATGCCACGGAGCAGCTACCCCGTGAGACACAATTACTGTGCCTGCGCGTCTGGAGCCTGTGATCCGCAACAAGAGAGGCCACGATAATGAAAGGCCTGCGCACCGTGATGAGGAGTGGTCCCCACTTGCCACAACTAGGGAAGGCCCTCGCACAGAAACGAAGACCAAACACAGCCATAAATAAATAAATAAATGGATAAATAAATAAATAAATAAATAAATAAATAGAAAGTGCGTTAAAAAATCTATAATAAAAACATTTCTCAAAATGGCCCTAACAAATTTTATTAAATCATTAAAAAAAAATGATCCCTCACCTTCTCATCACAATGCACCACACGCTTGTCATCAAAATGCTCCATGACCTTTGTCATCACAAAGCTCCAGGACCCTTGGCATCACAATGCTCCATGTCATTGTCATCACAATGCTCCAAGAACCCTCTCATCCCATTGCTCCATGCACTTGTCATCACAAAGCTCCATGACACTTGTCATCACAATGCTCAATGCACTTCTCATCAAAATGCTCCATGCCATTTTCATCAAAATCCTCCATGACTCATGTATCACAGTGTTCCGTGCCCTTGTCATCACAATGCTCCATGCCAACTCTCATCACAATAATCCATGAAAGCTTTCAGGCCAATGCTCAGTGCCCTTCTCATCACAATGTTCCATTACATCTGTCATAACAATGCTCCATGAACCCTGCCATCACAATGTTCCACGGCCTTGTCATAACAAGGCTCCATGACCCTTGTCATCACAATGCTCCAAGACCCCTGTAATCACAATGCTCCATGCCCTTTTCATCACAAAGCTCAATGACACATGTCATCAGAATGTTCCATGGCCTTCTCATCACAATGCTCCATGTTCTTGTCATCACAATGCTCCAAGACCCCTGTAATCACAATGCTCCATGCCCCTTTTCATCTCAATTCTCCATGAACCCTGTCATCACAATGCACCATGCCCATCATCATAATGCTTCAGGCTATTGTCATCACAATGAAATCAAAATGCTCCATTACCTCTGTCATCATAATGCTCCAAACCCTTGTGATCACAATGTTCCATAACAGTTATCATCACAAAACCCTATGACGCTCATCTTCACAATTATCCATGGTCTTCTCATCACAATGCTCCATGACCTTTGTCATCACAATGCTCAATACTATTGTCATCACAATTCTCCCTGACACTTGTCGTCAGTATGCTCCTTGAACCCTATCATGACAAGTCTCCATGCATTTTCATCACAATGCTCCATGCCCTTTTCATCACAATGCTCCAAGATCACTGTAATCAGAATGATCCATGGGCTTGTCATCACAAAACTCCATGAAGCATGTCATAAGAATGCTCCATGGCCTTCCCATCACAATGAACCATGCCCTAGTGATCACAATGCTCCAAGACCCCTGTAATCACAATGTTCCATGCCCCTTTTCATCAGAATGCTCCGTGAGACTTGTCATCACAAGACTCCATGGTCATCTCATCACAGTGCTCCAGGACCTTGTCATCACCATTCTCCATTGCGGTGTCATACAATGCTCCATGACCCTTGTCATCACAATAATCCATTAACATATTCAGCCCAATGCTCCACGACCTACACATCACAATGCTCCATGGCCAATATCATCACAATGCTCCATGACCACTGTCATCACAACACTCCATGACTCCTGACAACACAATGATCCGGGACTCTTGTCATCACAATGCTCCATTCTCTACTCATCACTATGCTCCATGACCCCTGTCATCACAACAGTCCATGAACATTTTCAGCCCAGTGCTCCATGACACTTGTCATCACAATGATCCATGCCCTTGTCATCCCAATGCTCCATGACCCCTGGATTCACAATTCTCCATGACGCTTGTCATCACAGTGCTCCATGACACATTTCATCACAATGCTCCATGCCTTTGTGAGCAGAATGCTACATGACCTTGTCATTACAATGCTCTATGCGCTTGTCATCAAAATAATCCATTTCCATTGTCATCACAATCCTCCATGAATCTTGAAATCACATTGCTTCATGCCCTTGTCATCTCAATGCTCCATGCTCCTTGAAATCAAAATGATCCATGACCTCCGTCATGGATGCTCCAAACCCATGTGACAACAATGTTCCATAACACTTGTCATCAAAACTCTCCATGATGCCTGTCACCACAATACTCCATGACTTTTTCATCACAATGCTCCATGACCTTTGTCATCACAATTCTCAATATACATGTCATCACAATGCTCCCTGACATTTTCATCAAAATGCTCCTTGAAACCTGTCACGAAAAGGCTCCATGACTTTTTCATCACAACGCCCCATGCCGTTTTCATCACAATGCTCCATGCCATTGTCATCACAATATTCCACAAGCTTGTCATCAGAATGCTCCATGACCCTTGTCATCACAATTCTCCATGCACTTGTCAGCACAATGCTTCCTGACCCTTGTCATCACAATGCTCCAAGCCATTGTCATCACAAAACTCCATTACCTTTGTCATCAGAATCCTCCATGACACTTGGCATCACAATGCTCCATGCCATTGTCATCACAATGGGCCATTACATATGTTATCACAATGCTCTCTGACAGCTATCTTCACAATACTGCATTACCTGGTCATCACAATGCTCCATGCCCTTGTCATTACAATGCGCCATTCCAACTGTCATTGCAACAATCCATGAAACTTATTAGACTAATGTTCCATGCCCTTGTCATCAAAATGCTCCCTGACACATGTTGTCTGTATGCTCCTTGAACCCTGTCATGACAAGGCTCCATGCCTTTTTCATCAAAATGATCCATGCCCTTTCCATCACAATGCTCCAAGACACCTTTAAACCCAATGCTCCATGATCTTGTCATCACAAAGCTCAATGAAACATGTCTTCAGAATGCTCCTTGGCCTTCTCCTCACAATGCTCCATGCCCATGTCATCACAATGTTCCAAGACCCCTGTAATCACAATGGTCCATGCCCCTTTTCATCAGTATGCTCCATGAGATTTGTCATCACAAGTCTCTATGGATTTCACATCACAATGCTCCAGGACCTTGTCATGACAATGCTTCACGACCTTTTCATGAAAATTATCAATGCCCCTTGTCATCATAATGCTCCAAACCCTAGTCATCACTATGCTCCATTATATTTGTCATCAAAATCCTCCATTACATTTGGCATCACAATGCTCCCTGCCATTGTCATTGCAATGGACCATGACATATGTCATCACAATGCTCCCTGACACCTGTCTTCACAATACTCCATGACCTTCTCTTCACAATGATCCATGCCCTTGTCATCACAATGGAACATGTCCACTGTCATCACAATAATCTATAAAACTTGTCAGACCAATGTTCCATGCCCCTGTCACCACAATGCTCCATGCCCTTGTCATCACAATGCTCCATGACCAATGTCATCACAATGCTCCGTGACTCAAGTCATCACAATGCTTCATAACATTTGTCATCACAAGGGTCCATGCCCGCGTCATCACAAGGCTCTGTGACCTTTATAACCACAGTGCTCCATGAACTTTTCATCACAATGCTCCGTGACCCTTGTCATCAAAATGCTCCATGCTTTTGTCAGAACAATGCTCCATGACCCTTATCATCACAATGTGCTAAGAGCTTTTCATCACAACGGTCCACAAATTTGTCATGGCAATGCTCCATAAAACTTGTAATCACAATGCTCCATGCCCTTCTGATCACAGTGCTCCTTTACCTCTGTCATAACAATGCTCCATGACACCTGCCATCACAATGTTCCACGGCCTTGTCATCACAAGGCTCCATGACCCTTGTCATCACAATGCTCCAAGGCCCCTCTAATCAAAAAGCTCCATGCCCTTGTCATCACAAAGCTCCATGATACATGCCATCAGAATGTTCCATGTCCTTCTCATCAAAATGCTCCATGCCCTTGTCATCACAGTGCTCCAAGACCCCTGTAATCACAATGTTCCATGCCCCATTTCATCTCAATGATCCATGAACCCTGTCATCACAATGCACCATGCCCATCATCATAATGTTTCATGCTATTGTCATCACAATGAAATCAAAATGCTCCATGACCTCTGTCATCACAATGCTCCATGACCCCTGTCATCACAATACTCCATGAACATTTTCAGCCCAATGCTCCATGACCCTTGTCATCACAATGATCCATGCCCTTGTCATCCCAATGTTCCATGACCCCTGTATTCACAATGCTCCGTGACGCTTGTCATCACAGTGCTCCATGACAACTGTCATCACAATGCTCCATGACTTTGTCAGCAAAGTGCTACATGACATTGTGATTACAAAGCTCTATGCGCTTGTCATCACAATACTCCATTACCATTGTCATCACAATCCTCCATGAACCTTGGGATCACATTGCTTCATGCCCTTGTTATCACAATGCTCCATGTTCCTTGAAATCAAAATGATCCATGACTTCTGTCATCACAATGCTCCAAACCCTTGTGATCAAAATGTTCCATAACACTTGTCATCACAACGCTCCATGATGCCTGTCATCACAATACCCCATGCACTTTTCATCACAATGCTCCATGACTTTTGTCATCAAAATTCTCAATACACTTGTCATCACAATGCTCCCTGACACTTGTCAGAATGCTCCTTGAAACCTGTCATGAAAAGCCTCCATGCCTTTTTCAACACAATGCCCCATGCCGTTTTCATTACAGTGCTCCAAGCCACTGTCATCAAAATACTCCACAAGCTTGTCATGAGAATGCTCCATTACCTCTGTCATCACCATTCTCCATGCACTTGTCAGCACAATGCTCCCTGACCCTTGTCATCTCAATGCTCCAAGCCATTGTCATCACAATGCTCCATTACCTTTGTCATCAGAATCCTCCTTGACAATTGGCATGACAATGCTCCAGGCCATTGTCATCACAATGGGCCATTATAAATGTCAACACAATGCTCCCTGACACCAGTCTTCACAATACTGCATTACATGGCTATCAAAATGCTCCATGCCCTTGTCTCCACAATGCACCATTCCAACAGTCATCGCAATAATCCTTGAAACTTAGTAGACCAATTTTCCATGCCCTTGTCATCACAATGCTCCTTGACCCTGGTCATCACAATGCTCCATGCGCTTGTCAGCAAGATGCTCCATGACACATGTCATCACAATGCACCATGCGTTTGTCATCACAGAGCTCCACAATCTTGTCATCACAATGCTCCATAAACCTTGTCATCAGAATGCTCCATGCACTTCTCATCAAAATGCTCTCTCACCACAGATATCAAAATGTTACATCACTATTCGTCACAATACTCCCTCACCCCTGTTATCACAATGTTCCATGACCCCTGTCATCAGAATGCTACATGCACTTATCATCACAATGTTCGATGACACCTGTCATCACAATGCTCCATAACCGCTGTCATCAAAATGCTCCATGACCCTTTTCATCAAAATGCACCATGAACCCTGACATCACAGTGTTCCATAACCCCTGTCATCAAAATGTTCCATGACAATTTTCATCAAATTGCTCCATGACCCTGTCATCACAATGCTCCCTGCCCTTCTCATCACATTGCACAAACACTTGTCATCAAAATGCTCCCTGTTATTTGTCATCACAAAGATCCATGACCCTTGGCATCACAATGATCCATGTCATTGTCATCACAATGCTCCATGAACGCTCTCATCACATTGCTCCATGCCCTTGTCATCACAAAGCTCCATGACACATGTCACCAGAATGCTCCATGGCCTTCTCATCACAATGCTCCATGTGCTTGCCATCACAATGCTCCATTACCCCTGTCATAACAATGCTCCATGACAACTGCCATCACGATGTTCCGTGGGCTTGTCATCACAAGGCTCCATGACCCTTCTCATCACCATGCTCCAAGAACCCTGTAATCACAAAGCTCCATGCCCATTTTCTTCTCAATGATCCATGAACCCTGTCATCACAATGCACCATGCCCATCATCACAAAGCTTCAGGCTATTGTCATCACAATGAAATCAGTATGCTCCATGACCTCTGTCATAACAATGCTCCAAACCCTTGTGATCACAATATTCCATAACTCTTGTCATCACAGTGCCCCATGACACTCGTCATCACAATTATCCATGGTCTTCTCATCAAAATGCTCCATGACCTTTGTCATCACAATGCTCATTACACTTGTCATCAAAATGCTCCTTGCACTTGTTGTCTGTATGCTCCTTGAACCCTGTCATGACAAGGCTCCAAGCCTTTTTCATCACAATGATCCATGTCCTTCTCATCACAGTGCTCAATGACACTTGTCATCACAATTCTCCATGCACTTTTCAGCACAATGCTCCCTGACCCTTGTCATCTCAATGCTCCAAGCTATTGTCATCACAATGCACCATTACCTTTGTCATCAGAATCCTCCATGACACTTGGCATCATAATGCTCCATGCCATTGTCATCACAATGGGCGATTACATATGTCAACACAATGCTCCCTGACACCAGTCTTCACAATAATGCATGACCTGGTCATCACAATGCTCCATGCCCTTGTCACCACAATGCACCATTCCAACAGTCATCGCAATAATCCATGAAACTTATTAGACCAATGCTCCATGCCCTTGTCATCACAATGCTCCATGACCCTTGTCATCACAATGCTCCATGAACTTTTCATCACAATGCTCTTTGATCCTTGTCATCACAATTCTCTATGCCTTTCTCAGCACAATGCTCCATGACCCCTGTCATCACAATGCTCCATGTGCTTGTCAGCAGGATGCTCCATGACACATGTCATCACAATGCACCATGCACTTGTCATCACATTGCTCCACAATCGTGTCATCACAATGATCCATAAACCTTGTCATCACAATGCTCCATGCACTTCTCATCAAAATGCTCTCTCACCACAGATATCACAATGTTACATCACTATTTGTCACAATACTCCCTCACCCCTGATATCACAACGATCCATGACTCCTGTCATCACAATTGTACATGCACATATCATCACAATGTTCGATGACCCCTGACATCACAATGTTCCATAACCACTGTCATCAGAATGCTCCCAAAATCTTTTCATCAAAATGCTCCATGACCCCTGGCATCACAATGTTCAATAACCCCTGTCATCAAAATGTTCCATGACACATTTCATCCAATTGCTCCATGACCCTGTCATCACAATGCTCCCTGCCCTTCTCATCACAATGCACAACGCCCTTGTCATCAAAATCCTCCATGACCTTTGTCATCACAAAGATCCATGACCCTTGGCATCACAATGCTCCATGTCATTTTCATCACAATGCTCCATGATTGCATTCATCACATTGCTCCGTGCCGTTGTCATCACAAAGCTCCATGACACATGTCATCAGAATGCGCCATGGCCTTCTCATCACAATCCTCCATGCCATTGCCATCACAATGTTCCATTACCCGTGTCATAACTATTCTCCATGACACCTGCCATCACGGTGTTCCATGGCCTTGTCATCACAAGGCTCCATGACCTTTCTCATCACAATGCTCCAAGACCCCTGTAATCACAATGTTCCATGACCCCTGTCATCACAATGCTACATCCCCTTATCATCACAATGTTCCATGACACCTGACATCACAATGTTCCACAACACCTGTCATCAAAATGCTCCATGACACTATTTATCCCAAAGCTCCATGACCCCTGACATCCCAATGTTCTATAACCCCTGTCATCAAAATATTCCATTACAATTTTCATCAAATTGCTGCATGACACTGTCATCAAAATGCTCCCTGGCCTTCTCATCACAATGCACCACGCCCTTGTCATCAAAATGCTACGTGACTTTTGTCATCACAAATCTCCTTGACCCTTGACATCACAATGCTCCATGTCATTGTCATCACAATGCTCCATGAAACTTATCATCACATTTCTCCATGCCCTTGTCATCACAAAGCTCCATGACACATGTCATCACAATGCTCGATGCCCTTCTCATCACTATGCTCCATGCCCTTGTCATTACAATCCTCTATGACCATTGTATCACAGTGTTCTGGGCTCTTGTCATCACAATGCTCCATGTCCACTCTCATCACAATAATCCATGAAACATTTCACACCAATGCTTCCTATCCTTCTCATCACAATGCTCCATTACACCGGTCATAACAATGTTCCATGACCCCTGCCATGACAAAGTTCCACGGCCTTGTCATTCACAAGGCTCCATGACACTTTTCATCACAATGTTCCAAGACCCCTGTAATCACAATGCTCCATGCCCTTGTCATCACAAAGCTCCATGACGCATGTCATTAAAATGTTCCATGGACTTCTCATCACAATGCTCCAAGACACTTTTTATCACAATGCTCCATGCCCCTTTTCATCTCAAAGCTCCATGAATCCTATCATCACAATGCACCATGCCCATTATCATAATGCTTCACGCTATTTTCCTCACAATGAAATCAAAATGCTCCATGACCTCTGTCATCACAATGCTCCAAACCGTTGGGATCACAATGTTCCATAACACTTCTCATCACAACACCCCATGATGCTCATAATCACAATTATCCATGGTCTTCTCATCACTATGCTCCATAACCTTTGTCATCACAATGCTCCATTACCTTTGTCATCACAATCCTCCATAACACTCGGCATCACAATGCTCCATGCCATTGTCATCACAATGGAACATGAAATATCCCATCACAATGCTCTCTGACACCTGTCTTCACAATAATCCATGACCTTGTCATCACAATGCTCCATGCCCTTGTCATCACAATGTGCCATGCCCACTGTCAACACAATTATCCATGAAACTTGTCAGACCAATGCTCCATGCTCCTGTCATCACAATGCTACATGACCCCAGTCATCACAATGCTCCGTGTGTCCCGTCATCACAAGACTCCATGACCTGTGTCACCACAAAAGTCAATGCCCTCATCATCACAAGACTCTGTGAAATTTGTCACCACATTGCTCCATGAACTTTTCATCAAAATGCTCAATGTCATTGTCATCACAATGCTCCATGAACGCTCTCATCACATTGCTCCAAGCCCTTGTCATCACAATGCTCCATTACCTTTGTCATCACAATCCTCCATAACACTCGGCATCACAATGCTCCATGCCATTGTCATCACAATGGAACATGAAATATGCCATCACAATGCTCCCTGACACCTGTCTTCACAATAATCCATGACCTTGTAATCACAATGTTCCATGCCCTTGCCATCACAATTCTCCATTAACCCTGTCATAACAATGCTCCATGACCCCCGCCATTACGATGTTCCATGGTCTTGTCATCACAAGGCTCCATGACACTTCTAATCACAATGCTCTAAGACCCCTGTAATCACAATGCTCCATGCCCCTTTGCATCTCAATGATCCATGAACCCGGTCATCACAATGCACCATGCCCATTATCAAAATGCTTCATGCTATTGTCACCACAATGAAATCAAAATTCTCCATGATCTCTGTCATCACAATGCTCCAAATCCGTGTGATCAAAATGTTCCATAACACTTATCATCACAACGTCCCATGACGCTCGTCATCACAGTTATACATGGTCTTCTCATCACAATGCTCCATGACCTTTTTCATCACTATGCTCAATACACTTGTCATCACAATGCTCCCTGACACTTGTCCTCAGTATGCTCCTTGAACCGTGTCATGACAAGGCTCCATGCCTTTTTCATCACAATGCTTCATGCCCTTGTCATCACAAAGCTCCATGATGCAGGTCATCAGAACGTTCCATGGCCATCTCATCCCAATGCTCCAAGCCCTTGTCATCACAATGCCCCAAGACCCCTGTAATCACAATGCACCATGCCCCTTTTCATCAGAATATTCCATGAGACTTGTCATCACAAGTCTCCATGGTCTTCTCATCACAATGCTCCAGGAACTTGTCATCACAAGCCTCCATGGCCCCTGTCATCACAATACTCGATGAACGTTTTCAGCCCAATGCTCCTTGACCTTCTCATCACAATGCTCCATGACCAATATCATCACAATGCTCCATGACCACTGTCATCACAACACTCCATGACACCTGACAACACAATGATCCGGGACTCCTGTCATCACCATGCTCCAAGACCCCTGTAATCACAATACTCCATGAATATATTCAGCCCAACGCTCCATGACCCTTGTCATCACAATCATCCATGCCCTTGTCATCCCAATTCTCCAAGACCCCTGTATTCACAATGCTCCGTGACGCTTGTCATCACAGTGCTCCATGACACCTGTCATCACAATGCTCCATGACTTTGTCAGCAAAATGCTTCATGACCTTGTCATTACAATGCTCTATGCGCTTGTCATCACAATACTCCACTACCATTGTCATCACAATCCTCCATGAAACTTGGGATCACATTGCTTCATGCCCTTGTAATCACAATGCTCCATGCTCCTTTAAATCAAAATGATCCATGACCTCTCTCATCACAATGCTCCAAACACTTGTGATCAAAATGTTCCATAACAATTGTCATCACAACGCTCCATGATGCCTGTCATCACAATACTCCATGCACTTTTCATCACAATGCTCGATGAACTTTGTCATCACAATTCTCAATACACTTGTCATCACAATGCTCCCTGACACTTGTCGTCAGAATGCTCCTTGAACCCTGTCACGAAAAGGCTCCATGCCTTTTTCATCAAAATGCCCCATGCCGTTTTCAACACAATGCTCCACACCACTGTCATCAAAATACTCCACAAGCTTGTCATCACAATGCTCCATGACCTTTGTCATCACAATTCTCCATGCACTTGTCAGCACAATGCTCCCTGACCCTTGTCATCTCAATGCTCCAAGCCATTGTCATCACAATGCACCATTACATTTGTCATCAGAATCCTCCATGACACTTGGCATCACAATGCTCCATGCCCTTGTCACCACAATGCACCATTCCAACAGTCATCACAATAATACATGAAATTTATGAGACCAATGATCCATGCCCTTGTCATCACAATGCTCCATGCCCCTTGTCATCACAATGCTCCATGACCCCTGACATCACAATGCTCGGTGACTCCAGTCATCACAGTGCTTCATGACCTTTGTCATCACAATGGTCCATGCCCTCGTCATCAATGTCTCAGTGACCTTTTTAACCACAATGCTCCATGAACATTTCATCACAATTCTCTTTGACCCTTGTCAACACAATGC
This sequence comes from Mesoplodon mirus, assembly GCF_964341445.2. Lineage (NCBI taxonomy): Eukaryota > Metazoa > Chordata > Mammalia > Artiodactyla > Ziphiidae > Mesoplodon > Mesoplodon mirus. Next base: position 7,729,882 of record NW_028295817.1, read on the forward strand.
TCTATGCCTTTCTCAGCACAATGCTCCATGACCCTTGTCATCACAATGCCCCATGCGCTTGTCAGCACAATGCTCCATGACACATGTCATCACAAGGCACCATGCGCTTGTCATCACAGTGCTCCACAATCTTGTCATCACAATGCTCCATAAACATTGTCATCACAATGCTCCATGAACTTCTCATCAAAATGCTCTCTCACCACTGATATCACAATGTTACTTCACTATTCGCCACAATACTCCCTCACCCCTGTCATCACAATGTTCCATGACTCCTGTCATCACAGTGCTACATGCACTTATCATCACAATGTTCAATGACCCCTGACATCACAATGTTCCGTAACCCCCGTCATCAAAATGCTCCCTGACCCTTGTCATCTCAATGCTCCAAGCCATTGTCATCACAATGCACCATTACATTTGTCATCTGAATCCTCCATGACACTTGGCATCACAATGCTCCATGCCATTGTCATCACAATGGGCCATTACATATCTCATCACAATGCTCCCTGACACCTGTCTTCACAATACTGCATGACGTGGTCCTCACAATGCTCCATGCCCTTGTCATCACACTGCGCCATTCCACCTGTCATCACAATAATCCATGAAACATATTAGACCAATGCTCCATGCCCTTGTCATCACAATGCTCCATGACTCCATTCATCACAATGCTTCACTACCTTGTGATGAAAATTCTCAATAGCCCTTGTCATCATATTGCTCCAAGCCTTAGTCATCACACTGTTCCATTTTATTTGTCATCACAATCCTCCATTTCATTTAGCATCACAATGCTCCATGCCATTATCATCGCAATGGACCATGACATACGTCATCACAATGCTCCCTGACAACTGTCTTCACAATACTCCATGACCTTCTCATCACCATGATCCATACACTTGTCATTACAATGCACCATGTCCACTGTCATCACAATAATCTATGAAACTTGTCAGACCAATGCTCCATGCCCCTGTCACCACAATGCTCCATGCCCTTGTCATCACAATGCTCCATTATCCCTGTCATCACAATGCTCTTTGACTCCAGTCATCACGATGCTTCATAACGTTTGTCATCAAAACGGTCCTTGCCCGTGTCATCACAAGGCTCTGTGACCTTTGTAACCACAATGCTCCATGAACTTTTCATCACAACACTCCGTGACCTTTGTCATCACAATGCTCCATGCCTTTGTCAGAACAATGCTCCATGACCCTTGTCATCACAATGTGCCACGTGCTTTTCATCACATTGGTCCACAACATTGTAATCGCTATGCTCCATAAAACTTGTAATCACAATGCTCCATGCACTTCTCATCCAAATGCTCTCTCACCAGAGATATCACAATGTTCCATCACTAGTCATCACAATACCCCTCACCCCTGTAATCATAATGTTCCATGACCCCTGTCATCACAGTGCTACATACCCTTATCATCACAATGTTCCATGACCCCAGACATCACAATGTTTCATAACCCCTGTCATCAAAATGCACCATGACCCTTTTCACTCCAAAGCTAAATGATCCCTGGCAGCACAATGTTCTATAACACCTGCCCTCAAAATATTCCATTACATTTTCATCAAATTGCTGCATGACCCTGTCATCAAAATGCTCCCTGCCCTTCTCATCACAATGCACCACACCATTGTCATCGAAATGCTCCCTGTTATTTGTCATCACAAATCTCCATGATCATTGGCATCAAAATGCTCCATGTCATTGTCATCACAAAGCTCCATGAACACTCTCATCACATTGCTCCATGCCCTTGTCATCACAAAGCTCCATGACACTTGTCATCACAATGCTCGATGCCCTTCTCATCACAATGCTCCATGCCATTGTCATTACAATCCTCCATGAACCATGTATCACAGTGTTCCGTGCCCTTGTCATCCCAATGCTCCATGCCCACTCTCATCACAATAATCCATGAAACATTTTAGACCAAAGCTCAATGCCCTTCTCATCACAATGCTCCATTACCGCTGTCATAACAATGCTCCATGACACCTGCCATCACATTGTTCAACGGCATGTCATCACAAGGCTCCATGACCCTTGTCATCACACTGCTCCAAGACCCCTGTAATCACAATGCTCCATGCCCTTGTCATCACAGTGCTCCATGACGCATGTCATCAGAATGTTCCATGGCCTTCTCATCACAATGCTCCATGCCCTTTTCATCACAATGCTCCAAAACCCCTGTAATCACAATGCTCCATGCCCCTTTTCACCTCAATGCTCCATGAACACTGTCATCACAATGCACCATGCCCATCATCATAATGTTTCAGGCTATTGTCATCACAATGAAATCTAAATTCACCATGACATCTGTCATCATAATGCTCCAAACCCTTGTGATCACAATGTTCCATAAGACTTAGCATCACAACACCCCATGACACTCATCATCACAATTATCCATGGTCTTCTCATCACAATGCTCCATGACCTTTGTCATCAAATTCTCAATACACTTGTCATCACAATGCTCCCTTACACTTGTCGTCAGTCTGCTTCTTCAACCCAGTCATGACAAGGCTTAATGCCCATTTCATCACAATGCATCAAGACAACTGTAATCATAATGTACCACAACCTTCTTATCACAATGCTCCATTCCCAATATCATCACAATGCTCCATGACCACTGTCATCACAACACTCCATGACACCTGACAACACAATGATAAGGAAATCTTGTCATCAAAATGCTCCATTCCCTCGTCATCATAATGCTCCATAACCCCTGTCATCACAATACTCCATGAACATTTTCAGCCCAATGCTCCATGACCCTAGTCATCATATTGAACCATGCCCTTGTCATCCCAATGCTCCATGACCCCTGTATTCACAAAGCTCCGTGACGCTTGTCATCACAGTGCTCCATGACACCTGTCATCAGAATGCTCCATGCTTTTGTCAGCAAATGCTACATGACCTTGTCATTACAATGCTCTATGCGCTTGTCATCACAGTACTCCATTACCATTGTCATCACAATCCTCCATGAACCTTGGGATCACATTGCTTCATGCCCTTGTCATCACAGTGCTCCATGCTCCTTGAAATCAAAATGATCCATGACCTCTGTCTTCACAATGCTCCAAACCCTTGTAAACACAATGTTCCATAAAAATTGTCATCACAACTCTCCATGATGCCTGTCATCACAATACTCCATGGCCTTTTCATCACAATGCTCCATGACCATTGTCATCACAATTCTAAATACACTTGTCATTACAATGCTTCCTGAAACTTGTCGTCAGTATACTCCTTGAAACCTGTCATGAAAAGGCTCCATGCCTTTTTCATCACAATGCCCCATGCCATTTTCATCACAATGCTCCATGCCATTGCCATCAAAATACTCCACAAGCTTGACATCAGAATGTTCCATGACCCTTGTCATCGCAATTCTCCATGCAATTGTGAGCACAATGCTCGCTGACCCTTTTCATCACAATTCTCCAAGCCATTGTCATCACAATGCTCCATTACCTTTGTCATCAGAATCCTCCATGACACTTGGCATCAAAATGCTCCATGCCCTTGTCATCACAATGCGCCATTCCAACTGTCATCACAATAATCCATGAAACATTTCAGACCAATGTTCAATGCCCTTCTCATCACAATGCTCCATTATCTCTGTCATAACAATGCTCCATGACCCCTGCCATCACAATGATCCAAGGCCTTGTCATCACAAGGCTCCATGACCCTTGTCATCATAATGCTCCAAAACCCCTGTAATCACAATGCTCCATGTCCTTGTCATCACTAAGCTCCATGACTCATGTCATCAGAATGTTCCATGGCCTTCTCCTCACAATGCTCCATGCCCTGGTCTTCACAATGCTCCAAGACCCCTGTAATCACAATGCTCAATGCCCCTTATCATCAGAATGCTCCATGAGACTTGTCATCACAAGTCTCCATGGTCTTCTCATCACAATGCTCCAGGAAATTGTCATCACCATGCTCCATTCCCTTGTCATCACAATGCTCCATGACCCCTGTCATCACAATACTCCATGAATATTTTCAGCCCAATGCTCCATGAATTTCTCATCACAATGCTCCAAGACCAATATCATCACAATGCTCCATGACCACTGTCATCACAACACTCCATGACACCTGACAACACAATGATCCGGGACTCTTGTCATCACAATGCTCCATTCCCTAGTCATCACAATGCTCCATGACCCCTGCCATCACAATTTTATATGCCCTTGTCATCACAAAGCTCCATGACACGTCATCGGAATGTTCCATGTACTTCTCATCAAAATGCTCAATGCCCTTGTCATCACAATGCTCCAAGACTCCTGTAAACACAATGCTCCATGCCCCTCTTCATCTCAATGCGCCATGAACCCTGTCATCACAATGCGTCATGCCAATCATCATAATGCTTCGGGCTATTGTCAGCACAATGAAATAAAAATTCTACATGACCCCTGTCATCACAGAACTCCATGAACATTTTCAACCCAAGGCTCCATGACCCTTGTCATCACAATTATCCATGCCCTTGTCATCCCAATGCTCCATGAACCCTGTATTCACAATGCTCCGTGACGCTTGTCATCACAGTGCTCCATGAAACTTGTCATCACAATGCTCCATGCCTTTGTCAGCAAAATGCTACATGACCTTGTCATTACAATGCTCTTTGCGCTTGTCATCACAATACTCCTTGACCATTGTCATCACAATCCTCCATGAAACTTGGGATCACATTGCTTCATGCCTTGTCATCACCATGCTCCCTGCCCCTTGAAATCAAAATGATCCATGACCACTCTCATCTCAATGCTCCAAACTCTTGTGATCACTCTGTTCTATAACACTTGTCATCACAAAGCTCCATGATGCCTGTCATCACAATACTCCATGCCTTTTTCATCACAATGCTCCATGACCTTTTTCATCACAATTCTCAATACACTTGTCATCACAATGCTCCCTGACATTTTCGTCAGAGTGCTCCTTGAAACCTGTCACCAAAAGGCTCCATTCCGTTTTCATCACAATGCCCCATGCCATTTTCATCACAATGCTCCATGCAATTGTCATCAAATTACTCCACAAGCTTGTCATCAGAATGCGCCATGTCTCTTGTCATCACAATTATCCATGCACTTGTCAGCACAATCCTCCCTGACCCTTGTCATCACAATGCTCCAAACCCTTGTCATCACAATGCTCCATTACCTTTGTCATTAGAATCCTCCATGACACTTGGCATCACAATGCTCCATGCCTTTGTCATTACAATGGGCCATTCCATATGTCATCACAATGCTCCCTGACATCTCTCTTCACAATACTGCATGACCTGGTCATCACAATGCTCCAAGACACATGTAATCACATTGCACCATTCCAACTGTCATCGCAATAATCCATGAAACTTATTAGACCAAAGTTCCATGCCCTAGTCATCACAATGCTCGATGCCATTGTTATCACAATGTTCCAAGAACCCTGTAATCAGAATTCTCCTTGCCTCTTTCAGCAGTATGCTCCATGACACTTGTCATCAGAAGGCTCCATGGTTTTCTCATCACAATGCTCCAGGACCTTGTCATGACAATGCTTCATGACCATGTCATGAAAATTCTTAATGGCCCTTGTCATCATAATGCTCCAAGTCCTAGTCATCACAATGCTCCATTATATTTGTCATCACAATCCTCCATTACATTTGGCATCACAATGCTCGCTGCCGTTGTCATCGCAATGGACCATGACATATGTCATCACAATGCTCTCTGACAACTCTCTTCAAAATACTCCATGACCTTCTCATCACAATGCTCCATGCCCTGGTCATCACAATGCACCATGTCCACTGTCATCACAATAATCTCTGAAAAGTGTAACCACAACGCTCCATGTCCCTGTCATCACAATGCTCCATGACCCCTGTCATCTCAGTGCTCCGTGAATCCAGTCATCACATTGCTTCATAACGTTTGTCATCACAACGGTCCATGCCCGCATCATCACAAGGCTCTGTGACCTTTCTAACCACAATGCTCCATGAAATTTTCTTCACAATGCTCCGTGACCCTTGTCATCACAATGCTCCATGCCTTTGTCAGAACAATGTTCCATGACCCTTGTCATCACAATGTGCCACGCGTTTTTCATCACAACGATCCACAAACTTGTCATCGCTTTGCTCCATAAATCTTGTATTTGCAATGCTCCATGCACTTCTCATCCAAATGCTCTCTCACCTGAGATATCACAATGTTCCATCACTGGTCATCACAATCCTGCCTCAACCCTGTAATCAAAATGTTCCATGACCTCTGACATCACAATATTCCATAACCACTGTCATCAAAATGCTCCAAGACACTTTTCAGCCCAAAGGTCCTTGACCCATGGCATCACAATGTTCTGTAACCCCTGTCATAAAAATGTTACATTACACTTTTCATCAAACTGCTGCATGACCCTGTCATCAAAATGCTCCCTCTCCTTCTCATCACAATGTACCACACGCTTGTCATCAAAATGCTCCATGACTGTTGTCATCACAAAGCTCCATGACCATTGGCATCACAATGCTCCATATCATTGTCATCAAAATGCTCCATGAAAACTCTCATCCCATTGCTCCATGCCCTTGTCATCACAAAGCTCCATGACACTTGTCATCACAATGCTCGATGCCCTTCACATCAAAATGCTCCATGCCCTTTTCATCACAATCCTCCATGACCCATGTATCACAGAGTTCCGTGCCCTTGTCATCACAGTGCTCCATGCCCACTCTCATCACAATAATCCATGAAACATTTCAGGCCAATGCTCAATGCCCTTCTCATCAGAATGCCCCATTACCTCTGTCATAAAAATGCTGATTACCCCTGCCATCACAATGTTCCACGGCCTTGTCATCACAAGGCTACATGACCCTTGTCATCACAATGTTCCAAGACCCTTGTAATCACAATGCTCCATGCCCTTGACATCACAAAGCTCCATGACACATGTCATCAGAATGTTCCATGGCATTCTCATCACAATGCTCCATGCCCTTGCCATCACAATTCTCCAAGACACCTGTAATCAAAATGCTCCATGCCCCTTTGCATCTCATGTTCCATGAACCCTGTCATCACAATGCACCATGCCCATCATCATAATGCTTCAGATTATTGTCATCACAATGAAATCAAAATTATCCATGACCTCTGTCACCATAATGCTCCAAACCCTTGTGATCACAATGTTCCATAACACTTATCATCACAAATCCCCATGACGCTCATCATCACAATTATCCATCGTATTCTCATCACAATGCTCCATGACATTTGTCATCACAAGGCTCAATACACTTGTCATCACAATGCTCCCTGACACTTGTCGTCAGTATGCTCCTTGAACCCTGCCATGACAAGGCACCATGCCTTTTTCATCACAATGATCCGTGCCCTTCTCATCACAATGCTCCAAGATCACTGTAATCACAATGCTCCATGTCCTTGTCATCACAAAACTCCATGAAGCATGTCATCAGAATGCTCCATGGCTTTCTCATCACAATGCTCCATGCCCTAGTCATCACAATGCTCCAAGACCCCTGTAATCACTATGCTCCATGCCCCTTTTCATCAGAATGCTCCCTGAGACTTGTCATCACAAGTCTCCATGGTCATCTCATCACAATGCTCCAGGACCTTGTCATCACCATTCTCCATTCCCTTGTCATCACAATGCTCCATGACCCCTGTCATCACAATATTCCATTAATATATTCAGCCCAATGCTCCACGACCTACACATCAGAATGTTCCATGGCCAATATCATCACAATGCTCCGTGACCACTGTCATCACAACACTCCATGACTCCTGACAACACAATGATCTGGGACTCTTGTCATCACAATGCCCCATTCCCTACACATCACTATGCTCCATGACCCCTGTCATCACAACACTCCATGAACATTTACAGCCCAGTGCTCCATGACACGTCATCACAATGATCCATGCCCTTCTCATCCCAATGCTCCATGACCCCTGTATTCACAATGCTCCATGACGCTTGTCATCACAATGACCCATGACACATGTCATCACAATGATCCATGCCATTGTCAGCAAAATGCTACATGACATTGTCAGTACAATGCTCTATGCGCTTGTCATCACAATACTCCTTTACCATTGTCATCACAATCCTCCATGAAACTTGGGATCATATTGCTCCATGCCCTTGTCATCACAATGCTCCAAGACCCTTGTAATCACAATGCTACTTGCCGCTTTTCATCTCAATGCTCCATGAACCCTGTCATCACAATGCACCATGTCCATCATCATAATGCTTCAGGCTATTGTCATCACAGTGAAATCAATATTCTGCATGACCTCTGTCATCATAATGCTCCAAAACCTTGTGATCACAATGTTGCATAACACTTATCATGAAAACACCCCATGACGCTCATCATCACAATTATCCATGGTCTTCTTATCACAATTCTCCATGATCTTTGTCATCACAATGCTCAATACACTTGTCATCACAATGCTCCTTGACACTTGTCATCAGTATGCTCTTTGAACCCTATCATGACAAGGCTCCATGCCTTTTTCATCAAAATGATCCATGACCTTTTCTTCACAATGCTCCAAGATCCCTGTAATCACAATGCTCCATGCACTAGTCATCACAGTGCTCCAAGACTCCGGTAATCACAATGCTCCATGACAATTTTCATCAGAATGCTCCATGAGACTTGTCATCACAAGTCTCCATGGACTTCTCATCAGAATGCTCCAGGGCCTTGTCATCACCATGCTCCATTCCCTTGTCATCACAATGCTCCATGAACCCTGTCATCACAATAATCTATGAATATTTTCAGCCCAATGCTCCATGACACTTGTCATCACAATGATCCATGTCCTTGTCCTCCCAATGCTCCATGACCCCTGTATTCACAATGCTACGTGACGCTTGTCATCACAGTGCTCCATGACACCTGTCATCACAATGCTCCATGCCTTTGTCAGCAAAATGCTACATGACCTTGTCATTACAATGCTCTATGCGCTTGTCATCACAATACTCCATTACCATTGTCATCACAACCCTCAATGAACTTTGGGATCACATTGCTTCATGCCCTTGCCATCAAAATGCTCCATGCTCCTTGAAATAAAAATGATCCATGACCTCTGTCATCACAATTCTCCAAACCCTTGTGATCACAATGTTCCATAGCCCTTGTCATCACAACGCTCCATGATGCCTGTCATCACAATACTCCATGCCCTTTTCATCACAATGCTCCATGACATTTGTCATCACAATTCTCAATACACTTGTCACCACAATGCTCCCTGACACTTGTCGTCAGAATGCTCCTTGAACCCTGTCACGAAAAGGCTCCATACCTTTTTCATCAAAATTCCCCATGCCGTTTTCATCACAATGCTCCATGCCATTGTCATCAAAATACTCCACAAGCTTGTCATCAGAATGCTCCATGACACTTGTCATCACAATTCTCCATGCACTTTTCAGCACAATGCTCCCTGACACTTGTCATCATAAAGTTGCAAGCCATTGCCATCACAATGATCCATGACATTTGGCATCACAATGCTCCATGTCATTGTCATCACAATGGGCCATTACATATGTCATCACAATGCTCCCTGACACTTGTCTTCACAAAACTGCAACACCTGGTCATCACAATGCTCCATGCACTTGTTATCACAATGTTCCATGACCCCTATCATCACAATGCCCCGTGACTCCAGTCATCACAATCCTTCATGACCTTTTTCATCACAATGGTCCATGCGCTCATCATCAACAGTCTCTGTGACTTTTTAACCTCAATGCTCCATTAACTTTTCATCACAATGCTCTTGGACCCTTGTCATCACAATGCTCTATGCCTTTCTCAGCACAATGCACCTTGACGCATGTCATCACAATGCTCCATGACATTCTCCTAACAACGCTCTTTGCCCTTGTCATCACAGTGCTCCAAGACCCCTATAATCACAATTCTCCATGCCCCTTTTCATCAGAATGCTCCATGATACTTGTCACCACAGGTCTCCATGGTCATGTCATCACAATGCTCCAGGACCTTATCACCACAATGCTCCATGACTCCAGTCATCACAATGCTTCATAATATTTGTCATCACAATGCTCCATGCCCTTGTCATCACAAAACTCCATGACGCATGTCATCAGAAATCTCCATGGCCTTCTCATCACAATGCTCCATGCCCTAGTCATCACAGTGCTCCAAGACTCCTGTAATCACAATGCTCCATGACAATTTTCATCAGAATGCTCCATGAGACTTGTCATCACAAGTCTCCATGGACTTCTCATCACAATGCTCCAGGGCCTTGTCATCACCATGCTCCATTCCCTTGTCATCACAATGCTCCATGACCCCTGTCATCACAATAATCTATGAATATTTTCAGCTCAATGCTCCATGACACTTGTCATCACAATGATCCATGCCGTTGTCATCCAATGCTCCATGACCCCTGTATTCACAATGCTACGTGACGCTAGTCATCACAGTGCTCCATGACACCTGTCATCACAATGCTCCATGCCTTTGTCAGCAAAATGCTACATGACCTTGTCATTACAATGCTCTATGCACTTTTCATCACAATACTCCATTACCATTGTCATCACAACCCTCCATGAACTTTGGGATCACATTGCTTCATGCCCTTGCCATCACAATGCTCCATGCTCCTTGAAATCAAAATGATCCATGACCTCTGTCATCACAATGCTCCAAACCCTTGTGATCACAATGTTCCATAGCCCTTGTCATCACAACGCACCATGATGCCTGTCATCACAATACTCCATGCCCTTTTCATCACAATGCTCCATGACATTTGTCATCACAATTCTCAATACACTTGTCACCACAATGCTCCCTGACACTTGTCGTCAAAATGCTCCTTGAACCCTGTCACGAAAAGGCTCCATACCTTTTTCATCACAATGCCCCATGCCGTTTTCATCACAATGCTCCATGCCATTGTCATCAATATACTCCACAAGCTTGTCATCAGAATGCTCCATGACCCTTGTCATCACAATTCTCCATGCACTTTTCAGCACAATGCTCCCTGACACTTGTCATCATAATGTTGCAAGCCATTGTCATCAAAATGATCCATGACATTTGGCATCACAATGCTCCATGCCATTGTCATCACAATGGGCCATTACATATGTCATCACAATGCTCCCTGACACTTGTCTTCACAAAACTGCAACACCTGGTCATCACAATGCTCCATGCACTTGTTATCACAATGTTCCATGACCCCTATCATCACAATGCTCTGTGACTCCAGTCATCACAATGTTTCATGACCGTTTACATCACAATGGTCCATGCGTACATCATCAACAGTCTCTGTGACTTTTTAACCCCAATGCTCCATTTACTTTTCATCACAATGCTCTTGGACCCTTGTCATCACAATTCTCTATGCCTTTATCAGCACAATGCACCTTGACGCATGTCATCACAATGCTCCATGACCCCTGTCATCACAATGCTCCGTGACTCCAGTCATCACAATCCTTCATAACGTTTGTCATCACAATGGTCCATGCCCACGTCATCACAAGGCTCTGTGACCTTTGTAACCACAATGCTCCTTGAACTTTTCATCACAATTCTCTGTGACCCTTGTCATCACAGTGCTCCATGTCTTTGTGAGAACAATGCTCCATGACCATTGTCTTCACAATGTGCCACGCACATTTCATCAGATCGGTCCACAACCATGTCATTGCAATGCGCTATAAATCTTGAAATCACAATGCTCCATGCACTTCTCATCAAAATGCTCTCTCACCAGAGATATCACAGTGTTACATCACTAGTCATCACAATACTCCGTCATCCCTGTAATCACTATGTTCCATGACACTGTCATCACAATCCTACATCCCCTTATCATCACAATGTTCCATGACACCTGTCATCAAATTGCCCCATGACCCTTTTCATCCCAACGCTCCAAATCCCCTGACATCACAATGTTCTATAACCCCTGCCATCAAAATATTCCATTACACTTTTCATCAAATTGCTGCATGACCCGGTCATCAAATTCTCCCTGCCCTTCTCATCACAAGGCACCATGACCTTGTCATCAAAATGCTCCATTACTTTTCATGAAAAATCTCCATGACCCTTGGCATCACAATGCTCCATGTCATTGTCATCACAATGCTCCATGAACCCTCTCATAACATTGCTCAATGCCCTTGTAATCAAAAAGCTCCATGACACTTGTCATCACAATGCTCGATGCACTTCTCATCACAATGCTCCAGGCCCTAGTCATTACAATCCTGCATGACCCATGTATCATAGTGTTCTGTACCCTTGTCATCAGAAGGCTCCATGCCCACTCTCATCACAATAATCCATGAAACTTTTCAGACCAATGTTCCATGCCCTTCTCATGACAATGCTCCTTTACCTCTGTCATAACAATCCACCATGACCCCTGCCATCACAATGTTCCACGGCCTAGTCATCACAAGGTTCCATGACACTTCTTATCACAATGCTGAAGAACCCTGTAATCACAATGCTCCATGCCCTTGTCATCACAAACCTCCATGACTCATGTGGTCAGAATATTCCATGGCCTTCTCATCACAATGCTCCATGCCCTTGTCATAACAATGCTCCAAAACCCATGTAAACACAATGCTCCATGCCCCTTTTCATCTCAATGCTCCATGAACCCTTTCATCACAATGCACCATGCCCATCATCATAATGCTTCAGGCTATTGTCATCACAATGAAATCAATATTCTCCATGACCTCTGTCATCATAATGCTCCAAAATCTTGTGATCACAATGTTCCATAACACTTATCATCACAACACCCCATGACACTCATCATCACAATTATCCATTGTCTTCTCATCACAATGCTCCATTACCTTTGTCATCACAATGCTCAATACACATGTCATCACAATGCTAACTGACACTTGTCTTCAGTATGCTCCTTGAACCCTGTCATGACAAGGCTCCATGCATTTTTCATCACAATAATCCATGTCCTTTTCATCACAATGCTCCAAGATCCCAGTAATCACAATGCTCCATGCCCTTGTCATAAAAAAGCTCCATGACGCATGTCATCACAATGCTTCATGGCCTTCTCATCACAATGCTCCATGCCCTTGTCATCACAATGCTCCAAGACCACTGTAATCATAATGTTCCATGCCTCTTTTCATCAGAATCCTCCATGTGAGTTGTCATCACAAGTCTCCATGGTCTTCTCATCACAATTCTCCAGGACCTTGTCATCACCATGCTACATTCCCTTGTAATCACAATGCTCCATGACCCCTGTCATCACAATAACCCATGAGTATTTTCAGCCCAATGCTCCATGACCTACTCATCACAATGCTCCATGGCCAATATCATCACAATGCTCCATGACCACTGTCATCACAACACTCCATGACACCTGACTACACAATGATCCAGGACTCTTGTCATCACATTGCTCCATTCCTTGGTCATCACAATGCTCCATGACCCCTGTCATCACAACACTCCATGAACATTTTCAGCTCAGTGCTCCATGACGCTTGTCATCACAATGATCCATGCCCTTGTCATCCCAATGCTCCATGACCCGTGTATTCACAATGATCCGTGACGCTTGTCATCACAGTGCTCCATGACATGTCATCACAATGCTCCATGCCTTTGTCAGCAAAATGCTACATGACCTTGTCATTGCAATTCTCTATGCGATTGTCATCACAATACTCCATTTCCATTGTCATCAAAATCCTCCATGAACCTTGGGATCACATTGCTTCATGCCCTTGTCATCACAGTGCTCCATGCTCCTTGAAATCAAAATGATCCATGACCTCTGTCATCACAATGCTCCAAACCCTTTTGATCACTATGTTCCATAACACGTGTCTTCACAACGCTCCATGATGCCTGTTATCACAATATTCCATGCCCTTTTCATCACAATGCTCCATGACCTTTGTCATCACAATTCTCAATACACTTGTCATCACAGTGCTCCCTGACACTTGTCATCAGAATGCTCCTTGAACCCTGTCACGAAAAGGCTCCATGCCTTTTTCATCACAAAGCCCCATGCCGTTTTTATCACAATGCTCTATGCCATTGTCATCAAAATACTCCACAAACTTGTCATCAGAATGCTCCATGACCTTTGTCATCACAATTCTCCATGCACTTGTCAGCACAATGCTCCCTGACCCTTGTCATCACAATGCTCCAAGCCATGGTCATCACAATGCTCCATTACCTTTGTCATCAGAATCCTCCATGACACTTGGCATCCCAATGCTCCATGCCATTGTCATCACAATGGGCCATTACATATGTCATCACAATGCTCCCTGACACCTGTCTTCACAATACTGCATGACCTGGTCATCACAATGCTCCATGCCCTTGTCATCACAATGCGCCATACCAACTGTCATCGCAGTAATCCATGAAACATATTAGACCAATGTTCCATGCCTTTGTCATCACAATGCTCCATGCCCTTGTTATCACAGTGTTTCATGACCCCTCTCATCACAATGCTCCGTTACTCCAGTCATCCCAATGCTTCATGACCTTTGTCATCCCAGTGGTCCATGCCCTCGTCATCAATAGTCTCTGTGACATTTTTAACCACAATGCTCCATGAAATTTTCATCACAATGCTCTTTCACCCTTGTCATCAGAATGATCTATGCCTTTCTCTGCACAATGCTCCATGACACTTGTCATTACTAAGCTACATGCGCTTGTCAGCACAATGCTCCATGACACATGTCTTCACAATGCACCATGCGCCTGTCATCACAGTGCTCCACAAACTTGTCATCACAATCCTCCAAAAAAATTGTCCTCACAATGCTCCATGCACTTCTCATCAAAATGCTCTCTCACCACTGATATTACAATGCTACATCAGTATTTGTCACAATACTCCCTCACCCCTGTCATCAGAATGTTCCATGACTCCTGTCATCACAATGCTACATGCTATTATCATCACAATGTTCTATGAACCATGACATCACAATGTTCCATAATACCAGTCATCAAAATGTTCCATGACACTTTTCATCCAATTGCTCCATGACCCTCTCATCACAATGCTCCTTACCCTTCTCATCACAATGCACAACGCCCTTGCCATACAAATGCTCCATGACCTTTGTCATCACAAAGATCCATGACCCTTGGCATCACAATGCTCCATGTCATTGTCATCACATTGCTCCATGCCCTTGTCTTCACATAGCTCCATGACACAAGTCATCAGAATGCTCCATGGCCTTCTCATCACAATGCTCAATGCCCTTGCCATCACAATGCTCCATTACCACTGTCATAATAATGCTCCATGACCCCTGCCACCACGATGTTCCATGGCCTTGTCATCACAAAGCTCCATGACCCTTCTCATCACAATGCTCCAAGAACACTGTAATCACAATGCTCTATGCCCCGTTTCATCTCAATGATCCATGAACCCTGTCATCAAAATGCACCATGCCCATCATCATAATGCTTCATGCTATTGTCATCACAAAGAAATCAAAATGCTCCATGACCTCTGTCATAACAATGCTCCAAACCATTGTGATCACAATATTCCATAACACTTGTCATCACAATGCCACATGACGCTCGTCATCACAATTATTCATGGCCTTCCCATCACAATGAACCATGCCCTAGTGATCACAATGCTCCAAGACCCCTGTAATCACAATGCTCCATGCCCCATTTCTTCAGTATGCCCCATGAGACTTGTCATCACAAGGCTCCATGGTTTTGTCATCACAATGCTCCAGGACATTGTCATCACAATGCTTCACGAACTTTTCATGAAAATTTTAAATGGCCCTTGTCATCATAATGCTCCAAGCCCTAATCATCACAATGCTCTATTATATTTGTCTTCACAATTCTCCATTACATTTGGCATCACAATGCTCCATGCCATTTTCATCGCAATGGCCCATGACATATGGCATCAGAATGCTCCCTGACAACTGTCTTCACAATACTCCATCACCTTATCATCACAGTCCTCCATGCCCTTGTCATCACAATGCACAATGCCCACTCTCATCACAATAATCTATGAAACTTCTCAGACCAATGCTCCATGCCCGTGTCATCACAATGCTCCATGACCCCTGTCATCACAATGCTCTGTGACTCCAGTCATCACAATGCTTCATAACGTTTGTCATCACAATGGTCCATGCCCGTGTCATTACAAGGCTCTGTGACCTTTGTAACCACAATGCTCCATGAAATTTTAATCACAATTCTGTGACAATTGTCATCACAGTGTGCCATGTCTTTGTCAGAACAATGCTCCATGACCATTTTCAACACAATGTGCCACGCGCATTTCTTCACAACGGTCCACAAACTTGTCATTGCAATGCCCCATAAACGTTGTAATCACAATGTTTCATGCACTTCTCATCAAAATGCTCTCTCACCAGAGATATCACAATGTTCCATCACTAGTCATCACAATACTCCCTCATCCCTGTAATCACAAGGTTCCATGACACTGTCATCACAATGCTACATCCCCTTATCATCACAGAGTTCCATGACCCGTGTCATCACAATGTTCCATAACCCCTGTCATCAAAATGCTCCATGACCCTTTCCATCGCAAAGCTCAAGTCCCCTGACATCACAATGTTCTATAACCCCTGCCATCAAAATGTTCCATTACACTATTTATCAAATTGCTGCATGACCCGGTCATCAAAATGCTCCCTGCACTTCTCATTACAATGCACCATGCCCTTGTCATGAAAATGCTCCATGACTTGTCATCACAAATCTCCATGACCCTTGGCATCACAATGCTCCATGTCATTGTCATCACAATGCTCCATGAACACTCTCATAACATTGCTCAATGCCCTTGTCATCAAAAAGCTCCATGACACTTCTCATCACAATGTTCGATGCGTTCTCATCACAATGCTCCATGCCCTTGTCATTACAGTCCTGCATGACCCATGTATCACAGTGTTCCGTGCCCTTGTCATCACAATGCTCCCTGCCCACTCTCATCACAATAATCCATGAAACATTTCAGACCAATGTTCCATACCCTTCTCATCACAATGCTCCATTACTCCTGTCATAACAATGCACAATGACCCCTGCCATCACATTGTTCCACGGCCTAGTCATCACAAGGTTCCATGACACTTCTCATCACAATGCTCAAGACCCCTGAAATCACAATGCCCCATGCCCTTGTCATCACAAAGCTCCATGACGCATGTCATCAGAATGATCCATGGCCTTCTCATCTCAATGTTCCATGCCGTTGTCAGCACAATGCTCCAAGACCCTTGTAATCAAAATGTTCCATGCCATTTTTCATCTCAATGCCCCATGAACCCTGTCATCACAATGCACCATGCCCATCATCATAATGCTTCAAGCTATTGTCATCACAATAAAATCAATATTCAGCATGTCCTCTGTCATCATAATGCTCCAAACCATTGTGATCACAATTTTGCATAACACTTATCATCACAACACCCCATGACGCTCATCATCACAATTATCCATGGTCTTCTCATCACAATGCTCCATTATCTTTGTCATCACAATGCTCAATACAATTGTCATCACAATGCTCCCTGACACTTGTCGTCAGTATGCTCTTTGAACCCTGTCATGACAAGGCTCCATGCCTTTTTCATCACAATGATCCATGCCCTTTTCATCACAATGCTCCAAGATCCCTGTAATAACAGTGCTCCATGCCCTTGTCATCACAAAGCTCCATGACGCATGCCATCAGAATGCTCCATGGCCTTCTCCTCTCAATGCTCCATGCCCTTGTCATCACATTGCTCCAAGACCCCTGTAATCACAATGCTCCATGCCCTTTTTCATCAGAATGCTCCATGAGACTTGTCATCACAAGTCTCCATGGTCTTCTCATCACAATGCTCCAGGACCTTGTCATCACCATGCTCCATTTCCTTGTCATCACAATGCTCCAGGACCCCTATCATCACAATACTCCATGCACATTTTCAGCCCAATGCTCCACGGCCTACTCATTACAATGCTCCATGGACAATATCATCACAATGCTCCATGACCACTGTCATCACAACACTCCATGACACCTCACAACACAATGATCCGGGACTATTGTCATCAAAATGATCCATGCCCTTATCATCCCAATGCTCCATGACCCCTGTATTCACAATGCTCCGTGACGCTTGTCATCACAGTGCTCCATGACACATGTCCTCACAATGCTCCATGCCTTTGTCAGCAAAATGCTACATGACACTGTCATTACAATGTTTTGTGCGTTTGTCATCACAATACTCCATTTCCATTGTCATCACAATCCTCCATGAAACTTGGGATCACATTGCTTCATTCCTTTGTCATCACAATGCTCCATGCTCCTTGAAATCAAAATGATCCATGACCTCTGTCATCACAATGCTCCAAAACCTTGTGATCACAGTGATCTATAACACTTGTCATCACAATGCTCCATGATGCCTGTCATCACAATACTCCATTCCCTTTAAAACACAATGCTCCATGACCATTTTCATCACAATTCTCAATATACATGTCATCACAATGCTCCCTGACACTTGTCATCAGAATGTTCCTTGAACCCTGTCAAGAAAAGTCTCCATGCCTTTTTCATCACAAAGCCCCATACCGTTTTCATCACAATGCTCCATGCCATTGTCATCAAAATACTCCACAAGCTTGTCATCAGAATGCTCCATGACTTGTCATCACAATACTCCATGCACTTGTCAGCACAATGCTCCCTGACCCTTGTCATCACAATGCTCCAAGCCATTGTCATCACAATGCTCCATTACCTTTGTCATCAGAATTCTCCATGACACTTGGCATCACAATGCTCCATGCAATTGTCATCACAATGGGCCATTACATATGTCATCACAATGCTCCCTGAGAACTGTCTTCACAATACTGCATGATCTGGTCAACACAATGCTCCATGCCCTTGTCATCGCAATGCGCCATTCCAACTGTCATCGCAGTAATCCATGAAACTTATTAGACCAATGATCCATGCCCTTTTCGTCACAATGCTCCATGCCCTTGTTATCACAATGCTCCATGACCCCTGTCATCACAATGCTCCGTGACTCCAGTCATCAAATTGCTTCATGACCTTTGTCATCACAATGGTCCATGCCTTCGTCATCAACAGTCTCTGTGACATTTTTATCCACAATGCTCCATGAACTTTTCATCACAATGCTCTTTGACCCTTGTCATCACAATGCTCTATGCCTTTCTCAGCACCATGCTCCATGACCATTGTCATCACAATATTCCAAGCCTTTGTCATCACAATGCTCCGTTATATTTGTCATCAGAATCCTCCATGACACTTGTCATCACAATGCTCTTTGACACTTGTCATCAGAATCCACCATGACACCTGGCATCACAATTCTCCATGCCATTTTCATCACAATGGGCCATTACATATGTCATCACAATGCTCCCTCACACCTGTCTTCACAATACTGCATGACCTGGTCATCACAATGCTCCATGCCCTTGTCATCACAATGTGCCCTTCCAACTTTCATCACAATAATCCATGAAACGTATTAGACCAATGCTCCATGCCATTGTCATCACAGTGCTCCATGCCCTTGTTATCACAATGTTCCAAGACCCCTGTAATCAGAATGCTCCATGCCCCTTTTCATCAGTATGCTCCATGAGACTTGTCTTCACAAGGCTCCATGGTTTTCTAATCACATATCTCCAGGAATTTTTCATCACAATGCTTCAAGACCTTGTCATGAAAATTCTCAATGGCGCTTGTCATCATAATGCTCCAAGCCCTAGTCATCACAATGCTCCATTATATTTGTCATCACAATACTCCATTACATTTGGCATCTCAATGCTCCCTGCCATTGTCATCGCAATGTACCATGACATATGTCATCACAATGCTCCCTGACATCTGACTTTACAATACTCCATGACCTTCTCATCAAAATGATTCATGCCCTTGTCATCCCAATGCTCCATGACCCCTGTATTCACAATGCTCCGTGACCCTTGTCATCACAGTGCTCCATGACACCTGTCTTCACAATACTCCATGACCTTCTCATCACAATGCTCCATGCCCTTGTCTTCACAATGCACCATGTCCACTGTCATCACAATAATCTATGAAACTTGTCAGACCAATGCTCCATGCCCCTGTCATCGCAATGCTCCATGCCCTTGTCATCACATTGCTCCATTACCCCTGTCATTACAATGCTCCGTGTATCCAGTCATCACAATTCTTTATAACGTTTGTCAACACAACGGTCCATGCTCGCATCCTCAAATGGCTCTGTCTTTTGTAACCTCAATGCTCCATGAAATTTTCATCACAATGCTCCATGACCCTTGTCATCACAATGCTCCATGCCTTTTCAGAACAATACTCCATGACCCTTGTCATCACAATGTGCCACGCGATTTTCATCACAATGATCCACAACCTTGTTATCACTATCCACCATAAAACTTGTAATCACAATGCTCCATGCACTTCTCATCCAAATGCTCTCTCACCTGAAATATCACAATGTTCTGTCACTAGTTATAACAATCCTCCCTCACCCCTGTAATCACAATGTTCCATGACCCCTGTCATCAGAATGCTACATCCCCTTATCAGCACAATGTTCCATAACCCCTGACATCACAATCTTCCATAAGCCTTTCATCAAAATGATCCATGACCCATTTCATCCCAAAGCTCCATGACACCTGGCATCAAAATGTTCTATAACCCCTGTCATCAAAATGTTCCATTAAACTTTTCATCAAATTGCTGCATGACCCTGTCATCAAAATGCTCCCTGCCCTTCTCATCACAATACACCACACACTTGTCATCAAAATGTTCTATGTCATTTGTCATCACAAAGCTCCATGACCCTTGGCATAACAATGCTCCATGTCATTGAGATCACAATGCTCCATGAACCCTCTCATCACATTGCTCCATGCCCTTGTCATTACAAAGCTCCATGACACTTGTCATCACAATGCTCGATGCGCTACTCATCACAATGCTCCTTGCCCTTGTCATTACAATCCTCCATGACCCATGTATCACAGAGTTCCGTGCAATTGTCCACACAATGCTCCATGCCCACTCTCATTACAATAATCCATGAAACATTTCAGAACAATGCTCAATGCCCTTCTCATCACAATGATCCATTACCTCTGTCATAACAATGCTCCATGACCACTGCCATCACAATGTTCCATTACACTTTTCATCAAATTGCTGCATGACCCGGTCATCAAAATGCTTCCTGCCGGGCCTCCCTGGTGGCGCAGTGGTTGAGAGTCCGCCTGCCGATGCAGGGGATACGGGTTCGTGCCCCGGTCTGGGAGGATCCCATATGCCGCGGAGCGGCTGGGCCCGTGAGCCATGGCCGCTAAGCCTGCGCATCCGGAGCCTGTGCTCCGCAACGGGAGAGGCCACAACAGTAAGAGGCCCGTGTACGGAAAAAAAAAAAAATGCTTCCTGCCCTTCTCATCACAATGCACCATGCCCTTGTCATCAAAATGCTCCATGACTTGTCATCACAAAGCTCCATGACACCTGTCATCACAATGCTCCATGCATTTGTCAGCAAAATTCTACATGAACTTGTCATTAGAAAGCTCTATGCGCTTGTCATTACAATGCTCCAAGAACCCTGTAATCACAACGCTCCATGCCCTTTTTCATCTCAGTGCTCCATGAACTCTCTCATCACAATGCACCATGTCCATCATCGTAATGCTTCAGGCTATTGTCATCACAATGAAATCAAAATTCTCCATTACCTCTGTCATCATAATGCTCCAAACCCTTCTGATAACAATGTTCCATAACACTTATCATCACAACACTGCATGACGATCATCATCACAATTATCCATGGACTTCTCATCACAATGCTCCATGATCATTGTCATCACAATGCTCAATACACTTGTCATCACAATGCTCCCTGACACTTGTCGTCAGTATGCTCCTTGAACCCTGTCATGACAAGGCTCCATGCCTTTTTCATCACAGTGATCCATGCTCTTTTCATCACAATACACCATGACCCCTGTAATCACAATGCTCTATGCCCTTGTCATCACAAAGCTCCATGACGCAAGTCATCAGAATGGCCCATGGCCTTCTCCTCACAACGCTCGATGTCACTGTCATCACAATGCTCCATGAACCCTCTCATCACATTGCTCCTTGCCCTTGACATTACAATCCTCCATGACCCATGAATGACAGTGTTCCGTGCCCTTGTCATCACAATGCTCCATGCCCAATCTCATCACAATAATCCATGAAATATTTCAGAACAGTGCTCAATTCCCTTCTCATAACAATGCTCCATTACCTCTGTCATAACAATGCTCCATGACCATTGCCATCACAATGTTCCACCGCCTTGTCATCACAAGGCTCCATTACCCATGACATCGCAATGATCCAAGACACGTGTAATCAAAATGCTCCATGATCTTGTCATAACAAAGCTCCATGACGCATGTCATCAGTAGGTTCCATGGCCTTCTCTTCACAATGTTCCATGCCCTTGTCATCACAGTGCTCCATGACCCCTGTAATCACAATGCTCCTTGCCCCTTTTCATCTCAATGATCCATGAACCCTGTCATCAAAATGCACCATGCCAATCATCCTAATGTTTCATGCTATTGTCATCACAATGAAATCAAAATGCTCCATGACCTCTGTCATAACAATGTTCCAAACCCTTGTGATCACAATATTCCATAACAGTTGTCATCACAATGCCCCATGACGCTCGTCATCACAATTATCCATGGTTTTCTCATCACAATGCTCCATGTCCTTTGTCATCACAATGCTCAATACACTTATCATCAAAATGCTCCCTGACACTTGTTGTCTGTATGCTCCTTGAACCCAGTCATGACAAGGCTCCTTGCCTATTTCATCACAATTATCCATGCCCTTTTCATCACAATCCTCCCTCACCCCTGTTATCACAATATTCCATGGCCCCTGTCATCACAATGCTACATCCCCTTATCAGCACAATGTTCCATGACCCCTGGCATCACAATGCTCTATAACCCCTGTCATCAAAATGTTCCATTACACTTTTCAGCAAATTACTGCATGACCCTGTCATCAAAATGCTCCCTGCCCTTCTCATCACAATGCACCACACACTTGTCATCAAAATGCTCCATGACCTTTGCCATCACAAAGCTCCATGACCCACGGCATCACATTGCTCCATGTCATTGTCATCATAATGCTCCATGAACCCTCTCATCACATTGCTCCATGCCCTTTTCATCACAAAGCTCCATGACACTTGTCATCACAATGCTCGATGCCCTTCTCATCACAATGCTCCATGCCCTTGTCACTACAATCCCCCTTGACCAATGAATCACAGTATACCCTGCCCTTGTCATCACAATAAACCATGAAATAATTCAGACCAATGCTCAATGCCCTTCTCATCACAATGCTCCATTACCTCTGTCATAACAATGCTCCATGACCCACGCCATCACAATGTTCCACGGCCTTGTCATCACAAGGCTCCATGACCCTTGTCATCATAATGCTCCAAGACCCCTGTAATCACAATGCTCCATGCCCTTGTCATCAGAAAGCTCCATGACGCATGTCATCAGAATGTTCCATGGCCTTCTCCTCACAGTGCTCCATGCCATTGTCATCACAATGCTCCAAGACCCCTGTAATCACAATACTCCATGCACCTTTTCATCAGAATGCTCCATGAGACTTGTCATCACAAGTCTCCATGGTCATCTCATCACAATGCTCCAGGACCATGTCATCACCATGCTCCATTCCCTTGTCATCACAATGCTCCATGACACCTGTCATCACAATACTCCATGAACATTTTCAGCCCAGTGCTCCATGACCTTCTCATCACAATGCTCCATGACCAATATCATCACAATGATCCATGACCACTGTCATCACAACACTCCATGACATATGACAACACAATGATCCGGGACTCTTGTCTTCACAATGCTCCAAGACCCCTGTAATCACAATGCTCCATGACCCCTGTCATCACAATACTCCATGAACATTTTCAGCCCAATGTTCCATGACCCTTGTCATCACAATGATCCATGCCCTTGTCATCAAAAAGCTCCATGACACATGTCTTCAGAATTTTAGATGGCCTTCTCATCACAATGTTCCATGCCCTTGCCATCACACTGCTCCATGCCCTTGTCATCACAATGTGCCTAGACCCCTGTAATCACAATGCTCCATGCCCCTTTTCATCAGTATGCTCCATGAGATTTGTCATCACAAGGCTCCATGATTTTCTCAACACAGTGCTCCAGGACTGGTCTTCCCTGGTGGCGCAGTGGTTAAGAATCCGCCTGCTCATGCAGGGGAGACTGGTTCGTGCCCCGGTCCGGGAAGATCCCACATGCCGTGGAGCAGCTGGGCCCGTGAGGTATGGCCGCTGAGCCTGCGCATCCAGAGCCTGTGCTCCGCAACGGGAGACGACACAACAGTGAGAGGCCCACGTAGCGCAAAAAAAAAAAAAATAAAAAAATTAAAAAAAAATGCTCCAGGACCTTGTCATCACAATGCTTCACGACATTGTCATGAAAATTCTCAATGGCCCTTGTCATCATAATGCTCCAATCCCTAGTCATCACAATGCTCCATTATATTTGTCATCACAATCCTCCATTACATTTGGCATCACAATACTCCCTGCCATAGTCATCGCAATGGATCATGACATAAGTCATCACAATGCTCCCTGACACCTGTCTTCACAATACTCCATGACCTTCTCTTTACAATGTTCCATGCCATTGTCATCACAATGCACTATGCCCACTGTCATCACAATAATCTATGAAACTTGTCAGCCCAATGCTCCATGCCCCTGTCATAACAATGCTCCATGTACCTGTCATCACAATGCTCCATGCCCTTGTCATCACAATGCTCCATGACTTGTCATTACAAAGCTCCAAGACCCATGAACCATGTATCACAGTGTTCCGTGCCCTTGTCATCAAAATACACCATGCCACTCTCATCACAATAATCCATGAAATATTTCAGACCAATGTTCCATGCACTTCTCATCAAAATGCTCCATTACCCCTGTCATAACAATGCTCCATGACCCCTGCCATCACAATGTTCCACGGCCTTGTCATCAGAAGGCTCCATTACAGTTGTCATCACAATGCCCCATGACGCTCGTCATCACAATTATCCATGGTCTTCTCATCACAATGTTCCATGATCTTTGTCATCACAATGCTCAATACACTTGTCATCACAATGATCCCTGACACTTGTCATCAGTATGCTCCTTGAACCCTGTCATGACAAGGCTGCATGCCTTTTTCATCACAATGTTTCATGCCCTTTTCATAACAATGCTCCAAGACCCCTGTAATCACAATGATCCATGCCCTTGTCATCACAAAGCTCCATTACGCATGTCATCAGAATGCTCCATGGCCTTCTCATAACCATGATGCATGCCCTTGTCATAACAATGCTCCAAGACCCCTGTAATCACAATGCTCCATGCCCCTATTAAACAGAATGCTCCATGAGTCTTCTTATCAAAAGTCTCCATGGTCTTCTCATCACAATGCTCTAGGACTTGTCATCACCATGCTCCATTCACTTGTCATCGCAATGCTCCATGACAAATATCATCACAATACTCCATGACAACTGTCATCACAACACTCCATGACACCTGACAACACAATGATCCGGGACTCTTGTCATCACAATGTTCCAAAACCCCTGTAATGACAATGTTCCATGCCCTTGTCATCACAAAGCTCAATGACACATGTCATCAGAATGTTCCATGGTCTTTTCATCAAATGCTCCATGCCCTTGTCATCACAATGCACCATGCACTTGTCAGCACAATGCTCACTGACCCTTGTCATCACAGTGCTCCAAGCCATTGTCATCACAATGCTCCATTACCTTTGTCATCAGAATCCTCCATGAAACTTGGCATCACAATGCTCCATGCCATTGTCATCACAATGGGCCATTACATATATCATCACAGTGCTCCCTGACAACTCTCTTCACAATAGAGCAAGAACTGGTCATCACAATTCTTCATGCCCTTGTCATCACAATGCTCCATGACCCCTGCCATCACAATGTTCCACGGCCTTCTCCTCACAAGTATCCATGACCCTTGTCATCACAATGCTCCAAGACCACTGTAATCACCATGCTCCATGCCCTTGTCATCACAAAGCTCCATGACACACGTCATCAGAATGTTCCATGGCCTTCTCATCAAAAAGCTCCTTGTCCTTGTCATCACAATTCACCATGTCCAATGTCATCACAATAGTCTATGAAACTTGTCAGACCAATGCTCCATGCCCCTGTCATCACAATGCTCAATGTCGTTGTCATCAAAATGCTCCATGACCCCTGTCATCACAATGCTCCGTGACTCCAGTCATCACAATGCTTCATAACGTTTGTCATCCGAACGGTCCATGCCCACGTCATCACAAGGCTCTGTGACCTTTGTAACCACAATGCTCCATGAACTTTTCATCACAATGCTCCGTGACCCTTGTCATCACAATGCTCCATGCCTTTGTCAGAACAATGCTCCATGACCCTTGTCATCACAATGTGCCATGCGCTTTTCATCACAGTGATCCACAACATTGTCATCGCTACGCTAAATAAACCATGTAATCACAATGCTCCATGCACTTATCATCCAAATCTTCTCTCACATGAGATATCACAATGTTCCATCACTAGTCATCAGAATCCTCCCTCACCCCTGTTATCACAATGTTCCATGACCCCTCTCAAAACAATGCTACATCCCCTTATCATCACAATGTTCCATGACCCATGACATCACAATGTTCCATAACCACTGTCATCAAAATGCTCTATGACACTTTTCATCCCAAAGCTCCATGATCCTTGGCATCACAATGTTCTATAACCCATGTCATCAAAATGTTCCATTACATTTTTCATCAAATTTCTGCATGACCCAGTCATCAAAATGCTCCCTGCCTTTCTCATCACAATGCACCACACACTTGGCATCAAAATGCTCCATGACCTTTGTCTTCACAAATCTCCATGACCCTTGGCATCACAATGCTCCATGTCATTGTCATCACAATGCTCCATGAACCCTCTCATCACATTGCTCCACGCCCTTGTCTTCACAAAGCTCCATGACACTTGTCATCGCAATGCTCCATGCCCTTCTCATCACAATGCTCCATGAACTTGTCATTACAGTCCTGCATGACCCATGTATCACAGTGTTCCGTTCCCTTGTCATCAGAATGCTCCATGCCCACTCTCATCACAATAATCCATGAAATATTTCAGACCAATGGTCAATTCCATTCTCATCACAATGCTCCATTACATCTGTCAGAACATTGATCAATGACCCTTGCCATCACAATATTCCATGGCCTTGTTATCACAAGGCTCCATGACACTTGTCATCACAATGCTCCAAGACCCCTGTAATCACAATGCTCCATGCCCTTGTCAGCACAAAGCTCCTTGACACATGACATCAAAATGTTCCATGGCCTTCTCATCACAATGCTCCATGCCCTTGTCATGACAATGCTCCAAGACCCCTGTAATCACAATGCTCCATGCTACTTTTCATCTCAATGCACCTTGAAGCCTGTCATCAAAATGCACCATGCCCATCATCATAATGCTTCAGGCTATTGTCATCACAATGAAATCAAAATTATCCATGACCACTGTCATCATAATGCTCCAAACCCTTGTGATCACAATGTTTTATAACACTAATCATCACAAAACCCTATGACGCTCATCATCACAATTATCCATGGTCTTCTCATCACAATGCTCCATGACCTTTGTCATCACAATTCTCAATACACTTGTCATCACAATGCTCCCTGACACTTGTCGTCAGTATGCTCTTTGAACCCTGTCATGACAAGACTCCATGCCTTTTCATCACAATGATCCATGCCCTTTTCATCACAGTGCTCCCAAACCCCTGTAATCACAATGCTCCATGCCCTTGTCATTACGAAGCTCCATGACACATATCATCAGAATGCTCCATTGCCTTCTCCTCACAATGCTCCATGCTTTTGTCATCACAATGCGCCAAAACCCCTGTAATCACAATGCTCCATGCCCCTTTTCATCAGAATGCTCCATAAGAGTTGTCATCACAAGTCTCCATGGTCTTATCATCACAATGCTCCAGAATATTGTCATTAACATGCTCCATTCCCTTGTCCTCACAATGCTCCATGACCACTGTCATCCCAATACTCCATGAATATTTTCAGGCCAATGCTCCATGAAATTCTCATCACAATGCTCCATGACAAATATCATCAAAATGCTCCATGACCACTCTCATCACAACACTCCATGACACATGACAACAAAATGATCTGGGACTCTTGTCATCACAATGCTCCATTCCCTACTCATCACAATGCTCCATGACCCATGTCATCACAATACTCCATGAACACTTTCAGCCCAATGATCCATGACCCTTGTCATCACAATCATGCATGCCCTTGTCATCCCAATGCTCCATGACCCCTGTATTCACAATGTTCCGTGACGCTTGTCATAACAGTGCTCCATGACACCTGTCATCACAATGCTTCATGCCTTTGTCAGCAAAATGCTACATGACCTTGTGATTACAATGCTCTATGCGCTTGTCATCACAATAATCCATTACCATTGTCATCACAATCCTCCATGAAACTTGGGATCACATTGCTTCATGCCCTTGTCATCACAAAGCTCCATGACACACGTCATCAGAATGTTCCATGGCCTTCTCATCAAAAAGCTCCTTGTCCTTGTCATCACAATTCACCATGTCCAATGTCATCACAATAGTCTATGAAACTTGTCAGACCAATGCTCCATGCCCCTGTCATCACAATGCTCAATGCCGTTGTCATCAAAATGCTCCATGACCCCTGTCATCACAATGCTCCGTGACTCCAGTCATCACAATGCTTCATAACGTTTGTCATCCGAACGGTCCATGCCCACGTCATCACAAGGCTCTGTGACCTTTGTAACCACAATGCTCCATGAACTTTTCATCACAATGCTCCGTGACCCTTGTCATCACAATGCTCCATGCCTTTGTCAGAACAATGCTCCATGACCCTTGTCATCACAATGTGCCATGCGCTTTTCATCACAGTGATCCACAACATTGTCATCGCTACGCTAAATAAACCATGTAATCACAATGCTCCATGCACTTATCATCCAAATCTTCTCTCACATGAGATATCACAATGTTCCATCACTAGTCATCAGAATCCTCCCTCACCCCTGTTATCACAATGTTCCATGACCCCTCTCAAAACAATGCTACATCCCCTTATCATCACAATGTTCCATGACCCATAACATCACAATGTTCCATAACCACTGTCATCAAAATGCTCCATGACACTTTTCATCCCAAAGCTCCATGACCCTTGGCATCACAATGTTCTATAACCCATGTTATCAAAATGTTCCATTACATTTTTCATCAAATTTCTGCATGACCCAGTCATCAAAATGCTCCCTGCCTTTCTCATCACAATGCACCACACACTTGGCATCAAAATGCTCCATGACCTTTGTCTTCACAAATATCCATGACCTTTGTCTTCACAAAGCTCCATGTCATTGTCATCACAATGCTCCATGAACCCGCTCATCACATTGCTCCACGCCCTTGTCTTCACAAAGCTCCATGACACTTGTCATCGCAATGCTCCATGCCCTTCTCATCACAATGCTCCATGAACTTGTCATTACAGTCCTGCATGACCCATGTATCACAGTGTTCCGTTCCCTTGTCATCAGAATGCTCCATGCCCACTCTCATCACAAAAATCCATGAAATATTTCAGACCAATGGTCAATTCCATTCTCATCACAATGCTCCATTACATCTGTCAGAACATTGATCCATGACCCTTGCCATCACAATATTCCACGGCCTTATTATCACAAGGCTCCATGACACTTGTCATCACAATGCTCCAAGACCCCTGTAATCACAATGCTCCATGCCCTTGTCAGCACAAAGCTCCTTGACACATGACATCAAAATGTTCCATGGCCTTCTCATCACAATGCTCCATGCCCTTGTCATGACAATGCTCCAAGACCCCTGTAATCACAATGCTCCATGCTACTTTTCATCTCAATGCACCTTGAAGCCTGTCATCAAAATGCACCATGCCCATCATCATAATGCTTCAGGCTATTGTCATCACAATGAAATCAAAATTATCCATGACCACTGTCATCATAATGCTCCAAACCCTTGTGATCACAATGTTTTATAACACTAATCATCACAAAACCCTATGACGCTCATCATCACAATTATCCATGGTCTTCTCATCACAATGCTCCATGACCTTTGTCATCACAATTCTCAATACACTTGTCATCACAATGCTCCCTGACACTTGTCGTCAGTATGCTCTTTGAACCCTGTCATGACAAGACTCCATGCCTTTTCATCACAATGATCAATGCCATTTTCATCACAGTGCTCCCAAACCCCTGTAATCACAATGCTCCATGCCCTTGTCATCACAAAGCTCCATGACACATATCATCAGAATGCTCCATTGCCTTCTCCTCACAATGCTCCATGCTTTTGTCATCACAATGCGCCAAAACCCCTGTAATCACAATGCTCCATGCCCCTTTTCATCAGAATGCTCCATAAGAGTTGTCATCACAAGTCTCCATGGTCTTATCATCACAATGCTCCAGAATATTGTCATTAACATGCTCCATTCCCTTGTCCTCACAATGCTCCATGACCACTGTCATCACAATACTCCATGAATATTTTCAGGCCAATGCTCCATGAAATTCTCATCACAATGCTCCATGACAAATATCATCAAAATGCTCCATGACCACTCTCATCACAACACTCCATGACACATGACAACAAAATGATCTGGGACTCTTGTCATCACAATGCTCCATTCCCTACTCATCACAATGCTCCATGACCCATGTCATCACAATACTCCATGAACACTTTCAGCCCAATGATCCATGACCCTTGTCATCACAATCATGCATGCCCTTGTCATCCCAGTGCTCCATGACCCCTGTATTCACAATGCTCCGTGACGCTTGTCATAACAGTGCTCCATGACACCTGTCATCACAATGCTTCATGCCTTTGTCAGCAAAATGCTACATGACCTTGTCATTACAATGCTCTATGTGCTTGTCATCACAATAATCCATTACCATTGTCATCACAATGCTCCATGAACCTTGGGATCACATAGCTTCATGCCCTTGTCATCACAATGCTCCATGCTCCTTGAAATCAAAATGATCCATGAGCTCTGTCATCACAATGCTCCAAACCCTTGTGATCACAACATTCCATAACACTTGTCTTCACAACGCTCCATGATTCCTGCCATCACAACACTCCATGCCGTTTTCATCACAATGCTCCATGACCTTTGTCATCACAATTCTCAATACACTTGTCATCACAAAGCTCCCTGACACTTGTAGTCAGAATGCTCCTTGAACACTGTCACAAAAAGTTTCCATGCCTTTTTCATCACAAAGCCCCATGCCATTTTCATCAAAATGTTCCATGCCATTGTAATCAAAATACTCCACAAGCTTGTCATCAGAATGCTTCAATACCCTTGTCATCACAATTCTCCATGCACTTGTCAGCACAATGCTCCCTGACCCTTGTCATCACAATGCTCCAAGCCATTGTCATCATAATGCTCCATTAACTTTGTCATCAGAATCCTCCATGACACTTGGCCTCACAATGCTCCATGCCATTGTCATCACAATCGGCCATTACATATGTCATCACATTGCTCCCTGACACCTCTCTTCACAATACAGCAAGACCTGGTCATCATATTGCTCCATGCCCTTGTCATCAAAATGCGCCATTCCAACTGTCATCGCAATACTCCATGAAACTTATTAGACCAATGCTCCATGCCCTTGTCATCACAATGCTCCATGCCCTTGTTATCACAATGTTCCATGACCCATGTCATCACAGTGCTCTGTGTCTCAATTCATCACAATTCTCCATGACCTTTGTCATCACAATGGTCCATGCCCTCATCATCAACAATCTCTGTGATCTTTTTAAGCACAATGCTCCATGAACATTTCATCACAATGCTTTTGACACTTGTCATCACAATGCTTTATGCCTTTCTCAGGACAATGCTCCATGCCCTTGTCATCACATTGCTCCATGACCCCTGTCATCACAATGCTCCGTGACTCCAGTCATCACAATTCTTCAAAACATTTGTCATTACAGTGGTCGATGCTCGCGTCATCAAAATGCTCTGTTACCTTTGTAACCACAATGTTCCATGAACTTTTCATCACAATGCTCCGAGACCATTGTCATCAAAATGCTCCATGCCTTTGTCAGAAAAATGCTCCTTGACCCTTGTCATCATAATGCTCCAAAACCCCGGTAATCACAATGATCCTTGCCCTTGTCATCACAAAGCTCCATGCCACATGTCAGCAGAATGTTCCATGGCCTTCTCATCAAAATGCTCCATGCCCTTGTCATTAAAATGCTCCCAGACCCCTGTAATCACAATGCTCAATGCCCCTTTTCAAATCAATGGTCCATTAACACTGTCATCACAATGCATCATGCCTATCATCATAATGCTTCCAGCTATTGCCAGCACAATGAAATCAAATTTCTCCATGACCTCTGTCATCACAATGCTCCATGACCCCTGTCATCACAATACTCCATGAACATTTTCAGCCCACTGCTCCATGACACTTGTCATCACAATGATCCATGCCCTTGTCATCCCAATGCTCCATGACCCCTGTATTCACAATGCTCTGTGACGCTTGTCATAACAGTGCTCCATGACACCTGTCATCACAATGCTTCATGCCTTTTTCAGCAAAATGCTACAAGACATTGTAATTACAATGCTCTATGTGCTTGTAATCACAATATTCCATTACCATTGTCATCACAATCCTCCTAGAATATTTTGTTCACATTGCTTCATGCCTTTGTCATCACAATGCTCCATGCTCCTTGAAATCAAAATGATCCATGACCTCTCTCATCACAATGCTCCAAAACCTTGTGATCACAATGTTCCATAAAACTTGTCATCATAACGCTCCATGATACCTGTCATCACAATACTCCATGCCCTTTTCATCAAAATGCTCCATGACCTTTGTCATCACAATTCTCAATACACTTGTCATCACAATGCTCCCTGACACTTGTCGTCAGACTGCTCCTTGAACCATGTCACGAAAAGGCTCCATGCCTTTTTCATCACTATGCCCCATGACATTTTCATAACAATGCTCCATGCCATTTTCATCAAAATACTCCACAAGCTTGTCATCAGAATGCTCCATGACACTTGTTATCACAATTCTCCATGCACTTGTCAGCACAATGCTCCCTGACCCTTGTCATCACAATGTTCCAAGCCGTTGTCATCACAATGCTCTATTACATTTATCATCAGAATGCTCCATGACACTTGGCATCACAATGCTCCATGCCATTGTCATCACAATGGGCCATTACATATGTCATCACAGTGCTCCCTGACACCTCTCTTCACAATACTGCCTGACCTGGTCATCACAATGCTCCATGCCCTTGTCATCACAATGCGCCATTCCAACTGTCATCAAAATACTCCATTGAACTTATTAGAACAATGCTCCCTGACCTTGTCATCACAATGCTACATGCCCTAGTTATCACAAAGTTCCATGACCCCTGTCAACACAGTGCTCCGTGACTCCAGTCATCACAATGCTCCCTGACCTTTGTCATCACAATGGTCCATGCTGTCATCATCAACAGTCTCTGTGACCAATTTAACCACAATGCTCCATGAACATTTCATCATAATGCTCTTTGACCCTTGTCATCACAATTCTCTATGCATTTCTTATCACAATGCTCCATGCCCTTCTCATCACAGTGCTCCATGACCCCTGTCATCAAAATGCTCCGTGACTCCAGTCATCACAATTCTTCATTACATTTGTCATCACAATGGTCAATGCCCGCGTCATCACAAGGCTCTGTGTCCATTTTAACCACAATGCTCCATGAACTTTTCATCACAATGCTCCGTGACCCTTGTCATCACAATGTTCCATGCCTTTGTCAGAAAAATATGTCATGACCCTTGTCATCACAATGGGCCACGCGCATTTCATCCCAACGGTCCAGAAATTTGTCATCACAATGCTCCATAAAATTTGTAATCACAATGCTCCATGCCCTTCTCATCACAATGCTCCATTACACCTGTCATAACAATGCTCCATGACCCCTGCCATCACAATGTTACACGGTCTTGTCATCACAAGGCTCCATGACACTTGTCATCACAATGCTCCAAGACCCCTGTAATCACAATGCTCCATGCACTTGTCATCACAAAGCTCCATGACACATGCCATCAGAATGTTCCATGTCCTTCTCATCAAAATGCTCCATGACCTTGTCATCACAATGTTCCCAGACCACTGTAATCACAGTGCTCCATGCCCCTTTTCCTATCAATGGTCCATGAACCCTGACATCACAGTGCATCATGCCCATCATCATAATGCTTCTGGCTATTGTCAGCACAATGAAATCAAAATTCTCTATGACCTCTGTCATCACAATTCTCCATGACCCAAAGCATCACAATACTCCATGAACATTTTCATAACAATGCTCCATGACCCTTGTCATCACAATGATCCATGCCCTTCTCATCCCAATGCTCCATGACCCCTGTATTCACAATGCTCCGTGGCACTTGTCATCAGAGTTCTCCATGACACATGTCATCACAATGCTCCATGACTTTGTCAGCAAAATGCTACATGACCTTGTCATTACAATGCTCTATGTGCTTGTCATCACAATACTCCATTACCACTGTCATCACAATCCTCCATGAAACTTTTGATCACATTGCTTCATGCCTTTGTCATCACAATGCTCCATGCTCCTTGAAATCAAAATGATCCATGACCTCTGTCATCACAATGCTCCAAAATCTTGTGATCACAATGTTCCATAACACTTGTCATCACAACGCTCCATGATGCCTGTCATCACAATACTCAATGCCATTTTCATCACAATGCACCATGATCTTTGTCATCACAATTCTCAATACACTTGTCATCACAACGCTCCCTGACACTTGTCGTCACAATGCTCCTTGAACCCTGTCACCAAAGGCTCCATGACATTTTCATCACAAGGCCCCATGCCGTTTTCATCAAACTGATCGATGTCATTGTCATCAAAATATTCCACAAGCTTGTCATCAGAATGTTCCATGACCCTTGTCATCATAATTCTTCATGCACTTGTCAGCAAAATGCTCCCTGACCCTTGTCATCACAATGCTCCAAGCCATTGTCATCACAATGCTCCATTACCTTTGTCATCACAATCCTCCATGACACTTGGCATCACAATGCTCCATGCCATTGTCATCACAATGGGCCATTACATATGTTATCACAATGCGCCCTGACACCTCTCTTCACAATACTGCATGACCTGGTCATCAAAATGCTCCATGCCCTTATCATCACAAATCGCCATTCCAACTCTCATCGAATAATCCATGAAACTTATTAGACCAATGCTCCATGCCCTTGTCATCACAATGCTCCATGCCCTTCTTATCACAATGCTCCATGACCCCTGTCATCAAAATGTTCCGTGACTACAGTCTTCAAAATGATTCATGACCTTTGTCATCACAATGGTCCATGCCCTCATCATCAACAGTCTCTGTGACATTTTAACCACAATGCTCCATGAACTTTTCATCACAATGCTCTGTGGCCCTTGTCATCGCAATGCTCTATGCCTTTCTCTGCACAATGCTCCATGACCATTGTCATCACAATGCTCCATGCGCTTGTCAGCACAATGCTCCATGACACATGTCATCACAATGCTCCATGCGCTTGTCATCACAGTGCTCCACAATCTTGTCATCACAATGCTCCATAAACCTTGTCATCACAATGCTCCATGCGCTTCTCATCACAATGCTCTCTCACAACTGATATCACAATGTTACATCACTATTCGTCACAATACTCCCTCACCCCTGTCATCACAATGTTCCATGACTCCTGTCATTACAATGCTACATGCATTATCATCACAATGTTCGATGACCACTGACATCAAAATGTTACATAACCCCTGTCATCAAAATGCTCCATGACCATTTTCATCAACATGCTCCATAACCCGTGACATCACAATGTTCCATAACCCCTGTCATCAAAATATTCCATGACATTTTTCATCAAATTGCTCCATGACCCTGTCATCACAATGCTTCCTGCCCTTCTCATCACAATGCAAAACGCCCTTGTCATCAAAATGCACCATGACCTTTGTCATCACAAAGATCTATGACCCTTGGCATAACAATGCTCCAAGTCATTGTCATCACAATGCACCATGAACGCTCTCATCACATTGCTTCATGCCCTTGTCATCACATAGCTCCATGACACATGTCATCAGAATGCTCCATGGCCTCATCACAGTGTTCCTTTCACATGCCATCACAATGCTCCATTACCCCTGTCATAACAATGCTCCATGACCCCTGCAATCACAATGTTCCACGGCCTTGTCATCACAAGGCTCCATGACACTTGTCAACAAAATGATCCAAGACCCCTGTAATCACAATGATCTATGCCCCTTTTCAACACAATGCTCCATGAACCCTGTCATCACAATGCCTCATGCCCATCATCATGCTTCATGCTATTGTCAGCACAATTAAATCAAAATTCTTCATGACCTCTGTCATAACAATGATCCAAACACTTGTGATCACATTATTCCATAACACTTGTCATCACAATGCCCCATGACGCTCGTCACGACAATTATCCATGGTCTTCTCATCACAGTGCTCCATGACCTTTTTCATCCCAATGCTCAATACACTTGTCATCACAATGCTCCCTGACACTTGTCGTCAGTATGCTCCTTGAACCCTGTCATGACAAAGCTCCATGCCTTTTTCATCACAATGATCCATGCCCTTTTCATCACAATGCTCCTAGAACCCTGTAATCACAATGTTCCATGCCCTTGTCATCACAAAGCTCAATGACGCATATCTTCAGAATGCTCCTTCGCCTGCTCCTCACAATGCTCCATACCCATGTCATCACAATGTTCCAAGACCCCTGTAATCACAATGGTCCATGCCCCTTTTCATCAGTATGCTCCAAGAGATTTGTCATCACAGTGCTCCATGGTTTTCTCATCACAATGCTCCAGGACCTTGTCATCACAATGCTTCACGACCTTGCAATGAAAATTCTCAATGGCCCTTGTCATCATAATGCTCCAAGCCCTAGTCATCACAATGCTCCATTTTATTTGTCATCAAAGTCCTCCATTACATTTGGTATCACAATGCTCCCTGCCATTGTCATTGCAATGGACCATGACATATGTCATCACAATGCTCCATGACACCTGTCTTCACAATAATCCACGACCTTCTCATGACAATGATCCGTGCCCTTGTCATCACAATGCACCATGTCCACTGTCATCACAATAATCTATGAAATTTGTCAGACCAATAGTCCATGCCCCTGTCACCACAATGCTCCGTGCCCTTGTCATCACAATTCTCCAGGCCCTTGTCATCACAGTACTCCATGACCCCTGTCATCACAATGCTCCGTGACTCCAGTCAACACAATGCTTCATAAGATTTGTCATCACAGTTGTCCATGCCCGCGTCATCACAAGGCTCTCTGACTTTTGTAACCACAGTGCTCCATGAACTTTTCATCACAATGCTCCGTGATACTTGTCATCACAATGCTCCATGCCTTTGTCAGAAAAATGCTCCATGACCCTTGTCATCACAATGTGCCATGCGCTTTTCATCACAAGGGTCCACATATTTGTCATAGCAATGCTCCATAAACCCTGTAATCACAATGCTCTATGCCCCTTTTCATCTCAATGAACCATGAACCCTGTCATCACAATGCACAATGCCCATCATCATAATGCTTCATGCTATTGCCATCACAGTGAATTCAAAATGCTCCATGATCTCTGTCATAACAATGCTCCAAACCCTTGGGATCATAATATTCCATAACACTTGTCATCACAGTGCCCCATGACACTCGTCATCACAATTATCCATGGTCTTCTCGTCACAATGCTCCATGACCTTTGTCATCACAATGCTCAATACACTTGTCATCAAAATGCTCCCAGACACTTGTTTTCTGTATGCTCCTTGAACCCTGTCATGACAAGGATCCATGCCTTTTTCATCACACTGATCCATGCCCTTTTCCTCACAATGCTCCAAGACCCCTTTAAACACAATGCTCCATGCCCTTGTCATCACAAAGCTCAATGAAACATGTCTTCAGATTGCTCCTTGGCCTTCTCCTCACAATGTTCCATGCCCATGTCATCACAATGTTCCAAGACCCCTGTAATCACAATGGTCCATGCCCCTTTTCATCAGTATGCTCCATGAGATTTGTCATCACAAGTCTCTATGGATTTCTCATCACAATGCTCCAGGACCTTGTCATCACAATGCTTCACGACCTTGCAATGAAAATTCTCAATGGCCCTTGTCATCATAATGCTCCAAGCCCTAGTCATCACAATGCTCCATTTTATTTGTCATCAAAATCCTCCATTACATTTGGCATCACAATGCTCCCTGCCATTGTCATTGCAATGGACCATGACATATGTCATCACAATGCTCCATGACACCTGTCTTCACAATAATCCACGACCTTCTCATCACAATGATCCGTGCCCTTGTCATCACAATGCACCATGTCCACTGTCATCACAATAATCTATGAAATTTGTCAGACCAATAGTCCATGCCCCTGTCACCACAATGCTCCATGCCCTTGTCATCACAATGCTCCATGACCCCTGTCATCACAATGCTCCGTGACTCCAGTCATCACAATGCTTCATAACATTTGTCATCACAGTGGTCCATGCCCGCATCAGCAAAAGGCTCTGTGACCTTTATAACCACAATGCTCCATGAACTTTTCATCACAATGCTCCGTGACCTTTGTCATCAACATGCTCCATGCCTTTGTCAGAAAAATGCTCCTTGACCCTTGTTATCACAATGTGCTACGCGCTTTTCATCACAACGGTCCACAAATTTGTCATGGTAATGCTCCATAAACCTTGTAATCACAATGCTCCATGCCCTTCTCATCACAATGCTCCATTACCCCTGTCATAACAATGCTCCATGACCACTGCCATCACAATATTCCACGGCATTGTCATCACAAGGCTCCATGACACTTGTCATCACAATGCTCCAAGACCCCTGTAATCACAATGCTCCATGCACTTGTCATCACAAAGCTCCATGACACATGCCATCAGAATGTTCCATGTCCTT
This sequence comes from Mesoplodon mirus, assembly GCF_964341445.2. Classification (NCBI taxonomy): domain Eukaryota; kingdom Metazoa; phylum Chordata; class Mammalia; order Artiodactyla; family Ziphiidae; genus Mesoplodon; species Mesoplodon mirus. The sequence continues at coordinate 7,769,754 of NW_028295817.1, forward strand.
CTCATCAAAATGCTCCATGCCCTTGTCATCACAATGTTCCCAGACCACTGTAATCACAGTGCTCCATGCCTCTTTTCCTATCAATGGTCCATGAACCCTGACATCACAGTGCATCATGCCAATCATCATAATACTTCTGGCTATTGTCAGCACAATGAAATCAAAATTCTCTATGACCTCTGTCATCACAATGCTCCATGACCCAAAGCATCACAATACTCCATGAACATTTTCATCACAATGCTCCATGACCCTTGTCATCACAATGATCCATGCCCTTCTCATCCCAATGCTCCATGACCCCTGTATTCACAATGCTCCGTGGCACTTGTCATCAGAGTTCTCCATGACACATGTCATCACAATGCTCCATGACTTTGTCAGCAAAATGCTACATGACCTTGTCATTACAATGCTCTATGTGCTTTTCATTACAATACTCCATTACCACTGTCATCACAATCCTCCATGAAACTTTTGATCACATTGCTTCATGCCTTTGTCATCACAATGCTACAAAGCCTTGTGATCACAATGTTCCATAACACTTGTCATCACAACGCTCCATGATGCCTGTCATCACAATACTCAATGCCCTTTTCATCACAATGCACCATGATCTTTGTCATCACAATTCTCAATACACTTCTCATCACAACGCTCCCTGACACTTGTCGTCACAATGCTCCTTGAACCCTGTCACCAAAGGCTCCATGACATTTTCATCACAAGGCCCCATGCCGTTTTCATCAAACTGATCGATGTCATTGTCATCAAAATATTCCACAAGCTTGTCATCAGAATGTTCCATGACCCTTGTCATCATAATTCTTCATGCACTTGTCAGCAAAATGCTCCCTGACCCTTGTCACCACAATGCTCCAAGCCATTGTCATCACAATGCTCCATTACCTTTGTCATCACAATCCTCCATGACACTTGGCATCACAATGCTCCATGCCATTGTCATCACAATGGGCCATTACATATGTTATCACAATGCGCCCTGACACCTCTCTTCACAATACTGCATGACCTGGTCATCAAAATGCTCCATGCCCTTATCATCACAAATCGCCATTCCAACTCTCATCGAATAATCCATGAAACTTATTAGACCAATGCTCCATGCCCTTGTCATCACAATGCTCCATGCCCTTCTTATCACAATGCTCCATGACCCCTGTCATCAAAATGTTCCGTGACTACAGTCATCAAAATGCTTCATGACCTTTGTCATCACAATGGTCCATGCCCTCATCATCAACAGTCTCTGTGACATTTTAACCACAATGCTCCATGAACTTTTCATCACAATGCTCTGTGGCCCTTGTCATCGCAATGCTATATGCCTTTCTCAGCACAATGCTCCATGACCATTGTCATCACAATGCTCCATGCGCTTGTCAGCACAATGCTCCATGACACATGTCATCACAATGCTCCATGCGCTTGTCATCACAGTGCTCCACAATCTTGTCATCACAATGCTCCATAAACCTTGTCATCACAATGCTCCATGCGCTTCTCATCACAATGCTCTCTCACAACTGATATCACAATGTTACATCACTATTCGTCACAATACTCCCTCACCCCTGCCATCACAATGTTCCATGACTGCTGTCATCACAATGCTACATGCATTATCATCACAATATTAGATGACCACTGACATCACAATGTTACATAACCCCTGTCATCAAAATGCTCCATGACCATTTTCATCAACATGCTCCATAACCCGTGACATCACAATGTTCCATAACCCCTGTCATCAAAATATTCCATGACATTTTTCATCAAATTGCTCCATGACCCTGTCATCACAATGCTTCCTGCCCTTCTCATCACAATGCAAAACGCCCTTGTCATCAAAATGCACCATGACCTTTGTCATCACAAAGATCTATGACCCTTGGCATAACAATGCTCCAAGTCATTGTCATCACAATGCACCATGAACGCTCTCATCACATTGCTTCATGCCCTTGTCATCACATAGCTCCATGACACATGTCATCAGAATGCTCCATGGCCTTCTCATCACAGTGTTCCTTTCCCATGCCATCACAATGCTCCATTACCCCTGTCATAACAATGCTCCATGACCCCTGCAATCACAAAGTTCCACGGCCTTGTCATCACAAGGCTCCATGACACTTGTCAACAAAATGATCCAAGACCCCTGTAATCACAATGATCCATGCCCCTTTTCAACACAATGCTCCATGAAACCTGTCATCACAATGCTCCGTGACCCCAGTCATCACAATGCTTCATAACATTTGTCATCACAGTGGTCCATGCCCACGTCAGCAAAATGCTCTGTGACCTTTATAACCACAATGCTCCATGAACTTTTCATCACAATGCGCCGTGACCTTTGTCATCAACATGCTCCATGCCTTTGTCAGAAAAATGCTCCTTGACCCTTGTCATCACAATGTGCTACGTGCTTTTCATCACAACGGTCCACAAATTTGTCATGGTAATGCTCCATAAACCTTGTAATCACAATGCTCCATGCCCTTCTCATCACAATGCTCCATTACCCCTGTCATAACAATGCTCCATGACCACTGCCATCACAATATTCCACGGCATTGTCATCACAAGGCTCCATTACACTTGTCATCACAATGCTCCAAGACCCCTGTAATCACAATGCTCCATGCACTTGTCATCACAAAGCTCCATGACACATGCCATCAGAATATTCCATGTCCTTCTCATCAAAATGCTCCATGCCCTTGTCTTCACAGTGCTCCAAGACACCTGTAATCACAATGCTCCATGCCCCTATTCATCTCAAAGCTCCATGAACCCTGTCATCACAATGCACCATGCCCATCCTCATAATGCTTCCGGCTATTGTCAGCACAATGTAATCAAAATTCTCCATGACCTCTGTCATCACAATACTCCATGAACATTTTCAGCCCAATGCTCCATGACCATTGTCATCACAATGATCCATGCCCTTGTCATCCCAATGCTCCATGAACCCTGTATTCACAATGCTCTGTGAGGCTTGTCATCACAGTGCTCCATGACACATGTCATCACAATGCTCCATGGCCTTCTCATCACAGTGTTCCTTTCCCATGCCATAACAATGCTCCATTACCCCTGTCATAACAATGCTCCATGACCCCTGCAATCACAATGTTCCACGGCCTTGTCATCACAAGGCTCCATGACACTTGTCAACAAAATGATCCAAGACCCCTGTAATCACAATGATCCATGCCCCTTTTCAACACAATGCTCCATGAACCCTGTCATCACAATGCCTCATGCCCATCATCATAATGCTTCATGCTATTGTCAGCACAATTAAATCAAAATTCTTCATGACCTCTGTCATAACAATGATCCAAACACTTGTGATCACATTATTCCATAACACTTGTCATCACAATGCCCCATGACGCTCGTCACGACAATTATCCATGGTCTTCTCATCACAATGCTCCATGACCATTTTCATCACAATGCTCAATACACTTGTCATCAAAATGCTCCCTGACATTTGTCGTCAGTATGCTCCTTGAACCCTGTCATGACAAAGCTCCATGCCTTTTTCATCACAATGATCCATGCCCTTTTCATCACAATGCTCCTAGAACCCTGTAATCACAATGTTCCATGCACTTGTCATCACAAAGCTCAATGACGCATATCTTCAGAATGCTCCTTCGCCTTCTCCTCACAATGCTCCATACCCATGTCATCAAAATGTTCCAAGACCCCTGTAATCACAATGGTCCATGCCCCTTTTCATCAGTATGATCCAAGAGATTTGTCATCACAGTGCTCCATGGTTTTCTCATCACAATTCTCCAGGACCTTATCATCACAATGCTTCACGACATTGTCCTGAAAATTCTCAATGGCACTTGTCATCATAATGCTCCAAGCCCTAGTCCTCACAATGCTCCATTATATTTGTCATCACAATCCTCCATTACATTTGGCATCACAATGCTCCCTGCCTTTGTCATCGCAATGGACCATGACATATGTCAACACAATGCTCCCTTACACCTATCTTCACAATACTCCATGACCTTCTCATCACAATGATCCATGCCCTTGTCATCACAATGCACCATGTCCCCTGTCATCACAATAATCTATGAAACTTGTCAGACCAATGATCCATGCCCCTGTCATCAAAATGCTCCGTGCCCTTGTCATCACAATTCTCCAGGCCCTTGTCATCACAGTACTCCATGACCCCTGTCATCACAATGCTCCGTGACTCCAGTCAACACAATGCTTCATAAGATATGTCATCACAATTGTCCATGCCTGCGTCATCAGAAGGCTCTCTGATTTTTGTAACCACAGTGCTCCATGAACTTTTCATCACAATGCTCCGTGATACTTGTCATCACAATGCTCCCTGCCCTTCTCATCACAATGCACAACGCCCTTGTCATCAAAATGCTCCATGACCTTTGTCATCACAAAGATCCATGACACTTGGCATCACAATGCTCCATGTCATTGTCATCACAATGCTCCATGAACACGCTCATCACATTGTTCCATGCCCTTGTCATCACAAAGCTCCATGACACATGTCTTCAGAATGCTCCATGGCCTTCTCATCACAATGCTCCATGCCCTTGCCGTCAAAATGCTCCATTACCCCTGTCATAACAATGCTCCATGACCCCTGCCATCACGATGTTCCGTGGCCTTGTCATCACAAGGCTCCATGACCCTTCTCATCACAATGCTCCAAGACCCATGTAATCACAATGATCCATGCCCATTTTTCATCTCAATGATCAATGAACCCTATCATCACAATGCACCATGCCCATCATCATAATGCTTCATGCTATTGTCATCACAATGAAATCAAAATGCTCCATGACCTCAGTCATAACAATGCTCAAAAAACTTGTGATCACAATATTCCATAACACTTGTCATCACAGTGCCCCATGACACTCGTCATCACAATTATCCATGTTCTTCTCATCACAATGCTCCATGACCTTAGTCATCACAATGCTCAATACACTTGTCATCAAAATGCTCCCTGACACTTGGTGTCTGTATGCTCCTTGAACCCTGTCATGACAAGGCTCCATGCCTTTTTCAACAGAATGATCAATGCCTTTTTAATCACAATGCTCCAACACCCATGTAATCACAATGCTCCATGCCCTTGTCATCACAAAGCTCAATGACGCATGTCATCAGAATGCTCCATGGCCTTCTCATCACAATGCTCCATGCCCTTGTCATCACAATGCTCCAAGACCCCTGTAATCACAATGCTCCATGTCTCTTTTCATCAGAATGCTCCATGAGACTTGTCATCACAAGTCTCCATTGTCTTCTCATCAAAGTGCTCTAGGAACTTGACATCAAAATGCTCCATGATCCCTGTCATCACAATACTCCATGAATATTTTCAGCCCAATGCTCCATGACCTTCTCATCAAAATGCTCCATGACCCCTGTCATCACAATACTCCATGAACATTTTCAGCCCAATGCTCCATGACCCTTGTCATCACAATGATCCATGCCCTTGTCAGCCCAATGCTCCATGACCCCTGTATTCACAATGCTCCGTGACTCTTGCCATCACAGTGCTCCATGACACCTGTCATCACAATGCTCCATGACTTTGTCAGCAAAATGCTACCTGACCATGTCATTGTGATGCTCTATTCGTTTGTCATCACAATACTCCATTACCATTGTCATCACAATCCTCCATGAACCTTGGGATCATATTGCTTCATGCCCTTGTCATCACAATGCTCCATGCTCCTTGAAATCAAAATGATCCATGACTTCTGTCATCACAATGCTCAAAACCCTTGTGATCACAGTGTTCCATAACACTTGTCATCACAACGCTGCATGATGCCTGTCATCACAATACTCCATGCCCTTTTCATCACAATGCTCCAAGACTTTTTCATCACAATTCTCAATACACTTGTCATCACAATGTCCCATGCCATTTTCATCACAATGCTCCATGCCATTGTCATCAAAATACTCCACCAGCTTGTCATCAGAATACTCCATGACCCTTTTCATCACAATTCTCCATGCACCTGTCAGCACAATGCTCCGTGACCCTTGTCATCACAATGCTCCAAGCCATTGTCATCACAATGCTCCATTACCTTTGTCATCAGAATCCTCCATGACACTTGGCATCACAATGCTCCATGCCATTGTCATCACTATGGGCCATTACATATGTCATCACAATGCTCCCTGACACCTGTCTTCACAGTACTGCATGACCTGGTCATCACAATGCTCCATGCCCTTGTCATCACAATGCACCATTCCAACTGTCATCACAATAATCCATGAAACTTATTAGACCAATGCTCCATTCCCTTGTCATCACAAGGCTCCATGCCCTTGTTATCACAATGGTCCATGACCCCTGTCATCACAATGCTCCATGCCTCCTTTCATCACAATGCTTCATTACATTTGTCATCACAGTGGTCCATGCCCTAGTCATCAACAGTCTCTGTGACATATTTAACCACAATGCTCCATGAACTTTTCATCACAATGCTCTTTGACCCTTGTTATCACAATGCTCTATGCCTTTCTCAGCACAATGCTCCATGACCCTCGTCATCACCATGCTCCATGCGCTTGTCAGCACATTGTTCCATGACCCATGTCATCACAATGCACCCTGCACTTTTCATCACTGTGCTCCACAATCTTGTCACCACAATGCTCCATGCACTTCTCATCAAAATGCTCTCTCAACACTGATATCACAATGTTACATCACTATTCATCACAATACTCCCTCACCCCTGTCATCATAATGTTCCATTACTTCTGTCTTTGCAATGCTACATGCACTTATCATCACAAAGTTCGATGACCCCTGACATCATAATGTTCCATAACCCCTGTCATCAAAATGCTCCATAACACTTTTCCACAAAATGCTCAATGACCCCTGACATCACAATGTACCATAACACCTGTCATCAAAATATTCCATGACCCTTTTCATCAAATTGCTCTATAACCCTGTCATCACAATGCTCCCTGCCCTTCTCATCACAATGTACCACGCCCTTGTCATCAAAATGCTCCATGACCATTGTCATCACAAGGATCCATGACCCTTTGCATCTCAATGCTCCATGCCATTGTCATCACAATGCTCCATGAACCCTCTAAACACAATGCTCCATGCACATTTGCATCTCAATGCTCCATGAACCCTGTCATCAAAATGCACCATGTCCATCATCATAATGCTTCAGGCTATTGTCATCACAATGAAATCAAAATATTCGATGATCTATCTCATCACAATCCTCCAAATCCTTGTGATCACAATGTTCCATAACACTTATCATCACAACGTCACTTGACGCTCATCATCACAATTATCCATGGTCTTCTCATCACAGTGCTCCATGATCTTTGTCATCACAGTGCTCTATACACTTGTCATCACAATGCTCCCTGACACTTGTCATCAGTATGCTCCTGGAACACTGTCATGACAAGGCTCCATACCATTTTCATAACAATGATCCATGCCAATTTCATCACAATGCTCCAAGACACCAGTAATCACAATGCTCCATGCCCTTGTCATCACAATGCCCCAAGACCTCTGTAATCAGAATACTCCATGCCCCTTTTCATCAGAATGCTCCATGAGACTTGTTATTACAAGGCTCCATGGTCTTCTCATCACAATTCTCCAGGAACTTTTCATCACAGTGCTCCATTCCCTTGTCATCACTAGGCTCCATGACCCCTGTCCTCACAATACTTCCTGAACATTTTCAGTCCAATTCTCCAGGAACTTCTCATCACAATGCTTCATGATCCCTATCATCACAATGCTCCATGACCACTGTCATCACAACGCTCCATGATCCCTAAAAACACAGTGATCCAGGACTCTTGTCATCACAATGCTCCATTACCTAGTCAGCACAATGTTCCATGAACATTTTCAGCCCAATGCTCCATGACACTTGTCATCACAATGATCCATGCCCTTGCCATCCCAATGCTCCATGACCCCTATAATCACAATGATCCGTGATGCTTCTCATCACAGTGCTCTATGACCCTTATCATCACAATGCTCCATGCCTGTGTCAGCAAAATGCTACATGACATTGTCATCAAAATGCTCCATTTGCTTGTCATCACAGTACTCCCTTACCATTGTCATCAAAATCCTCCATGAACATTGGGATCACATTGATTCATGCCCTTGTCATCCCAATGCTCCATGCTCCTTGAAAACAAAATGATCCATGACTTCTATCATCACAATGCTCCAAACCCTTGTGATCACAATGTTCCATAACACTTGTCATCACAACGCTCCATGATGCCTGTCATCACAATACTCCATGCCCTTTTCGTCAAAATTCTCCATGATCTTTTTCATCACCATTCGCAATACACTTGTCATCACAATGTTCCCTGACATTTGTCGTCAGAATGCTCCTTGAAACCTGTCATGAAATGGATTCATGCCTATTTCATCACAATGCTCCATGCCCTTTTCATCACAATGCTCCATGCCATTGTCGTCACAATACTGAACAAGCTTGTCATTAGAATGCTCCATGACACTTGTCATCACAATGCTCCATGGCCACTGTCATCACAATGCTCCATACCCCTTGTCATTACTGTGCTCCATGACGCTCGTCATCACAATTATCCATGGTCTTCTCATCACAATGCTCTACACCCTTGTCATCAAAATGCTCCATGACCCTTGTCATCACAATTCTCCATGGCCACTGTCATCACAATGCTCCATACCCCTTGTCATTACTGTGCTCCATGACGCTCGTCATCACAGTTATCCATGGTCTTCTCATCACAATGCTCTACGCCCTTGTCATCAAAATGCTCCATGACCCTTGTCATCACAATGCTCCATGGCCACTGTCATCACAATGCTGCATTCCCCTTGTCATTACAGTGCTCCATGACGCTCGTCATCACAGTTATCCATGGTCTTCTCATCACAATGCTCCACGGTCTTTCCATCACAGTGCTCCATGCCCTGGTCATCAAAATGCTCCATGTCCCTTGTCATCACAATTCTCCTCGTTCTTGGCATCACTATGCTCCATGACACTTCTCATCACCGTGTTACATGATTTGTCATCACAATTCTCTATGCACTTGTCATCGCAATGCTCCATGACCCCTGTCATAGGAAGCTCCATGTGCTTCTCATCACAATGCTTCATGAACTTGTCATAAAAATTCTCAATGGCCCTTGTCATCACAATGCTCCTTGCCCTTGTCATCACAATGCTCCATGTCCATTGTCATCACAATGCTCCAAGCCCTTGTCATCAAAATGCTCCATTACATTTGTCATCACAATCCTCCATGACACTTGGCATCACAATGTTCCATTCCATTGTCATCGCAATGGACCATGACATATGTCATCACAATGCTCCCTGAGACCTGTCTTCAAAATACTCCATGACCTTCTCATCACAATGCTCCATGCCTTTGTCATCACATTGCACCATGCCCACTGTCATCACAATAATCCATGAAACATGTCAGGCCAATGCTCCATGCCCCTGTCATCACAATGCTCATTGCCTTTTCATCAAAATGCTCTATGACCCCTGTCATCACAATGCTCCGTGACTCCAGTCATCACAATGCTTCATGACCTTTGTCATCACAATGGTCCATGCCCTCGTCATCACAAGGCTCTGTGACATTTGTCACCAAAATGCTCCATGAAATTTTCATCACAATGCTCGGTGACCCTTGTCATCACATTGCTCCATGTCTTTGTCAGCACAGTGCTCCATGACCCATGTCATCACAATGCGCCATGTGCTTGTCATCACAATGTTCCACAATCTTGTCATCACAATGCTCCATAAAACTTGTCATCACAATGCTCCATGCACTTCTTATCAAAATGCTCTCTCACGAATTATATCAAAATGTTCCCTCACTAGTCATCACAATACAACCACTCCCCTGTCATCACAATGGTCCACAACACCGTCATGAAAATGTTCCATGACTCCTGACATCACAATGTTCCATAACAACTGTCATCAAAATGTTCCATGACAATTTTCATCAAATTGCTCCATGACCCTGTCATCACAATGCTCCCTGCCCTTCACAAGAGAATTCACCACACCCTTGTCATCAAAATGCTCCATGACCTTTGTCATCACAAAACTCCATGACCCTTGGCATCACAATGCTCCATGCCATTGTCATCACAATGCTCCAAAAACCTCTCATCACATCGTTCCAAGCCCTTGTCATCACAGGATCCATGATGCTTTTCATCACAATGCTCGATGCCATTCTTCTCACAATGCTCCATGCGCTTGTCATTACAATCCTCCATGAACCATGTATCACAGTGTTCCGTGCCGTTGTTATCTCAATGCTCCTTGCTCCCTCTCATCACAATAATCCATGAAACATATCAGACCAATATTCCATGCCCTTTTCATCACAATGATCCAAGACTCCTCTAATCATAATTCTCCATGCCCCTTTTCATCTCAATGCACCATGAACGCTGTCATCACAATGCACCAATGCACATCATCATAATGCTTCATGCTATTGTCATCACAATGAAATCTAAATGCTCTATGACCTCTGTCATCACAAAGCTCCAAATCCTTGTGATCACAATATTCCATAACACTTATCATCACAGCTCCCCATAACGCTCGTCATCACAATTATCCAAGGTCTTCTAATCACAATGCTCCATGACATTTGTCATCACAATGCTCAATACCCTTGTCATCACAATGGTCCCTGACACTTGTCATCAGTATGCTCCTTGAGCCCTGTCATGACAAGGCTCCATGCCTTTTTCATCACAATGTTACATGCCCTTTTCCTCACAGTGCTCCAAGACCCCTGTAATCACAATGCTCCATGCCCTTGTCATCACAAAGCTCCATGATGCATGTCATCAGAACGCTCCATGATATTCTCATCCCCATGTTCAATGCCCTTGTCATCAAAATGCTCCAAGACCCCTGTAATCACAATGCTCCATGACCCTTTTCATCAGAATGCTCCATGAGACTTGTCATCACATGGCTCCATGGTCTTCTCATCACAGTGCTCCAGTACCTTTTCATCACAATGCTCCTTGACCCCTGTCATCACAATACTCCATGAACATTTTCAGCCCAATGCTCCATGACGTTCTCATCACAATGCTCCATGACCTCTGTCATCACAATGCTCCATGACCACTGTCATCACAATGCTCCATGAACCGTGACAACACAATGATCCTGGACACTTGTCATCAAAATGCTCCATGCCCTTGTCATCCCAATGCTCCATGAACACTTTAATCACAATGATCCATGACGCTTGTCATCACAGTGCTCCATGAACCTTGTCATCACAATGCATTTGTCAGCAAAATGATACATAATCTTGTCATCACAATGCTCCATGTGCTTGTCATCACAATCCTCCATGACCCTTGGGATCATATTGCTTTATGCCCTTGTCATCTCTATCTTGCTTTTCTGGTTTTTACAGATTTTCTGATGCCCTTTTTGACCGGTGGGATGCGACAATTCTTTGTAGTGTGGATTTGCATTGTGCGCTTGCTTGATTGGCCAAAAAGGGCCTGTGACTTTTCTCCTGAATATATTCAGGAGAAAATCATACGCTGTTTTTGGCCAAGTGCAACATTCTCGAAGTTGTGATGCCTTTCCTGTGCTTTAAAGGCGATTCCAATTTACCTCTTGAAATATGTTTTGTGCAATTCTGCCTCATTTTCAAGTCCGCTTTGTTGCCTTCCCTCAACAGATTTTTGGAAGACAGTAGTCCTTTGTAACTGCAGGTTTTTGATTTGCTTTGCCCCTGAGCTCCAATTTTCAAATCCCATTATTGGGAGTTGACTGCAAATCCACAATTTTGCTTCAGGAACTATACTGGTTCCAGGTGTGGCTATACTGGTTGCCTGTGGGTGGCTGAGGCTTTGGTTAATTCTTCTTCCTGACGGGAATTTAGAGTGACATGTGTCCGTCCAAATGCCTACATCTACTCTCTGATTGGTTCTCCCTCTTCTCTTTCATCCTCTGCACAATTAGCAAACTGTGCGAACCAGGAGGTTATAGGGGATGACTCTCCTAAGTTGGGAGATTGATAGTAAAGTTGTTGGAATGCCAAACTGTAGCACAAGGAGAGGAAAAAGTAGGAGACTTTCAGAAACCTTTCGCCATCACAGGGTGTCCATTCTCTAGGTTTCCCATACATGTTATAACTGTAGTGATATTCCCTTCTACCTGGAAATTTGGGAGCCATGGAATGGTGGCATGCATTACTACTTTAAAGGGTCTGCATTTTCTCTCCCAATCTCACCAGTCCTCTCAGTCCCAAGTGTCCAGCCTTATGTCTCATCCAGCTGTCTGTGCAGATAGGGTCATTCTAGGTTTCATCAGAACCCCTGAAGGAATTGTGTAAGAATTTCGCTGTTTTTTTGTTTTGTTTTTGAAATTCATTTTTATAATAGGGTTGAGCTGATTTTCCCTGACGTGTTTATGCCGGTCTAGACTCACTTGATTCCCTTACAGAGGCATATCAATACATAGGTTTTAAGATTCTTACTAATCAGATATATTCCTCTGTGGGGAATAGGGGTTTTGAGTCCCGTTCACTGAGGAAGGTGTAGGTCTTGTCTATTCTGTATTTGGTTTATGGAATGGTACCTGTGCTAATATCAAACTCTGGCTTTATGCATCACCCCACCTCTCCTTTCCCCTTAAGGAGGCATAAGAGTGTTTTCTAAATGTGAGACGCTGCTCTCTTTCCTAATTCAGTTCATGTGTTGTGATGTTGACATTCCCTCACTAAGTGATATCTTATGATAAGATTCTTTTTCTGTGTGACTAATTTCCCTTAGAATCATCATACCTAAATCCTCTCATTATGCTGCTACTGGCCTTATGACATTGATTTCACGTCTGAGTGATATTTCATTGTACAAAATTACCACAAGTTCTTTATGCATTTCTCTTTTTCCTGGGATAGTTTAGGTGTACCGAAGTTGAGGTTCTTGTATGCAGAGCAGCCCTAAACTTTGGGGTGCCTGTGTCTTGTTGATATTTAGTCTTCCCAAGTTATATGTCCATGAGTTGAAGTCCCCTTTGCTCAGGGGCTTTGTATTTTAGATGTTTTAGGAAACAGCATACACTTCTTCAGAGTAGCTCTTGGATATTTATACCCCACCCAACAGTGTGACTAGTCTCCCTGTTTTCCATGGCCTCTCCTGCATTTTTGATTTGTACACATTTTTTGGATGGACTTTCTGAGCAGTGGAAATTGAGACTTCTTTATTGTGCGGATTTGCATTTCCCCCTTGCTTGGTTGGCCAAAAACTCTCTATGTGTTTTTTTCCTGAAGATATTCACGAAAAAAACGCATACACCCTTTTGCCCAACTGCATCATTTTAGAAATTCTGCTGCTTTTCATATGCTTTAAATGTGAGTACAATCTACCTTTTGTAAAATGTTTCCTGCAATTCTGCCTCTCATTCAGAACCTCTTCGTTGCCTTACCTGAATATATTTTTGGACGTTGGTTATCATTTATATCTTTGCAGGTCTTTGAATTGTCTGCTCCTGAGCTCCATTTTGCAACTCGCTTTTTTTGTGAGCTGACCGCCAAACCATTGGATTGATTCCACCCCTATTCTGGTTCTGGGGAGGCAGGCTGAGCCTTTGGTTAATATTTTCTTCCTAATGGGAAATTAGAGTGACATGTGCCTGTCAAAACTCCTACAGTTAATCTCTCATTGGTTCCTCCTCTTCCCATTTATCCTCTGCAAAAATTGCAAACTGTGTGAAACAGGAGGTTAAAGGTGCTGATTCTCCAAGTGGGGAGATTGTTAGTAATGTGGCTGGAATTGCGAACCCCAGCACCAGGTGATCAAAAATGAGGTGCATTTTAGACACCTCTTCTGAGCACATGGTGTACATTCATCTCGGTTTCCCAGGCATGTTTTGCTGTCAGAAGATTCCCTTGAAACTGCAGATTTCGGACCCATGGAATGGGTACCAGGCAGTATTACTTTAAAAGGTCTGCATTTCCTCACCCAGCCTCTCTAACATCTCTCAGCGTGCATAGCTTCCAGCCTTATATATCATCCTGCTGTGGGTCTACATGTGTTCAATCCATGTTACATCGTAGCCCTTCAACAAAAGTTGTAAGAATTTTTGTCTGTCTCACTGTTTTTATAAATATTTATAAATTTATTTTTATATTGGTTACAGCTGATTTTCAAAGCTCTGTTTTTTGCTGCTGTACATCCACTTGATTCATGTACTGTGTGACAACAATAAATTCTTTCTCAGATGCCTACGAGTCATATGTATTATTTTCCAGTGACTTGAGTGGACTGAGTGCCGTTCTTTGAGGTACCGTGTAGGCCTTGCCAGTTATTCAATTTGGTACTTGGAATGGTATCTTTGCTAATTTCAACCTCCTGGATAATACCTCACCATTCCCCACCTTTCACATTTAGCAGCCTTATGTCTATTTTCTACATATTTGACTATGTTTCTGTTTTGTAGTTTATTTCATGTGTAGCCATTTTTGATTCCACCTTTAAGTGACATCTTATGATATGTCTTTTTCTTTCTGACATGTGTCACTTAGAATGATCGTATGTAACTCCTCCAGAGTTGTTACAACTGGCCTTATTTCATTGATTTCTGGATGAGTAATATTCCACTCTACATAAGTACCCCATCTCTTTTATCCATTTTATCCTTCCAGGGACATTTAGGTTATATCCAAGTGGAGGCCCTTTTTAACAGAGAGGTGGTAAACGTTGCGGTGCCTGTTTTCTGTCATTTTTTGTTTTTCCCAAGGTATACGCCCATGAGTGCAAGTGCCCTATGCTCTGTAGCTCAGTTTTCAGATGTTTTAGCAAACACAGTACACTTCTCCAGAGTGGCCGTTGGCACATTACATTTCCACTATCAGCCTCACAGGGCTCCCTTTTCTCCTCACCCTGTCCTGCATTTCTGGTGTTTACACTTTATGTGGATGGCCCTTCTGACTGATGTGAAGTGATATATTTTGTAGTATTGATTTCCAGTGCCCACCTGTTTGGTTGGATAAAAAGTGTGAATGGCCTTTACTTGAATATATTCAGAAAAAAATGCATACGCCCTTTTGAGCCCAGTGCATCATTGGCGATGTTCAGCCCCTTTTCTTGTGCTTTAATGAGGAGACCTTTCTAACTCTTCAAATCTGTTTCCTGCCACTCCCCCTTGCTTACAAGTCCTTTTCTGTGACTTACCTCAAGACATTTTTCAACAATAGATATTTTCAACTCTGCAGTTTCATGAAGTTTAGTGCCCCTGAGTTCCATTTTTCAACTTGTGTTTTTGGAAACTGGACACAAAACAGCGGGATTTCCTCTAGCCCTATGCTCCTTCCATGGGCAATTCTAGCCTTCGATGAATTTGTCTTCCAGATTGGAAATTAGAGTGGCATGTGCCTGTCCGAACACCTAAGATTTGTCTCTAAATTTTTCTCATCCTTCCGCTTCATCCTCTGGACAAATTCCAAACTGTGTGCAACAGGATGTTGACGGTGCTGATATCCCCAAGTGAGGAGATTGTTAGGAAAGATGCTGGAGGGGTGAACCCGAGCACCAGGTGATGAGGAGATGAGGTGCCTTTTCCAAACTCTTTCCGATCAAACGGTGTACCATCCTCTATGTGTGACAGGCATGTTTTAGCTGTAGGAAGGGTCCCGTGCATGGAAGGAGAACACCAGGGATTTTTTCCAAATCAGTGCCTCCCCGAACTCCAAACTGGGGAATTTTTAAGCTACGGCTACACGTATGTCCATTAAGGTCCTTGGGAAATAGGCAGAGCCCAAACTTTAGATGATTGAAATCTTCAGGTTCAGAAGCGCACACCATCGGCCTTGCTTAGGTTACATTTTATCTGTCATTGATAGATGATGTCAATAAAAATATCGATTCTTTTTCAGATTATTTCCCCTTATAGGTTATTGCAAAATATTCAGTGTAGTTCCCTGTGCTATACAGTAGTTCCTTGTTGATGATCTATTTTATACATAGCAGTGTGTATGTGTTAATCCCAAACTGTTAATTTATCCCTTCTCCTACCTTTCACCTTTGGTAATAATAAATTATAAGATTTTATAATTCTCAGAAATGGGGGAGCTGAATGAGAGGTATCCTTTTCAATGGAAAAGCATTCAAAACAAGATTGAAGCTTCAGCCAAGAGTATTAGATGTACATCCATGGAAATAAATCACTTCATTTCTCTAATGTTGACCTGACAAATAAGACAGATGTCTTCACTGAACTTGCTTATAGTAAAGTGATGGAAATATCAAATGTAAGTCTTAGAAACATCTTATTTTACCCGAGCATTATACACTGCTCTATGTTAACTACAGTTTGGCTCACACATCTGTTCAATGAAGTTACAATGTTCTCAATTAATGTTACTGATCCTCCAGAGGGAACCCGAACAGGAGTCCCCGTGCCCAGTGTCATTGGAGCCAACAGATCAAGACTGAGTTTGGTTCAGAAGCAAAGGAAACATTATTTTGAAAACCGAATGGAGAGGTGAGAGCATGCACTTCCCCACGGGCTGTGGGCTGGGCTGCTGTGTAGGGATCCCGGCAGCGTCAGTGGGAGTTAGGGGATGGAGCTCTCGAGGGCTGGGTTGGCTGCAGCTCAGGCTCTATGCCGTGAGTCTGCATGGGACTCCGCTAGCTGAGGTGTTGACCCAGCCATTCTGCACTAGGAAATCGGGTCTGAAGTGCCGGGTGTGGGACCTCTGCAAGCGGAACCCTAGGAGCACATGAAATTAGACAAAGCACAAAGGAAAAACAGCTTAGACTTTATTTTATTGCCCAGATTCTCTTTTTATCTCCCAGGAATTTTTGATGAACGTTGCCAGAGACGAACCCCTCCTCTGCTTTTTGTTCCGTTCCTCATTCTTGGGGTGTTGAGGGTGCAGACCCCTCTTTTGTAACTGCTTCATGCTGTGGTGGGAGGCCTGATACGTGGGGGAAGGGGCAAAACGTCTGCCCACCAGCCTCCAGGTGAGGTTGATTGTCCCAAAGCCTCCTGCCTCACTTCTCGTCCGCCTGAGCAGCAGCATTGGAAGTGTTATAGATTCTAATGACCTTTAAGGGTCCAGGAAAGAGATGCGCAGAGATGCTGTGGTGGCAGGTTTCACCCCACCCCACATTTGTTCGGTGACATTAGGCTGACGGTTTTTGCCAGCCTATATGCTCTGACCAGTAGTCTGTGCTTTCTTTAATTAGGTCCCTGAATTAATGTACAAACAGCATCATGTGTCAGAGCCCTGCCCGTGCAACTCCCAGACAGTCCAGGGTCAGTGGTGATCCAGGACCATGACGTCCACTGAGTCAACGGCCTTTAGAAGTAGCCAGCAGTCCAGGCGTTCATATTGGCCACCATCACCGCGGTGTCTGTAGGGTTTTCTATGGTGAAAGCGTGATATACGTTTCCCCCGCCAAGCTTATTAGCTCCCCTCTGGGTGAAGTAAGTCCTGCAAGCAGTAGTCTGCTCTTTCGGGGAACAGTCTTCTTGTTTTCTGAGAGAAACTCCAGGTCAAGTGATGGTCACACGAGTCATCTTGGGGGCCCGTTGCCCCCATTTGCCTCTCTGGAAGTAGGAGTTGGAGGGCCTCCTCACTCGAGGTCAGTGTGTCCACAGAGCGACCCCTACAACTTCAGGACATGATGGGTGGTTAGGATCACCACGTGGGGTCCTTTTCCCTTAGGAGGGAGCTGGCCTTGTGGGCTGCTGATTTCCAGCTTTTTAGATACCCCAGTATCCTGGCCTGATGAGTCGGTGGGCAAAGCCCTTGGGGACCATAGTTTATCATACCTGAAGGGCATTCTTGTGTTGCTCCATTTCAAGTGGTCCCAGTTTTTGCACTAAGGCTCCAAGGGCGATTATCCTTTGACCGGGTATGTAAAAGTCAAAGGGTTTAGCTAAATTAGCGAGTTCCTGGGCAAGGATCTGAATTGATTGCTCTTTCCATTCTTGAAAAGCTGCTTCTGGATTCTATTCAAAAAGATCATCATCTTTTCGTGTCAGTGTTTCATGTAGAGGCCCAGCTATTAGACTGTAGTTAGGGATCCAGATGCAGAAAACCTTGGCCTCCCAAGGAACCCCTAAGCTGTCTTCTAGTTTTAGAAGAGGTAAGGCTGCAAATGGCTTCTTCCCTATCCTGGGATGTGTTTCCCCAAATATCTGTGAGGATGAAGCCCAGGCATGTCACCTGAGCCTGGGATATTTGAGCCTTTTTCTTGGACACCTTCTATCGTTTCTTGGCTAGGTAGTTCAGAGGCGTCTTTAGTAGGCCTGGCGATCAGAATGTCATCTGCACATTGAAGGAGGGTTCCCTTTTACAGAGGTAGAACGTTTAGGTCTTTAGAGGACATTTCCCCAATGATCGTGTGGGGATTTTTGAACCATTGGGGCAGGACGGCCCAGCATTATTGGTTTTGTTGCATGTTGTGTCCTGCCACTCACAAGCCAAAAATTCTTGTGACTCTGAGATGAATGGAATACAGAAGAAGGCATCATTGAAGTGTAATACAGAATGCCATGGCCTGGTGGATGTTAGAATTTCCAGCAGGGTGTAGGAAATAGGAGTTACTGGATGTATATCCTCGGTGGCTTCACTGACTGTCCTGATATCCTTTACCAGGTCTCCAGCAGCCCATGGGGCTCTCGTGGTCAGGCCAATCCCAGGATATGGAGCTCACCTGGGCTGCATCCCGCACCCCACAGCCCACGGGGCTCTCATGTTCAAGTCCCTCCCAGGGTATGGAGCTCACATCTGCAGCTACCCAGCAGCCCATGGGGCTCTCATAGTCTGGCCCTTCCCAGGATACGGAACTCCCCTGGGCCGGTACCCAAGCAGGGCTGGACACACAGGAACTGTGCACATAGCCCACCTTGCAGAGAACCCCCAGCTCACCTGTCACTCACAGCTGACACCGAACACCTCCGAGCAGGACTTGAACTAACAAACAGCAGCTCTGACAGGTCTGTGACCCTGGCTATCACTCTGTGCAGCCTCTCTCTGCCTGGTCTTCCAGACACTTCCACTGCAGCCAGGGCACCAGGCCTCTGTCTCCACCCACCATCACTCCTCTCCCTGACTCCTGGGCTCCTCTCATTAGGAGAGGGTCTTCTTGAAGTTGTTTTCCACTCATGGACCAGATAAAATTATAAGAAAACAAGCCGCAGCTGCAGCCCCTTGTCTAGCCTGACTCTCAAGCGCCCACACCTGTTCCTTGGGACTGACCCGTTTAGCAAGGTTCATTTTCTGCAACTGTGAGCCCCTGAGGGGTGAGGATTGGCTGATTTGGGCAGCCTGACACTGCCTGCCAGCCCCCTCCAACAGGTGTGCCTGGGTTGAGGTCAATATAAACACCTCTCCAGTCAGCAAGAGCCCCTGTAGCTGTGCCTGACGCCATATTCTCTGCCCCATCAGCAGTGTCGGGGCTGGGGTGGTGGGAGGGAGTGCGGGGCCGTGGCTTTGTGGGTGGCCCAGTGTAAGTGGGGCTCTGCTGGACTCTCTGCAGGAGTTGCCAGGCTGCCACCTGCTAAAGAAGAGGATGTGTCACCCATAGCTGCCACTGGAATTTCTCCCCAGGCCGAGGTGAGGAAGTAAAAAAGCAGTGGGGGCCGTGGCAGGAGGGTTATCACAGGCAGGGAAATGGAAAGATTCCAGAAGAGCATCTGGGGCCAGGACCATCCTGGCTGGCCTGCAGGCACCAAGTCGGCCTGCGTGCTCTCACTAGTGTGGCTCCACAGCCCTTCCTCTAGGCTTGCAAGTGCTTGTACATATTCAGGTGTTTTACCTGGAAAGGGTGGGAAGAGTTCAGCTGCAGCAGGACTGGGGCTCAGCTCACATTTACTCACAGACGCCTGGACACAGTCCCCCAGCTTTGCAATGAGGATGCTCCTTGTGGGGGGGAGCGCTGCTGAGTGCATGGGAGACGATTTCCCACCTCTGACCAACTTAAGAATTTTTTACCACTGGAGCAAGTGCCCTGATACGAATTTCCTCTGTATAACTGGTGAGTTCTGTTTTTTTTTTTTCTTTTTTTCTTTTTGGTTCAAGTTAGATTTTATTTATTCCTCTTTTTTTTTTAATTTGGACATATAAACATGGAAATAATGCATTAATATAAAGACGTCTATGTGAAGGGAAAACCTTTTTTTCTGTTTTATTTTATTAAATGTTATTTATTTATTTTTATTTTTTTAAATTTATTTCTTTTATACAGCAGGTTCTCATTGGATATGTATTTTATACATATAAGTGTGCACATGTGAATCCCAGTCTCCCAATGCATCCCACCACCACCCTCACATGGCGTTCCCTCCTTGGTGTCCATATGTTTGTTCTCTACATCTGTCTCTCTCTCTGCCCTGCAAACTGGTTCATCTGTACCATTTTTCTAGGTTCCACATATATACATTAATATACAATATTTGTTTTTCTCTTTCTGACTTACTTCACTCTGTATGACAGTCTCTAGATCCATCAAGGTCTCTACAAATGACCCAATTTCATTCCTATGTATGGCTGAGTAATATTCCGTTGTATATATGTACCACATCTTTATCCATTCGTCTGTCTGTGGGCACTTAGGTTGCTTTCATTACCTGTCTATTGTATATAGTGCTGCAGTGAACATTGTAGTGAATGTGTCTTTTTGAATTATGGTTTTCGCAAGGCAAATGCCCAGTAGTTGGATTGTTGTGTCGTATGGTACTTCTATTGTTAGTTATTTAAAGGAACCTCCGTACTGTTCTCCCTAGTGCTCATATCAATTTACATTCCCACCCATAGTGCAAATGTGTTCCCTTTTCTCCAATAAAGCCCTCTCCAGCATTTATTGTTTTGTAGATTTTTTTGATGATTGCCACTCTGATTGCTGTGAGGTGATACCTCACGGTAGTTTTGATTTGCATTACTCTAATGATTAGTGATGTTCAGCATCCTTTCATGTGTTTCTTGGTAATCTTTATATCTTCTTTGGAGAAATGTCTATTAGGTCTTCTGCCCGTTTTTGGATTGGGTTGTTTGTTTTTGTGATATTGAGCTACATGCGGTGCTTGTAAAGTTTGGAGATTAATCCTTTGTCAATTGCTTCATTTGAAAATATTTTCTCCCATTCTGAGGGTTGTTTTTGCATCTTGTTTATGTTTTCCTGTACTGTGTAAAAGCTTTTAAGTTTCATTAGGTCCCACTTGTTGATTTCTGTTTTTATTTCCATTTCTCTAGGAAGTGGGTCAAAAAGCATCTTGCTGTGATTTATGTCATAGAGTGTTCTGCCTATGGTTTCCTCTAAGTGTTTTATAGTGTCTGGTCTTATATTTAGGTCTCTAATCAATTTAGAGTCTATTTTTGTGTATGGTGTTATGGAGTGTTCTAATTTCATTCTTTTATGTGTAGGGGTCCAGTTTTTCCAGCACCAATTACTGAAGAGACTGTCTTTTCTCCATTGTATATCCTTAGCTCCTTTGTCATAGATGAGATAGCCATATGTATGTAGGTTTATCTCTGGGCTTTCTGTCCTGTTCCATTGATCTGTGTTTATGCCAATCTACATACACTTGATTCCATTATGGAGACATATAAATACATAGGTTTCAAGGTTATTACCAGTCAGATATATTCCTCTTCAGTGAATAGGGTGTTTTGTGTCCAGTTCATTGAGAAAGGAGTAGCTCTTGTCTATTACATATTTGGTATATGAAATGGAATATGTGCTAATTTCAAACTCTGCTTTTACACATCACCCCACGTCACCTTTCCCCGTAGGGAGGCATAAGTGTGTTTTCTAAATGTGTAACTCTGTTCTCTTTTGAAATTCAGTTCATGTGTAGCCATGTTTACATTTCCTCTATAAGTGATATATTACAATAAGTTTCTTTTTCTTTGTGGCTCATTTCACTTAGCATCATCGTACCTAAAGCCACTCATTAAGCTGCTATTGGCCTTATGACATTGATTTTATGTCTGAGTGACATTCCATTTTATATAAGTACCACAACATCTATATCCATTTTTTTTCCTTTCCTGGGATATATAAAGTGTACCGAAGTCGAGGTTCTTGTAAACAGAGCAGCCCTAAACTTTGGGATGGCTGTTTGTTGAGGATTTTTAGTTTTCCCAAAATACACGCCCATGAGTGGAAGTGTGCTATGCTCTGTAGCTCTGTTTTAGAAAACAACATACAGTTCTCCAGAGAGGCTGTTGGCAATTTACATCCTGTCCATCGGCGTAACCAGGCTCCCTTTTCTCCATGGCCTGTCCTGCATTTGTGGTTTTTACACTATTTGTGGATGACCCTTTAGACTGGATGTAAGGGACACTTCTATGTAGTGTGGATTTGCAATGCCTGAGGGCTTGCTTGGCCAAAAAGGGCATATGCATATTTTCCCGAATATATTCAAGAAAATACACATAATCCCTTTTCAGCCAAAGGCAACATTGTCGAAATTCTGTCGCTTTTCACGTGCTTAGAGACGACTCCAATCTACCTCTTGAAATCTGTTTCCTTCAATTCTGCCTTGCATTCAAATCCTCTTCACTGCCTTTCCTCAATATATTTCTGGATGATAGTTGTCCTTTATAAATCTGCAAGTTTGGGAATTGCTGTGCCCCTGATTTCCATTTTTCAACTCGCCTCTTTGTGAGCTGGCTGCAATACCGCAGGATGGCTTTAGGCCCTAGTCTGGTTCCGGGGCTTCAGGCTGAGCCTTTGGTTAATTCTTCTTCCTGATGGGAAACTATAGTGGCATGTGCCCATCCAAACACCTACAGCTAATCTCTCATTTATTTCCCCTCTTCCTGTTCATCCTGTGCACAATTTGCAAACTGTGCATAACGGGAGGGTAAAGGCGCTGACACTCCAAGTGGGGAGATTTTGAGTAATGCAGATGAAATGGCGAATCCGAGCATGACAAAAGGAAAAATGAGGTACCTTTTAGAAAACTTTCCCAATTACACAGTGTACCATCCACTGGGTTTCCCATGCATGTTTTAACTGGAGGAAGATTCCCTTAAACCTGGAGAGTTGGGACCACTAGAATGGGTAGCACACAGTATTGCTCTAAGTGGTGTTCTTTTGTTCACACAACTTCAGCAATCTTGTCAGCCCCAAGTGTCCAGTCATATGTCTCATCCAGCTGTGGGTGTAAAGGTGGTCAATCTAGCTTGCATCACAGGCCCTGAACGTAATTTTTAAGACTTTCTATCTGTTTTTGCAATTTGCTTTTGAAATTTATTTTTATAAGTGGGTTTAACTGAATTTCAGTGCTGTGTTCATGCCGTTATACACACACATGATTCCATTATGGAGACATGAGAATACATATGTTTTAAAATACTTAGAGTCAGACATATTCCTCTGCAATGAATAGGGGGTGTTGAGTCCAGTTCATTGTGCCGGGAGTAGGTGTTGTCTATTACATACATGGTTTATATAACGGTATCTGTGCTAATTTAAAATTGTGGTTTTATGCATCACCCCACTTCGGCTTTCCCATTAAGCAGGCAGAAAATGATTTCTAAATGTGTGACTCTGTTGTGTTTGTAATTCAGTTCATGTGTAGTCATGTGTACATTCCCGCTATGAGTGATAATTTATGATAAGTTTAGTTACTCTGTAATCTTTCCTAACTCAGTTCATGTGTAGACATGTTTACAGGGACTTCATAAGTTATATCTTATGATAAGTTTCTTTTTCTGTGTGACTTATTTAACTTAGAATCTTCGTACATGAATCCACTCTTTTTGCTGCTACTGGCTTTATGACATTGATTTCATGGCTGAGCGATATTCCATCGTACGTAAGTACCACAATATTTTGAACCATTTTTGTCTTTCCTGGGAAACTTAAGGTGTACCCAAGTTGAGGTTCTTATAAGCAGTGCGGCGCTAAATTTTAGGGTGGCTCTGTCTTATTGATTTTCAGTTTTCCCAAGGTATATTCCGTAGACTGGAAGTGCCCTTGGCTGTGTAGCTCTGTTGTTTACTTGTTTTAGGGAACACAATGCACTCCTCCAGAGAGGCAGTTGGCAACTTACATCCGGCCCATCAGCATAACAAGGCTGCCTGATCTCCAGGGCCTGTCTTGCCTTTCTGGTTTTTACAAATTTTGCGGATGTCCCTTTTGACCGGTGGGAAGGGATACTTCTTTGTAGTGCAGATTTGCATTGCTGCTTGCTTGCTTGGCCAAAATGGGCGTATGCATTTTCTCCTGAATATATTCAGGAGAAAAAGTATACGCCCTTTATGGCCAAGTGCATCATTGTCGAAGTTGTGCCCCTCTTCCTGTGCTTGAAATGTGATTCCAACGTACCTCTTGAAATCTGTTTCCTGCTATTCTGCCACGTTTTAAATTCCGCCTCTCTGCCTTCCCTCAAAAGATTTTTGGAAGATAGTTGTCCTCTATTACTCTGCCTGTTTGTAAATTGCTGTGCCCCTGAGCTCCATTTTTCAACTCGTTTTTGTGAGCTGACCGCAAATCCAAAATTATGGTTCAAAACCTATACTGGTTCCCGGCGGGTGGCTGAGACATTGGTTAATTCTACTTCCTGCCGGGCAATTAAAGTGGCATGTACCTGTCCAAATACCTAACACATACTCTCTCATTGGTTCTCTCTCTTCCCATTCATCCTCTGCGAAATTGGCAACCTGTGCGAAACAGGAGGTTAAAGGTTCTGTCTCTCCAGGTTGAGAGATTGATAGTAAAGCAGTTGGAAAGTCAAACTGGAACGCCAGGAGAGGGACTATTTGTTGAATTTTAGAGACCTTTCGTATTCACTGTGTTTCCATTCTCTAGGTTTCCCGTACATGTTATAGCTGTAGTAATATTCCCTACAACCTGGAGAGTTGGGTCCCATGGAATGGGTGCCATGAATTATTGCTTTAAACGGTCTGCATTTGCTCACCCAATCTCACCAATCCTCTAAGTCCCATGTGTCCTGCCTTATGCCACATCCAGCTGTCGTTGTAGATAGGGTCATTCCAGGTTTCATCAGAGACCCTGAAGGAATTGTAAAGAATTTCCCTGTTTTTTTGTTTTGTTTTTGAAATTCCTTTTTATAGTGGGTTTGAGCTGATTCTCGCTGCCATGCTTATGTATGTCTAGATACACTTGATACCCTTACGGAGACATATCAATACATAGGTTTTAATATTCTTACTCGTCAGATACATTCCTCTGCGGGAAATATGGGGTTTGGAATCCCTTTCACTGAGGAAGGTGTAGGTCTTTTCTATTCCATAGTTGGTTTTTGGAACAGTACCTGTGCTTATATCAAACTCTGGTTTTATGCATCACCCCACCTCTCCTTCACCGTTAAGAAGGCATAAGTGTGTTTTCTAAATGTGAGACTCTGTTCTCTTTCCTAACTCAGTTCATGTGTAGCCATGTTTACAGGATCTTCATAAGTGATATCTTATGATACGTTTCTTTTTCTTCTTTATCTGTGTGACTTATTTCACTTAGAATCATCGTACCTGAATCCACTCATTTTGCTGCTACTGGTCTTATGACATTGATTTCATGGCTGAGGGATATTCCATCGTATGTAAGTACCGCAATGTTTTGAACCATTTTTATATTTCCTGGGATATTTAATGTGTACCCAAGTTGTGGTTCTTGTAAGCAGTGCAGCCCTAAGTTTTGGGGTGGCTCTGTCTTATTGATTTTCAGTTTTCCAAAGGTATATTCCCAAGACTGGAAGTGCACTTGGCTCTGTAGCTCTGTTGTTTACTTGTTTGAGGGAACACAATGCACTTCTCCAGAGAGACAGTTGGCAATTTACATCCCACCCATCAGCATAACAAGGCTCCCTGTTCTCCAGGGCCTGTCTTGCCTTTCTGGTTTACACCCATTTTGTGGATGTCCCTTTTGACCGGTGGGAAGTGATACTTCTTTGTAGTGCAGATTTTCAATGCCCGCTTGCTTGCTTGGCAAAAAAGGGAGTATGAGTTTTCTCGTGAAAATATTAAGGATGAA
This sequence comes from Mesoplodon mirus, assembly GCF_964341445.2. Lineage (NCBI taxonomy): Eukaryota > Metazoa > Chordata > Mammalia > Artiodactyla > Ziphiidae > Mesoplodon > Mesoplodon mirus. The sequence continues at coordinate 7,795,891 of NW_028295817.1, forward strand.
ACACATACGCCCTTTTTGGCCAAGTGCATCATTGTCGAAGTTGTGCTCCTTTCGTGTGCTTTAAAGGCGATTCCAACATACCTCTTGAAATCTGTTTCCTGCTATTCTGCCTCGCTTTCAAGTCCGCCTCGTTGCCTTACCTCAACAGATTTTTGGATGATAGTTGTCCTTTATTACTCTGCCAGTTTGTGAATTGCTCTGCCCCATAGCTCCATTTTTTAACTGGTTTTTTCTGAGCTGAACCCAAGTCCAATATTTTGGTTCAGGACCTATACTGGTTTTCGGTGGGTGGCTGAGTCTTTGGTCAATTCTTCTTTCTCCCGGGAAATAAGAATGACATATGCCCGTCCAAATATCTAACACCTACTCTCTCATTGGTTCTCTCTCTTCCCATTAATCCTCTGCGAAATTGGCAACCTGTGAGAAACAGGAGGTTAAAGGTGCTGTCTCTCCAGGTTGAGAGATTGATAGTAAAGCATTTGGAAAGTCAAACAGGAATGCCAGGAGAGGGACTATTCGTTGAGTTTTAGAGACCTTTCATATTCACAGTGTGTCCATTCTCTAGGTTTACCATACATGTTATAGCTGTAGTAATATTCCCTTCAACCTGGAGAGTTGGGACCCATGGAATGGGTGCCATGAATTATTGCTTTAAAGTGTCTGCATTTGCTCACCCAATCGCACCAATCCTCTCAGTCCCATGTATCCTGCCTTATGCCACATCCAGCTGTCGTTGTAGATAGGGTCATTCCAGGTTTCATCAGAGACCCTAAAGGAATTGTAAAGAATTTCCCTGTTTTTTTGTTTTGTTTTGAAATTCCTTTTTATAGTGGGTTAGAGCTGATTCTTGCTGCCATATTTATGCCAGTCTAAACCAACTTGATACCCTTACAGAGACATATCAATACATAGGTTTTAAGATTCTTATTTGTCAAATATACTCCTCTGCGGGAAATATATGGTTTTGAGACCCTTTCACTGAGGAAGGTGTAGGTCTTGTCTATTCCATTGTTGGTTTTTGGAACGGTACCTGTGCTTATATCAAACTCTGGTTTTATTCATCACTCCACCTTTCCTTCCCCCTTAAGCAGGCAAAAGAGTGTTTTCTAAATGTGAGACTCTGTTCTATTTCCTAACTCAGTTCATGTGTAGCCATGTTTACAGGATCATCATAAGTGATAGCTTATGATAGGTTTCTTTTTCTGTGTGACTTATTTCACTTAGAATCATCGTACCTGAATCCACTCATTTTGCTGCTACTGGTCTTATGACATTGATTTCATGGCTGAGGGATATTCCATCGTATGTAAGTACCAAAATTTTTTGAACCATTTTTATATTTCCAGGGATATTTAAGGTGTAGACAAGTTGAGGTTATTGTAAGCAGTGCAGCCCTAAATTTTGGGGTGGCACTGTCTTATTGATTTTCAGTTTTCCCAAGGTATATTCCCTAGACTGGAAGTGTCCTTGGCTCTGTAGCTCTGTTGTTTACTTGTTTTAGGGAACACAATGCACTCCTCCAGAGAGGCAGTTGGCAATTTACATCCAGCCCATCAGCATAACAAGGCTCCCTGTTCTCCAGGGCCTGTCTTGAATTTCTGGTTTTTACTCTTTTTGTGGATGTCCCTTAGGACCGGTGGGAAGTGATACTTCCTTGTAGTGCAGATTTATATTGTCCGCTTGCTTGCTTGACCAAAATGGGCGTATGCGTTTTCTCCTGAATATACTCAGGAGAAAACACATACGCCCTCTTTGGCCAAGTGCATCATTGTCGAAGTTGTGCCCCTCTTCCTGTGCTTTAAAGGTGATTCCAATGTACCTCTTGAAATCTGTTTCCTGTTATTCTGCCTCACATTCATGTCCGCCTCGTTGCGTTCCCTCAACAGATTTTTGGATGATAGTTGTCCTTTATTACTCTGCCAGTTTGTGAATTGCTGGGCCCCTGAGCTCCATTTTTTAACTCGTTTTTTTGTGAGCTGAACGCATTTCCATATTTTGGTTCAAGATCTATACTGGTTCCCTGTGGGTGGCAGATACTTTGGTTAATTCTTCTTCCTCCCGGGAAATAAGAGTGACATGTGCCCGTCCAAATGCCTAACAGCTACTCTCTCTTTTGTTCTCCCTCTTCCCTTTCATCCTTTGCCAAATTGGCAACCTGTGTGAACCTGGAGGTTAAAGGTGCTGTCTCTCCAAGTTGGGAGATTGATAGTAAAGCAGTTGGAAAGTGAAACTGGAGCACCAGGAGAGCGATTATTCGTTGAGTTTTAGAAACCTTTCGTATTCACAGTGTGTCCATTCACTAGGTTTCCCATACCTGTTATAGCTGTAGTAATATTCCCTTCAACCTGGAGAGTTGGGACCCATGGAATGGGTGACGTACATTATTGCATTAAAGTGTCTGCACTTGCTCACCAAATCTCACCAATCCTCTCAGTCCCATGTGTCCAACCTTATGCCACCTCCAGCTGTCGTTGTAGATTCGGTCATTCCAAGGTTCATCAGAGAGCCTGAAGGAATTGTAAAAATTTCGCTGTTTTTTTGTTTTGTTTTTGAAATTCCTTTTTATAGTGGGTTTGATCTGATTCTCGCTGTCATCTTTATGCCAGTCTGGACACAATTGATTCCCTTCTGGAGACATATCAATACATAGGTTTTAAGATTCTTACTAGTCAGATATATTCCTCTGCGGGAAATGTGGGGTTTTGAGTCCCTTTCACTGAGGAAGGTGTAGGTGTTGTTTATTCCATAGTTGGTTTTTGGAAAGGTACCTGTGCTTATATCAAACTCTGGTTTTATGCATCACCCCACCTCTCCTTCCCCCTTAAGCAGGCATAAGAGTGTTTTCTAAATGTGAGACTCTGTTCTATTTCCTAACTCAGTTCATGTGTAGCCATGTTTACAGGATCTTCATAAGTGATATCTTATGATACGTTTCTTTTTCTGTGTGACTTATTTCACTTAGAATCATCGTACCTGAATCAACTCATTTTGCTGCTACTGGTCTTATGACATTGATTTCATGGCTGAGGGATATTCCATCGTACGTAAGTACCACAATTTTTTGAGCCATTTTTATATTTCCTGGGATATTTATGTTGTACCCAAGTTGAGGTTATTGTAAGCATTGCAGCCCTAAATTTTGGGGTGCCTCTCTCTTATTGATTTTCAGTTTTCCCAAGGTATATTCCCTAGACTGGAAGTGTCCTTGGCTCTGTAGCTCTGTTGTTTACTTGTTTTAGGGAACACAATGCACTCCTCCAGAGAGGCAGTTGGCAATTTACATCCCGCCCATCAGCATAACAAGGCTCCCTGTTCTCCAGGGCCTGTCTTGAATTTCTGGTTTTTACCCTTTATGTGGATGTCCCTTAGGACCGGTGGGAAGTGATACTTCTTTGTAGTGGAGATTTGCATTGCCCGCTTGCTTGCTTGACCAATATGGGCGTATGTGTTTTCTCCTGAATATACTCAGGAGAAAACGCATACGCCCTCTTTGGCCAAGTGCATCATTGTCGAAGTTTTGCCCCTGTTCCTGTGCTTTAAAGGCGATTCCAACATACCTCTTGAAATCTGTTTCCTGCTATTCTGCCTCACATTCAAGTCCACCTCGTTGCATTCCCTCAACAGATTTTTGGATGATAGTTGCCCTTTATTACTCTGCCAGTTTGTGAATTGCTGTGCCCCTGAGCTCCATTTTTAACTCGTTTTTTGTGAGCTGAAAGCAAGTCCCATATTTTGGTTCAGGACCTATACTAGTTCCAGGTGGGTGGCTGAGACTTTGGTTAATTCTTCTTCCTTCCGGGAAATAAGAGTGACATATGCCCATGCAGATGCCTAACAGCTACTCTCTCTTTGGTTCTCCCTCTTCCCTTTTATCCTTTGCCAAATTGGCAACCTGTGTGAACCTGGAGGTTAAAGGTGCTGTCTCTCCATGTTGGGAGATTGATAGTAAAGCTTTTGGAAAGTCAAACTGGAGCACCAGGAGAGCGATTATTCGTTGAGTTTTAGAAACCTTTCGTATTCACAGTGTGTCCATTCTCTAGGTTTCCCATACCTGTTATAGTTGTAGTAATATTCGCTTCATCCTGGAGAGTTGGGACCCATGGAATGGGTGACATGCATTATTGCTTTACAGGGTCTGCATTTGCTCACCCAATCTCACCAATCCTCTCAGTCCCATGTGTCCAGCCTTATGCCACCTCCAGCTGTCGTTGTAGATAGGGTCATTCCAAGGTTCATCAGAGAGCCTGAAGGAATTGTAAAGAATTTCCCTGTTTTTTTGTTTCGTTTTTGAAATTCCGTTTTATAGTGGGTTTGATGTGATTCTCGCTGCCATCTTTATGCCAGTCTAGACACACTTGATTCCCTTACGGAGACATATCAATACATAGGTTTTAAGATGCTTACTTGTCAGATATATTCCTCTGCGGGAAATATGGGGTTTTGAGTCCCTTTCACTGAGGAAGGTGTAGGTGTTGTTTATTCCATAGTTGGTTTTTGGAAGGGTACCTGTGCTTATATCAAACTCTGATTTTGTGCATCACCCCACCTCTCCTTCCCCCTTAAGCAGGCATAAGAGTGTTTTCTAAATGTGAGACTCTGTTCTCTTTCCTAACTCAGTTCATGTGTAGCCATGTTTACAGGATCTTCATAAGTGATATCTTATGATAAGTTTTTTTTCTTCTGTGTGACTTAATTCACTTAGAATCATCGTACCTGAATCCACTCATTTTGCTGCTACTGGTCTTATGACACTGATTTCATGGCTGAGGGATATTCCATCATCCGTAAGTACCACAATTTTTTGAACCATTTTTACCTTTCCTGGGATACTTAAGTTGTACCCAAGTTGAGGTTCTTGTAAGCAGTGCAGCTCTAAATTTTGGGGTGGCTCTGTCTTATTCATTTTCTGTTTTCCCAAGTTATATTCCCTAGACTGGGAGTGTACTTGGCTCTGTCGCTCTGTTGTTTACTTGTTTTAGGGAACACAATGCACTCCTCCAGAGAGGCAGTTGGCAATTTACATCCCGGCCATCTGCATAACAAGGCTCCTTGTTCTCCAGGGCCTGTCTTGCCTTTCTGGTTTTTACCCATTTTGTGGATGTCCCTTTGGACTGGTGGGAAGTGATACTTCTTTGTAGTGCAGACTTGCATTGCCCACTTGCTTGCTTGGCGAAAAGTGCGTATGCGTTTTCCCCTGAATATATTCAGGGGAAAACGCAAAAGGCCTTTTTGGCCATGTGCATCATTGTCGAAGTTGTGTTCCTCTTCCTGTGCTTTAAAGGTGATTCCAACGTACCTCTTGAAATCTGTTTCCTTCTATTCTGCCTCGCTTTCAAGTCCGCCTAGTTGCCTTCCCTCAAAAGATTGTTGGAAGATAGTTGCCCTTTATTACTCTGCCAGTTTGTGAATTGCTTTGCCCCTGAGCTCCATTTTTTAACTCGTTTTTTGTGAGCTGAACGCAAGTCCAATATTTTGGTTCAGGACCTATACTGGTTTTCGGAGGGTGGCTGAGACTTTTGTTAATTCTTCTTCTGGCTGGAAAATTAGAGTGACATTTGGCGGTCCAAATGCTTAACAGCTACTCTCTCATTGGTTCTCCCTCTTCCCTTTCATCCTCTGCCAAATAGGCAATCTGTGAGAACCAGGAGGTTAAAGGGGCTGTCTCTCTAAGTTGGGAGATTGATAGTAAAGCAGTTGGAAAGTCAAACCGTAGCACCAGGAGGCTGACTATTAGTTGAGTTTTAGAAACCTTTCTTATTCACTGTGTGTCCATTGTCTAGGTTTCCCGAACATGTTATAGCTGTTGTAATATTCCCTTCAACCTGGAGAGTTGGGACCCATGGAATGGGTGCCACTCATTATTGCTTTAAAGGGTCTGCATTTGCTCACCCAGTCTCAACATTCCTCTCAGTCCAAAGTGTCCAGACTTATGCCACATCCAGCTGTCATTGTAGATGTGGTCATTCTAGGTTTCATCAGAGACCCTGAAGGAATTGTAAGGAATTTGCCTGTTTTTTTGTTTTGTTTTTGAAATTCCTTTTTATAGTGGGTTGAGCTGATTCTCACTGCCATATTTATGCCAGTCTAGACACACTTGATTCCCTTATGGAGACATATCAATACATAGGTTTTAAGATTCTTACTAGTAAGATGTATTACTCTGCGTTGAATATGGGGTGTTGAGTCCCTTTCACTGAGGAACGTGTAGGTCTTGTCTATTCTGTATTTGGTTTTTGGAACTGTACCTGTACTAATATCAAACTCTGGTTTTATGCATCACCCCACCTCTCCTTCCCCCTTATGAAGGCATAAGGTTATTTTCTCAATGTGAGACTCCCTTCTCTTTCCTATCTCAGTTCATGTGTAGCCATGTTTACAGGATCTTCATAATTGATATCTTATGATAATTTTCTTTTTCTGTTTGACTTATTTCACTTAGAATTATCGTACCTGAATCGACTCATTTTGCTGCTACTGGCCTTATGACATTGATTTCATGGCTGAGGGATATTCCATCATATGTAAGTACCACAATTTCTTGAACCATTTTTGTCTTTCCTGGGATATTTAAGGTGTACCCAAGTTGAGTTTTTTGTAAGCAGTGCAGCCCTGAATTTTGGTGTGGATCTGTCTTATTAATTTACAGTTTTCCCAAGCTCTATTACCTAGACTGGAAGTGCCATTGCCTCTGTAGCTCTGTTGTTTACTTGTTTTAGGGAACACAGTGCACTCCTCCAGAGAGGCAGTTGGCAATTTACATCCCGCCCATCATCATAACAAGGCTCCCTGTTCCCCAGGGCCTGTCTTGCCTGTCTGTTTTTTACACATTTTGCGGATGTCCCTTTTGGCTGGTGGGAAGTGACACTTCTTTTTAGTGCAGATTTGCATTGCCCGCTTGCTTGCTTTGCTGAAAAGGGCATATGCGTTTTCTCCTGAATATATTCATTTGAAACCCCATATGCCCTTTATGGCCATTTCCATTATTTTCGAAGTTTTGATGCTTTTCCTGTGTTTAAAGGCGAGTCCAATGTACCTCTTGAAATCTGTTTCATGCCACTCTACCTCATTTTCACTTCCGCCTCGTGGCTTTCCCTCAACAGATTTTTGGAAGAGAGTAGTCCTTTATAACTCTGCAGGTTAGTGAATTGCTGTGGCCCTGAGCTCCATTTTATAACTCGCGTTTTTGTGAGCTGACCGCAAATCCACTGTTTTGCTTCTGGACCTATACTGGTTCTGGGGGGGCAGGCTGAGTCTTTGGTTAATTCCTCTTCGTGATGGGTAATTAGAGTGAAATGTGGTCGTCCAAATGCCTACAGCTACTCTCTCATTGGTTCTCTCTCTTCCCTTATATCCTCTGCACAATTTGCCAACTGTGCGAACCAGGAGGTTATAGGGGCTGACTCTCCCAGTTGGGAGATTGATAGTAAAGCAGTTGGAATGTCAAACTGGAGCACAAGGAGAGAAAAAAAAGTAGTAGAGTTTTAGAAACCTTTCACCATCAGATGGTTTCCATTCTCTAGGTTCCCATACATGTTATAACTGTAGTGATATTCCCTTCTACTTGGAGAGTTGGGAACCATGGAAAGCGTGGCAGGCATAATTGCTTTAAAGGGTCTGCATTTTTTCACCCAATCTCACCAATCCTCTCAGTCCCAAGTGACCAGCGTTATGCCACATCCAGCTGTCATTGTAGAAAGGGTCATTCCAGGTTTCATCAGAACCCCTGAAGGTATTGTGTAAGAATTTTACTATTTTTATGTTTTGTTTTGAAATTCATTTTTATATTGGGTTTGAGCTGATTCTCACTGCCATGTTTATGTCGTTCTAGACACACTCGGTTCCCTTACGGAGACATATCAATACATAGGTTTTAAAATTCTTACTAGTCAGATATATTTCTCTGCGGGGAATAAGGATGTTGAGTTCCGTTTACTGAGGAAGGAGTAGGGCTTGTCTCTTCTCTTTTTGGATTATGGAACGGTACCTGTGCTAATATCAAACTTTTGTTTTGTGCATCTCCCCACCTGTCTTTCCCCTTAAGCAAGCATTAGAGTGTTTTCTAAATCTGAGACTCTGTTCTCTTCCATAATTCAGTTCATATGTAGCCATGTTTACATTCCCTTCATAAGTGATATCTTATGTCAGAATGCACCATGGCCTTGTCATAATAATGCTCCATGACCCCTGTCATCACAATGCTCCATGCCCTGGTTATCACAAAGCTCCATGTCCCTTGTCATCACAATTCTCCACGTCCTTGTCATCACAATGCTACATGACATTTCTCATCAAAATATTACATGCTCTTGTCATCACAATTCTCCATGCATTTGAAATTGCAATGCTCCATGCACTTGTCATCACAATGCTCCATGCCCTTGTCATCACATTGCTCCATGACACCTGTCATCACAGTGCTCCCTGACACCTCTCATCACAATGCTTCCTGCCCCTTTTCATTATAGTGCTCCATGATGCTCGACACCACAATTACCCAAGGTCTTCTCATCACAATGCGCCACAGTTTTGCCATCACCATGCTCCATGCCTATTCATCACAAAGCTAAATGTCCCTTGTCCTCACAATTCTCCACGTCCTTGTCATTACAATGCTCCTGGCACTTCACATCAAAATGTTATATGCTCTTGTCATCACAATACTCCATGCACTTGTCATCACAATGTTCCATGACCCCTGTTATAGGAAGCTCCATGCACTGTTCATCACAATGTTTCACGACCTGGACATTAAAATTATCAATGGCCCTTGATATCACAATGCTCCATGCCCTTGTCATCACAATGCTCCTTTACTTTGTCACAGCAAACCTCCATGACACTTGGCATCACAGTGCTCCATGATATTGTCATCAAACTGGAACATGACATATTTCATCACAATGCTCCCTGACACCTTTCTTCACAATAATCCATGACCTTGTCATCACAGTGCTCCATGCCCTTGTCATTACAATGTGTCATGCCCAATCTTATCACAATAATCCATGAAACTTGTCAGACCAATGCTCCATGACACTTTTCATCACAGTGCTCCATGAACGCTGTCATCAAAATGCACCATGCCCATCATCATAATGCTTCATGCTATTGTCATCACAATGAAATCAAAATGCTCCATGACCTCTGTCCTCACAATGCTGCAAACCCTTGTGATCACAATGTTACATAACACTTGTTATCACAATGCCACATGACGCTGGTCAGCAAAATTATCCATGGTTTTCTCATCACAATGCACCATGACTTTTGTCATCACAATGCTCAATACACTTGTCATCAAAATGCTCTCTTACTATTGCCCTCAGTATGCACCTTGAACTCTTTCATGACAAGGCTCCATGTCTATTTCATCACAATGATCCATGTCCTTTTCATCACAATGCTCCAAGACCCCTGTAATCACAATGCTCCATGCCCTTGGCATCACAAAGCTCCATGACACATGTCATCAGCATGTTCCATGGCCTTCTCATCAAAATGTTCCATGCTCTTGTCATCACAATTCTCCATGCACTTGTCAGCAAAATGCTACATGACCTTGTCATTACAATGCTCTATGCGCTTGTCATCACAATACTCCATTACCATTGTCATCACAATCTCCATGAACCTTTGGATCACATTGCTTTATGCCCTTGTCATCACAATGCTCCCTGCTCCTTGAAATCTAAATGATCCATGAACTGTCTCATCGCAATGCTCCAAAAACTTGTGATCACAATGTTCCATAACACTTGTCATCACAACGCTCCATGATGCCTGTCTTCACAATAATCCATGCACTTTTCATCACAATGCTCCATGACCTTTGTCATCACAATTCTCAATACACTTGTCATCACAATGCTCCCTGACACTTGTCATCAGAATGCTCCTTGAACCCTCTCACGAAAAGGCACCATGACGTTTTTATCACAATGCTCCATGCCGTTTTCATCACAATGCTCCATGCCTTTGTCATCACAATGGGCCATTACATATGTCATCACAAAGTTCTCTGACACCTCTATTCACAATAATGCATGAACTGGTCATCACAATGTTCCATGCCCTTGTCATCAAAATGCGACATTCCAACAGTCATCACAATACTCCATGAAACATATTAGACCAATGATACATGCCCTTTTCATCACAATGCTCCATGCCCTTTTTATCACAATGCTCCATGACACCTGTCAACTCAATGCTCTGTGACTCCAGTCATCACAATGCTCCATGATATTTGTCATCACAGTGGTCCATGCCCTCATCATCAACAGTCTCTGTGAACTTTTTAACCACAAAGCTCCATTAACATTTCATCACAATGCTATTTGACCCATGTCATCACAATTCTCTATGCCTTTCTCAGCAAAATTCTCCATGTCCTTCTCATCACAATGCTCCATGACCCCTGTCATCACAATGCTCCGTGACTCCAGTCATCACAATTCTTCATAACATTTGTCATCACAGTGGTCGATGCCCACGTCATCGCAAGGCTCTGTTACCTTTTTAACCACAATGCTCCATGAACTTTTCATCACAATGCTCCTTGACACTTGTCATCACAATGCTCCATGCCTTTGTCAGAAAAATGCTCCATGACCCTTGTCATCACAATGTGCCAAGCGCTTCTCATCCCAATGGTCCAAAAATTGGTCATGACAATGCTCCATAAACCTTGTAATCACAATGCTCCATGCCCTTCTCATCACAATGGTCCCTGCCCTTGCCATCACAATGCACCATGTGCACTGTCATCACAATAGTCTATGAAACATGTCAGACAAATGCTCCATGCCCATTTCATCACAATACTCCATGCCCTTGTCATCACAATGCTCCATGACACATGTCATCACAATGCACCTTGACTCAAGTCATCACAATGCTTCATAAAGTTTGTCATCACCATGGTCCATGCCTGCGTCATCACAAGGCTCTGTGACCTTGGTACCCACAGTGCTCCTTGAACATTTCATCACAATGCTCCGTGACCCTTGTCATCACAATGCTCCATGCCTTTGTCAGAACAATGCTCAATGAAACTTGTCATCACACTGTGCCACGTGCTTTTCATTACAGTAGTCCAAAACATTGTCATCGGTATGCTCCATAAATCTTGTAATCACAATGCTCCATGCACTTCTCATCAAAATGCTCTCTCACCAGAGATATCACAGTGTTCCATCACTAGTCATCACAATACTCCCTCACCCCTGTAATCACAATGTTCCATGACACCTGATATCACAATGTTCTATAACCCCTGTCATCAAAATGCTCCATGACCCTTTTCATCCCAAAGATCCATGACCCCTGGCATCACAATGATCTATAACCCATGTCATCAAAATGTTCCATGACACTTTTCATCAAATTGCTGCATGACCCTGTCTTCAAAATGCTCCCTGCCCTTCTCATCACAATGCACCACACCCTTCTCATCAAAATGCTCCATGACCTTTGTCATAACAAAGCTCAATGACCCTTGGCATCACAATGCTCCATGTCATTGTCATCACAATGCGCCATGAACCCTCTCATCACATTGCTCCATGCCCTTGTCATCACAAAGCTCCATGACACTTGTCATCACAATGCTCGATGCCCTTCTCATCACAATGATCCATGCCCTTGTCATTACAATCCTCCATGACCCACGTATCACAGTGTTTCGTGCCATTGTCATCACAATGCTCCATGCCCACTCTCATCACAATAATTCATGAAACATTTCAGACCAGTGCTCAATGCCCTTCTCATCACAATGCTCCATTACCTCTGTCATAACAATGCTCCATGATCCCTGCCATAACAATGATCCACGGCCTTGTCATCACAAGGCTCCATGACCCTTGTCATCACAATGCTCCAAGACCCCTGTAATCACAATGCTCCATGCCCTTGTCATCACAAAGCTCTATGACACATGTCATCAGAATGTTCCATGGCATTCTCATCACAGTGCTCCATGCCCTTGTCATCACAATGCTCCAAAACCACTGTAATCACAGTGCTCCATGACCCTTTTCATCTCAATCATCCATGAACCCTGTCATCACAATGCACCATGCCCATCATCATAATCCTTCAGTCTATTGTCATCACAATGAAATCAGTAATCTCCATGACCTCTGTCATCATAATGCTCCAAAACCTTTTGATCACAATGTTCCATAACACTTATCATCACAACACACCATGACACTCATCATCACAATTATCCATGGTCTTCTCATCACAATGCTCCATGACATTTGTCAACACAATGCTCAATACACTTGTCTTCACAATGCTCCCTGACACATGTCGTCAGTATGCTCCTTGAACCCTGTCATGACAAGGCTCCATGCCTTTTTCATCACAATGATCCATGCCCTTTTCATCACAATGCTCAAAGACCCCTGTAATCACAATGCTCCATGCCCTTGTCATCACAAAGCTCCATGATGCATGTCATCAGAATGCTGCATGGCCGTCTCATGACAATGCTCCATGCCCTTGTCATCACAATGCTCCAAGACCACTGTAATCACAATGATCCATGCCCCTTTTCATTAGAATGCTCCATGAAACTTGTCATCACAAGCATCCATGGTCTTCTCATCACAATGCTACAGGACCTTGTCATCACCAAGCTCCATGACCCTTGTCATCACAATACTCAATGAATATTATCAGCACAATGCTCCATGACATTCTCATCACAATGCTCCATGACCAATATCATCACAATGCACCATGACAACTGTCATCACAACACTCCATGACACCTGACAACACAATGATCCGGGACTCTTGTCATCACTATGCTCCATTCCCTAGTCATCACCATTATCGATGACCCTGTCATCACAATGCTCCGTCACAACTGTCATCACAATGCTTCATAACGTTTTTCATCACAATGGTCCATGCCCCCATTATCCCAAGTCTCTGTGACCTTTATAACCACAATTGTCAATGAACTTTTCATCACAATGCTCCGTGACCCTTGTCATCACAATGCTCCATGACACATGTCATCAGAAAGCTCCATGGCTTTCTCATCACAAAGCTCCTTGCCCTTGCCATCACAATGCTACATTACCCCTGTCATAACAATGCTCCATGATCCCTGCCATCACGATGTTCCATGGCAATGTCATCACAAGGCTCCATGACCCTTCTCATCACAATGCTCCAAGAACCCTGTAATCACAATGTTCCATGCCACTTTTCATCTCAATGATCCATGAACCCTGTCATCACAATGCACCATGCCCATCATCATAATGCTTCATGCTATTGTCATCACAATGAAATCAAAATGCTCCTTGACCTCTGTCATAACAATGCTCCAAACCCTTGTGATCACAATATTCCATAACACTTGTCATCACAATGCCCCATGACACTCGTCATCACAGTTATCTATGGTCTTCTCATCACAATGCTCCATGACCTTTGTCATCACAATGCTCAGTACTCTTATCATCAAAATGCTCCCTGACACTTGTTGTCTGTACTCTCCTTGAACCCTGTCATAACAAGGTCCCATGACCTTTTCATCACAATGATCCAAGACCCCTGTAATCACAATGGTCCATGCCCCTTTTCATCAGAATGCTCCATGAGACTTGTCATCACAAATCTCCATGGTCTTCTCATCACAATGCTCCAGGACCTTGTCATCACCATGCTCCATTCCCTTGTCATCACAATGCTCCATGACCCGTATCATCACAATAATCCATGAACATATTCAGCCCAATGCTCCACGACCTACACATCACAGTGCTCCATGGCCAATATCATCACAATGCTCCATGACCACTGTCATCACAACACTCCATTACTCCTGACAACACAATGATCCGGGACTCTTGTCATCACAATGCTCCATGACACCTGTCATCACAACACTCCATGAACATTTCAGCCCAGTGCTCCATGACCCTTGTCATCACAATGATCCATGCCCTTTTCATCCCAATTCTCCATGACCCCTGTATTCACAATGCTCCGTGATGCCTGTTATCACAGTGCTCCATGACACATGTCATCACAATGCTCCATGCCTTTGTCAGCAAAATGGTACATGACATTGTCATTACAATGCTCTATGCGCTTGTCATCACAATACTCCATTTCCATTGTCATCACCATCCTCCATGAACCTTGGGATCACATTGCCTCATGCCCTTGTCATCACAATGCTCCATGCTTCTTGAAATCAAAATGATCCATGACCTCTGTCATCACAGTGCTCCAAACCCTTGTGATCACAATGTTCCATAACACTTGTCATCACAACGCTCCAAATGCCTGTCATCACAATATTCCATGCCTTTTTCATCACAATGCTCCATGAACTTTGTCATCAAAATGCTCAATACACTTGTCATCACAATGCTCCCTGACATTTGTCATCAGAATGCTTCTTGAACCCTGTCACAAAAAGGCTCAATGCCTTTTTCATCACAATACGCCATGCCATTTTCATCACAATGCTCCATGCCATTGTCATCAAAATACTCCAGAAGCTTGTCATCAGAATGCTCCATGACCCTTGTCATCACAATTCTCCATGCACTTGTCAGCACAATGGTCCCTGACCCTTGTCATCACAATGATCCAAGCCATTCTCATCACAACTCTCCATTACCTTTGTCATCAGAATCCTCCATGACACTTGGCATCAAAATGCTCCATGCCATTGTCATCACAATAGGCCATTGCATATGTCATCACAATGATCCCTGACACCTCTCTTCACAATACTGCATGACCTGGTCATCACAATGCTCCGTGGCCCTGTCATCACAATGCGCCATTCCAACTGTCATCGCAATAATCCATGAAACTTATTAGACCAATGTTCCATGCCCTTGTCATCACAATTCTCCGTTCCCTTATTATCACAATGCTCCATGACCCCTGTCATCACAATGCTCCGTGACTCCAGTCATCACAATGCTTCATGACCTTTGTCATCACAAGGGTCCGTGCCCTCGTCATCAACTGTCTCTGTGACCTTTTTAACCACAATGCTCCACGAAATTTTCATCACAATGCTCTTTGACCCTTGTCATCACAATGTTCTATGCCTTTCTCACCACAATGCACCATGACCCTTGTCTTCACAATGCTCCATGCGCTTGTCAGCACCTAGCTCCATGACACATGTCATCACAATGCTCCATGACCCCTTTCATCACAATGCTCCGTGACTCCAGTCATCAAAATGCTTCATAACCATTGTCATCACAGTGGTCCATGCCCGCGTCATCACAAGGCTCTTTGACGTTTGTAACCACAATGCTCCATGAATATTTCTTCACAATTCTCTGTGACCCTTGTCATCACAATGCTCCAAGACCCCTGTAATCACAATGCTCCATGCCCCTTTTCATCAGTATGCTCCATGAGACTTGTCATCACAAGGCTCCATAGTTTTGTCATCACAATGCTCCAGGAATTTGTCATCACAATGCTTCACGACCTTGTCATGAAAATTCTCAATGACCCTTGTCATCATAATGCTCCAAGCGCTAATCATCACAATGCTCCATTATATTTTTGTCATCACAATCCTCCATTACATTCGGTATCACAATGCTCCATGCCATTGTCATCGCAATGGACCATGACATATGTCATCACAATGCTCCCTGACACCTGTCTTCACAATACTCCATGACCTTCTCATCACAATGCTCCATGCCCTTGTCATCACAATGCACCATGCCCACTGTCATCACAATAATCTATGAAATTTGTTAGACGAATGCTCCATTTTCCTGTCAAAACAATGCTCCATGCCCTTGTCATTACAATGCTCCATGACCCCTGTCATCACAATGCTCCGTGACTGCAGTCATCACAATGCTTCATAACGTTTGTCATCACAGTGGTCCATTCCAGCGTCATCACAAGGCTCTGTGACCTTTGTAACCACAATGCTCCATGAACTTTTCATCACAATTCTCTATGACCCTTGTCATCACAAGGCTCCATGTCTTTGTCAGAACAATGCTCCATGACCATTGTCATCACAATGTGCCACGCGCATTTCATCACAACGGTCCACAAACTTATCATTGCTATGCTCCATAAACTTTGTAATCACAATGGTCCATGCACTTCTCATCAAAATGCTCTCTCACCAGAGATATCACAATGTTCCATCACTAGTCACCACAATACTCCCTCACCCCTGGAATCACAATATTCCATGACACTGTCATCACAATGCTACATCCCCTTATCATCACAATTTTCCATGAACCCTGACATAACAATGTTCCATAACCCCTGTCATCAAAATGCTCCATGACCCTTGTCAACACAATTCCCCATGCAATGGCCAGCACAATGCTCCCTGACCCTTTTAATCACAATGCTCCAAGCCATTGTCATCACAATGCTCCATTACCTTTGTCATCAGAATTCTCCATGACGCTTGTCATCACAGTGCTCCATGACACCTGTCATCACAATGCTCCATGCCTTTGTCAGCAAAATGCTTCATGACCTTGTCATTACACTGCTCCATGACTTGTCCTCACAAAGCTCCATGACCCATGACCCATATATCACAGTGTTCCATGTCCTTGTCATCACAATGCACCATGCCACTCTCATTACAATAATCGATGAAATATTTCAGACCAATGTTCAATGCCCTTCTCATCAAAATGCTCCATTACACCTGTCATAACAATGCTCCATGACCCCTGCCATCACAATGTTCCACGGCCTTGTCATCACAAGGCCTCATGACACTTGTCATCACAATGCCCCATGACGCTCGTCATCACAATTATCCATGGTCTTCTCATCACAATATTCCATGATCTTTGTCATCACAATGCTCAATACACTTGTCATCACAATGATCCCTGACACTTGTCGTCAGTATGCTCCTGAACCCTGTCATGACAAGGCTGCATGCCTTTTTCATCACAATGTTCCATGCCCTTTTCATAACAATGCTCCAAGACCCCTGTAATCACAGTGTTCCATGCCCTTGTCATCAAAAAGCTCCATGACGCATGTCATCAGAATGCTTCATGGCCTTCTCATCACAGTGCACAATGCCCTTTCCATCAAAATGCTCCATGACCTTTGTCATCACAATGATCCATGACCCTTTGAATCACCATGCTCCATATCATTGTCATCACAATGCTCCATGAACACTCTCATCACATTTCTCCATGCCCTTGTCTACACAAAGCTCTATGACACATGTCATCAGAATGCTCCATGGCCTTCTCATCACAATGCTCCATGCCCTTGCCATCACAATGCTCCATTACCCCTCTAATAACAATGCTCCATAACCCCTGCCCTCACGATGTTCCATGGCGTTGTCATCACAAGGCTCCATGACCATTCTCATCACAACAATCCAAGAACCCTGTAATCACAATGCTCCATGCCCCTTTTCATCTCAATGATCCATGAACCCTGTCATCACAATGCACCATGCCCATCATCATAATGCTTCAAGCTATTGTCATCACAATGAAATCAAAATGCTCCCTGACCTCTGTCGTAACAATGCTCCAAACCCTTGTGATCACAATATTCCATATCACTTGTCATCACAATGCCCCATGACGCTCGTCATCACAATTATCCATGGTCTTCTCATCACAATGCTCCATGACCTTTGTCATCACAATGCTCAATACACTTGTCATCAGAATGCTCCCTGACACTTGTTGTCTGTATGCTCCATGAACCCTGTCAAGACAAGGCTCCATGCCTTTTTCATCAAAATGATCCATGCCATTTGCATCACAATGTTCCAAGACCCATGTAATCACAATGCTCCATGCCCTTGTCATCACAAAGCTCAATGACGCATGCCATCAGAATGCTCCTTGGTCTTCTCCTCACAATGTTCCATGCCCTTGTCATCACAATATTCGCTGACCCCTGTAATCACAATGCTCCATGCCCCTTTTCATCAGTATGCTCCATGAGACTGGTCATCACAAGGCTCCATAGATTTGTCATCACAATGCTCCAGGAACTTGTCATCAAAATGCTTCACGACATTGTCATGAAAATTCTCAATGGCCCTTGTCAACATAGTGCTCCAAGCCCTAATCATCACGATGCTCCATTATATTTGTCATCACAATCCTCCATTACATTTGTCATCACAATGCTCCATGCCATTGTCATCACAGTGGACCATGTCATATGTCATCACAATGCTCCCTCACACCTGTCTTCACAATATTCCATGAACTTCTCATCACAATGCTCCATGACTTGTCATCACAAAGCTCCATGACACATGTCATCAGAATGCTCCATGGCCTTCTCATCACAATGCTCCATGCGCTTGCCATCACAGTGCTCCATTACCACTGTCATAACAATGCTTCATGACCACTGCCATCACAATGTTCCGTGGCCATGTCATCACAAAGCTCCATGACCCTTCTCATCACAATGCTCCAAGACCCCTTTAATCACAAGGCTCCATGCCCCTTTTCATCTCAATGCTCCAAGACCCTGTCATCACAGTGCACCATGCCCATCATCATAATGCTTCATGCTATTGTCATCACAATGAAATCAAAATGCTCCATGACCTCTGTCATAACAATGCTCCAAACCCTTGTGATCACAATACTCCATAACACGTGTCATCACTGTGCCCCGTGACGCTCGTCATCACAGTTATCCACGGTCTTCTCATCACAATGCTCCATGACCTTTGTCATCACAATGCTCAATACACTTGTCATCAAAATGCTCCCTGACACTTGTAATCTGTATGCTCCTTGAACCCTGTCATGACAAGGCTCCATGCCTTTTTCATCACAATGATCCATGCTCTTTTCATCACAATGATCCAAGACCCCTTTAAACACAATGCTCCTTGCCCTTGGCATCACAAAGCTCAATGAAACATGTCTTCAGAATGCTCCTTGGCCTTCTCCTCACAATGCTCCATGCCCATGTCATCACAATGTTCCAAGACCCCTGTAATCACAATGCTCCATGCCCCTTTTCATCAGTATGCTCCCTGAGATTTGTCATCACAAGTCTCTATGCATTTCTCATCACAATGCTCCAGGACCTCATCATCACAATGCTTCACAACCTTTTTCTGAAAATTTTCAATGGCCCTTGTCATCATAATGCTCCAAGCTCTAGTCATCACAATGCTCCATTATATTTCTCATCAAAATCCTCCATTACATTTGGCATCACAATGCTACCTGCCATTGTCATTGCAATGGACCATGACATATGTCATCACAATGCTCCCTGATACCTGTCTTCACAATACTCCATGACTTTCTCTTCGCAATGATCCATGACCTTGTCATCAAAATGCACCATGTCCACTCTCATCACAATAATCTATGAAACTCGTCAGACCAATGTTCCATGCCCCTGTCAACACAAAGCTCCATGCCCTTGTCATCACAATGCTCCATGAACCCTCTCATCACAATGCTCCGTGACTCCAGTCATCACAATGATTCATAAAGTTTGTCATCAAAACGGCCCATGCCCGCGTCATCACAAGGCTCTGTGACCTTTGTAACCACAATGCTCCATGAACTTTTCATCACAATGCTCCGTGACCCTTGTCATCACAATGCTCCATGCCTTTGTCAGAACAATGCTCCTTGCCCCTTGTCATCACAATGTGCCACGTGCTTTTCATCACATCGGTGCACAAATTTGTAATCGCTATGCTCCATAAACCTTATAATCACAATGGTCCATGGATTTCTCATCAAAATGCTCTCTCACCAGAGACATCACAATGTTCCATCACTACTCATCACAATACTCCCTCACCTCTGGAATCACAATGTTCCATGACCAGTCATCACAATGCTATATCCCCTTATCATCACAAAGTTCCATCACCACTGACATCACAATGTTCCATAAACTCTGTCATCAAAATGCTCCATGACCCTTGTCATCACAATTCTCCATGACCTTGTCAGCACAATGCTCCCTGACCCTTGTCATCACAATGTTCCAAGCCATTGTCATCACAATGCTCCAGTACCTTTGTGATGAGAATCCTCCATGACACTTGGCATCACAATGCTCCATGCCATTGTCATCACAATGGGCCATTACATATGTCATCACAATGAGCCCTGACAACTGTCTTCACAATACTGCATGACCTGGTCCTCACAATGCTGCATGCCCTTGTCCTCACAATGCGCCATTCCAACTGTCATCGCAATAATCCATGAAACTTTTTAGACCAATGCTCCATGCCCTTGTAATCACAATGCTCCATGCCCTTGTTATCACAATGCTCCATGACCCATGTCATTACAATGCTCCGTGACTCCAGTCATCACAATGCTTCATGACCTTGTCATGAAAATTCTCAATGGCCATTGTCATCATACTGCTCCAAGCCATAGTCATCACGATGCTCCATTATATTTGTCATCACAATTCTCCATTTCATTTGGCATCACTATACTCCCTGCCATTGTCATCGCAATGGACCATGACCTATGTCATCACAATGCTCCCTGACACCTGTCTTCACAATACACCATGACCTTCTCTACACAATGATACATGCCCTTGTCATCACAATGCACCATGTCCACTGTCATCACAATAGTCTATGAATCTTGTCAGACAAATGCTCCATGCTCCTGTCATCACAATGCTCCATGCCCTTGTCATAACAATGCTCCATGACTTGTCATCACAATCCTCCATGACCCATGACACATGTATCACAGTGTTCCATGCCCTAGTCATCACAATGCTCCAAGACCCCTGTAATCACAGTGCTCCATGCCCCTTTTCATCAGAATCCTCCATGAGACTTGTCATGACAAGTCTCCATTGTCTTCTCATCACAATGCTCCTGGACCTTGTCATCACCATGCTACATTCCCTTCTCATCACAATGCTCCATGAACCCTGTCATCACAATAATCCATGAATCTTTTCAGCCCAATGCTCCAAGACCTTTTCATCACAATGCTCCATGGCAAATATCATCACAATGCTCCATGCCCACTGTCATCACAACATTCCATGACACCCGACAACACAATGATCTGCGAATCTTGTCATCACAATGCTCCATTCCATAGTCATCACAATGCTTCATGACACCTGTCATCACAACACTCCATTAACATTATCAGCCCAGTGCTCCATGACCCTTGTCATCACAATGATCCATGCCCTTGTCATCCCAATGCTCCATGACCCCTGTATTCACAGTGCTCCGTGACGCTTGTCATCACAGTGCTCCATGACACATGTCATCACAATGCTCCATGCCTTTGTCAGCACAATGCTACATGACCTTGTCATTACAATGCTCTATGCGCTTGTCATCACAATACTCCATTTCCATTGTCATCACAATCCTCCATGAAACTTGGGATCACATTGCTTCATGCCCTTGTCCTCACAATGCTCCATGCTCCTTGAAATCAAAATGATCCATAACCTCTCTCATCACAATGCTCCAAACCCTTGTGATCACAATGTTCCATAACACTTGTCATCACAACGCTCCATGATGCCTGTCATCACAATACTCCATGCACTTTTCATCACAATGCTCCATGACCTTTGTCATCACAATTCTCAATATACTTCTCATCACAAGGCTCCCTGACACTTGTCATCAGTATGCTCCTTGAACCCTGTCAGGAAAAGGCTCCATGCCTTTTTAATCACAATGCCCCATGCCGTTTTCATCACAATGCTCCATGCCATTGTCATCAAAATACTCCACAAGCTTGTCATCAGAATGCTCCATGACCCTTGTCATCACATTTCTCCATGCACTTGTCAGCACAATGCTCCAAGCCATTGTCATCACAATGCCCCATTACCTTTGCCATCAGAATCCTCCATGACACTTGGCATCCCAATGCTCCACGCCATTGTCATCACAATGGGCCATTTCATATGTCATCACAATGCTACCTGACACCTGTCTTCACAATACTGCATGACCTGGCCATCACAATGCTCCATGCCCTTGTCATCACAATGCGCAATTCCAACTTTCATCACAATAATCCATGAAACTTATTAGACCAATGCTCCTTGCCCTGGTCATCACAATGCTCCATGCCCTTGTTATCACAATGCTCCATGACCCATGCCATCACAATGATCTGTGACTCCAGTCATCACAATGCTTCATGACCTTTGTCACCACAGTGGGCAATGCCCTCGTCATCATCACTCTCTGTGAGCTTTTTAACCAAAATGATCCATGAACTTTTCATCACAATGCTCTTTGACCCTTGTCATCACAATGCTCTATGCCTTTCTCAGCACAATGCTCCATGACCCTTGTCATCAAAATGCTCCATGCACTTGTCAGCACAATGCTCCAGGACACATGTCATCACAATGCTCCATGACCCATGTCATCACAGTGCTCCGTGACTCCAGTCATCTAAATGCTTCATAACGTTTGTCATCACAATGATCCATGCCCTTGTCATCACAAGGTTCTGTGACCTTTGTAACCACAATGCTCCATGAACTTTTCATCACAACTCACAGTGACCCTTGTCATCACAATGTTCCATGTCTTTGTCAGAACAACGCTCCATGACCATTGTCTTCACAATGTACCACATGCATTTCATCACAACGGTCCACAACTTTGTCATTGCAATGCTCCATAATCCTTGTAATCAGAATGCTCCATGCACTTCTCATCCAAATGCTCTCTCACCAGAGATATCACAGTGTTCCATGACTAGTCATCACAATACACCCTCACCCCAGTAATCACAATGTTCCATTACCCTGTCATCACACTGCTACATCCCCTTATCATCACAATGTTCCATGACCCCTGACATCACAATGTTCCATAACCCCTGTCATCAAAATGCTCCATGATCCTTTTCATCCCAAAGCTCCAAGACCCCTGACATCACAATGTTCTATAACACCTGCCATCAAAATATTCCATTACACTTTTCATCAAATTGCTGCATGGCCCGGTCATCAAAATGCTCCCTGCACTTCTCATCAAAATGAACCATGCCCTTGTCATCAAAATGCTCCATGACTTGTCATCACAAAACTCCATGACCCTTGGCATCACAATCCTCCATGAAACTTGGGATCACATGGCTTCATGCCCTTGTCAACACAATGCTCCCTGCTCCTTGAAATCAAAATGATCCATGACCTCTGTCATCACAATACTCCAAACCCTTGTGATCACAAAGTTCCATAACACTTGTCATCACAATGCTCCATGATGCCTGCCATCACTATACTCCATGCTCTTTTCATCACAATGCTCCATGACCTTTGTCATCACAATTCTAAATACACTTGTCATCACAATGCTCCCTGACACTTGTCATCAGAATGCTCCTTGAACCCTGTCACGAAAAGGCTCCATGCCTTTTTCATCACAATGCCCCATGCCGTTTTCATCACAATGCTCCATGCCATTTTCATCAAAATACTCCACAAGCTTGTCATCAGAATGCTCCATGACCCTTGTCATCACAATTCTCCATGCACTTGTCAGCACAATGCTCCCTGACCCTTGTCATCACAATGCTCCAAGCCATTGTCATCACAATGCTCCATTACTTTTGTCATCAGAATCCTCCATGACACTTGGCATCACTATGCTCCATGCCATTGTCATCACAAAGGGCCATTACATATGTCATCACAATGCTCCCTGACACCTGTCTTCAAAATACTGCATGGCCTGGTCATCACAATGCTCCATGCCGTTGTCATCACAATGCGCCATTCTAACTGTCATCACAATAATCCATGAAACTTATTAGACCAATGTTCCATGCCCTTGTCATCACAATGCTCCAAACCCTTGTGGTCACAATGTTCCATAACACTTGTCATCACAACGCTCCATGATGCCTGTCATCACAATACTCCATGCTCTTTTCATCACAATTCTCCATGACCTTTGTCATCACAATGCTCCATGACAATTGTCTTCACAATGTACCACGCGTATTTCATCACAACGGTCCACAAACTTGTCATTGCAATGCTCCATAATCCTTGTAATCACAATGGTCCATGCACTTCTCATCAAAATGCTCTCTCACCAGAGATATCACAGTGTTCCATGACTAGTCATGACAGTACACCCTCACCCCTGTAATCACAATGTTCCATTACCCTGTCATCACATTGCTACATCCCCTTATCATCACAATGTTCCATGACCCCTGACATCACAATGTTCCATAACCCCTGTCATCAAAATGCTCCATGATCCTTTTCATCCCAAAGCTCCAAGACCCCTGACATCACAATGTTCTATAACACCTGCCATCAAAATATTCCATTACACTTTTCATCAAATTGCTGCATGGCCCGGTCATCAAAATGCTCCCTGCACTTCTCATCACAATGCACCATGCCCTTGTCATCAAAATGCTCCATGACTTGTCATCACAAAGCTCAATGACCCTTGGCATCACAATGCTCCATGTCATTGTCATCACAATGCTCCATGATCCCTCTCATAACATTGATCAATGCCCTTGTCATCACAAAGCTCCATGACACTTGTCATCACAATGCTCGATGCCCTTTTCATCGCAATGCTCCATGCCCTTGTCATTACAATCCTGCATGACCCATGTATCTTAGTGTTCCGTACCCTTGTCATCACAATGCTCCATGCCCAATCTCATCACAATAATCCATGAAACATTTCAGACCAATGTTCCATGCCCTTCTCATCACAATGCTCCATTACCTCTGTCATAACAATGCACCATGACACCTGCCATCACAATGTTCCACGGCCTAGTCATCACAAGGTTCCATGACACTTGTCATCACAATGCTGAAGGCCCCTGTAATCACAATGCTCCTTGCCCTTGTCATCACAAAGCTTCATGACGCATGCCATCAGAAAGTTCCATGGCCTTCTCATCACAATGCTCCATGCCCGTGTCATCACAATGCTTCAAGACCTTCATAAACACAATGCTCCATGCCCCTTTTCATCTCAATGCTCCATGAACCCTGCCATCACAATGCACCATGCCCATCATCATAATGCTTCAGGCTATTGTCATCAAAATGGAATCAATATTCTCCATGACCTCTGTCATCATAATGCTCCAAACACTTGTGATCACAATGTTCCATAACACTTATCATCACAACACCCCATGACGCTCATCATCACAATTATCCATGGTCTTCTCTTCACAATTCTCCATGATCTTTGTCATCACAATGCTCAATACACTTGTCATCACAATGCTCCCTGACACTTGTCGTCAGTATGCTCCTTGAACCCTGTCATGACAAGGCTCCATGCCTTTGTCATCACAATGATC
Source organism: Mesoplodon mirus (assembly GCF_964341445.2). Classification (NCBI taxonomy): domain Eukaryota; kingdom Metazoa; phylum Chordata; class Mammalia; order Artiodactyla; family Ziphiidae; genus Mesoplodon; species Mesoplodon mirus. Next base: position 7,821,246 of record NW_028295817.1, read on the forward strand.
CGTTCCATTTTCATCACAATGCTCCAAGATCCCTGTAATCACAATGATCCATGTCCTTGTCATCAAAAAGCTCCATGACGCATGTCATCAGAATGCTTCATGGACATCTCATCATAATGCTCCATGCCCTTGTCATCACAATGCTCAAAGACCCCTGTAATCACAATGCTCCATGCCCCTTTTCATCAGAATGCTCCATGAGACTTGTCATCACAAGTCTCCATGGTCTTCTCCTCACAGTGCTCCAGGACCTTGTCATCATCATGCTCCATTCCCTTGTCATCACAATGCTCCATGACCCCTGTCATCACAGTAGTCCATTAACATTTTCAGCCCAATGCTCCACGACCTACTCATCACAATGCTCCATGACCCCAGTCATCACAATGCTCCGTGACTCCAATCATCACAATGCTTCATGACCTTTGTCATCACAATGGTCCATGTCCTGGTCATCAACAGTCTCTCTGACTTTTTTAACCACAATGCTCCATGAACTTTTCATCACAATGCTCTTTGACCCTTGTCATCACAATGCTCCATGCGCTTGAAGCACAATGCTCCAAGACACATGTCATCACAATGCACCATGTGCTTGTCATCACAGTGCTCCACAATCTTGTCATCACAATGCTCCATAAAATTTGTCATCACAATGCTCCATGCACTTCTCATCAAAATGCTCTCTCACCACTGATATCACAATGCTACATCACTATTTGTCACAATACTCCGTCACTCCTGTCATCACAATGCTACATGCACTTATCATCACAATGTTCGATGACCCCTGACATCACAATGTTCCATAACACCTGTCATCAAAATGTTCCATGACACTTTTCATCAAATTGCTCAAAGACCCTGTCCTCAGAATGTTCCCTGCCTTTCTCCTCACAATGCACAACGCCCTTGCCATCAAAATGCTCCATGACCTTTGTCATCACAAAGATCCATGACCCTTGGCATCACAATGCTCCATGTCATTGTCATCACAATGCTCCATGCACGCTCTCATCACATTGCTCCATGCCCTTGTCTTCACAAAGCTCCATGACACATGTTATCAGAATGCTCCATGACCTTCTCATCACAATGCTCCATGCCCTTGCCATCACAGTGCTCCATTTCGTCTGCGAGAACAATGCTCCATGACCCCTGCCATCACGATGTTCCATGGCCTTGTCATCACAAGGCTTCATGACCCTTCTCATCACAATGCTCCTAGAACGCTGTAATCGCAATGCTCTATGCCCCTTTTCATCTCAATGATCCATGAACCCTGTCATCACAATGCACCATGCCCATCATCATAATGCTTCAGGCTATTGTCATCACAATGAAATCAAATTGCTCCATGACCTCTGTCATAACAATGCTCCAAACCCTTATGATCACAATTTTCCATAAAACTTGTCATCACAATTCCCCATGACGCTCGTCATCACAATTATCCATGGTCTTCTCATCACAATGCTCCATTCCCTACTCATCACAATGCTCCATGACCCTTGTCATCACAATGATCCATGCCCTTGTCATCCCAATGCTCCATGACCCCTGTATTCACAATGCTCCATGACGCTTATCATCACAGTGCTCCATGACACATGTCATCACAATTCTCCATGCCTTTGTCAGCAAAATGCTACATGACCTTTTCATTACAATGCTCTATGTGTTTGTCATCACAATACTCCATTACAATTGTCATCACAATCCTCCATGAACCTTGGGATCACATTGCTTCATGCCCTTGTCATCACAATGCTCCATGCTCCTTGAAATCAAAATGATCCATGACCTCTGTCATCTCAATGCACCAAACCCTTGTGATCACAATGTTCCATAACACTTTTCATCAGAACGCTCCATGATGCCTGTCATCACGATACTCGCTGCCCTTTTCATCACAATGCTCCATGACATTTGTCATCACAATTCTCAATACACTTTTCATCACAATGCTCCCTGACACTTGTCATCAGAATGCTCCATGAAACCTGTCACGAAAAGTCTCCATGCCTTTTTCATCACAATGTCCCATGCCGTTTTCATCACAATGCTCCATGTCATTGTCATCAAAATACTCCAAAGCTTGTTATCAGAATGCTACATGACTCTTGTCATCATAATTCTCTATGCACTTGTCAGCAAAATGCTCCCTGACACTTGTCATTACAATGTTCCAAGCCATTGTCATCACAATGCTCCATTACATTTGTCATCAGAATCCTCCATGACACTTGGCATCACAATGCTCCATGCCATTGTCATCACAATGGGCCATTACATATGTCATCACAATGTGCCCTGACACCTCTCTTTACAATACTGCATGACCTGGTCATCACAATGCTCTATGCCCTTTTCATCACAAATCGCCATTCCAACTCTCATCGCAATAATTCAGGAAACTTATTAGACCAATGCTCCATGCCCTTGTCATCACAATGCTCCATGCCCTTGTTATCACAGTGATCCATGACCCGTGTCATCACAATGTTCCGTGATTCCAGTCATCACAATGCATCATGACCTTTGTCATCACAATGGTCCATGCCCTCATCATCAACAGTCTCTGTGACCTTCTTAAGCACAATGCTCCATGAACGTTTCATCACAATGCTCTTTGACCCTTTACATCGCAATACTCCATGAACGTTTTCACCCCAATGCTCCATGACCTTCTCATCACCATGCTCCATGACCAATATCATCACAATGGTCCATGACCACTGTCGTCACAAAACTCCATGACACCTGACAACACAATGATCTGGGACTTTTGTCATCACAATGCTCCATTCCCTAGCCATCACAATGCTCCATGACCCCTGTCATCAACATACTCCATGAATATTTTCAGCCCAATGCTCCATGACCCTTGTCATCACAATGATCCATGAAATTTGGGATCACATTGCTTCATGCCCTTGTCATCACAATGCTCCATGCTACTTGAAATCAAAATGATCCACGACCTATGTCATCACAATGCTCCAAACCCTTGTGATCACAATGTTCCATAACACTTGTCATCACAATGCTCCATGATGCCTCTCATCACAATACTCCATGCCCTTTTCATCACAATGCTCCATGACTTTGTCATCACAATTCTCAATACACTTGTCATCACAATGCTCCCTGACACTTGTCATTAGAATGCTCCTTGAACCCTGTCACGAAACGTCTCCATGCCTTTTTCATCACAAAGCCCCATGCCATTTTCATCACAATGCTCCATGCCATTGTCATCAAAATACTCCACAGGCTTGTCATCAGAATGCTCCATGACAGTTGTCATCACAATTCTCCATGCACTTGTCAGCACGATGCTCCCTGACCCTTGTCATCACAATGCTCCAAGCCATTGTCATCACAAAACTCCATTGCCTTTGTCATCAGAATCCTCCAGGACACTTGGCATCACAATGCTCCATGCCATTGTCATCACAATGGGCCATTACATATGTCATCACAATGCTCCCTGACATCTGTCTTCACCATATTCCATGACCTTCTCATCACAATGCTCCATGCCCTTGTCATCTCAAAGTTCCTAGACCCATGTAATCACTATGGTCCATGCCCATTTTCATCAGTATGCTCCGTGAGATTTGTCATCACAAGGCTCCATGGTTTTCTCATCAAAATGCTCCAGGACTTCTTTTTATCACAATGATTCATGACCTTGTTATGAAAATTCTCAATGGCCCTTGTCATCATAATGCTCCAAGCCCTAGTCATCACAATGCTCCATTATATTTTCTATCACAATCCTCCATTACATTTCGCATCACAATGCTCCATTACAGTGTCATCGCAATGGACCATGACATATGTCATCACAATGCTCCCTAACATCTGTCTTCACCATATTCCATGACATTCTCATCACAATGCTCCATGCCCTTGTCATCACAATGCACCATGTCCACAGTCATCAAAATAATCAAAGCAACATATCAGAACAATGTTTCATGCCCGTGTCATCACAATGCTCCATGCCCTTGTCAACACAATGCTCCATGACCGCTGTATTCACAATGCTCCGTGACGCTTGTCATCCCAGTGCTCCATCACACCGGTCATCACAATGCTCCATGCCTTTGTCAGCAAAATGCTACATGACCTTTTCATTACAATGCTCTATGTGCTTGTCATCACAGTACTCCATTAACATTTTCATCACAATCCTCCATGAACCTTGGAATCACATTGCTTCATGCCCTTGTCATCACAATGCTCCATGATCCTTGAAATCAAAATGATCCGTGACCTCTGGCATCACAATTCTTCAAACCCTTGTGATCACAATGTTCCATAACACTTGTCATCACAACGCTCCATGATGCATGTCATCACAGTATTCCATGCCCTTTTCATAACAATGCTCCGTGACCCTTGTCATCACAATGCTCCATGCCTTTGTCAGAACAATGCTCCATGACCCTTGTCATCACAATGTGCCGTGCGCTTTTCATCACAATGATCCACAACATTGTCATCGCTATGCTCCATAAACCTTGTAATCAGAATGCTCCATGCACTTCTCATCCAAATGCTCTCTCACATGAGATATCACAATGTTCCATCACTAGTCATCACAATCCTCCCTCACCCCTGTTATCACAATGTTCCATGACCCCTGTCATCACAATGCTACATCCCCTTATCAGCACAATGTTCCTTGACCCCTGACATCACAATGTTCCATAACCCCTGTCAGCAAAATGCTCCATGACCCTTTTCATCCCAAAGCTCCATGATCCCTGGCATCACAATGTTCTATAACCCCTGTCATCAAAATATTCCATTACACTTTTCATCAAATTGCTGCATGACCCTGTCATCAAAATGCTCCCTGCCATTCTCATCACAATGCACCACACACTTGTCATCAAAATGCTCCATGACCTTTGTCATCACAAAGCTCCATGACCCTTGGCATCACAATGCTCCATGTCATTGTCATCACAATGCTCCATGAACCCTCTCATCACATTGCTTCATGCCCTTGTCATCACAATGCTCCATGCTCCTTGAAATCAAAATGATCCATGACCTCTGTCATCACAATACACCAAACCATTGTGATAACAATGTTCCATAACACTTGTCATCACAACGCTCCATGATGCCTGTCATCACAATACTCCATGCCCTTTTCATCACAATGCACCATGACCTTTGTCATCACAATTCGCAATACACTTGTCATCACAATGCTCCATGACACTTGTCGTCAGAATGCTCCTTGAACCATGTCACGAAAGTTTCCATGACTTTTTCATCACAATGCCCCATGCCGTTTTCATCACAATGTTCCAAGTCATTGTCATCAAAATACCCCAAAGCTTGTCATCAGAATGCTACATGACTCTTGTCATCATAATTCTCTATGCACTTGTCAGCAAAATGCTCCCTGACACTTGTCATCACAATGTTCCAAGCCATTGTCATCACAATGCTCCATTACATTTGTCATCAGAATCCTCCATGACACTTGGCATCACAATGCTCCATGCCATTGTCATCACAATGGGCCATTACATATGTCATCACAATGTGCCCGGACACCTCTCTTTACAATACTGCATGACCTGGTCATCACAATGCTCTATGCCCTTTTCATCACAAATCGCCATTCCAACTCTCATCGCAATAATTCATGAAACTTATTAGACCAATGCTCCATGTCCTTGTCATCACAATGCTCCATGCCCTTGTTATCACAGTGATCCATGACCCGTGTCATCACAATGTTCCGTGATTCCAGTCATCACAATGCATCATGACCTTTGTCATCACAATGGTCCATGCCCTCATCATCAACAGTCTCTGTGACCTTCTTAAGCACAATGCTCCATGAACGTTTCATCACAATGCTCTTTGACCCTTTACATCGCAATACTCCATGAACGTTTTCACCCCAATGCTCCATGACCTTCTCATCACCATGCTCCATGACCAATATCATCACAATGGTCCATGACCACTGTCGTCACAAAACTCCATGACACCTGACAACACAATGATCTGGGACTTTTGTCATCACAATGCTCCATTCCCTAGCCATCACAATGCTCCATGACCCCTGTCATCAACATACTCCATGAATATTTTCAGCCCAATGCTCCATGACCCTTGTCATCACAATGATCCATGAAATTTGGGATCACATTGCTTCATGCCCTTGTCATCACAATGCTCCATGCTACTTGAAATCAAAATGATCCATGACCTCTGTCATCACAATGCTCCAAACCCTTGTGATCACAATGTTCCATAACACTTGTCATCACAATGCTCCATGATGCCTCTCATCACAATACTCCATGCCCTTTTCATCACAATGCTCCATGACTTTGTCATCACACTTCTCAATACACTTGTCATCACAATGCTCCCTGACACTTGTCATTAGAATGCTCCTTGAACCCTGTCACGAAACGTCTCCATGCCTTTTTCATCACAAGGCCCCATGCCATTTTCATCACAATGCTCCATGCCATTGTCATCAAAATACTCCACAAGCTTGTCATCAGAATGCTCCATGACAGTTGTCATCACAATTCTCCATGCACTTGTCAGCACGATGCTCCCTGACCCTTGTCATCACAATGCTCCAAGCCATTGTCATCACAAAACTCCATTGCCTTTGTCATCAGAATCCTCCAGGACACTTGGCATCACAATGCTCCATGCCATTGTCATCACAATGGGACATTACATATGTCATCACAATGCTCCCTGACATCTGTCTTCACCATATTCCATGACCTTCTCATCACAATGCTCCATGCCCTTGTCATCACAATGTTCCTAGACCCATGTAATCACTATGGTCCATGCCCCTTTTCATCAGTATGCTCCGTGAGATTTGTCATCACAAGGCTCCATGGTTTTCTCATCAAAATGCTCCAGGACTATTTTTTATCACAATGCTTCATGACCTTGTTATGAAAATTCTCAATGGCCCTTGTCATCATAATGCTCCAAGCCCTAGTCATCACAATGCTCCATTATATTTTCTATCACAATCCTCCATTATATTTCGCATCACAATGCTCCATTACAGTGTCATCACAATGGACCATGACATATGTCATCACAATGCTCCCTAACATCTGTCTTCACCATATTCCATGACATTCTCATCACAAGGCTCCATGCCCTTGTCATCACAATGCACCATGTCCACAGTCATCACAATAATCAAAGCAACATATCAGACCAATGTTTCATGCCCGTGTCATCACAATGCTCCATGCCCTTGTCATCACAATGCTCCATGACCCCTGTATTCACAATGCTCCGTGACGCTTGTCATCCCAGTGCTCCATCACACCGGTCATCACAATGCTCCATGCCTTTGTCAGCAAAATGCTACATGACCTTTTCATTACAATGCTCTATGTGCTTGTCATCACAGTACTCCATTAACATTTTCATCACAATCCTCCATGAACCTTGGAATCACATTGCTTCATGCCCTTGTCATCACAATGCTCCATGATCCTTGAAATCAAAATGATCCGTGACCTCTGGCATCACAATTCTTCAAACCCTTGTGATCACAATGTTCCATAACACTTGTCATCACAACGCTCCATGATGCATGTCATCACAATATTCCATGCCCTTTTCATAACAATGCTCCGTGACCCTTGTCATCACAATGCTCCATGCCTTTGTCAGAACAATGCTCCATGACCCTTGTCATCACAATGTGCCGTGCGCTTTTCATCACAATGATCCACAACCTTGTCATCGCTATGCTCCATAAACCTTGTAATCAGAATGCTCCATGCACTTCTCATCCAAATGCTCTCTCACATGAGATATCACAATGTTCCATCACTAGTCATCACAATCCTCCCTCACCCCTGTTATCACAATGTTCCATGACCCCTGTCATCACAATGCTACATCCCCTTATCAGCACAATGTTCCTTGACCCCTGACATCACAATGTTCCATAACCCCTGTCAGCAAAATGCTCCATGACCCTTTTCATCCCAAAGCTCCATGATCCCTGGCATCACAATGTTCTATAACCCCTGTCATCAAAATATTCCATTACACTTTTCATCAAATTGCTGCATGACCCTGTCATCAAAATGCTCCCTGCCCTTCTCATCACAATGCACCACACACTTGTCATCAAAATGCTCCATGACCTTTGTCATCACAAAGCTCCATGACCCTTGGCATCACAATGCTCCATGTCATTGTCATCACAATGCTCCATGAACCCTCTCATCACATTGCTCCATGCCTTTGTCATCACAAAGCTCCATGACACTTGTCATCACAATGCTCCATGCCGTTGTCATTACAATCCTCCATGACCCATGTATCACAGTGTACCGTGCCCTTTTCATCACAATGCTCCATGCCCACTCTCATCACAATAATCCATGAAATATTTCAGACCAATGCTCAATGCCCTTCTCATCACAATGCTCCATAACCACTGTCATAACAATGCTCTATGACCCCTGTCATCACAATGTTCCACGGCCTTGCCATCAAAAGGCTCCATGACCCTTGTCATCACAATGCTCCAAGACCCCTGTAATCACAATGCTCCATGCACTTGTCATCACAAATCTCCATGACGCATGCCATCAGAAAGTTCCATGGCCTTCTACTCACAATACTCCATGCCCTTGTCATCACAATATTCCAAGCCATTGTCATCACAAAACTCCATTACCTTTGTCATCAGAATCCTCCAGGACACTTGGCATCACAATGCTCCATGCCATTGTCATCACAATGGGCCATTACATATGTCATCACAATGCTCCCTGACATCTGTCTTCACCATATATCATGACCTTCTCATCACAATGCTCTATGCCCTTGTCATCACAATGTTCCTAGACCCATGTAATCACTATGGTCCATGACCCTTTTCATCAGTATGCTCCGTGAGATTTGTCATCACAAGGCTCCATGGTTTTCTCATCAAAATGCTCCAGGACTTTTTATCACAATGCTTCATGACCTTGTTATGAAAATTCTCAATGACCCTTGTCATCATAATGCTCCAAGCCCTAGTCATCACAAAGTTCCATTATATTTTCCATCACAATCCTCCATTACATTTCGCATCACAATGCTCCATTACAGTGTCATCGCAATGGACCATGACATATGTCATCACAATGCTCCCTAACATCTGTCTTCACCATATTCCATGACATTCTCATCACAATGCTCCATGCCCTTGTCATCACAATGCACCATGTCCACAGTCATCACAATAATCTAAGCAACATGTCAGACCAATGTTTCATGCCCGTGTCATCACAATGCTCCATGCTCTTGTCATCACAACGCTCCATGACCCCTGTATTCACAATGCTCCGTGACGCTTGTCATCCCAGTGCTCCATCACACCGGTCATCACAATGCTCCATGCCTTTGTCAGCAAAATGCTACATGACCTTTTCATTACAATGCTCTATGTGCTTGTCATCACAGTACTCCATTAACATTTTCATCACAATCCTCCATGAACCTTGGAATCACATTGCTTCATGCCCTTGTCATCACAATGCTCCATGATCCTTGAAATCAAAATGATCCGTGACCTCTGGCATCACAATTCTTCAAACCCTTGTGATCACAATGTTCCATAACACTTGTCATCACAACGCTCCATGATGCATGTCATCACAATATTCCATGCCCTTTTCATAACAATGCTCCGTGACCCTTGTCATCACAATGCTCCATGCCTTTGTCAGAACAATGCTCCATGACCCTTGTCATCACAATGTGCCGTGCGCTTTTCATCACAATGATCCACAACCTTGTCATCGCTATGCTCCATAAACCTTGTAATCAGAATGCTCCATGCACTTCTCATCCAAATGCTCTCTCACATGAGATATCACAATGTTCCATCACTAGTCATCACAATCCTCCCTCACCCCTGTTATCACAATGTTCCATGACCCCTGTCATCACAATGCTACATCCCCTTATCAGCACAATGTTCCTTGACCCCTGACATCACAATGTTCCATAACCCCTGTCAGCAAAATGCTCCATGACCCTTTTCATCCCAAAGCTCCATGATCCCTGGCATCACAATGTTCTATTACTCCTGTCATCAAAATATTCCATTACACTTTTCATCAAATTGCTGCATGACCCTGTCATCAAAATGCTCCCTGCCCTTCTCATCACAATGCACCACACACTTGTCATCAAAATGCTCCATGACGTTTGTCATCACAAAGCTCCATGACCCTTGGCATCACAATGCTCCATGTCATTGTCATCACAATGCTCCATGAACCCTCTCATCACATTGCTCCATGTCTTTGTCATCACAAAGCTCCATGACACTTGTCATCACAATGCTCCATGACCACTGTGATCACAGTGCGCCATTCCAACTGTCATCACAATAATCCATGAAACTTATTATACAAATGCTCCATGCCCTTGTCATCAAAATGCTCCATGCCCTTGCTATCACAATGTGCCAAGACCCCTGTAATCAGATTGCTCCATGCCCCTTTTCATCAGTATGCTCCATGAGACCTGTCATCACAAGGCTCCATGGTTTTCTCATCACAATGCTCAAGGATCTTTTCATCACAATGCTTTACGACATTGTCATGAAAATTCTCAATGGCCCTTGTCATCATAATGCTCCAAGCCCTAGTCATCACAATGCTCCACCATATTTGTCATCACAATCCTCCATTACATTTGGCATCACAATGCACCATGCCATTTTCATCGAAATGGACCATGACATATGTCATCAAAATGCTCCCTGATACCTGTCTTCACAATACTCCATGACTTTGTCATCACAATGCTCCATGCCCTGGTCATCACAATGCTCCATGAACCCTGTCAACACAATGCTCCGTGACTCCAGTCATCACAATGCTTCATAACGTTTGTCATCACAACGGTCCATGCCCGCGTCATCACAAGTCTCTCTGACCTTTGTAACCACAATGCTCCATGAACATTTCAACACAGTGCTCCGTGACACTTGTCATCACAATGCTCCATGCCTTTGTCAGAAAAATGCTCCATGACCCTTGTCATCAAAATGTGCCACGGGCTTTCCATCACAATGATACAAAACTTTGTCATCGCTACGCTCCATAAACCTTGTAATCACAATGTTCCATGCTCTTCTCATCCAAATGCTCTCTCACCTGAGATATGACCATGTTACCTCACTAGTCATCACAATCCTCCCTCACCCCTGTAATCAAAATGTTCCATGACCCCTGTCATCACCATGTTCCATTCCCTTGTCATCACAATGTTCCATGACCACTGTCATCACAATACTCCATGAACATTTTCAGCCAAATACTCCATGACCTTCTCATCACAATGCTCCATGACAAATATCATCACAATGCTCCATGACCTCTGTCATCACAACACTCCATGACAACCGACAACACAATGATCCGGGACTCTTGTCATTACAATGCTCCATTCCCTAGTCATCACCATACTCCATGAACATTTTCAGCCCAATGCTCCATGACACTTGTCATCACAATGATCCATGCCCTTGTCATCCCAAAGCTCCATGACCCCTGTATTCACAATGCTCCGTGACACTTGTCATCACAGTGCTCCATGACACATGTCATAACAATGCTCCATGCATTTGTCAGCAAAATGCTACATGACCTTTTCATTACAAAGCTCTATGTGCTTGTCATCAGAATACTCCATTTCCATTGTCATCACAATCCTCCATGAACCTTGGGATCACATTGCTTCATGCCCTTGTCATCACAATGCTCCATGCTCCTTGAAATCAAAATGATTCATGACCTCTGTTATCACAATACTCCAAATTCTTGTGATCACAATGTTCCATAACACTTGTCATCACAACGCTCCATGATGCCTGTCATCACAATACTCCATGCCCTTTTCATCACAATGCTCCATGACCTTTGTCATCACAATGCTCAATACACTTGTCATCACAATGCTCCCTGACACTTGTCATCAGAATGCTCCTTGAACCCTGTCACGAAAAGGCTCCATGCCTTTTTCATCGCAATGCCCCATGCGGTTTTCATCACAATGCTCCATGCCATTGTCATCAAAATACTCCACAAGCTTGTCAGCAGAATGCTGAATGACGCTTTTCATCACAATTCTCCATGCACTTGTCAGCACAGTGTTCCTTGAACCTTGTCATCACAATGCTCCAAGCCATTGTTATCACAATGCTCCATTACCTTTTTCTTCAGAATCCTCCATGACACTTGGCATCACAATGCTCCATGCCATTGTCATCACAATGGGCCATTATATATGTCAGCACAATGCTCCCTGACAACTGTCTTCACAATACTGCATGACAAGGTCATCACAATGCTCCATGCCCTTGTCATCACAATGCTCCATGCCCTTGTTATCACAATGCTCCATGACCCCTGTCATCACAATGCTCCGTGACTCCAGTCATCACAATGCTTCATGACCTTTGTCATCACAATGGTCCATGCCTTCATCATCAAGAGTCTCTGTGACCTTTATAACCACAATGCTCCATGAACTTTTCTTCACAATGCTCTTTATCCCCTGTCATCACAATGCTCTATGCTTTTCTCAGCACAATGCTCCATGACGTATGTCATCAGAATGCTCCATGGCCTTCTCCTCACAGTGCTCCTTGCCCTTGTCATCACAATTCTCCAAGACCCCTGTAATCACAATGCTCCTTGCCCCTTTTCATCAGAATGCTCTATGAGACTTGTCATCACAAGTCTCCATCGTCATCTCTTCACAATGCTCCAGGACCTTGTCATCACAATGCTCTGTGACTCCGGTCATCACAGTGTTTCATAATATTTGTCATCACAATGGTCCATGCCCAAGTCATCAGAAGGCTCTGTTACCTTTGTATCCACAATGCTCCATGAACATTTCATCACAATGTTCCGTGTCCCTTGTCATCACAATGCTCCATGCCTTTGTCATTAAAATGCTCCATGACCATTGTCATCACAATGTGCCACGCGATTTTCATCCCAACGGTCAAAAATTTGTCATCACAATGCACCATAAAAATTGTAATCACAATGCTGCATGCCCTTCTCATCACAATGCTCCATTACACCTGTCATAACAATGCTCCATGACCCCTGCCATCACAATGTTCCACGGCCTTGTCATCACAAGGCTCCATGACACTTGTCATCACAATGCTCCAAGACCCCTTTAATCACCATGCTCCATGCCGTTGTCATCACAAAGCTCCATGACACATGTCATTAGAAGGTTCCATGGCCGTCTCATCAAAATGCTGCATTCCATTGTCATCACAATGCTCCAAAACCCCTGTAAACACAGTGCTCCATGCCCCTTTTCATCTCAATGATCCATGAACCCTGTCATCACAACACTCCATGACACGTGACAACACAATGATCCGGGACTCTTGTCATCACAGTGCTCCAAGACCCCTGTAATCAAAATGCTCCATGACCCCTGTCATCACAATACTCCATGAACATTTTCAGCCCAATGCTCCATGACCCTTGTCATCACAATGATCCATACACTTGTCATCCCAATGATCCATGACCTCTGTATTAAAAATGCTCCGTGACAATTGTGTCACAGTTCTCCATGACACCTGTCATCACAATGCTCCATGCCATTCTCAGGAAAATTCTACATGACCTTGTCATTACAATGCTCTATGCGCTTGTCATCACAATGCTCCAAGACCACTGGAATCACAATGCTACATGCCCCTTTTCATCTCAATGCTCCATGAACCCTGTCATCACAATGCACCATGCCCATCATTATAATGCTTCAGACTATTGTCATCACGATGAAATCAAAATTCTCCATGACCTCTGTCATCATAATGCTCCAAAGCCTTGTGATCACAATGTTCCATATCACTTATAATAACAACACCCCATGACGATCATCATCACAGTTATCCATGGCCTTCTCATCACCATGCTCCATGACTTTTGTCATCACAATTCTCAATACACTTGTCATCACAATGCTCCCTGACACTTGTCATCAGAATGCTCCTTGAACCCTCCCACGAAAAGGCTGCATGCCATTTTCATCACATTGCCCCATGCCGTTTTCATCACAATGCTCCATGCCATTGTCATCAAAATACTCCACAAGCTTTTCATCAGTATGCTCCATGACAATTGTCATCACAATTATCCATGCACTTGTCAGCACAATGCTCCCTGACCCTTGTCATCACAATGCTCCAAGCCATTGTCATAACAATGCTCCATTACCTTTGTCATCAGAATCTTTCATGAAACTTGGCATCACAATGCTCCATGCCATTTTCATCACAATGGGCCATTACATATGGCATCACAATGCTCCCTGACACTTCTCTTCACAATACTGCATGAGCTGGTCATCACAATGCTCCATGCCCTTGTCATCACAATGCGCCATTCCAAATGTCATTGCAATAATCCATGAAATATATTAGACCAATGCTCCATGCCCTTGTCATCACAATGCTCCATGCCCTTGTTATCACAATGCTCCATGACCCCTGTCATCACCATTTTCCGTGACTCCAGTCATCACAATTTTTCATGACCTTTGTCATCACAATGGTCCATTACCTCATCATCAAGAGTCTCTGTGACCTTTTTAACCACAATGCTCCATGAACTTTTCATCACAATGATCTTTGACCCTTGTCATCACAATGATCTACGCCTTTCTCAGCACAATGCTCTATGCCCTTGTCATCACAATGCTCCATGACCCTGTCATCACAATGCTCCGTGACTCCAGTCATCACAATGCTTCATAACATTTGTCATCACAATGGTCCAGGTCCGTGTCATCACAAGGCTTTGTGACATTATTAACCACAGTGCTTCATGAACTTTTCATCACAATGCTCCGTGACCCTTGTTATCACAGTGCTCCATGCCTTTGTCAGAAAAATGCTCCGTGACCCTTGTCATCACAATGTACCACGCGCTTTTTATCCCAACGGTCCACAGATTTGTCATCGCAATGCTCCATAAAACTTGTAATCACAATGCTCCATGCCGTTCTCATCACAACGCTCCATTACCCCTGTCATAACAATGCTCCTTGACCCCTGGAATCACAATGTTCCACGGCCTTGTCATCACAAAGCTCCATGAGCCTTGTCATCATAATGCTCCAAGACCCCTGTAATCACAATGATCCATGCCCTTGTCATCACAAAGCACCATGACACATGTCATCAGAATGTTCCATGTCCTTCTCATCAAAATGCTCCATGCCCTTTTCATCACAATGCTCCAAGACCCCTGTAATCAAAATGCTCCATGCCCCTTTTCATCTCAATGCTCCATGAACTCTGTCATCACAATGCATCATGCCCATCATCATAATGCTTCCGGCTATTGACAGCACAATGAAATCAAAATTCTCCATGATCTCTGTCATCACAATGCTCCATGACCCCTGTCATCACAATACTCCATGAACATTTTCAGCCCAATGCTCCATGACACTTGTCATCACAATGATCCATGACCCCTGTATTCAGAATGTTCCGTGACACATGTCATCACAGTGCTCCATGACACCTGTCATCACAGTGCTCCATGCCTTTGTCTGCAGAATTCTACATGATCTTGTCATTACAATGCTCTATGCGCTTGTCATCACAATGCTACAAGACCCCTGTAATCACAATGCTCCATGCCCCTTTTCATCTCAATGCACCATGAAGCCTGTCATCACAATGCACCATGCCCATCATCATAATGCTTCAGGCTATTGTCATTAAAATGAAATCAAAAGTCTCCATGACCCCTGTCATCACAATACACCATTAACATTTTCAGCCCAATGCTCCATGACACTTGTCATCACAATGATCCATGCCCTTGTCATCCCAAAGCTCCATGACCCCTGTATTCACAATGCTCCGTGACACTTGTCATCACAGTGCTCCATGACACATGTCATAACAATGCTCCATGCATTTGTCAGCAAAATGCTACATGACCTTTTCATTACAAAGCTCTATGTGCTTGTCATCAGAATACTCCATTTCCATTGTCATCACAATCCTCCATGAACCTTGGGATCACATTGCTTCATGCCCTTGTCATCACAATGCTCCATGCTCCTTGAAATCAAAATGATTCATGACCTCTGTTATCACAATACTCCAAATTCTTGTGATCACAATGTTCCATAACACTTGTCATCACAACGCTCCATGATGCCTGTCATCACAATACTCCATGCCCTTTTCATCACAATGCTCCATGACCTTTGTCATCACAATGCTCAATACACTTGTCATCACAATGCTCCCTGACACTTGTCATCAGAATGCTCCTTGAACCCTGTCACGAAAAGGCTCCATGCCTTTTTCATCGCAATGCCCCATGCGGTTTTCATCACAATGCTCCATGCCATTGTCATCAAAATACTCCACAAGCTTGTCAGCAGAATGCTGAATGACGCTTTTCATCACAATTCTCCATGCACTTGTCAGCACAGTGTTCCTTGAACCTTGTCATCACAATGCTCCAAGCCATTGTTATCACAATGCTCCATTACCTTTTTCTTCAGAATCCTCCATGACACTTGGCATCACAATGCTCCATGCCATTGTCATCACAATGGGCCATTATATATGTCAGCACAATGCTCCCTGACAACTGTCTTCACAATACTGCATGACAAGGTCATCACAATGCTCCATGCCCTTGTCATCACAATGCTCCATGCCCTTGTTATCACAATGCTCCATGACCCCTGTCATCACAATGCTCCGTGACTCCAGTCATCACAATGCTTCATGACCTTTGTCATCACAATGGTCCATGCCTTCATCATCAAGAGTCTCTGTGACCTTTATAACCACAATGCTCCATGAACTTTTCTTCACAATGCTCTTTATCCCCTGTCATCACAATGCTCTATGCTTTTCTCAGCACAATGCTCCATGACGTATGTCATCAGAATGCTCCATGGCCTTCTCCTCACAGTGCTCCTTGCCCTTGTCATCACAATTCTCCAAGACCCCTGTAATCACAATGCTCCTTGCCCCTTTTCATCAGAATGCTCTATGAGACTTGTCATCACAAGTCTCCATCGTCATCTCTTCACAATGCTCCAGGACCTTGTCATCACAATGCTCTGTGACTCCGGTCATCACAGTGTTTCATAATATTTGTCATCACAATGGTCCATGCCCAAGTCATCAGAAGGCTCTGTTACCTTTGTATCCACAATGCTCCATGAACATTTCATCACAATGTTCCGTGTCCCTTGTCATCACAATGCTCCATGCCTTTGTCATTAAAATGCTCCATGACCATTGTCATCACAATGTGCCACGCGATTTTCATCCCAACGGTCAAAAATTTGTCATCACAATGCACCATAAAAATTGTAATCACAATGCTGCATGCCCTTCTCATCACAATGCTCCATTACACCTGTCATAACAATGCTCCATGACCCCTGCCATCACAATGTTCCACGGCCTTGTCATCACAAGGCTCCATGACACTTGTCATCACAATGCTCCAAGACCCCTTTAATCACCATGCTCCATGCCGTTGTCATCACAAAGCTCCATGACACATGTCATTAGAAGGTTCCATGGCCGTCTCATCAAAATGCTGCATTCCATTGTCATCACAATGCTCCAAAACCCCTGTAAACACAGTGCTCCATGCCCCTTTTCATCTCAATGATCCATGAACCCTGTCATCACAACACTCCATGACACGTGACAACACAATGATCCGGGACTCTTGTCATCACAGTGCTCCAAGACCCCTGTAATCAAAATGCTCCATGACCCCTGTCATCACAATACTCCATGAACATTTTCAGCCCAATGCTCCATGACCCTTGTCATCACAATGATCCATACACTTGTCATCCCAATGATCCATGACCTCTGTATTAAAAATGCTCCGTGACAATTGTGTCACAGTTCTCCATGACACCTGTCATCACAATGCTCCATGCCATTCTCAGGAAAATTCTACATGACCTTGTCATTACAATGCTCTATGCGCTTGTCATCACAATGCTCCAAGACCACTGGAATCACAATGCTACATGCCCCTTTTCATCTCAATGCTCCATGAACCCTGTCATCACAATGCACCATGCCCATCATTATAATGCTTCAGACTATTGTCATCACGATGAAATCAAAATTCTCCATGACCTCTGTCATCATAATGCTCCAAAGCCTTGTGATCACAATGTTCCATATCACTTATAATAACAACACCCCATGACGATCATCATCACAGTTATCCATGGCCTTCTCATCACCATGCTCCATGACTTTTGTCATCACAATTCTCAATACACTTGTCATCACAATGCTCCCTGACACTTGTCATCAGAATGCTCCTTGAACCCTCCCACGAAAAGGCTGCATGCCATTTTCATCACATTGCCCCATGCCGTTTTCATCACAATGCTCCATGCCATTGTCATCAAAATACTCCACAAGCTTTTCATCAGTATGCTCCATGACAATTGTCATCACAATTATCCATGCACTTGTCAGCACAATGCTCCCTGACCCTTGTCATCACAATGCTCCAAGCCATTGTCATAACAATGCTCCATTACCTTTGTCATCAGAATCTTTCATGAAACTTGGCATCACAATGCTCCATGCCATTTTCATCACAATGGGCCATTACATATGGCATCACAATGCTCCCTGACACTTCTCTTCACAATACTGCATGAGCTGGTCATCACAATGCTCCATGCCCTTGTCATCACAATGCGCCATTCCAAATGTCATTGCAATAATCCATGAAATATATTAGACCAATGCTCCATGCCCTTGTCATCACAATGCTCCATGCCCTTGTTATCACAATGCTCCATGACCCCTGTCATCACCATTTTCCGTGACTCCAGTCATCACAATTTTTCATGACCTTTGTCATCACAATGGTCCATTACCTCATCATCAAGAGTCTCTGTGACCTTTTTAACCACAATGCTCCATGAACTTTTCATCACAATGATCTTTGACCCTTGTCATCACAATGATCTACGCCTTTCTCAGCACAATGCTCTATGCCCTTGTCATCACAATGCTCCATGACCCTGTCATCACAATGCTCCGTGACTCCAGTCATCACAATGCTTCATAACATTTGTCATCACAATGGTCCAGGTCCGTGTCATCACAAGGCTTTGTGACATTATTAACCACAGTGCTTCATGAACTTTTCATCACAATGCTCCGTGACCCTTGTTATCACAGTGCTCCATGCCTTTGTCAGAAAAATGCTCCGTGACCCTTGTCATCACAATGTACCACGCGCTTTTTATCCCAACGGTCCACAGATTTGTCATCGCAATGCTCCATAAAACTTGTAATCACAATGCTCCATGCCGTTCTCATCACAACGCTCCATTACCCCTGTCATAACAATGCTCCTTGACCCCTGGAATCACAATGTTCCACGGCCTTGTCATCACAAAGCTCCATGAGCCTTGTCATCATAATGCTCCAAGACCCCTGTAATCACAATGATCCATGCCCTTGTCATCACAAAGCACCATGACACATGTCATCAGAATGTTCCATGTCCTTCTCATCAAAATGCTCCATGCCCTTTTCATCACAATGCTCCAAGACCCCTGTAATCAAAATGCTCCATGCCCCTTTTCATCTCAATGCTCCATGAACTCTGTCATCACAATGCATCATGCCCATCATCATAATGCTTCCGGCTATTGACAGCACAATGAAATCAAAATTCTCCATGATCTCTGTCATCACAATGCTCCATGACCCCTGTCATCACAATACTCCATGAACATTTTCAGCCCAATGCTCCATGACACTTGTCATCACAATGATCCATGACCCCTGTATTCAGAATGTTCCGTGACACATGTCATCACAGTGCTCCATGACACCTGTCATCACAGTGCTCCATGCCTTTGTCTGCAGAATTCTACATGATCTTGTCATTACAATGCTCTATGCGCTTGTCATCACAATGCTACAAGACCCCTGTAATCACAATGCTCCATGCCCCTTTTCATCTCAATGCACCATGAAGCCTGTCATCACAATGCACCATGCCCATCATCATAATGCTTCAGGCTATTGTCATTAAAATGAAATCAAAAGTCTCCATGACCTCTGTCATCATAATGCTCCAAACACTTGTGATCACAATGTTCCATAACATTTATCATCACAAAACCCAATGACGATCATCACAATTATCCTTGGTCTTCTGATCACAATGCTCCCTGATCTTTGTCATCACATTGCTCAATACACTTGTCTTCACAATGCTCCCTGACACATGTCTTCAGTATGCTCCTTGAACCCTGTCATGACAAGGCTCCATGCCTTTTTCATCACAATGATCCATGCCCTATTCATCACAATGCTCCAATGCCCCTGTAATCACAATGCTCCATGCCCTTGTCATCAAAAAGCTCTATGAGGCATGTCATCAGAATGCTCCATGGCCATTTTCTCACAGTGCTCCATGGCATTGTCATCACAATGCTCCATGTACCCTCTCATCACATTGCTCCTTGCCCTTGTCATTACAATCCTCCATGACCCATGTATCACATTGTTCTGTGCCCTTGTCATCACAATGCTCCAGCCCTCTCTCATCACAATAATCTATGAAATATTTCAAACCAATGCTCAATGCCCTTCTCATCACAATGCTCTATTACCTCTGTCATAACAATGCACCATGACCACTGGCATCACAATGTTCCACGGCTTTGTCATCACAAGGCTCCATGACCCTTGTCATCACAATGCTGCAAGAAACTTGTAATCAAAATTCTCCAAGCCCTTGTCATAACAAAGCTCCATGACGCATATATCAGAAGGTTCCATGGCCTTCTCATCACAATGCTCCATGCCCTTGTCATCACAATGCTCTAAGACCCCTGTAAACACTATGATCCATGCCCATTTTCATGTCAATGCTCCATGAACTCTGTCATCACAATGCACCATGCCCATCATCATAATGCTTCAGGCTATTGTCACTACAATGAAATCCAAATTCTCCATGACCTCTGTCATCATAATGCTCCAAACCCTTGTGATCACAATGTTCCATAACACTTATCATCACAACACCCCATGACGATCATCATCACAGTTATCCATGGTCTTCTCATCACAAAGCTCCATGATCATTGTCATCAAAATGCTCAATACACTTGTCATCACAATACTCCCTGACACCTGTCGTCAGTATGCTCCTTGAACCCTGTGATGACAACGCTCCATGCCTTTTACATCACAATGATCCATGCCTTTTCATCACAATGCTCCAAGACCCCTGTTATCACAATGCTCCATGGCCTTGTCAGCACAAAGATCCATGACGCATATCATCAGAATTCTCCATGGCCTTCTCCTCAAAATGCTCCATGCCCTTGTCATCACAATGCTCCAAGACCCCTGTAATCACAATGCTCCATGCCCCTTTTCATTAGAATGCTCCATGAGACTTGTCATCACAAGTCTTCATGGTCATCTCATCACAATGCTCCAGGACATTGTCATCACCATGCTCTATTCCCTTGTCATCACAATGCTCCATGACCCCTGTCATTACAATAATCCATTAATATTTTCAGCCCAATGCTCCATGACCTTCTCATCACAATGCTCCATGACCAATATCATCACAATGCTCCATGACCACTGTCATCACAACCACCCATAACACCTGACAACACAATGATCCGGGACTCTTGTCATCACAGTGTTCCATGCCCTTGTCATCAAAATGCACCATGTCCCTGTCATCACAATAATCTATGAAACTTGTCAGACAAATGCTCCATTCCCCTTTCATCACAATGCTCCATGTGCTTGTTATCACAATGCTCCATAACCCCTGTCATCACAATGATCCGTGACTCCTGTCATCACAATGTTCCATAACACTTGTCATCACAAAGCTCCATGACCACTGTCATCACAATACTCCATGCACTTTTCATCACAATGCTCCATGAACTTTGTCATCACAATTCTCAATACATTGTCATCACAATGCTCACTGACATTTGTCGTCAGAATGCTCCATGAAACCTGTCACGAAAAGTCTCCATGCCATTTTCATCACAATGCCCCATGCCGTTTTCATCACAATGCTCCATGCCATTGTCATCAAAATACTCCACAAGCTTGTCACCAGAATGCTCCATGACCCTTGTCATAACAATTCTCCATGCACTTGTCAACACAATGCTCCTTGACCCTTGACATCGCCATGCTCCAAGCCATTGTCATCACAATGCTCTATTAACTTTGTCATCAGAATCCTCCATGACACTTGGCATCACAATGCTCCATGCCATCGTCATCACATTGGGCCATTACATATGTCATCACAATGCTCCCTGACACCTGTCTCACAATACTGCATGACCTGGTCATCACAATGCTCCATGCCCTTGTCATCACAAAGCGCCATTCCAACTGTCATCGCAATAATCCATGAAACTTATTAGACAAATGATCCATGCCCTTGTCATCACAAAGTTCCTTGCCCTTTTTATCACAATGCTCCATGTCCCCTGTATTCACAATGCTCTGTGACGCTTGTCATCACAGTGCTCCATGACACCTGTCATCACAATGCTCCATGCCTTTGTCAGCAAAATGCTACATGACCTTTTCATTATAATGCTCTATGCGCTTGTCATCACAATACTCCATTACCATTGTCATCACATCCTCCATGAACCTTGGGATCACATTGCTTCATGCCCTTGTCATCACAATGCTCCATGCTCCTTGAAATCAAAATGATCCATGACCTCTGTCATCACAATGCTCCAAACCCCTGTGATCACAATGTTCCATAACACTTGTCATCACAACGCTCCATGATGCCTGTCATCACAATACTCCATGCACTTTTCATCACAATGCTCCATGACCTTTGTCATCACAATTCTCAATACACTTGTCATCACAATGCTCCCTAACACTTGTCGTCAGAATGCTCCTTGAACACTGTCACGGAAAGGCTCCATGCCTTTTTCATCACAAAGCCCCATGCCATTTTCATCACAATGCTCCATGCCATTGTCATCAAAATACTCCACAAGCTTGTCATCAGAATGCTCCATGACACTTCTCATCGCAATTCTCCATGCACTTGTCAGCACAATGCCCCCTGACCCATGTAATCACAATGCTCCAAGCCATTGTCATCACAATGCTCCATTACCTTTGTCTTCAGAATCCTCCATGACACTTGCTATCACAATGCTCATGCTACTGTCATAAAAATGGGCCATTACGTATGTCATCACAATGCGCCCTGACACCTCTCTTCACAATACTTCATGCCCTTGTCATCACAATGCTCCATGCCCTTGTCATCACAAATCGCCATTCCAACTCTCATCGCAATAATCCATTAAAACTTATTAGACCAATGCTCCATGCCCTTGTCATCACAATGCTCCAAGCCGTTGTTATCACAATGCTCCATGATCCCTGTCATCACAACGTTCCATGACTCCAGTCATCACAATGCTTCATGACCTTTGTCATCACAATGGTCCATGCCCTCATCATCAACAGTCTGTGTGACATTTTTAACCACAAATCTCCATGAACTTTTCATCACAATGATCTTTGACCCTTGTCATCGCAATTCTCTATGCCTTTCTCAGCACAGTGCTCCATGACCCTTTTCATCACAATGCTCCCTGCGCTTGTCAGCACCATGCTCCTCGACACATGTCATCACAATACACCATGTGTTTGTCATCACAGTGCTCCACAATCTTGTCATCACAATGCTCCAGAAACATTGTCATCACAATGCTCCATGCGCTTCTCATCAAAATGCTCTCTCCCCACTGATATCACAATGTTACATCACTATTCGTCACAATACTCCCTCGCCCCTGTCATCACAATCTTCCATGACTCCTGTCATCAAAATGCTACATGCATTATGATCACAATGTTCGATGACCACTGACATCACAATGTTACATAATCCCTGTCATCAAAATGCTCCATGACCCTTTTCATCAAAATGCTCCATGACCCCTGACATCACAGTGTTCCATAACCCCTGTCATCAAAATGTTCCATGACACTTTTCATCAAATTGGTCCATGACCCTGTCATCACAATGCTCCCTGCACTTCTCATCACAATGCACAACGCCCTTGCCATCAAAATGCTCCATGACCTTTGTCATCACAAAGATCCATGACCCTTGGCATCACAATGTTCCATGTCATTGTCATCACGATGCTCCATGCACGCTCTCATCACATTGCTCCATGCCCTTGTCATCACAAAGCTCCATGACGCATGTCATCAGAATGCTCCATGGCCTTCTCATCACAATGCTCCATGCCCTTGCCATCACAATGCTCCATTAACCCTGTCATAACAATGCTCCATGGCGCCTGCCAACACAATGTTCCATGGCCTTGTCATCAAAAAGCTCCATGACCTTTCTCATCACAATGCTCCAATACCACTGTAATCACAATGCTCCATGCACTTCTCATCCAAATGCTCTCTCACCTGAGAAATCACAATGTTCCATCACTAGTCATCACAATCCTCCCTCAACCCTGTAATCACAATGTTCCATGACACCTGACATCACAATATTCCATAACCACTGTCATCAAAATGCTCCATGACACATTTCATACCAAAGCTCCATGACCCATGGCATCACAATGTTCTGTAACACCTGTCATCAAAATGTTACATTACAGTTTTCATCAAATTGCAGCATGAACCTGTCATCAAAATGCTCCCTCTCCTTCTCATCACAATGCACCACACGCTTGTCATCAAAATGCTCCATGACCGTTGTCATCACAAAGCTCCATGACCCTTGGCATCACAATGCTCCATGTCATTGTCATCACAATGCTCCCTGAACACTCTCATCCCATTGATCCATGCCCTTGTCATCACAAAGCTCCATGACACTTGTCATCACAATGCTCGATGCCCTTCTCATCAAAATGCTCCAGGCCATTTTCCTCACAATCCTCCATGACCCATGTATCACAGTGATCCGTGCCCTTGTCATCACAATGCTCCATGCCCACTCTCATCACAAAAATCCATGAAAATTTTCGGGCCAATGCTCAATGCACTTCTCATCACAATGCTCCATTATCTCTGTCATAAAAATGCTCCATGACCCCTGCCATCACAATGTTCCACGTCCTTGTCATCACAAGGCTCCCTAACCCTTGACATCACAATGCTCCAAGACCCCTGTAATAACAATGCTCCATGCCACTTTGCATCTCAATGTTCCATGAACCCTGTCATCACAATACACCATGCCCATCATCATAATGCTTCAGGCTATTGTCATCACAATGAAATCAAAATTCTCCATGACCTCTGTCATCATAATCCTCCAAACCCTTGTGATCACAATGTTCCATAACACTTATCATCACAAATCCCCATGACGCTCATCATCACAATTATCCATGGTATTCTCATCACAATGCTCCATGACCTTTGTCATCACAGTGCTCAATACACTTGTCATCACAATGCTCCCTGACACTTGTCGTCAGTATGCTCCTTGAACCTTGTCATGACAAGGCTCCATGCCTTTTTCATCACAATGATCCGTGCCTTTTTCATCACAATGCTCCAAGATCACTGTCATCACAATTCTCCATGTGCTTGTCATCACAAAACTCCATGAAGCATGTCATCTGAATGCTTCATGGACTTCTCATCACAATGCTCCATGCCCTAGTCATCACAATGCTCCAAGACCCCTGTAATCACAATGCCTCATGACCCTTTTCATCAGAATGCTCCGTGAGACTTCTCATCACAAGTCTCCATGGTCATCTCGTCTCAAAGCTCCAGGACCTTGTCATCACCATTCTCCATTCCCGTGTCATCACAATGCTCCATGACCCCTGTCATCACAATGATCCATTAACATATTCAGCCCAATGCTCCACGACCTGCACATCACAATACTCCGTGGCCAATATCATCACAATGCGCCATGACCACTGTCATCACAAGAGTCCATGACTCCTGACAACACAATGATCCGGGACAATGATCCGGGACTCTTGTCATCACAATGCTCCATTCCCTAATCATCACTATGCTCCATGACCCCTGTCATCACAACACTCCATGAACATTTTCAGCCCAGTGCTCCATGACACTTGTCATCACAATGATCCATGCCCTTGTCATCCCAATGCTCCATGACCCCTGTATTCACAATGCTCCATGACACTTGTCATCACAGTGCTCCATGACACATGTCATCACAATGCTCCATGCCTTTGTCAGCAAAATGCTACATGACCTTGTCATTACAATGCTCTATGCGCTTGTTATCACAATACTCCATTTCCATTGTCATCACAATCCTCCATGAACCTTGGGATCACATTGCTTCATGCCCTTGTCATCACAATGCTCCATGCTCCTTGAAATCAATATGATCCATGACCTCTGTCATCACAACGCTCCAAACCCTTGTGATCACAATCTTCCATAACACTTGTCATCACAACGCTCCATGATGCCTGTCATCACAATACTCCATGCCCTTTTCATCACAATGCTCCATAACCTTTGTCATCACAATTCTCAATATACATGTCATCACAATGCTCCCTGACATTGTCATCAGAATGCTCCTTGAAACCTGCCACGAAAAGGCTCTATGTCTTTTTCATCACAAAGCCCCTGCCATTTTCATCACAATGCTCCATGCCATTGTCATCAAAATACTCCACAAGCTTGTCATCAGAATGCTCCATGACCCTTGTCATCACAATTCTCCATGCAATTGTCAGCACAATGCTCCCTGTCCCATGTCATCACAATGCTCCAAGCCATTGTCATCACAGTATTCCATAACCTTTGTCATCAGAATCCTCCATGACACTTGGCATCACAATGCTCCGTGCCATTGTCATCACAATGGGCCATTACATATGTCATCACAATGCTCCCTGACACCTCTCTTCACAATACTGCATGAATTGGTCATCACAAGGCTCCATGCCCTTGTCATCACAGTGTGCCATTCGAACTGTCATCGCAACAATCCATAGAACTTATTAGAGTAATATTCCATGCGCTTGTCATCACAGTGCTCCATGCCCTTGTTATCACAATGCTTCATGACCTTTGTCATCACAATGGTCCATGCCCTCATCCTCAACAGTCTCTGTGACCTTTTTAACCACAATGCTACATGAAATTTTCATCAAAATGCTCTTTGACCGTTGTCATCACAATACTCCATGCACTTCTCATCAAAATGCCCTCTCACCACTGATATCACAATGGTACATCACTATTTGTCACAATACTCCCTCACCCCTGTCATCACAGTGTTCCATGACTCCTGTCATCACATTGCTACATGCACTTATCATCACAATGTTCGATGACCCCTGGCATCACAATGTTCCATAACATCTGTCATCAAAATGTTCCATGACACTTTACATCAAATTGCTCCATGACCCTGTCATCACAATGCTCCCTACCCTTCTCATCACAATGCACAATGCCCTTGTCATCAAAATGCTCCATGACCTTTGTCATCACAAAGATCCATGACCCTTGGCATCACAATGCTCCATGTCATTGTCATCACAATGCACCAAGAAGGTTCTCATCACATTGCTCCATGTCCTTGTCATCACAAACCTCCATGACACATGTCATCAGAATTCTCCATGGCCTTCTCATCACAATGCTCCATGCCCTTGCCATCACAATGTTCCATAACCCCTGTCATAACAATGCTCCATGAACCCTGTAATCACGATGTTCCATGGCCTTGTCATCACAAGGCTAGATGACCCTTCTCATCACAATACCCCAAGAAGCCTGTAATCACAATGCTCTATGGCCCTTTTCATCTCAATGATCCATGAACCCTGTCATCACAATGCACCATGCCCATCATCATAATGCTTCATGCTATTGTCATCACAATGACATCAAAAGGCTCCATGACATCTGACATAACAATGCTCCAAACCCTTGTGATCACAATATTCCATGACACTTGTCATCACAATTCCCCATGAAGCTCATCATCACAATTATCCATGGTCTTCTCATCACAATGCTCCATGACCTTTGTCATCACAATGATCAATACACTTGTCATCAATATGCTCCCTGACCCTTGTTGTCTGTATGCTCCTTGAACCCTGTCATGACAAGGCTCCATGCCTTTTTTATCACAATGATCCACGCACTTTTCATCACAATGCTTCAAGACCCCTGTAATCACAAAGCTCCATGCCCTTGTCATCACAAAGCTCAATGACATATGTCTTCAGAATGCTCCTTGTCCTTCTCCTCACAATGCTCCATGCCCCTGTCATCACAATGCTCCATGACACCTGTCATCACAATGCTCCGTGATTCCAGTCATCACAATGCTTCATAACGTTTGTCATCACAATTGTCCTTGCCAGCGTCATCACAAGGCTCTGTGACCTTTGTAATCACAATGCTCCATGAACATTTCATCACAATTCTCTGTGACCCTTGTCATCACAATGCTCCATGTCTTTGTCAGAACAATGCTCCATGACCATTGTCATCACAATGTGCCACGCGCATTTCATCACAACGGTCCACAACCTTATCATTGCAATGCTCCATAATCTTTGTAATCACAATGGTCCATGCACTTCTCATCAAAATGCTCTCTTACCAGAGATATCACAATGTTCCATCACTAGTCATCACAATACTCCCTCAACCATGGAATCAAAATGTTCCATGACCCTCTCATCACAATGCTACATCCCCTTATCATCACAATGTTCCATGACCTCTGACATCACAATGTTCCATAAGCCCTGTCATCAAAATGCTCCATGACCCTTGTCATCACAATTCTCCATGCACTTGTCAGCACAATGCTCCCTGACCCTTGTCATCACAATGTTCCAAGCCATTGTCATCACTGTGCTCCATTACCTTTGTCATCTGAATCCTCCATGTCACTTGGCTTCACAATGCTCCATGCCATTGTCATCACAATGGGCCATTACATATGTCATCAAATTGCTCCCTGACACCTGTCTTCACAGTACTGCATGCACTGGTCATCACAATGCTCCATGCCCTTGTCATCACAATGCGCCATTCCAACTGTCATCGTAATAATCCATGAAGCTTACTAGACCAATGTTCCATGCCCTTGTCATCACAATGCTCCATGTCTTGTTATCACAATGTTCCATGACCCCTGTCATCACAATGCTCCGTGACTCCAGTCATCACAATGCTTCATGAATTTTGTCATCACAATGGTCCATGCCCTCGTCATCAACAGTCTCTGTGACCTGTTTAACCACAATGCTTCATGAACTTTTCATCACACTGCTCTTTGACCCTTGTCATCACAATGCTCTATGACTTTCTCAGCACAATGCTCCATAACCCTGGTCATCACAATGCTCCATGCGCTTGTCAGCACAATGCTCCATGACACATGTCATCACAATGCACCATGCGCTTGTCATCACAGTGCTCCACAATCTTGTCATCAAAATGCTCCATAAAACTTGTCATCACAATGCTCCATGCACTTCTCATCAAAATGCTCTCTCACCACTGATATCACAATGTTACATCACTATTCGTCACAATACTCCCTCACCTCTGTCATCACAATGATCCATTATTCCTGTCATCACAATGCTACATGCGCTTATCATCACAGTGTTCGATGACCCCTGATATCACAATGTTCCATAACCCCTGTCATCAAAATGTTCCTTGACACTTTTCATCAAATTGCTCCATGACCCTGTCATCAAAATGCTCCCTGCCCTTCTCATCACAATGCACAATGCCCTTGCCATCAAAATGCTCCATGACCTTTGTCATCACAAATATCCATGACCCTTGGCATCACATTGCTCCATGCCCTTGTCATCACTAAGATCCATGACACATGTCATCAGAATGCTCCATGGACTTCTCATCACAATGCTCCATGCCCTTTCCATCAAAATGCTCCATTACCCCTGTCATAACAATGCTCCATGACACCTGCCATCACGTTGTTCCATGGATTTGTCATCACAACGCTCCATGACCCTTCTCATCACATTGTTCCAAGACCACTGTAATCACAATGCTCCATGCCCATTTTCATCTCAATGATCCAAGATCCCTGTAATCACAATGCTCCATGCCCCTTTTCATCTCAATGATCCATGAACCCTGTCATCATAATGCACCATGCTCATCATCATAATGCTTCATGCTATTGTCATCACAATGAATTCAAAATGCTCCATGACCTCTGTCATAACAATGCTCCAAACCCTTGTGATCACAATATTCCATAACACTTGTCATCACAATGCCCCATGACGCTCGTCATCACAATTATCCATGGACTTCTCATCACAATGCTCCATGACCTTTGTCATCACAATGCTCTATACACTTGTCATCAATATGCTCCCTGACACTTGTTGTCTGTATGCTCCTTGAACCCTGTCATGACAAGGCTCCATGCCCTTTTCATCACAATGCTCCAAGTCCCCAGTAATCACAATGCTCCATGCACTTGTCATCACGAAGCTCAATGATGCCTGTCCTCAGAATGCACCTTGGCCTTCTTTTCACAATGCTCCATGCCATTTTCATCACAATGTTCCAAGACCCCAGTAATCACAATGGTCCATGCCCCTTTTCATCAGTATGTTATATGAGAATTGTCATCACAAGGCTCCATGGATTTCTCATCACAATGCTCCAGGATCTTGTCATCCCAATGCTTCACGAACTTGTCATGACCATTCTCAATGGCCCTTGTCATCATAGTGCTCCAAGCCCTAGTCATCACAATGCTCCATTGTATTTGTCATCACAATCCTCCATTTCATTTAGCATCACAATGCTCCATGCCATTGTCATCGCAAAGAACCATGACATATGTCACCACAATGCTCCCTGACACCTGTCTTCACAATACTCCATGAACTTCTCATCACCATGATCCATGCCCTTGTCATCACAATGCACCATGTACACTGTCATCACAATAATCTATGAAATTTGTCAGACCAATGCTCCATGCCCCTGTCACCACAATGCTCCATGCCCTTGTCATCACAATGCTCCATGACCCCTATCATCACAATGCTCTGTGACTCCAGTCATCACAATGCTTCATAACGTTTGTCATCAAAACGGTCCATGCCCGCGTCATCACAAGACTCTGTGACCTTTGTAACCACAATGCTCCATGAACTTTTCATCACAATGCTCCGTGACACTTGTCATCACAATGCTCCATGCCTTTGTCAGAAAAATGCTCCATGACCCTTGTCATCACAATGTGCCACGTGCTTTTCATCACATTTGTCCACAACCTTGTCATCGCTATGCTCCATAAACCTTGTAATCACAATGCTCCATGCACTTCTCATCCAAATGCTCTCTCACCAGAGATATCACAGTGTTCCATCACTAGTCATCGCAATACACCATCACCCCTGTAATCATAATATTCCATGACCCCTGTCATCACAATGCTACATACCCTTATCATCACAATATTCCATGACCCCTGGCATCACAATGTTCCATAACCCCTGTCATCAAAGTGCTCCATGACACTTTTCATCCCAAAGCTCCATGACCCCTGACATCACAATGTTCTATAACACTTGCCCTCAAAATGTTCCATTACACTTTTAATCAAATTGCTGCATGAACCTGTAATCAAAATGCTCCCTGCCCTTCTCATTACAATGCACCACACCATTGTCATCGAAATGCTCCTTGTTATTTGTCATCACAAATCTCCATGACCCTTGTCATCACAAAGCACCATGACACTTGTCATCACAATGCTCGATGCACTTCTCATCACAATGCTCCATGCCTTTGTCATTACAATCCTCCAAGAACCATGTATCACAGTGATCCGTGCCCTTGTCATCCCAATGTTCCAAGCACACTCTCATCACAATAATCCATGAAATATTTTAGACCAAAGCTCAATGCCCTTCTCATCACAATACTCCATTACCTCTGTCACAACAATGGTCCATGACCACTGCCATCACAGTGTTCAATGACATGTCATCACAAGACTCCATGACCCTTGTCATCACAATGCTCCAAGACCACTGTAATTACAATGCTCCATGCCCTTGTCATCACAGTGCTCCATGACGCATGTCATCAGAATGTTCCATGGACTTCTCATCACAATGCTCCATGCCCTTGTCATCACAATGCTCCAAGACCCCGGTAATCACAATGCTCCATTCCCCTTTTCATCTCAATGCTCCATGAACCCTGTCATCACAATGCACCATGCCCATCAACATAATGTTTCATGCTATTGTCATCACAATGAATTCTAAATTCTCCATGACCTCTGTCATCATAATGCTCCAAACCCTTGTGATCACAATGTTCCATAAGACTTATAATCACAACACCCCATGACCCGCATCATCACAATTATCCATGGTCTTCTCATCACAATGCTCCATGACCTTTGTCATCAAATGCTCCATGCACTTGTCATCACAATGCTCCAAGACCATTGTAATCACAATGCTCCATTCCCCTTTTCATCTCAATGCTCCATGAACCCTGTCATCACAATGAACCATGCCCATCATCATAATGCTTCCGGCTATTGTCATCACAATGAAATCAAAATTCTCCATGACCCCTGTCATCACAATACTCGATGAACATTTTCAGCCAAATGCTACATGACTCTTGTCATCACAATGATCCATGCCCTTGTCATCCCAATGCTCCATGACCCCTGTATTCACAGTGCTCCATGACGCTTGTCATCACAGTGCTCCATGACACCTGTCATCGCAATAATCCATGAAACTTATTACACCAATGCTCCATGACCTTGTCATCACAATACTCCATGACACTTGTCATCACAATGCTCCATGAACTTTTCATCACAATGTTCTTTGATCCTTGTCATCACAATTCTCTATGCATTTCTCACCACAATGCTCCATGACACTTGTCATCACAATGCTCCATGCGCTTGTCAGCACGATGCTCCATGACACATGTCATCACAATGCACCATGCACTTGTCATCACAGTGCTCCACAAGCTTGTCATCACAATGCTCCATCAAACTTGTCATCACAATGCTCCATGCACTTCTCATCAAAATGCTCTCTCACCACAGATATCACAATGTTACATCACTATTCGTCACAATACTCCCTCACCCGTGTTATCACAACGATCCATGACTCCTGTCATCACAATGCTACATGCATTTATCATCACAATGTTCAATGACCACTGACATCACAATGCTACATAAAACCTGTCATCAAAATGCTCCATGACTTTTTCATAAAAATGCTCCATGACCCCTGACATCACAATGTTCCATAACCTCTGTCATTAAAATGTTACATAACCCTTTTCATCAAATTGCTCCATGGCCCTGTCATCACAATGCTCCCTGCCCTTCTCATCACAATGCACAACGCACTTGTCATCAAAATGCTCCATGACCTTTGTCATCACAAAGATCCATGACCCTTGGCATCACAAAGCTCCATGTCATTGTCATCACAATGCTCCATGAACACTCTCATCACATTGCTCCATGCCCTTGTCATCACAAAGCTCCATGACACATGTCATCAGAATGCTCCATGGCCTTCTCATCACAATGCTCCATGTGCTTGCCATTACAATGCTCCATTACCCTGTCATAACAATGCTCCATGACCCCTGCCTTCACGATGTTCTGTGGCCTTGTCATCACAAGGCTCCATGACACTTCTCATCACAATGCTCCAAGACCCCTGTAATCACAATGCTCCATGCCCCTTTTCATCTCAATGATCCATGAACCCTGTCATCACAATGCACCATTCCCTTCATCATAATGCTTCATGCTATTGTCATCACAATGAAATCAAAATGCTCCATGACCTCTGTCATAACAATTCTCCAAATCCTTGTGATCACAATATTCCATAACACTTGTCATCACAGTGCCCCATGACGCTCGTCATCACAATTATCCATGATCTTCTCATCACAATGCTCCATGACCTTTGTCATCACAATGCTCAATACACTTGTCATCAAAATGCTCCCTGACACGTGTTGTCTGTATGCTCCTTGAACCCTGTCATGACAAGGCTCCATGCCTTTTTCATCACAATGATCCATGCCCTTTTCATCACAATGCTACAAGACCACTTTAAACACAATGCTCCATGACCTTGTCATCACAAAGGTCAATGAAACATGTCTTCAGAATGCTCCTTCACCTTCTCCTCACAATGCTCCATGCCCATGTCATGACAATGTTCCATGACCCCTGTCATCACAATAATCCATGAATATTTTCAGCCCAATGCTCCATGATCCTTGTCATCACAATGATCCATGCCGTTGTCATCCCAATGCTCCGTGACCACTGTATTCACAATGCTTCTTGACGCTTGTCATCACAGTGCTCCATGACACCTGGCATCACAATGCTCCATACCTTTGTCAGCAAATGCTACATGACCTTGTCATTACAATGCTCTGTTCGCTTGTCAACACAGTACTCCTTTGCCATTGTTTTCACAATCCTCCATGAACCTTGGGATCACATTGCTTCATGTCCTTTTCATCACAATGCTCCATGCTCCTTGAAATCAAAATGATCCATGACCTCTCTCATCACAATTCTCCAAACCCTTGTGAGCACAATGTTCCATAACACTTGTCATCACAACGCTCCATGATGCCTGTCATCAAAATACTCCATGCCCTTTTCATCACAATGCCCCATGACCATTGTCATCACAATACAAAATACACTTGTCATTACAATGCTTCCTGAAACTTGTCGTCAGAATGCTTCTTGAAACCTGTCACGAAAAGGCTCCATGCCCTTTTCATCACAATGCCCCATGCCGTTTTCTTCACAATGCTCCATGCCATTGTCATCAAAATACTCCACAAGCATGTCATCAGAATGTTCCAAGACCCTTGTCATCTCAATTCTCCATGCACTTGTCAGCACAATGCTCCCTGACCCTTGTCATCACAATGCTCCAAGGCATTTTCATCACAATGCTCCATTACCTTTGTCATCAGAATCCTCCATGACACATGGCAAAACAATGCTACATGCCATTGTCATCACAATGGGCCATTACATATCTCATCACAATGCTCCCGGACACCTGTCTTCACAATACTGCATGACCTGGTCATCACAATGTTCCATGCCCTTGTCATCACAATGCGCCATTCCAACTGTCATCACAATAATCCAGGAAACTTATTAGACCAATGTTCCATGCCCTTGTCATCACAATGCTCCATGCCCTTGTTATCACAATGGGCCATTACATATGTCATCAAATTGCTCCCGGACACCTGTCTTCACAGTATTGCATGACCTGTTCATCACAATGCTCCATGCCCTTGTCATCACAGTGCGGCATTCCAACTGTCATCACAATAATCCATGAAACTTACTAGAACAATGTTCTATGCCCTTGTCATCACAGTGCTCCATGTCCTTGTTATCACAATGCTCCATGACCCCTGTCATCACAATGCTCTGTGACTCCAGTCATCACAATGCTTCATGACCTTTTTCATCACAATGCTCCATGCCCTCGTCATGAACAGTCTCTGTGACCTTTTTAACCACAATGCTCCATGAACTTTTCATCACAATTCTCTTTGACCCTTCTCATCACAATGCTCCATGCGCTTGTCAGCACAGTGCTCCATGACACATGTCATCACAATGAACCATGCGCTTGTCATCACAGTGCTCCACAATCTTGTCATCACAATGCTCCATAATATTTGTCATCACAATGCTCCATGCACTTCTCATCAAAATGCCCTCTTACCACTGATATCACAATGCTACATCACTATTTGTCACAATACCCACTCAGCCCTGTCATCACAGTGTTCCATGACTCCTGTCATAACAATGCTACATGCACTTATCATAACAATGTTCGATGACCCATGACATCTCAATGTTCCATAACCCCTGTCATCAAATTGTTCCATGACACTTTTCATCAAATTGGTCCATGACCCTGTCATCACAATGCTCCAAGAACCCTGTAATCACAATGTTCTATGACCTTTTTCATCTCAATGATCCATGAACCCTCTCATCACAATGCACCGTGCCCATCATCATAATTCTTCATGCTATTGTCATCACAATGAAATCAAATTGCTCCATGACCTCTGTCATAACAATGCTCCAAACCCTTGTGATCACAATATTCCATATCACTTGTCATCACAATGCCCCATGACGCTCGTCATCACAATTATCCATGGACTTCTCATCACAATGCTCCATGACCATTGTCATCACAATGCTCTATACACTTGTCATCAATATGCTCCCTGACACTTGTTGTCTGTATGCTCCTTTTAGCCTGTCAGGACAAGGCTCCATGCCTTTTTCATCACAATGATCCATGCCCATTTCATCAAAATGCTCCAAGACCCATGTAATCACGAAGCTCCATGCCCTTGTCATCACAAAGCTCAATGACGCATGCCATCAGAATGCTCCTTGGTCTTCTCCTCACAATGCTCCATGTCCTTGTCATCACAAAGTTCCAAGACCCCTGTAATCACAATGCTCCATGCCCTTTTTCATCAGTATGCTCCATGACCCCTGTCATCACAATGCTCCGTGACTCCAGTCATCACAATGCTTCATCACATTTGTCATCACAACGGTCCATGCCCGCGTCATCACAAGGCTCTCTGTCCATTGTAACCACAATGTTCCATGAACATTTCATCACAATGCTCCGCGACCCTTGTCATCACAATGCTCCATGCCTTTGTCAGAACAATGGTCCATGACCCTTGTCATCACAATGTGACACGCACTTTTCATCACAATGATCCACAACCTTGTCATCGCTATGCTCCATAAACCTTGTAATCACAATGCTCTATGCACTTCTCATCCAAATGCTCTCTCACCTGAGATATCACAATGATCCATCACTAGTTATCACAGTCCTCCCTCACCCCTGCAATCACAGTGTTCCATGACCGCTGTCATCACAATGCTACATCCCCTTATCAACACAATGTTCCATGACCCCTGACATCACAATGTTCCATAACCCCTGTCATCAAAATGCTCCATGACACTTTTCATCCCAAAGCTCCATGCCCCATGTCATCACAATGTTCTATAACCCCTGTCATCTAAATGTTCCATTACACTTTTCATCAAATTGCTCCATGACCCTGTCATCAAAATGCTCCCTGCCCTTCTCATCACAATGAACCACATCCTTGACATCAAAATGCTCCATGACATTTGTCATCACAAATCTCCATGACCCTTGTCATCACAATACTCCATGTCATTGTCATCACTATGCTCCATGAACCCTCTCATCACATTGCTCCATGCCCTTGTCATCACAAAGCTCCATGACACTTGTCATCACAATGCAAGATGCCCTTGTCATCACAATGCTCCATGCCCACTCTCATCACAATAATCCATGAAACATTACAGACAAATGCTCAATGCCCTTCTCATCACAATGCTCCATTACCTCTGTCATAACAATGCTCCATGACACCTGCCATCACAATATTCCACGGCCTTGTCATCACAAGGCTCCATGACCCTTGTCATCATAATGCTCCAAGTACCCTGTAATCACAATGCTCCATGCCCTTTTCATCACAAAAATCCATGACGCATGTCATCAGAATGTTCCATGGCCTTCTCCTCACAATGCTCCATGCCGTTGTCATCACAATGCTCCAAGACCCCTGTAATCACAATGCTCCATGCCCCTTTTCATCAGAATGCTCCATAAGATTTGTCATCACAAGTCTCCATGGTCATCTCATCAAAATGCTCCAGGACCTTGTTATCACCATGCTCCATTCCCTTGTCATCACAATGTTCCATGACCCATGTTATCACAATACTCCATGAACATTTTCAGCCCAATGCTCCATGACTTTGTCATCATAATGCTCCATGTCCACTCTCATCACAATGCCCCATTTCATCTGTCATCACAATAATCCATGAAACTTATTAGACCAATGCTCCATGCACTTGTCATCACAATGCTACATCCCGTTTCTATCACAATGTTCCAAGACCCCTGTAATCAGAATGCTCCATGCCCCTTTTCATCAGTATGCTCCATGAGACGTGTCATCACAAGGCTCCATGGTTTTCTCATCACAAAGCTCCAGGACCTTGTCATCACAATGCTTCACGACATTGTCATGAAAATACTCAAAGGCCCTTGTCATCATAATGCTCCAAGCCCTAGTCATCACAATGCTCCATCATATTTGTCATCACAATCCTCCATTACATTTGGCATCACAATGCACCATGCCATTGTCATCGAAATGGACCATGATATATGTCATCACAATGCTCCCTGACACATGTCTTCACAATAAACCATGACTTTCTCATCACAATGCTCCATGCCCTTGTCATCACAATGCTCCATGAACCCTGTCAACACAATGCTTCGTGACTCCAGTCATCACAATGCTTCATAACGTTTGTCCTCACAATGGTCCATGCCCGTGTCATTACAAGGCTCTGTGACCTTTGTAACCAGAATGCTCCATGAATATTTCATCACAATGCTCCGTGACCCTTGTCATCACAATGCTCCATGCCTTTGTCAGAACAATGCTCCATGAACCTTGTCATCAAAATGTGCCACGGGCTTTCCATCACAATGATCCAGAACCTTGGCTTCGCTATGCTCCATATAACTTGTAATCACAAAGCTCCATGCTCTTCTCATCCAAATGCTCTCTCCTGAGATATCACCATGTTCCCTCACTAGTCATCACAATCCTCCCTCACCCCTGTAATCAAAATGTTCCATGACCCTTGTCATCACCATGTTCCATTCCCTTGTCATTAGAATGCACCATTCCCTAGTCATCACAATGCTCCATGACCCCTGTCATCACAATATTCCATGAACATTTTCAGCCCAATGCTCCATGACACTTGTCATCACAATGATCCATGCCCTTGTCATCCCAATGCTCCATGACCCCTGTATTCACAATGCTCCATGACGCTTGTCATCACAGTGCTCCATGACACATGTCATCACAATGCTCCATGCTTTTGTCAGCAGAATGCTACATGACCTTCTCATTACAATGCTTTATGCGCTTGTCATCACAATACTCCATTACCATTGTCATCACAATCCTCCATGAATCTTGGGATCACATTGCTTCAAGCCTTTGTCATCACAATGTTCCATGCTCCTTGAAATCAAAATGATCCATGACCTCTGTCATCACAATGCTCCACACCTTTGTGATCACAGTGTTCCATAGTACTTGTCATCACAACGCTCCATGATGCTTGTCATCACAATAATCCATGCCCTTTTCATCACAATGCTCCAGGACATTTGTCATCACAATTCTCAATACATTGTCATCACAATGCTCCACGATGCTTGTCATCACAATACTCCATGCCCTTTTCATCACAATGCTCCAGGACATTTGTCACCACAATTCTCAATACATAGTCATCACAATGCTCCCTGACATTTGTCGTCAGAATGCTCATTGAACCCTGCCACAAAAAGTCTCCATGCCTTTTTCATCACAAAGCCCCATGCGGTTTTCATCACAATGCTCCATGCCATTGTCATCAAAATACTCCACAAGCTTGTCACCAGAATGCTCCATGACCCTTGTCATCACAATTCTCCATGCACTTGTCAGCACAATGCACCCTGACCCTTGTCATCACAATGCTCCAAGCCATTGTCATCACAATGTTCCATGCCATTGTCATCACAATGGTCCATTACATATGTCATCACAATGCTCCCTGACACCTGTCTTCACATTACTGCATGACCTGGTCATCACAATGCTCCATGCCCTTGTCATCACAATGCTCCATGCACTTGTTATCACAATGCTCAATGACCCCTGTCATCACAATGCTCCGTGACTCCAGTCATCAAAATGCTTCATAATATTTGTCATCACAATGGTCCATGCCCGCGTCATCACAAGGCTCTGTTACCTTTCTATCCACAATGCTCCATGAACATTTCATCACAATGCTCCGTGACCCTTGTCATCACATTGCTCCATGCCTTTTTCAGTAAAATGCTCCATGACCATTGTCATCACAATATGCCACGGGCTTTTCATCCCAACGGTCCAAAAATTTGTCATCACAATGCTCCATAAAAATTGTAATCACAATGCTGCATGCCCTTCTCATCACAATGCTCCATTACCCCTGTCATAACAATGCTCCATGACCCCTGCCATCACAATGTTCCACGGCCTTGTCAT
The DNA here is from genome assembly GCF_964341445.2 of Mesoplodon mirus. Taxonomy (NCBI): domain Eukaryota; kingdom Metazoa; phylum Chordata; class Mammalia; order Artiodactyla; family Ziphiidae; genus Mesoplodon; species Mesoplodon mirus. The sequence continues at coordinate 7,861,714 of NW_028295817.1, forward strand.
CACAAGGCTCCATGACACTTGTCATCACAATGCTCCAAGACCCCTTTAATCACAATGCTCCAGGCCATTGTCATCACAATGCTCCATGACACATGTCATCAGATTGTTCCATGGCCTTCTCATCAAAATGCTCCATGCCCTTGTCATCACAATGCTCCAAAACCCCTGTAAACACAGTGCTCCATGCCCCGTTTCATCTCAATGCTCCATGAACCCTGTCATCACAATGCATCATGCCGATCATCATAATGATTCAGGCTATTGTCATCACAATGAAATAAAAATTCTCCATGACCTCTGTCATCACAATGCTCCATGACCCCTGTCATCACAACAATCCATGAACATTTTCAGACCAATGCTCCATGACACTTGTCATCAAAAAGATCCATGCACTTGTCATCCCAATGCTTCATGACCCCTGTACTCACAATGCTCCGTGACACTTGTCATCACAGTTCTCCATGACACCTGTCATCGCTATGCTCCATGCCTTTGTCTGGAAAATTCTACATGATCTTGTCATTACAATGCTCTATGCGCTTGTCATCACAATGCTAAAAGACCCCTGTAATCATAGTGCTCCATGCCCCTTTTCATCTCAATGCTCCATGAACTCTGTCATCACAATGCACCATGCCCATTATCATAATGCTTCAGGCTATTGTCATCACAATGAAATCAAAATTGTCCATGACCTCTGTCATCATAATGCTCCAAATCCTTGTGATCACAATGTTCCATAACACTTATCATCACAACACCCCATGACGATCATCATCACTATTATCCATGGCCTTCTCATCACCATGCTCCATGAACTTTGTCATCACAATTCTCAATAAACTTGTCATCACAATGCTCCCTGACACTTTTCGTCAGAATGCTCCTTGAACCCTGCCACGAAAAGACTACATGCATTTTTCATCACATTGTCCCATGCAGTTTTCATCACAATGCTCCATGCCATTGTCATCAAAATACTCCACAAGCTTGTCATCAGAAGGCTCCATGACCCTTGTCATCACAATTCTCAATGTACTTGTCAGCAAAATGCTCCCTGACCCTTGTCATCACAATGCTCCAAGCCATTGTCATCACAATGCTCCATTTCCTTTGTCATCAGAATCTTCCATGACACTTGGCATCACAATGCTCCATGCCATTTTCATCACAATGGGCCATTACATATGTCATCACAATGCTCCCTGACACTTCTCTTCACAATAATGCATGACCTGGTCATCACAATGCTCCATGCCCTTGTCATCACAATGTGCCATACCAAATGTCATCGCAATAATCCATGAAACATATTAGACCAATGCTCCGTGCCCTTGTCATCACAATGCACCATGCCCTTGTTATCACAATGCTCCATGACCCCTGTCATCACCATGCTCCGTGACTCCAGTCATCACAATGCTTCATAACATTTGTCATAACAATGGTCCATTCCCACATCATCACAAGGATTTGTGACCTTTTTAACCACAATGATTCATGAACTTTTCATCACAATGCTCCTTGACACTTGTCATCACAGTGCTCCATGCCTTTGTCAGAAAAATGCTCCATGACCCTTATCATCACAATGTTTCACGCACTTTTTATCACAACGGTCAACAAATTTGTCATCACAATGCTCCATAAAACTTGTAATCCCAATGCTCCATGCCCTTCTCATCACAATGCTCCATTACACCTGTCATAACAATGCTCCTTGACCCCTGCCATCACAATGTTCCACGGCCTTGTCATCACAAGGCTCAATGACACTTGTCATCACAATGCTCCATGACACCTGTAATCACAATGCTCCATGCCGTTGTCATCACAAAGCTCCATGACCCATGTCATCATAATGTTCCATGGACTTCTCATCAAAATGCTCCATGCCCTTGTCATCAAAATGCTCCAAGACCCCTGTAATCAAAATGTTCCATGCCCCTTTTCATCTCAATGCTCCATGAAACCTGTCATCACAATGCATCATGCCCATCATCATAATGCTTCCGGCTATTGTCAGCACAATGAAATCAAAATTCTCCATGACCTCTGTCATCACAATGCTCCATGACACCTGTCATCACAATACTCCATGAACATTTTCAGCCCAATGCTCCATGACCCTTGTCATCACAATGATCCATGACCCCTGTATTCACAATGCTCCGTAACACATGTCATCACAGTGCTCCATGACGCCTGTCATTACAGTGCTCCATGCATTTGTCTACAAAATTCTACATGATCTTGTCATTACAATGCTCTATGCGTTTGTCATCACAATGCTACAAGACCCCTGTAATCACAATGCTCCATGCCCCTTTTCATCTCAATGCTCCATGAACCCTGTCATCACAATGCACCATGCCCATTATCATAATGCTTCAGGCTATTGTCATTACAATGAAATCAAAAGTCTCCGTGACCTCTGTCATCATAATGCTCCAAACCCTTGTGATCACAATGTTCCATAACATTTATCATCACCACACCCCATGACGATCATCATCACAATTATCCTTGGTCTTCTGATCACAATGCCCCCCGATCTTTGTCATCACAATGCTCAATACACTTGTCTTCAAAATGCTCCCTGACACTTGTCGTCAGTATGCTCCTTGAACACTGTCATGACAAGGCTCCATGCATTTTTCATCACAATTATCCATGCCCTTTTCATCACAATGCTCCAAGACCCCTGTAATCACAATGCTCCATGCACTTGTCATCAAAAAGCTCCATGAAGCATGTCATCAGAATGCTCCAGGGCCTTTTCCTCAATATGCTCCATGGCATTGTCATCACAATGCTCCATGTACCCTCTCATCACATTGCTCCATGCACTTGTCATTACAATCCTCCATGACCCATGTATCACAGTGTTCCGTGCCCTTGTCATCACAATGCTCGAGTCCACTCTCATCACAATAAAATATGAAATATTTCAAACCAATGCTCAATGCCCTTCTCATCACAATGCTCCATTACATCTGTCATAACAATGCACCACGACCACTGCCATCACAATGTTCCACGGCCTTGTCATCACAAGGCTCCATGACCCTTGTCATCACAATGCTCCAAGAAACATGTAATCAAAATTCTCCATGCCTTTGTCATAACAAAGCTCCATGACGCATGTCATCAGAAGGTCCCATGGCCTTCTCATCACAATGCTCAATATCCTTGTCATCACAAAGCTCCAAGACCCCTGTAAACACAATGCTCCATGCCCCTTTTCATCTCAATGCTCCATGAACCCTGTCACCACATTGCACCATGCCCATCTTCATAATGCTTCAGGCTATTGTCACTAAAATGAAATCAAAATTCTCCATGACTTCTGTCATCATAATGCTCCAAACCCTTGTGATCACAATGTTCCATAACACTTATCATCACAACACCCCATGACGATCTTCATCACAATTATCCATGGTATTCTCATCAAAATGCTCCATGATCATTGTCATCACAATGCTCAATACACTTGTCATCACAATACTCCCTGACACCTGTCGTCAGTATGCTCCTTGAACCCTGTGATGACAAGGCTCCATGCCTTTTACATCACAATGATCCATGCCTTTTCATCACAATGCTCCAAGACCCCGGTTATCACAATGCTCCTAGGCCTTGTCAGCACAAAGCTCCATGACGCATGTCATCAGAATTCTCCATGGCTTCTCCTCACAATGCTCCATGCCCTTGTCATCACAATGCTCCAAGACCCTTGTAATCACAATGATCCATGCCCTTTTTCATCAGAATGCTCCATGAGACTTGTCATCACAAGTCTCCATGGTCATCTCATCACAATGCTCCAGGACCTTGTCATCACCATGCTCCATTCCCTTGTCATCACAATGCTCCATGACCCCTGTCATCACAGTAGTCCATTAACATTTTCAGCTGAATGCTACATGACATTCTCATCACAATGCTCCATGACCAATATCATCACAATGCTCCATGACCCCTGTCATCACAACCATCCATAACACGTGACAACACAATGATCCCTGACTCTTGTCATCACAATGCTCCATTCCCTAGTCATCACGATGCTCCATGACCCCTGTTATCACAATAGTCCATGAACATTTTCAGCCCAATGCTCCATGAACCTTGTCATCACAATGATCCATGCCCTTGTCATCCCAATGCTCCATGACCCCTGTATTCACAATGCTCCTTGACGCTTGTCATCACAGTGCTCCATGACACCTGTCATCACAATGCTCCATGCCTTTGTCAGCAAAATGTTACATTACCTTTTCATAGCAATGCTCTATGCGCTTGTCATCGCAATACTCCATTACCATTGTCATCACAGTCCTCTTTGAACCTTGGGATCACATTGCTTCATGCCCTTGTCATCACAACGCTCCATGTGCCTTGAAATCAAAATGATCCATGACCTCTCTCATCACAATGCTCCAAACCCTTGTGATCACAATATTCCATAACACATGTCATCACAATGCTCCATGATGCCTGTCATCACTATACTCCATGCCCTTTTCATCACATTGCTCCATGACATTTGTCATCACAATTCTCAATACACTTGTCACCACCATGCTCCCTGACACTTGTCGTCAGAATTCTCCTTGAAACCTGTCACAAAAAGGCTCCATGCCTTTTTCATCACAATGCCCCATGCCGTTTTCATCACAATGCTCCATGACATTGTCATTAAAATACTCCACAAGCTTGTCATTAGAATGCTCCATGACACTTGTCATCACAATTCTCCATGCACTTGTCAGCACAATGCTCCCTGACCCTTGTCATCACAATGCTCCAAGCCATTGTCATCACAATGCTCCATTACCTTTGTCATCAGAATCCTCCATGACACTTGGCATCACAATGCTCCATGCCATTGTCATCAAAATGGGCCATTACATATGTCATCACAATGCTCCCTGACACCTGTCTTCACAATACTGCATCACCTGGTCATCAAAATGCTCCATGCCCTTGTCATCACAATGTGTCATTCCATCTGTCATCGCAATAATCCATGAAATATATTAGACCAATGCTCCGTGCCCTTGTCATCACAATGCTCCATGTCCTTGTTATCACAATGTTCCAAGACCCCTGTAATCAGAATGCTCCATGCCCCTTTTCATCACTATGCTCCATGAGACTTGTCTTCACAAGGCTCCATGGATTTCTCATCATAAAGCTCCAGGACCTTGTCATTACAATGCTTCACGACCTTGTCATGAAAATCCTCAATGGCCCTTGTAATCATAATGCTGCAAGCCCTAGTCATCACAATGCTCAATTATATTTGCCATCACAATGCTCCATTACATTTGGCATCACAATGCTCCCTGCCATTGTCATCGCAATGGACCATTACATATGTCATCACAATGCTCCCTGACACCTCTCTTCACAATACTCCATGACCTTCTCATCACAATGCCCCATGCCCTTGTCATCACAATGCACCATGTCCACTGTCATCACAATAATCTATGAAACTTCTCAGACCAATGCTCCATGCCCCTGTCCTCACAATGCCCCATGCCCTGTTTAGCACAATTCTCCATGACCCCTGTGCTCACAATGCTACATGACTCCAGTCATCACAATGCTTCATAACGTTTGTCATCACAGCGGGCCATGCCCGCGTCATCACAAGGCCCTGTGTCTTTTGTAACCACAATGCTCCATGAATATTTCATCACACTGATCCGTGACCCTTGTCATCACAGTGCTCCATGCCTTTGTCAGAACAATGCTCCATGACCCTTGTCATCACAATGTGCCATGCGCTTTTCATCACAATGATCCACAACATTGTCATGTCTATGCTCCATAAACCTTGTAATCACAATGCTCCATGCACTTCTCATCCAAATGCTCTCTCATCTGAGATATCACAATGTTCCATTATTAGTTATCACAATGCTCCCTCAACCCTGTAATCACAGTGTTCCATACCCCTGTTATCACAATGCTACATTCCCTTATCAGCACAGTGTTCCATGACCCCTGACATCGCAATGTTCCATAACCACTGTCATCAAAATGCTCCATGACACTTTTCATCCCAAAGCTCCATGACCCCTGGCATCACAATGTTCTATAACCCCTGTCATCAAAATGTTCCATTACACATTTCATCAGATTGCTGCATGACCCTGTCAACAAAATGCTCCCGGCCCTTCTCATCACAATGCACCACACCCTTGTCATCAAAATGCTCCATGACCTTTGTCATCACAAAGCTCCATGACACTTGGCATCACAATGCTCCATGTCATTGTCATCACAATGCTCCATGAACCTTCTCATCACATTGCTCCATGCCCTTGTCATCACAAAGCTCCATGACACTTGTCATCACAATGCTCGATGCGTTCTCATCACAATGCTCCATGCCCCTGTCATTACAATCCACCATGACCCATGTATCACAGTCTTCCGTGCCCTTGTCATCACAATGCTCCATGCCCACTCTCATCACAATAATCCATGAAACATTTCAGACAAATGCTCAATGCCCTTCTCATCAATATGCTCCATTACTTATGTCATAACAATGATCCATGACCACTGCCATCACAATGTTCCACAGCCTTGTCATCACAAGGCTCCATGAACCTTGTCATCACAATGCTCCAAGAACCCTGTAATCACAATGCTCCATGCCCTTGTCATCACAGTGCTCCAAGATCCCTGTAATCACAATGCTCCATGCCCCATTTCATCTCAATGCTCCATGAACCCTGTCATCACAATGCACCATGCCCATCATCATAATGCTTCAGGCTATTGTCATCACAAAGAAATAAAAATTCTCCATGACCTCTGTCATCATAATTCTCCAAAACCTTGTGATCACAATGTTCCATAACACTTATCATCACAACACCCCATGACGATCATCATCACAATTATCCTTGGCCTTCTCATCACAATGCTCCATGGCCTTTGTCATCACAATTCTCAATACACTTGTCATCACAATGCTCCCTGACACTTGTCATTAGAATGCTCCTTGAACCCTGTCACAAAAAGGCTCCATGCCTTTTTCATCACACTGTCCCATGCCGTTTTCATCACAATGCTCCATGCCATTGTCATCAAAATACTCCACTGGCTTGTCATCAGAATGCTCCATGACCCTTGTCATCACAATTCTCCATGCACTTGTCAGCACAATGCTCCTTGACCCTTGTCATCACAATGTTCCAAGGCATTTTCATCCCAATGCTCCATTACCTTTGTCATCAGAATCCTCCATGACAGTTGGCATCACAATGCTCCATGCCATTGTCATCACAATGGGCCATTACATATGTCATCACAATGCTCCCTGACACCTGTCTTCACAATACTGCATGGCCTGGTCATCACAATGCTCCATGCCCTTGTCATCACAATGCGCCATTCCAACTGTCATCGCAAAAATCCATGAAACTTATTTGACAAATGTTCATTGCCCTTGTCATCACAATGTTCCATGCCCTTTTTATCACCATGCTCCATGACCCCTGTCATCACAATGCTCCGTGACTGCAGTCATCACAGTGCTTCATTACCTTTGTCCTCACAATGGTCCATGCCCTCGTCATCAACAGTCTCTGTGACCTATTTAACCACAATGCTCCATGAAATTTTCATCACAATGCTCTTTGACTCTTGTCATCACAATGCTCTATGCCTTTCTCAGCACAATGCTCCATGACCTTGTCATCACAATGCTCCATGCGCTTGTCAGCACAATGTTCCATGACACATGTCCTCACAATGCACCATGCGCTTATCATCACTGTGCTCCACAATCTTGTCATCACAATGCTCCATAAAATTTGTCATCACAATGCTCCATGCACTTCTCATCAAAATGCTCTCTCACCACTGATATCACAATGTTACATCACTATTCGTCACAATACTCCCTCACCCCTGTTATCACAATATTCCATGACTCCTGTCATCACAATGCTACATGCACTTATCATAATAATGTTCGATTACCCATGACATCACAATGTTCCATAACACCTGTCATCAAAATGTTCCTTGACACTTTTCATCAAATTGCTCCATGACCCTGTCATCACAATGCTCCCTGCCCTTCTCATCACAATGCACAACGCCCTTGCCATCAAAATGCTCCATGACCATTGTCATCACAAAGATCCATGACCCTTGGCATCACAATGCTACATGTCATTGTCATCACAGTGCTCCATGAACGCTCTCATCACATTGCTCCATGCCCTTGACTTCACATAGCTCCATGACACATGTCATCAGAATGCTCCATGACCTTCTCATCACAATGCTCCATGCCCTTGCCATCACAATGCTCCATTATACCTGTCATAACAATGCTCCATGACCCCTGCCATCACGATGTTCCATGGCCTTGTCATCACAAGGCTCCATGACCTTTCTCATCACAATCCTCCAAGAACACTGTAATCACAATGTTCTATGCCCCTTTTCATCTCAATGATCCATGAAAGCTGTCATCACAATGCACCATGCCCATCATCATAATGCTTCATGCTATTTTCATAAAAATGAAAACAAATGCTCCATGACCTCTGTCATAACAATGCTCCAAACCCTTGTGATCACAGTATTCCATAACACTTGACATCAGAATGCCCCATGACGCTCGTCATCACAATTATCCATGGTCTTCTTATCACAATGCTCCATGACCTTCGTCATCACAATGCTCAATACACTTGTCATCATACTGCTCCCTGACACTTGTTTTCTGTATGCTCCTTTTACCCTGTCATGACAAGGCTCCATGCCCTTTTCATCACAATGCTCCAAGACCCATATAATCACGATGCTCCATGCACTTGTCATCACAAAGCTCAATGATGCATGCCATCAGAATGCTCCTTGGACTTCTCCTCACAATGCTTCATGCCCTTGTCATCACAAATTTCCAAGACCCCTGTAATCACAATGCTGCATGCCCTTTTTCATCAGTAAACTCCATGAGACTTGTCATCACATGGCTCCATGGTTTTGTCATCATAATGCTCCCAGCCCTATTCATCACAATGCTCCATTATATTTGTCATCACAATCCTCCATTACATTTGGAATCACAATGCTCCCTGCCATTGTCATCTCAATGGACCATGCCATATGTCATCCCAGTGCTCCATGACCCCTGTATTCACAATGTTCCGTGACGCTTGTCATCACAGTGCTGCATGACACCTGTCATCACAATCCTCCATGCCTTTTTCAGCAAAATGCTACATAACCTTGTCATTACAATGCTCTATGCGCTTTTCATCACAATACTCCATTACCATTGTCATCACTATCCTCCATGAACATTGGGATCACATTGCTTCATGCCCTTGTCATCACAATGCTCCATGCTCCTTGAAATCAAAATGATCCATGACCTCTGTCATCGCAGTGCTCCAAACCCTTGTGATCACTATGTTCCATAACACTTGTCATCACAATGCTCCATGATGCCTATCATCACAATACTCGATGCTCTTTTCATCACAATGCTCCATGACCTTTGTCATCACAAATCTCAATACACTTGTCATCACAATGTTCCCTGACACTTGTCGTCAGAATGCTCCTTGAACCCTATCACGAAAAGGCTCCATGCCTATTTCATCACAAAGCCCCATGCCGTTTTCATCACAATGATCCATGCCATTGTCATCAAAATACTCCACAAGCTTGTCATCAGAATGCTCCATGACCCTTGTCATCACACTTCTCCATGCACTTGTCAGCACAATGCTCCTTGACCCTTATCATCACTATGCTCCAAGCCATTGTCATCACAATGCTCCATTACCTTTGTCATCAGAATCCTCCATGACACTTGGTAGCACAATGCTCCATGCCATTGTCATTACAATGGGCCAATACATATGTCATCACAATGCTACCTGACACCACTTTTCACAATACTCCATGACCTGGTCATCACAATGCTCATTGCCCTTATCATCACAATGCTCCATTACCTCCATCATAACAATGCTCCATGACCCTGCCATCACAATGTTCCACGGCCTTGTCATGACAAGGCTCCATGACCCTTATCATCACAATGGTCCAAGACCCCTGTAATCACAATGCTCCATGCCCTTTTTCATCAGAATGCTCCAAGAGACTTGTCACCACAAGTCTCCATGGACATCTCATCACAATGCTCCAGGACCTTGTCATCACCATGCTTCATTCCCTTGTCATCACAATGCTCCTTGACCACTGTCATCACAATAATCCATGAAAATTTTCACCCAATGCTCCATGACCTTCTCATCACAATGCTCCATGACCAATATCATCACAATGCTCCATGACCACTGTCATCACAACACTCCATGACACCTGACAACACAATGATCCGGGACTCTTGTCATCACAATGCTCCATTCCCTAGTCATCACAATGCACCATGACCCCTGTCATCACAATATTCCATGAACATTTTCAGCCCAATGCTCCATGACACTTGTCATCACAATGATCCATGCCCTTGTCATCCCAATGCTCCATGACCCCTTTATTCACAATGATCCGTGACGCTTGTCATCACAGTGCTCCATGACACCTGTCATCACAATGCTCCATGCCTTTGTCAGCAAAATGCTACATGACCTTTTCATTACAATGCTCTATGCGCTTGTCATCACAATACACCATTACCATTTTCATCACAATACTCCATGAAACTTGAGATCACATTGGTTCATGCCCTTGTCATCACAATGCACCACGCTCCTTGAAATCAAAATGATCCATGACCTCTGTCATCACAATGCTCCAAACACTTGTGATTCCAGTGTCCATAACACTTGTCATTACAAGGCTCCATGATGCCTGTCATCACAATACTCCATGCCATTTTCATCACAATGCTCCATGACCTTTGTCATCACAATTCTCAATACACTTGTCATCACAATGCCCCCTGACACTTGTCGTCAGAATGCTCCTTGAACCCTAAAACGAAAAGGCTCCATGCTTTTTTCATCATAAAGCCCCATGCCATTTTCATCACAATGCACCATGCCGTTGACATCAAAAAACTTCAAAAGATTGTCATCAGAATGCTCCATGACCCTTGTCATCACAATTCTCCATGCACTTGTCAGCACAATGCTCCCTCACCTTTGTCATCACAATGCTCCAAGCCATTGTCATCACAATGCTCCATTACCTTTGTCATCAGAATCCTCCATGACACTTGGCAACACAATGCTCCATGCCATTGTCATCACAATGGGCCATTACATATGTCATCACAATGCTCCCTGACTCCTCTCTTCACAATACTGCATGACCTGGTCATCAAAATGCTTCATGACCTTGTCATCACAATGCACCATTTCAACTGTCATCACAATAATCCATGAAACTTATTAGACCAGTGATCCATGCCATTGTCATCACAATGGACCATGACATATGTCATCACAATGCTCCCTGACACGTCTTCACAATACTCCATGCCCTTGTCATCACAATGCTCCATGTCCTTCTCATCACAATGCTACATGCCCAATGTCATCACAATAATCTATGAAACTTGTCAGACCAAATCTCCATGCCCCTTTCATCACAATGCTCCATGCCCTATTCATCACAATGCTCCATGACCCCTGTCATAACAATGCTCCGTGAATCCAGTCATCACAGTGCTTCATAACGTTTGTCATCACAACGGTCTATGCCCGTGTCATCACAAGGCTCTGTGACCTTTGTAACCACAATGTTCCATGAACTTTTCATCACAATGCTCCGTGACACTTGTCATCACAATGCTCCATGCCTTTGTCAGAACAATGCTCCATGACCCTTGTCATCACATTGAGCCATGCGCATTTCATCACAATGATACAAAACCTTGTCATTGCTATGCTCCATAAAGCTTGTAATACCAATTCTCCATGCACTTCTCATCCAAATGCTCTCTCACATGAGATATCACAATATTCCATCACTAGTCATCACAATCCTCCCTTAACCCTGTTATCACAATGTTCCATGACCCCTGTCATCACAATGCTACATCCCCTTATCAGCACAATGCTCCATGACCACTGTCATCAAAATACTCCATGAACATTTTCAGCCCAATCCTCCATGACACTTGTCATCACAATGATCCATGCCCTTGTCTTCCCAATGCTCCATGACCCCTGTATTCACAATGCTCTGTGACGCTTGTCATCACAGTGTTCCATGACCCCTGACATCACAATGTTCCATAACCCCTGTCATCAAAATGCTCCAAGACCCTTTTCATCCCAAAGCTCCATGACCCCTGGCATCACAATATTCTATAACCCCTGTCATCAAAATGTCCCATTACACTTTTCAACTAATTGCTGCATGACCCTGTCATCAAAATGCTCCCTGCCCTTCTCATCACAATGCACCACACCCTTGTCATCAAAATGCTCAATGACCTTTGTCATCACAAAGTTCCATGACCCTTGGCATCACAATGCTCCATGTCATTGTCATCACAATGCTCCATGAACCCACTCATCACATTGCTCCATGCCCTTGTCATCACAAAGCTCCATGACACTTGTCATCACAATGCTCGATGCCCTTCTCATCACAATGCTCCATGCCCTTGTCATTACAATCCTCCATGACCCATGTATCACAGTGTTCCTTGCCCTTGTCATCACACTGCTCCATGCCCAATCTCATCACAAAAATCCATGAAATCTTTCAGACCAATGTTCAATGCCCTTCTCATCACAATGCTCCATTACCTCTGTCATAACAATGCTCCATGACCCCTGCCCACACAATATTCCACGGCCCTGTCATCACAAGGCTCCATGACCCTTGTCATCACAATGCTCCAAGACCCCTGTAATCACAATGCTCCATGACCTTGTCATCACAAAGCCCCATGACGCATGCCATCAGAATGTTCCATGGCCTTCTCATCACAATCCTCCATGCCCTTGTCATGACAATGCTCCAAGACCCCTGTATTCACAATGCTCCATGCTACTTTTCATCTCAATGCTCCATGAAGCCTGTCATCAGAATGCTCCATGCCCATCATCAGAATGCTTCAGGCTGTTGTCTTCACAATGATATCAAAATTATCCATGACCACTGTCATCATAGTGCTCCAAACCCTTGTGATCACAATGTTCCCTAACACTTATCATCACAACACCCTATGACGCTCATCATCACAATTATCCATGGTCTTCTCATCACAATGCTCCATGACCTTTGTCATCACAATACTCAATACTATTGTCATCACAATTCTCCCTGAAAAATTGTCGTCAGTATGCTCCTTGAACACTGTCATGACAAGGTTCCATGCCTTTTCATCACAATGTTCCAAGACACCTGTAATCACAGTGCTCCATGCCCTTGTCATCTCAAAGCTCAATGACACATGTCATCAGAATGCTTCATGGCCTTCTCCTCACAATGCTCCTGGCCCTTGTCATCACAATGCTCCAAGACCCCTGTAATCACAGTGCTCCATGCCCCTTTTCATCAGACTGCTCCCTGACCCTTGTCATCACAATGCTCCAAGCCATTGTCATCACAATGCTCCATTACCTTTGTCATCAGAATCCTCCATGACACTTGGCATCACAATGTTCCATTCCATTGTCATTACAATGGGCCATTACATATGTCATCACGATGCACCCTGACACCTGTCTTCACAATACTGCAAGACCTGGTCATCACAATGCTCCATGTCCTTCTCATCACAATATGCCATTCCAACTGTCATCGCAATAATCCATGAAACATATTAGACCAAAGCTCCATGCCCTTGTCTTCACAATGCTCCATGCCCTTGTTATCACAATGCTCCATGACCCCTGTCATCACAATGCTCCGTGACTCCAGTCATCACAATGTTCCATGACCTTTGTCATCACAATGGTCCATGCCCTCATCATCAACAGTCTCTCTGACTGTTTTAACCACAATGCTCCATGAACATTTCATCACAATGCTCTTTGCCCCTTGTCATCACAATGCTATATGCCTTTCTCAGCACAATGCTCCTTGCCCTTGTCATCACAATGCTCTATGACCCTTGTCATCACAATGCTCTTTGACTCCAGTCATCACAATTCTTCATAACATTTGTCATCACAATGGTCGATGCCCGCGTCATCACAGGGCTCTGTTACATTTGGAACCACAATGCTCCATGATATTTTCATCACAATGCTCCGTGAACCTTGTCATCACAATGCTCCATGCATTTGTCCGAAAAATACTCCATGTCCTTTATCATCACAACGTGCCACGCGCTTTTCACCCCAACGGTCCACAAATTTGACATGGCAATGCTCCATAAACCTTGTAATCACAATGTTCCATGCCCTTCTCATCAAAATCCTCCATTACCCCTGTCATAGCAATGTTCCATGACACCTGCCATCACAATGTTCCATGGCCTTGCCATCACAAGGCACCATGACCCTTGTCAACACAATGCTCCAAAACACCTGTAATCACAATGTTCCATGCCCTTGTCATCACAAAGCTCCGTGACACATGTCATCAGAATGTTCCATGGCCTTCTCATCAAAATGTTCCATGCCCTTGTCATCACAATGCTCCCAAACCCCTGTAATCACAATGCTCCATGCCACTTTTCATCTCAATGCTCCATGAACACTGTCATCACAATGCACCATGCCCATCATCATAATGCTTCCGGCTATTGTCAGCACAGTGAAATCAAAATTCTCTATGACCTCTGTCATCACAATGCTCCATGATCTATGTCATCACAATGATCCATGCTCTTGTCATCCCAATGCTCCATGATCCCTGTATTCACAATGCTCCGTGACGCTTGTCATCACAGTGCTCCATGACACCTGTCATTACAATGCTCCATGCCTTTGTCAGCAAAATGCTACATGACCTTGTCATTACAATGCTCTATGCGCTTGTCAACACAATACTCCATTACCATTGTCATCAAAATCCTCCATGAACCTTGGGATCACATTGCTTCATGACCTTGTCATCACAATGCTCCATGCTCCTTGGAATCAAAATGATCCATGACCTCTGTCATCGCAATGATCCAAACCCTTGTGATCACAATGTTCCATAACACTTTCATCACAACACTCCATGATGCCTGTCATCACAATACTGCATGCCCTTTTCATCACAATGCTCCATGACCTTTGTCATCACAATTCTCAATACAATTGTCATCACAATGCTCCCTGACACTTGTCGTCAGAATGCTTTTTGAACCCGGTCACGAAAGGTTCCATGACATTTTCATCACAATGCCCCATGCCGTTTTCATCACAATGCTCCATGTCATTGTCATCAAAATACTCCACAAGCTTGTCATCAGAATGCTCCATGACCCTTGTCATCATAATTCTCCATGTAATTCTCAGCACAAAGCTACCTGACCCTTGTCATCACAATGCTCTAAGCCATTGTCATCACAAAGCTCTATTACCTTTGTCCTCAGAATCCTCCATGACACTTGGCATCACAATGCTTCATGCCATTGTCATCACAATGGGCCATTATATATGTCATCACAATGCTCCCTGACACCTGTCTTCACAATAATGCATGACCTGGTCATCACAATGCTCCATGCCCTTGTCATCACAATGCGCCATTCCAACTCTCATCTCAATAATCCATGAAACTTATTAGACCAATGCTCCATGTCCTTGTCATCACAATGCTCCATTCCCTTGTTATTACAATGCTCCATGACCCCTGTCATCACAATACTTCATGAACATTTTCAGCCTAATGCTCCATGAACTTCTCATCAAAATGCTCCATGACAAATATCATCAAAATATTCCAAGACCAGTGTCATCACAACACTCCATGACACCTGACAACACAATGATCCGGGACTCTTGTCATCACAATGCTACATTCCCTAGACATGACAATGCTCCATGACCACTGTCATCACAATACTCCATGAATATTTTCAGCCCAATGCTCCATGACGCTTGTCCTCACAATGATCCATGTCTTTGTCATCCCAATGCTCCATGACCCCTGTATTCACAATGCTCCGTGAAGCTTGTCATCACAGTGCTCCATGACACCTGTCATCACAATGCTCCATGCCTTTGTCATCAAAATGCTACATGACTTTCTCATTACAATACTCTATGCGCTTGTCATCACAATACTCCATTACCATTGTCATCACTATCCTCCATGAACCTTGGGATCACGTTGCTTCATGCCCTTTTCATCACAATGCTCCATGCTCTTTGAAATCAAAATGATCCATGACCCTTGTCATCACAATTCTCCATGCACTTGTCAGCACAATGCTCCTTGAACCTTGTCATCACTATGCTCCAAGAAATTGTGATCACAATGCTCCATTACCTTTGTCATCAGAATCCTCCATGACACTTGTCATCACAATGCTACATGCCATTGTCATCACAATGGGCCAATACATATGTCATCACAACACTCCATGACACCTGACAACACAATGATCCGGGACTCTTGTCATCACAATGCTACATTCCCTAGTCATCACAATGCTCCATGACCACTGTCATCACAATACTCCATGAATATTTTCAGCCCAATGCTCCATGACGCTTGTCCTCATAATGATCCATGTCTTTGTCATCCCAATGCTCCATGACCCCTGTATTCACAATGCTCCGTGAAGCTTGTCATCACAGTGCTCCATGACACCTGTCATCACAATGCTCCATGCCTTTGTCATCAAAATGCTACATGACTTTCTCATTACAATACTCTATGCGCTTGTCATCACAATACTCCATTACCATTGTCATCACTATCCTCCATGAACCTTGGGATCACGTTGCTTCATGCCCTTTTCATCACAATGCTCCATGCTCTTTGAAATCAAAATGATCCATGACCCTTGTCATCACAATTCTCCATGCACTTGTCAGCACAATGCTCCCTGAACCTTGTCATCACTATGCTCCAAGCCATTGTGATCACAATGCTCCATTACCTTTGTCATCAGAATCCTCCATGACACTTGTCATCACAATGCTCCATGCCATTGTCATCACAATGGGCCAATACATATGTCATCACAATGCTCCTTGACACCTCTTTTCACAATACTGCATGACCTTGTCATCACAATGCTCCATGCCCTTGTCATCCCAATGCGCCATTCCAACTGTCATCACAATAATCCATGAAACTTATTAGACCAATGCTCCATGCCCTTGTCATAACAATGCTCCATGCCCATGTTTTCACAATGTTCCAAGACCCCTGTAATCAGAATGCTCCATGCCCCTTTTCATCAGTATGCTCCATGAGACTTGTCATCCCAAGGCTCCATGGTTTTCTCATCACAATGCTCCAGGACCTTGTCATCACAATGCTTCACGACATTGTCATGAAAATTCTCATTGGCCCTTGTCATCATAATGCTCCAAGCTGTAGTCATCGCAATGCTCCATTATATTTGTCATTACAATCCTCCATTACATTTGGCATCACAATGCTCCATGCCATTGTCATTGCAATGGACCATGACATATGTCATCACAATGCTCCCTGACACCTGACTTCACAATACTCCATGCCCTTGTCATCACAATGCACCATGTCCACTGTCATCACAATCATCTATGAAACTTGTCAGACCAATGCTCCATGCCCCTGTCATCACAGTGCTCCATGCCCTTGTCATCACAATGCTCCATGACCCCTGTCATCACAATGCCTCGTGACTCCAGTCATCACAATGCTTCATAACGTTTGTCATCAAAACGGTCCATGCCTGCGTCATCACAAGGCTCTGTGTCCATTTTAACCACAATGCTCCATGAACTTTTCATCACAATGCTCCGTGACCCTTGTCATCACAATGCTCCATGCCTTTGTCAGAACAATGCTCCATGACCTTTGTCTTCACAATGTGCCATGCACTTTTCATCACAATGATCCACAACATTGTCATCGCTATGCTCCATAAACCTTGTAATCACAATGCTCCATGAACTTCTCATCCAAATGCTCTCTCACATGAGATATCACAATGTTCCTCCACTAGTCATCACAATCCTCCCTCACCCCTGTTATCACAATGTTCCATGACCCCTGTCATCCCAATGCTACATCCCCTTATCTGCACAATGTTCCATGACCCCTGACATCACAATGTTCCATAACCCCTGTCATCAAAATGCTCCATGACCCTTTTCATCCCAACGATCCATGACCCCTGGCATCACAATGTTCATAACCCCTGTCATCAAAATGTACCATTACACTTTTCATCAAATTGCTGCAAGACCCTGTCATCAAAATGCTCCCTGCCCTTCTCATCACAATGCACCACACTCTTGTCATCAAAAAGCTCCATGTCATTGTCATCACAATGCTCCATGAACCCTCTCATCACATGGCTCCATGACCTTGTCATCACAAAGCACCATGACTCTTGTCATCACAATGCTCGATGCCCTTCCCATCACAATGCTCCATGCCCTTGTAATTACAATCCTCCATGACCCATGTATCACAGTGTTCCGGGCCCTTGTCATCACAATGCTCCATGCCCACTCTCATCACAATAATCCATGAAACATTTCAGACCAATGCTCAATGCCCTTCTCATCACAATGCCCCATTATCTCTGTCATAACAATGCTCCATGACCGCTGCCATCACAATGTTCCACGGCCTTGTCATCACAAGGCTCCATGACCCTTGTCATCACAATGCTCCAAAACCCCTGTAATCACAATGCTCCATTCACTTGTCATCACAAAACTCCATGACGCATGTCATCAGAATATTCCATGGCCTTCTCCTCACAATGATCAATGCCCTTGTCATCACAATGCTCCAAGACCCCTGTAATCACAATGCTCCATGCCCCTTATCGTCAGAATGCTCCATGAGACTTGTCATCACAAGTCTCCATGGTCATCTTATCACAATTCTCCAGGAACTTGTCATCACCATGCTCCATTCCGTTGTCATCACAATTCTCCATGACCCCTGTCCTCACAATACTCCATGAACATTTTCAGCCCACTGCTCCATGACCTTCTCATCACAATGCTCCATGAACAATATCATCACAATGCTCCATGACCACTGTCATCACAACACTCCATGACACCTGACAACCTAATGATCTGGGACCTTTGTCATCCTAATGCTCCAAGACCCCTGTAATCACAATGCCCCATGACACCTGTCATCACAATACTCCAGGAACATTTTCAGCCCAATTCTCCATGACCCTTGTCATCACAATGATCCATGCCCTTGTCATCCTAATGCTCCATGACCCCTGTATTCTCAGTGGTCCGTGACGCTTGTCATCACAGTGCTCCATGACACATGTCATCCCAATGCTCTATGCCTTTCTCAGCACAATGTTCCATGCCCTTTTCATCACAATGCTCCATGACCCCTGTCATCACAATGCTCCATGACTCCAGTCATCACAATTCTTCATAACATTTGTCATCACAATGGGCGATACCCACGTCATCACAAGGCTCTGTTACCTTTGTAACCACAATGCTCCATGAACTTTTCATCACAATGCTCCGTGACCCTTGTCATCACAATGCTCCATGTCTTTGTCAAAAAAATGCTCCATGACCCTTGTCATCACAATGTGCCACGTACTTTTCATCCCAACAGTCCACAAATTTGTCATCACAATGCTCCATGAAACCTGTAATCACAATGCTCCATGCCCTTGTCATCACAATGCTCCAAGACCCCAGTAATCACAATGCTCCATGCCCCTCTTCATCTCAATGCTCCATGAACCCTGTCATCACAATGCATCATGCCAATCATCATAATGCTTCCGGCTATTGTCAGCACAATGAAATCAAAATTCTACATGACCCCTGTCATCACAATACTCCATGAACATTTTCCGCCCAATGCTCCATGTCCCTTGTCATCAAAATGATCCATGCCCTTGTCATCCCAATGCTCCATGACCCCTGTATTCACAATGCTCCGTGACGCTTGTTATCACAGTGCTCCATGAAACTTGTCATCACAATGCTCCATGCCTTTGTCAGCAAAATTCTACATGACCTTGTCATTACAATGCTCTTTGTGCATGTCATCACAATACTCCTTTACAATTGTCACCACAATCCTCCATGAAACTTGGGATCACATTGCTTCATGCCCTTGTCATCACAATGCTCCCTGCTCCTTGAAATCAAAATGATCCATGACCTCTGTCATCGCAGTGCTCCAAACCCTTGTGATCACAATGTTCCATAACACTTTTCATCACAACGCTCCATGAGGCCTGTCATCACAATACTCCATGCCCTTTTCATCACAATGCTCCATGACCTTTGTCATCACAATTCTCAATACACTTGTCATCACAATGCTCCCGGACCCTTGTAGTCAGAATGCTCCTTGAACCATGTCACGAAAAGTCTCCATGCATTCTTCATCACAAAGCCCCATGCCGTTTTCGTCACAATGCTCCATGCCATTGTCATCAAAATACTCCACAAGCTTGTCATCAGAATGTTCCATGACCATTGTCATCACAATGCTCCATGCACTTGTCAGCACAATGCTCCCTGAAATTTGTCATCACTATGCTCCAAGCCATTGTCATCACAATGCTCCATTACCTTTGTCATCGGAATCCTCCATGACACTTGGCATCAAAATGCTCCATGTCATTGTCATCACAATGGGCCAATACATATATCATCACAATGCTCCCTGACACCTCTCTTCACAATATTGCATGACCTGGTCATCACAATGCTCCATGCCCTTGTCATCACAATGCGCCATTCCAACTGTCATCACAATAATCCATGAAACTTATTAGACCAATGCTCCATGCCCTTGTCATCACAATGCTCCATGTCCACTGTCATCGCAATCATCTATGAAACTTCTCAGACCAATGCTTCATGACCCTGTCATCACAGTGCTCCATGCCCTTGTCATCACAATGCTCCAAGACCCCTGTAATCACAATGCTGCATGCCCCTTTTCATCAGAATGCTCCATGAGACTTGTCATCACAAGTCTCCATGGTCTTCTCATCACAATGCTCCAGGACCTTGTCATCACCATGCTCCATTCCCTTGTCATCACAATGCTCCATGACCCCTGTCATCACAATAATCCATGAATATTTACAGCCCAATGCTCCATGACCTTCTCATCACAATGCTCCAAGACCAATATCATCACAATGCTCCATGACAACTGTCATCACAACACTCCATGACACCTGACAACACAATGATCCGGGACCCTTGTCATCACAATGCTCCATTCCCTAGTCATCACAATGCTCCATGACCACTGTCATCACAATACTCCATGAATATTTTCAGCCCAATGCTCCATGACGCTTCTCCTCACAATGATCCATGTCCTTGTCATCCCAATGCTCCATGACCCCTGTATTCACAATGCTCCGTGAAGCTTGTCATCACAGTGCTCCATGACACCTGTCATCACAATGCTCCATGCCTTTGTCATCAAAATGCTACATGACTTTCTCATTACAATACTCTATGCGCTTGTCATCACAATACTCCATTACCATTGTCATCACTATCCTCCATGAACCTTGGGGTCACGTTGCTTCATGCCCTTTTCATCACAATGCTCCATGCTCTTAGAAATCAAAATGATCCATGACCCTTGTCATCACAATTCTCCATGCACTTGTCAGCACAATGCTCCCTGAACCTTGTCATCACTATGCTCCAAGCCATTGTGATCACAATGCTCCATTACCTTTGTCATCAGAATCCTCCATGACACTTGTCATCACAATGCTCCATGCCATTGTCATCACAATGGGCCAATACATATGTCATCACAATGCTCCTTGACACCTCTTTTCACAATACTGCATGACCTGGTCATCACAATGCTCCATGCCCTTGTCATCCCAATGCGCCATTCCAACTGTCATCACAATAATCCATGAAACTTATTAGACCAATGCTCCATGCCCTTGTCATAACAATGCTCCATGCCCATGTTATCACAATGATCCAAGACCCCTGTAATCAGAATGCTCCATGCCCCTTTTCATCAGTATGCTCCATGAGACTTGTCATCCCAAGGCTCCATGGTTTTCTCATCACAATGCTCCAGGACCTTGTCATCACAATGCTTCACGACATTGTCATGAAAATTCTCATTGGCCCTTGTCATCATAATGCTCCAAGCTGTAGTCATCGCAATGCTCCATTATATTTGTCATTACAATCCTCCATTACATTTGGCATCACAATGCTCCATGCCATTGTCATTGCAATGGACCATGACATATGTCATCACAATGCTCCCTGACACCTGACTTCACAATACTCCATGCCCTTGTCATCACAATGCACCATGTCCACTGTCATCACAATAATCTATGAAACTTGTCAGACCAATGCTCCATGCCCCTGTCATCACAATGCTCCGTGCCCTTGTCATCACAATGTTCCATGATCCCTGTCTTCACAATGCTCGGTGACTCCAGTCATCACTATGCTTCATAACGTTTGTCATCACAACGGTCCATGACCGCATCATCACAAGGCTCTGTTACCTATGTAACCCCAATGCTCCACGAACTTTTCATTATAATGCTCCGTGACAATTGTCATCACAATGCTCCATGCATTTGTCAGAAAAATGCTCCATGACCTTTGTCATCACAATGTGCCATGCAATTTTCATCACAATGATCCACAACCTTGTCATCGCTATGCTCCATAAACCTTGTAATCACACTGCTCCATGCACTTCTCATCCAAATGCTCTCTCACATGAGATATCACAATGTTCCATCACTAGTCATCACAATCCTCTCTCAACCCTGTTATCACAATGTTCCATGAACCCTGTCATCACAATGCTACATCCCCTTATCAGCACAATGTTCGTTGGCCCCTGATATCACAATGTTCCATAACACCTCTCATCAAAATGCTCCATGACCCTTTTCAACACAAAGCTCCATGATCCCTGGCAACACAATGTTCTATAACCCATTTCATCAAAATGTTCCATTACACTTTTCATCAAATTGCTGCATGACCCTGTCATCAAAATGATCCCTGCCCTTCTCATCACAATGCACAACACACTTGTCATCAAAATGCTCCATGACTTTTGTCATCACAATGCTCCATGACCGTTGGCATCACAATGCTCCATGTCATTTTCATCACAATGCTCCATGAACCATCTCATCACATTGCTCCATGCCCCTGTCATCAAAAGCTCCATGACACTTGTCATCACAATGCTCGATGCCCTTCTCATCACAATGCTCCATGCCCTTGTCATTACAATCCTCCATGACCCATGTATCACAGTGTACCGTGCCCTTGTCATCACAATGCTCCATGCCCACTCTCATCACAATAATCCATGAAACATTTCAGACCAATGATCAATGCCCTTCTCATCACAATGCTCCATTATCTATGTCATAAAAATGCTCCATGACCCCTGCCAGCAAAATGTTCCACGGCCTTGTCATGACAAGGCTCCATGCCCTTGTCATCACAAAGCTCCATGACGCATGTCATCAGAATGTTCCATGGCCTTCTCCACACAATGCTCCATGCCTTTGTCATCACAATGCTCCAAGACCCCTGTAATCACAATGCTCCATGCCCCTTTTCATCAGAATGCTCCATGAGACTTGTCATCACAAGTCTCCATGGTCTTCTCATCACAATGCTCCAGGACCTTGTCATCACCATGCTCCATTCCCTAGTGATCACAATGCTCCATGACCCCTGTCATTACAATACTCCATGAACATTTTCAGCCCAATTCCCCATGACCTTCTCATCACAATGCTCCAAGACCAATATCATCACAATGCTCCATGATCACTGTCATCACAACACTCAATGACACCTGAAAAAACAATGATCAGGGACACTTGTCATCACAATGCTCCATTCCCTAGTCATCACAATGCTCCATTACCCCTGTCATCACAATACTCCATGAACATTTTCAGCCCAATGCTCCATGTCCCTTGTCATCAAAATGATCCATGCCCTTGTCATCCCAATGCTCCATGACCCCTGTATTCACAATGCTCTGTGATGCTTGTCATCACAGTGCTCCATGACACCTGTCATCACAATGCTCCATGCCTTTGTCAGCAAAATGCTACATGACTTGTCATTACAATGCTCTATGTGCTTGTCATCACAAGACTGCATTACCATTGTCATCACTAAGCTCCATGAAACTTGGGATCACATTGCTTCATGCCCTTGTCATCACAATGCTCCATGCTCCTTGAAATCAAAATGATCCATGACCTCTGTCATCGCAGTGCTCCAAACCCTTGTGATCACAATGTTCCATAACACTTTTCATCACAACGCTCCATGATGCCTGTCATCACAATACTCCATGCCCTTTTCATCACAATGCTCCATGACATTTGTCATCACAATTCTCAATACACTTGTCATCACAATGCTCCCAGACACTTGTCGACAGAATGCTCCTTGAAACCTGTCACGAAAAGGCTCCTTGCCTTTTTCATCACAAAGCCCCATGCCGTTTTCATCACAATGCTCCATGCCATTGTCATCAAAATATTCCACAAGCTTGTCATCAGAATGCTCCATGACCCTTGTCATCACAATTCTCCATGCACTTGTCAGCACAATGCTCCCTGACCCTTGTCATCACTATGCTCCAAGCCATTGTCATCACAATGCTCCTTTACCTTTGTCTTCAGAATCCTCCAATGAACTTGGCATCACAATGCTCCATGCCATTGTCATCACAATGGGCTAATACATATGTCATCACAATGCTCCGTGACACCTCTTCTCACAATACTGCATGACCTGGTCATCACAATGCTCCATGCCCTTGTCATCACAATGCGCCATTCCAACTGTCACCACAATAATCCATGAAACTTATTAGACCAATGCCCCATGCGCTTGGCATCACAATGCTCCATGCCCTTGTTATCACAATGTTCTAAGACCCCTGTAATCAGAATGCTCCATGCCCCTTTTCATCAGTATGCTCCATGAGACTTGTCATCACAAGGCTCCATGGTTTTCTCATCACAGTGCTCCAGGACCTTGTCATCACAGTGCTTCATGACATTGTCATGAAAATTCTCAATGGCCCTTGTCATCATAATGCTACAAGCCGTAGTCATAACAATGCTCCATTATATTGGTCATTACAATCCTCCATTACATTTGGCATCACAATGCTCCATGCCATTGTCATCGCAATGGACCATGACATATGTCATCACAATGCTCCCTGACACCTGTCTTCACAATACTCAATGACCTTGTCATCATAATGCTCCATGCCCTTGTCATCACAATGCACCATGTCCACTGTCATCACAATCATCTATGAAACTTGTCAGACCCATGCTCCATGCCCCTGTCTTCACAATGCTCCATGACCCCTGTCATCACAATGCCCCATGACTCCAGTCATCACAATGCTTCATAACATTTGTCATCACAACGGTCCATGCCCGCGTCATCACAAGGCTCTGTTACCATTTTAACCACAATGCTCCATGAACTTTTCATCACAATGTTCCATGACACTTGTCAGCAAATGCTCCATGCCTTTGTCAGAACAATGCTCCATGACCCTTGTCATCACAATGTGCCATGCGCTTTTCATCACAATGATCCACAACCTTGTCTTCGCTGTGCTCCATAAACCTTGTAATCACAATGCGCCATGAACTTCTCATCCAAATGCTCTCTCACCAGAGATATCACAATGTTCCATCACTAGTCATCACAATCCTCCCTCACCCCTGTTATCACAATGTTCCATGACCCATGTCATCACAATGCTACATCCCCTTATCATCACAAAGTTCCATGACCCATGATATCACAATGTTCCATAACCACTGTCATCAAAATGCTCCATGACACTTTTCATCCCAAAGCTCCATGACCCCTGGCATCACAGTGTTCTATAACCCCTGTCATCAAAATGTTCCATTACACTTTTCATCAAATTGCTGCATGACCCTGTCATCAAAATGCTCCCTGCAATTCTCATCCCAATGCACCACACACTTGTCATCAAAATGCTCCATGACCTTTGTCATCACAAAGCTCCATGACCCTTGATATCACAATGTTCCATGCCATTGTCATCACAATGCTCCATGAACCCTCTCATCATATGGCTCCATGCCCTTGTCATCACAAAGTACCATGACACTTGTCATCACAATGCTCGATGTCCTTCTCATCACAATGCTCCATGCCCTTGTCATTACAATCCTCCATGACCCATGTATCACAGTGCTCCGTGCCCTTGTCATCACAATGCTCCATGCCCTCTCTCATCACAACAATCCATGAAATATTTCAGACCAATGCTCAATGCTCTTCTCATCACAATGCTCCATTACCTCTGTCATAACAATGCTCTATGACTCCTGCGATCACAATATTCCACGGCCTTGTCATCACAATGCTCCAAGACCCCTGTAATCACAATGTTCCATGCCCTTTTCATCACAAAGCTCCATGACGCATGTAATCAGAATGTTCCATAGCCTTCTCCTCACAATGCTCCATGCCCTTGTCATCACCATGCTCCAAGACCCCTGTAATCACAATGCTCCATGCCCCTTTTCATCAGGATGCTCCATGAAACTTGTCATCACAAGTCTCCCTGGTCATCTCATCACAATGCTCCAGGACCTTGTCATCACCATGGTCCATTCCATTGTAATCACAATGTTCCATGAACCCCGTCATCACAATAATCCAGGAATATTTTCAGCCCAATTCTCCATGACCATTGTCATCACAATGATCCATGCCCTTGTCATCCTAATGCTCCATGACCCCTGTATTCACAATGCTCTGTGACGCTTGTCATCACAATGCTCCATGACACATGTCATCACAATGCTCTATGCCATTCTCAGCACAATGCTCCATGCCCTTTGCATCACAATGTTCCATGACCCCTGTCATCACAATGCTCCGTGACTCCAGTCATCACAATTCTTCATAACATTTGTCATCACAATGGTCGATACCCGTGTCATCACAAGGCACTGTTACCTTTGTAACCACAATGCTCCATGAAATTTTCATCACAATGCTCCGTGACACTTGTCATCACAATGCTCCATGCCTTTGTTAGAAAAATGTTCCATGACAATTGTCATCACAATGTGCGACACGCTTTTCATCCCAACGGTCCAGAAATTTGTCATCGCAATGCTCCATAAACCTTGTAATCACAATGCTCCATTCCCTTCTCATCACAATTCTCCATTACCTCTGTCATCACAATGCACCAAGACCCCTGTAATCACAAAGCTCCATGCCCTTCTCATCACAAAGCTCCATGACGCATGTCATCAGAATGTTCCATGGCCTTCTCCACACAATGATCAATGCCCTTGTCATCACAATGCTCCAAGACCCCTGTAATCACAATGCTCCACGCCCCTTTTCATCAGAATGCTCCATGAGACTTGTCATCACAAGTCTCCATGGTCATCTCATCACAATGCTCCAGGACCTTGTCATCACCATGCTCCATTCCCTTGTCATCACAATGCTCCATGAAGCCTGTCATCACAATACTCCATGAACATTTTCAGCCCAATGCCCCATGACCTTCTCATCACAATGCTCCAAGACCAATATCATCACAATGCTCCATGATCACTGTCATCACAACACTCAATGACACCTGAAAACACATTGATCCGGGACTCTTGTCATCACAATGCTCCTTTCCCTAGTCATCACAATTCTCCATGACCCCTTTCATCACATTACTCCATGAGCATTTTCAGCACAATGCTCCAGGACCCTTGTCATCACAATGATCCATGCCCTTGTCATCCCAATGCTCCATGACCCCTGTATTCACAATGCTCTGTGACGCTTGTCATCACAGTGCTCCATGACACCTGTCATCACAATGCTCCATGCCTCTGTCAGCAAAATGCTACATGACCTTTTCATTACAATGCTCTATGTGCTTGTCATCACAATCCTGCATTACCATTGTCATCACTATCCTCCATGAACCTTGGGATCCCATTGATTCATGCCCTTGTCATCACAATGCTCCATGCTCCTTGAAATCAAAATGATCCATGACCTCTGTCATCGCAATGCTCCAAACCCTTGTGATCACAATGTTCCATAACACTTTTCATCACAATGCTCCATGATGCCTGTCATCACAATACTCCATGCCCTTTCATCACAATGCTCCATGACGTTTGTCATCACAATTCTCTATGCACTTGTCATCACAATGCTCCCTGACACTTGTCGTCAGAATGCTCCTTGAACCCTGTCACGAAAAGGCTCCTTGCCGTTTTCTTCACAAAGCCCCATGCCGTATTCATCACAATGCTCCATGCCATTGTCATCAAAATACTCCACAAGCTTTTCATCAGAATGCTCCATGACCCTTGTCATCACAATTATCCATGCACTTGTCAGCACAATGCTCCCTGAACATTGTCATCAGTATGCGCCAAGCCATTGTCATCACAATGCTCCTTTACCTTTGTCATCAGAATCCTCCATGACACTTGGCATCAAAATGTTCCATGCCATTGTCATCACAATGGGCCAATACATATGTCATCACAATGCTCCGTGACACCTCTTTTCACAATACTGCCTGACCTGGTCATCACAATGCTCCATGCCCTTGTCATCACAATGCGCCATTCCAACTGTCATCACAATAATCCATGAAACATATTAGACCAATGCTCCATGCCCTTGTCATCACAATGCTCCATGCCCTTGTTATCACAATGTTCCAAGACCCCTGTAATCAGAATGCTCCATGCCCCTTTTCATCAGTATGCTCCATGAGACTTGTCATCTCAAGTCTCCAAGGATTTCTCATCACAATGCTCCAGGACCTTGTCATCACAATGCTTCACGACATTGTCATGAAAATTCTCATTGGCCCTTGTCATCATAATGCTCCAAGCCGTGGTCATCACAATGCTCCATTATATTTGTCATTACAATCCTCCATTACATTTCGCATCACAATGCTCCATGCCATTGTCATCGCAATGGACCATGAGATATGTCATCACAATGCTCCCTGACAACTGTCTTCACAATACTCCATTACCTTGTCATCATAATGATCCATGCCCTTTTCATCACAATGCATCATGTCCACTGTCATCACAATCATCTATGAAACTTGTCAGACCCATGCTCCATGCCCCTGTCATCACAGTGCTCCATGCCCTTGTCATCACAATTCTCCATGACCCCTGTCATCACACTGCCCCGTTTCTCCAGTCATCACAATGCTTCATGACTTTTGTCATCACAACGGTCCATGCCCGCGATATCACAAGGCTCTGTGACCCTTTTAACCACAATGCTCCATGAACTTTTCATCACAATGCACCATGACCCTTGTCATCACAATGCTCCATGCCGTTGTCAGAACAATGCTCCATGACCCTTGTCCTCAAAATGTGCCATGTGCTTTTCATCACAATGATCCACAAACTTATCATCGCTATGCTCCATAAACCTTGTAATCACAATGCTCCATGAACTTCTCATCCAAATGCTCTCTCACATGAGATATCACAATGTTCTATCACTAGTCATCACTATCCTCCCTCATCCCTGTTAGCACAATGTTCCATGACCACTGTCATCACAATGCTACATCCCCTTATCTGCACAATGTTCCATGACCCATGACATCACAATGTTCCATAACCCTTGTCATCAAATGCTCCATGACCCTTTTCATCCCAAAGATCCATGACCCCTGGCTTCACAATGTTCTATAACCCCTGTCACCAAAATGTTCCATTACACTTTTCATCAAATTGCTGCATGACCCTGTCATCAAAATGCTCCCTGCCCTTCTCATCACAATGCATAACGCACTTGTCATCAAAATGCTCCATGTCATTGTCATCACAATGCTCCATTAAGGTTCTCATCACATTGCTTCATGTCCTTGTCATCACAAACCTCCATGACACATATCATCAGAATGCTCCATGGCCTTCTCATCACAATGCTCCTTGCCCTGCCATCACAATGCTCCATTATCCCTGTCATACCCATGATCCATGACCCCTGCCATCACGATATTCCATGGCCTTGTCATCACAAGGCTCCATGACCCTTCTCATCACAATGCTCCAAGAACCCTGTAACCACAATGATCCATGCCCATTTTCATCTCAATGATTCATGAACCCTGTCATCACAATGCACCATGACCATCATCATAATGCTTCATGCTATTGTCATCACAATGAAATCAAAATGCTCCATGACCTCTGTCATAACAATGCTCCAAACGCTTGTGATCACAATATTCCAAAACGCTTGTCATCACAATGCTCCATGACGCTCATCATCACAGTTATCCATGGTCTTCTCATCACAATGTTCCATGACCTTTTTCATCACGATGCTCAATACAATTGTCATCAAAATGCTTCCTGACACTAGTTGTCTGTATGCTCCTTGAACCCTGTCATGACAAAGCTCCATGCTTTTTCATCACAATGCTCCAAGACCCATGTAATCACAATGCTCCATGCGCTTGTCATCACAAAGGTAAAGGACGCATGTCTTCAGAATTCTCTTGGCCTTCTCATCACAATGCTCCATGCACATGTCATCACAAAGTTCCAAGATGCCTGTAATCACAATGGTCCATGTCCATTTTCATCAGTATGCTCCATGAGATTTGTCATCACAAGGCTCCATGTTTTTCTCATCACAATGCTCCAGGACATTGTCATCACAATGCTTCACGACCTTGTTCTGAAAATTCTCAATGGCCCTTGTCATCATAATGGTCCAAGCCCTAGTCATCACAGTGCTCGATTATATTTGTCAACACAATCCTCCATTATATTTGGCATCACAAGTCTCGCTGCTATTGTCATCGCAATGGACCATGACATATGTCATCACAGTGCTCCCTGACACCTGTCTTCTCAATACTGCATGACCTGGCCATCACAATGCTCCAAGCCCTTGTCATCACAATGCGCCATTCCAAATGTCATCGCAATAATCCATGAAACTTATTAGACCAATGCTCCTTTCCCTGGTTATCACAATGCTCCATGCCCTTGTAATCACAATGCTCCATGACCCCTGCCATCACAATGCTCTGTGACTCCAGTCATCACAATGCTTCATGACCTTTGTCACCACAATGGGCCATGCCCTCGTCATCATCACTCTCTATGAGCTTTTTAACCAAAATAATCCATGAACTTTTCATCACAATGCTCTTTGACCCTTGTCATCACAATGCTCTATGCCTTTCTCAGCACAATGCTCCATGACCCTTGTCATCACAATGCTCCATGCGCTTGTCAGCACAATGCTCCATGACACGTCATCACAATGCTCCATGACCCCTGTCATCACAATGCTCCGTGACTCCAGTCATCACAATGCTTCATAACGTTTGTCATCACAATGATACATGCCCGTGTCATCACAAGGTTCTGTGACTTTTGTAACCACAATGCTCCATGAACATTTCCTCACCATTCTCTGGGACGCTTGTCATCACAATGCTCCATTTCTTTGTCAGAACAATGATCCATGACCATTGTCTTCACAATGTTCCACGCACATTTCATCACAACGGTCCACAACCTTGTCATTGCAATGCTCCATAAACCTTGTAATCACAATGGTCCAGGCACTTCTCATCAAAATGCTCTCTTACCAGAGATATCACAGTGTGCCATGACTAGTCATCACAATACACCCTCACCCCTGTAATCACAATGTTCCATGACCCTGTCATCACACTGCTACATCCCCTTATCATCACAATGTTCCATGACCCCTGACATCACAATGTTCCATAACCCCTGTCATCAAAATGCTCCATGATCCTTTTCATCCCAAAGCTCCAAGACCCCTGACATCACAATGTTCTATAACACCTGCCATCAAAATATTCCATTACACTTTTCATCAAATTGCTGCATGGCCCGGTCATCAAAATGCTCCCTGCACTTCTCATCACAATGCACCATGCCCTTGTCATCAAAATGCTCCATGACTTGTCATCACAAAGCTCAATGACCCTTGGCATCACAATGCTCCATGTCATTGTCATCACAATGCTCCATGATCCCTCTCATAACATTGCTCAATGCCCTTGTCATCACAAAGCTCCATGACACTTGTCATCACAATGCTCGATGCCCTTCTCATCGCAATGCTCCATGCCCTTGTCATTATAATCCTGCATGACCCATGTATCTTAGTGTTCCGTACCCTTGTCATCACAATGCTCCATGCCCACTCTCATCACAATAATCCATGAAACATTTCAGACCAATGTTCCATGCCCTTCTCATCACAATGCTCCATTACCTCTGTCATAACAATGCACCATGACCCCTGCCATCACAATGTTCCACGGCCTAGTCATCACAAGGTTCCATGACACTTGTCATCACAATGCTGAAGGCCCCTGTAATCACAATGCTCCTTGCCCTTGTCATCACAAAGCTCCATGACGCATGTCATAAGAAAGTTCCATGGCCTTCTCATCACAATGCTCCATGCCCTTGTCATCACAATGCTCCAAGACCTTTGTAAACACAATGCTCCATGCCCGTTTTCATCTCAATGCTCCATGAACCCTGCCATCACAATGCACCATGCCCATCATCATAATGCTTCAGGCTATTGTCATCACAATGAAATCAATATTCTCCATGACCTCTGTCATCATAATGCTCCAAACACTTGTGATCACAATGTTCCATAACACTTATCATCACAACAACCCATGACGCTCATCATCACAATTATCCATGGTCTTCTCTTCACAATGCTCCATGATCTTTGTCATCACAATGCTCAATACACTTGTCATCACAATGCTCCCTGACACTTGTCGTCAGTATGCTCCTTGAACCCTATCATGACAAGGCTCCATGCCTTTGTCATCACAATAATCCATGCCCTTTTCATCACAATGCTCCAAGATCCCTGTAATCATAATGAGCCATGCCCTTGTCATCAAAAAGCTCCATGACGCATGTCATCAGAATGCTTCATGGACATCTCATCATAATGCTCCATGCCGTTGTCATCACAATGCTCCAAGACCCCTGTAATCACAGTGCTCTATCCCCATTTTCATCAGAATGCTCCATGAGACTTGTCATCACAAGTCTCCATGGTCTTCTCCTCACAATGCTCCAGGACCTTGTCATCACCATGCTCCATTCCCTTGTCATCACAATGCTCCATGACCACTGTCATCACAATAGTCCATGAACATGTTCAGCCCAATGCTCCACGACCTACTGAGCACAATGCTCCATGGCCAATATGCTCACAATGCTCCATGACCACTGTTATCACAACACTCCATGAAAACTGACAAAAAATGATCTGGGACACTTGTCATCACAATGTTCCATTCCCTAATCATCACAATGCTCCATGACCCCTGTCATCACAACACTCCATGAACATTTTCAGCCCAGTGCTCCATGAGATTGTCATCACAATGATCCATGCCCTTGACATCCCAATGCTCCATGACCCGTGTATTCACAATGCTCCGTGACGCTTGTCATCACTGTGCTCCATGACACATGTCATCACAATGCTCCATGCCTTTGTCAGCAAAATGCTACATGACTTTTCCATTACAATGCTCTATGCGCTTGTCATCACAGTACTCCATTTCCATTGTCATCACAATCCTCCATGAACCTTGGGATCACATTGCTTCATGCCCTGGTCATCACAATGCTCCCTGCTCCTTGAAATCAAAATGATCCATGACCTCTGTCATCACAATACTCCAAACCCTTGTGATCACAATGTTCCATAACACTTGTCATCACAACGCTCCATGATGCCTGTCATCACAATACTCCATGCCCTTTTCATCACAATGCTCCATGACCTTTGTCATCACTATTTTCAATACACTTGTCATCACAATGCTCCCTGACACTTGTCAACAGTATGCTCCTTGAACCCTGTCACGAAAAGGCTCCATTCCTTTTTCATCACAATGCCCCATGCCGTTTTCATCAAAATGATCCATGCCATTGTCATCAAAATACTCCACAAGCTTGTCATCAGAATGCTCCTTGACACTTGTCATTACAATTCTCCACGCACTTGTCAGCACAATGCTCCCTGACCCTTGTCATCACAATGCTCCAAGCCAGTGTCATCACAATGCTCCATTACTTTTGTCATCAGAATCCTCCATGACACTTGGCCTCCCAGTGCTCAATGCCATTGTCATCACAATGGGCCATTACATATGTCATCACAATGCTCCCTGACACCTGTCTTCACAATACTGCATGGCCTGGTCATCACAATGCTCCATGCCGTTGTCATCACAATGCGCCATTCTAACTGTCATCACAATAATCCATGAAACTTATTAGACCAATGTTCCATGCCCTTGTCATCACAATGCTCCATGCCCTTGTTATCACAATGCTCCATGACCCCTGTCATCACAATGCTCCGTGACTCCAATCATCACAATGCTTCATGACCTTTGTCCTCACAATGGTCCATGCCCTGGTCATCAACAGTCTCTGTGACCTTTTTAACCACAATGCTCCATGAACTTTTCATCACAATGCTCTTTGACACTTGTCATCACAATGCTCCATGCGCTTGGCAGCACAATGCTCCATGACACGTCATCACAATGCACCATGTGCTTGTCATCACAGTGCTCCACAATCTTGTCATCACAATGCTCCATAAAATTTGTCATCACAATGCTCCATGCACTTCTCATCAAAATGCTCTCTCACCACTGATATCACAATGCTACATCACCATTTGTAACAATACTCCATCACTCCTGTCATCACAATGCTACATGCACTTATCATCACAATGTTCGATGACCCCTGACATCACAATGTTCCATAACACCTGTCATCAA
Source organism: Mesoplodon mirus (assembly GCF_964341445.2). Classification (NCBI taxonomy): domain Eukaryota; kingdom Metazoa; phylum Chordata; class Mammalia; order Artiodactyla; family Ziphiidae; genus Mesoplodon; species Mesoplodon mirus. The sequence goes on from NW_028295817.1 coordinate 7,896,736, forward strand.
AATGTTCCATGACACTTTTCATCCAATTGCTCAAAGACCCTGTCATCAGAATGTTCCCTGCCTTTCTCATCACAATGCACAACGCCCTTGCCATCAAAATGCTCCATGACATTTGGCATCACAAAGATCCATGACCCTTGGCATCACAATGCTCCATGTCATTGTCATCACAATGCTCCATGCACGTTCTCATCACATAGCTCCATGCCCTTGTCTTCAAAAGGTCCATGACTCATGTCATCAGAATGCTCCATGGCCTTCTCATCACAATGATCCATGCCCTTGCCATCACAATGCTCCATTACTAATGTCATAACAATGCTCCATGACCCCTGCCATCACGATGTTCCATGGACTTGTCATCACAAAGCTCCAAGACCCTTCTCATCACAATGCTCCAAGAACGCTGTAATCACAATGCTCTATGCCCCTTTTCATCTCAATGATCCATGAACCCTGTCATCACAATGCACCATGCCCATCATCATAATGCTTCATGCTATTGTCATCACAATGAAATCAAATTGCTCCATGACCTCTGTCATAACAATGCTCCAAACCCTTGTGATCACAATATTCCATAACACTTGTCATCACAATGCCCCATGAAGCTCGTCATCACAATTATCCATGGTCTTCTCATCACAATGCTCCATGACCATTGTCATCACAATGCTCAATACACTAGTCATCAAAATGCTCCCTGACACTTGTTGTCTGTATGCTCCTTGAAACCTGTCATGACAAGGCTCCATGCCTATTTCATCACAATGATCCATTCCATTTTCATCACAATGCTACAACACCCATGTAATCACAATGCTCCATGCCCTTGTCATCACAAAGCTCGATGACACATGCCATCAGAATGCTCCTTGGTCTTCTCCTCACAATGCTCCATGCCCTTGTCATCACAATGTTCCAAGACCCTTTTCATCAGTATGCTCCATGAGACTTGTCATCACAAGGCTCCATGGTTTTGTCATCACAATGCTCAAGGAACTTGTCATCACAATGCTTCACGATCTTGTCATAAAAATTCTCAATGGCCATTGTCATCATAATGCTCCATGCCATAGTCATCACGATGCTCCATTATATTTGTCATCACAATTCTCCATTTCATTTGGCATCACAATACTCCCTGCCATTGTCATCGCAATGGACCTTGACATATGTCATCACAATGCTCCCTGACACCTGTCTTCACAATACACCATGACCTTCTATACACAATGATCCATGCCCTTGTCATCACAATGAACCATGTCCACTGTCATCACAATAATCTATGAATCTTGTCAGACAAATGCTCCATGCTCCTGTCATCACAATGCTCCATGCCCTTGTCATCACAATGCTCCATGACTTGTCATCACAATCCTCCATGACCCATGACACATGTATCAGAGTGTTCCATGCCCTAGTCATCACAATGCTCCAAGACCCCTGTAATCACAATGCTCCATCCCCCTTTTCATCAGAATGCTCCATGAGACTTGTCATGACAAGTCTCCATGGTCTTCTCATCACAATGCCCCATGATCCCTGTCATCACAAAAATCCATGCATATTTTCAGCCCAATGCTCCAACACCTATTCATCACAATGCTCCATGGCCAATATCATCACAATGCTCCATGACCACTGTCATCACAACAATCCATGACACCCGACAACACAATGATCCGCGACTCTTGTCATCACAATGCTCCATTCCATAGTCATCACAATGCTCCATGACACCTGTCATCACAACACTCCAGGAACATTATCAGCCCAGTGCTCCATGACCCTTGTCATCACAATGATCCATGCCCTTGTCATCCCAATGCTCCATGACCCCTGTATTCACAATGCTCCGTGACGCTTGTCATCACAGTGCTCCATGACACATGTCATCACAATGCTCCATGCCTTGGTCAGCAAAATGCTACATGACCTTGTCATTACAATGCTCTATGCGCTTGTCATCACAATACTCCATTTCCATTGTCATCACAATCCTCCATGAAACTTGGGATCACATTGCTTCATGCCCTTGTCCTCACAATGCTCCATGCTCCTTGAAATCAAAATGATCCATGACCTCTGTCAGCACAATGATCCAAATCCTTGTGATCACAATGTTCCATAACACTTGTCATCACAATGCTCCATGATGCCTGTCATCACAATACTCCATGCTCTTTTCATCACAAAGCTCCATGACCTTTGTCATCACAATTCTCAATACACTTGTCATCACAAGGCTCCCTGACACTTGTCATCAGTATGCTCCTTGAACCCTGTCAGGAAAAGGCTCCAAGCCTTTTTCATCACAATGCCCCATGCCGTTTTCATCACAATGCTCCATGCCATTGTCATCAAAATACTCCACAAGCTTGTCATCAGAATGCTCCATGACCCTTGTCATCACATTTCTCCATGCACTTGTCAGCACAATGCTCACTGACCCTTGTCATCACAATGCTCTAAGCCATTGTCATCACAATGCTCCATTACATTTGCCATCAGAATCCTCTATGACACTTGGCATCCCAATGCTCCATGCCATTGTCATCACAATGGGCCATTACATATGTCATCACAATGCTCCCTGACACCTGTCTTCACAATACTGCATGGCCTGGCCATCACAATGCTCCATGCCCTTGTCATCACAATGCGCCATTCCAACTGTCATCGCAATAATCCATGAAACTTATTAGACCAATGCACCTTGCCCTGTTCATCACAATGCTCCATGGCCCCTGCCATCACAATGCTCTGTGACTCCAGTCATCACAATGATTCATGACCTTTGTCACCACAATGGGCCATGCCCTCGTCATCATCACTCTCTGTGAGCTTTTTAACCAAAATGATCCATTAAATTTTCATCACAATGCTCTTTGTCCCTTGTCATCACAATGCTCTATGCCTTTCTCAGCACAATGCTCCATGACCCTTGTCATCACAATGCTCCATGCGCTTGTCAGCACAATGCTCCATGACACATGTCATCACAATGCTCCATGACCCCTGTCATCACAATGCACCGTGACTCCAGTCATCACAATGCTTCATAACGTTTGTCATCACAATGATCCATGCCCGTGTCATCACAAGTTTCTGTGACCTTTGTAACCACAATGCTCCATGAACTTTTCATCACAATTCACAGTGACCCTTGTTATCACAATGCTCCATTTCTTTGTCAGAACAATGCTCCATGACCATTGTCTTCACAATGTGCCACGCGCATTTTATCACAACGGTCCACAACCTTGTCATTGCAATGCTCCATAAACCTCGTAATCAAAATGGTCCATGCACTTCTCATCAAAATGCTCTCTCGCCAGAGATATCACAGTGTTCCATGACTAGTCATCACAATGCACCCTCACCCCTGTAATCACAATGTTCCATTACCCTGTCATCACACTGCTACATCCCCTTATCATCACAATGTTCCATGACCCCTGACATCACAATGTTCCATAACCCCTGTCATCAAAATGCTCCATGATCCTTTTCATCCCAAAGCTCCAAGACCCCTGACATCACAATGTTCTATAACACCTGCCATCAAAATATTCCATTACACTTTTCATCAAATTGCTGCATGGCCCGGTCATCAAAATGCTCCCTGCACTTCTCATCACAATGCACCATGCCCTTATCATCAAAATGCTCCATGACTTGTCATCACAAAACTCCATGACCCTTGGCATCACAATGCTCCATGAACCCTCTCATAACATTGCTCAATGCCCTTGTTATCACAAACCTCCATGACACTTGTCATCACAATGCTCGATGCCCTTCTCATAGCAATGTTCCATGCCCTTGTCATTACAATCCTGCATGACCCATGTATCATAGTGTTCCGTACCCTTGTCATCACAATGCTCCAGGCCCACTCTCATCACAATAATCCATGAAACATTTCAGACCATTGTCCCATGCCCTTCTCATCACAATGCTCCATTACCTCTGTCATAACAATGCACCATGACCCCTGCCATCACAATGTTCCATGGCCTAGTCATCACACGGTTACATGACACTTGTCATCACAATGCTGAAAGCCCCTGTAATCACAATGCTCCTGGCCCTTGTCATCACAAAGCTACATGACGCATGTCATCAGAAAGTTCCATGGCCTTCTCATCACAATGCTCCCTGCCCTTGTCATCACAATGCTCCAAGACGTTTGTAAACACAATGCTCCATGCCAATTTTCATCTCAATGCTCCATGAACCCTGCTATCACTATGTACCATGCCCATCATCATCATGCTTCAGGCTATTGTCATCACAATGAAATCAGTATTCTCCATGACCTCTGTCATCATAATGCTCCAAACACTTGTGATCACAATGTTCCATAACTCTTATCATTACAACACCCCATGACGCTCATCATCACAATTATCCATGGTCTTCTCTTCACAATGCTCCATGATCTTTGTCATCACAATGCTCAATACACTTGTCATCACAATGCTCCCTGACACTTGTCGTCAGTATGCTCCTTGAACCCTATCATGACAAGGCTCCATGCCTTTGTCATCACAATATTCCATGCCCTTTTCATCACAATGCTCCAAGATCCCTGTAATCACAATGATCCATGCCCTTGTCATCAAAAAGCTCCATGACGCATGTCATCAGAATGCTTCATGGCCTTCTCACAATAATGCTCCATGCCCTTGTCATCACAATGCTCCAGGATCCCTGTAATCACAATGCTCCATCCCCCTTTTCATCAGAATGCTCCATGAGACTTGTAATCACAAGTCCCCATGGTCTTCTCTTCACAATGCTCCAGGACCTTGTCATCACCATGGTCCATTCCCTTGTCATCACAATGCTCCATGACCCCTGTCATCACAGTAGTCCATTAACATTTTCAGCCCAATGCTCCACGACCTACTCATCACAATGCTCCTTGGCCAATATCTTCACAATGCTCCATGACCACTGTTATCACAACACTCCATGACAACTGACAACAAAATGATCTGGGACTTTTGTCATCACAATGCTCCATTCCCTAGTCATCACAATGCTCCATGACCCCTGTCATCACAACACTCCATGAACATTTTCAGCCCAGTGCTCCATGACCCTTGTCATCACAATGATCCATGCCCTTGTCATCCCAATGCTCCATGACCCCTGTATTCACAATGCTCCGTGATGCTTGTCATCACAGTGCTCCATGACACCTGTCATCACGATGCTCCATGCCTTTGTCAGAAAAATGCTACATGAGCTTTCCATTACAATGCTCTATGCGCTTGTCATCAAAATACTCCATTTCCATTGTCATCACAATCCTCCATGAACCTTGGGATCACATTGCTTCATGCCCTTGTCATCACAATGCTCCCTGCTCTTTGAAATCAAAATGATCCATGACCTCTGTCATCACAATACTCCAAACCCTTGTGATCACAAAGTTCCATAACACTTGCCACCACAACGCTCCATGATGCCTGTCATCACTATACTCCATGCTCTTTTCATCACAATGCTCCATGACCTTTGTCATAACAATTTTCAATACACTTGTCATCACAATGCTCCCTGACACTTGTCATCAGAATGCTCCTTGAACCCTGTCATGAAAAGGCTCCATGCCTTTTTCATCACAATGCCCCATGCCGTTTTTATCAAAATGATCCATGCCATTGTCATCAAAATACTCCACAAGCTTGTCATCAGAATGCTCCATGACACTTGTCATTACAATTCTCCATGCACTTGTCAGCACAATGCTCCCTGACCCTTGTCATCCCAATGCTCCAAGCCATTGTCATCACAATGCTACATTAATTTTGTCATCATAATCCTCCCTGACCCTTGTCATCCCAATGCTCCATGCCATTGTCATCACAATGGGCCATTTCCTATGTCATCACAATGCTCCCTGTCACCTGTCTTCACAATACTGCATGGCCTGGTCATCACAATGCTCCATGCCGTTGTCATCACAATGCGCCATTCTAACTGTCATCACAATAATTCATGAAACTTATTAGACCAATGTTCCATGCCCTTCTCATCACAATGCTCCATGCCCTTGTTATCACAATGCTCCATTACCCCTGTCATCACAATGCTCCGTGACTCCAATCATCACAATTCTTCATGACCTTTGTCATCACAATGGTCCATGCCCTGGTCGTCAACAGTCTCTGTGACTATTTTGAACCACAATGCTCCATGAACTTTTCATCGCAATGCTCTTTGACCCTTGTCATCACAATGCTCCATGACACATGTCATCGCAATGCACCATGTGCTTGTCATCACAGTGCTCCACAATCTTGTCATCACAATGCTCCATAAAATTTGTCATCACAATGCTCCATGCACTTCTCATCAAAATGCTCTCTCACCACTGATATAACAATGCTACATCACTATTTGTCACAATACTCCATCCCTCCTGTCATCTCAATGCTACATGCACTTATCATCACAATGTTCGATGACCCCTGACATCACAATGTTCTATAACACCTGTCATCAAAATGTTCCATGACACTTTTCATCAAATTGCTCAAAGACCCTGTCATCAGAATGTTCCCTGCCTTTCTCATCACAATGCACAACGCCCTTGCCATCAAAATGTTCCATGACCTTTGTCATCACAAAGATCCGTGACCTTTGGCATCACAATGCTCCATGTCATTGTCATCACAATGCTCCATGCACGCTCTCATCACATTGCTCCATGCCCTTGTCTTCACAAAGCTCCATGACACATGTCATCAGAATGCTCCATGGCCTTCTCATCACAATGATCCTTGCCCTTGCCATCACAATGCTCCATTACCACTGTCATAACAATGCTCCATGACCCCTGCCATCACGATGTTCCATGGACTTGTCATCACAAAGCTCCATGACCCTTCTCATCACAATGCTCGAAGAACGCTGTAATCACAATGCTCTATGCCCCTTTTCATCTCAATGATCCATGAACACTGTCATCACAATGCACCATGCCCATCATCATAAAGCTTCATGCTATTGTCATCACAATGAAATCAAAATGCTCCATGACCTCTGTCATAACAATGCTCCAAACCCTTGTGATCACAATATTCCATAACACTTGTCATCACAATGCCCCATGACGCTCGTCATCACAATTATCCATGGTCTTCTCATCACAATGCTCCATGACCATTGTCATCACAATGCTCAATACACTTGTCATCAAAATGCTCCCTGACACTTGTTGTCTCTATGCTCCTTGAAACCTGTCATGACAAGGCTCCATGCCCTTTTCATCACAATGATCCAAGACCCATGTAATCACAATGCTCCATGCCCTTGTCATCAAAAAGCTCGATGACGCATGCCATCAGAATGCTCCTTGGTCTTCTCCTCACAATGCTCCATGACCTTGTCATCACAATGTTCCAAGACCCTTTTCATCAGTATGCTCCATGAGACTTGTCATCACAAGGCTCCATGGTTTTGTCATCACAATGCTCAAGGAAATTTTCATCACAATGCTTCACGACCTTGTCATGAAAATTCTCAACGGCCATTGTCATCATAATGCTCCAAGCCATAGTCATCACGATGCTCCATTATATTTGTCATCACAATTCTCCGTTTCATTTGGCAAAACAAAACTCCCTGCCTTTGTCATCGCAATGGACCATGACATATGTCATCACAATGCTCCCTGATACCTGTCTTCACAATACACCATGACCTTCTCTACACAATGATCCATGCCCTTGTCATCACAATGCACCATGTCCACTGTCATCAGAATAATCTATGAATCTTCTCAGACAAATACTCCATGCTCCTGTCATCACAATGCTCCATGCCCTTGTCATCACAATGCTCCATGTCCCATGACACATGTATCACATTGTTCCATGACCTAGTCATCACAATGCTCCAAGACCCCTGTAATCACAATGCTCCATGCCCCTTTTCATCAGAATGCTCCATGAGATTTGTCATGACAAGTCTCCATGGTCTTCTCATCACAATGCTCCTGGACCTTGTCATCACCATGCTCCATTCCCTTCTCATCACAATGCTCCATGACCCCAGTCATCACAGAAATCCATGAATATTTTCAGCCCAATGCTCCAAGACCTATTCATCACAATGCTCCATGGCCAATATCATCACAATGCTCCATGACCACTGTCATCACAACACTCAATGACACCCGACAACACAATGATCCGCGACTCTTGTCATCACAATGCTCCATTCCCTAGTCATCACAATGCTCCATGACACCTGTCATCACAACACTCCATGAACATTATCAGTCCAGTGCTCCATGACCCTTGTCATTACAATGATCCATGCCCTTGTCATCCCAATGCTCCATGACCCCTGTATTCACAATGTTCCGTGACGCTTGTCATCACAGTGCTCCATGACACATGTCATCACAATGCTCCATGCCTTGGTCAGCAAAATGCTACATGACCTTGTCATTACAATGCTCTATGCGCTTGTCATCACAATACTCCATTTCCATTGTCATCACAATCCTCCATGAAACTTGGGATCACATTGCTTCATGCCCTTGTCCTCACAATGCTCCATGCTCCTTGAAATCAAAATGATCCATGACTTCTGTCATCACAATGCTCCAAACCCTTGTGATCACAATGTTCCATAACACTTGTCATCACAATGCTCCATGATGCCTGTCATCACAATACTCCATGCCCTTTTCATCACAAAGCTCCATGACCTTTGTCATCACAATTCTCAATACACTTGTCATCACAAGGCTCCCTGACACTTGTCATCAGTATGCTCCTTGAACCCTGTCAGGAAAAGGCTCCATGCCTGTTTCATCACAATGCCCCATGCCGTTTTCATCACAATGCTCCATGCCATTGTCATCAAAATACTCCACAAGCTTGTCATCAGAATGCTCCATGACCTTTGTCATCACAATTCTCAATACACTTGTCATCACAAGGCTCCCTGACACTTGTCATCAGTATGCTCCTTGAACCCTGTCAGGAAAAGGCTCCATGACATTTTCATCACAATGCCCCATGCCGTTTTCATCACAATGCTCCATGCCATTGTCATCAAAATACTCCACAAGCTTGTCATCAGAATGCTCCATGACCCTTGTCATCACATTTCTCCATGCACTTGTCAGCACGATGCTCCCTGACCCTTGTCATCACAATGCTCCAAGCCATTGTCATCACAATGCTCCATTACTTTTGCCATCAGAATCCTCCATGACACTTGGCCTCCCAATGCTCCATGCCATTGTCATCACAATGGGCCATTGCATATGTCATCACAATGCTCCCTGACACCTGTCTTCACAATACTGCATGACCTGGCCAGCACAATGCTCCATGCCGTTGTCATCACAATGCGCCATTCCAACTCTCATTGCAATAATCCATGAAACTTATTAGACTAATGCTCCTTGCCCTGGTCATCACAATGCTCCATGCCCTTGTTATCACAATGCTTCATGACCCCTGCCATCACAATGCTCTCTGACTCCAGTCATCACAATGCTTCATGACCTTTGTCACCACAATGGGCCATGCCCTCGTCATCATCACTCTCTGTGAGCTTTTTAACCAAAATGATCCATGAACTTTTCATCACAATGCTCTTTGACCCTTGTCATCACAATGCTCTATGCCTTTCTCAGCACAATGCTCCATGACCCTAGTCATCACAATGCTCCATGCGCTTGTCAGTTCAATGCTCCATGACACATGTCATCACAATGCTCCATGACCCCTGTCATCACAATGCACCGTGACTCCAGTCATCACAATGCTTCATAACGTTTGTCATCACAATGATCCATGCCCTTGTCATCACAAGTTTCTTTGACCATTGTAACCACAATGCTCCATGAACTTTTCATCACAATTCACAGTGACCCTTGTAATCACAATGCTCCATGTCTTTGTCAGAACAATGCTCCATGACCATTGTCTTCACAATGTGCCACGCGAATTTCATCACAACGGTCCTCAACCTTGTCATTGCAATGCTCCATAAACCTTGTAATCACAATGGTCCATGCACTTCTCATCAAAATGCTCTCTCACCAGAGATATCACAGTGTTCCATGACTAGTCATCACAATACACCCTCACCCCTGTAATCAAAATGATCCATGACCCTGTCATCTCACTGCTGCAGCCCCTTTTCATCACAATGTTCCATGACCCCTGACATCACAATGTTCCATAACCCCTGTCATCAAAATGCTCCATGATCCTTTTCATCCCAAAGCTCCAAGACCCCTGACATCACAATGTTCTATAACACCTGCCATCAAAATATTCCATTACACTTTTCATCAAATTGCTGCATGGCCCGGTCATCAAAATGCTCCATGCACTTCTCATCACAATGCACCATGCCCTTGTCATCAAAATGCTCCATGACTTGTCATCACAAAGCTCCATGACCCTTGGCATCACAATGCTCCATATCATTGTCATCACAACGCTCCATGATCCCTCTCATAAAATTGCTCAATGCCCTTGTCATCACAAAGCTCCATGACACTTGTCATCACAATGCTCGATGCCCTTCTCATCGGAATGCTCCATGTCCTTGTCATTATAATCCTGCATGACCCATGTATCTTAGTGTTCCGTACCCTTGTCATCACAATGCTCCATGCCCACTCTCATCACAATAATCCATGAAACATTTCAGACCAATGTTGCATGCCCTTCTCATCACAATGCTCCATTACCTCTGTCATAACAATGCACCATGACCCCTGCCATCACAATGTTCCACGGCCTAATCATCACAAGGTTCCATGACACTTGTCATCACAATGCTGAAGGCCCCTGTAATCACAATGCTCCTTGCCCTTGTCATCACAAAGCACCATGACGCATGTCATCAGAAAGTTTCATGGCCTACTCATCACAATGCTCCATGCCCTTGTCATCACAATGCTCCAAGACCTTTGTAAACACAATGCTCCATGCCACTTTTCATCTCAATGCTCCATGAACCCTGCCATCAAAATGCACCATGCCCATCATCATAATGCTTCAGGCTATTGTCATCACAATGAAATCAATATTCTCCATGACCTCTGTCATCATAATGCTCCAAACACTTGTGATCACAATGTTCCATAACACTTATCATCACAACACCCCATGATGCTCATCATCACAATTATCCATGGTCTTCTCTTCACAATGCTCCATGATCTTTGTCATCACAATGCTCAATACACTTGTCATCACAATGCTCCCTGACACTTGTCGTCAGTATGCTCCTTGAACCCTGTCATGACAAGGCTCCATGCCTTTGTCATCACAATAATCCATGCCCTTTTCATCACAATGCTCCAAGATCCCTGTAATCACAATGATCCATGCCCTTGTCATCAAAAAGCTCCATGACGCATGTCATCAGAATGCTTCATGGCAATCTCATCATAATGCTCCATGCCCTTGTCATCACAATGCTCCAAGACCCCTGTAATCACAATGCTCCATCCCCCTTTTCATCAGAATGCTCCATGAGACTTGTCATCACAAGTCTCCATGGTCTTCTCCTCACAGTGCTCCAGGACCTTGTCATCACCATGCTCGATTCCCTTGTCATCACAATGCTCCATGACCCCTGTCATCACAATAGTCCATGAACATTTTCAGCCCAATGCTCCACGACCTACTCATCACAATGCTCCATGGCCAATATCCTCACAATTCTCCATGACCACTGTAATCACAACGCTCCATGACAACTGACAACAAAATGATCTGGGACTCTTGTCATCCCAATGCTCCATTCCCTAGTCATCAAAATGCTCCATGACCCCTGTCATCACAACACTCCATGAACATTTTCAGCCCAGTGCTCCATGACCCTTGTCATCACAATGATCCATGCCCTTGTCATCCCAATGCTCCATGACCCGTGTATTCACAATGCTTCCTGATGCTTGTCATCACAGTGCTCCATGACACATGTCATCACAATGCTCCATGCCTTTGTCAGCAAAATGCTACATGACTTTTCCATTACAATGCTCTATGCGCTTGTCATCACAGTACTCCATTTCTATTGTCATCACAATCCTCCATGAACCTTGGGATCACATTGCTTCATGCCCTTGTCATCACAATGCTCCCTGCTCCTTGAAATCAAAATGATCCATGACCTCTGTCATCACAATACTCCAAACCCTTGTGATCACAATGTTCCAAAACACTTGTCATCACAATGCTCCATGATGCCTGTCATCACAATACTCCATGCCCTTCTCATCACAATGCTCCATGAGCTTTGTCATCACAATTTTCAATACACTTGTCATCACAATGCTCCCTGACACTTGTCATCACAATGCTCCTTGAACCCTGTCACGAAAAGTCTCCATGCCTTTTTCATCTCAATGCCCCATGCCGTTTTCATCAAAATGATCCATGCCATTGTCATCAAAATACTCCACAAGCTTGTCATCAGAATCCTCCTTGACACTTGTCATTACAATTCTCCACGCACTTGTCAGCACAATGCTCCCTGACCCTTGTCATCACAATGCTCCAAGCCATTGTCATCACAATGCTCCATTACTTTTGTCATCAGGATCCTCCATGACACTTGGCAACCCAATGCTCCATGCCATTGTCATCACAATGGGCTATTACATATGTCATCACAATGCTCCCTGACACCTGTCTTCACAATACTGCATTGCCTGGTCATCACAATGCTCCATGCCGTTGTCATCACAATGTGCCATTCTAACTGTCATCACAATAATCCATGAATCTTATTAGACCAATGTTCCATGCCCTTGTCATCACAATGCTCCATGCCCTTGTTATCACAATGCTCCATGACCCCTGTCATCACAATGCTCCATGACTCCAATCATCACAATGCTTCATGACCTTTGTCATCACAATGGTCCATGCCCTGGTCATCAACAGTCTCTGTGACCTTTTTAACCACAATGCTCCATGAACTTTTCATCACAATGCTCTTTGACCCTTGTCATCACAATGCTCCATGCGCTTGGCAGCACAATGCTCCATGACACATGTCATCACAATGCACCATGTGCTTGTCATCACAGTGCTCCACAATCTTGTCATCACAATGCTCCATAAAATTTGTCATCACAATGCTCCATGCACTTCTCATCAAAATGCTCTCTCACAACTGATATCACAATGCTACATCACTATTTGTCACAATACTCCGTCACTCCTGTCATCACAATGCTACATGCACTTGTCATCACAATGTTCGATGACCCCTGACATCACAATGTTCCATAACACCTGTCATCAAAATGTTCCATGATACTTTTCATCCAATTGCTCAAAGACCCTGTCATCAGAATGTTCCCTGCCTTTCTCATCACAATGCACAATGCCCTTGCCATCAAAATGCTCCATGACCTTTGTCATCACAAAGATCCATGACACTTGGCATCACAATGCTCCATGTCATTGTCATCACAGTGCTCCATGCACGCTCTCATCACATTGCTCCATGGCCTTGTCTTCACAAAGCTCCATGACACATGTAATCAGAATGCTCCATGGCCTTCTCATCACAATGATCCATGCCCTTGCCATCACAATGCTCCATTACCACTGTCATAACAATGCTCCATGACCCCTGCCATCACGATGTTCCATGGACTTGTCATCACAAAGCTCCATGACCCTACTCATCACAATGCTCCAAGAACGCTGTAATCACAATGCTCTATGCCCCTTTTCATCTCAATGATCCATGAACCCTGTCATCACAATGCACCATGCCCATCATCCTAATGCTTCATGCTATTGTCATCACAATGAAATCAAATTGCTCCATGACCTCTGTCATAACAATGCTCCAAACCCTTGTGATCACAATATTCCATAACACTTGTCATCACAATGCCCCATGACGCTCGTCATCACAATTATCCATGGTCTTCTCATCACAGTGCTCCATGACCATTGTCATCACAATGCTCAATACACTTGTCATCAAAATGCTCACTGACACTTGTTGTCTCTATGCTCCTTGAAACCTGTCATGACAAGGCTCCATGCCTATTTCATCACAATGATCCATGCCATTTTCATCACAATGCTCCATGAACCCTCTAATCACAATGCTCCATGCCCCTTTGCATCTCAATGCTTCATGAACCCTGTCATCAAAATGCACCATGCCCATCATCATAATGCTTCAGGCTCTTGTCATCACAATGAAATAAAATATTCGATCATGTGTCTCATCACAGTGCTCCAAATCCTTGTGATCACAATGTTCTATAACACTTATCATCACATCGCCCCATGACGCTCATCATCACAATTATCCATGCTCTTCTCATCACAGTGCTCCATGACCTTTGTCATCACAATGCTCTCTACACTTGTCATCACAATGCTCCCTGACACTTGTCCTCAGTATGCTCCTGGAACCCTGTCATGACAAGGCTCCATACCATTTTCATAACAATGATCCATGCCAATTTTATCACAATGCTCCAAGACACCAGTAATCACAGTGCTCCATGCCCTTGTCATCACAATGCTCCAAGACCCCTGTAATCACAATACTCCATGCCCCTTTTCATCAGAATGCTCCATGAGACTTGTTATTACAAGGCTCCATGGTCTTCTCATCACAATGCTCCAGGAACTTTTCATCACAGTGCTCCATTCCCTTGTCATCACAATGCTCCATGATCCCTGTCCTCACAATACTTCCTGAACATTTTCAGTCCAATTCTCCAGGAAATTCTCATCACAATGCTTCCTGATCCCTATCATCACAATGCTCCATGACCACTGTCATCACAACGCTCCATGACCCCCGAAAACACAGTGATCCAGGACTATTGTCATCACAATGCACCATTCCCTAGTCATCACAATGCTCCATGAATATTTTCAGCCCAATGCTCCATGACACTTGTCATCACAATGATCCATGGCCTTGCCATCCCTATGCTCCATGACCCCTGTAATCACAATGATCCGTGATGCTTCTCATCACAGTGATCCATGATCCTTATCATCACAATGCTCCATGCCTGTGTCAGCAAAATGCTACATGACCTTGTCATCACAATGCTCCATTTGCTTGTCATCACAATACTCCATTACCATTGTCATCATAATCCTCCATGAACCTTGGGATCACATTGCTTCATGCCCTTGTCATCCCAATGCTCCATGCTCCTTGAAAACAAAATTACCCATGACTTCTATCATCACAATGCTCCAAACCCTTGTGTTCACAATGTTCCATAACACTTGTCATCACAACGCTCCATGATGACTGTCATCACAATACTCCATGCCCTTTTCATCAAAATGTTCCATGATCTTTTTCATCACCATTCTCAATACACATGTCATCACAATGTTCCCTGACACTTGTCGTCAGAATGCTCCTTGAAACCTGTCATGAAATGGCTTCAAGCCTTTTTTATCACAATGCTCCATGCACTTTTCATCACAATGCTCCATGCCATTGTCATCACAATACTCCACAAGCTTGTCATCAGAATGCTCCATGACACTTGTCATCACAATGCTCCATGGCCACTGTCATCACAATGCTCCATACCCCTTGTCATTACTGTGCTCCATGACGCTCGTCATCATAATTATCCAGGGTCTTCTCATCACAATGCTCCACGCCCTTGTCACCAAAATGCTCCATGACCCTTGTCATCACAATGCTCCATGGCCACTCTCATCACAATGCTCCATTCCCCTTGTCATTACAGTGCTCCATGACGCTCGTCATCACAATGCTCCACGGTCTTGCCATCACAATGCTCTATTCCCTGGTCATCACAATGCTCCATGCCCTGGTCATCACAATGCTCCATGTCCCCTGTCATCACAATTCTCCTCGTTCTTGGCATCACTATGCTCCATGACACTTCTCATCACCGTGTTACATGATTTGTCATCACAATTCTCTATGCACTTTTCATCGCAATGTTCCATCACCCCTGTCATAGGAAGCTCCAGGTGCTTGTCATCACAATGCTTCATGAACTTGTCATCAAAATTCTCAATGGCCCTTGTCATCACAATGCTCCATGCCCTTGTCATCACAATGCCCCATGTCCATTGTCATCACAATGCTCCAAGCCCTTGTCATCAAAATGCTCCATTACATTTGTCATCACAATTCTCCAGGACACATGGCATCACAATATTTCATTCCATTGTCATCGTAATGGACCATGACATATGTCATCACAATGCTCCCTGAGACCTGTCTTCAAAATACTCCATGACCTTCTCATCACAATGCTCCATGCCTTTGTCATCACATTGCACCATGCCCACTGTCATCACAATAATCCATGAAACATGTCAGGCCAATGCTCCATGCCCCTGTCATCATAATGCTCATTGCCTTTTCATCACAAAGCTCTATGACCCCTGTCATCACAATGCTCCGTGACTCCAGTCATCACAATGCTTCATGACCGTTGTCATCACAATGGTCCATGCCCTCTTCATCACAAGACTCTGTGACCTTTGTCACCAAAATGCTCCATGAAATTTTCATCACAATGCTCGATGCCATTCTTCTCACAATGCTCCTTGCGCTTCTCATTACAATCCTCCATGAACCATGTATCACAGTGTTCCGTGCCATTGTTATCACAATGCTCCTTGCCCCCTCTCATCACAATAATCCATGAAATATTTCAGACCAATGTTCCATGGTCTTTTCATCACAATGATCCAAGACTCCTGTAATCATAATGCTCCATGCCCCTTTTCATCTCAATGCTCCATGAACGCTGTCATCACAATGCACCAAATGCGCATCATCATAATGCTTCATGCTATTGTCATCACAATGAAATCAAAATGCTCTATGACCTCTGTCATCACAATGCTCCAAATCCTTGTTATCAAAATATTCCATAACACGTATCATCACAACGCCCCATAAGGCTCATCATCACAAGTATCCATGGTCTTCTAATCACAATGCTCCATGACATTTGTCATCACAGTGCTCAATACCCTTGTCATCACAATGGTCCCTGACACTTGTCATCAGTATGCTCCTTGAACCCTGTCATGACCAGGCTCCATGCCTTTTTCATCACAATGTTACATGCCCTTTCCCTCACAGTGCTCCAAGACCCCTGTAATCACAATGCTCCATGCCCTTGTCCTCACAAAGCTCCATGATGCATGTCATCAGAACGCTCCATGACATTTTCATCCCATTGTTCACTGCCCTTGTCATCACAATGCTCCAAGAGCCCTGTAATCACAATGTTACATGCCCTTGTCATCACAAAGCTCCATGATGCATGTCATCAGAACGCTCCATGACATTCTCATACCAATGTTCCATGCCCTTGTCATCACAATGCTCCAAGACCCCTGTAATCACAATGCTCCATGACCCTTTTCATCAGAATGCTCCATGAGACTTGTCATCACATGGCTCCATGGTCTTCTCATCACAATGTTCCAGTACCTTGTCATCACAATGCTCCTTGACCCCTGTCATCACAATACTCCATGAACATTTTCAGCCCATTGATCCATGACGTTCTCATCACAATGCTCCATGACCTCTGTCATAACCATGCTCCATGACCACTGTCATCACAACGCTCCATGAACCCTGACAACACAATGATCCGGGAATCTTGTCATCAAAATGCTCCATGCCCTTGTCATCCCAATGCTCCATGAACCCTGTAATCACAATGCTCCATGACGCTTGTCATCACAGTGCTCCATGAACCTTGTCATCACAATGCCTTTGACAGCAAAATGATACATAATCTTGTCATCACAATGCTCCATGCGCTTGTCATCACAATCCTCCATGACCCTTGGGATCATATTGCTTTATGCCCTTGTCATCTCTATCTTGCCTTTCTGGTTTTTACAGATTTTCAGATGTCCTTTTTGACCGGTGGGAAGTGACAATTCTTTGTAGTGTGGATTTGCATTGCGCGCTTGCTTGATTGGCCAAAAAGGGCCTATGCCTTTTCTCCTGAATATATTCAGGAGAAAATTCATATGCTGTTTTTGGCCAAGTGCATCATTCTCGAAGTTGTGATGCCTTTCCTGTGCTTTAAAGGCGATTCCAATTTACCTCTTGAAATATGTTTTGTGCAATTCCACCTCATTTTCAAGTCCGCTTTGTTGCCTTCCCTCATCAGATTTTTGGAAGAGAGTAGTCCTTTATAACTGCAGGTTTTTGATTTGCCTTGCCCCTGAGCTCCAATTTTGAAATCCCATTTTTGGGAGCTGACCGCAAATGCACAGTTTTGCTTCAGGAACTATACTGGTTCCAGGGGTGGCTATACTGGTTCCCTGTGGGTGGCTGAGGCTTTGGTTAATTCTTCTTCCTGACGGGAATTTAGAGTGACATGTGTCCGTCCAAAGGCCTACATCTACTCTCTGATTTGTTCTCCCTCTTCCCTTTCATCCTCTGCACAATTAGCAAACTGTGCGAACCAGGAGGTTATAGGGGATGACTCTCCTAAGTTGGGAGATTGATAGTAAAGTTGTTGGAATGCCAAACTGTAGCACAAGGAGAGGAAAAAGTAGGAGACTTTCAGAAACCTTTCGCCATCACAGGGTGTCCATTCTCTAGGTTTCCCATACATGTTATAACTGTAGTGATATTCCCTTCTACCTGGAAATTTGGGAGCCATGGAATGGTGGCATGCATTACTACTTTAAAGGGTCTGCATTTTCTCTCCCAATCTCACCAGTCCTCTCAGTCCCAAGTGTCCAGCCTTATGTCTCATCCAGCTGTCTTTGCAGATAGGGTCATTCTAGGTTTCATCAGAACCCCTGAAGGAATTGTGTAAGAATTTCGCTGTTTTTTGTTTTGTTTTTGAAATTCATTTTTATAATAGGGTTGAGCTGATTTTCACTGACGTGTTTATGCCGGTCTAAACACACTTGATTCCCTTACAGAGGCATATCAGTACATAGGTTTTAAGATTCTTACTAATCAGATATATTCCTCTGTGGGGAATAGGGGTTTTGAGTCCCATTCACTGAGGAAGGTGTAGGTCTTGTCTATTCTGTATTTGGTTTATGGAATGGTACCTGTGCTAATATCAAACTCTGGTTTTATGCATCACCCCACCTCTCCTTTCCCCTTAAGGAGGCATAAGAGTGTTTTCTAAATGTGAGACGCTGCTCTCTTTCCTAATTCAGTTCATGTGTTGTGATGTTGACATTCCCTCTGTAAGTGATATCTTATGATAAGATTCTTTTTCTGTGTGACTAATTTCCCTTAGAATCATCACACCTAAATCCTCTCATTATGCTGCTACTGGCCTTATGACATTGATTTCACGTCTGAGTGATATTCCGTTGTACAAAATTACCACAAGTTCTTTATGCATTTCTCTTTTTCCTGGGATACTTTAGGTGTACCGAAGTTGAGGTTCTTGTATGCAGAGCAGCCCTAAACTTTGGGGTGCCTGTGTCTTGTTGATATTTAGTCTTCCCAAGTTATATGTCCATGAGTTGAAGTCCCCTATGCTCGGGGGCTTTGTATTTTAGATGTTTTAGGAAACAGCATACACTTCTTCACAGTAGCTCTTGGATATTTATACCCCACCCATCAGCGTGACTAGTCTCCCTGTTTTCCATGGTCTCTCCTGCATTTTTGATTTGTACACATTTTTTGGATGGACTTTCTGAGCAGTGGAAATTGAGACTTCTTTATTGTGCGGATTTGCATTTCCCTCTTGCTTGGTTGGCCAAAAACTCTGTATGTGATTTTTTCCTGAAGATATTCACGAAAAAAACGCATACACCCTTTTGCCCAACTGCATCATTTTAGAAATTCTGCTGCTTTTCATATGCTTTAAATGTGAGTACAATCTACCTTTTGAAAAATGTTTCCTGCAATTCTGCCTCTCATTCAGAACCTCTTCGTTGCCTTACCTGAATATATTTTTGGACGTTGGTTATCATTTATATCTTTGCAGGTCTTTGAATTGTCTGCTCCTGAGCTCCATTTTGCACCTCGCATTTTGTGAGCTGGCCGCCAAACCATTGGATTGATTCCGGCCCTATTCTGGTTCTGGGGAGGCAGGCTGAGCCTTTGGTTAATTCTTCTTCCTAAAGGGATATTAGAGTGACATGTGCCTGTCAAAACTCCTACAGCTAATCTCTCACTGGTTCCTCCTCTTCCCATTTATCCTCTTCAAAAATTGCAAACTGTGTGAAACAGGAGTTTAAAGGTGCTGATTCTCCATGTGGGGGGATTGTTAGTAATGTGGCTGGAATGGCGAACCCCAGCACCAGGAGATCAAAAATGAGGTGCATTTTAGACACCTTTCCTGAGCACACGGTGTACATTCATCTCGGTTTCCCAGGCATGTTTTTGCTGTCAGAAGATTCCCTTGAAACTGCCGATTTGGGACCCATGGAATGGGTACCAGGCAGTATTACTTTAAAAGGTCTGCATTTCCTCACCCAGCTTCTCTAACATCTCTTAGCGTGCATAGCTTCCAGCCTTATATATCATCCTGCTGTGGGTCTACATGTGTTCAATCCATGTTACATCGTAGTCCTTCAACAAAAGTTGTAAGAATTTTTGTGTGTCTCACTCTTTTTATAAATATTTTTAAATTTATTTTTATATTGGTTACAGCTGATTTTCAAAGCTCTGTTTTTTGCTGCTGTACATCCACTAGATTCATGTACTGTGTGACAACAATAAATTCTTTCTCAGATGCTTACGAGTCATATGTATTATTTTCCAGTGACTTGAGTGGACTGAGTGCAGTTCTTTGAGGTACCGTGTAGGCCTTGCCAGTTATTCAATTCGGTACTTGGAATGGTATATTTGCTAATTTCAACCTCCTGGATAATACCTCACCATTCCCCACCTTTCCCATTTAGCAGCCTTATGTCTATTTTCTACATATTTGACTATGTTTCTGTTTTGTAGTTTATTTCATGTGTAGCCATTTTTGATTCCACCTTTAAGTGACATCTTATGATATGTGTCTTTTTCTTTCTCACATGTGTCACTTAGAATGATCGTATGTAACTCCTCCAGAGTTGTTCCAACTGGCCTTATTTCATTGATTTCTGGATGAGTAATATTCCACTCTACATAAGTACCCCATCTCTTTTATCCATTTTATCCTTCCAGGGACATTTAGGTTATATCCAAGTGGAGGCCCTTTTTAACAGAGAGGTGGTAAACGTTGGAGTGCCTGTTTTCTGTCATTTTTTTTTTGTTTTTCCCTAGGTATACGCCCATGAGTGCAAGTGCCCTATGCTCTGTAGCTCAGTTTTCATATGTTTTAGCAAACACAATACACTTCTCCAGAGTGGCCGTTGGCACATTACATTTCCACTATCAGCCTCACAGGGCTCCCTTTTCTCCTCACCCTGTCCGGCATTTCTGGTGTTTACACTTTATGTGGATGGCCCTTCTGACTGATGTGAAGTGATACATTTTGTAGTATTGATTTCCAGTGCCCACCTGTTTGGTTGGATAAAAAGTGTGTATGGCCTTTACTTGAATATATTCAGAAAAAATGCATACGCCCTTTTGGGCCAACTGCATCATTGGCGATGTTCAGCCCCTTTTCTTGTGCTTTAATGGGGAGTCCTTTCTACCTCTTCAAATCTGTTTCCTGCCACTCTCCCTTGCTTACAAGTCCTTTTCTGTGACTTACCTCAAGACATTTTTCGACAATAGATATTTTCAACTCTGCAGTTTCATGAATTTTAGTGCCCCCGAGTTCCATTTTTCAACTTGTGTTTTTGGTAACTGGACACAAAACAGCGGGATTTCCTCTAGCCCTATTCTGTTTCCATGGGCAATTCTAGCCTTTGAGGAATTTGTCTTCCAGATAGGAAATTAGAGTGGCATTTGCCTGTCTGAACAACTAAGACTTGTCTCTAAATTTTTCTCATCCTTCCGCTTCATCCTCTGGACAAATTCCAAACTGTGTGCAACAGGATGTTGATGGTGCTGATATCCCCAAGTAAGGAGATTGTCAGGAAAGATGCTGGAGGGGTGAACCCGTGCACCAGGTGATGAGGAGATGAGGTGCCTTTTCCAAACTCTTTCCGATCAAACGGTGTACCATCCTCTAGGTGTGACAGGCATGTTTTAGCTGTAGGAAGGGTCCCGTGCATGGAAGGAGAACACCAGGGATTTTTCCAAATCAGTGCCTCCCCGAACCCCAAACTGGGGAATTTTTAAGCTACGGCTACACGTATGTCCATTAAGGGCCTTGGGAAATAGGCAGAGCCCAAACTTTAGATGATTGAAATCTTCAGGTTCAGAAGCGCTCACCATCGGCCTTGCTTAGGTTACATTTTATCTGTCATTGATAGATGATGTCAATAAAAATATCGATTCTTTTTCAGATTATTTCCCCTTATAGGTTATTGCAAAATATTCAGTGTAGTTCCCTGTGCTATACAGTAGTTCCTTGTTGATGATCTATTTTATACATAGCAGTGTGTATGTGTTAATCCCAAACTGTTAATTTATCCCTTTTCCTACCTTTCCCCTTTGGTAATAATAAATTATAAGATTTTATACTTCTCAGGAATGGGGGAGCTGAAAGAGAGGTATCCTTTTCAATGGAAAAGCATTCAAAACAAGATTGAAGTTTCAGCCAAGAGTATTCGATGTACAACCATGGAAATAAATCAGTTCATTTCTCTAATGTTGACCTGAAATATAAGACAGACGTCTTCACTGAACTTGCTTATAGTAAAGTGATGGAATTATCAAATGTAAGTCTTAGAAACATCTTATTTTACCCGAGCATTATATACTGCTCTATGTTAACTACAGTTTGGCTCACACATCTGTTCATTGAAGTTACAATGTTCTCAATTTCTGTTACTGATCCTCCAGAGTGTACCCCAACAGGAGTCCCCGAGCCCAGTGTCATTGGAGCCAACAGATCAAGACTGAGTTTGGTTCAGAAGCAAAGGAAACATTATTTTGAAAACAGAATGGAGAGGTGAGAGCGTGCACTCCCCCACGGGCTGTGGGCTGGGCTGCTGTGTAGGGATCCCGGGAGCGTCATTGGGAGGGAGGGGATGGAGCTCTCGAGGGCTGGGTTGGCTGCAGCTCAGGCTCTATGCCGTGGAGTCTGCATGGGACTCCGCTAGCTGAGGTGTCGACCCAGCCATTCTGCACTAGGAAATCGGGTCTGAAGTGCCGGGTGTGGGACCTCTGCATGCGGAACCCTAGGAGCACGTGAAATTAGACAAAGCACAAAGGAAAAACAGGTTAGACTTTATTTTATTGTCCAGATTCTCTTTTTATCTCCCAGGAATTTTTAATGAACGTTGCCAGAGACGAACACCTCCTCTGCTTTTTGTTCTGTTCCTCATTCTTGGGGTGTTGAGGGTGCAGACCCCTATTTTGTAACTGCTTCATGCTGTGGTGGCAGCCCTGATACCTGGGGGGAGGGGCAAAACGTCTCCCCACCAGCCTCCATGTGAGGTTGATTGTTCCAAAGCCTCCTGCCTCACTTGTTGTCCGCCTGAGCACTAGCATTGGAAGTGTTATACATTCTAATGACCTTTAAGGGTCCAGGAAAGAGATGTGCAAAGATGCTGTGGTGGCAGGTTTCACCCCACCCCACATTTGTTCGGTGACCTTAGGCTGACGGTTTTTGCCAGCCTAGATGCTCTGACCAGTAGTCTGTGCTTTCTTTAATTAGGTCCCTGAATTAATGTACAAACAGCACCATGTGTCAGAGCCCTGCCCGCGCAACTCCCAGACAGTCCAGGGTCAGTGGTGATCCAGGACCATGATGTCCACTGAGTCAACGGCCTTTAGAAGTAGCCAGCAGTCCAGCTGGTAATATAGGCCACCATCACTGTGGTGTCTGTAGGGTTTTCAATGATGAAAGCGTGATATACGTTTCCCCCGCCAAGCTTATTAGCTCCCCTCTGGGTGCAGTAAGTCCTGCAAGCAGTAGTCTGCTCTTTCGGGGCACAGTCTTGTTGTTTTCTGAGAGAAACTCCAGGTCAAGTGATGGTCACACAAGTCATCTTGGGGGCCCGATGCCCCCATTTGTCTCTCTGGAGGTTGGAGTTGGAAGGCCTCCTCACTCGAGGTCAGTGTGTCCACAGAGCGAGCCGTGCATCTTCAGGGCATGATGTGTGGTTAGGATCACGACGTGGGGTCCTTTTCCCTTAGGATGGAGCTGGCCTTGCGGGCTGCTGATTTCCAGCTTTTTAGATACCCCAGTATCCTGGCCTGATGAGTCGGTGGGCAAAGCCCTTGGTGACCATATTTTATCATACCTGAAGGGCATTCTTGTGTTGCTCCATTTCAAGTGGTCCCAGTTTTTGCACTAAGTCTCCAAGGGCGATTAACCTTTGACCCGGTATGTAAAGGTCAAAGGGTTTAGCTAAATTAGGGAGTTCCTGGGCAAGTGTCTGAATTGACTGCTCTTTCCATTCTTGAAAGGCTGCTTCTGTATTCTATTCAAAAGGATCATCATCTTTTCATGTCAGTGTTTCATGTAGAGGCCCAGCTATTAGACTGTAGTTAGGGATCCAGATGCAGAAAACCTTGGCCTCCCCAGGAACCCCTAAGCTGTCTTCTAGTTTTAGAAGAGGTAAGGCTGCAAATGGCTTCTTCCCTATCCTGGGATGCGTTTCTCCGAATATCTGTGAGAATGAAGCCCAGGCATGTCACCTGAGCCTGGGATATTTGAGCCTTTTTCTTGGACACCTTCTATCCTTTCTTGGCTAGGTAGTTCAGAGGCGTCTTTAGTAGGCCTGGCGATCAGAATGTCATCTGCATATTGAAGGAGGGTTCCCTTTTACAGAGGTAGAACTTTTAGGTCTTTAGAGGACATTTCCCCAATGATGGTGTGGGGATTTTTGAACCATTGGTGCAGGACGGCCCAGCATTATTGCTTGTGTTGCATGTTGTGTCCTGCCACTCACAAGCCAAAAATTCTTGTGACTCTGAGATGAATGGAATACAGAAGAAGGCATCATTGAAGTGTAATACAGAATGCCATGGCCTGGTGGATGGTAGAATGAGCAGCAGGGTGTAGGAAATAGGATCTACTGGATGTAGATCCTCAGTGGCTTCAATGACTGTCCTGATATCCTTTACCAGGTCTCCAGCAGCCCATGGGGCTCTCGTGGTCAGGCCAATCCCAGGATATGGAGCTCATCTGGGCTGCATCCCGCACCTCACAGCCCATGGAGCTCTCGTGTTCAAGTCCCTCCCAGGGTACGGAGCTCCCCTGTGCAGCTACCCAGCAGCCCATGGGGCTCTCATAGTCAGGCCCTTCCCAGGATACGGAACTCCCCTGGGCAGGTACCCCAGCAGGGCTGGACACACAGGAACTGTGCACATAGCCCAACTTGCAGAGAACCCCCAGCTCACCTGTCACTCACAGCTGACACAGAACACCTCAGAGCAGGACTTGAACTAACAAACAGCAGCTCTGACAGGTCTGTGACCCTGGCTATCACTCTGTGCAGCCTCTCTCTGCCAGGTTTTCCAGAAACTTCCACTGCAGCCAGGGCACCAGGCCTCTGTCTCCACCCACCATCACTCCTCTCCCTGACTCCTGGGTTCCTCTCATTAGGATAGGGTCTTCTTGAAGTTGTTTTCCACTCATGGACCAGATAAAATGATAAGAAAACAAGCCGCAGCTGCAGCCCCTTGTCTAGCCTGACTCTCAAGAACCCACACCTGTTCCTTGGGACTGACCCGTTTAGCAAGGTTCATTTTCTGCAACTGTGAGCCCCTGAGGGGTGAGGATTGGCTGGTTTGGGCAGCCTGACACTTCCTTCCAGTCCCCCGCACAGGTGTGCCTGGGTTGAGGTCAATATAAACACCTCTCCAGTCAGCAAGAGCCCCTGTAGCTGTGCCTGACACCATATTCTCTGCCCCGTCAGCAGTGTTGGTGCTGGGGTGGTGGGAGGGAGTGAAGGGCCGTGGCTTTGTGGGTGGCCCAGTGTGATTTGGGCTCTGCTGGACTTTCTGCAGGAGTTGCCAGGCTGCCACCTGCTAAAGAAGATGATGTGTCACCCATACCTGCCGCTGGAATTTCTCCCCAGTCAGAGTTGAGGAATTAAAAAAGCAGTGGGGGCCGTGGCAGGAGGGGTATCTCAGGCAGGGAAATGGAAAGATTCCAGAAGAGCATCTGGGGCCAGGACCATCCTGGCTGGCCTGCAGGCACCAAGTCGGCCTGCGTGCTCTCACTAGTGTGGCTCCACAGCCCTTCCTCTAGGCTTGCAAGTGCTTGTACATATTCAGGTGTTTTACCTGGAAAGGGTGGGAAGAGTTCAGCTGCAGCAGGACTGGGGCTCAGCTCACATTTACTCACAGACGCCTCGACACATTCCCCCAGCTTTGCAATGAGGATGCTCCTTGTGGGGGGGAGCACTGCTGACTGCATGGGAGACGATTTCCCACCTCTGACAAACTTAAGAAATTTTTACCACTGGAGCAAGTGCCCTGATACGATTATCCTCTCTATAACTGGTGAGTTCTGTTTGTTTGTTTGTTTATTTCTTCTTTTCTTTTTGGTTCAAGTTAGATCTTATTTATTCCTCTTTTTTTTTAATTTGGAGATATATACATGGAAATAATGCATTAATATAAAGACGTCTATGTGAAGGGAAAAACTATTTTTCTGTTTTATTTTATTAAATGTTATTTATTTAGTTTTTTTTTAAATTTATTTCTTTTATACAGCAGGTTCTTATTGGATATCTATTTCATACATATAAGTGTGCACATGTGAATCCCAGTCTCCCAATTCATCCCACCACCACCCTCACATGGCGTTCCCTCCTTGGTGTCCATATGTTTGTTCTTTACATCTGTGTCTCTATCTCTGCCCTGCACACCGGTTCATCTGTACCATTTTTCTAGGTTCCACATATGTGCATTAATATACAATATTTGTTTTTCTCTTTCTGACTTACTTCACTCTGTATGACAGTCTCTATATCCATCAAGGTCTCTACAAATGACCCAATTTCATTCCAATGTATGGCTGAGTAATATTCCGTTTTATATATGTACCACGTCTTTTTCCATTCGTCTGTCTGTGGGCACGTAGGTTGCTTTCATTACCTGTCTATTGTAAATAGTGCTGCAGTGAACATTGTGGTGAATTTGTCTTTTTGATTTATGGTTTTCTCTGGGTATATGCCCAGTAGTGGGATTGCTGGATTATATGGTAATTCTATTTTTAGTTTTGTATGGAACCTCCATACTGTTCTCCAAAGAGACTGTATTGATTTACATTCCCACCAATAGTGGAAAAAGGTTCCTTTTCTCCACACCCTCTCCAGCATTTGTTGTTTGTAGATTTTCTGATGATGCCCATTCTAACAGGTGTGACGTGATACCTCATTGTAGTTTCGATTTCCATTTCTCTAATAATTAGTGATGTTGAGCAGATTTTCATGTGCGTATTGGCCATCTCTATGTCTTCTTGGAAGAAATGTCTATTTAGATCTTCCATTTTTGTATTGGGTTGTTTGTTTTATTAATATTGAGCTGCATGAGCTGTTTATATATATTGGAGATTAATCATTTGTCCATTGATTCGTTTGCAAATAGTTTCTGCCATTCTGAGGATTGTCTTATCGTCTTGTTTGTAGTTTCCTTTGCTTTGCAAAAGCTTTTACGTTTCATTAGGTCCCATCTGTTTAGTTTTCTTTTTTATTTCATTACTATAGGAGGTGGATCAAAAGATCTTGCTGTGATTTACGTCAGAGTATCCTTCGTAAGTTTTCCTCTCAGAGTTTTATACAGTCCGTTCTTACATTAAGGTCTCTAATCCATTTTGAATATATTTTTATGTATGGTGTTGGGGAGTGTTCTAATTTCGTTCTTTTACATGTAGCTCTCCATATTTCCCAGCACCAATGATTGAAGAGACTGTCTTATCTCCATTGTATAGTCTTGCCTCCTTTGTCATAGATTAGTTGACCATAGGTGTGTACTTTTATCCTTGGGCTTTCTTTCTTTTTTTTTTCCTTTTACACGTTTATTGGAGTGTAATTGCTTTACAATGGAGTGCTCCTTTCTGCTGTATAACTAAGTGAATCAGCTATACATATACAAATATCACCAGATCCCCTCCCTCTTGCATCTCCCTCCCACACTCCATATCCCACCCCTTTATGTGGTCACAAAGCACCGAGCTGATCTCCCTGTTCTATGTGGCTGCTTCCCAGTAGTTATCTGTGTTACATTTGGTAATGTATTTATGTCAATGCCACTCTCTCACTTCGTCCCAGCTTACCCATCCCTCTTCCGGTGTCCTCAAGTCCTTTCTCTATGTCTGTGTCCTTAATCCTGTCCTGCCACTAGGTTCTTCAAAATCTTTTTTTTTCTTCATTAGATTCCATATATCTCTGTTAACATACAGTATTTGTTTTTCCCTTTCAGACTTACTTCACTATGTAGGACAGATTCTAAGTCCATCCACCTCAGTACAAATAACTCAGTTTTGCTTCTTTTTATGGTTGAGTAATATTTGATTGTATATATGTGCCAGATCTTCTTTATCCATTCATCTGTCGATGGACACTTAGGTTGCTTCCATGTCCTGGCTAATGCAAATAGAGCTGCAATGAACATTTTTGTACATAACTCTTTTTGAATTATGGTTTTCGCAAGACAAATGCCCAGTACTTGGATTGTTGTGTAGTATGGTACTTCTATTGTTAGTTATTAAAAGGATCCTCCGTACTGTTCTCCCTAATGCCCATATCAATTTACATTCCCACCCACAGTGCAAGTGTATTCCATTTTCTCCAATAAAGGCCTCTCCAGCATTTATTGTTTTGTAGATTTTTTTGATGATTGCCACTCTGACTGCTGTGAGGTGATACCTCAGGGTAGTTTTGATTTGCATTTCTCTAATGATTAGTGATGTTCAGCATCCTTTCATGTGTTTCTTGGTAATCTGTATATCTTCTTTGGAGAAATGTCTATTTAGGTCTTCTGCCCGTTTTTGGATTGGGTTGTTTGTTTTTGTAATATTGAGCTACATGAGGTGCTTGTAAAGTTTGGAGATTAATCCTTTGTCAATTGCTTCATTTGAAAATATTTTCTCCCATTCTGAGGGTTGTTTTTGCATCTTGTTTATGTTTTCCTGTACTGTGTAAAAGCTTTTAAGTTTCATTAGGTCCCATTTGTTGATTTCTGTTTTTATTTCCATTTCTCTAGGAGGTGGGTCCAAAAGGATCTTGCTGTGATTTATGTCATAGAGTGTTCTGCCTATGGTTTCCTCTAAGTGTTTTATAGTGTCTGGTCTTATATTTAGATCTCTAATCAATTTAGAGTTTATTTTTGTGTATGGTGTTATGGAGTGTTCTAATTTCATTCTTTTATGTGTAGGGGTCCAGTTTTCCCAGCACCAATTACTGAAGAGACTGTCTTTTCTCCATTGTATATCCTTAGCTCCTTTGTCATAGATGAGATAGCCATATGTATGTAGGTTTATCTCTGGGCTTTCTGTCCTGTTCCATTGATCTGTGTTTATGCCAATCTACATACACTTGATTCCATTATGGAGACATATAAATACATAGGTTTCAAGGTTATTACCAGTCAGATATATTCCTCTTCAGTGAATAGGGTGTTTTGTGTCCAGTTCATTGAGAAAGGAGTAGGTCTAGTCTATTACATATTTGGTATATGGAATGGGATCTGTGCTAATTTCAAACTCTGCTTTTACACATCACCCCACGTCACCCTTCCCCTTAAGGAGGCATAAGTGTGTTTTCTAAATGTGTAACTCTGTTCTCTTTTGAAATTCAGTTCATGTGTAGCCATGTTTACATTTCCTCTATAAGTGATATATTACAATAAGTTTCTTTTACTTTGTGGCTCATTTCACTTAGCATCATCGTACCTAAAGCCACTCATTAAGCTGCTATTGGCCTTATGACATTGATTTTATGTCTGAGTGACTTTCCTTTGTATATAAGTACCACAACATCTATATCCATTTTTTTTCCTTTCCTGGGATATATAAAGTGTACCGAAGTTGAGGTTCTTGTAAACAGAGCAGCCCTAAAGTTTGGGCTGGCTGTGTGTCATGGATTTTTAGTTTTCCCAAAATACACACCCATGAGTGGAAGTGTGCTATGCTCTGTAGCTCTGTTTTAGAAAACAACATACAGTTCTCCAGAGAGGCTGTTGGCAATTTACATCCTGTCCATTGGCGTAACCATGCTCCCTTTTCTCCATGGCCTGTCCTGCATTTGCGGTTTTTACACTATTTGTGGATGGCCCTTTTGACTGGAGGTAAGTGACACTTCTCTGTAGTGTGGATTTGCAATGCCTGATGGCTTGTTTAGCCAAAAAGGGCGTATGCATTTTTTCCCGAATATATTCAAGAAAATACACATACTCCCTTTTCAGCCAAGGGCAACATTGTCGAAATTCTGTCGCTTTTCATGTGCTTTAAAGACGCCTCCAATCTACCTCTTGAAATCTGTTTCCTTCAATTCTGCCTTGCATTCAAATCCTCTTCACTGCCTTTCCTCAATATATTTCTGGATGATAGTTGTCCTTTATAACTCTGCAAGTTTGTGAATTGCTGTGCCCCTGATTTCCATTTTTCAACTCGCCTCTTTGTGAGCTGGCTGCAATACCGCAGGATGGCTTTAGGCCCTAGACTGGTTCTGGGGCTTCAGGCTGAGCCTTTGGTTAATTCTTCTTCCTGATGGGAAACTAGAG
The DNA here is from genome assembly GCF_964341445.2 of Mesoplodon mirus. Lineage (NCBI taxonomy): Eukaryota > Metazoa > Chordata > Mammalia > Artiodactyla > Ziphiidae > Mesoplodon > Mesoplodon mirus. The sequence continues at coordinate 7,927,477 of NW_028295817.1, forward strand.
TGACATGTGCCCATCCAAACACCTACAGCTAATCTCTCATTTATTTCCCCTCTTCCTGTTCATCCTCTGCACAATTTGCAAACTGTGCATAACGGGAGGGTAAAGGCGCTTACACTCCAAGTGGGGAGATTTTGAGTAATGCAGATGGAATGGCGAAGCCGAGCACGACAAAAGGAAAAATGAGGTACCTTTTAGAAAACTTTCCCAATTACACAGTGTACCATCCACTGGGTTTCCCATGCATGTTTTAACTGGAGGAAGATTCCCTTAAACCTGGAGATTTGGGACCACTAGAATGGGTAGCACACAGTATTGCTCTAAGTGGTGTTCTTTTGCTCACACAACCTCAGCAATCTTGTCAGCCCCAAGTGTCCAGTCTTATGTCTCATCCAGCTGTGGGTGTAAAGGTGGTCAATCTAGCTTGCATCACAGGCCCTGAACGTAATTTTAAGACTTTCTCTCTGTTTTTGCATTTTGCTTTTGAAATTTATTTTTATAAGTGGGTTTAACTGAATTTCAGTGCTGTGTTCATGCCGTTATACACACACATGATTCCTTTATGGAGACATGAGAATACATATGTTTTAAAATACATAGAGTCAGACATATTCCTCTGCAATGAATAGGGGGTGTTGAGTCCAGTTCATTGTGCCGGGAGTAGGTGTTGTCTATTACATACATGGTTTATATAACGGTATCTGTGCTAATTTAAAACTGTGGTTTTATGCATCACCCCGCCTCGGCTTTCCACTTAAGCAGGCAAAAGATGTTTCCTAAATGTGTGACTCTGTTGTGTTTGTCATTCAGTTCATGTGTAGTCATGTGTACATTCCCGATATGAGTGATACCTTATGATAAGATTAGTTACTCTGTAATCTTTCCTAACTCCGTTCATGTGTAGCCATGTTTACAGGACCATCATAAGTGATATCTTTTGATAAGTTTCTTTTTCTGTGTGACTTATTTCACTTAGAATCATCGTACCTGAATCCACTCATTTTGTTGCTACTGGTCTTATGACATTGATTTCATGGCTGAGGGATATTCCATCGTACGTAAGTACCACAATTTTTTGAACAATTTTTAACTTTCCTGGGATATTTAAGGATTACCGAAGTTGACGTTCTTGTAAGCAGTGCATCCCTAAATTTTGGGGTGGTTCTGTCTTATTGATTTTCAGTTTTCCCAAGGTATATTCCCTAGATTGGAAGTGCCATTGGCTATGTAGCTCTGTTGTTTACATGTTTTAGGGAACAAAATGCACTCCTCCAGAGAGGCAGTTGCCAACTTACATCCCGCCCAACAGCATAAAAAGCATCCCTGTTCTCCAGGTCCTCTCTTGCCTTTCTGGTTTTTACACATTTTGCCTATGTCCCTTTTGACCGGTGGGAATGGTTATTTCCTTGTACTGCAGATTTGCCTTGCCCGCTTGCTTGCTTGGCCAAAAAGGGCGTATGCATTTTCTCCTGAATATATTCAGGAGAAAACGAATACACCATTTGTGGACAAGTGCATCATTGTCGAAGTTGTGCCCCTCTTCCTGTGCTTGAAATGTGATTCCAACGTACCTCTTGAAATCTGTTTACTGCGATTCTGCCTCGCTTTCAAGTCCACCTCGTTGCCTTCCTTCAAACAATTTTTGGATGATAGCTGTCCTTTATTACTCTGCCAGTTTGTGAACTGCTGTGCCCCTGAGCTCCATATATCAAATCGTTTTTTGTGAGCTGACCGCAAGTCCAAAATTTCGGTTCAGGGCCTATACTGGTTTCCGGCAGCAGGATGAGTCTTTGGTTAATTCTTCTTCCTGCCGGGCAATTAGAGTCACATGTGCCCGTCCAAATGCCTAACAGCTACTCTCTCACTGGTTCTCCCTGGTCCCTTTCATCCTCTGCCAAATTGGCAACCTGTGTTATCCAGGAGGTTAAAGGGGCTGTCTCTCCAAGTTGGGAGATTGATAGTCAAGCAGTTGGAAAGTCAAATTGGAACACCGGTAGAGGGACTATTCCTTGAGTTTTATAAAGTTTTCGTATTCACATTGTGTCCATTCTCTAGGTTTCCAGTACATGTTATAGCTGTATTAATATTCCCTTCAACCTGGAGAGTTTGGAACCATGGAATGGAGACCACGCATTATTGCTTTAAATGGTCTGTGTTTGCTCACGAAGTCTCACCAAGCCTCTCAGTCCCAAGTGTCCAGCCTTATGCCACATCAAGCTGTAGTTGTAGATAGATTCATTCCATTTTTCATCAGAGACCCTGAAGGAATTGTAAAGAATTTCCCTGTTTTTTTGTTTTGTTTTTGAAATTTTTTTTATAGTGGGTTTGAGCTGATTCTTGCTGCCATGTTTATGCCAGTCTAGACACACTTGATTCCCTTACGGAGACATATCAGTGCATAGGTTTTAAGATTCTTACTAGTCAGATATATTCCTCTGCGGGAAATATGGGATTTTGAGTCCCTTTCACTGAGGAAGGTGTAGGTCTTGTCTATTCCATAGTTCGTTTTTGCAACGGTACCTGTGCTTGTATCAAACTCTGATTTTATGCATCACCCCACCACTCCTTCCCCCTTAAGCAGGCATAAGAGTGTTTTCTAAATGTGAGATTCTCTTCTCTTTCCTAACTCAGTTCTTGTGTAGCCATGTTTACAGGATCTTCATAAGTGATATCTTATGATAAGGTTCTTTTTCTGTATGACTTATTTCACTTAGAATCATCGTACCTGAATCCACTCATTTTGCTGCTACTGGTCTTATGACATTGATTTCATGGCTGAGGGATATTCCATCATACATAAGTACAACAATTTTTTGAATGATTTTTATCTTTCCTGGGATACTTAAGGTGTACCCAAGTTGAGGTTCTTGTAAGCAGTGCAGCCCTAAATTTTGGAGTGGCTCTGTCTTATTGATTTTCAGTTTTCCCAAGGTATATTCCCTAGACAGGAAGTGCCCTTGGCTCTGTAGCTCTATTTTTTACTTGTTTTACGGAACACAATGCACTCCTCCAGAGACGCAGTTGGCAGTTTACATCCCGCCCATCAGCATAACAAGGCTCCCTGTTCTCCAGGGCCTGTCTTGCCTTTCTGGTTTTTACCCATTTTGTGGATGTCCCTTTTGACTGGTGGGAAGTGATACTACTTTGTAGTGCAGATTTGCATTGCCTGCTTGCTTGCTTGGCCATAATGGTCGTATACGTTTTCTCCTGAAAATATTCTGGAAAAAACGCATTTGCCCTTTTTGGCCAAGTGCATCAGTGTCGAAGTCATGCCCGTCTTCCTATGCTTTTAAGGCGATTCCAACCTACCTCTTGAAATCTGTTTCCTGCTATTCTTCCTCGCTTTCAAGTCCGCCTCGTTGACTTCCCTCAACAGATTTTTGGACGATAGTTGCTCTTTATTACTCTGCCGGTTTGTGAATTGCTGTGCCCCTGAACTCCATTTTTTAACTCGTTTTTTGTGAGCTGAACGCAAGTCCAATATTTTGGTTCAGGAACTATACTGGTTTTCGGTGGGTGGCAGAGAATTTTGTTAATTCTTCTTCCTCCCAGGAAATAAGAGTGACATGTGCCCGTCCAAATGCTTGACAGCTACTCTCTCATTGGTTCTCCCTATTCCCTTTCATCTTTTGCCAATTTGGCAACCTTTGCGAACCAGGAGGTTAAAGGTGCTGTCTCTCCAAGTTGGGAGATTGATAGTAAAGCAGTTGGAAAGTCAAACTGGAGCACAAGCAGAGGGACTATTCATTGAGTTTTAGAAACCTTTCGTATTCACAGTGTGTCCATTCTCTAGTTTTCCGGTACATGTTATAGCTGTAGTAATATTCCCTTCACCCTGGACATTTGGGACCCAAGGAATGGGTGCCACACATTATTGTTTTAAAGGGTCTGCATTTGCTCACCCAATCTCACAAATCCTCTCAGTCCCAAGTGTCCAGCCTTATGCCACATCCAGCTGTCATTGTACATAGGGTCATTCCAGCATTCATCAGAAACCCTGAAGGAATTGTAAAGAATATCCCTTTTTTTTTGTTTTTCAAATTCCTTTTTATAGTGGGTTTGAGCTGATTCTCGCTGCCATGTTTATGCCAGTCTAGACACACTTGATTCCCTTATGGAGACATATCAATACATAGCTTTTAAGATTCTTATTAGTCAGATATATTCCTCTGCATGTAATATGGGTTGTTGCATCCCGTTCCCTGAGGAAGTTGTAGGTCTTGCTATTCCGTATTAGGTTTTTGGAACGGTACTTGTTCTAATATTAAACTCTGGTTTTATGCATCACCCCACCTCTCCTTCCCCCTTAAGCAGGCATAAGAGTGTTTTCTAAATGTGAGACTCTGTTCTCTTTCCTAACTCAGTTCATGTGTAGCCATGTTTACAGGATATCTATAAGTGATATCTTATGATAAGTTTATTTTTCTGTGTGACTTATTTCACTTAGAATCATCGTACCTGAATCCAATCATTTTGCTTCTACTGGTCTTATGACATTGATTTCATGGCTGAGGGATATTTCATCGGACGTAATTACCACAAATTTTTGTACCATTTTTATCTTTCAGGGATATTTAAGGTGCACCCAAATGAGCTTCTTGTAAGCATTGCAGCCCTAAATATTGTGGTGGCTCTGTCTTATTGATTTTCAGTTTTCCCAAGGTATATTCCCTAGACTGGAAGTGCCCTTGGCTCTGTACCTCTGTTGTTTACTTGTTTTAGGGAACTCAATGCACCCCTCCAGAGAGGTACTTGACAATTTACATACAGCCCATCAGCATAACAAGGCTCCATGTTCTCCAGGACCTGTCTTGCCTTTCTGGTAATTACCCATTTTGTGGATGTCCCTTTTGAACTTTGGGAAATGATACTTCTTTGTAGTGCAGATTTGCATTGCCCGCTTGCTTGCTTGGCCAAAAAGAGCTTATGCTTATTCTCCTGAATATATTCAGGAGAAAACGGATATGCACTATTTGGCCAAGTACATCATTATCGAAGTTGTTCCCCTCTTCCTGTGCTTTAAAGGCGATTCCAACGTACCTCTTGAAATCTGTTTCCTGCTATTCTGCCTCGCTTTCAACTCCGCATCTTTGCCTTCCCTCAACAGATTTTTGGATGATAGTTGTCCTTTATTACTCTGCCAGTTTCTGAATTGCTGTGACCTTAAGCTCCATTTTTAACTCCTTTTTTGTGATCTGAACGCAAGTCCAAAATTTTGGTTCAGCACCTATACTGGTTTCCAGTGTGTGGCTGAGAATTTGGTTAATTCTCCTTCCTCCCGGGATATAAGAGTGACATATGCCCGTCCAAATGCCTAACAGCTACTCTCTCATTGTTTTTCCCTCTTCCCTTTCATCCTCTGCCAAATTGGCAACCTGTTCCAACCAGGAGTTTATAGGTGCTGTCTCTCCAAGTTGGGAGATTGATAGTAAAGCAGTTGGAATGTCAAACCGGAGAACCAGGAGAGGGACTATTCGTTGAGTTTTAGAGAACTTTCGTATTCACAGTGTGTCCATTCTCTAGGTTTCCTGTACATGTTATAGCTGTAGTAATATTCCCTTCAACCTGGAGACATGGGACCCATGGAATGGGTGTCATGCATTATTGCTTTAAAGGGTCTGCATTTTCTCACCCAATCTCACCAATGCTCTCAGTCCCAAGTGACCAGCCTTATGCCACATCTAGCTGTCATTGTAGATAGGGTCATTCCAAGTTTCATCAGAACCCCTGAAGGTATTGTGTAAGAAATTTACTGTTTTTATGTTTTGTTTTGAAATTCAGTTTTATATTGGGTTTGAGCTGATTCTCACTGCCATGTTTATGTCGTTCTAGACACACTTGTTTCCCTTACGGAGACATATCAATACATAGGTTTTAAAATTCTTACTAGTCAGATATGTTTCTCGGCGGGGAATAAGGATGTTGAGTTCCATTCACTGAGGAAGGAGTAGGGCTTGTCTCTTCTGTTTTTGGACTATGGAACGGTACCTGTGCTAATATCAATCTTATGTTTTGTGTATCTCCCCACCTCTCTTTCCCCTTAAGCAAGCGTTAGAGTGTTTTCTAAATCTGAGACTCTGTTCTCTTCCTTAATTCAGTTCATATGTAGCCATGTTTACATTCCCTTCATAAGTGATATCTTATGTCAGAATGCACCATGGCCGTTCTCATAATAATGCTCCATGACCCCTGTCATCACAGTGCACCATGCCCTGGTTATCACAATGCTCCATGTCCCATGTCATCACAATTCTCCAAGTCCATGTCATCACAATGCTATATGACACTTCTCAGCAATATGTTACATGCTCTTGTCATCACAATTCTCCATCCACTTGATATTGCAATGCTCCATGCACTTGTCATCACAATGCTCCATGCACTTGTCATCACAATGATCCATCCCGTTGTCATCACAATGCTCCATGACCCCTGTCATCACAATGCTCCATGACACCTGTCATCACAATGCTTCATGCCCCTTGTCATTACAGTGCTCCATGATGCTCGACATCACAATTACCCAAGGTCTTCTCATCACAAAGCTCCATGGACAATATCATCACAATGCTCCATGACCACTGTCATCACAACACTCCATGACACCTGACAACACAATGATTCGGCACTCTTGTCATCACAATGTTCCATTCCCTATTCATCACAATGCTCCATAGCCCCTGTCTTCACAATACTCCATGAACATTTTCAGCCCAATGTTCCATGAGACTTGTCATCACAATGATCCATGTCCTTGTCATCCCTATGCTCCATGACCCCTGTATTCACAATGCTCCGTGACGCTTGTCATCACAGTGCTCCATGACACCTGTCATCACAATTCTCCATGCCTTTGTCAGCAAAATGCTACATGACCTTGTCATTACAATGCTCTATGCGCTTGTCATCACAATACTCCATTTCCATTGTCATCACAATCCTCCATGAACCTTGGGATCACATTGCTTCATGCCCTTGTCCTCACAATGCTCCATGCTCCTTGAAATCAAAATGATCCATGACCTCTGTCATCACAATGCTCCAAACCCTTGTGATCACAGAGTTCCATAACACTTGTCATCACAACGCTCCATGATGCCTGTCATCACAATAATTCATGTCCTTTTCATCACAAAGCTCCATGACCTATTTCATCACAATTCTCAATACACTTGTCATCACAATGCACCCTGACACTTGTCATCAGAATGCTCCTTGAAACCTGTCACGAAAAGGCTCCATGCCTTTTTAATCACAATGCCCCATGCCGTTTTCATCACTATGCTCCATGCCATTGTCATCAAAATAATCCACAAGCTTCTCCTCAGAATGCTCCATGATGCTTTTCATCACAATGCTCCATGCACTTGTCAGCACAATGCTCCCAGACCCTTGTCATCACAATGTTCCAAGCCATTGACATCACAATGCTCCATTACCTTTGTAAGCAGAATCCTCCATGACACTTGGCATCACAATGCTCCATGCCATTGTCATCACAATGGGCCATTACATATGTCATCACAATGCTCCCTGACAACTCTCTTCACAATACTGCATGACCTGGTCATCACAATGCTCCATGCCCTTGTCATCAAAATGCGCCATTCCAACTGTCATTGCAATAATCCATGAAACTTATGAGACCAATGTTCCATGCCCTTGTCATCACAATGCTACATGCCCTTGTTATCACAGTGCTCCATGACCCCTGTATTCACAATGCTCCGTGACTCCAGTCATCACAATGCTTCATGACCTTTGTCATCACAATGGTCAATGCCCTCGTCATCAAGAGTCTCTGTGACATTTTTAACCACAATGCTCCATGAAATTTTCATCACAATGCTCTTTGACACTTGTCATCACTATGCTCCATGCGCTTGTCAGCACAATGCTCCATGACACATGTCATCACAATGAACCATGCACTTGTCATCACAGTGCTCCACAGTCATGTCATCACAATGCTCCATGAAACTTGTCATCACAATGCTCCATGCACTTATCATCAAAATGCTCTCTCACCACTGATATCACAATGCTACATCACTATTTGTCAAAATACTCCCTCACCCCTGTCATCACAATGTTCCATGACTCCTGTCCTCACAATGCTACATGCACTTATCATCACAATGTTCGATGACCCCTGACATCACAGTGTTCCATAACACCTGTCATCAAAATGATCCATGACACTTTTCATCAAATTGCTCCTTGACCCTGTCATCAGAATGTTCACTGCCCTTCTCATCACAATGCACAACGCCCTTGCCATCAAAATGCTCCATGACTTTGTCATCACAAAGATCCATGACCCTTGGCATCACAAAGCTCCATGTCATTGTCTTCACAATGCTCCATGAACGCTCTCATCACATTGCTCCATGACCTTGTCTTCACAAAGATCCATGACACATGTCTTCAGAATGCTCCATGGCCTTCTCATCACAATGCTTCATGCCCTTGCCATCACAATGCTCCATTACCCCTGTCATAACAATGCTCCATGACCCCTGCCATCACGATGAGTCATGGCCTTGTCATCACAAAGCTCCATGACACTTCTCATCACAATGCTCCCAGAACACTGTCATGACAATGCACCATGCCCATCATCATAATGCTTCATGCTATTGTCATCACAATGAAGTCAAAATGCTCCATGACCTCTGTCATAACAATGCTCCAAACCGTTGTGATCACAATATTCCATAACACTTGTCATCACAATGCCCCATGACGCCCATCATCACAATTATCAATGGTCTTCTCATCACAATGCTCCATGACCTTTGTCATCTCAATGTTCAATACACTTTTCATCAAAATGCTGTCTGACACTTGTTGTCTGTATGCTCCTTGAACCCTGTCATGACAAGGCTCCATGCCTTTTTCATCACAATGATCCATGCTCTTTTAATCACAATGCTCCAAGACCCATGTAATCACAATGCTCCATGCTCTTGTCATCACAAAGCTCAATGACGCATGCCATCAGAATGTTCATTGGTCTTCTCTTCACAATGCTCCATGCCCTTGTCATCACAATGTTCCAAGACCCCTGTAATCACAATGTCCCTGCCCCTTTTCATCAGTATCCTCCATGAGGCTTGTCATCACAAGGCTCCATGGTTTTGTCATCACAATGCTCCAGGACATTCTCATCACAATGCTTCTCGACCTTGTCATGAAAATTTTCAATGGCCCTTGTCATCATAATGCTCCAAGCTCTAGTCATCACAATGCTCCATTATATTTGTCATCACAATTCTCCATTACATTTGGCATCACAATGCTCCCTGACACCTATCTTCACAATACTCCATGACCTACTCATCACAAAGCTCCATGCCCTTGTCATCACAGTGCACCATGCCCATTGTCATCACAATAATCTATGAATCTTGTCAGACCAGTGCTCCATGTCACTGTCATCAAAATTCTCCATGCCCTTGTCATCACAATGCTCCATGACCTCTGTCATCACAATTCTCCGTGACTCCAATTATCACAATGTTTCATAACATTTGTCATCACAGTGGTCCATGTCCTCGTCATCACAAGGCTCTGTGACATTTGTAACCACAATGCTCCATGAACTTTTCATCACAATTCTTTGTGACCATTGTCATCACAATGCTCCATGTCTTTGTCAGAACAATGCTCCATGACCATTGTCATCACAAAGTGCCACGCGCATTTCATCACAACGGTCCACAACCTTGTCATTGCAATGCTGCATAAACCTTGTAATCACAATGGTCCATGCACTTCTCATCAAAATGCTCTCTCACCAGGGATATCACAATGTTCCATCACTAGGCATCAAAATACTCCCTCACCTCTGTAATCACAATGATCTATGACCCTGTCATCACAATGCTACATCCCCTTATCATCAATATGTTCCATGACCCCTGACATCTCAATGTTCTATAACGCCTCTCATCAAAATGCTCCATGACCCTTTTCATCCCAAAGGTCCAAGACCGCTGACATCACAATGTTCTATAACCACTGCCATCAATGTGTTCCATTACAATTTTTATCAAATTGCTGCATGACCCGGTCATCAAAATGCTCCCTGCCCTTCTCATCACAATGCACCTTGCTCTTGTTATCAAAATGCTCCATGACTTGTCATCACAAACCTCCATGACCCTTGGCATCACAATGCTCCATGTCATTGTCATCACAATGCTCCATGAACCCTCTCATCACATGGCTCCATGCCCTTGTCATCACAAAGCTCCATGACACTTGTCATCACAATGATTGATGCCCTCCTCATCACAGTGCTCCATGCCTTTGTCATTACAATCCTGCATGACCCATGTTTCACAGTGTTCTGTGCCCTTGTCATCACAATGCTCCGTTACCCCAGTCATAACAATGCTCCATGACCCCTGCCATCACGATGTTCCATGGCCTTGTCATCACAAAGCTCCATGACACTTCTCATCACAATGCTCCTAGAACCCTGTAATCACAATGCTCAATGCCACTATTCATTTCAATGCTCCATGAACCCTTTCATCACAATGCACCATGCCCATCATCATAATGCTTCAGTCTATTGTCATCACAATGAAAACAGTATTCTCCATGACCTCTGTCATCATAATGCTCCAAACCCTTGTGATCACAATGTTCCATAACACTTATCATCACAACACCCCATGACGCTCATCATCACAATTATCCATGGTATTCTCATCACAATGCTCCATGATCTTTGTCATCACATTGCTCAATACACTTGTCATCACAATGCTCCCTGACACTTGTCATCAGTATGCTCCTTGAACCCTGTCATGACAAGGCTCCATGCCATTTTCATCACAATGATCCATGCCGTCTTCATCACAATGCTCCAAGATCCCTTTAATCACAATGCTCGTTGCCCTTGTCATCACAAAATTCAACGACACATGTCATCAGCATGCTCCATGGCTTTCTCATCACAATGCTCCATGCCCTCGTCATCACAATGCACAAAGACACCTGTAATCACAATGCTCCATGCCCCTTTTCATCAGAATGCTCCATGAGACTTGTCATCACAAGTCTCCATGGTTTTCTCATCACAGTGCTCCAGGACCTTGTCATCAACATGCTCCAATCCCTTGTCATCACAGTGCTCCATGACACCTGTCATCACAATGATCCATGAACATTTTCAGCCCAATGCTCCACGACATACTCATCACAATGCTCCATGGCCAATATCATCACAATCCTCCATGACCACTGTCATCACAACACTCCATGACACCTGACAACACAATGATTCGGGACTCTTGTCATCACAATGCTCCATTCCCTAGTCATCACAATGCTCCATGACCCCTGTCATCACAACACTCCATGAACATTTTCAGCCCAGTGCTCCATGACCCTTGTCATCACAATGATCCATGCCCTTGTCATCCCAGTGTTCCATGACACCTGTATTCACAATTATCCGTGACGCTTGTCATCACAGTGAGCCATGACACGTCATCACAATGCTCCATGCCTTTGTCAGCAAAATGCTACATGACCTTGTCATTACAATGCTCTATGTGCTTGTCATCACAATACTCCATTTCCATTGTCATCACAATCCTCCATGAACCTTGGGATCTCATTGCTTCATGCCCTTGTCATCACAATGCTACATGCTCCTTGAAATAAAATGATCCATGACCTCTGTCATCACAATGCTCCAAACCCTTGTGATCGCAATGTTCCATAACACTTGTCTTCACAATGCTCCATGATGCCTGTCATCACAATACTCCATGCCCTTTTCATCACAATGCTCCATGAACTTTTTATCACCATGCTCCATGACCCCTGTCATCACAATGCTCCGTGACTCCAGTCATCACAGTGCTTCATTACCTTTGTCATCACAATGGTCCATGCCCTCGTCATCAACAGTCTCTGTGACATTTTTAACCACAATGCTCCATGAACTTTTCATCACAATGCTCTTTGACCCTTGTCATCATAATGCTCTATGCCTCTCTCAGCACAATGCTCCATGACCCTTGTCATCACAATGCTCCATGTGCTTGTCAGCACAATGTTCCATGACACATGTCATCACAATTCACCATGCGCTTATCATCACAGTGCTCCACAATCTTGTCATCACAATGCTCCATAAAATTTGTCATCACAATGCTCCATGCACTTCTCATCAAAATGCTCTCTCAACACTGCTATCACAATGCTACATCACTATTTGTCACAATACTCCCTCACCCCTCTCATCACAATGTTCCATGACTCCTGTCATCACAATGCTACATGGACTTATCATCACAATGTTCGATGACCCATGACATCACAATGTTCCATAACACCTGTCATCAAAATGTTCCATGACACTTTTCATCAAATTGCTCCATGATCCTGTCATCACAATGCTCCCTGCCCTCCTCATCACAATGCACAACGTCCTTGCCATCAAAATGCTCCATGACCATTGTCATCACAAATATCCATGACCCTTGGCATCACAATGTTCAATGTCATTGTCATCACAATGCTCCATGAACGCTCTCATCACATTGTTCCATGCCCTTGACTTCACATAGCTCCATGACACATGTCATCACAATGCTCCATGCCCTTGCCATCACAGTGCTCCATTATCCCTGTCATAACAATGCTCCATGACCCCTGCCATCATGATGTTCCATGGCCTTGTCATCACAAGGCTCCGTGACCCTTCTCATCAAAATGCTCCAAGTCCCCTCTAATCACAATGCTCCATGCCCATTTTCATCTCAATGATCCATGAACCCTGTCATCACAATGCACCATGCCCATCATCATAATGCTTCAGCCTATTGTCATCACAATGAAATCAAAATGCTCCATGACCTCTGTCATAACAATGCTCCAAACCCTTGTGATCACAATATTCCATATCAGTTGTCATCACAGTGCCCCATGACGCCCGTCATCACTATTATCCATGGTCTTCTCATCACAATGCTCCATGACCTTCGTCATCACAATGCTCAATACACTTGTCATCAAACTGCTCCCTGACCCTTGTTGTCTGTATGCTCCTTTTACCCTGTCATGACAAGGCTCCATGCCTTTTTCATCACAATGATCCATGCCCTTTTCATCACAATGCTCCAAGACCCATGTAATCACGATGCTCCATGCACTTGTCATCACAAAGCTCAATGATGCATGCCATCAGAATGCTCCTTGGACTTCTCCTCACAATGCTCCATGCCCTTGTCATCACAAAGTTCAAAGACCCCTGTAATCACAATGCTCCATACCCTTTTTAATCAGTATGCTCCATGAGACTTGTCATCACATGGCTCCATGGTTTTGTCATCATAATGCTCCAAGCCCTAGTCATCACAATGCTCCATTATATTTGTCATCACAATCCTCCATTGCATTTGGCATCACAATGCTCCCTGCCATTGTCATCTCAATGGACCATGCCATATGTCATCCCAAAGCTCCATGACGCCTGTATTCACAGTGCTCCGTGATGCTTGTCATCACAGTGCTCCATGACACCTGTCATCAAAATGATCCATGCCCTTGTCATCCCAATGCTCCAAGACCACTGTATTCACAATGCTCCGTGATGCTTGTCATCACAGTGCTCCATTACACCAGTCATCACAATCCTCTATGCCTTTTTCAGCAAAATGCTACATGACCTTGTCATTACAATGCTCTATGTGCTTGTCATCACAATACTCCATTTCCATTGTCATCACTATCCTCCATGAACCTTGGGATCACATTGCTTCACGCCCTTGTCATCACAATGCTCCATGCTCCTTGAAATCAAAATGATCAATGACCTCTGTCATCGCAATGCTCCAAACCCTTGTGATCACAATGTTCCATAACACTTGTCATCACAATGCTCCATGATGCCTATCATCACAATACTCGATGGTCTTTTCATCACAATGCTCCATGACCTTTGTCATCACAATTCTCAATACAATTGTCATCACAATGCTCCCTGACACTTGTCGTCAGAATGCTCCTTGAACCCTGTCACGAAAAGGCTCCATGCCTTTTTCATCACATTGCCCCATGCCGTTTTCATCACAATGCTACATGCAATTTTCATCAAAATACTCCACAAGCTTGTCATTAGAATGCTCCATGACCCTTGTCATCACAAATCTCCATGCACTTGTCAGCACAATGCTCCCTGACCCTTGTCATCACAATGCTCCAAGCCATTGTCATCACAATGCTCCATTACCTTTGTCATCAGAATCCTCCATGACACTTGGCATCACAATGTTCCATGCCATTTTCATCACAATGGGACATTACATATATCATCACAATGCTCCCTGACACTTCTCTTCACAATACTGCATGACATGGTCATCACAATGCTCCATGCCCTTGTCATCACAATGCACGATTCCAACAGTCATAGCAACAATCCCTGAAACTTATTAGACTAAAGTTCCATGCCCTTGTCATCACAATGCTCCATGCCCTTGTCATCACAATGTGCCATTCCAAATGTAATCGCAATAATCCATGAAACATATTAGACCAATGCTCCATGCCCTTGTCATCACAATGCTCCATGCCCTTGTTATCACAGTGTTCCATGACCCCTGTCATCACCATGCTCCGTGACTCCAGTCATCACAATGCTTCATGACCTTTGTTATCACAATGGTCCATTACCTCATCATCAACAGTCTCTGTGACCTTTTTAACCACAATGCTCCATGAACTTTTCATCACAATGCTCTTTGACCCTTGTCATCACAATGATCTACGCCTTTCTCAGCACAATGCTCCATGCGCTTGTCATCACAATGCCCCATGACCCTGTCATCACAATGCTCCGTGACTCCAGTCATCACAATGCTTCATAACATTTGTCATCACAGTGGTCCATGTCCGTGTCATCACAAGGCGTTGTGACATTTTTAACCTCAATGCTTCATGAACTTTTCATCACAATGCTCCGTGACCCTTGTCATCACAGTGCTCCATGCCTTTGTCAGGAAAAAGCTCCATGACCCTTGTCATCACAATGTGCCACGCGCTTTTTATCCCAATGGTCCACAGATTTGTCATCACAATGCTCCATAAAACTTGTAATCACAATGCTCCATGCCCTTCAAATCACAATGCTCCATTACCCCTGTCATAACAATGCTCCATGACCCCTGCCATCACAATGCTCCAAGACCCCTGTAATCACAATGCTCCATGCCCTTGTCATCACAAAGCACCATGACAAATGTCATCAGAATGGTCCATGTCCTTCTCATCCAAATGCTCCATGCCCTTGTCATCACAATGCTCCAAAACCCCTGTAATCAAAAGGCTCCATGCCACTTTTCATCTCAATGCTCCATGAACCCTGTCATCACAATGCATCATGCCCATCATCATAATGCTTCCGGCGATTGTCAGCACAATGAAATCAAAATTCTCCATGACCTCTGTCATCACAATGCTCCATGACCCCTGTCATCACAATACTCCATGAACATTTTCAGCCCAATCCTCCATGACCCTTGTCATCACAATGATCCATGACCCCTGTATTCAGAATGCTCCGTGACACATGTCATCACAGTGCTCCATGACACCTGTCATCACAGTGCACCATGCCTTTGTCTGCAGAATTCTCCATGATCTTGTCAATACAATGCTCTATGTACTTGTCATCACAATGCTACAAGACCTCTGTCATCACAATGCTCCATGCCCCTTTTCATCTCAATGCTCCATGAACCCTGTCATCAGAATGCACCATGACCATCATCATAATGCTTCAGGCTATTGTCATCACAATGAAATCAATATTCTCCATGACCTCTGTCATCAAAATGCTCCAAACCCTTGTGATCACAATGTTCCATAACACTTATCATCACAATACACCATGACGCTCATCATCACAATTATCCATGGTCTTCTCATCACAATGCTCCATGACCTTTGTCTTCAGTATGCTCCATTAACCCTGTCATGACAAGTCTCCATGACATTTTCATCACAATGATCCGTGCCCTTTTCATCACAATGCTCCAAGACACCTGTAATCACAATGCTCCAAGCCCTTGTCATCACAAAGCTCCATCACCCATGTCATCAGAATGCTGCATGGCCGTCTCTGACAATGCTCCATGCCCTTGTCATCACAATGCTCCAGGACCACTGTAATCACAATGATCCATGCCACTTTTCATCAGAATGCTCCATGAAACTTGTCATCACAAGCCTCCAAGGACTTCTCATCACAATGCTACATGACCTTGTCATCACCATGCTCCATTCCCTTGTCATCACAATGCTCCATGACCATTGTCATCACAATACTCCATGAATATTATCAGCACAATGCTCCATAACCTTCTCATCACAATGCTCCATGACCAATATCATCACAATGCACCATGACAACTGTCATCACAACACTCCATGACACCTGACAACACAATGATCCGGGACTCTTGTCATCAATATGCTCCATTCCCTAGTCATCACAATGCTGCATGAACCCTGTCATCACAATGCTCCATGCACTTGTCATCCCAATGATCCATGACCCCTGTATTGAAAATGCTCCGTGACAATTTTGTCACAGTTCTCCATGACACCTGTCATCACAATGCTCCATGCCTTTGTCAGGAAAATTCTACATGACCTTGTCATTACAATGCTCAATGCGTTTGTCACCACAGTGCTCCAAGACCACTGTAATCACAATGTTACATGCCCCTTTTCATCTCAATGCTCCATGAACTCTGTCATCACAATGCACCATGCCCATCATCATAATGCTTCAGGCTATTATCATAACAATGAAATAAAAATTCTCCATGAACTCTGTCATCGTAATGCTCCAAAGCCTTGTGATCACAATGTTCCATAACACTTATAATCACAACACCCCATGACGATCATCATCACAATTATCCATGGCCTTCTCATCACCATGCTCCATGACTTTTGTCATCACAATTCTCAATACACTTGTCATCACAATGCTCCCTGACACTTGTCGTCAGAATGCTCCTTGAACCCTGTCACGAAAAGGCTCCATGCCTTTTTCATTACATTGCCCCATGCCGTTTTCATCACAATGCTCCATGCCATTATCATCAAAATACTCCACAAGCTTGTCATCAGAATGCTCCATGACCCTTGTCATCACAAATCTCCATGCACTTGTCAGCACAATGCTTGCTGACCCTTGTCATCACAATGCTCCAAGCCATTGTCATAACAATGCTCCATTACCTTTGTCATCAGAATGTTTCATGAAACTTGGCATCACAATGCTCCATGCCATTTTCTTCACAATGGGCCATTACATATATCATCACAATGCTCCCTGACACTTCTCTTCACAATACTGCATGAACTGGTCATCACAATGCTCCATGCCCTTGTCATCACAATGCGCCATTCCAAATGTCATCGCAATAATCCATGAAACATATTAGACCAATGCTCCATGCCCTTGTCATCACAATGCTCCATGCCCTTGTTATCACAATGCTCCATGACCCCTGTCATCACCATGCTCCGTGACTCCAGTCATCACAGTGCTTCATGACCTTTGTCATCACAATGGTCCATTACCTCATCATCAACAGTCTCTGTGACCTTTTTAACCACAATGCTCCATGAACTTTTCATCACAATGCTCTTTGACCCTTGTCATCACAATGATCTACGCCTTTCTCAGCACAATGCTCCATGCCCTTGTCATCACAATGCTCCATGACCCTGTCATCACAATGCTCCGTGACTCCAGTCATCACAATGCTTCATAACATTTGTCATCACAATGGTCCATGTCCGTGTCATCACAAGGCTTTGTGACATTTTTAACCTCAATGCTTCATGAACTTTTCATCTCAATGCTCCGTGACCCTTGTCATCACAGTGCTCCATGCCTTTGTCAGAAAAATGCTCCATGACCCTTGTCATCACAATGTGCCACGCGCTTTTTATCCCAATGGTCCACAGATTTGTCATCACAATGCTCCATAAAACTTGTAATCACAATGCTCCATGCCCTTCAAATCACAATGCTCCATTACCCCTGTCATAACAATGCTCCATGACCCCTGCCATCACAATGTTCCACGGACTTGTCATCACAAAGCTCCATGACCCTTGCCATTACAATGCTCCAAGACCCCTGTAATCACAATGCTCCATGCCCTTGTCATCACAAAGCACCATGACAAATGTCATCAGAATGGTCCATGTCCTTCTCATCCAAATGCTCCATGCCCTTGTCATCACAATGCTCCAAGACCCCTGTAATCAAAAGGCTCCATGCCACATTTCATCTCAATGCTCCATGAACCCTGTCATCACAATGCATCATGCCCATCATCATAATGCTTCCGGCTATTGTCAGCACAATGAAATCAAAATTCTCCATGACCTCTGTCATCACAATGCTCCATGACACCAGTCTTCACAATACAGCATGACCTATTTATCACAATGCTCCATGCCCTTGTCACCACAATGCACCATTCCAACAGTCATCACAATAATCCATGAAAATTATGAGACCAATGATACATGCCCTTGTCATCACAATGCTCCATGCCCCTTTTCATCGCAATGCTCCATGACCCCTGTCATCAAAGTGCTCCGTGACTCCAGTCATCACAATGCTTCATGACCTTTGTCATCACAATGGTCCATGCCCTCGTCATCAACAGTCTCTGTGACCTTTTTAACCACAATGCTCCATGAACTTTTCATCACAATTCACTTTGACCCTTGTCATCACAATGCTCTATGCCTTTCTCAGCACAATGCTCCATGACCCTTTTCCTCACAATGCTCCATGACACATGTCATCACAATGCACCATGCGCTTGTCATCACAGTGCTCCTCAATCTTGTCATCACAGTGCTCCACAATCTTGTCATCACAATGCTCCATAAACCTTGTCATCACAATGCTCCATTCACTTCTCATCAAAGTGCTTTCTCACCACTGATATCACAATGTTACTTCACTATTCGACACAATACTCCCTCACCTCTGTCATCACAATGTTCCATGACTCCTGTCATCACAATGCTACATGCACTTATCATCACAATGTTCGATGACCCATGACATCACAATGTTCCATAACCCCTGTCATCAAAATGTTCCTTGACACTTTTCATCAAATTTCTCCGTGACCACGTCATCACAATGCTCCCTGCACTTCTCATTACAATGCACAACGCCCTTGTCATCAAAATGTTCCATGACCTTTGTCATCACAAATATCCATGACCCTTGGCATCACATTGCTCCATGCCCTTGTCATCACTAAGCTCCATGACACATGTCATCAGAATGCTCCATGGCCTTCTCATCACAATGCTCCATGACCTTTGTCATCACAATGCTCAATACACTTGTCATCAATATGCTCCATGACACTTGTTTTCTGTATGCTCCTTGAACCCTGTCATGGCAAGGCTCCATGCATTTTTCATCACAAAATTCCATGCCCTTTTCATCACAATGCTACAAGACCTCTGTAATCACAATGCTCCATGCGCTTGTCATCACAAAGCTCAATGACGCATGTCCTCAGAATGCTCCTTGGCCTTCTCTTCACAATGATCCATGCCCTTGTCATCACAATGTTCCAAGACCCCTGTAATCACAATGGTCCATGCCCCTTTTGATCAGTATGCTATATGAGATTGTCATCACAAGGCTCCATGGATTTCTCATCACAATACTCCAGGAACTTGTCATCACAATGCTTCACGACCTTGTCATGAAAATTCTCAATGGCCCTTGTCATCATAGTGCTCCAAACCCTAGTCATCACAATGCTCCATTTTATTTGTCATCCCAATCCTCCATTACATTTGGCATCACAATGCTCAATGCCATTATCATCGCAATGGACCATGACATATGTCATCACAATGCTCCCTGACACCTGTCTTCACAATACTACATGACCTTCTCATCACCATGATCCATAACCTTGTCATCACAATTCACCATGTCCACTGTCTTCACAATAATCTATGAAACTTGTCAGACCAATGCTCCATGCCCCTGTCATCACAATGCTCCATGCCCATGTCATCACAATGCTCCATGACCCCTATCATCACAGTGCTCCGTGACTCCAGTCATCACAATGCTTCATAATGTTTGTCATCAAAACGGTCCTTGCCCGTGTCATCACAAGGCTCTGTGACCTTTGTAACCAAAATGCTCCATGAAATTTTCATCACAATGCTCCATGACCCTTGTTATCACAATGCTCCATGCCTTTGTCAGAACAATGCTCCATGACCCTTGTCATCACAATGTGCCACGTGCTTTTCATCACATCGGTCCACAACCTTGTCATCGCTATGCTTCATAAACCTTGTAATCCCAATGCTCCATGCACTTCTCATCCAAATGCTCTCTCACAAGAGATATCACAATGTTCCATCACTAGTCATCACAATACTCCCTCACCCCTGTAATCATAATTTTCCATGACCCCTGTCATCACAGTGCTATATACCCTTATCATCACAATGTTCCATGATCCCCGACATCACAATGTTCCATAACCCCTGTCATCAAAATGCTCCATGACCCTTTTCATCGCAAAGCTCCATGACCCCTGATATCACAATTTTCTCTAACCCCTGCCCTCAAAATATTCCATTATATTTTAATCAAATTGCTGCATGAACCTGTAATCAAAATGCTCCCTGCCCTTCTCATCACAATGCACCACACCATTGTCATCGAAAAGCTCCCTGTTATTTGTCATCACAAATTTTCATGACCCTTGGCATCACAATGCTCCATGTCATTGTCAACACAATGCTCCATGAACCCTCTCATCACATTGCTCCATGCCCTTGTCATCACAAAGCTCCATGACACTTGTCATCACAATGCTCGATGCCCTTCTCATCGCAATGCTCCATGTCCTGGTCATTACAATCCTCCATGAACCATGTATCACAGTGTTCCGTGCCCTTGTCATCCCAATGCTCCATGCCCACTCTCATTACAATAATCCATGAAATATTTTAGACAAAAGCTCAATGCCCTTCTCATCACAATGCTCCATGACCTCTGTCATAACAATGCTCCATGACACCTGCCATCACATTGTTCAACGGCATGTCATCACAAGGCTCCATGATCCTTGTCATCACAATTCCCCAAAACCCCTGTAATCACAATGCTCCATGCCCTTGTCATCACAGTGCTCCATGATTTATGTCATCAGAATTTTCCATGGCCTTCTCATCACCATGCTCCATGCCCTAGTCATCACAATGCTCCAGGACCCCGGTAATCACAATGCTCCATTCCCCTTTTCATCTCAATGCTCCATGAACCCAGTCATCACAATGCACCATGCCCATCATCATAATGTTTCATGCTATTGTCATCACAATGAAATCTAAATTCTCCATGACATCTGTCATCATAATGCTCCAAACCCTTGTGGTCACAATGTTCCATAAGACATATCATCACAACACCCCATGACGCTCACCATCACAATTATCCATGGTCTTCTCATCACAATGCTCTATGACCTTTGTCATCAAATGCTCAATACACTTTTCATCACAATGCTACCTGACACTTGTCGTAAGTATGCTTCTTGAACACTGTCATGACAAGGCTCAATGCCTTTTTCTTCACAATGATACATGCCCTTTTCATCACAATGCATCAAGACACCTGTAATCACAATGCTCCACGACCTACTCATCACAATTCTCCATGGCCAATATCATCACAATGCTCCATGACCACTGTCATCTCAACACTCCATGACACCTGACAACACAATGATCCGGAAATCTTGACATCAAAATGCTCCATTCCGAAGTCAGCACAATGCTCCATGACCCCTGTCATCACAATACTCCATGAACATTTTCAGCCCAATGCTCCATGACACTTGTCATCACATTGAACCATGCCCTTGTCATCCCAATGCTCCATAACCACTGTATTCACAATGCTCCGTGACGCTTGTCATCACAGTGCTCCATGATACCTCTCATCACAATGCTTCATGCCTTTGTCAGCAAATGCTACATAACCTTGTCATTACAATGCTCTATGCGCTTGTCATCACAATACTCCATTACAATTGTCATCACAATCCTCCATGAAACTTGGGATCACATTGCTTCATACCCTTGTCATCACAATGCTCCATGCTCCTTGAAATCAAAATGATCCATGACCTCTGTCATCACAATGCTCCATGCTCCTTGAAATCAAAATGATCCATGACCTCTGTCATCACAATGCTCCAAACCCTTGTCATCACGAAGTTCCATAACACTTGTCATCACAACGCTCCATGATGCCTGTCTTCACAATACTCCACGGCCTTTTCATCACAATGCTCCATAACCTTTGTCATCACAATTCTAATACACTTGTCATTACAATGCTTCCTAAACTTGCCGTCAGAATGCTCCTTGAAACCTGTCACGAAAAGGCTCCATGCTTTTCTCATCACAATGCCCCATGCCGTTTTCATCACAATGCTCCATGCCATTGTCATCAAAATACTCCACAAGATTGTCATCAGAATGTTCCATGACCTTTTTCATCACAATTATCCATGCACTTGTCAGCACAATGCTCCCTGAACCTTGTCATCACAATACTCCAAGCCATTGTCATCACAATGCTAAATTACTTTTGACATCACAATGCTCCGTGACTCCAGTCATCACAATGCTTCATAACGTTTGTCATCACAACGGTCCATGCCCGCGTCATCACAAGGCTCTGTGACTTTTGTAACCACAATTCTCCATGCACTTTTCATCACAATGCTCCGTGACACTTGTCATCACAATGCTCCATGCCTTTGTCAGAACAATGTTCCCTGACCCTTGTCATCACAATGTGCCATGCGCTTTTCATCACAATGATCCACAACATTGTCATCGATATGCTCCATAAACCTTGTAATCACAATGGTCCATGCACTTCTCATCCAAATGCTCCCTCACCTGAGATATCACAAATTTCCATCACTAGTCTTCAAATTCCTCCCTCAACCCTGTAATCACAATGTTCCATGACCCGTGACATCACAATATTCCATAACCACTGTCATCACAATGCTCCATGACACATTTCATCCCAAAGCTCCATGACCCATGGCATCACAATGTTTTGTAATCCCTGTCGTCAAAATGTTACATGACACTTTTCATCAAATTGCAGCATGAACCTGTCATCAAAATGCTCCCTTTCCTTCTCATCACAATGCACCACACGCTTGTCATCAAAATGCTCCATGACCGTTGTCATCACAAATCTCCATGACCCTTGGCATCACAATGCTCCATGTCATTGTCATCATGATGCTCCCTGAACGCTCTCATCCCATTGCTCCATGCCCTTGTCATCACAATGGTCTATGACACTTGTCATCACAATGCTCGATGCCCTTCTCATCAAAATGCTCCATGCCATTTTAATCACAATCCTCCAAGACCCATGTATCACAGTGTTCCGTGCCCTTGTCATCACAGTGCTCCATGCCCACTCTCATCACAATAATCCGTGAATCATTTCAGATCAATGCTCCATGCCCTTCTCATCACAATGCTCCTTTACCTCTGTCATAACTACGCTCCATGACACCTGCCATCACAATGTTCCACGGCCTTGTCATCACAAGGCTCCATGACACTTGTCATCACAATGATCCACGACCCATCTAATCAAAATGCTCCATGCCCTTGTCATCAAAAAGCTACATGACGCATGTCATCAGAATGTTCCATGGCCCTGTCATCAAAATTCTCCATGCCCTTGTCATCAAAATGCTCCAAGACCCTTGTAATCAAAATGCTCCATGCGTCTTTTCATCTCAATGCTGCATGAAACCTGTCATCACAATGGACCATGCCCATCATCATAATGCTTCAGGCTATTGTCATCACAATGAAATCAAAATGCTCCATGACTTCTGTCATCACAATGCTCCAAACCCTGGTGATCACAATGTTCCATAACACTTATCATCACAACACCCCTTGACGCTCATCATCACAATTATCCATGGTCTTCTCATCACAATGCTCCATGACCTTTGTCATCACAATGCTTAATACACTTGTTATCACAATGCTCCCTGACACTTGTCATCAGTATGCTCCATTAACCCTGTCATGACACGTCTCCATGCCTTTTTCATCACAATGATCCATGCCATTTTAATCACAATGCTCCAAGACACCTGTAATCACAATGCTCCATGCCCTTGTCATCATAAAGCTCAATGATGCATGTCATCAGAATGCTCCATGGCCTTCTCATCACAATGCTCCATGCCCTTGTCATCACAATGCTCCAAGACCCCTGTAATCACAATGCTCCATGTCCCTTTTCATCAGAATGCTCCATGAGACATGTCATCACAAGTTTCCATTGTCTTCTCATCAAAGTGCTCCAGGAACTTGTCATCAAAATGCTCCATGATCCCTGTCATCACAATACTCCATGAATATTTTCAGCCCAATGCTCCATGACCTTCTCATCAAAATGCTCCATGACCCCTGTCATCACAATACTCCATGAACATTTTCAGCCCAATGCTCCATGACCCTTGTCATCACAATGATCCATGCCCATGTCATCCCAATGCTCCATGAACCCTGTATTCACAATGCTCCGTGACGCTTGTCATCACAGTGTGCCATGACACCTTTCATCACAATGCTCCATGCCTTTGTCAGCAAAATGCTACATGACTTTTCCATTACAATGCTCTATGCGCTTGTCATCACAGTACTCCATTTCTATTGTCATCACAATCCTCCATGAACCTTGGGATCACATTGCTTCATGCCCTTGTCATCACAATGCTCCATGCTCCTTGAAATCTAAATGATCCATGACCTCTGTCATCACAATGCTCCAAACCCTTGTGATCACAATGTTCCATAGCACTTGTCATCACAACGCTCTAAGATGCCTGTCATCACATTACTCCATGCCTATTTCATCACAATGCTCCATGACCTTTGTCATCACAATTCTCAATACACTTGTCATCACAATGCTCCCTGACACTTGTCATCAGAATGCTCCTTGAACTCTTTCACGAAAATGCTCCATGCCTTTTTCATCACAATGCCCATGCCGTTTTCATCACAATGATCCATGCCATTGTCATCAAAATACTCCACAAACTTGTCATCAGAATGCTCCATGACGCTTGTCATCACAATTCTCCATGCACTTGTCAGCCCAATGCTCCCTGACCCTTGTCATCACAATGCTCCAAGCCATTGTCATCACAATGCTCCACTTCCATTGTCATCAGAATCCTCCATGACACTTGGTATCACAATGATCCATGCCATTGTCATCACAATGGGCCATTACATATGTCATCACTATGCTCCCTGACACCTGTCTTCACAATACTGCATGACCTGGTCATCACAATGCTCCATGCCCTTGTCATCACAATGCGCCATTCCAACTGTCATCGCAATAATCCATGAAACTTATTAGACCAATGTTCCCTGCCCTTGTCATCACAATGCTCCATGCCCTTGTTATCACAATGCTCCATGACTCCTGTCATCACAATTCTCCATGAATCGATTCATCACAATGGTTCATGACCTTTGTCATCACAATGGTCCATGCCCTCGTCATCCACAGTCTCTGTGACATATTTAACCACAATGCTCCATGAAATTTTCATCACAGTGCTCTTTGACCCTTGTCATCACAATGCTCTATGCCTTCCTCAGCACAATGCTCCATGACCCTTGTCATCACAATGCTCCATGCGCTTGTCAGCACAATGCACCATGACCCATGTCATCACAATGCACCCTGCACTTGTCATCACAGTGCTCCACAATCTTGTCACCACAATGCTCCATAAAAGTTGTCATCACAATTCTCCATGCACTTCTCATCAAAATGCTCTCTCACCACAGATATCACAATGTTACATCACTATTCATCACAATACTCCCTCACCACTGTCATCACAATGTTCCATGCCTCCTGTCTTTGCAATGCTACATACAATTATCATCACAAAGTTCGATGACCACTAACATCACAATGTTCCATAACCCCTGTCAACAAAATATTCCATGACGCTTTTCATCAAATTGCTCTATGACCCTGTCATCACACTGCTCCCTGCCCTTCTCATCACATTGCACCACCCCTTGTCATCAAATTGATCCATGACCTTTGTCATCACAAAGCTCCATGACACTTGGCATCCCAAAGCTCCATGCCATTGTCATCACAATGCTCCATGAACCCTCTAATCACAATGCTCCATGCCCCTTTGCATCTCAATGCTTCATGAACCATGTCATCAAAATGCACCATGCCCATCATCATAATGCTTCAGGCTCTTGTCATCACTATGAAATAAAAATATTCGATCATCTGTCTCATCACAATGCTCCAAATCCTTGTGATCACAATGTTCTATAACACTTATCATCACAACGCCCCATGACGCTCATCATCACAATTATCCATGGTCTTCTCATCACAGTGCTCCATGACCATTGTCATCACAATGCTCTATAAACTTGTCATCACAATGCTCCCTGACACTTGTCATCAGTATGCTCCTGGAACCCTGTCATGACAAGGCTCCATACCATTTTCATAACAATGATCCATGCCAATTTCATCACAATGCTCCAAGACACCAGTAATCACAGTGCTCCATGCCCTTGTCATCACAATGCTCCAAGACCCCTGTAATCACAATACTCCATGCCCCTTTTTATCAGAATGCTCCATGAGACTTGTTATTACAAGGCTCCATGGTCTTCTCATCACAATGCTCCAGGTACTTTTCATCACAGTGCTCCATTCCCTTGTCATCACAATGCTCCATGACCCCTGTCCTCACAATACTTCCTGAACATTTTCCGTCCAATTCTCCAGGAACTTCTCATCACAATGCTTCCTGATCCCTATCATCACAATGCTCCATGACCACTGTCATCACAACGCTCCATGACCCCTGACAACACAGTGATCCGGGACTCTTGTCATCACAATGCACCATTCCCTAGTCATCACAATGTTCCATGAACATTTTCAGCCCAATGCTCCAAGACACTTGTCATCACAATGATCCATGGCCTTGCCATCCCTATGCTCCATGACCCCTGTAATCACAATGATCCGTGATGCTTCTCATCACAGTGCTCCATGACCCTTATCATCACAATGCTCCATGCCTGTGTCAGCAAAATGCTACATGACCTTATCATCACAATGCTCAATTTGCTTGTCATTACAATACTCCCTTACCATTGTCATCACAATCCTCCATGAACCTTGGGATCACATTGCTTCATGCCCTTGTCATCCCAATGCTCCATGCTCCTTGAAAACAAAATTATCCATGACTACTATCATCACAATGCTCCAAACCCTTGTGATCACAATGTTCCATAGCACTTGTCATCACTACGCTCCATGATGCCTGTCATCACAATACTCCATGCCCTTTTCATCAAAATGCTCCATGATCTTTTTCATCACCATTCTCAATACACTTGTCATCACAATGTTCCCTGACACTTGTCGTCAGTATGCTCCTTGAAACCTGTCATGAAATGGCTTCATGCCTTTTTTATCACAATGCTCCATGCCCTTTTCATCACAATGCTCCATGCCATTGTCATCACAATACTGCACAAGCTTGTCATCAGAATGCTCCATGACACTTGTCATCACAATGCTCCATGGCCACTGTCATCACAATGTTCCATACCCCTTGTCATTACTGTGCTCCATGACGCTCGTCATCACAATTATCCATGGTGTTCTCATCACAATGCTCCACGCCCTTGTCATCAAAATGCTCCATGACCCTTGTCATCACAATGCTCCATGGCCACTCTCATCACAATGCTCCATTCCCCTTGTTATTACAGTGCTCCATGACGCTCGTCATCACAATTATCCATGGTCTTCTCATCACAAAGCTCCACGGTCTTGCCGTCACCATGCTCCATGCCCTGGTCATCACAATGCTCCATGTCCCCTGTCATCACAATTCTCCTCGTTCTTGGCATCACTATGCTCCATGACACTTCTCATCACCGTGTTACATGATTTGTCATCACAATTCTGTATGCACTTTTCATCGCAATGCTCCATCACCCCGTCATAGGAAGCTCCATGTGCTTCTCATCACAATGCTTCATGAACTTGTCATCAAAATTCTCAATGGCCCTTGTCATCAGAATGCTCCATGTCCTTGTCATCACAATGTTCCATGTCCATTGTCATCACAATGCTCCAAGCCCTTGCCATCAAAATGCTCCATTACATTTGTCATCACAATACTCCATGACACTTGGCATCACAATATTCCATTCCATTGTCATCGCAATGGACCATGACAAATGTCATCACAATGCTCCCTGAGACCTGTCTTCAAAATACTCCATGAGCTTCTCATCACAATGCTCCATGCCTTTGTCATCACATTGCACCATGCCCACTGTCATCACAATAATCCATGAAACATGTCAGGCCAATGCTCCATGCCCCTGTCATCACAATGCTCATTGCCTTTTCATCACAAAGCTCTATGACCCCTGTCATCACAATGCTCCGTGACTCCAGTCATCACAATGCTTCATGACCTTTGTCATCACAATGGTCCATGCCCTCGTCATCACAAGGCTCTGTGACCTTTGTCACCAAAATGCTCCATGAAATTTTCATCACAATGCTCGGTGACCCTTGTCATCACATTGCTCTATGCCTTTGTCAGCACAGTGCTCCATGACCCATGTCATCACAATGCACCATGTGCTTGTCATCACAGTGCTCCACAATCTTGTCATCACAATGCTCCATAAAACTTGTCATCACAATGCTCCATGCACTTCTTATCAAAATGCTCTCTCACGAATGATATCAAAATGTTCCCTCACTAGTCATCACAATACACCCACTCCCCTGTCATCACAATGGTCCAAAACACCGTCATGAAAAAGTTCCATGACTCCTGACATCACAATGTTCCATAAGCCGTCATCAAAATGTTCCATGACACTTTTCATCAAATTGCTCCATGACCCTTTCATCACAGTGCTCCCTGCCCATCACAAGAGAATGCACCACACCCTTGTCATCAAAAGGCTACATGACCTTTGTCATCACAAAACTCCATGACCCTTGGCATCACAATGCTCCATGCCATTGTCATCACAATGCTCCAAAAACCTCTCATCACATTGTTCCAAGCCCTTGTCATCACAGGATCCATGATGCTTTTCATCACAATGCTCGATGCCATTCTTCTCACAATGCTCCATGCGCTTCTCATTACAATCCTCCATGAACCATGTATCACAGTGTTCCGTGCCATTGTTATCACAATGCTCCTTGCCCCCTCTCATCACAATAATCCATGAAACATTTCAGACCAATGTTCCATGCCCTTTTCATCACAATGATCCAAGATTCCTGTAATCATAATGCTCCATGCCCCTTTTCATCTCAATGCTCCATGAACGCTGTCATCACAATGCACCAAATGCGCATCATCATAATGCTTCATGCTATTGTCATCACAATGAAATCAAAATGCTCTATGACCTCTGTCATCACAATGCTCCAAATCCTTGTGATCACAATATTCCATAACACCTATCATCACAACGCCCCATAACGCTCGTCATCACAAGTATCCATGGTCTTCTAATCACAATGCTCCATGACATTTGTCATCACAGTGCTCAATACCCTTGTCATCACAATGGTCCCTGACACTTGTCATCAGTATGCTCCTTGAACCCTGTCATGACAAGGCTCCATGCCTTTTTCATCACAATGTTACATGCCCTTTCCCTCACAGTGCTCCAAGACCCCTGTAATCACAATGCTCCATGCCCTTGTCCTCACAAAGCTCCATGATGCATGTCATCAGAACGCTCCATGACATTCTCATCCCATTGTTCACTGCCCTTGTCATCACAATGATCCAAGAGCCCTGTAATCACAATGTTCCATGCCCTTGTCATCACAAAGCTCCATGATGCATGTCATCAGAACGCTCCATGACATTCTCATACCAATGTTCCATGCCCTTGTCATCACAATGCTCCAAGACCCCTGTAATCACAATGCTCCATGACCCTTTTCATCAGAATGCTCCATGAGACTTGTCATCATATGGCTCCATGGTCTTCTCATCACAATGCTCCAGTACCTTGTCATCACAATGCTCCTTGACCGCTGTCATCACAATACTCCATGAACATTTTCAGCCCAATGCTCCATGACGTTCTCATCACAATGCTCCATGACCTCTGTCCTCACAATGCTCCATGACCACTGTCATCACAACGCTCCATGAACCCTGACAACACAATGATCCGGGAATCTTGTCATCAAAATGCTCCATGCCGTTGTCATCCTAATGCTCCATGAACCCTCTAATCACAATGCTCCATGACACTTGTCATCACAGTGCTCCATGAACCTTGTCATCACAATGCCTTTGACAGCAAAATGATACATAATCTTGTCATCACAATGCTCCATGCGCTTGTCATCACAATCCTCCATGACCCTTGGGATCATATTGCTTTATGCCCTTGTCATCTCTATCTTGCCTTTCTGGTTTTTACAGATTTTCGGATGTCCTTTTTGACCGGTGGGAAGTGACAATTCTTTGTAGTGTGGATTTGCATTGCGCGCTTGCTTGATTGGCCAAAAAGGGCCTATGCCTTTTCTCCAGAATATATTCAGGAGAAAATTCATATGCCGTTTTTGGCCAAGTGCATCATTCTCGAAGTTGTGATGCCTTTCCTGTGCTTTAAAGGCGATTCCAATTTACCTCTTGATATATGTTTTGTGCAATTCCGCCTCATTTTCAAGTCCGCTTTGTTGCCTTCCCTCAACAGATTTTTGGAAGAGAGTAGTCCTTTATAACTGCAGGTTTTTGATTTGCTTTGCCCCTGAGCTCCAATTTTGAAATCCCATTTTTGGGAGCTGACCGCAAATCCACAGTTTTGCTTCAGGAACTATAGTGATTACAGGGGTGGCTATACTGGTTCCCTGTGGGTGGCTGAGGCTTTGGTTAATTCTTCTTCCTGACGGGAATTTAGAGTGACATGTGTCCGTCCAAAGGCCTACATCTACTCTCTGATTGGTTCTCCCTCTTCCCTTTCATCCTCTGCACAATTAGCAAACTGTGCGAACCAGGAGGTTATAGGGGATGACTCTCCTAAGTTGGGAGATTGATAGTAAAGTAGTTGGAATGCCAAACTGTAGCACAAGGAGAGGAAAAAGTAGGAGACTTTCAGAAACCTTTCGCCATCACAGGGTGTCCATTCTCTAGGTTTCCCATACATGTTATAACTGTAGTGATATTCCCTTCTACCTGGAAATTTGGGACCCATGGAATGGTGGCATGCATTACTACTTTAAAGGGTCTGCATTTTCTCTCCCAATCTCACCAGTCCTCTCAGTCCCAAGTGTCCAGCCTTATGTCTCACCCAGCTGTCTTTGCAGATAGGGTCATTCTAGGTTTCATCAGAACCCCTGAAGGAATTGTGTAAGAATTTCGCTGTTTTTTGTTTTGTTTTTGAAATTCATTTTTATAATGGGGTTGAGCTGATTTTCACTGACGTGTTTATGCCGGTCTAGACACACTTGATTCCCTTACAGAGGCATATCAGTACATAGGTTTTAAGATACTTACTAATCAGATATATTCCTCTGTGGGGAATAGGGGGTTTGAGTCCCGTTCACTGAGGAAGGTGTAGGTCTTGTCTATTCTGTATTTGGTTTATGGAATGGTACCTGTGCTAATATCAAACTCTGGCTTTATGCATCACCCCACCTCTCCTTTCCCCTTAAGGAGGCATAAGAGTGTTTTCTAAATGTGAGACGCTGCTCTCTTCCCTAATTCAGTTCATGTGTTGTGATGTTGACATTCCCTCTCTAAGTGATATCTTATGATAAGATTCTTTTTCTGTGTGACTAATTTCCCTTAGAATCATCACACCTAAATCCTCTCATTATGCTGCTACTGGCCTTATGACATTGATTTCACGTCTGAGTGATATTCCGTTGTACAAAATTACCACAAGTTCTTTATGCATTTCTCTTTTTCCTGGGATACTTTAGGTGTACCGAAGTTGAGGTTCTTGTATGCAGAGCAGCCCTAAACTTTGGGGTGCCTGTGTCTTGTTGATATTTAGTCTTCCCAAGTTATATGTCCATGAGTTGAAGTCCCCTTTGCTCGGGGGCTTTGTATTTTAGATGTTTTAGGAAACAGCATACACTTCTTCAGAGTAGCTCTTGGATATTTATACCCCACCCATCAGCGTGACTAGTCTCCCTGTTTTCCATGGCCTCTCCTGCATTTTTGATTTGTACACATTTTTGGATGGACTTTCTGAGCAGTGGAAATTGAGACTTCTATATTGTGCGGATTTGCATTTCCCTCTTGCTTGGTTGGCCAAAAACTCTGTATGTGTTTTTTTCCTGAAGATATTCACGAAAAAGATGCATACACCCTTTTGCCCAACTGCATCATTTTAGAAATTCTGCTGCTTTTCAAATGCTTTAAATGTGAGTACAATCTACCTTTTGAAAAATGTTTCCTGCAATTCTGCCTCTCATTCAGAAACTCTTCGTTGCCTTACCTGAATATATTTTTGGACGTTGGTTATCATTTATATCTTTGCAGGTCTTTGAATTGTCTGCTCCTGAGCTCCATTTTGCAACTCGCTTTTTTTGTGAGCTGGCCGCCAAACCATTGGATTGATTCCGGCCCTATTCTGGTTCTGGGGAGGCAGGCTGAGCCTTTGGTTAATTCTTCTTACTAAAGGGATATTAGAGTGACATGTGCCTGTCAAAACTCCTACAGCTAATCTCTCATTGGTTCCTCCTCTTCCCATTTATCCTCTTCAAAAATTGCAAACTGTGTGAAACAGGAGGTTAAAGGTGCTGATTCTCCAAGTGGGGAGATTGTTAGTAATGTGGCTGGAATGGTGAACCCCAGCACCAGGAGATCAAAAATGAGGTGCATTTTAGACACCTTTCCTGAGCACACGGTGTACATTCATCTCGGTTTCGCAGGCATGTTTTTGCTGTCAGAAGATTCCCTTGAAACTGCCGATTTGGGACCCATGGAATGGGTACTAGGCAGTATTACTTTAAAAGGTCTGCATTTCCTCACCCAGCCTCTCTAACATCTCTTAGCGTGCATAGCTTCCAGCCTTATATATCATCCTGCTGTGGGTCTACATGTGTTCAATCCATGTTACATTGTAGCCCTTCAACAAAAGTTGTAAGAATTTTTGTCTGTCTCACTGTTTTTATAAATATTTTTAAATTTACTTTTATATTGGTTACAGCTGATTTTCAAAGCTCTGTTTTTTGCTGCTGTACATCCACTTGATTCATGTACTGTGTGACAACAATAAATTCTTTCTCAGATGCTTACGAGTCATATGTATTATTTTCCAGTGACTTGAGTGGACTGAGTTCAGTTCTTTGAGGTACCGTGTAGGCCTTGCCAGTTATTCAATTCGGTACTTGGAATGGTATCTTTGCTAATTTCAACCTCCTGGATAATACCTCACCATTCCCCACCTTTCCCATTTAGCAGCCTTATGACTCTTTTCTACGTATTTGACTATGTTTCTGTTTTGTAGTTTATTTCATGTGTAGCCATTTTTGATTCCACCTTTAAGTGACATCTTATGATATGTGTCTTTTTCTTTCTGACATGTGTCACTTAGAATGATCGTATGTAACTCCTCCTGAGTTGTTACAACTGGCCTTATTTCATTGATTTCTGGATGAGTAATATTCCACTCTACATAAGTACCCCATCTCTTTTATCCATTTTATCCTTCCAGGGACATTTAGGTTATATCCAAGTGGAGGCCCTTTGTAACAGAGAGGTGGTAAACGTTGGGGTGCCTGTTTTCTGTCATTTTTTGTTTTTCCCAAGGCATACGCCCATGAGTGCAAGTGCCCTATGCTCTGTAGCTCAGTTTTCAGATGTTTTAGCAAACACAATACACTTCTCCAGAGTGGCCGTTGGCACATTGCATTTCCACTATCAGCCTCACAGGGCTCCCTTTTCTCCTCACCCGGTCCGGCATTTCTGGTGTTTACACGTTATGTGCATGGCCCTTCTGACTGATGTGAAGTGATATATTTTGTAGTATTGATTTCCAGTGCCCACCGGTTTGGTTGGATAAAAAGTGTGTATGGCCTTTACTTGAATATATTCAGAAAAAAATGCATACGCCCTTTTGGGCCAACTGCATCATTGGCGATGTTCAGCCCCTTTTCTTGTGCTTTAATGGGGAGTCCTTTCTACCTCTTCAAATCTGTTTCCTGCCACTCTCCCTTGCTTACAAGTCCTTTTCTGTTACTTACCTCAAGACTTTTTTTGACAATAGATATTTTCAACTCTGCAGTTTCATGAATTTTATTGCCCCCGAGTTCCATTTTTCAACTTGTGTTTTTGGAAACTGGACACAAAACAGCGGGATTTTCTCTAGCCCTATTCTGTTTCCATGGGCAATTCTAGCCTTTGATGAATTTGTCTTCCAGATAGGAAATTAGAGTGGCATTTGCCTGTCTGAACAACTATGACTTGTCTCTAAATTTTTCTCATCCTTCCGCTTCATCCTCTGGACAAATTCCAAACTGTGTGCAACAGGATGTTGACGGTGCTGATATCCCCAAGTAAGGAGATTGTCAGGAAAGATGCTGGAGGGTTGAACCCTTGCACCAGGCGATGAGGAGATGAGGTGCCTTTTCAAAATCTTTCCGATCAAACGGTGTACCATCGTCTTGGTGTGACAGGCATGTTTTAGCTGTAGGAAGGGTCCCATGCATGTAAGGAGAACACCAGGGATTTTTCCAAATCAGTGCCTCCCCGAACCCCAAACTGGGGAATTTTTAAGCTACGGCTACACGTATGTCCATTAAGGGCCTTGGGAAATAGGCAGAGCCCAAATTTTAGATGATTGAAATCTTCAGGTTCAGAAGCGCTCACCATCGGCCTTGCTTAGGTTACATTTTATCTGTCATTGACAGATGATGTCAATAAAAATATCAATTCGTTTTCAGATTATTTCCCCTTATAAGTTATTGCAAAATATTCAGTGTAGTTCCCTGTGCTATACAGTAGTTCTTTGTTGATGATCTATTTTATACATAGCAGTGTGTATGTGTTAATCCCAAACTGTTAATTTATCCCTTCTCCTACCTTTCCCCTTTGGTAATAATAAATTATAAGATTTTATACTTCTCAGGAATGGGGGAGCTGAAAGAGAGGTATCCTTTTCAATGGAAAAGCATTCTAAACAAGATTGAAGCTTCAGCCAAGAGTATTCGATGTACAACCATGGAAATAAATCACTTCATTTCTCTAATGTTGACCTGACAAATAAGACAGACATCTCCACTGAACTTGCTTATAGTAAAGTGATGGAATTATCAACTGTAAGTCTTAGAAAAATCTTATTTTACCCGAGCATTATACACTGCTCTATGTTAACTACAGTTTGGCTCACACATCTGTTCATTGAAGTTACAATGTTCTCAATTTCTGTTACTGATCCTCCAGAGTGTACCCCAACAGGAGTCCCCGAGCCCAGTGTCATTGGAGCCAACAGATCAAGACTGAGTTTGGTTCAGAAGCAAAGGAAACATTATTTTGACAACAGAATGGAGAGGTGAGAGCGTGCACTACCCCACAGGCTGTGGGCTGGGCTGCTGTGTAGGGATCCCGGCAGCGTCAGTGGGAGTTAGGGGATGGAGCTCTCGAGGGCTGGGTTGGCTGCAGCTCAGGCTCTATGCCGTGGAGTCTGCATGGGACTCCGCTAGCTGAGGTGTCGACCCAGCCATTCTGCACTAGGAAATCAGGTCTGAAGTGCCGGGTGTGGGACCTCTGCATGTGGAACCCTAGGAGCACGTGAAATTAGACAAAGCACAAAGGAAAAACAGCTTAGACTTTATTTTATTGCCCAGATTCTCTTTTTATCTCCCAGGAATTTTTAATGAACGTTGCCAGAGACGAACACCTCCCCTGCTTTTTGTTCCGTTCCTCATTCTTGGGGTGTTGAGGGTGCAGACCCCTCTTTTGTAACTGCTTCATGCTGTGGTGGCAGCCCTGATAACTGGGGGGAGGGGCAAAACGTCTCCCCACCAGCCTCCAGGTGAGGTTGATTGTTCCAAAGACTCCTGCCTCACTTCTCGTCCGCCTGAGCACAGGCATTGGAAGTGTTATAGATTCTAATGACCTTTAAGGGTCCAGGAAAGAGATGCACAAAGATGCTGTGGTGGCAGGTTTCACCCCACCCCACATTTGTTCGGTGACCTTAGGCTGACGGTTTTTGCCAGTCTAGATGCTCTGACCAGTAGTCTGTGCTTTCTTTAATTAGGTCCCTGAATTAATGTACAAACAGCACCATGTGTCAGAGCCCTGCCCACGCAACTCCCAGACAGTCCAGGGTCAGTGGTGATCCAGGACCATGACGTCCACTGAGTCAACGGCCTTTAGAAGTAGCCAGCAGTCCAGCTGGTCATATTGGCCACCATCACCATGGTGTCTGTAGGGTTTTCTATGGTGAAAGTGTGATATACGTTTCCCCCGCCAAGCTTATTAGCTCCCCTCTGGGTGCAGTAAGCCCTGCAAGCAGTAGTCTGCTATTTCGGGGCACAGTCTTCTTGTTTTCTGAGAGAAACTCCAGGTCAAGTGATGGTCACACAAGTCATCTTGGGGGCCTGATGCCCCCATTTGTCTCTCTGGAGGTTGGAGTTGGAAGGCCTCCTCACTCGAGGTCAGTGTGTCCACAGAGTGACCACTGCAACTTCAGGGCATGATGGGTGGTTAGCATCAACACGTGGGGTCCTTTTCCCTTAGGAGGGAGCTGGACTTGCGGGCTGCTGATTTCTAGCTTTTTAGATACCCCAGTATCCTGGCCTGATGAGTCGGTGGGCAAAGCCCATGGGGACCATAGTTTATCATACATGAAGGGCATTCTTGTGTTGCTCCATTTCAAGTGGTCCCAGTTTTGGCACTAAGTCTCCAAGGGCGATTAACCTTTGACCGGGTATGTAAAGGTCAAAGCCTTTAGCTAAATTAGTGAGTTCCTGGGCAAGGATCTGAATTGACTGCTCTTTCCATTCTTGAAAGGCTGCTTCTGGATTCTATACAAAAGGATCATCATCTTTTCATGTCAGTGTTTCATGTAGAGGCCCAGCTATTAGACTGTAGTTAGGGATCCAGATGCAGAAAACCTTGGCCTCCCCAGGAACCCCTAAGCTGTCTTCTAGTTTTAGAAGAGGTAAGGCTGCAAATGGCTTCTTCCCTATCCTGGGAGGCGTTTCTCCGAATATCTGTGAGAATGAAGCCCAGGCATGTCACCTGAGCCTGGGATATTTGAGCCTTTTCCTTGGACACCTTCTATCCTTTCTTGGCTAGGTAGTTCAGAGGCGTCTTTAGTAGGCCTGGCGATCAGAATGTCATCTGCATATTGAAGGAGGGTTCCCTTTTACAGAGGTAGAACTTTTAGGTCTTTAGAGGACGTTTCCCCAATGATGGTGTGGGGATTTTTGAACCATTGGTGCAGGACGGCCCAGCATTATTGCTTGTGTTGCATGTTGTGTCCTGCCACTCACAAGCCAAAAATTCTTGTGACTCTGAGATGAATGGAATACAGAAGAAGGCATCATTGAAGTGTAATACAGAATGCCATGGCCTGGTGGATGGTAGAATGAGCAGCAGGGTGTAGGAAATAGGAGCTACTGGATGTATATCCTCGGTGGCTTCACTGACTGTCCTGATATCCTTTACCAGGTCTCCAGCAGCCCATGGGGCTCTCGTGGTCAGGCCAATCCCAGGATATAGAGCTCACCTGGGCTGCATCCCGCACCCCACAGCCCACGGGGCTCTCGTGTTCAAGTCCCTCCCAGGGTACGGAGCTCCCCTGTGCAGCTACCCAGCAGCCCATGGGGCTCTCATAGTCAGGCCCTTCCCAGGATACGGAACTCCCCTGGGCAGGTACCCCAGCAGGGCTGGACACACAGGAACTGTGCACATAGCCCACCTTGCAGAGAACCCCCAGCTCACCTGTCGCTCACAGCTGACACAGAACACCTCCGAGCAGGACATGAACTAACAAACAGCAGCTCTGACAGGTCTGTGACCCTGGCTATCACTCTGTGCAGTCTCTCTCTGCCTGGTCTTCCAGACACTTCCACTGCAGCCAGGGCACCAGGCCTCTGTCTCCACCCACCATCACTCCTCTCCCTGACTCCTGGGTTCCTCTCATTAGGATAGGGTCTTCTTGAAGTTGTTTTCCACTCATGGACCAGATAAAATGATAAGAAAACAAGCCGCAGCTGCAGCCCCTTGTCTATCCTGACTCTCAAGAGCCCACACCTGTTCCTTGGGACTGACCCGTTTAGCAAGGTTCATTTTCTGCAACTGTGAGCCCCTGAGGGGTGAGGATTGGCTGATTTGGGCAGCCTGACACTGCCTGCCAGCCCCCCACCCACAGGTGTGCCTGGGTTGAGGTCAATATAAACACCTCTCCAGTCAGCAAGAGCCCCTGTAGCTCTGCCTGACGGCATATTCTCTGCCCCGTCAGCAGTTTCGGGGCTGGGGTGGAGGGAGGGAGTGAGAGGCCGTGTCTTTGTGGGTGGCCCAGTGTGATTTGGGCTCTGCTGGACTTTCTGCAGGAGTTGCCAGGCTGCCACCTGCTAAAGAAGAGGATATGTCACCCATACCTGCCACTGGAATTTCTCCCCAGTCATAGGTGAGAAAGTAAAAAAGTAGTGGGGGCCGTGGCAGGAGGGGTATCTCAGGCAGGGAAATGGAAAGCTTCCAGAAGAGCATCTGGGGCCAGGACCATCCTGGCTGGCCTGCAGGCACCAAGTCGGCCTGCGTGCTGTCACTGGTGTGGCTCCACAGCCCTTCCTCTAGGCTTGCAAGTGCTTGTACATATTCAGGTGTTTTACCTGGAAAGGGTGGGAAGAGTTCAGCTGCAGCAGGACTGGGGCTCAGCTCACATTTACTCACAGACGCCTCGACACATTCCCCCAGCCTCGCAATGAGGATGCTCCTTGTGGGGGGGAGCACTGCTGACTGCATGGGAGACGATTTCCCACCTCTGACCAACTTAAGAATTTTTTACCACTGGAGCAAGTGCCCTGATACGATTTTCCTCTATATAACTGGTGAGTTCTGTTTGTTTGTTTTTTTGTTTTTTTTCTTTTTTTCTTTTTGGTTCAAGTTAGATTTAATTTATTCCTCTTTTTTTTTAATTTGGAGATATATACATGGAAATAATGCATTAATATAAAGACGTCTATGTGAAGGGAAAAACTATTTTTCTGTTTTATTTTATTAAATGTTATTTATTTAGTTTTTTTTAAATTTATTTCTTTTATACAGCAAGTTCTTATTGGATATCTATTTCATACATATAAGTGTGCACATGTGAATCCCAGTCTCCCAGTTCATCCCACCACCACCCTCACATGGCGTTCCCTCCTTGGTATCCATATGTTTGTTCTTTACATCTGTGTCTCTATCTCTGCCCTGCACACCGGTTCATCTGTACCATTTTTCTAGGTTCCACATATGTGCATTAATATACAATATTTGTTTTTCTCTTTCTGACTTACTTCACTCTGTATGACAGTCTCTAGATCCATCAAGGTCTCTACAAATGACCCAATTTCATTCCTATGTATGGCTGAGTAATATTCCGTTGTATATATGTACCAGGTCTTTATCCATTCGTCTGTCTTGGGCACTTAGGTTGCTTTCATTACCTGTCTATTGTAAATAGTGCTGCAGTGAACATTGTGGTGAATGTGTCTTTTTGATTTATGGTTTTCTCTGGGTATATGCCCAGTAGTGGGATTGCTGGATTATATGGTAATTCTATTTTTAGTTTTTTAAGGAACCTCCATACTGTTCTCCATAGAGACTGTATCGATTTACATTCCCACCAATAGTGGAATAAGGTTCCTTTTCTCCACACCCTCTCCAGCATTTGTTGTTTGTAGATTTTCTGATGATGCCCATTCTAACAGGTGTGACGTGATACCTCATTGTAGTTTCGATTTCCATTTCTCTAATAATTAGTGATGTTCAGCAGATTTTCATGTGCGTACTGGCCATCTCTATGTCTTCTTGGAAGAAATGTCTATTTAGATCTTCCATTTTTGTATTGGGTTGTTTGTTTTATTAATATTGAGCTGCATGAGCTGTTTATATATATTGGAGATTAATCATTTGTCCATTGATTCGTTTGCAAATATTTTCTGCCATTCTGAGGGTTGTCTTTTCGTCTTGTTTGTAGTTTCCTTTGTTTTGCAAAAGCTTTTATGATTCATTAGGTCCGATCTGTTTAGTTTTCTTTTTTATTTCATTACTATAGGAGGTGGATCAAAAGACCTTGCTGTTATTTACGTCAGAGTATCCTTCGTAAGTTTTCTTCTCAGAGTTTTATACTGTCCGGGCTTACATTAAGGTCTTTAATCCATTTCGAATATATTTTTATGTATGGTGTTGGGGAGTGTTCTAATTTCATTCTTTTACATGTAGCTCTCCATATTTCCCAGCACCAATGATTGAAGAGACTGTCTTATCTACATTGTATAGTCTTGCCTCCTTTGTCATAGATTAGTTGACCATAGGTGTGTAGGTTTATCCTTGGGCTTTCTTTTTTTTTTTTTTTTCTTTTACACGTTTATTGGAGTATAATTGCTTTACAATGGAGTGTTCGTTTTTGCTGTATAACAAAGTGAATCAGCTATACATATACAAATATCACCAGATCCCCTCCCTCTTGCATCTCCCTCCCACACTCCATATCCCACCCCTTTATGTGGTCACAAAGCACCGAGCTGATCTCCCTGTTCTATGTGGCTGCTTCCCAGTAACTATCGGTGTTACATTTGGTAATGTATTTATGTCCATGCCACTCTCTCACTTCGTCCGAGCTTACCCATCCCCCTTCCTGTGTCCTCAAGTCCTTTCTCTATGTCTGTGTCCTTAATCCTGTCCTGCCACTAGGTTCTTCAAAATCTTTTTTTTTTCTTCATTAGATTCCATATATCTCTGTTAACATACAGTATTTGTTTTTCCCTTTCTGACTTACTTCACTGTGTAGGACAGATTCTAAGTCCATCCACCTCAGTACAAATAACTCAGTTTTGCTTCTTTTTATGGTTGAGTAATATTTGATTGTATATATGTGCCAGATCTTCTTTATCCATTCATCTGTCAATGGACACTTAGGTTGCTTCCATGTCCTGGCTAATGCAAATAGAGCTGCAATGAACATTTTTGTACATAACTCTTTTTGAATTATGGTTTTCGCAAGGCAAATGCCCAGTACTTGGATTGTTGTGTCATATGGTTCTTCTATTGTTAGTTATTTAAAGGAACCTCCGTACTGTTCTCCCTAGTGCCCATATCAATTTACATTCCCACCCACAGTGCAAGTGTGTTCCATTTTCTCCAATAAAGGCCTCTCCAGCATTTATTGTTTTGTAGATTTTTTTGATGATTGCCACTCTGACTGCTGTGAGGTGATACCTCAGGGTAGTTTTGATTTAGATTTCTCTAATGATTAGTAATGTTAAACATCCTTTCATGTGTTTCTTGGTAATCTGTATATCTTCTTTGGAGAAATGTCTATTTAGGTCTTCTGCCCGTTTTTGGATTGGGTTGTTTGTTTTTGTGATATTGAGCTACATGAGGTGCTTGTAAAGTTTGGAGATTAATCCTTTGTCAATTGCTTCATTTGAAAATATTTTCTCCCATTCTGAGGGTTGTTTTTGCATCTTGTTTATGTTTTCCTGTACTGTGTAAAAGCTTTTAAGTTTCATTAGGTCCCATTTGTTGATTTCTGTTTTTATTTCCATTTCTCTAGGAGGTGGGTCAAAAAGGATCTTGCTGTGATTTATGTCATAGAGTGTTCTGCCTATGGTTTCCTCTAAGTGTTTTATAGTGTCTGGTCTTATATTTAGATCTCTAATCAATTTAGAGTTTATTTTTGTGTATGGTGTTATGGAGTGTTCTAATTTCATTCTTTTATGTGTAGACGTCCAGTCTTCCCAGCACCAATTACTGAAGAGACTGTCTTTTCTCCATTGTATATCCTTAGCTCCTTTGTCATAGATGAGATAGCCATAGGTATGTAGGTTTATCTCTGGGCTTTCTGTCCTGTTCCATTGATCTGTGTTTATGCCAATCTACATACACTTGATTCCATTATGGAGACATATAAATACATAGGTTTCAAGGTTATTACCAGTCAGATATATTCCTCTTCAGTGAATAGGGTGTTTTGTGTCCAGTTCATTGAGAAAGGAGTAGGTCTTGTCTATTACATATTTGGTATATGGAATGGGATCTGTGCTAATTTCAAACTCTGCTTTTACACATCACCCCACGTCACCTTTCCCCTTAAGGAGGCGTAAGTGTGTTTTCTAAATGTGTAACTCTGTTCTCTTTTGAAATTCAGTTCATGTGTAGCCATGTTTACATTTCCTCTATAAGTGATATATTACAATAAGTTTCTTTTTCTTTGTGGCTCATTTCACTTAGCATCATCGTACCTAAA
Organism: Mesoplodon mirus; assembly: GCF_964341445.2. Lineage (NCBI taxonomy): Eukaryota > Metazoa > Chordata > Mammalia > Artiodactyla > Ziphiidae > Mesoplodon > Mesoplodon mirus. The sequence goes on from NW_028295817.1 coordinate 7,970,152, forward strand.
GCCACTCATTATGCTGCTATTGGCCTTATGACATTGATTTTATGTCTGAGTGACATTCCATTGTATATAAGTACCACAACATCTATATCCATTTTTTTTTCCTTTCCTGGGATATATAAAGTGTACCGAAGTCGAGGTTCTTGTAAACAGAGCAGCCCTAAAGTTTGGGCTGGCTGTGTGTTGTGGATTTTTATTTATCCCAAAATACACGCCCATGAGTGGAAGTGTGCTATACTCTGTAGCTCTGTTTTAGAAAACAACATACAGTTCTCCAGAGAGGCTGTTGGCAATTTACATCCTGTCCATCGGCGTAACCAGGCTCCCTTTTCTCCATGACCTGTCCTGCATTTGTGGCTTTTACACTATATGTTGATGGCCCTTTTGACTGGAGGTAAGGGGCACTTCTCTGTAGTGTGGATTTGCAATGCCTGATGGCTTGCTTAGCCAAAAAGGGCATATGCATTTTTTCCCGAATATATTCAAGAAAATACACATAATCCCTTTTCAGCCAAGGGCAACATTGTCGAAATTCTGTCGCTTTTCATGTGCTTTAAAGACGACTCCAATCTACCTCTTGAAATCTGTTTAATTCAATTCTGCCTTGCATTCAAATCCTCTTCACTGCCTTTCCTCAATATATTTCTGGATGATAGTTGTCCTTTATAACTCTGCAAGTTTGTGAATTGCTGTGCCCCTGATTTCCATTTTTCAACTCGCCTCTTTGTGAGCTGGCTGCAATACCGCAGGATGGCTTTAGGCCCTAGTCTGGTTCTGGGGCTTCAGGCTGAGCCTTTGGTTAATTCTTCTTCCTGATGGGAAACTAGAGTGACATGTGCCCATCCAAACACCTACAGCTAATCTCTCATTTATTTCCCCTCTTCCTGTTCATCCTCTGCACAATTTGCAAACTGTGCATAACGGGAGGGTAAAGGCACTGACACTCCAAGTGGGGAGATTTTTAATAATGCAGATGGAATGGTGAAGCCGAGCACGACAAAAGGAAAAATGAGGTACCTTTTAGAAAACTTTCCCAATTACACAGTGTACCATCCACTGGGTTTCCCATGCATGTTTTAACTGGAGGAAGATTCCCTTAAACCTGGAGAGTTGGGACCACTAGAATGGGTAGCACACAGTATTGCTCTAAGTGGTGTTCTTTTGTTCACACAAACTCAGCAATCTTGTCAGCCCCAAGTGTCCAGTCTTATGTCTCATCCAGCTGTGGGTGTAAAGGTGGTCAATCTAGCTTGCATCACAGGCCCTGAACGTAATTTTTAAGACTTTCTCTCTGTTTTTGCATTTTGCTTTTGAAATTTATTTTTATAAGTGGGTTTAACTGAATTTCAGTGCTGTGTTCATGCCGTTATACACACACATGATTCCTTTATGGAGACATGAGAATACATATGTTTTAAAATACTTAGAGTCAGACATATTCCTCTGCAATGAATAGGGGGTGTTGAGTCCAGTTCATTGTGCCGGGAGTAGGTGTTGTCTATTACATACATGGTTTATATAACGGTATCTGTGCTAATTTAAAACTGCGGTTTTATGCATCACCCCGCCTCGGCTTTCCTCTTAAGCAGGCAAAAGATGTTTCCTAAATGTGTGACTCTGTTGTGTTTGTCATTCAGTTCATGTGTAGTCATGTGTACATTCCCACTTTGAGTGATACCTTATGATAAGAATAGTTACTCTGTAATCTTTCCTTACTCCGTTCATGTGTAGCCATATTTACAGGAACTTCATAAGTCATATCTTATGATAAGCTTCTTTTTCTGTGTGACTTATTTCACTTAGAATCATCGTACCTGAATCCACTCATTTTGCTGCTACTGGTCTTATGACATTGATTTCATGGCTGAGGGATATTTCATCGGACGTAAGTACCACAATTTTTTGTACCATTTTTATCTTTCAGGGATATTTAAGGTGCACCCAAATGAGCTTCTTGTAAGCAGTGCAGCCCTAAATAGTGGGGTGGCACTGTCTTATTGATTTTCAGTTTTCCCAAGGTATATTCCCTAGACTTGAAGTGCCCTTGGCTCTGTACCTCTGTTGTTTACTTGTTTTAGGGAACTCAGTGCACTCCTCCAGAGAGGCAGTTGACAATTTACATCCCGCCCATCAGCATAACAAGGCTCCCTGTTCTCCAGGACCTGTCTTGCCTTTCTGGTAATTACCCATTTTGTGGATGTCCCTTTTGACCGGTGGGAAGTGATACTTCTTTGTAGTGCAGATTTGAATTGCCTGCTTGCTTGCCTGGCAAAAAAGCGTATATGTGTTTTCTCCTGAATATATTCAGGAGAAAACTCATACGCCCTTTTTGGCCTAGTGCATCATTGTCGAAGTTGTGCCCCTTTTCCTGTGCTTTAAAGGAGATTCCAACGTACCTCTTGAAATCTGTCTCCTGCTATTCTGCCTCGCTTTCAAGTCCGCCTCCTTGTCTACATTAAACAGATATTTGGACGATAGTTGTCCTGTATTTCTCTGCCAGTTTGTGAATTGCTGTGCCCCTGAGCTCCATTTTCCAACTCGTATTTTGTGAGCTGAATGCAAGTCCAAACTTTGGATCAGGAACTATACTGGTGTCCGTTGGGTGGCTGAGACTTTGGTTAATTCTTCTTCCTCCCGGGAAAGAAGAGTAACATGTGCCCGTCCAAATGCCTAACAGCTACTCTCTCATTGGTTCTCCCTCTTCCGTTTCATCCTCTGCCAAATTGGCAACCTGTGAGAACCACGAGGTTAAAGGGGCTATCTCTCCAAGTTGGGAGATTGATAGTAAAGCAGTTGGAAAGTCAAACAGGAGCACCAGGAAAGGGGCTATTCGTTGAGTTTTAGAGACCTTTCCTATTCACAGTGTGTCCATTCTCTAGGTTTCCCGTACATGTTATACCTATAGTAATATTCCCTTCAACCTGGAGAGTTGGGAAACATGGAATGGGTGCCACTCATTATTGCTTTAAAGGGTCTGCATTTGCTCACCCAATCTCACCAGTCCTCTCAGTCCCAAGTGTCCAGCCTTATGCCACATCCAGCTGTCATTGTAGATAGGGTCATTCCAGGTTTCGTCAGAGACCCTGAAGGAATTGTAAAGAATGTCCCTTTTTTTTGTTTTGTTTTTGAAATTCCTTTTTATAGTGGGTTTGAGCTGATTCTCGCTGCCATGTTTATGCCAGTCTAGACACACTTGATTCCCTTATGGAGACATATCAATACATAGGTTTTATGATTCATTCTAGTAAGATATATTACTCTGCGGTGAATATGGGGTGTTGAGTCCCTTTCACTGAGGAAGGTGTAGGTCTTGTCTCTTCCATATTTGGTTTTTGGAACGGTACCTGTACTAATACCAAACTCTGGTTTTATGCATCACCCCACCTCTCCTTCCCCCTTAAGCAGGCATAAGGGTGTTTTTTAAACGTGAGTCTCTCTTCTCTTTCCTAACTCAGTTCATGTGTAGCCATGTTTACAGGATCTTCATAAGTGATATATTATGATAAGTTTCTTTTTCTGTGTGACTTATTTCACTTAGAATTATCGTACATGAATCCACTCATTTTGCTGCTGCTGGCCTTATGACATTGATTTCATGGCTGAGGGATATTCCATCATATGTAAGTACAACAGTTTATTGAACCATTTATGTCTTTCCTGGGATATTTCCAGTGTACCCATGTTGAGGTTTTGGTAAGCAGTTCATCCCTGAATTTTGGTGTGGATCTGTCTTATTTATTTTCAGTTTTCCCAAGGTATATTCCCTAGACTGGAAGTGCCCTTGGCTCTGTAGCTCTGTTGTTTACTTGTTTTAGGGAACACAATGCACTCCTCCAGAGAGGCAGTTGGCAATTTACATCCCGCCCATCAGCATAACCAAGCTCCCTGTTCTCCAGGGCCTGTCTTGCCTTTCTGTTTTTTACAAATTTTGTGGATGTCCCTTTTGACCGGTAGGAAGTGATACTTCTTTGTAGTGCTGATTTGCATTGCCCACTTTCTTGGTTGTCCAAAAAGGGCATATGCGTTTTCTCCTGTATATATTCACGTGAAAACCCATATGCCCTTTATGGCCATTTCCATAATTTCCGAAGTTGTAATGCTTTTTCTGTGTTTAAAGACGATTCCAGTGTACCTCTTGAAATCTGTTTCATGCCTTTCTGCCTCATTTTCCCTTCCGCCTCGTGGCTTTCTCTCAACAGATTTTTGGAAGAGAGTAGTGCTTTATAACTCTGCATGTTAGTGAATTGCTGTGGCCCTGAGCTCCATTTTTCAACTCGCGTTTTTGTGAGCTGACCACAAATCAACAGTTTTGCTTCTGGACTTATAATGATTCTGGGGGGGCAGGCTGAGACGTTTGTAATTCCTCTTTGTGACGGGAAATTATAGTGACCTGTGGCTGTCCAAATGCCTAAAGCTACTCTCTCATTGGTTCTCTCTCTTCCCTTGTATCCTCTGCACAATTTGCCAACTGTGCGAACCAGGAGTTTATAGGGGCTGACTTTCAAAGTTGGGAGATTGATAGTAAAGCAGTTGGAATGTCAAACTGGAGCACAAGGAGAGTAAAAAAGTAGTAGAGTTTTAGAAACCTTTCACCATCAGATGGTTTCCATTCTCTAGGTTCCCATACACGTTATAAATGTAGTGATATTCCCTTCTACCTGGAGAGTTGGGAACCATGGAATGGGTGGCAGGCATTATTGCTTTAAAGGGTCTGCATTTTTTCACCCAATCTCACCAATGCTCTCAGTCCCAAGTGACCAGCCTTATGCCACATCCAGCTGTCATTGTAGATATAGTCATTCCAAGTTTCATCAGAACCCCTGAAGGTATTGTGTAAGAATTTTACTGTTTTTATGTTTTGTTTTGAAATTCAGTTTTATATTGGGTTTGAGCTGATTCTCACTGCCATGTTTATGTTGTTCTAGACACACTTGTTTCCCTTCCGGAGACATATCAATACATAGGTATTAAAATTCTTACTAGTCAGATATGTTTCTCGGCGGGGAATAGGGATGTTGAGTTCCATTCACTGAGGAAGGAGTAGGGCTTGTCTCTTCTGTTTTTGGACTATGGAACGGTACCTGTGCTAATATCAATCTTATGTTTTGTGCATCTCCCCACCTCTCTTTCCCCTTAAGCAAGCGTTAGAGTGTTTTCTAAATCTGAGTCTCTGTTCTCTTCCCTAATTCAGTTCATATGTAGCCATGTTTACATTCCCTTCATAAGTGATATTTTATGTCAGAATGCACCATGGCCGTTCTCATAATAATGCTCCATGACCCCTGTCATAACAATGCACAATGCCCTGGTTATCACAATGCTCCATGTCCCTTGTCATCACAATTCTCCACGTCCATGTCATCACAGTGCTACATGACACTTCTCGTCAATATGTTACATGCTCTTGTCATCACAATTATCCATCCACTTGACATTGCAATGCTCCATGCACTTGTCATCACAATGCTCCATGCACTTGTCATCACAATGCTCCATCCCCCTGTCATCACAATGCTCCATGACCCCTGTCATCACAATGCTCCCTGACACCTGTCATCACAATGCTTCATGCCCCTTGTCATTACAGTGCTCCATGATGCTCGACATCACAATTACCCAAGGTCTTCTCATCACAAAGCTCCATGGCCAATATCATCACAATGCTCCATGACCACTGTCAACACAACACTCCATGACACCTGACAACACAATGATACGGCACTCTTGTCATCACAGTGTTCCATTCCCTAGTCATCACAATGCTCCATAGCCCCTGTCTTCACAATACTCCATGAATATTTTCAGCCCAATGTTCCATGACACTTGTCATCACAATGATCTATGTCCTTGACATCCCTATGCTCCATGACCCCTGTATTCACAATGCTCCGTGACGCTTGTCATCACAGTGCTCCATGACACATGTCATCACAATGCTCCATGCCTTTGTCAGCAAAATGTTACATGACCTTGTCATTACAATGCTCTATGCGCTTGTCATCACAATACTCTATTTCCATTGTCATCACAATCCTCCATTAACCTTGGGATCACATTGCTTCATGCCCTTGTCATCACAATGCTCCATGCTCCTTGAAATCAAAATGATCCATGACCTCTGTCATCTCAATGCTCCAAACACTTGTGATCACAATGTTCCATAACACTTGTCATCACAACGCTCCATGATGCCTGTCATCACAATACTCCATGCCCTTTTCATCACAAAGCTCCATGACCTTTGTCATCACAATTCTCAATACACTCGTCATCACAATGCTCCATGACACTTGTCATCAGAATGCTCTTTGAATCCTGTCACGAAAAGGCTCCATGCCATTTTAATCACAATGCCCCATGCCGTTTTCATCACAATGCTCCATGCCATTGTCATCAAAATAATCCACAAGCTTCTCCTCAGAATTCTCCAAGACCCTTGTCATCACAATGCTCCATGCACTTGTCAGCACAATGCTCCCTGACCCTTGTCATCAAAATGCTCCAAGCCATTCACATCACAATACTCCATTACCTTTGTCATCAGAATCCTCCATGACACTTGGCATCACAGTGCTCCATGTCATTGTCATCACAATGGGCCATTACATATGTCATCACAATGTTCCCTGACACCTCTCTTCACAATACTGCATGACCTGGTCATCACAATGCTCCATGCCCTTGTCATCAAAATGCGCCATTCCAACTGTCATTGCAATAATCCATGAAACTTATGAGACCAATGTTCCATGCCCTTGTCATCACAATGCTACATGCCCTTGTTATCACAATGCTCCATGACCTCTGTCATCACAATGCTCCGTGAATCCAGTCATCACAATGCTTCATGACCTTTGTCATCACACTGGTCCATGCCCTCGTCATCAAGAGTCTCTGTGACCTTTTTAACCACAATGCTCCATGAAATTTTTATCACAATGCTCTTTGACCCTTGTCATCACTATGCTCCATGCGCTTGACAGCACAATGCTCCATGACACATGTCATCACAATGCAACATGCACATGTCATCACAGTGCTCCCCAATCTTGTCATCACAGTGCTCCTTAAAATTTTTCATCACTATGCTCCATGCACTTCTCATCAAAATGCTCTCTCACCACTGATATCACAATGCTACATCACTATTTGTCACAATACTCCATCACACCTGTCATCACAATGTTCCATGACTCCTGTCATCAGAAAGCTACATGCACTTATCATCACAATGTTCGATGACCCATGACATCACAGTGTTCCGTAACACCTGTCATCAAAATGTTCCATGAAACTTTTCATCACATTGCTCCATGACCCTGTCATCAGAATGCTCCCTGCCCTTCTCATCACAATGCACAACGCCCTTGCCATCAAAATGCTCCATGACCTTTGTCATCACAAAGATCCATGACCCTTGGCATCACAAAGCTCCATGTCATTGTCATCAGATTGCTCCATGACCTTGTCTTCACAAAGCTCCATGACACATGTCTTCAGAATGCTCCATGGCCTTCTCATCACAATGCTCCATGCCCTTGCCATAACAATGCTCCATTACCCCTGTCATAACAATGCTCCATGACCCCTGCCATCACGATGAACCATGGCCTTGTCATCACAAAGCGCCATGACACTTCTCATCACAATGCTCTAAGAACGCTGTCATCACAATGCACCATGCCCATCATCATAATGCTTCATGCTATTGTCATCATAATGAAGTCAAAATGCTCCATGACCTCTGTCATAACAATGCACCAAACCCTTTTGATCACAGTATTCCATAACACTTGTCATCACAATGCCCCATGACGCTCGTCATCACAATTATCAATGGCTTTCTCATCACAATGCTCCATGACCTTTGTCATCTCAATGCTCAATACACTTTTCATCAAAATGCTCCCTGACACTTGTTTTCTGTATGCTTCTTGAACCCTGTAATGACAAGGCTCCATGCATTTTTCATCACAATGATCCATGCTCTTTTAATCACAATGCTCCAAAACCCATGTAATCACAATGCTCCATGCCCTTGCCATCACAAAGTTCAATGACGCATGCCATCAGATTGTTCCTTGGTCTTCTCCTCACAATGCTCAATGCCCTTGTCATCACAATGTTCCAAGACTCCTGTAGTCACAATGCTCCATGCCCCTTTTCATCAGTATGCTCCATGATACTTGTCATCACAAGGCTCCATGGTTTTGCCATCACAATGCTCCAGGACCTTCTCATCACAATGCTTCTCGACCTTGTCATGAAAATTTTCAATGGCCCTTGTCATAATAATGCTCCAAGCCCTAGTCATCACAATGCTCCATTATATTTGTCATCACAATTCTCCATTACATTTGTCATCACAATGCTCCCTGCCACCTGTCTTCACAATACTCCATGAACTTCTCATCACAAAGCTCCATGCCCTTGTCATCACAATGCACCATGCCCACTGTCATCACAATAATCTATGAAACTTGTCAGACGAATGTTCCATGTCACAGTCATCACAATGCTCCATGCCCTTGTCATCACAATGCTCCATAACCTCTGTCATCACAATGCTCCGTGACTCCAGTTATCACAATGATTCATAACATTGGTCATCACAGTGGTCCATGCCCGCGTCATCACAAGGCTCTATGACATTTGTAACCGCAATGCTCCATGAACTTTTCATCAAAATTCTTTGTGACCCTTGTCATCACAATGCTCCATGTCTTTGTCAGAACAATGCTCCATGACCATTGTCATCACAAATTGCCACGCGCATTTCATCACAACGGTCCACAACCTTGTCATTGCAATGCTGCATAAACCTTGTAATCACAATGTTCCAAGCACTTCTCATCAAAATGCTCTCTCACCAGAGATATCAAAATGTTCCATCACTAGGCATCACAATACTCCCTCACCTCTGTAATCACAATGATCCATGACACCGTCATCACAATGCTACATCCCCTTATCATCACAATGTTCCGTGACCCCTGACATCTCAATGTTCTATAACCCCTCTCATCAAAATGCTCCATGACACTTTTCATCCCAAAGCTCCAAGACCCCTGTCATCACAATGTTCTCTAACCACTGCCATCAATGTGTTCCATTACACTTTTTATCAAATTGCTGCATGACCCGGTCATCAAAATGCTCCCTGCCCTTCTCATCACAATGCACCATGCCCTTGTCATCAAAATGCTCCATGACTTGTCATCACAAAGCTCCATGACACTTGGCATCACAATGCTCCATGTCATTGTCATCACAATGCTCCATGAACCCTCTCATCACATGGCTCCATGCCCTTGTCATCACAAAGCTCCATGACACTTGTCATCACAATGCTTGATGCCCTCCTCATCACAGAGCTCCATGCCCTTCTCATTACAATCCTGCATGACCCATGTATCACAGTGTTCCGTGCCCTTGTCATCACAATGATCCATGCCCTCTTCATCACAATGCTCCAAAATCCCTGTAATCACAATGCTCTATGTCCTTGTCATCACAAAACTCCATGACACATGTCATCAGAATGCTCCATGGCCTTCTCATCACAATGTTCCATGCCCTCTTCATCACAATGCACCAAGACCCCTGTAATCACGATGCTCCATGCCCCTTTTCATCAGAATGCTCCATGAGACTTGTCATCACAAGTCTCCATGGTCTTCTCATCACAGTGCTCCAGGACCTTGTCATCACCCTGCTCCATTCCCTTGTCATCACAATGCACCTTGACACCTGTCATCACAATAAACCATGAAAGTTTTCAGCCCAATGCTCCACGACCTACTCATCACAAAGCTCCATGGCCAATATCATCACAATGCTCCATGACCACTGTCATCACAACACTCCATGACACCTGACAACACAATGATCCGGGACACTTGTCATCACAATGCTCCATTCCCTAGTCATCACAATGCTCCATGACCCCTGTCATCACAACACTCCATGAACATTTTCAGCCCAGTGCTCCATGAACCTTGTCATCACAATGATCCATGACCTTGTCATCCCAATGATCCATGACCCCTGTATTCACAATGCTCCGTGACGCTTGTCATCACAGTGCTCCATGACACATGTCATCACAATGCTCCATGCCTTTGTCAGCAAAATGCTACATGACCTTGTCATTAAAATGCTCTATGCGCTTGTCATCACAATACTCCATTTCCATTGTCATCACAATCCTCCATGAACCTTGGGATCTCATTGCTTCATGCCCTTGTCATCACAATGCTCCATGCTCCTTGAAATCAAAATGATCCATGCCCTCTGTCATCACAATGCTCCAAACCCTTGTGATCACAATGTTCCATAACACTTGTCATCACAATAATCCATGATGCCTGTCATCACAATACTCCATGCCCTTTTCATCACAATGCTCCATGACCTTTGTCACCACAATTGTCAATACACTTGTGATCAGAATGCTCCCCAACACTTGTCATCAGAATGCTCCTTAAACCCTGTCACGAAAAGGCTACATGCATTTTTCATCACAATGCCCCATGCCGTTTTCATCACAATGCTCCGTGCCATTGTCATCAAAATACTCCACAAGCTTGTCATCAGAATGCTCCATGACACTTGTCATCAGAATTCTCCATGCACTTGTCAGCACAATGCTCCCTGACCCTAGTCATCACACTGCTCCAAGCCATTGTGATCACAATGCTCCATTACCTTTGTAATCAGAATCCTCCATGACACATGGCATCACAATGTTCCATGCCTTTGTCATCACAATGGGCCATTACATATGTCATCACAATGCTCCCTGACACCTGTCTTCACAATACAGCATGACCTGGTCATCACAATGCTCCATGCCCTTGTCATCACTATGGGCCATTACATATGTCATCACAATGCTCCCTGACACCTCTCTTCACAATACTGCATAACCTGGTCATCACAATGCTCCATGCACTTGTCATCACAATGCGCCATTCCAAGTGTCATCACAATAATCCATGAAACATATTAGACCAATGTTCCATGCCCTTGTCATCACTATGCTCCATGCCCTATTTATCACAATGCTCCATGACCCCTGTCATCACAGTTCTCCGTGATTCCAGTCATCACAATGCTTCATGACCTTTGTCATCACAATGGTCCATGCCCTCGTCATCAACAATCTCTGTGACCATTTTAACCACAATAATCCATGAAATTTTCATCCCAATTCTCTTTGACCCTTGTCATCACAATGCTCCATGCGCTTGTCAGCACAATGCTCCATGACAAATGTCATCACAATGTGCCATGCGCTTGTCATCACAGTTCTCCACAATATTGTCATCACAGTGCTCCTTAAAATTTTTCATCACGATGCTCCATACTCTTCTCATCAAAATGCTCTCTCACCACTGATATCACAATGCTACATCACTATTTGTCACAATACTCCCTCACCCCTGTCATCACAATGTTCCATGACTCCTGTCATCACAATGCTACATGCACTTATCATCAAAATGTTCGATGACCCCTGACATCACAATGTTCCAAAACACCTGTCATCAAAATATTCCATGACAGTTTTCATCAAATTGCTCCATGACCCTGTCATCAGAATGTTCCCTGCCCTTCTCATCACAATGCACAATGCGCTTTCCATCAAAATGCTCCATGACTTTGTCATCAAAAAGATCCATGACCCATGGCATCACAATGCTCCATGTCATTGTCATCACAATGCTAAATGAACGCTCTCATCACATTGCTCCATGCCCTTGTCTTCACAAAGCTCCATGACACATGTCATCAGTATGCTCCATGGCCTTCTCATCACAATGCTCCATGCCCTTGCCATCACAATGCTCCATTACCCCAGTCATAACAATGCTCCATGACCCCTGCCATCACGATGTTCCATGGCCTTGTCATCACAAAGCTCCATGACAATTCTCATCACAATGCTCCTAGAACCCTGTAATCACAATGCTCTATGCCACTATTCATTTCAATGCTCCATGAATCCTTTCATCCCAATGCACCATGCCCATCATCATAATGCTTCAGTCTATTGTCATCACAATGAAAACAATATTCTCCATGACCTCTGTCATCATAATTCTCCAAACCCTTGTGATCAAAATGTTCCATAACACTTATCATCACAACACCCCATGACGCTCATCATCACAATTATCCATGGAATTCTCATCACAGTGCTCCATGATCTTTGTCATCACAATGCTCAATACACTTGTCATCACAATGCTCCCTGACACTTGTCGTCAGTATGCTCCTTTAACCCTCTCATGACAAGGCTCCATGCCTTTTTCATCACAATGATCCATGCCGTCTTCATCACAATGCTCCAAGTTCCCTGTAATCACAATGCTCCATGCCCTTGTCATCACAAAACTCCATGACGCATGTCATCAGAATGCTCCATGGCTTTCTCATCACAATGCTCCATTCCCTCGTCATCACAATGCACCAAGACAGCTGTAATCACAATGCTCCTTGCCCCTTTTCATCAGAGTGCTCCATGAGACTTTTCATCACAAGTCTCCAAGGTCTTCTCATCACAGTGCTCAAGGACCTTGTCATCAACATGGTCCAATCCCTTGTCATCACAGTGCTCCATGACACCTGTCATCACAATGATCCATGAACATTTTCAGCCCAATGCTCCACGCCCTACTCATCACAATGCTCCATGGCCAATATCATCACAATGCTCCATGACCACTGTCATCACAACACTCCATGACACCTGACAACACAATGATCCGGGACACTTGTCATCACAATGCTCCATTCCCTAGTCATCACAATGCTCCATTAACCCTGCCATCACAACAATCCATGAACATTTTCAGCCCAGTGCTCCATGACCCTTGTCATCACAATGATCCATGCCCTTGTCATCCCAGTGCTCCATGACCCCTGTATTCACAATTATCCGTGACGCTTGTCATCACAGTGCTCCATGACACCTGTCATCACAATGCTCCATGCCTTTGTCAGCAAAATGCTACATGACCTTGTTATTACAATGCTCTATGCGCTTGTCATCACAATACTCCATTTCCATTGTCATCACAAACCTCCATGAAACTTGGGATCACATTGCTTCATGCCCTTGTCATCACAATGCTCCAAACCCTTGTGATCACAATGTACCATAACACTTGTCATCACAGTGCTCCATGATGCCTGTCATCACAATACTCCATGCCCTTTTCATCACAATGCTCCATGACCTTTGTCATCACAATTCTCACTACACTTGTCATCACAATGCTCCCTGACACTTGTCATCAGAATGCTCCTTAAACCCTGTCACGAAAAGGCTCCATGCCTTTTTCATCACAATGCCCCATGCCGTTGTCATCACAATGCTCCATGCAATTTTCATCAAAATACTCCACAAGCTTGTCCTCAGAAGGCCCCATGACCCTTGTCATCACAATTCTCCATGCACTTGTCAGCACAATGCTCCCTGACCCTTGTCATCACAATGTTCCAAGCCATTGTCATCACAACACTCCATTACCTTTGTCATCAGAATCCTCCATGACACTTGGCATCACAATGCTCCATGCCATTGTTATCCCAATGGGCCATTACATATGTCATCACAGTGCTCCCTGACACCTTTCTTCACAATATTGCAAGACCAAGTCATCACAATTCTCCATGCCCTTGTCATCACAATGCACCATTCCAACTCTCATTGCAATAATCCATGAAAATTATTAGACCAATGCTCCACGCCCTTGTCATCACAATGCTCCATGCCCTTGTTATCACAAAGGTCCATGACATCTGTCATCACAATGCTCCGTGACTCCAGTCATCACAATGCTTCATGACCTTTGTCATCACAGTTGTCCATGCCCTCGTCATCAACAGTCTCTGTAACCTTTTTAACCACAATGTTCCATGAACTTTTCATGACAATGCTCTTTGACCCTTGTCATCACAATGCTCTATACCTTTCTCAGCACAATGCTCCATGACCCTTGTCATCACAATGCTCCATTCGCTTGTCAGCACAATGCTCCATGACACATGTCATTACAATGCTCCATGACCCCTGTCATCACAATGCTCCGTGACTCCAGTCATCTCAATTCTTCATAACGTTTGTCATCACAATGGTCCATGCCCGCGTCATCACAAAGCTCTGTGACCTTTGTAACCGCAATGCTCCATGAACTTTTCCTCACAATTCTCTGTGACACTTGCCATCACAATCCTCCATGATTTTGTCAGAAAAATGCTCCATGACCATTGTCTTCACAATATGCCATGCGCATTTCATCACAGCGGTCCACAACCTTGTCATTGCAATGCTCCATAAATCTCGTAATCACAATGCTCCATGCCCTTCTCATAAAAATGCTCTCTCAGAAGTGATATCACAGTGTTCCATCACTAGTCATCACAATACTCACTCACCCCTGTAATCACAATGATCCATGACCCTGTCATCACACTGCTACCTCCCCTTATCATCACAATGTTCCATGACACCTACCATCAAAATCCTCCATGATCCGTTTCATCCCAAAGCTGCAAGACCCCTGATATCACAATGTTCTATAACCCCTGGCATCAAAATGTTCTATTACACTTTTCATCAAATTGCTGCATGACCCGGTCATCAAAATTCTCCCTGAACTTCTCATCACAATTCACCATGCCTTTGTCATCAAAATGCTCCATGACTTGTCATCACAATGCTCCATGAGCTTTGTCATCACAATTCTCAATACACTTGTCATCACAATGCTCCCTGACACTTTTCAGAAGAATGCTCCTTGAACCCTGTCACGAAAAGGCTCCATGCCTCTTTCAACACAAAGCCCCATGCCGTTTTCTTCACAATGCTCCATGCCATTGTCATCAAAATACTCCACAAGCTTGTCATCAGAATGCTCCATGACCCTTGTCATCACAATTCTCCATGCACTTGTCAGCACAATGCTCCCTGACCCTTGTCATCAGAATGCTCCATTACCTTTGTCAACAGAATCCTCCATGACACTTGGCATCACAATGCTCCATGCCATTGTCATCACAATGGGCCATTACATATGTCATCACAATGCTCCCTGATACCTGTCTTCACAACACTGCATGACCTGGTCATCACTATGCTCCATGCCCTTGT
The DNA here is from genome assembly GCF_964341445.2 of Mesoplodon mirus. Classification (NCBI taxonomy): domain Eukaryota; kingdom Metazoa; phylum Chordata; class Mammalia; order Artiodactyla; family Ziphiidae; genus Mesoplodon; species Mesoplodon mirus. The sequence goes on from NW_028295817.1 coordinate 7,985,309, forward strand.
CATCACAATGTGCCATTACAAATGTCATCACAATAATCCATGAAACTTATTAGACCAATGTTCCATGCCCTTGTCATCACAGTGCTCCATGCCCTTGTTATCACAATCCTCCAAGACCCCTGTCATCACAATGCTCCGTGACTCCAGTTATCACAATACTTCATGACCTTTGTCATCACAATGGTCCATGCCCTCGTCATCAACAGTCTCTGTGACCATTTTAACCACAATGCTCCATGAACTTTTCATCTCAATGCTCCATGAACCCTGTCATCACAATGCACCATGCCCATCATCACAATGCTTCAGGCTATTGTCATCACAATGAAATCAATATTCTCCATGACCTCTGTCATCATAATGCTCCAAACCCTTGTGATCACAATGTTCTATAACAGTTATCATCACAACACCCCATGACGCTCATCATCACAATTATCCATGGTCTTCTCATCACAATGCTCCATGATCTTCGTCATCACAATGCTCAATACACTTGTCATCACAATGCTAACTGTCACTTGTCGTCAGTATGCTCCTTGAACCATGTCATGACAAGTCTCCATGCCTTTCTCATCACAATAATCCGTGCCCTTTTCATCACAATGCTCCAAGATCCCTGTAATCACAATGCTCCCTGCCCATCTCATCAAAAAGCTCCATGACGCATGTCATCAGAATGCTCCATGGCCTTCTCAAAACAATGCTCCAAGGCCCCTGTACTCACAATGCTCCATTCCCCTTTTCATCTCAATGCTCCATGAACCCTGTCATCACAATGCACCATGCCCATCATCACAATGCTTCAGGCTATTGTCATCACAATGAAATCAAAATTCTCCATGACCTCTGTCATCATAATGCTCCAAAACCTTGTGATCACAATGTTCCATAACACTTATCATCACAACACCTCATGACGATCATCATCACAATTATCCATTGTTTTCTCATCACAATGCTCCATGACCTTTGTCATCACAATGCTCAATACACTTGTCATCACAATGCTCCCTGACACTTGTCATCAGTATGCTCCATTGTCATCAGAATGCTCCATTAACCCTGTCATGACACGTCTCCATGCCATTTTCATCCCAATGATCCATGCCCTTTTCATCACAATGCTCCAAGACCCGTGTAATCACAATAATCCATGAAATATTTCAGACCAATGAACAAAGCCCTTCTCATCACAATGCTCCATTACTTCTGTCATAACAATGCTCCGTGACCCTTGTATTCACAATGCTCCGTGACACTTGTCATCACAGTGCTCCATGACACCTGTCATCACAATGCTCCATGCCTTTGTCAGCAAAATGCTACATGACCTTGTCATTACAATGCTCTATGCGCTTGTCATCACTATACTCCATTTCCATTGTCATCACAATACTCCATGAACCTTGGGATCACATTGCTTCATGCTCTTGTCATCAAAATGCTCCCTGCTCCTTGAAATCAAAATGATCCATGACATTTGTCATCAGAATTCTCCAAACACTTGTGATCACAATGTTTCATAACACTTGTCATCACAACGCTCCATGATGCCTGTCATCACAATACTCCATGCCCTTTTCATCAAAATGCTCCATGACCTTTGTCATCACAATTCTCAATACACTTGTCATCACAGTGATCCCTGACACTTGTCATCAGAATGCTCCTTGAACACTGTCACGAAAAGGCTCCATGCCTTTTACAACACAATGCCCCATGCTGTTTTCATCACAATGCTCCATGCCATTGTCATCAAAATACTCCACAATCTTGTCATCAGAATGCTTCATGACCCTTGTCATCACAATTTTCCATGCACTTTTCAGCACAATGCTCCCTGACCCTTGTCATCACAATGCTCCAAGCCATTGTCATCAGAATGCTCCATTACCTTTGTCATCAGAATCCTCCATGACACTTGGCATCACAATGCTCCATGCCATTGTCATCACAATGGGCCATTACATATGTCATCACAATGCTCCCTGACACCTGTCTTCACAATACGGCATGACCTGGTCTTCACAATGCTCCATGCCCTTGTCATCACAATGCGCCATTCCATCTGTCATCACAATAATCCATGAAACGTATTAGACCAATGCTCCATGCCCTTGTCATCACAATGCTCCATGCACTTGTTATCACAAAGTTGCAAGACCCCTGTAATCAGAATGTTCCATGCCCCTTTTCATCAGTATGCTCCATGAGACTTGTCTTCACAAGGCTCCATGGATTTCTAATCACAAATCTCCAGGACCTTGTCATCACAATGCTCCTCGATCTTGTCATGAAAATTCTCAATGGCCCTTGTCATCATAATGCTCCAAGCCCTAGTCATCACAATGCTCCATTATATTTGTCATCACAATCCTCCATTACATTTGGCATCTCAATGCTCCCTGACATTGTCATCACAATGTACCATGACATATGTCATCACAGTGCTCACTGACACCTGTCTTTACAATACTCCATGACTTTCTCATCACAATGATCCATGCCCTTGTCATCCCAATGCTCCATGACCCCTGTATTCACAATGCTCCGTGACCCTTGTCATCACAGTGCTCCATGACACCTGTCTTCACAATACTCCATGACCTTCTCATCACAATGCTCCATGCCCTTGTCATCACAATGCACCATGTCCACTGTCATCACAATAATCTGTGACACTTGTCAGACCAATGCTCCATGCCCCTGTCATCACACTGCTCCATTACACCTGTCATCACAATGCTCCCTTAATCCAGTCATCACAATTCTTCATAAAGTTTGTCAACACAACGGTCCATGTTCACGTCCTCAAAAGGCTCTGTGTCCTTTGTAACCTCAATGCTCCATGAAATATTCATCACAATGCTCCGTGACCCTTGTCATCACAATGCTCCATGCCTTTGTCAGAACAATACTCCATGACCCTTGTCATCACAATGTGCCACGCACTTTTCAACACAATGATCCACAACCTTGTCATCGCTATCCGCCATAAACCTTGTAATCACAATGCTCCATGCACTTCTCATCCAAATGCTCTCTCACCTGAGATATCACAATGTTCCGTCACTAGTTATCACAATCCTCCCTCACCCCGGTAATCACAATGTTCCATGACCCCATTCATCACAATGCTACATCCCCTTATCAGCACAATGTTCCATAACCCCTGACATCACAATCTTCCATAACCCCTGTCATCAAAATGCTCCATGACCCTTTTCATCCCAAAGCTCCATGACCCCTGGCATCAAAATGTTCTATAACCCCTGTCATCAATAAGTTCCATTACACTTTTCATCAAATTGCTGCATGACCCTGTCATCAAAATGCTCCCTGCCCTTCTCATCACAATGCACCACACACTTGTCATCAAAATGTTGTATGACCTTTGTCATCACAAAGCTCCATGACCCTTGGCATCACAGTGCTCCATGTCATTGTCATCACAGTGCTCCATAAAATCTCTCATAACATTGTTCCATGCCCTTGTCATTACAAAGCTCCATGACACTTGTCATCACAATGCTCGATGCCCTTCTCATCACAATGCCCCATGCCCTTGTCATTACAATCCTCCATGACTGATGTATCACAGTGTTCCGTGCCCTTGTCATCACAATGCTCCATGCCCACTCTCATCACAATAATCCTTGAAACATTTCAGACCAATGTTCAATGCCCTTCTCATCAAAATGCTCCATTACCTCTGTCATAACAATGCTCCATGACTACTGCCATCACAACGTTCCATTACAGTTTTCATCAAAATGCTGCATGACCAGGTCATCATAATGCTTCCTGCCCTTCTCATCACAATGCACCATGCCGTTGTCATCAAAATGCTCCATGACTTGTCATCACAATGCTCCATGCATTTGTCAGCAAAATTCTACATGACCTTGTCATTAGAAAGCTCTATGCGCTTGTCATTACAATGCTCCAAGAACTCTGTAATCACAGTGCTCCATGCCCTTTTTCATCTCAATGCTCCATGAACCGTGTCATCACAATGCACCATGCCCATCATCATAATGCTTCAGGCTATTGTCATCACAATGAAATCAAAATTCTCCATGAACTCTGTCATCATAATGCTCCAAACCCTTGTGATCACAATGTTTCATAACACTTATCATCACAACACCTCATGACGATCATCATCACAATTATCCATGGTCTTCTCATCACAATGCTCCATGATCTTTGTCATCACAATGCTCAATACACTTGTCATCACAATACTCCCTGACACTTGTCGTCAGGATGCTCCTTGAACCCTGTCATGACAAGGCTCCATGCCTTTTTCATCACAGTGATCCATTCCCTTTTCATCACAATGCTCCAAGACCCCTGTAATCACAAAGCTCTATGCCCTTGTCATCACAAAGCTCCATGACGCAAGACATCAGAATGCTCCATGGCCTTCTCCTCACAACGCTCGATGTCATTGTCATCACAGTGCTCCATGAACCCTCTCATCACATTGCTTCTTGCCCTTGACATTACAATCCTCCATGACCCATGTATCACAGTGTTCCGTGCCCTTTTCATCACAATGCTCCATGCCCAATCTCATCACAATAATCCATGAAATATTTCAGACCAATGCTCAATTCCCTTCTCATAACAGTGCTCCATTACCTCTGTCATAACAATGCTCCATGACCATTGCCATCACAATGATCCACGGCCTTGTCATCACAAGGCTCCATTACCCATGTCTTCACAATGCTCCAAGACACCTGTAATCAAAATGCTTCATGACCTTGTCATAACAAAGCTCCATGACGCATGTCATCAGTAGGTTCCATGGCCTTCTCTTCACAATGTTCCATGCCCTTGTCATCACAGTGTTCCAAGACCCCTGTAATCACAATGCTCCATGCCCCTTTTCATCTCAATGATCCATGAACCCTGTCATCACAATGCACCATGCCCATCATCATAATGCTTCATGCTATTGTCATCACAATGAAATCAAAATGCTCCATGACCTCTGTCATAACAATGCTCCAAACCCTTGTGATCACAATATTCCATAACACTTGTCATCACAGTGCCCCATGACACTCGTCATCACAATTATCCATGGTCTTCTCGTCACAATGCTCCATGACCTTTGTCATCACAATGCTCAATACACTTGTCATCAAAATGCTCCCTGACACTTGTTGTCTGTATGCTCCTTGAACCCTGTCATGACAAGGCTCCATGCCTTTATCATCACAATGATCCATGCCCTTTTCCTCACAATGCTCCAAGAACCCTTTACACACAATGCTCCATGCCCTTGTCATCACAAAGCTCAATGAAACATGTCTTCAGAATGCTCCTTGGCTTTCTCCACACAATGCTCCATGCCCATGTCATCACAATGTTCCTAGACCCCTGTAATCACAATGGTACACGCCCCTTTTCATCAGTATGCTCCATGAGATTTGTCATCACAAGTCTCTATGGATTTCTCATCACAATGCTCCAGGACGTTGTCATCACAAGGCTTCACGCCCTTGTTCTGAATATTCTCAATGGCACTTGTCATCATAATGCTCCAAGCCCTAGTCATCACAGTGCTCCATTATATTTGTCATCAAAATCCTCCATTACATTTGACATCACAATGCTCCCTGCCATTGTCATTGCAATGGACCATGACATATGTCATCACAATGTTCCCTGACACCTGTCTTCACAATACTCCATGATTCTCATCACAATGTTCCCCGACACCTGTCTTCACAATACTCCATGACTTCTCATCACAATGATCCATGCCCTTTTCATCACAATGCTCCAAGACCCATGTATTCACAATGCTCCATGCCGTTGTCATCACAAATCTCAATGACGCTTGCCATCAGGATTCTCCTTTGTCTTCTACTCACTATGCTCCATGCCCTTGTCATCACAATGTTCCAAGACCCCTGTAATCACAATGTTCCATGCCCCTTTTCTTCAGCATGCTCCATGAGACTTGTCATCACAAGGATCCATGGTTTTGTCATCACAATGCTCCAGGACATTGTCATCACAATGCTTCACGACCTTGTCATGAAAATTTCCATGGCCCTTGTCATCACAATGCACCATGTCCACTCTCATCACAATAATCTATGAAATTTCTCAGACCAATGCTCCATGCCCGTGTCATCACAATCGTCCATGACCCCTGTCATCACAATGCTCCGTGACTCCAGTCATCACAATGCTTCATAACGTTTGTCATCACAATGGTCTATGCCCGTGTCATCACAAGGCTCTGTGACCTTTGTAACCACAATGCTCCATGGAATTTTCATCACAATTCTCTGTGACACTTGTCATCACAGTGCTCCATGTCTTTGTCAGAACAATGCTCCATGACCATTTTCATCACAATGTGCCACGCACATTTCATCACAACGGTCCACAAACTTGTCATTGCAATGCTCCATAAACGTTGTAATCACAATGGTCCATGAACTTCTCATCAAAATGCTCTCTCACCATAGATATCACAATGTTCCATCACTAGTCATTACAATACTCCCTCACCCCTGTAATCACAAGGTTCCATGACACTGTCATCACCATGCTACATCCCCTTATCATCACAAAGTTCCATGACCCCTGCCATCACAATGTTCCATAACCCCTGTCATCAAAATGCTCCCTGACCCTTTCCATCCCAAAGCTCCAAGTCCCCTGACATCACAATGGTCTATAAACCCTGCCATCAAAATGTTCCATTACACTTTTTTATCAAATTGCTGCATGACCCGGTCATCAAAATGCTCCCTGCCCTTCTCATGCAATGCACCATGCCCTTGTCATCAAAATGTTCCATGACTTGTCATCACAAAGCTCCATGAACCTTGGCATCACAATGCTCCATGTCATTGTCATCACAATGCTCCATGAACACTCTCTTCACATTGCTCCATGCCCTTGTCATCACAAAGCTCCATGACACTTGTCATCACAATGCTCGATGCCATTCCCATCACAATGCTTCATGCCCTTGTCCTTACAATCCTGCATGACCCATGTATCACAGTGTTCCTTGCCCTTGTCATCACAATGCTCCATGCCCACTCTCATCACAATAATCCATGAAACATTTCAGACCAAAGTTCCATACCCTTCTCATCACAATGCTCCATTACTCCTGTCATAACAATGCACCATGACCCCTGCCATCACAATCTTCCATGGCCTAGTCATCACAAGGGTCCATGACACTTCTCATCACAATGCTCAAGACCCCTGAAATCACAATGCTCCATGCCCTTGTCATCACAAAGCTCCATGACGCATGTCATCAGAATGTTCCATGGCCTTCTCATCACAATGTTCCATGCCCTTGTCAGCACAATGTTCCAAGACCCTTGTAATCACAATGCTCCATGCCACTTTTCATCTGAATGCCCCATGAACCCTGTCATCACAATGCACAATGCCCATCATCATAATGCTTCAGGCTATTGTCATCACAATGAAATCAATATTCTGCATGTCCTCTGTCATCATAATGCTCCAAACCCTTCTGATCACAATTTTGCATAACACGAATCATCACAACACCCCATGATGCTCATCATCACAATTATCCATGGTCTTCTCATCACAATGCTCCATGATCTTTGTCATCACAATGCTCAATACACTTGTCATCAAAATTCTCCCTGACACTTGTCGTCAGTATGCTCCTTGAACCCTGTCATGACAAGGCTCCATGCCTTTTTCATCACAATGATCCATGCCCTTTTCATCACAATGCTCCAAGATCCCTCTAATCACAATGCTCCATGCCCTTGTCATCACAAAACTCCAGGACACATGCCATCAGAATGCTCCATGGCCTTCTCATCACAATGCTCCATGCCCTAGTCTTCACAATGCTCCAAGACCCCTGTAATCACAATGCTCCATGCCCCTTTTCATCAGAATGCTCCATGAGACTTGTCATCACAAGTCTCCATTGTCTTCTCATCGCAATGCTCCAGGACCTTGTCATCACCATGCTTCATTTACTTGTCATCACAATGCTCCAGGACCCCTATCATCAAAATACTCCATGCACATTTTCAGCCCAATGCTCCACGACCTACTCATCACAGTGCTCCATGGCCAATATCATCACAATGCTCCATGACCACTGTCATCACAACATTCCATGACACCTCACAACACAATGATCCGGGATACTTGTCATCACAATGATCCATGCCCTTATCATCCCAATGCTCCATGACCCCTGTATTCACAATGCTCCGTGACGCTTTTCATCACAGTGCTCCATGACACATGTCATCACAATGCTCCATGCCTTTGTCAGCAAAATGCTACATGACCTTGTCATTACAATGCTTTGTGCGCTTGTCATCACAATACTCCATTTCCATTGTCATCACAATCCTCCATGAACCTTGGGATCACATTGCTTCAATCCTTTGTCATCACAATGCTCCATGCTCCTTGAAATCAAAATGGTCCATGACCTCTGTCATCACAATGCTCCAAATCCTTGTGATCACAGTGTTCCATAACACTTGTCATCACAACGCTCCATGATGCCTATCATCACAATACTCCATGGACTTTACATCACAATGCTCCATGACCTTTGTCATCACATTTCTCAATATACATGTCATCACAATGCTCCCTGACACTTGTCATCAGAATGTTCCTTGAACCGTGTCACGAAAAGTCTCCATGCCTTTTTCATCAAAAAGCCCCATACCGTTTTCATCACAATGCTCCATGCCATTGTCATCAAAATACTCCACAAGCTTGTCATCAGAATGCTCCATGACACTTGTCATCACAATTCTCCATGCACTTGTCAGCTCAATGCTCCCTGACCCTTGTGTTCACAATGCTCCAAGCCATTGTCATCACAATGCTCCATTACCTTTGTCATCAGAATCCTCCATGACACTTGGCAGCACAATGCTCCATGTCATTGTCATCACAATGGGCCATTATATATGTCATCACAATGCTCCCTGACAACTGTCTTCACAATACTGCATGATCTGCTCAACACAATGCTCCATGCCCTTGTCATCACAATGCGCCATTCCAACTGTCATCACAATAATCCATGAAACTTATTAGACCAATGTTCCTTCCATGCCATCCATGCCCTTGTCATCACAATGCTCAATGCCCTTTTTATCACAATGCTCCATGACCCCTGTCATCACAATGCTCCGTGACTCCAGTCATCACAATGCTTCATGACCTTTGTCATCACAATTGTACATGCCTTCGTCATCAACAGTCTCTGTGACATTTTTATCCACAATGCTCCATGAACTTTTCATCACAATGCTCTTTGACACTTGTCATCACAATGCTCTATGCCTTTCTCATCACAGTGCCCCATGACCTTGTCATTACAATCCTCCATGACCCATGTATCACAGTGTTCCATGCCCTTATCATCACAATACTCTATGCCCACTCTCATCACAGTAATCCATGAAACATTTCAGACCAATGCTTCATGCCCTTCTCATCACAATGCTCCTTTACCTCTGTCATAACAATGCTCCATGACAACAGCCATCACAGTGTTCCCCGGCCTTGTCATCCCAAGGCTCCATGACACTTATCATCACAATGCTCCACGACCCCTCTAATCAAAATGCTCCATGTCCTTTTCATCAAAAAGCTACATAACACATGTCATCAGAATGTTCCATGGCCCTGTCACCACAATGCTCCATGCCCTTGTCATTATAATGCTCCAAGACCCTTGTAATCAAAATGCTCCATGAGAATTTTCATCTCAGTGCTCCATGAACCCTGTCATCACAATGGACCATGCCCATCATCATAATGCTTCAGGCTATTGTCATCACAATGAAATCAGTATGCTCCATGACCTCTGTCATCACAATGCTCCAATCCCTTGTGATCACAATGTTCCATAACACTTATCATCACAACACCCTATGACGCTCATCGTCACAATTATCCATTGTCTTCTCATCACAATGCTCCATGACTTTTGTCATCACAATGCTCAGTACACTTGTCATCACAATCCTCCCTTACACTTGTCTTCAGTGTGCTCCATTAACCCTGTCATGACACGTCTCCATGCCTTTTTCATCACAATGATCCATGCCCTTTTAATCAGAATGCTCCAAGACCCCTGTAATCACAATGTTCCACGCTCTTGTCGTCACAAAACTCCATGACGCATGTCATCAGAATGCTCCATGGCCTTCTCCTCACAATACTCCATGCCCTTGTCATCACAATGCTCCAAGACCCCTGTAATCACAATGCTCCATGTCCCTTTTCATCAGAATGCTCCATGAGACTTGTCATCACAAGTCTCCATTGTCTTCTCATCAAAGTGTTCCAGGAACTTGTCATCATAATGCTCCATGATCCCTCTCATCACGATTCTCCATGAATATTTTCAGTCCAATGCTCTATGACCTTCTCATCAAAATGCTCCATGACCCCTGTCATCACAATACTCCATGAACATATTCAGCCCAATGCTCCATGACCCTTGTCATCACAATGATCCATGCCCTTTTCATCCCAATGCTCCATGACCCCTGTATTCACAATGCTCCGTGATGCTTGTCATCACAGTTCTCCATGACACCTGTCATCACAATGCTCCATGCCCTTGTTATCACATTGTTCCATGACCCCTGTCATTACTATGCTCCGTGACTTCATTCATCACAATGCTTCATGATCTTTCTCATCTCTATGGTCCATGCCCTCGTCATCAACAGTCTCTGTGACCATTTTAACCACAATGCTCCATGAACTTTTCATCACAATTCTCTTTGACCCTTGTCATCACAATCCTCTCTGCCTTTCTCAGCACAATGCTCCATGACACTTGTCATCACAATGCTCCATGCGCTTGTCAGCACAATGTTCCATGACACATTTCATCAAAATTCACCATGCGCTTGTCATCACAGTGCTCCACAATCTTGTCATCACAATGCTCCATAAAACTTGTCATCACAGTGCTCCATGCACTTCTCATCAAAATGCTCTCTCACCACTGATATCACAACGTTACATCACTATTCGTCACAATACTCCCTCACGCCTGTCATCACAATGATCCATGATTCCTGTCATCACAATTGTACATGCACATATCATCACAATGTTCGATGACCCCTGACATCAAAATGTTCCATAACCCCTGTCATCAAAATGCTCCCAAATCCTTTTCATCAAAATGCTCCATGACCCCTGGCATCACAATGTTCAATAACCCCTGTCATCTAAATGTTCCATGACACATTTCATCCAATTGCTCCATGACACTGTCATCACAATGCTCCCTGCCCTTCTCATCACAATGCACAACGCCCTTGTCATCAGAATCCTCCATGACCTTTGTCATCACAAAGATCCATGACCCTTGGATTCACAATGCTCCATGTCAATTTCATCACAATGCTCCATGATCGCATTCATCACATTGCTCCATGCCGTTGTCATCACACAGCTCCATGACACATGTCATCAGAATGCTCCATGGCCTTATCATCACAATCCTCCATGCCATTGCCATCACAATGTTCCATTACCCCTGTCATAACAATGCTCCATGACCCCTACCATCACGATGTTCCATGGCCTTGTCATCACAAGGCTCCATGACCCTTCTCATCACAATGCTCCAAGACCCGGTAATCACAATGTTCCATGACCCCTGTCATCACAATGCTACATCCCCTTATCATCACAATGTTCCATGACACATGACATCACAATGTTCCACAACCCCTGTCATCAAAAAGCTCCATGACACTTTTCATCCCAAAGCTCCATGACCCCTGACATCACAATGTTCTATAACCCCTGTCATCAAAATATTCCATTACAATTTTCATCAAATTGCTGCAAGACACTGTCATCAAAATGCTCCCTGGCCTTCTCATCACAATGCACCACGCCCTTGTCATCAAAATGCTACGTGACTTTTGTCATCACAAATCTCCTTGACCCTTGACATCACAATGCTCCATGTCATTGTCATCACAATGCTCCATGAACCTTCTCATCACATTTCTCCATGCCCTTGTCATCACAAAGCTCCATGACACATGTCATCACAATGCTCGATGCCCTTCTCATTACTATGCTCCATGCCCTTGTCATTACAATCCTCTATGACCATTGTATCACAGTGTTCCGTGCTCTTGTCATCACAATGCTCCATGTCCACTCTCATCACAATAATCCATGAAACATTTCACACCAATGCTTCCTGTCCTTCTCATCACAATGCTCCATTACACCTGTCATAACAATGTTCCATGCCCCTGCCATCACAATGTTCCACGGCCTTGTCATTCACAAGGCTCCATGACACCTGTCATCACAATGTTCCAAGACCCCTGTAATCACAATGCTCCATGCCCTTGTCATCACAAAGCTCCATGACGCATGTCATTAGAATGTTCCATGGACTTCTCATCACAATGCTCCAATACACTTTTTATCACAATGCTCCATGCCCCTTTTCATCTCAAAGCTCCATGAATCCTATCATCACAATGCACCATGCCCATTATCATAATGCTTCAGGCTATTTTCCTCACAATGAAATCAAAATGCTCCATGACCTCTGTCATCACAATGCTCCAAACCGTTGGGATCACAATGTTCCATAAAACTTCTCATCACAACACCCCATGATGCTCATAATCACAATTATCCATGGTCTTCTCATCACTATGCTCCATAACCTTTGTCATCACAATGCTCCCTGACACTTGTCGTCAGTATGCTCCTTGAACACTGTCATGACAAGGCTCCATGCCTTTTTCATCACAATGATCCATGCCCTTTTCATCACAATGCTCCAAGACACCTGTATTCACAATGCTCCATGCAATTGTCATCACAGTGCTCCATGACGCATTCATCAGAATGCTTCATGGCCTTCTCTTCACAATGCTCCATGCCCTTGTCATCACAATGCTCCAAGACCCCTGTAAACACAGTGCTCCATGCCGCTTGTCATTATAGCGCTCCATGACGCTCATCATCACAATTATCCATGGCCTTCTCATCACAGTGCTCCACGGTCTTGCCATCACAGTTGTCCATGCCCTGGTCATCACAATGCTCTATGTTCCCTTTCATCACAATTCTCCACGTTCTTGGCATCACTATGTTCCATGACACTTCCCATCACAGTGTTAAATGCTTTGTCATCACAATACTGCACAAGCTTGTCATCAGAATACTCCATGACCCTTGTCATCACAATGATCCATGACCCCTGTCATCACAATGCTCCATGAGACCTATCATCACAATGCTCCATGCCCCTTGTCATTACAGTGCTCCATGATGCTCGTCACTATAATTATCCATGGTCTTCTCATCACAGTGCTCCACGGTCTTGCCATAACAATGCTCCATGCCCTGGTCATCACAATGTTCCATGTCCCTTGTCATCACAATTCTTCATGTCCTTGTCATCACAATGCTCCATGACAGTTCTCATCCCCATGTTACATGCTCTTGTCATCACAATTCTCCATGCACTTGTCATCGCAATGTCCCATGACCCCTGTCATAGCAAGCTCCATGCCTTTGTCATCACAATGCTTCACGACCATTTCATCAAAATTCTCAAAGGCCGTTGTCATCACAATGCTCCATGCCCTTGTCATCACAATGCTCCATGGCCCTTGTCATCACAATGCTCCAAGCCCTTGTCATCACAATGCTCCATTACCTTTGTCATCACAATCCTCCATAACACTTGGCATCACAATGCTCCATGCCATTGTCATCACAATGGAACATGAAATATGCCATCACGAGGCTCCCTGACACCTGTCTTCACAATAATCCATGACCTTGTCATCACAATGCTCCATGCCCTTGTCATCACAATGTGCCATGCCCACTGTCAACACAATTATCCATGAAACTTGTCAGACCAATGCTCCTTGCTCCTGTCATCACAATGCTACATGACCCCAGTCATCACAATGCTCCGTGTGTCCCATCATCAGAAGACTCCATGACCTGTGTCACCACAAAAGTCAATGCCCTCATCATCACAAGGCTCTGTGAAATTTGTCACCACAATGCTCCATGAACTTTTCATCAAAATGCTCAATGTCATTGTCATTACAATGCTCCATGAACGCTCTCATCACATTGCCCCATTAACTTGTCATCACAAAGCTCCATGACACATGTCATCAGAATGATCCATGGCCTTCTCATCACAATGTTCCATGCACTTGCCATCACAAATCTCCATTAACCCTGTCATAACAATGCTCCATGACCCCTGCCATCACGATGTTCCATGGCCTTCTCATCACAAGGCTCCATGACCCTTCTAATCACAATGCTCCATGCCCCTTTTCATCTCAATGATCCATGAACCCAGTCATCACAATGCACCATGCCCATCATCAAAATGCTTCATGCTATTGTCATCACAATGAAATCAAAATTCTCCATGATCTCTGTCATCACAATGCTCCAAATCCTTGTGATCAAAATGTTCCATAACACTTATCATCACAACGTCCCATGACGCTCGTCATCACAATTATACATGGTCTTCTCATCACAATGCTCCATGACCTTTTTCATCACAATGCTCAATACACTTGTCATCACAATGCTCCCTGACACTTGTCCTCAGTATGCTCCTTGAACCATGTCATGACAAGGCTCCATGCCTTTTTCATCACAATGCTCCATGCCCTTGTCATCACAAAGCTCCATGATGCATGCCATCAGAACGTTCCATGGCCATCTCATCCCGATGCTCCAAGCTCTTGTCATCACAATGCCCCAAGACCCCTGTAATCACAATGCTCCATGCCCCTTTTCATCAGAATATTCCATGAGACTTGTCATCACAAGTCTCTGTGGTCTTCTCATCACAGTGCTCCAGTACCTTGTCATCACAAGCCTCCATGGCCCCTGTCATCACAATACTCGATGAACGTTTTCAGCCCAATGCTCCTTGACCTTCTCATCACTATGATCCATGACCCCTGTCATCACAATGCTCCATGACTCCTGTCATCACAATGATCCATGAACCCTGACAACACAATGATCCGGGACTCTTGTCATGAAAATGCTCCATGCCCATGTCATCCCAATGCTTCATGACCCCTGTAATCACAATGCTCCGTGACGCTTGTCATCACAGTGCTCCATGAACCTTGTCCTCACAATGCTCCATGCCTTTGTCAGCAATATGCTACATAATCTTGTCATCACAATGCTCCATGCGCTTGTCATCACAATCCTTCATGACACTTTGGATCATATTGCTTCATGCCCTTGTCATCTCCCTCTTGCCTTTCTGGTTTTTACAGATTTTCGGATGTCCCTTTTGACCCGTGGGAATTGACAGTTCTTTGTAGTGTGGATTTGCATTGCATGCTTGCTTGATTGTCCAAAACGGTCGTATGCGTTTTCTCTTGAATATATTCAGGAGAAAACGCATACGCCCTTTTTGGCCAAGTGCATCATTGTCGAAGTTGTGATGCTTTTCCTGTGCTTTAAAGGCGATTCCAATTTACCTCTTGAAATATGTTTTGTGCAATTCTGCCTCATTTTCAAGTCAGCTTCGTTGCATTCCCTCAACAGATTTTTGGAAGACAGTAGACCTTTATAACTGTAGGTTTGTGAATTGCTGTGCCCGTGAGCTCCAATTTTCAAATCCCATTTTTGGGAGCTGACCGCAAATCCACAATTTTGCTTCAGGACCTATACTTGTTCCAGGGGTGGCTATACTCTTCTCTGCAGGTGGCTGAGGCTTTGGTTAATTCTTCTTCCTGACGGGAATTTACAGTGATATGTGCCCGTCCAAATGCCTACATCTACTCTCTGTTTGGTTCTCCCTCTTCCCTTTCATCCTCTGCACAATTAGCAAACTGTGCGAACCAGGAGGTTATAGGGGCTGGCTCTCCTAAGTTGGGAGATTGATAGTAAAGCAGTTGGAATGCCAAACTGGAGCACAAGGATAGGAAAAATTAGGAGACTTTTAGAAACCTTTCACCATCACAGGGTGTCCATTCTCTAGGTTTCCCATACATGTTATAACTGTAGTGATATTCCCTACTACCTGGAGATTTGGTATCCATGGAATCGTGGCATGCATTACTACTTTAAAGGGTCTGCATTTTCTCTCCCAATCTCACCAGTCCTCTCAGTCCCAAGTGTCCAGCCTTATGTCTCATCCAGCTGTCTTTGCAGATAGGGTCATTCCCGGTTTCATCAGAACCCCTGAAAGAATTGTGTAAGAATTTCGCTGTTTTTTTGTTTGTTTTTGAAATTCATTTTTATAATGGGGTTGAGCTGATTTTCACTGACGTGTTTATGCCTGTCTAGACACACTTGATTCCCTTATGGAGACAAATCAATACATAGGTTTTAAGATTCTCACTATTCAGATATATTCCTCTGTGGGGAATAGGGGGTTTGAGTTCCGTTCACTGAGGAAGGGTGAGGTCTCGTCTATTCTCTATTTGGTTTATGGAATGGTACCTGTGCTAATATCAAACTCTGGTTTTATGCATCACCCAACCTCTCCTTTCCCATTAAGCAGGCATAAGAGTGTTTTCTAAATGTGAGACTCTGTTCTCTTTCTTAATTCAGTACATGTGTTGTGATGTTGACATTCCCTCTGTAAGTGATATCTTAGGAATAGATTCTTTTTCTGTGTGACTAATTTCCCTTAGAATCATCACACCTAAATCCTCTCATTATGCTGCTACTGGCCTTATGACATTGATTTCACGTCTGAGTGATATTCCGTTGTACAAAATTACCACAAGTTATTTATGCATTTGTCTTTTTCCTGGGATATTTTAGGTGTACCGAAGTTGAGGTTCTTGTATGCAGAGCAGCCCTAAACTTTGGGGTGCCTGTGTGTTGTCGATATTTAGTCTTCCCAAGTTATATGTCTATGAGTTGAAGTCCCCTTTGCTCGGGGGCTTTAGTATTTTAGATGTTTTAGGAAACAGCATACACTTCTTCAGAGTGGCTCTTGGATATTTATACCCCACCCATCAGCGTGACTAGGCTCCCTGTTCTCCATGGCCTCTCCTGCATTTCTGGTTTGTACACATTTTTTGGATGGCCTTTCTGAGCAGTGGAAATTGAGACTTCTTTGTTGTGCGGATTTGCATTTCCCGCTTGCTTGGTTGGCCAAAAACCCTGTATGTGTTTTTTTTCCTGAAGATATTCACGAAAAAAAGGCATACACCCTTTTGCCCAACTGCATCATTTGAGAAATTCTGCTGCTTTTCATATGCTTTAAATGTGAGTACAATCTACCTTTTGAAAAATGTTTCCTGCAATTCTGCCTCTCATTCAGATCCCCTTCGTTGCCTTACCTGAATATATTTTTGGACGTTGGTTCTCATTTATATCTTTGCAGGTCTTTGAATTGTCTGCTCCTGAGCTCCATTTTGCAACTCGCTTTTATTGTGAGCTCGCCGCCAAACCATTGGATTGCTTCTGGCCCTATTCTGGTTCTGAGGAGGCAGGCTGAGCATTTGGTTAATTCTTGTTCCTAATGGGAAATTAGAGTGACATGTGCCTGTAAAAACTCCTACAGCTAATCTCTCATTGGTTCCCCCTCTTCTCATTTATCCTCTGCACAAATTGCAAACTGTGTGAAACAGGAGCTTAAAGGTGCTGATTCTCCAAGAGGGGAGATTGTTAATAATGTGGCTGGAATGGCGAACCCCAGCACCAGGAGATCAAAAATGAGGTGCATTTTAGACACCTTTCCTGAGCACATGGTGTACATTCATCTCGGTTTCGCAGGCATGTTTTCGCTGTCAGAAGATTCCCTTGAACCTGCCGATTTGGGACCCATGGAATGGGTACCAGGCAGTATTACTTTAAAAGGTCTGCATTTCCTCACCCAGCCTCTCAAACATCTCTTAGCGTGCATAGCTTCCAGCCTTATATATCATCCTACTGTGGGTCTACATGTGTGCAATCCATGTTACATCGTAGCCCTTCAACAAAAGTTGTAAGAATTTTTGTCTGTCTCACCGTTTTTATAAATATTTTTAAATTTATTTTTATATTTGTTACAGCTGATTTTCAAAGCTCTGATTTTTGCTGCTGTACATCCACTTGATTCATGTACTGTGAGACAACAAGAAATTATTTTTCAGATGCTTACGAGTCATATGTATTATTGTCCAGTGACTTGAGTGGGCTGAGTGCAGTTCTTTGAGGTACCGTGTAGGCCTTGTCAGTTATTCAATTTGGTACTTGGAATGGTATCTTTGCTAATTTCAACCTCCTGGATAATACCTCACCATTCCCCACCTTTCCCATTTAGCAGCCTTATGTCTATTTTCTACATATTTGACTATGTTTCTGTTTTGTAGTTTATTTCATGTGTAGCCATGTTTGATTCCACCTTTAACTGACATCTTATGATATGTGTCTTTTTCTTTCTGACATATGTCACTTAGAATGATCGTATGTAACTCCTCCAGAGTTGTTCCAACTGGCCTTATTTCATTGATATCGGGATGAGTAATATTCCACTCTACATAAGTACTCCATCTCTTTTATCCATTTTATCCTTCCAGGGACATTTAGGTTATATCCAAGTGGAGGCCCTTTTTAACAGAGAGGTGGTAAACGTTGGGGTGCGTGTTTTCTGTCCATTTTTGTTTTTCCCAAGGTATACGCCCATGAGTGCAAGTGCACTATGCTCTGTAGCTCATCTTTTAGATGTCTTAGCAAACACAATACACTTCTCCAGAGTGGCCATTGGCAAATTACATTTCCACTATCAGCCTCACAGGGCTCCCTTTTCTCCTCGCCCTGTCCTGCATTTCTGGTGTTTACACTTTATGTGGATGGCCCTTCTGACTGATGTGAAGTGATACATTTTGTAGTATTTATTTCCAGTGCACACCTGTTTGGTTGGATAAAAAGTGTGTATGGCCTTTACTTGAATATATTCAGAAAAAATGCATACGCCCTTTTGGGCCAACTGCATCATTGGCGATGTTCAGCCCCTTTTCTTGTGCTTTAATGCGGAGTCCTTTCTACCTCTTCAAATCTGTTTCCTGCCACTCTCCCTTGCTTAAAACTCCTTTTCTGTGACTTACCTCAAGACATTTTTCGATGATAGATATTTTCAACTCTGCAGTTTCATGAATTTTAGTGCCCCTGAGTTCCATTTTTCAACTTGTGTTTTTGGAAACTGGACAAAAAACAGCGGGATTTCCTCTAGCCCTATTCTGTTTCCGTGGGCAATTCTAGCCTTTGATGAATTTGTCTTCCAGATTGGAAATTAGAGTGGCATGTGCCTGTCCGAACACCTAAGACTTGTCTCTAAATTTTTCTCATCCTTCCGCTTCATCCTCTGGACAAATTCCAAACTGTGTGCAACAGGATGTTAACGGTGCTGATATCCCCAAGTGAGGAGATTGTTAGGAAAGATGCTGGAGGGGTGAACCCGAGCACCAGGCGATGAGGAGATGAGGTGCCTTTTCCAAACTCTTTCCGATCAAACGGTGTACCATCCTCTAGGTGTGACAGGCATGTTTTAGTTGTAGGAAGGGTCCCGTGCATGGAAGGAGAACACCAGGGATTTTTCCAAATTAGTGCCTCCCCGTACCCCAAACTGGGGAATTTTTAAGCTACAGCTACACGTATGTCCATTAAAGGCCTTGGGAAATAGGCAGAGCCCTAACTTTAGATGATTGAAATCTTCAGGTTCAGAAGCGTTCACCATCGGCCTTGCTTAGGTTACATTTTATCTGTCATTGATAGATGATGTCAATAAAAATATTGATTCTTTTTCAGATTATTTCCCCTTATAGGTTATTGCAAAATATTCAGTGTAGTTCCCTGTGCTATACAGTAGTTCCTTGTTGATGATCTATTTTATACATAGCAGTGTGTATGTGTTAATCCCAAACTGTTAATTTATCCCTTCTCCTACCTTTCCCCTTTGGTAATAATAAATTATAAGATTTTATACTTCTCAGAAATGGGGGAGCTGAAAGAGAGGTATCCTTTTCAATGGAAAAACATTCAAAACAAGATTGAAGCTTCAGCCAAGAGTATTCGATGTACATCCATGGAAATAAATCACTTCATTTCTCTAATGTTGACCTGACAAATAAGACAGACGTCTTCACTGAACTTGCTTATAGTAAAGTGATGGAAATATCAAATGTAAGTATTAGAAACATCTTATTTTACCCTAGCATTATACACTGCTCTATGTTAACTACAGTTTGGCTCACATATCTGTTCATTAAAGTTACAATGTTCTCAATTTCTGTTACTGATCCTCCAGAGTGGACCTCAACAGGAGTCCCCGTGCCCAGTGTCATTTGAGCCAAGAGATCAAGACTGAGTTTGCTTCAGAAGCAAAGGAAACATTATTTTGAAAACAGAATGGAGAGGTGAGAGCGTGCAGTCCCCCACGGGCTGTGGGCTAGCCTGCTGTGTAGGGTTCCCAGCAGTGTCAGTGGGAGGGAGGGGATGGAGCTCTCGAGGGCTGGGTTGGCTGCAGCTCAGGCTCTATGCCGTGGAGTCTGCATGTGACCCCGCTAGCTGAGGTGTCGACCCAGCCATTCTGCACTAGGAAATCGTGTCTGAAGTGCCGGGTGTGGGACCTCTGCATACAGAACACTAGGAGCACGTGAAATTAGACAAAGCACAAAGGAAAAGCAGGTTAAACTTTATTTTATTCCCCAGATTCTCTTTTTATCTCCCAGGAATTTTTACTGAACGTTGCCGGAGATGAACACCTCCTCTGCTTTTTGTTCCGTTCCTCATTCTTGGGGTGTTGAGGGTGCAGACCCCTCTTTTGTAACTGCTTCTTGCTGTGGTGGGAGCCCTGATACCTGAGGGGAGGTGCAAAACGTCTCCCCATCAGCCTCCAGGTGAGGTTGATTGTCCCAAGGCCTCCTGCCTCACTTCTCGTCTGCATGAGCACCAGCATTGGAAGTGTTATAGATTCTAATGACCTTTAAGGGTCCAGGAAAGAGATGCGCAGAGATGCTGAGGTGGCAGGTTTCACCCCACCCCACATTTGTTTGGCGACCTTAGGCTGACGGTTTTTGCCAGCCTAGATGCTCTGACCAGTAGTCTGTGCTTTCTTTAATTAGGTCCCTGAATTAATGTACAAACAGCACCATGTGTCAGAACCCTGCCCGCGCAACTCCCAGAGAGTCCAGGGTCAGTGGTGATCCAGGACCATGACGTCCACTGAGTCAACGGCATTTAGAAGTAGCCAGCAGTCCTGCCGGTCATATTGGCCACCATCACCGCGGTGTCTGTAGGGTTTTCTATGGTGAAAGCGTGATATACGTTTCCCCCGCCAAGCTTATTAGCTCCCCTCTGGGTGCAGTAAGTCCTGCAAGCAGTAGTCTGCTCTTTCGGGGCACAGTCTTGTTGTTTTCTGAGAGAAACTCCAGGTCAAGTGATGGTCACACGAGTCATCTTGGGGGCCCGTTGCCCCCATTTGTCTCTCTGGAGGTTGGAGTTGGAGGGCCTCCTCACTCGAGGTCAGTGTGTCTACAGAGCGACCCCTGCAACTTCAGGGCATGATGGGTGGTTAGGATCACCACGTGGGGTCCTTTTCCCTTAGGAGTGAGCTGGCCTTGTGGGCTGCTGATTTCTTGCTTTTTAGATACCCCAGTATCCTGGCCTGATGAGTCAGTGGGCAAAGCCCTTGGTGACCATAGTTTATCATACCTGAAGGGCATTCTTGTGTTGCTCCATTACAAGTGGTCCCAGTTTTTGCACTAAGGCTCCAAGGGCAATTAACCATTGACCGGGTATGTAAAGGTCAAAGGGTTTAGCTAAATTAGGGAGTTCCTGGGCAAGGGTCTGAATTGACTGCTCTTTCCATTCTTGAAAGGCTGCTTCTGGATTCTATACAAAAGGATCATCATCTTTTCGTGTCAGTGTTTCATGTAGAGGCCCAGCTATTAGACTGTAGTTAGGGATCCAGATGCAGAAAACCTTGGCCTCCCCAGGAACCCCTAAGCTGTCTTCTAGTTTTAGAAGAGGTAAGGCTGCAAATGGCTTCTTCCCTATCCTGGGATGCGTTTCTCTGAATATCTGTGAGAATGAAGCCCAGGCATGTCACCTGAGCCTGGTATATTTGAGCCTTTTTCTTGGACACCTTCTATCCTTTCTTGGCTAGGTAGTTCAGAGGCGTCTTTAGTAGGACTGGCGATCAGAATGTCACCTGCATATTGAAGGAGGGTTCCCTTTTACAGAGGTAGAACTTTTAGGTCTTTAGAGGTCATTTCCCCAAAGATGGTGTGGGGATTTTTGTACGGTTGGGGCAGGACGGCCCAGCATTATTGGTTTTGTTGCATGTTGTGTCCTGCCACTCAAAAGCCAAAAATTCTTGTGACTCTGAGATGAATGGAATACAGAAGAAGGCATCATTGAAGTCTAATACAGAATGTCATGGCCTGGTGGATGGTAGAATGAGCAGCAGGATGTAGGAAATAGGAGCTACTGGATGTATATCCTCGGTGGCTTCACTGACTGTCCTGATATCCTTTACCAGGTCTCCAGCAGCCCAAGGGGCTCTCGTGGTGAGGCCAATCCCAGTATATGGAACTCACCTTGGCTGCACCACACATCCACACAGCCCACGGGGCTCTCGTGTTCAAGTCCCTCCCTGGGTATGGAGCTCCCCTGTGCAGCTACCCAGCAGCCCATGGGGCTCTCATAGTCAGGCCCTTCCCAGGATACAGAGCTCCCCTGGGCAGGTACCCAAGCAAGGCTGGACACACAGGAACTGTGCACATAGCCCACCTTGCAGAGAACCCCCAGCTCACCTGTCGCTCACAGCTGACACAGAACACCTCAGAGCAGGACTTGAACTAACAAACAGCAGCTCTGACAGGTCTGTGACCCTGGCTATCACTCTGTGCAGTCTCTCTCTGCCTGGTCTTCCAGACACTTCCACTGCAGCCAGGGCACCAGGCCTCTGTCCCCACCCACCATCACTCCTATCCCTGACTCCTGGGTTCCTCTCATTAGGATAGGGTCTTCTTGAAGTTGTTTTCCACTCATGGACAAGATAAAATGATAAGAAAACAAGCCGCAGCTGCAGCCCCTTGTCTAGCGTGACTCTCAAGGGCCCACACCTGTTCCTTTGGCCTGGCCCGTTTAGCAAGGTTCATTTTCTGCTACTGTGAGCCCCTGAGGGGTGAGGATTGGCTGATTTGGGCAGCCTGACACTGCCTGCCTGCCCTCCCCAGGTGTGCCTGTGTTAAGGTCAATATAAACACCTCTCCAGTCAGCAAGAGCCCCT
Organism: Mesoplodon mirus; assembly: GCF_964341445.2. Lineage (NCBI taxonomy): Eukaryota > Metazoa > Chordata > Mammalia > Artiodactyla > Ziphiidae > Mesoplodon > Mesoplodon mirus. The sequence continues at coordinate 8,008,632 of NW_028295817.1, forward strand.
GTAGCTCTGCCTGACGGCATATTCTCTGCCCCGTCAGCAGTTTCGGGGCTGGGGTGGTGGTAGGGAGTGAGGGGCCGTGGCTTTGTGGGTGGCCCAGTGTGAGTGGGGCTCTGCTGGATTTTCCGCAGGAGTTGCTAGGCTGCCACCTGCTAAAGAAGAGGATGTGTCATCCATACCTGCCTCTTGAATTTCTCCCCAGGCAGAGGTGAGGAAGTAAAAAAGCAGTGGGGGCCATGGCAGGAGGGGTATCTCAGGCAGGGAAATGGAAAGCTTCCAGAAGAGCATCTGGGGCCAGGACCATCGTGACTGGCCTGCAGGCACCAAGTCGGCCTGTGTGCTGTCGCTGGTGTGGCTCCAAAGCCCTTCCTCTAGGCTTGCAAGTGCTTGTACATATTCAGGTGTTTTACCTGGAAAGGGTGGGAAGAGTTCAGCTGCAGCAGGACTGGGGCTCAGCTCACATTTACTCATAGATGCCTCGAGACAGTCCCCCAGCTTCGCAATGAGGATGCTCCTTGTCGGGGGGAGCACTGCTGACTGCATGGGAGACGATTTCCCACCTCTGACCAACTTAAGAATTTTTTACCACTGGAGCAAGTGCCCTGATATGATTTTCCTCTGTATAACTGGTGGGTTCCGTTTTTTTTTTTTTCTTTTTGGTTCAAGGTAGATTTTATTTATTCCTCTTTTTTTTTTAATTTGCAGATATAAACATGGAAATAATGCATTAATATAAAGACGTCTATGTGAAGGGAAATACTTTTTTTCTGTTTTCTTTTATTGAATGCTATTTATTTTTATTTTTTTAAATTTATTTCTTTTATACAGCAGGTTTTTAATGGATATCTATTTTATACATATAAGTGTGCACATGTGAATCCCAGTCTCCCAATTCATCCCACCACCACCATCACATGGTGTTTCCCCCTTGGTGTCCATATGTTTGTTCTCTACATCTGTGTCTCTATCTCTGCCCTGCAAAACGGTTCATCTGTACCATTTTTCTAGGTTCCACATATATGCATTAATATACAATATTTGTTTTTCTCTTTCTGACTTACTTCACTCCATATGACAGTCTCTAGATCCATTAAGGTCTCTACAAATGACCCAATTTCATTCCTATGTATGGCTGAGTAATATTCCATTGTATATATGTACCACATCTTTATCCATTCGTCTGTCTGTGGGCACTTAGGTTGCTTTCATTACCTGTCTATTGTAAATAGTGCTGCAGTGAACATTGTGGTGAATGTGTCTTTTTGATTTATGGTTTTCTCTGGGTATATGCCCAGTAGTGGGATTGCTGGATTATATGGTAATTCTATTTTTACGTTTTTAAGGAACCTCCATACTGTTCCCCATAGAGACTGTATCAATTTACATTCCCAACAATAGTGGAAGAAGTTTCCTTTCCTCCATACCCTCTCCAGCATTTGTTGTTTGTAGATTCTCTGTTGATGCCCATTCTAACAGGTGTGACATGACACCTCATTGTAGTTTCCATTTCCATTTCTCTAATAATTAGTGATATTGAGCAGATTTTCATGTGCGTACTGTCCACCTCTATGTCTTCTTGGAAGAAATGTCTATTTATATCTTCTTTCATTTTTGTATTGGGTTGTTTGTTTTATTAATATTGAGCTGCATGAGCTGTTTATATATATTGGAGATTAATCATTTGTCCATTGATTCGTCTGCAAATATTTTCTGCCATTCTGAGGGTTGTCTTTTCGTCTTGTTTGTAGTTTCCTTTGCTTTGCAAAAGCTTTTACGTTCCATTAGGCCCCATCTGTTTAGTTTTCTTTTTTATTTCATTACTATAGGAGGTGGATCAAAAAAGATCTTGCTGTGATTTACGTCAGAGTATCCTTCGTAAGTTTTCCTCTCAGAGTTTTATACTATCCGGTCTTACATTAAGGTCTCTAATCCATTTTGAATATATTTTTATGTATGGTGTTGGGGAGTGTTCTAATTTCATTCTTTTACATGTAGCTGTCCATATTTCCCAGCACCAATGATTGAAGAGACTGTCTTATCTCCATTGTATACTCTTGCCTCCTTTGTCATAGATTAGGTGACCATAGATGTGTAGGTTTATCCCTGTGCTTTCTTATTTTTTTCCTTTTACACGTTTATTGGAGTGTAATTGATTTACAATGGAGTGTTCGTTTCTGCTGTATAAAAAAATGAATGAGCTATACATATACAAATATCACCAGATACCCTCCCTCTTGCATCTCCCTCTTACACCCCATATCCCACCCCTTTATGTGGTCACAAAGCACCGATCTGATCTCCCTGTTCTATGTGGCTGCTTCCCAGTACATATCGGTGTTACATTTGGTAATGTATTTATGTCCATGCCACTCTCTCACTTCGTCCCAGCTTACCCATCCCCCTTCCGGTGTCCTCAAGTCCTTTCTCTATGTCTGTGTCCTTAATCCTGTCTTGCCACTAGGTTCTTCAAAATCTTTTTTTTTTCTTCACTAGATTCCATATATCTCTGTTAACATACAGTATTTGTTTTTCCCTTTCTGACTTACTTCACTGTGTAGGACAGATTATAAGTCCATCCACCTCAGAACAAATAACTCAGTTTTGCTTCCTTTTATGGCTGAGTAATACTCCATTGTATATATGTGCCAGATCTTCTTTAAACATTCATCTGTCGATGGACACTTAGGTTGCTTCCATGTCCTGACTATTGTAAATAGAGCTGCAATGAACATTTTTCTACATAACTCTTTTTGAATTATGGTTTTCACAAGGCAAATGCCCAGTAGTTGGATTGTTGTGTCATATGGTACTTCTATTGTTAGTTATATAAAGGAACCTCCGTACTGTTCTCCCTAGTGCCCATATCAATTTACATTCCCACCCACAGTGCAAGTGTGTTCCCTTTTCTCCAATAAAGACCTCTCCAGCATTTATTGTTTTGTAGATTTTTTTGATGATTGCCATTCTGACTGCTGTGTGGTGATACCTCAGGGTAGTTTTGATTTAGATTTCTCTAATGATTAGTAATGTTCAACATCCTTTCATGTGTTTCTTGGTAATCTGTATATCTTCTTTGGAGAAATGTCTATTTAGGTCTTCTGCCCGTTTGTGGATTGGGTTGTTTGTTTTTGTGATATTGAGCTACATGCGGTGCTTGTAAAGTTAGGAGATTAATCCTTTGTCAATTGCTTCATTTGAAAATATTTTCTCCCATTCTGAGGGTTGTTTTTGCATCTTGTTTATGTTTTCCTGTACTGTGTAAAAGCTTTTAAGTTTCATTAGGTCCCATTTGTTGATTTCTGTTTTTATTTCCATTTCTCTAGGAGGTGGGTCCAAAAGGATCTTGCTGTGATTTATGTCATAGAGTGTTCTGCCTATGGTTTCCTCTAAGTGTTTTATAGTGTCTGGTCTTATATTTAGATCTCTAATCTATTTAGAGTTTATTTTTGTGTATGGTGTTATGGAGTGTTCTAATTTCATTCTTTTATGTGTAGGGGTCCAGTTTTACCAGCACCAATTACTGAAGAGACTGTCTTTTCTCCATTGTGTATCCTTAGCTCGTTTGTCATAGATGAGATAGCCATAGGTATGTAGGTTTATCTCTGGGCTTTCTGTCCTGTTCCATTGATCTGTGTTTATGCCAATCTACATACATTTGATTCCATTATGGAGACATATAAATACATAGGTTTCAAGGTTATTACCAGTCAGATATATTCCTCTTCAGTGAATAGGGTGTTTTGTGTCCAGTTCATTGAGAAAGGAGTAGGTCTTGTCTATTACATATTTGGTATATGGAATGGGATCTGTGCTAATTTCAAACTATGCTTTTACACATCACCCCACGTCACCTTTCCCCTTAAGGAGGAATAAGTGTGTTTTCTAAATGTGTAACTCTGTTCACATTTGAAATTCAGTTCATGTGTAACCATGTTTACATTCCCTCTATAAGTGATATATTACAATATTTTTTTTTCTTTGTGGCTCATTTCACTTAGCATCATCATACCTAAAGCCACTCATTATGCTGCTATTGGCCTTATGACATTGATTTTATGTCTGAGTGACATTCCATTGTATATAAGTACCACAACATCTATATCCATTTTTTCCCTTTCCTGGGATATTTAAAGTGTACCGAAGTCGAGGTTCTTGTAAACAGAGCAGCCCTAAACTTTGGGCTGTCTGTGTGTTGTGGATTTTTAGTTTTCCCAAAATACACGCCCATGAGTGGAAGTGTGCTATGCTCTGTAGCTCTGTTTTAGAAAACAACATACAGTTCTCCAGAGAGGCTGTTGGCAATTTACATCCTGACCATCAGCGTAACCAGGCTCCCTTTTATCCATGGCCTGTCCTGCATTTCTGGTTTTTACACTATTTGTGGATGGCCCTTTTGACTGGAGGTAAGGGACACTTCTCTGTAGTGTGGATTTGCAATGCCTGATGGCTTGCTTGGCCAAAAAGGGCATATGCATTTTTTCCCGAATTTATTCAAGAAAATACACATACTCCCTTTTCGGCCAAGGGCAACATTGTCGAAGTTCTGTCACTTTTCATGTGCTTTAAAGACGACTCCAATCTACCTCTTGAAATCTGTTTCCTTCAATTCTGCCTTGCATTCAAATCCTCTTCACTGCCTTACCTCAATATATTTCTGGATTATAGTTGTCCTTTATAACTCAGCAAGTTTGTGAATTGCTGTGCCCCTGATTTCCATTTTTCAACTCGCCTCTTTGTGAGCTGGCTGCAATACCGCAGCATGGCTGTAGGCCCTAGTCTGGTTCCGGGGTGTCAGGCTGAGCCTTTGGTTAATTATTCTTCCTGATGGGAAACTAGAGTGACATGTGCCCATCCAAACACCTACAGCTAATCTCTCATTTGTTTCCCCTCTTCCTGTTCATCCTCTGCACAATTTGCAAACTGTGCATAACAGGAGGGTAAAGGCGCTGACACTCCAAGTGGGGAGATTTTTAGTAATGCAGATGGAATGGCGAAGCCGAGCACGACAAACGGAAAAATGAGGTACCTTTTAGAAAACTTTCCCAATTACACAGTGTAACATCCACTGGGTTTCCCATACATGCTTTAACTGTAGGAAGATTCCCTTAAACTTGGAGAGTTGGGACCACTAGAATGGGTAGTACACAGTATTGCTCAATGTGGTGTTCTTTTGCTCACAAAACCTCAACAATCTTGTCAGCCCCAAGTGTCCAGATTTATGTCTCATCCAGCTGTGAGTGTAAAGGTGGACAATCCATGTTGCATCACAGGCCCTGAACGTAATTCTTAAGGCTTTCCCTCTGTTTCGCTGTTTTTGCATTTTGCTTTTGAAATTTATTTTTATAAGGGTGTTTAGCTGAATTTCAGTGTTGTGTTCATGCCATTATACACACACATGACTCCTTTATGGAGACATGATAATACATAGGTTTTAAAATTATTGGAGTCAGATATATTACTCTGCAATGAATAGGGGGTGTTGAGTCGAGTTCATTATGCGGGGAGTAGGTGATGTCTATTACATACTTGGTTTATGTAACGGTATCTGTGCTAATTTAAAACTGTGGTTTTATGCATTAACCCACCTCACCTTTCCCCTTAAGCAGGGAGAATATTGTTTTCTAAGTGTGTGACTATGTTGTGTTTGTAATTCAGATCATTCCTAGCCAAGTGTACATTCCCACTATAAGTGATATCTTATGATAAGGTTCAGTACTCTGTTATCTTTCCTAACTCAGTTCATATGTAGCCATGTTTACAGGAACTTCATAAGTGATATCTTATGATAAGTTTCTTTTTCTGTGTGACTTATTTCACTTAGAATCATAGTACCTGAATCCACTCATTTTGCTGCTACTGGTCTTACGACATTGATTTCATGGCTGAGGGATATTCCATCGTATGTAAGTAACAAAATTTTTTGAACCATTTTAATCTTTCTTGGGATATTTAAGGTGTACCCAAGTTGATGTTCTTGTAAGCAGTGCAGCCCTAAATTTTGGGGTGGCTCTGTCTTATTGATTTTCAGTTTTCCCAAGGTATATTCCCTAGACTGGAAGTGCCCTTGGCACTGTAGCTCGGTTGTTTACTTGTTTATGGAACACAATGCACTCCTCCAGTGAGGCAGTTGGCAATTTACATGCTGCCCATCAGCATAACAAGGCTCCCTGTTCTCCAGGGCCTGTCTTGCCTTTCTGGTTTTTATCCATTTTGTGGATATGCCATTTGACTGGTGAGAAATGATACTTCTTTGGAGTGCAGATTTGCAATGCCCGCTTGCTTGCTTGGCCAAAAAGGGCGTATGCGTTTTCTCCTGGATATATCCAGGAGAAAACGCATACGCCCTTTTTGGCCAAGTGCATCATTGTCGAAGTAGTGCCCCTCTTCCTGTGCTTTAAAGCCGATTCCAAGGTACCTATTGAAATGTGTTTCCTGCTATTTTGCCTCGCTTTCAACTCCGCCTCGTTGCCTTCCCTCAACAGATTTTTGGAAGATAGTTGTCCTTTATTACTCTGCCAGTTTGTGAAATGCTGTGCCCCTGAGCTCCAATTTTTAACTCGTTTTGTGTTAGCTGAATGCAACTCCAAAATTTTGGTTCAGGAACTCTACTGGTTCCCGGTGGGTGGCGGAGACTTTGGTTAATTCTTCTTCTGCACGGGATATAAGAGTGACACGTGCCCGTCCAAATGCCTAACATCTACTCTCTCATTGGTTCTCCCTCTTCCCTTTCATCCTCTGCCAAATTGGCAACCTGTGAGAACCAGGAGGTAAAAGTTGCTGTCTCTTCAAGTTGGGAGATTGATAGTAAAGCAGTTGGAATGTCAAACCGGAGCACCAGGAGGGGGACTATTCATTGAGTTTTAGAGACCTTTCGTATTCACAGTGTGTCCATTTTCTAGGTATCACGTACATGTTATAGCTGTAGTAATATTCCCTTCAACCTGGAGACATGTGACCCATGGAATGGGTGCCATGCATTATTGCTTGAAAGGGTCTGCATTTGCTCACCCAATCTCACCAATCCTCTAAGTCCCATGTGTCCAGCCTTATGCCACATCCAGCTGTCATGTAAATAGGGTCATTCCAGGTTTCATCAGAGACCCTGAAGGATTTGTAAAGAATTTCCGTTTTTTTTTTTTGAAATTCCTTTTAATAGTGTGTTTTAGATTATTCTCACTGCCATGTTTATGCCAGTCTAGACACTCTTGATTCCCTTAAGGAGCCATACCAATACATAGGTTTTAAGATTCTTCGTAGTCAGATATATTCCTCTGCAGGAAGTATGGGTTGTTGAATCCCTTTCACTGAGGAAGGTGTAGATCTTGTCTATTCTGTATTTCGTTTATGGAACGGTGCCTGTTCTAATATTAAACTCTGATTTTATGCAAAACCCCACCTCTCCCACCCCCTTAAGGAGGCATAAGAGTGTTTTCTAAATGTGAGACTCTGTTCTCTTTCCTAACTCATTTCATGTGTAGCCATGTTTACAGGATCTTCATAAGTGATATCTTATCATACGTTTCTTTTTCTGTGTGACTTATTTCACTTAGAATCATCAAACCTGAATCCACTCATTTTGCTGCTACTGGTCTTATGACATTGATTTCATGGCTGAGGGATACTCCATCGTACCTAAGTACCACAATTTTTTGAACCATTTTTATCTTTCCTGGGATATTTAAGGTGTACCCAAGTTGAGGTTCTTGTAAGCAGTGCAGCCCTAAATTTTGGGGTGGCTCTGTCTTATTGATTTTCAGTTTCCCAAGGTATATTCCCCAGACTGGAAGTGCCCTTGGCTCTGTAGCTCTGTTGTTTACTTGTTTTAGGGAACACAATGCACTCCTCCAGAGACGCAGTTGGCAATTTACATCCCGCCCATCAGCATAACAAGGCTCCCTTTTCTCCAGGGCCTGTCTTGCCTTTCTGGTTTTTATCCATTTTGTGGATACACCTTTTGACTGGTGGGAAGTGATACTTCTTTCTAGTGCAGATTTGCATTGCCCGCTTGCTTGCTTGGCCAAAAAGCGTGTATGCCTTTCCTCCTGAATATATTCAGGAAAAAACGCATACGCCCATTTTGGGCAAGTTCATCATTGTCGAAGTTGTGCCCCTCTTCCTGTGCTTTAAAGGCGATTCCAACGTACCTATTGAAATCTGTTTCCTGCTATTCTGTCTCGCTTTCAAGTCTGCCTCGGTGCCTAACCCTCAACAGATTTTTGGACGATAGTTGTCCTTTATTACTCTGCCAGTTTGTGAAATGCTGTGCCCTTGAGCTCCATTTTTTAACTCTTTTTTTGTGAGCTGAACACAAGTCCAGAATTATGATTCAGGACCTATACTTGTTCCCAGTGGGTGGCTGAGACTTTGGTTAATTCTTCTTCCTCCCGGGAAATAAGAGTGACATGTACCCGTCCAAATGCCTAACAGCTACTCTCTCATTGGTTCTCCCTCTTCCGTTTCATCCTCTGCCAAATTGTCAACCTGTGCGAACCAGGAGGTTAAAGGTGCTGTCTCTCCAAGTTGGGAGATTGATAGTAAAGCAGTTGGAATATCAAACGGTAGCACCAGGAGAGGGACTATTTGTTGAGTTTGAGAGACCTTTCATGTTCACAGTGTGTGCATTCTGTAGGTTTCCCATACATGTTATAGCTGTAGTAATATTCCCTTCACCGTGGAGAGTTGGGACCCATGGAAGCGGGGCCATGCATTATTGCTTTAAAGGGTCTGCATTTGCTCACCTAATCTCACCAATCCTCTCAGTCCCAAGTGTCCAGCCTAATACCAAATCCAGCTGTCATTGAAGATGGGGTCATTCCAGGTTTCGTCAGAGAACCTGAAGAAATCTTAAAGAATTTCCTGGTTTTTTTTTTGTGTGTGAAATTCCTATTTATAGTGGATTTGAGCTGATTCTCACTGCCATGTTTAGGCCAGTCTAGACACAGTTGATTCCCTCATGGAGACATATCAATAAATAGGTTATAAGATTCTTACTAGTCAGATATATTCCTCTGAGGGAAATATGGGGTTTTGAGTCCCTTTCACTGAGGAAGGTGTAGGTCTTGAATATTCCGTATTTGATTTTTTGAACGGTACCTGTGCTTATATAAAACTCTGGGTATTATGCATCACCCCACCTCTCCTTCCCCCTTAAGCAGGCATAAGAGTGTTTTCTAAATGTGAGACTCTGTTTTCTTTCCTAACTCTGTTCATGTTTAGCCATGTTACAGGATCTCTATAAGTGATATCTTATGATAAGTTTCTTTTTCTGTGTGAGTTCTTTCACTTAGAATCATCGTACCTGAATCCACTCATTTTGCTGCTACTTGTCTTATGAGATTGATTTCATGGCTGAGGGATATTTCATCGGACGTAAGTACCACAAATTTTTGTACCATTTTTATCTTTCCTGGGATATATAAGGTGAATCCAAGATGAGGTTCTTGTAAGCAGTGCACTCCTAAATATTGGCGTGGCTGTGTCTTATTGATTTTCAGTTTTCCCAAGGTATATTCCGTAGACTGGAAGTGCCCTGGGCTCTGTAGCTCTGTTGTTTACTTGTTTTAGGGAACACAATGCACTGCTCCAGAGAGACAGTTGGCAATTTACATCCCACTCATCAGCATAACAAGGCTCCCAGTTCGCCAGGGCCTGTCTTGCCTTTCTGGTTTTTACATATTTTGTGGATATCCGTTTTGATTTGTGGGAAGTTATACTGCTTTGTAGTGCAGATTTGCATTGCCCGCTGGCTTGCTTTGCCAAAAAGGGAGTATCTGTTTTCTCCTGAATATATTCAGGAGAAAACTCATACACACTTTTCGGCCAAGTGCATCACTGTCGAAGTTGAGCCCCTCTACCTGTGCTTTCAAGGCGATTCCAGCATACCTCTTGAAATCTGTTTCCTAATATTCTGCCTCGCTTTCACGTCTGCCTCTTAACCTTCCCTCAACAGAGTTTTGGAGGAGAGTTGTCCTTTACTACTCTTCCATTTGGTGAATTGCTGTGCCACTGAGCTCCATTTTTCAACTCGTTTTTGTGAGCTGAATGCAAGTCCAAATTTTGGTTCAGGACTTATACTGGTGTCCGGTGGGTGGCTGACACTTTGTTTAATTATTCTTCCGGCCGAAAAATTAGAGTGACATTTGCCGGTTGAAATGCTTAACAGCTACTCTCTCATTGGTTCTCCCTCTTCCCTTTCATCCTCTGCCAAATTGGCAACCTGTGAGAACCAGCAGGTTAAAGGGGCTGTCTCTCTAAGTTGGGAGATTGATAGTAAAACAGTTGGAAAGTCAAACTGGAGCACAAGGAGAGGGACTATTAGTTGAGATTTAGAAACCTTTCGTATTCACAGTGTGTCCATTCTCTAGGTTTCCCGTACATGTTATAGCTGTTGTAATATTCCTTTCAACCTGGAGAGTTGGGACCCGTGGAATGGGTGCCACTCATTATTGCTTTAAAGGGTCTGCATTTGCTCAACCAATCTCAACAATCCTCTCAGTCCAAAGTGTCCAGCCTTATGCCACATCCAGCTGTCATTGTAGATAGGGTCATTCCAGGTTTCATCAGAGACCCTGAAGGAATTGTAAGGAATTTCCATGTTTTTTTTGTTTTGTTTTCGAAATTCCTTTTTATAGTGGGTTGAGCTGATTCTCACTGCCATGTTTATGCCAGTCTAGACACACTTGATTCCCTTACGGAGACATATCAATACATAGGTTTTAAGATTCTTACTAGTAAGATATATTACTCTGCGGTGAATATGGGGTGTTGAGTCCCTTTCACTGAGGAAGGTGTAGGTCTTGTCTATTCCGTATTTGGTTTTAGGAACTGTACATGTACTAATATCAAACTCTGGTTTTATGCATCACCCCACCTCTCCTTCCCCCTTAAGAATGCATAAGGGTGTTTTTTAAATGTTAGACTCCCTTCTCTTTCCTATCTCAGTTCATGTGTAGCCATGTTTACAGGATCTTCATAATTGATATCTTATGATAATTTTCTTTTTCTGTGTGACTTATTTCACTTAGAATTATCGTACCTGAATCCACTCATTTTGCTGCTACTAGCCTTATGACATTGATTTCATGGCTGAGGGGTATTCCGTCATACGTAAGTACCGCAATTTCTTGAACCATTTTTGTCTTTCCTGGGATATTTAAGGTGTACCCAAGTTGAGGTTTTTGTAAGCAGTGCAGCCATGAATTTTGGTGTGGATCTGTCTTATTAATTTTCAGTTTTCCCAAGGTATATTCCCTACACTGGAAGTGCCCTTGGCTCTGTAGCTCTGTTGTTTACTTGTTTTAGGGAACACAATGCACTCCTCCAGAGAGGCAGTTGGCAATTTACATCCCACCCATCAGCATAACAAAGCTCCCGGTTCCCCAGGGCCTGTCTTGCCTGTCTGGTTTTTACTCATTTTGTGGATGTCCCTTTTGGCTGGTGGGAAGTGATACTTCTTTGTAGTGCACATTTGCATTTCCCGCTTGCTTGCTTGGCTGAAAAGGGCATATGCGTTTTCTCCTGCATATATTCACGTGAAAACCCATATGCCCTTTATGGCCATTTCCATTATTTTCGAAGTTGTGATGCTTTTCCTGTGTTTAAAGGCGATTCCTATGTACCTCTTGAAATCTGTTTCATGCCACTCTACCTCATTTTCACTTCCACCTCGTGGCTTTCCCTCAACAGATTTTTGGAAGAGAGTAGTCCTTTATAACTCTGCAGGTTAGTGAATTGCTGTGGCCCTGAGTTCCATTTTTCAACTCGCGTTTTTGTGAGCTGACCGCAAATCCACAGTTTTGCTTCTGGAGCTATACTGGTTCTGGGGGGGGCAGGCTGAGTCTTTGGTTAATTCCTCTTCGTGACGGGAAATTAGAGTGAAATGTGGCCGTCCAAATGCCTACAGCTACTCTCTCATTGGTTCTGTATCTTCCCTTATATCCTCTGCACAATTTGCCAACTGTGCGAACCAGGAGGTTATAGGGGCTGACTCTCCAAGTTGGGAGATTGATAGTAAAGCAGTTGGAATGTCAAACTGGAGCTCAAGGAGAGAAAAGAAGTAGTAGAGTTTTAGAAACCTTTCACCATCAGATGGTTTCCATTCTCTAGGTTCCCATACATGTTATAACTGTAGTGATATTCCCTTCTACTTGGAGAGTTGGGAACCATGGAATGCGTGGCAGGCATAATTGCTTTAAAGGGTCTGCATTTTTTCACCCAATCTCACCAATCCTCTCAGTCCCAAGTGACCAGCGTTATGCCACATCCAGCTTTCATTGTAGATAGGGTCATTCCAGGTTTCATCAGAACCCCTGAAGGTATTGTGTAAGAATTTTACTATTTTTATGTTTTGTTTTGAAATTCATTTTTATATTGGGTTTGAGCTGATTCTCACTGCCATGTTTATGTCATTCTAGACACACTTAGTTCCCTTACGGAGACATATCAATATATAGGTTTTAAAATTCTTACTAGTCAGATATATTTCTCTGTGGGGAATACGGATGTTGAGTTCCGTTCACTGAGGAAGGAGTAGGGCTTGTCTCTAATGTTTTTGGATTAAGGAACGGTACCAGTGCTAATATCATACTTTTGTTTTGTGCATCTCCTCACCTGTCTTTCCCCTTAAGCAAGCGTTAGAGTGTTTTCTAAATCTGAGACTCTCTTCTCTTCCCTAATTCAGTTCATATGTAGCCATGTTTACATTCCCTTCATAAGTGATATCTTATGTCAGAATGCACCATGGCCTTGTCATAATAATGCTCCATGACCCCTGTCATCACAATGCTCCATGCCCTGGTTATGACAATGCTCCATGTCCCTTGTCATCACAATTCTCCACGTCCTTGTCATCACAATGCTACATGACATTTCTCATCAAAATATTACATGCTCTTGTCATCACAATTCTCCATGCACTTGAAATTGCAATGCTCCATGCACTTGTCATCACAATGCTCCATGCACTTGTCATCACAATGCTCCATGCCCTTGTCATCACATTGCTCCATGACACCTGTCATCACAATGCTCCCTGACACCTGTCATCACAATGCTTCATGGCCCTTGTCATTACAGTGCTCCATGATGCTCGACACCACAATTACTCAAGGTCTTCTCATCACAGTGCTCCACGGTTTTGCCATCACCATGCTCCATGCTTTGTCATCTCAAAGCTCAATGTCCCTTGTCCTCACAATTCTCCACGACCTTGTCATTCCAATGCTCCATGGCACTTCACATCAAAATGTTATATGCTCTTGTCATCACAATACTCCATGCACTTGTCATCGCAATGCTCCATGACCCCTGTCATAGGAAGCTCCATGCGCTGTTCATCACAATGTTTCACGACCTGGACATTAAAATTATCAGTGGCCCTTAATATCACAATGCTCCATGCCCTTGTCGTCAGAATGCTCCCTTACTTTGTCACAGCAATCCTCCATGACACTTGGCATCACAGTGCTCCATGATATTGTCATCAAAGTGGAACATGACATATTTCATCACAATGCTCCCTGACACCTTTCTTCACAATAATCCATGACCTTGTCATCACAGTGCTCCATGCCCTTGTCATCACTATGTGCCATGCCCAAACTTATCACAATAATCCATGAAAATTGTCAGACCAATGCTCCATGCCACTTTTCATCACAATGCTCCATGAACGCTGTCATCCAAATGCACCATGCCCATCATCATAATGCTTCATGCTATTGTCATCACAATGAAATCAAAATGCTCCATGACCTCTTTCCTCACAATGCTGCAAACCCTTGTGATCACAATGTTCCATAACACTTGTCATCAAAATTCCCCATGACGCTGGTCAGCACAATTATCCATGGTCTTCTCATCACAATGCACCATGACTATTGTCATCACAATGCTCCATGCACTTCTCATCAAAATGCTCTCTCACCAATGATATCACAATGCTACATCACTATTTGTCACAATACTCCCTCACCCCTGTCATCACAATGTTCCATGACTCCTGTCATCACAATGCTACATGCACTTATTATCACAATGTTCGATGACCCCTGACATCACAATGTTCCATAAACCCTGTCATCAAAAAGTTCAATGACCCTTTTCATCAAATTGCTCCATGATCCTGTCATCACAATGCTCCCTGCCCTTCTCATCACAATGCACAACACCCTTGTCATCAAAATGCTCCATGATCTTTGTCATCAAAAACATCCATGACTCTTGGCATCACTATGTTCCATATCTTTGTTATCACGATGCTCCATGAACACTCTCATCACATTGCTCCATGTCCTTGTCATCACAAAGCTCCATGACACATGTCATCAGAATTCTCCATGGCCTTCTGATCACAATGCTCCATACCCTTGCCATCACAATGCTCCATTACACCTGTCATAAAAATTCTCCATGTCCCCTGCCAACGGGATGTTCCATGGTCTTTTCATCACAAGGCTCCATGACCCTTCTCATCACAATGCTCCAAGAACACTGTAATCACAATGCTCTATGTCCCTTTTCATCTCAATGATCCATGAACCCTGTCATCACAATGCACCATGCCCATCATCACATTGCTTCATGCTATTGTCATCACAATGAAATCAAAATGCTCCATGACCTCTGTCATCACAATTCTTTAAACCCTTGTGATCACAATGTTCCATAACACTTGTCATCACAACGCTCCATGATGCCGGTCATCACAATATTCCATGCCCTTTTCATCACAATGCTCCATGAAATTTGTCATCACAGTTCTCAATACACTTGTCATCACAATGCTCCCTGACACTTGTCGTCAGAATGCTCCTTGAAACCTGTCACGAAAAGGCTCTATGAAGTTTTCATCACAATGCCCCATGCCGTTTTCATCACAATGCTCCATGCCATTGTCATCACAATGGGACATTACATATGTCATCACAATGCTCCCTGACCCCTATCTTCACAATACTGCATGACCTGTTCATCACAATGCTCCATGCCCTTGTCATCACCATGTGCCATTCCAACTGTCATCACAATAATACATGAAACTTATTAGATCAATGATCCATGCACTTTTCATCACAATGCTCCATGCCTTTGTTATCAAAATGCTCCATGACCCCTGGCATCACAATGCTCCGTGACTCCAGTCATCACAATGCTCCATGACCATTGTCATCACAATGGTACATGCCCTCATCATCAACAGTCTCTGTGACCTTTTTAACCACAATGCTCCATGAACGTTTTATCAAAATGCTCTTTGCCCCTTGTCATCACAATGCTCTATGCCTTTCTCAGCTCAATGATCCATGCCCTTCTCATCACAATGCTCCATGAACCCTGTCATCACAATGCACCATGACTCCATTCATCACAATTCTCGTTAACATTTGTCATCACAATGGTCGATGACCGCGTCATCACAAGGCTCTGTTACCTTTGTAACCACAATGCTCCATGAACTTTTCATCACAATGCTCCGTGACCCTTGTCATCACAATGCTCCATGCCTTTGTCAGAAACATGCTCCATGACCCTCGTCATCAAAATATGCCACGCACTTTTCATTCCAACGGTCCACAAATTTGTCATCACAATGTTCCATAAACCTTGTAATCACAATGCTCCTTGCCCTTTTCATCACAAAGCTCCATTACCCCTGTCATAAAAATGCTCCATGACCCCTGCCATCAAAATGTTCCATGGCCTTGTCATCACAAGGCTCCAGGACCCTTGTCATCACAATGCGCCAAGACCCCTGTAATCACAATGCTCCATGCCCTTGTCATCACAAAGCTCGATGACACATGTCATCAGCGTGTTCCAAGGCCTTCTCATCAAAATGCTCCATGCCCTTGTCATCACAATGCTCCCAGGACACTGTAATCACAATGCTCCATGCACTTGTCATCACAATGCTCCATGCCCTTGTCATCACATTGCTCCATGACACCAGTCATCACAATGCTCCCTGACACCTGTCATCACAATGCTCCATGACCCCTGTCATCAAAATACTCCATGAACATTTTCAGCCCAATGCTCCATGACACTTGTCATCACAATGATCCATGCCCTTGTCATCCCAATGCTCCATGACACCTGCATTCACAATGCTCCGTGACGCTTGTCATCACAGTGTTCCATGACACCTGTCATCACAATGCTCCATGCCTTTGTCAGCAAAATGCTACATCACCTTGTCATTACAATGCTCTATGCGCTTGTCATCACAATACTCCATTACCATTGTCATCACAATCCTATATGAACCTTGGGATCACATTGCTTTATTCCCTTGTCATCACAATGCTCCCTGCTCCTTGAAATCAAAATGATCCATGACCTCTGCCATCGCAATGCTCCAAAAACCTGTGATCACAATGTTCCAT
Organism: Mesoplodon mirus; assembly: GCF_964341445.2. Taxonomy (NCBI): domain Eukaryota; kingdom Metazoa; phylum Chordata; class Mammalia; order Artiodactyla; family Ziphiidae; genus Mesoplodon; species Mesoplodon mirus. Next base: position 8,025,014 of record NW_028295817.1, read on the forward strand.
AACACTTGTCATCACAACGCTCCATGATGCCTGTCTTCACAATACTCCATGCCCTTTTCCTTACAATGCTCCATGACCTTTGTCATCACAATTCTCAATACACTTGTCATCACAATGCTCCCTGACACTTGTCTTCAGAATGCTCCTTGAAACCTGTCACGAAAAGGCTCCATGACGTTTTTATCACAATGCCCCATGCCATTTTCATCACAATGCTCCATGCCATTGTCATCACAATGGGCCATTACATATGTCATCACAATGTTCCCTGACACCTATCTTCACAATACTGCATGACCTGGTCATCACAATGTTCCATGGCCTTGTCATCACAATGCGACATTCCAACTCTCATCACAATACTCCATGAAACATATTAGACCAATGATCCATGCCCTTTTCATCACAATGCTCCATGCCCTTTTTATCACAATACTCCATAACCCCTGTCATCTCAATGCTCCGTGACTCCAGTCATCACAATGCTCCATGACCTTTGTCATCACAATTGTCCATGCCCTCATCATCAACAGTCTCTCTGACCTTTTTAACCACAATGCTCCATGAACATTTCATCCCAATGCTATTTGACCCATGTCATCACAATTCTCTATGCCTTTCTCAGCACAATTCTCCATGTCCTTCTCATCACAATGCTCCATGACCCCTGTCATCACAATGCTCCGTGACTCCAGTCATCACAATTCTTCATAACATTTGTCATCACAATGGTCGATGCCCGCTTCATCGCAAGGCTCTGTTACCTTTGTAACCACAATGCTCCATGAACTTTTCATCACAATGCTCCGTGACATTTGTCATCACAATGCTCCATGCCTTTGTCAGAAAAATGCTCCATGACCCTTGTCATCACAATGTGCCAAGCGCTTCTCATCCCAACGGTCCAAAAATTGGTCATGACAATGCTCCATAAATCTTGTAATCACAATGCTCGATGCCCTTCTCATCACAATGCTCCATTCCCTTGCCATCACAATGCACCATGTGAACTGTCATCACAATAGTCTATGAAACATGTCAGACAAATGCTCTATGCCCCTTTCATCACAATACTCCATGCCGTTGTCATCACAATGCTCCATGACCCATGTCATCACAATGTTCCGTGACTCCAGTCATCACAATGCTTCATAACGTTTGTCATCACAGTGGTCCATGCCCGCGTCATCACAAGGCTCTGTGACCTATGTAACCACTGTGCTCCTTGAACATTTCATCACAAAGTTCCGTGACTCTTGTCATCACAATGCTCCATGCCTTTGTCAGAACAATGCTCAATGACACTTGTCATCACACTGTGCCACGTGCTTTTCATTAAAAAGGTCCACAACCTTGTCATCGCTATGCTCCATAAATTTTGTAATCACAAGGCTCCATGCACTTTTCATACAAATGCTCTCTCACCAGATATATCACAATGTTCCATCCCTAGTCATCACAATACTCCCTCACCCCTTATCATCACAATGTTCCATGACACCTGATATCACAATATTCTATAACACCTGTCATCAAAATGCTCCATGAGGCTTTTCATCCCAAAGCTCCATGACTCCTGGCATCACAGTGTTCTATAACCCCTGTCATCAAAATGTTCCATGACACTTTTCATCAAATTACTGCATGACCCTGTCATCAAAATGCTCCCTGCCCTTCTCATCACAATGCACCACACCCTTTTCATCAAAATGCTACATGACTTGTCATCACAAAGCACCATGACCCTTGGCATCACAATGCTCCATGTCATTGTCATCACAATGCTCCATGAACCCTCTCATCACATTTTTCCATGCCCTTGTCATCACAAAGCACCATGACACTTGTCATCACAATGCTCGATGTCCTTCTCATCACAATGCTCCATGCCCTTGTCATTACAATCCTCCATGACCCATGTATCACAGTGTTCCGTGCCCTTGTCATCATAATGCTCCATGCCCACTCTCATTACAATAATTCATGAAACATTTCAGACCAGTGCTCAATGCCCTTCTCATCACAATGCTCCATTACCTCTGTCATAACAATGCTCCATGAACCCTGCCATCACAATGATCTACGGCCTTGTCATCACAAGGCTCCATGACCCTTGTCATCACAATGCTCCAAGACCCCTGTAATCACAATGCTCCATGCCCTTGTCATCACAGAGCTCCATGACTCATGTCATCAGAATGTTCGATGGCATTCTCATCACAATGCTCCATGCCCTTGTCATCACAATGCTCCAAGACCCCTGTAATCACAGTGATCCATGACCCTTTTCATCTCAATGCTCCATGAACCCTGTCATCACAATGCACCATGCCCATCATCATAATGCTTCAGGCTATTGTCATCACAATGAAATCAAAATTCTCCATGACCTCTGTCATCATAATGCTCCAAACCATTTTGATCACAATGTTCCATAACACTTAGCATCACAACACACCATGACGCTCATCATCACAATTATCCATGGTCTTCTCATCACAATGCTCCATGACCTTTGTCATCACAATGGTCAATACACTTGTCATCACAATGCTCCCTGACACTTGTCTTCAGTATGCTCCTTAAACCCTGTGATGACAAGGCTCCATGCCTTTTTCATCACAATGATCCATGCCCTTTTCATCACAGTGCTCCAAGACCCCTGTAATCACAATGCTCCATGCCCTTGTCATCACAAAGCTCCATGACGCATGTCATCAGAATGCTGCATGGCCGTCTCATGACAATGCTCCATGCCCTTGTCATCACAATGCTCCAAGACCACTGTAATCACAATGATCCATGCCCCTTTTCATCAGAATGCTCCATGAAACTTGTCATCACAAGCCTCCATGGTCTTCTCATCACAATGCTACATGACCTTGTCATCACCATGCTCCATGACACTTGTCATTACAATACTCCATGAATATTATCAGCACAATGCTCCATGACCTTCTCATCACAATGCTCCATGACCAATATCATCACAATGCACCATGACAACTGTCATCACACTACTCCATGAATATTATCAGCAAAATGCTCCATGACCTTCTCTTCACAATGCTCCATGACCAATATCATCACAATGCACCATGACAACTGTCATCACAACACTCCATGACACCTGACAACACAATGATCCGGGACTCTTGTCATCACTATGCTCCATTCCCTAGTCATCACAATGCTCCATGACCCCTGTCATCACAATGCTCCGTGACACTTATCATCACAATGCTTCATAACGTTTGTCATCACAATGGTCCATGCCCGCGTCATCACAAGTCTCTGTGACCTTTATAACCACAATTCTCAATGAACTTTTCATCACAATGCTCCGTGACCCTTGTCATCACAATGCTCCATGACACATGTCATCAGAAAGCTCCATGGCTTTCTCATCACAATGCTCCTTGCCCTTGCCATCACAATGCTGCATTACACCTGTCATAACAATGCTCCATGATCCCTGCCATCACGATGTTCCATGGCAATGTCATCACAAGGCTCCATGACCCTTCTCATCACAATGCTCCAAGACCCCTGTAATCACAATGCTCCATGCCCCTTTTCATCTCAATGATCCATGAACCCTGTCATCACAATGCACCATGTCCATCATCCTAATGCTTCATGCTATTGTCATCACAATGAAATCAAAATGCTCCATGACGTCTGTCATAACAATGCTCCAAACCCTTGTGATCACAATATTCCATAACACTTGTAATCACAATGCCCCATGACACTCGTCATCACAGTTATCTATGGTCTTCACATCACAATGCTCCATGACCTTTGTCATCACAATGCTCGATACTCTTGTCATCAAAATGCTCCCTGACACTTGTTGTCTCTACTCTCCTTGAACCCTGTCATAACAAGGTCCCATGCCCTTTTCATAACAATGTTCCAAGACCCCTGTAATCACAATGGTCCATGACCCTTTTCATCAGTATGCTCCATGAGATTTGTCATCACAAGGCTCCATGGTGTTCTCATCACAGTGCTCCAGGACCTTGTCATCACAATGCTTCACGACCTTGTCATGAAAATTCCTAATGGCCCTTATCATCATAATGATCCAAGCCCTAGTCATCACAATGATCCATTATATTTGTCATCAAAATCCTCTATTACAGAGGGAAACCTCTCCCAGCAGCCTCAGAAGCAGCGGATTAAAGCTCCACAATCAATGTGATGTACCCTGCATCTGTGGAATACATGAATAGACAACACATCATCCCAAATTGAGGAGCCCGGAGTCAGTGCTGTGCCTCTGAGGTGGGAGAGCCAACTTCAGGACACTGGTCCACAAGAGACCTCCCAACTCCACATAATATCAAACGGCAAAAATCTTCCAGAGATCTCCATCTCAACACCAGCACCCAGCTTCACTCAACGACCAGCAAGCTACAGTGCTGGACACCCTAAGCCAAACAACTAGCAAGACAGGAACACAACGCCATCCATTAGCAGAGAGGAGGCCTAAACTCATAAAAAGTCTGCAGACACCCCAAAACACACCACCAGACGTGGACCTGCCCACCAGAAAGACAAGATCCAGCCTCATCCACCAGAACACAGGCACTAGTCCCCTCCACCAGGAAGCCTACACAACACACTAAACCAACCTTAGCCACTGGGGACAGACACCAAAAACAACGGGAACTACAAACCTGCAGCCTGCAAAAAGGAGACCCCAAACACAGTAACATAAGCAAAATGAGAAGACAGAAAAACACACAGCAGGAGAAGGAGCAAGATAAAAACCCACCAGATCTAACAAATGAAGAGGTAATAGGCAGTCTACCTGAAAAAGAATTCAGAATAATGATGGTAAAGATGATCCAAGATTCTATTTCCCAGATCCAAAATCTTGGAAATAGAATAGACAAAATGCAAGAAACAGGTAACAAGGACCTAGAAGAACTAAAGATGAATCAAGCATCGATTAAAAACACAATACATGAAATAAAAAATACTCTAGATGGGATCAATAGCAGAATAACTGAGGCAGAAGAACGGATAAGTGAGGTGGAAGATAAAATAGTGGAAATAACTGCTGCACAGCAAAATAAAGAAAAAAGAATGAAAAGAACAGAGGACAGTCTCAGATACCTCTGGGACAACATTAAACACACCAACATTCGAATTATAGGGGTTCCAGAAGAAGAAGAGAAAAAGAAAGGGACTGAGAAAATATTTGAAGAGATTATAGTTGAAAACTTCCCTAATATGGGAAAGGAAATAGTTAATCAAGTCCAGGAGGCACAGAGAGTCCCATACAGAATAAATCCAAGGAGAAATACACCAAGACACATATTAATCAAACTGTCAAAAATTAAACACAAAGAAATCATATTAAAAGCAGCAAGGCAAAAACAACAAATAACACACAAGGGAATCCCCATCAGGATAACAGCTGATCTCTCAGCAGAAACTCTACAAGCCAGAAGGGAGTGGCAGGACATACTTAAAGTGATGAAGGAGAAAAACCTGCAACCAAGATTACTCTACCCAGCAAGGATCTCATTCAGATTTGATGGAGAAATTAAAACGTTTACAGACAAGCAAAAGCTGAGAGAGTTCAGCACCACCAAACCAGCTTTACAACAAATGCTAAAGGAGCTTCTCTAGGCAAGAAACACAACAGAAGGAAAAGACCTACAATAACAAACCCAAAAGAATTAAGAAAATGGGAACAGGAACATACATATCAATAATTACCTTAAATGTAAATGGACTAAATGCTCCCACCAAAAGACACAGATTGGCTGAATGGATACAAAAACAAGACCCATATATATGCTGTCTACAAGAGACCCACTTCAGACCGAGAGACACATACAGACTGAAAGTAAGGGGATGGAAAAAGATATTCCATGCAAATGGAAACCAAAAGAAAGCTGGAGTAGCAATTCTCATATCAGACAAAATAGACTTTAAAGTAAAGACTACTAGAAGAGACAAAGAAGGACACTACATAATGATCAAGGGATCAATCCAAGAAGAAGATATAACAATTGTAAATATTTATGCACCAAACTTAGGAGCACCTCAATACATAAGGCAAATACTAACAGCCATAAAAGGAGAAATCGACAGTAACACACTCATAGTAGGGGACTTTAACACCCCACTTCCACCAATGGACAGATCATCCAAAATGAAAATAAATAAGGAAACACAAGCTTTAAATGATACATTAAACAAGATGGACTTAATTGATATTTATAGGACATTCCATCCAAAAACAACAGAATACACATTTTTCTCAAGTGCTCATGGAACATTCTCCAGGATAGATCATATCTTGGGTCACAAATCAAGCCTTGGTAAATTTAAGAAAATTGAAATTGTATCAAGTATCTTTTCCGACCACAATGCTATGAGACTAGATATCAATTACAGGAAAAGATCTGTAAAAAATACAAACACATGGAGGCTAAACAATACACTACTTAATAACGAAGTGATCACTGAAGAAATCAAAGAGGAAAATAAAAAATACCTAGAAACAAATGACAATGGAGACACGACGACCCAAAACCTATGGGATGCAGCAAAAGCAGTTCTAAGAGGGAAGTTTATAGCAATACAATCCCACCTTAAGAAGCAGGAAACATCTCGAATAAACAACCTAACCATGCACCTAAAGCAATTAGAGAAAGAAGAACAAAAACATCCCAAAGTTAGCAGAAGGAAAGAAATCATAAAAATCAGATCAGAAATAAATAAAAAGAAATGAAGGAAACGATAGCAAAGATCAATAAAACTAAAAGTTGGTTCTTTGAGAAGATAAACAAAATTGATAAACCATTAGCCAGACTCATCAAGAAAAAAAGGGAGAAGACTCAACTCAATAGAATTAGAAATGAAAAAGGAGAAGTAACAACTGACACTGCAGAAATACAAAAGATCATGAGAGATTACTATAAGCAACTCTATGCCAATAAAATGGACAACCTGGAATAAATGGACAAATTCTTAGAGATGCACAACCTGCCAAGACTGAATCAGGAAGAAATATAAAATATGAACAGACCAATCACAAGCACTGAAATTGAGACTGTGATAAAAAATCTTCCAACAAACAAAAGCCCAGGACCAGATGGCTTCACAGGCGAATTCTATCAAGCATTTAGAGAAGAGCTAACACCTATCCTTCTGAAACTCTTCCAAAATATAGCAGAGGGAGGAACACTCCCAAACTCATTCTACGAGGCCACCATCACCTTGATACCAAAACCAGACAAGGATGTCACAAAGAAAGAAAACTACAGGCCAATATCACTGATGAACATAGATGCAAAATTCCTCAACAAAATACTAGCAAACAGAATCCAACAGCACATTAAAAGGATCATACACCATGATCAAGTGGGGTTTATTCCAGGAATGCAAGGATTCTTCAATATACGCAAATCAATCAACGTGATACACCATATTAACAAACTGAAGGAGAAAAACCATATGATCATCTCAATAGATGCAGAGAAAGCTTTCGACAAAATTCAACACCCATTTATGATAAAAACCCTGCAGAAAGTAGGCATAGAGGGAACTTTCCTCAACATAATAAAGGCCATATATGACAAACCCACAGCCAGCATCGTCCTCAATGGTGAAAAACTGAAACCATTTCCACTAAGATCAGGAAAAAGACAAGGCTGCCCACTCTCACCACTCTTATTCAACCTAGTTTTGGAAGTTTTAGCGACAGCAATCAGAGAAGAAAAGGAAATAAAAGGAATCCAAAATGGAAAAGAAGAAGTAAAGCTGTCACTGTTTGCAGATGACATGATACTATACATAGAGAATCCTAAAGATGCTACCAGAAAACTACTAGAGTTAATCAATGAATTTGGTAAAGTTGCAGGATACAAAATTAATGCACAGAAATCTCTGGCATTCCTATATACTAATGATGAAAAATCTGAAAGTGAAATCAAGGAAACACTCCCATTTACCATTGCAACAAAAAGAATAAAATATCTAGGAATAAACCTACCTAAGGAGACAAAAGACCTGTATGCAGAAAATTATAAGACACTGATGAAAGAAATTAAAGATGATACAAATAGATGGAGAGATGTACCATGTTCTTGGATTGGAAGAATCAACATTGTGAAAATGACTCTACTACCCAAAGCAATCTACAGATTCAATGCAATCCCTATCAAACTACCACTGGCATTTTTCACAGAACTAGAACAAAAAATTTCACAATTTGTATGGAAACACAAAAGACCCCGAATAGCCAAAGCAATCTTGAGAACGAAAAATGGAGCTGGAGGAATCAGGCTCCCTGACTTCAGACTATACTACAAAGCTACAGTAATCAAGACAGTATGGTACTGGCACAAAAACAGAAAGATAGATCAATGGAACAGGATAGAAAGCCCAGAGTTAAACCCACGGACATATGGTCACCTTATCTTTGATAAAGGAGGCAGGAATGTACAGTGGAGAAAGGACAGTCTCTTCAATAAGTGGTGCTGGGAAAACTGGATAGGGACATGTAAAAGTATGAGATTAGATCACTCCCTAACACCATACACAAAAATAAGCTCAAAATGGATTAAAGACCTAAATGTAAGGCCAGACACTCTCAAACTCTTAGAGGAAAACATAGGCAGAACACTCTATGACATAAATCACAGCAAGATCCTTTTTGACCCACCTCCTAGAGAAATGGAAATAAAGACAAAAATAAACACATGGGACCTAATGACACTTAAAAGCTTTTGCACAGCAAAGGAAACCATAAACAAGACCAAAAGACAAGCCTCAGAATGGGAGAAAATATTTGCAAATGAAGCAACTGACAAAGGATTAATCTCCAAAATTTATAAGCAGCTCATGCAGCTCAATAACAAAAAAAACAAACAACCCAATCCAAAAACGGGCAGAAGACCTAAATAGACATTTCTCCACAGAAGATATACAGACTGCCAACAAACACATGAAAGGATGCTCAACATCTTTACTCATTAGAGAAATGCAAATCAAAACTACAATGAGATATCATCTCACACCAGTCAGAATGGCCATCATCAAAAAATCTAGAAACAATAAATGCTGGAGAGGGTGTGGAAAAAAGGGAACACTCTTGCACTGCTGGTGGGAATGTGAATTGGTACAGCCACTATGGAGAACGGTATGGAGGTTCCTTAAAAAACTACAAATAGAACTACCATATGACCCAGCAATCCCACTACTGGGCATATACCCTGAGAAAACCATAATTCAAAAAGAGACATGTACCAAAATGTTCATAGCAGCCCTATTTACAATAGCCCGGAGATGGAAACAACCTAAGTGTCCATCATCGGATGAATGGATAAAGAAGATGTGGCACATATATACAATGGAATATTACTCAGCCATAAAAAGAAATGGAATTGAGCTATTTGTAATGAGGTGGATAGACCTAGAGTCTGTCATACAGAGTGAAGTAAGTCAGAAAGAGAAAGACAAATACTGTATGCTAACACATATATATGGAATTTAAGAAAAAAAAAGTCATGAAGAACATAGGGGTAAGACAGGAATAAAGACACAGACCTACTAGAGAATGGACTTGAGGATATGGGGAGGGGGAAGGGTAAGCTGTGACAAAGTGAAAGAGTGGCATGGACATATATACACTACCAAACGTAAGGTAGATAGCTAGTGGGAAGCAGCCGCATAGCACAGGGAGATCAGCTCGGTGCCTTGTGACCACCTGGAGGGGTGGGATAGGGAGGGTGGGAGGGAGACGCAAAAGGGAGGGGATATGGGAACATATGTATATGTATAACTGATTAAATTTGTTATAAAGCAAAAATTAAAAAAATAAAAAAAACTAATACACATATATATTTTTAAAACCCATAAGTTAGAAAGCATTAGAAAAAAAAAGAAAAAAAGAAAAAAAAAATCCTCTATTACATTTGGCATCACAATGCTCCATGCCATTGTCATCGCAATGGACCATGACATAGGTTATCACAATGCTCCCTGAAACCTGTCTTCACAATACTCCATGACCTTCTCATCACAATGCTACATGCCCTTGTCATCACAATGCTCCGTGACTCCAGTCATCACAATGCTTCATGACATTTGTCATCACAATGCTCCATGCCATTGTCATTACAGTCCTGCATGATTCATGCATCATAGTGTTCCGTACCCTTGTCATCACAATGTTCTATGCCCACTCACATCACAATAATCCATGAAACATTTTAGACCAAAGTTCCATGCCCTTCTCATCACAATGCTCCATTACCTATGTCATAACTATGCACCATGACCCCTGCCATCACAATGTTCCACGGCCTAGTCATCACAAGGTTCCATGACACTTCTTATCACAATGCTGAAGACCCTTGTAATCACAATGCTCCATGTCCTTGTCATCACAAAGCTCCATGACACATGTCATCAGAATGTTCCATGGCCTTCTCATCACAATGCTCCATGCCCTTGCCATCACAATGCTTCAAGAGCCCTGTAAACAAAATGCTCCATGCCAGTTTTCATCTCAATGCTCCATGAACCCTGTCATCACAATGCACCATGCCCATCATCATAATGCTTCAGGCTATTGTCATCACAATGAAATCAATAATCTCCATGACCTCTGTCATCATAATACTCCAAACCCTTTTGATCACAATGTTCCATAACACTTATCATCACAACACCCCATGACGCTCATCATAACAATTAACCATGGTATTCTTATCACAATGCTCCATGAGATTTGTCATCACAATGCTCAATACACTTGTCATCACAATGCTCCCTGACACTAGTCGTCAGTATGCTCCTTGAACCCTGTCATGACAAGGCTTCATACCATTTTCATAACAATGATCCATGCCATTTTCATCACAATGCTCCAAGATCCCTGTAATCACAATGCTCCATGCCCTTGTCATAACAAAACTCCATGACACATGTCATCAGAATGCTCCATGGCCTTCTCATCACAATGCTTCATGCCCTAGTCATCACAGTGCTCCAAGACCCCTGTAATCACAATGCCCCATGCCCCTTTGCATAAGAATGCTCCATGAGACTTGTCATCACAAGTCTACATGGTCTTCTCATCACAATGCTCCAGGACATTGTCATCACCATGCACCATTCCCTTGTCATCACAATGCTCCATGACCAGTATCATCACAATTATCCGTGAACATATTCAGCCCAATGCTCCAAGACCTACACATCACAGTGCTCCATGGCCAATATCATCACAATGCTCCATGACCACTGTCATCAAAACACTCCACAACTCCTGACAACACAATGATCCGGGACTCTTGTCATCACAATTCTCCATTCCCTAGTCATCACAATGCTCCATGACCCCTGTCATCACAACACTCCATGAACATTTCAGCCCAGTGCTACATGACCCTTGTCATCACAATGATCCATGCCCTTGTCATCCCAATGCTCCATGACCCCTGTATTCACAATGTTCCGTGACGCTTGTCATCACAGTGCTCCATGACACATGTCATCACAATGCTCCATGCCTTTGTCAGCAAAATGCTACATGACCTTGTCATTACAATGCTCTATGCACTGTCATCACAATACACATTTTCCATTGTCATCACCATCCTCCATGAAACTTGGGATCACATTGCCTCATGCCCTTGTCATCACAATGCTCCATGCTCCTTGAAATCAAAATGATCCATTACCTGTGTCATCACAATGCTCCAAACCCTTGTGATCACAATGTTCCATAACACTTGTCATCAAAACGCTCCATGATGCCTGTCATCACAATACTCCATGCCCTTTTCATCACAATGCTCCATGACCTTTGTCATCACAATGCTCAATACACTTGTCATCACAGTGCTCCCTGACATTTGTCATCAGAATGCTCCTTGAACCCTGTCACGAAAAGGCTCAATGCCTTTTTCATCACAATGCCCCATGCCGTTTTCATCACAATGCTCCATGCCCTAGTCATCACAGTGCTCCAAGACCCCTGTAATCACAATGCCCCATGCCCCTTTGCATAAGAATGCTCCATGAGATTTGTCATCACAAGTCTACATGGTCTTCTCCTCACAATGCTCCAGGACATTGTCATCACCATGCACCATTCCCTTGTCATCACAATGCTCCATGACCCGTATCATCACAATTATCCGTGAACATATTCAGCCCAATGCTCCACGACCTACACATCACAGTGCTCCATGGCCAATATCATCACAATGCTCCATGACCTCTGTCATCACAACACTCCATGACTCCTGACAACACAATGATCCGCGACTCTTGTCATCACAATTCTCCATTCCCTAGTCATCACAATGCTCCATGATCCCTGTCATCACAACACTCCATGAACATTTCAGCCCAGTGCTCCATGACCATTGTTATCACAATGATCCATGCCCTTGTCATCCCAATGCTCCATGACCCCTGTATTCACAATGCTCCGTGACGCTTGTCATCACAGTGCTCCATGACACATGTCATCACAATGCTCCATGCCTTTTTCAGCAAAATGCTACATGACCTTGTCATTACAATGCTCTATGCACTTGTCATCACAATACACCATTTCCATTGTCATCACCATCCTCCATGAACCTTGGGAGCACATTGCCTCATGCCCTTGTCATCACAATGCTCCATGCTCCTTGAAATCAAAATGATCCATGACCTGTGTCATCACAATGCTCCAAACCCTTTTGATCACAATGTTCCATAACACTTGTCATCACAACGCTCCATGATGCCTGTCATCACAATATTCCATGCCCTTTTCATCACAATGCTCCATGACCTTTGTCATCACAATGCTCAATACACTTGTCATCACAATGCTCCCTGACATTTGTCATCAGAATGCTCCTTGATCCCTGTCACGAAAAGCCTCAATGCCTTTTTCATCACAATGCCCCATGCCGTTTTCATCACAATGCTCCATGCCACTGTCATCAAAATACTCCACACACTTGTCATCAGAATGCTCCATGACCCTTGTCATCACAATTCTCCATGGACTTGTCAGCACAATGCTCCAAGCCATTGTCATCACAATGCTCCATTACCTTTGTCATCAGAATCATCCATGACACTAGGCTTCACAATGCTCCATGCCATTGTCATCACAATGGGCCATTGCATATGTCATCACAATGCTCCCTGACACCTGTCTTCACAATACTGCATGACCTGGTCATCACAATGCTCCATGTCCTTGTCATCACAATGCGCCATTCCAACTGTCATCGCAATAATCCATGAAACTTATTAGACCAATGTTCCATGCCCTTGTCATCACAATGCTCCATTCCCTTATTATCACAATGCTCCATGACCCCTGTCATCACAATGCTCCGAGACTCCAGTCATCACAATGCTTCATGACCTTTGTCATCACAATGGTCCATGCCTTCATCATTAACAGTCTCTGTGACCATTTTATCCACAATTCTCCATGAAATTTTCATCACAATGCTCTTTGACCCTTGTCATCACAATGCTCTATGCCTTTCTCACCACAATGCTCCATGACCCTTGTCATCACAATACTCCATGCGCATGTCAGCACAATGCTCCATGACACATGTCATCACAATGCTCCATGACCCCTGTCATCACAATGCTCCGTGACTCCAGTCATCAAAATGCTTCATAACCTTTGTCATCACAGTGGTCCATGCCCGCGTCATCACAAGGCTCTTAGACCTTTGTAACCACAATGTTCCATGAACTTTTCTTCACAATTCTCTGTGACCCTTGTCATCACAATGCTCCATGTCTTTGTCAGAACAATGCTTCATGACAATTATCATCACAATGTGCCACACGCATTTCATCACAACCGTCCACAACTTTGGCATTGCAATGGTCCATAAACCTTGTAATCACAATGCTCCATGCTCTTCTCATCAAAATACTCTCCCAACAGAGATATCACCGTGTTCCATCACTAGTCATCACAGTACTCCCTCACCCCTGTAATCACAATGTTCCATGACCCTGTCATCACACTGCTATATCCCCTTATCATCACAATGTTCTATAACCCCGTCATCAAAATGTTCCATTACACTTTTCATCAAATTGCTGCATGACCCGGTCATCAAAATGCTCCCTGAACTTCTCATCACAATGCACCATGCCCTTGTCTTCAAAATGCTCAATGACTTCTCATCACTGAACTCCATGTCCCTTGGCATCACAATGCTCCATGTCATTGTCATCACAATGCTCCATGAACGCTCTCATAACATTGCTCAATGTCCTTGTCATCAGAAAGCTCCATGACACTTTTTATCACAATGCTCGATGCCATTCTCATCATAATGCTCCATAGCATTGTCATTACAATCCTGCATGACCCATGTATCATAGTGTTCCGTACCCTCGTCATCACAATGCTCCATGTCCACTCTCATCACAATAATCCATGAAACATTACAGACCAAATTTCCATGCCCTTCTCATCACAATGCTTCATTACCTCTGTCATAACAATGCACCATGACCACTGCCATCACAATGTTCCACGGCCTAGTCATCACAAGGCTCCATGACACTTGTCATCACAATGCTGAAGACCCATGTAATCACAATGCTCCATGCCCTTGTCATCACAAAGCTCCATGATACATGTCATCAGAATGCGCCATGGTCTTCTCATCACAATGCTCCATGCCCTTGTCATCACAATGCTCCAAGACCCCTGTAAACACAATGCTCCATGCCACTTTTCATCTCAATGCTCCATGAAACCTGTCATCACAATGCACCATGCCCATCATCATAATGCTTCAGGCTATTGTCATCACAATGAAATCAATATTCTCCATGATCTCTGTCATCATAATGCTCCAAACCCATGTGATCACAATGTTCCATAACACTTATCATCACAACACTCCATGACGCTCATCATCACAATTATCCATGGCCTTCTCATCGCAATGCTCCATGATCTTTGTCATCACAATGCTCAATAAACTTGTCATCACAATGATCCCTGACACTTGTCATCAGTATGCTCCTTGAACCCTGTCATGACAAGTCTCCATGCCTTTTTCATCTCAATGATCAGTGCCCTTTTCATCACAAAGCTCCAAGATCCCTGTAATCACAATGCTCCATGTCCTTGTCATCAAAAAACTCCATGACACATATCATTAGAATGCGCCATGGCCTTCTCATCACAATGCTCCATGCTCTAGTCATCACAATGCTCCAAGGCCCCTGTAATTACAATGCTCCATGCCCCTTTTCATCAGAATGCTCCATTAGACTTGTCATCACAAGTCTCCATGATCTTCTCATCACAGTGCTCCATGACCCCTGTCATCACAACACTCCATGAACATTTTCCGCCCCATGCTCCATGACGCTTTTCATCACAATGATCCATGCGCTTGTCAGCTCAATGCTCAATGACACATGTCATCACAATGCACTATGCGCTTGTCATCACTGTGCTCCCCAATCTTGTCATTACAATGCTTCATAAAATTCGTCATCACAATGCTCCATGCACTTCTCATCAAAATGCTCTCTCACCACTGATATCACAATGCTACATCACTATTTGTCACAAACTCCCTCACCCCTGTCATCACAATGTTTCCTGACTCCTGTCATCACAATGCTACATGCACTTATCATCACAATGTTCGATGACCCCTGACATCACAATGTTCCATAACACCTGTCATCAAAATGTTCCATGACACTTTTCATCAAATTGCTCCATGACCCTGTCATCAGAATGCTCTCTACCCTTCTCATCACAATGCACAACGCCCTTGCCATAAAAATTCTCCATGACCTTTGTCATCACAATGATCCATGACCCTTGGCATCACAATGCTCCATGTCATTGTCATCACAGTGCTCCATGAACGCTCTCATCACATTGCTCCATGCCCTTGTCCTCACAAAGCTCCATGACACATGTCATCCGAATGCTCCATGGCCTTCTCATCGCAATGCTCCATGCCCTTGCCATCACAATGCTCCATTACCCCAGTCATAACAATGCTCCATGACCCTTGCCATCACGTTGTTCCATGCCCTTGTTATCACAAAGCTCCATGACCCTTCTCATCACAATGCTCCATGAACCCTGTAATCACAATGCTCTATGCCCTTTTTCATCTCAATGACACATGAACCCTCTCATCACAATGCACCATGCCAATCATCATAATGCTTCATGCTACTGTCATCACAATGAAATCAAAATGCTCCATGACCTCTGTCATAACAATGCTCCAAAGCCTTGTGATCACAATATTCCCTATCACTTGTCATCACAAAGCCCCATGACGCTCATCGTCACAATTATCAATTGTCTTCTCATCACAATGCTCCATGACCTTTGTCATCACAATGCTCAATAAACTTGTCATCAAAATGTTCCCTGACACTTTTGTCTGTATGCTCCTTGAACCCTGTCATGAAAAGGCTCAATGCTTTTTTCATCACACTGATCCATGCCATTTTCATCACAATGCTCCAAGACCCATGTAATCTCAATGCTCCATGCCCTTGTCATCACAATGTTCCAAGACCCCTGTAATCACAATGATCCATGCCCCTTTTCATCAGTATGCTCCATGAGACTTGTCATCACAAGGCTCCATGGTTTTGTCATCACAATGCTCCAGGACATTGTCATCACAGTGCTTCATGACCGTTGTCATCACAATGGTCCATGCCCTCGTAATCAAAAGTATCTTTGACCTTTTTAACCACAGTGCTCCATGAACTTTTCATCACAATGCTCTTTGACACTTGTCATCACAATGCTCTATGCATTTCTAAGCACAATGCTATATGTCCCTTGTCATCACAATGCTCCATGCACTTGTCAGCACAATGTTCCATGACACGTCATCACAATGCTCCATGACCCCTGTCATCACAATGCTCCGTGACTCCAGTCATCACTATGCTTCATAACGTTTGTCATCACAGTGGTCCATGCCCGCGTCATCACAAGGCTCTGTGACCTTTGTAACCACAATGCTCCATGAAATTTTCATCACAATTCTCTGTGACCCTTTTCATCACAATGCTCCATGTCTTTGTCAGAACAGTGCTCCATGACCATTGTCATCACAATGTGCCACGCGCATTTCATCACAACGGTCCACAACATTGTCATTGCAAAGCTCCATAAACATTGTAATCACAACGCTCCATGCACTTCTCATCAAAATGCTCTCTCACCAGAGATATCACAGTGTTCCATCATTAGTCATCACAATACTCCCTCACCCCTGTAATCACAATGTTCCATGATCCTGTCATCACACTGCTACATCCCCTTATCATCACAATGTTCCATGACCCCTGACATCACAATTTTCCATAAACCCTGTCATCAAAATGCTCCATGACCCTTTACATCCCAAAGCTCCAAGACCCCTGACATCACAATATTCTATAACCACTGCCATCAAAATATTCCATTACACTTTTCATCAAATTGCTGCATGACCGTGTCATCAAAATGCTCCCTGCCCTTCTCATCACAATGCACCATACCCTTGTCATCAAAATGCTCCATGACTTGTCATCACAAAGCTCCATGACACATGTCATCAGAATGTTCCATGGCCTTCTCATCACAATGCTCCATGCCCTAGTCATCACAATGCTCCAAGACCCCTGTAAGCACAATGATCCATGCCACTTTGCATCTCAATGCTCCATGAACCCTGTCATCACAATGCACCTTGCCCATCATCATAATGCTTCTGGCTATTGTCATCACAATGAAATCAATATTCCCCATGACCTCTGTCATCATAATGCTCCAAACCCTTGTGATCACAATGTTCCATAACACGTATCATCACAAAACCCCATGACGCTCCTCATCACAGTTATCCATGGTCTTCTCTTCACAATGCTCCATGATCTTTGTCATCACAATGCTCAATACACTTGTCCTCACAATGCTCCCTGACACTTGTCGTCAGTATGCTCCTTGAACCCTGTCATGACAACGCTCCATGCCTTTTTCATCACAATAATCCATGTCATTTTCATCACAATGCTCCAAGATCCCTTTAATCACAATGCTCCATGCCCTTGTCATCAAAAAGCTCCATGACACATGTCATCAGAGTTCTTCATGGCTTTCTCATCACAATGCACAACGCCCTTGCCATCAAAATGCTCCATGACTTTTGTCATCACAATGATCCATGACCCTTTGCATCACAATGCCCCATATCATTGTCATCACAGTGCTCCATGAACGCTCTCATAACATTGCTCCATGCCCTTGTCTTCACAAAGCTCCATGACACATGTCATCAGAATGCTCCATGTCCTTCTTATCACAATGCTCCATGCCCTTGCCATCACAATGCTCCATTACCACTGTCATAACAATGCTCAATGACCCCTGCCCTCACGATGTTCCATGGCCTTGTCATCACAAGGCTCCATGACTATGCTCATCACAACAATCCAAGAACTCTGTAATCACAATGTTCCATGCCCCTTTTCATCTCAATATTCCATGAACGCTGTCATCAAAATGCACCATGCCCATCATCAAAATGCTTCATGCTATTGTCATCACAATGAAATCAAAATGCTCCATGACCTCTGTCATCACAGTGCTCCATGACCCCTGTCATCACAATACTCCATGAACATTTTCAGCCCAATGTTCCATGACCCTTGTCATCACAATGATCCATGCCCTTGTCATCCCAATGCTCCATGACCCCTGTATTCACAATGCTCCGTGACTCCAGTCACCACAATGCTTCATAACATTTGTCATCACAATTGTCCATGCCCGTGTCATCACAAGGCTCTGTGACCTTTGTAACCACAATGTTTCATGAACTTTTCATCACAATGCTCCGTGATCCTTGTCATCACAATGTTCCATTCCTTTGTCAGAAAAATGCTCCATGGCCCTTGTCATCCCAAAGTGCCATGCGCTTTTCATCACAACGGTCCCCATATTTGTCATAGCAATGTTCCATAAACCTCGTAATCACAATGATCCATGCCCTTGTCATCGCAATGCTCAATGACACCTGTATTCACAATGCTCCTTGACGCTTGTCATCACAGTGCTCCATGACACCTGTCATCAAAATGCTCCATGCCCTTGTCATCCCAATGCTCCATGACCCCTGTATTCACAATGATCCTTGACGCTTGTCATCACAGTGCTCGATGACACCTGTCATCACAAGGTTCCATGCCTTTGTGCAAAATGCTACATGAACTTTTCATTACCATGATCTATGCGCATGTCATAACAATACTCCATTACCATTGTCATCACAATCCTCCATGAACCTTGGGATCACATCGCTTCATGCCCTTGTCTTCACAATGCTCCATGCTCCTTGAAATCAAAATAATCCATGACCTCTGTCATCACAATGCTCCAAACACTTGTGATCACAATGTTCCATAACACTTGTCATCACAACGCTCCATGATGCCTGTCATCACAATACTCCATGCACTTTTCATCACAATGCTCCATGACCTTTGTCATCACAATTCTCAATACACTTGTCATCACAATGCTCCCTGACACTTGTCGTCAGAATGCTCCTTGAACCCTGTCACGAAAAGGTTCCATGCCTTTTTCAACACAAGGCCCCATGCCGTTTTCATCACAATGCTCCACGCCACTGTCATCAAAATACTCCAGAAGCTTGTCATGAGAATGTTCCAAGACCCTTATCATCACAATTCTCCATGCACTTGTCAGCACAATGCTACCTGACCCTTGTCACCTCAATGCTCCAAGCCACTGTCATCACAATGCACAATTACCTTTGTAATCAGTATCTTCCATGACACCTGGCATCACAATGCTCCATGCCATTGTCATCACAATGGGCCATTATATATGTCATCACAATGCTCCCTGACACCTCTCTTCACAATACTGCATGACCTGGTCATCACAATGCTCCATGCCCTTGTCACCACAATGCACCATTCCAACAGTCATCGCAATAATCCATGAAAATTATTAGACCAATGCTCCATGCCCTTGTCATCACAATGCTCCATGACCCATGTCATCACAATGCTCCATGAACTTTTCATCACAAAGCTCTTTGATCCTTTTCAACACAATGCTCTATGCCTTTCTCAGCACAATGCTCCATGACCCTTGTCATCATAATGCCCCATGCGCTTGTCAGCATGATGCTCCATGACACATGTCCTCACAATGCACCATTTGCTTGTCATCACAGTGCTCCACAATCTTATCATCACAATGTTCCATAAACCTTGTCATCACAATGCTCCATGCGCTTCTCATCAAAATGCTCTCTCACCACAGATATACCAATGTTACATCACTATTCGTCTCAATAATCCCTCACCCTTGTTATCACAATGTTCCATGACTCCTGTCATCACAAAGCCACATGCATTTATCATCACAATGTTCGATGACCCCTGACATCACAATGCTCCATAACCCCTGTCATCAAAATGCTCCATGACCATTTTCATCATAATGCTCCATGACACCTGACATCACAATGTTCCATAACACCTGTCATCAAAATGTTCCATGAAACTTTTCATCAAATTGCTCCATGACCCTGTCATCACAATGCTCCCTGCCTTCTCATCACAATGCACAACGCCCTTGTCATCAAAATGCTCCATGGCCTTTGTCATCACAAAGATCCATTACCCTTGGCATCACAATGCTCCATGTCATTGCCATCACAATGCTCCATGAACACTCTCATCACATTGCTCAATGCCCTTGTCATCACAAAGCTCCATGACACATGTCATCAGAATGCTCCATGGCCTTCTCATCAAAATGCTCCATGCCCTTGCCGTCACATTGCTCCATTACCCCTGTGATAACAGTGCTCCATGACACCTGCCATCACGATGTTCCGTGGCCTTGTCATCACAAGGCTCCATGACCCTTCTCATCACAATGCTCCAAGACCCCTCTCAGCACAATGCACCATGCCCATCATCATAATGGTTCATGCTATTGTCATCACAATGAAATCAAAATGCTCCAAGACCTCAGTCATAACAATGCTCCAAACCCTTGTGATCACAATGTTCCATAACACTTCTCCTCACAGTTCCCCATGATACTCGTCATCACAATTATCCATGGTCTTCTCATAACAATGCTCCATGACCTTTTTCATCACAATGCTCAATACACTTGTCATCAAAATGCTCCCTGACACTTGTTGTCTGTATGCTCATTGAACTCTGTCATGACAAGGCTCCATGCCTTTTTCATCACAATGATCCATGCCCTTTTCATCACAATGCACCAAGACTCTTTAAACACAATGCTCCATACACTTGTCATCACAAAGCTCAATGAAACATGTCTGCAGAATGCTCCTTGGCCTTCTACTCACAATGCTCCATGCCCATGTCATCACAATGTTCCAAGACCCCTGTAATCACAATGGTCCATGCCCCTTTTCATCAGTATGCTCCATGAGATTTGTCATCACAAGTCTCTGTGGATTTCTCATCACAATGCTCCAGTACCTTGTCATCACAATGCTTCACGACCTTGTTTTGAAAATTCTCAATGGCCCTTGTCATCATAATGCTCCAAGCCCTAGTCATCACAATGCTCCATTATATTTGTCATCAAAATCCTCCATTACATTTGGCATCACAATGCTCCCTGCCATTGTCATTGCAATGGACCATGACATATGTCATCACAATGCTCCCTGACACCTGTCTTCACAATAATCCATGACCCTCTCATCACAATAATCCATGCCCTTGTCATTACAATGCACCATGTCCACTATCATCACAATAATCTATGAAACTTGTCAGACCAATGCTCCATGCCCCTGTCACCACAATGTCCATGCCCTTGTCATCACAATGCTCCATGACCCCTGTCATCACAATGCTCCGGGACTCCAATCATCACAATGCTTCATAACATTTTTCATCACAATGGTCCATGCCCGCGTCAGCAAAAGGCTCTGTGACTTTATAACCACAATGCTCCATGAACTTTTCATCACAATGTTCCGTGACCCTTGTCATCAAAATGCTCCATGCCTTTGTCAGAAAAATGCTCCATGAACCTTGTCATCACAATGTGCTACGCGCTTTTCATCACAACGGTCCACAAATTTGTCATGGTATTGCTCCATAAACCTTGTAATCACAATGCTCCATGCCCTTCTCATCACAATGCTCCATTACCCCTGTCATAAAAATGCTCCATGACACCTTCCATCACGATGTTCCATGGCTTTGTCATCACAAGCCTCCATGACACTTGTCATCACAATGCTCCAAGACCCCTGTAATCACAATGCTCTATTCCCTTGTCATCACAAAGCTCCATGACACATGTCATCAGAATGTTCCATGGCCTTCTCATAAAAATGCTCCATGCCCTTGTCATCACAGTGCTCCAAGACCCCTGTAATCACAATGCTCCATGCCCCTTTTCATCTCCATGCTCCATTAACCCTGTCATCACAATGCATCTTGCCCATCATCATAATGCTTCCGGATATTGTCAGTACAATGAAATCAAAATTTTCATGACCTCTGTCATCACAATGCTCCATGACGCCTGTCATCACAATACTCCATGAACATATTCAGGCCAATGCTCCATGACACTTGTAATCAAAATACTCCATGCCCTCCTCATCACAATGTTCCATTACACCTGTCATAACAATGCTCCATGACCCCTTCCATCACGATGTTCCATGGCCTTGTCATCACAAGCCTCTATGACACTTGTCATCACAATGCTCCAAGACCCCTGTAATCACAATGCTCTATTCCCTTGTCATCACAAAGCTCCATGACACATGTCATCAGAATGTTCCATCGCCTTCTCATCAAAATGCTCCATGCCGTTGTCATCACAGTGCTCCAAGACCCCTGTAATCACAATGCCCCATGCCCCTTTTCATCTCCATGCTCCATGAACCCTGTCATCACAATGCATCATGCTCATCATCATAATGCTTCCGGATATTGTCAGTACAATGAAATCAAAATTCTTCATGACCTCTGTCATCACAATGCTCCATGACGCCTGTCATCACAATACTCCATGAACATATTCAGCCCAATGCTCCATGACCCTTGTCATCACAATGATCCATGCCCTTGTCATCCCAATGCTCCATGACCCCTGTATTCACAATGCTCCAGGATGCTTGTCATCACAGTGCTCCATGACACCTGTCATCACAATGCTCCATGCCTTTGTCAGCAAAATGCTACATGACCTTGTCATTACAATGCTCTATGCGCTTGTCATCACAATACTCCATTTCCATTGTCATCACAATCCTCCATGAACCTTGGGATCACATTGCTTCATGCCCTTGTCATCACAATGCTCCATGCTCCTTGAAATCAAAATGATCCATGACCTCTGTCATCACAATGCTCCAAACCCTTGTGATCCCAATGTTCCATAACACTTATCATCACAACGCTCCATGATGCCTGTCATCACAAAATTCCATGCCCTTTTCATCACAATGCTCCATGAACTTTGTCATCACAATGCTCAGTACACATGTCATCACAATGCTCCCTGACACTTGTCATCAGAATGCTCCTTGATCCCTGTCACGAAAAGGCTCCATGCCTTTTTCATCACAATGCCCCATTCCATTTTCATCACAATGATCCGTGACAATTGTCATTACAATGCTCCATGCCTTTGTCTGAAAAATATTCCATGACCCTTGTCATCCAAATGTGCCATTCACTTTCCATCACATCGGTCCAGAAACTTGTCATTGCAATGCTCCATATACCTTGTAATCACAATGCTCCATACACTGCTCATCAAAATGCTCTCTCACCAGAGATATCACAGTGTTCCATCACTAGTCATCACAATACTCCCTTACCCCGGTAATCACAATGTCCCATGACCCCTGTCATCACAATGCTACATTCCTTTATCATCACAATATTCCATGACCCCTGACATTACAATATTCTATAACCCCTGTCATCAAAATGTTCCAATACACTTTTCATTATATTGCTGCCTGACCCTGTCATCAAAATACTCCCTGCCCTTCTCATCACAATGCACCATGCACTTATCATCAAAATGCTCCATGACATTTGTCATCACAAAGCGCCATGACCTTTGGCATCACAATGCTCCATGTCATTGTCATCACAATGCTCCGTGAACCCTCTCATCACATTGCTCCATGCCCTTGTCATCACAAAGCTCCATGACACTTGTCATCACAATGCTCGATGCCCTTCTCATCACAATGCCCCATGCCCTTCTCATTACAATTCTCCATGACCCATGTATCACAGTGTTCCATGCCCTTATCATCACAATGCCCTATGCCCACTCTCATCACAATAATCCATGAAATATTTCAGACCAATGCTCCATGCCCTTCTCATCACAATGCTCCTTTACCTCTGTCATAACTATGCTCCATGACACCTGCCATCACAATGTTCCACGGCCTTGTCATCACAAGGCTCCATGACACTTGTCATCACAATGCTCCACGACCCCTCTAATCAAAATGCTCCATGCCCTTTTCATCAAAAAGGTACATGACACATGTCATCAGAATGTTCCATGGCCCTGTCACCACAATGCTCCATGCCCTTGTCATCAGAATGCTCCAAGACCCTTGTAATCAAAATGCTCCATTCGTCTTTTCATCTCAATGATCCATGAACCCTATCATCACAATGGACCATGCCCATCATCAAAATGCTTCAGGCTATTGTCATCACAATGAAATCAATATGCTCTATGACCTCTGTCTTCACAATGCCCCAATCCCTTGTGATCACAATGTTCCATAACACTTATCATCACAACACCCTATGACGCTCATCATCACAATTATCCATAGTCTTCTCATCACAATGCTCCATGACCTTTGTCATCAGAATGCTCAATACACTTGTCATCACAATGCTCCCTGACACTTGTCATCAGTATGCTCCATTAACCCTGTCATGACACGTCTCCATGCCTTTTTCATCACAATGATCCATGCCTTTTTAATCACAATGCTCCAAGACCCATGTAATCACAATGCTCCATGACCTTGTCATCACAAAACTCAATGACGCATGTCATCAGAATGCTCCATGGCCTTCTCCTCACAATGCTCCATGCCCTTGTCATCACAATATTCCAAGACCCCTGTAATCAAAATGCTCCATGTCCCTTTTCATCAGAATGCTCCATGAGACTTGTCATCACAACTCTCCATTGTCTTCTCATAAAAGTGCTCCAGGAACTTGTCATCAAAATGCTCCATGATCCCTGTCATCACAATACTCCATGAACATTTTCAGCCCAATGCTCTATGACCTTCTCATCAAAATGCTCCATGACCCCTGTCATCACAATACTCCATGAACATTTTCAGCCCAATGCTCCATGACCATTGTCATCACAATGATCCATGCCCTTGTCCTCCCAATGCTCCATGACCCCTGTATTCACAATGCTCCGTGACGCTTGTCATCACAGTGCTCCATGACACCTGTCATCACAATGCTCCATTCCTGTGTCAGCAAAAGGCTACATGACCTTGTCATTGCAATGCTCTATTCGCTTGTCATCACAATACTCCATTACCATTGTCATCACAGTCCTCCATGAACCTTGGGATCACATTGCTTCATGCCCTTGTCCTCACAATGCTCCATGCTCCTTGAAATCAAAATGATCCTTGACCTCTGTCATCACAATGCTCCAAACCCTTGTGTTCACAATGTTCCATAACACTTGTCATCACAACGCTCCATGATGCCTGTCATCACAATACTCCATGCCCTTTTCATCACAATGCTCCATGACCTTTGTCATCACAGTTCACAATATACTTGTCATCACAATGCCCCATGCCTTTTTCATTACAATGCTCCATGCCATTTTCATCAAAATACTCCACAAGCTTGTCATCAGAATACTCCATGACCCTTTTCATCACAATTCTCCATGCACCTGTCAACATTATGCTCCCTGACACTTGTCATCAAAATGCTCCAAGTCATCACAATGCTCCATTACCTTTGTCATCAGAATCCTCCATGACACTAGGCATCAAAATGCTCCATGCCATTGTCATCACTATGGGCCATTACATATGTCATCACAATGTTCCCTGACACCTGTCTTCAAAATACTGCATGACCTGGTCATCACAATGTTCCATGCCCTTTTCATCACAATGCGCCATTCCAACAGTCATCACAATAATCCATGAAACTTATTAGACCAATGCTCCATTCCCTTGTCATCACAATGCTCCATGCCCTTGTTATCACAATGCTCCATGACCCCTGTCATCACAATGCTCCATGCCTCCATTCATCACAATGCTTCATGACCTTTGTCATCACAATGGTCCATGCCCTCGTCATCAACAGTCTCTGTGACATATTTAACCACAATGCTCCATGAACTTTTCATCACAATGCTCTTTGCCCCTTGTTATCACAATGCTCTATGCCTTTCTCAGCACAATGCTCCATGACCCTTGTCATCACAATGCTCCATGCGCTTGTCAGCACAATGCTCCATGACCCATGTCATCACAATGAACCCTGCACTTCTCATCACAGTGCTCCACAATCTTGTCTCCACAATGCTCCATAAAACATGTCATCACAATTCTCCATGCACTTCTCATCAAAATGCTCTCTCACCACTGATATCACAATGTTACATCACTATTCATCACAATACTCCCTCACCCCTGTCATCACAATGTTCCATGACTTCTGTCTTTGCAATGCTACATGCACATATCATCACAAAGTTTGATGACCCCTGACATCACAATGTTCCATAACCCCTGTCATCAAAATGCTCCATAACACTTTTCCTCAAAATGCTCAATGACCCCTGACATCACAATGTTCCATAACCCCTGTCATCATAATTCTCCATGATCCTTTTCATCAAAATGCTCCATGACCCCTGACATCACAATGTTCCATAACCCCTGTCATCAAAATATTCCGTGGCCCTTTTCATCAAATTGTTCTATGACCCTGTCATCACAATTCTCCCTGCCATTCTCATCACAATGTACCACGCCCTTGTCATCAAAATGCTCCATGACCTTTGTCATCACAAAGCTCCATGACCCTTTGCATCTCAATGCTCCATGAACCCTGTCAGCAAAATGCACCATGCCCATCATCATAATGCTTCAGGCTATTGTCATCACAGTGAAATCAAAATATTCGATGATCTATCTCATCACAATGCTCCAAATCCTTGTGATCACTATGTTTCATAACACTTATCATCAAAACGCCCCATGACGCTCATCATCACAATTATCCATGGTCTTCTCATCACAGTGCTCCATGACCTTTGTCATCACAATGCTCTATACACTTGTCATCACAATGCTCCCTGACACTTGTCATCAGTATGCTCCTGGAACCTTGTCATGACAAGGCTCCATACCATTTTCATAACAATGATCCATGCCAATTTCATCACAATGCTCCAAGACACCAGTAATCACAATGCTCCATGCCCTTGTCCTCACAATGCTCCAAGACCCCTGTAATCACAATACTCCATGTCCCTTTTCATCAGAATGCTCCATTAGACTTGTTATTACAAGGCTCCATGGTCTTCTCATCACAATGCTCCAGGAACTTTTCATCACAGTGCTCCATTCCCTTGTCATCACAATGCTCCATGACCCCTGTCCTCACAATACTTCCTGAACATTTTCAGTCCAATTCTCCAGGAACTTCTCATCACAATGCTTCATGATCCGTATCATCACAATGCTCCATGACCACTGATATCACAACGCTCCATGACCCCTGACAACACAGTGATCCGGGACTCTTGTCATCACAATGCTCCATTCCCTAGTCATCAAAATGTTCCATGAACATTTTCAGCCCAATGCTCCATGACACTTGTCATCACAATGATCCATGTCCTTGCCATCCCAATGCTCCATGACCCCTGTAATCACAATGATCCGTGATGCTTCTCATCACAGTGCTCCATGACAATTATCATCACAATGCTCCATGCCTGTGTCAGCAAAAGGCTACATGACCTTGTCATCAAAATGCTCCATTTGCTTGTCATCACAATACTCCCTTACCATTGTCATCACAATCCTCCATGAACCTTGGGTTCACATTGCTTCATGCCCTTGTCATCACAATGCTCCATGCTCCTTGACAAGAAAATGATCCATGACTTCTATCATCACAATGCTCCAAACACTTTTGATCACAATGTTCCATAACACTTGTCATCACAACGCTCCGTGATGCCTGTCATCACAATACTCTATGCCCTTTTCGTCAAAATGCTCCATGACCTTTTTCATCACAATTCTCAATACACTTGTCATCACAATGTTCCCTGACATTTGTCATCAGAATGCTCC
Organism: Mesoplodon mirus; assembly: GCF_964341445.2. Classification (NCBI taxonomy): domain Eukaryota; kingdom Metazoa; phylum Chordata; class Mammalia; order Artiodactyla; family Ziphiidae; genus Mesoplodon; species Mesoplodon mirus. Next base: position 8,053,477 of record NW_028295817.1, read on the forward strand.
TTGAAACCTATCATGAAATGGCTTCATGCCTTTTTCATCACAATGCTCCATGCCCTTTTCATCACAATGCTCCATGCCATTTTCGTCACAATACTCCACAAGCGTGTCATCAGAATGCTCCATGACACTTGTCATCACAATGCTCCATGGCCACTGTCATCACAATGCTCCATACCCCTTGTCATTACTGTGCTCCATGACGCTCGTCATCACAATTATCCATGGTCTTCTCATCACAATGCTCCACGCCCTTGTCATCAAAATGCTCCATGACCCTTATCATCACAATGCTCCATGGCCACTGTCATCAAAATGCTCCATTCCCGTTGTCATTACAGTGCTCCATGACGCTCATCATCACAATTATCCATGGTCTTCTCATCACAATGTTCCATGGTCTTGCCATCACAATGCTCCTTGCCCTGGTCATCACAATGCTCCATGTCCCCTGTCATCACAATTCTCCTCGTTCTTGGCATCACTATGCTCCATGACACTTCTCATCACCGTGTTAAATGATTTGTCTTCACATTTCTCTATGCACTTGTCATCGCAATGCTCCATGACCCCTGTCATAGAAAGCTCCATGTGCTTCTCATCACAATGCTTCATGAACTTGTCATCAACATTCTCAATGGCCCTTGTCATCACAATGCTCCATGCCCTTGTCATCACAATGCTCCATGTCCCTTGTCATCACAATGCTCCAAGTCCTTGTCATCAAAATGCTCCATTACATTTGTCATCACCATCCTCCATGACACTTGGCATCACAATGTTCCATTCCATTGTCATCGCAATGGACCATGACATATGTCATCACAATGCTCCCTGAGACCTGTCTTCAAAATACTCCATGACCTTCTCATCACAATGCTCCATGCCTTGGTCATCACATTGCACCATGCCCAATGTCATCACAATAATCCATGAAACATGTCAGGCCAATGCTCCATGCCCCTGTCATCACAATGCTCATTGCATTTTCATCACAATGCCCCATGTTCCCTGTCATCAGAATGCTCCGTGACTCCAGTCATCACAATGCTTCATGACCTTTGTCATCACAATGGTCCATGCCCTCGTCATCACAAGGCTCTGTGACCTTTGTCACTAAAATGCTCCATGACATTTTTATCACAATGCTCGTTGACCCTTGTCATCACAATGCTCCATGCCTTTCTCAGCACAGTGCTCCATGACAAATGCCATCACAATGCGCCATGTGCTTGTCATCACAATGCTCCACAATCTTGTCATCACAATGCTCCATAAAACTTGTCATCACAATGCTCCATGCACTTCTTATCAAAATGCTCTCTCACGAATGATATCAAAATGTTTCCTCACTAGTCATCACAATACACCCACTCCCCTGTCATCACAATGGTCCACAACACCGTCATGAAAATGTTCCATGACTCCTGACATCACAATGTTCCATAAACCCTGTCATCAAAATGTTCCATGACACTTTTCATCAAATTGCTCCATGACCCTGTCATCACAATGCTCCCTGCCCTTCACAAGATAATTCACCACACCCTTGTCATCAAAATGCTCCATGACCTTTGTCATCACAAAATTCCATGACACTTGGCATCACAATGCTCCAAAAACCTCTCATCACATTGTGCCAAACCCTTGTCATCACAGGATCCATGATGCTTTTCATCACAATGCTCGATGTCATTCTTCTCACAATGCTCCATGCGCTTGTCATTACAATCCTCCATGAACCATGTATCACAGTGTTCCGTGCCCTTGTTATCACAGTGCTCCTTGCCCACTCTCATCACAATAATCCATGAAATATTTCAGACCAATGTTCCATGCCCTTTTCATCACAATGATCCAAGACTCCTGTAATCATATTGCTCCATGCCCCTTTTCATCTCAATGCTCCATGAACGCTGTCATCACAATGCACCAATGCACATCATCATAATGCTTCATGCTATTGTCATCACAATGAAATCAAAATGCTCTATGACCTCTGTCATCACAATGCTCCAAATCCTTGTGATCACAATATTCCCTAACACTTATCATCACAGCTCCCCATAACGCTCGTCAGCACAATTATCCATGGTCTTCTAATCACAATGCTCCATGACATTTGTCATCACAATGCTCAATACACTTGTCATCACAATGGTCCCTGACACTTGTCATCAGTATGCTCCTTGAACCCTGTCATGACAAGGCTCCATGCCTTTTTCATCACAATGTTACATGCCCTTTTCCTCACAGTGCTCCAAGACCCCTGTAATAACAATGTTCCATGCCCTTGTCATCACAAAGCTCCATGATGCATGTCATCAGAACGCTCCATGACATTCTCATCCCAATGTTCAATGCCCTTGTCATCACAGTGCTCCAAGACCCCTGTAATCACAATGCTCCATGCTCTTGTCATCACAGAGCTCCATAATGCATGTCATCAGAACGCTCCATGACATTCTCATCCCAATGTTCAATGCCCTTGTCATACCAATGCTCCATGAACACTGTAATCACAATGCCCCATGACGCTTGTCATCACAGTGCTCCATGCCCTTGTTATCACAGTGCTCCATGACCCCTGTCATCACAACGCTCCGTGACTCCAGTCATCACAATGCTTCACGACCTTTGTCATCACAATGGTTTATGCCCTCACCATCAACAGTCTCTTTGACCTTTTTAACCACAATGATCCATGAACTTTTCATCACAATGCTCTTTGACCGTTGTCATCACAATGCTCTATGCCTTTCTCAGCACAATGCTCCATGACCCTTGTCATCACAATGCTCCATGCGCTTGTGAGCACAATGCTCCATGACACATGTCATCACAATGCTTCATGACCCTTGTCATCACAATGCTCCGTGACTCCAGTCATCTCAATGCTTCATAACGTTTGTCATCACAATGGTCCATGGCCGCATCATCACAAGGCTCTGTGACATTTGTAACCACAATGCTCCATGAACTTTTCATCACAATGTGCCGTGACCCTTGTCATCACAATGCTCCATGCCTTTGTCAGAACAATGCTCCATGACATTGTCATCACAATGTGCCATGCGCTTTTCAACACAATGATCCACAAACTTGTCATCGCTATGCTCCATAAAACTTGTAATCACAATGCTCCATGAACTTCTAATCCAAATGCTCTCTCAAATGAGATATCACAATGTTCCATCTCTAGTCATCACAATCCTCCCTCACCCCTGTTATCACAATGTTCCATGACCCCTGACATCACAATGTTCCATAACCCCTGTCATCAAAATGCTCCATGACCTTTTTCATCCCAAAGATCCATGACCCCTTTCATCACAATGTTCTATAACCCATGTCATCAAAATGTTCCATTACAATTTTCATCAAATTGCTGCATGACCCTGTCATCAAAATGCTCCCTGCCCTTCTCATCACAATGCACCACACACTTGTCATCAAAATGCTCCATGACCTTTGTCATCACAAAGCTCCATGACCCTTGGCATCACAATGCTCCATGTCATTGTCATCACAATGATCCATGAACCCTCTCATCACATGGCTCCATGCCCTTGTGATCACAAAGCACCATGACACTTGTCATCACAATGGTCGATGCCCTTCCCATCACAATGCTCCATGCCCTTGTCATTACAATCCTCCATGACCCGTGTATCACAGTGTTCCGTGCCCTTGTCATCACAATGCTCCATGCCCACTCTCATCACAATAAGCCATGAAACATTTCAGACCAATGCTCAATGCCCTTCTCATCACAATGCTCCATTACCTCTGTCATAACATTGCTCCATGACCCCTGCCATCACAATGTTCCACGGCCTTGTCATCACAAGGCTCCATGACCCTTGTCATCACAATGCTCCAAGACCCCAGTAATCACAATGCTCCATGCCCTTATCATCACAAAGCTCCATGACGCATGTCATCAGAATGTTCCATGGCCTTCTCCTCACAATGCTCCATGCCCTTGTCATCACAATGCTCCAAGACCCCTGTAATCACAATGCTCCATGACCCTTTTCATCAAAATCCTCCATGAGACTTGTCATCACAAGTCTCCATGTTCATCTCATCACAATGCTCCAGGACCTTGTCATCACCATGCTCCATTCTGTTGTCATCACAATGCTCCATGACCCCTGTCATCACAATACTCCATGAACATTTTCAGCCCACTGCTCCATGACCTTCTCATCACAATGCTCCATGAACAATATCATCATAATGCTCCATGACCACTGTCATCACAACACTCCATGACACCTGACAACCCAATGATCCGGGACTTTGTCATCATAATGCTCCAAGACTCCTGTAATCACAATGCCCCATGACACCTGTCATCACAATACTCCAGGAACATTTTCAGCCCAATTCGCCATGACCCTTGTCATCACAATTATCCATGCCCTTGTCATCCTAATGCTCCATGACCCCAGTATTCTCAATGGTCCTTGATGCTTGTCATTACAGTGCTCCATGACACATGTCAACAAAATGCTCTATGCTTTTCTCAGCACAGTGTTCCATTCCCTTTTCATCACAATGCTCCATGAACCCTGTCATCACAATGCTCTGTGACTCCAGTCATCACAATTCTTCATAACATTTGTCATCACAATGGTCAATACCCGCGTCATCACAAGGCTCTGTTACCTTTGTAACCACAATGCTCCATGAACTTTTCATCACAATGCTCCGTGACACTTGTCATCACAATGCTCCATGCCTTTGTCAGAAAAATGCTCCATGACCCTTGTCATCACAATGTGCCACGTGCTATTCATCCCAACGGTCCATAAAGTTGTCATCACAGTGCTCCATAAACCTTGTAATCACAATGCACCATGCCCTTCTCATCACAATGCTCCTTTACCCCTGTCATAACAATGCTCCATGACCCCTGCCATCACAATGTTCCATGGCCTTGTCATCACAAGGCGCCATGACACTTGTCATCACAATGCTCCAAGACCCCTTTAATTACAATGCTCCATGCCCTTGTCATCTCAAAGCTCAATAACACATGTCATCAGAAAGTTCCATGTAATTCTCATCAAAATGCTCCATGCCCTTGTCATCAAAATGCTCCAAGACCCCTGTAATCACAATGCTCCATGCCCCTTTTCATCTCAATGCTCCATGAACCCTGTCATCACAATGCATCATGCCAATCATCATAATGCTTCCAGCAAATGTCAGCACAATGAAAACCAAACTCTCCATGATCTCTGTCATAACAATGCTCCATGACCCCTGTCATCAAAATACTCCATGAACATTTTCAGCCCAATGCTCCATGACCATTGTCATCACAATGATCCATGCCCTTGTCATCCCAATGCTCTATGACCCCTGTATTCTCAATGCTCCGTGACGCTTGTCATCACAGTCCTCAATGACACCTGTCATAACAATGCTCCATGCTTTGTCAGCAAAATGCTACATGACCTTGTCATTACAATGCTCTATGTGCTTGTCATCACAATACTCCATTACCATTGTCATCACCATCCTCCATGAACCTTGGGATCACATTGCTTCATGCCCTTGTCATCACAATGTTCCATGTTCCTTGAAATCAAAATGATCCATGACCTCTGTCATCACAATGCTCCAAACCCTTGTGATCACAATGTTCCATAATACTTGTCATCACAACGCTCCATGTTGCCTGTCTCCAAATATTCCATGCCCTTTTCATCACAATGCTCCATGACCTTTGTCATCACAATTCTCAATACACTTGTCATCACAATGCTCCCTGACACTTGTCGTCAGAATGCTCTTTGAACCCTGTCACGAAAAGGCTCCATGCCATTTTCATCACAAAGCCCCATGCCATTTTCATCACAATGCTCCATGCCATTGTCATCAAAATACTCCACAAGCTTGTCATCAGAATGCTCCATGACCCTTGTCGTCAAAATGCTCCAAGCCATTGTCATCACAATGCTCCATTACCTTTGTCATCAGAATCCTCCATGACACTTGGCATCACAATGCTCCATGCCATTGTCATCACAATGGGCCAATACATATGTCATCACAATGCTCCGTGAAACCTCTTTTCACAATACTGCATGACCTGGTCATCACAATGCTCCATGCCCTTCTCATCACAGTTCTCCATTACCTCTGTCATAACAGTGCTCCATGACCACTGCCATCACAATGTTCCACGGCCTTGTCATCACAAGGCTCCATGACTCTTATCACCACAATGCTCCAAGACCCCTGTAATCACAAACTTTCATGCCCTTGTCATCACAAAGCTCCATGATGCATGTCATCAGAATGTTCCATGGCCTTCTCAACACAATGCTCTATGCCCTTGTCATCACAATGCTCCAAGACCCCTGTAATCACAATGCGTCATGCCCCTTTTCATCAGAATGCTCCATGAGACTTGTCATCACAAGTCTCCATGGTCATCTCATCACAATGCTCCAGGACCTTGTCATCACCATGCTCCATTCCCTTGACATCACAATGCACCATGACACTTGCCATCACAATACTCCATGATCATTTTTAGCCCAATGCTCCATGACCCTTGTCATCAAAATGCTCCATGCCCTTGTTATCACAATGCTCCATGACCCCTGTCATCACAATGCTCCGTGACTCCAGTCATCACAATGCTTCATGAACTTTGTTATCACAGTTTTCCATGTCCTCGTCATCAAGAGTCTCTGTGACCTTTTTAACCACAATGCTCCATGAAATTTACATCACAATGCTCTTAGACCCTTGTCATCAAAATGCTCTATGCCTTTCTCAGCACAATGCACCATGACACATGTCATCACAATGCACCTTGCGCTTGTCATCACAATGCTCCACCAACTTGTCATCACAATGCTCCATAAAACTTGTCATCACAATGCTCCAAGCACTTCTCATCAAAATGCTCTCTCACCACTGATATCACAATGCTACATCACTATTTGTCACAATACTCCCTCACATCTGTCATCACAGTGTTTCATGGCACCTGTCATCACAATGCTACATGCACTTATCCTCACAATGTTCGATGTCCCCTGACATCAAAATGTTCCATAACTCCTGTCATCAAACTGCTCCATGATCCTTTTCATCAAAATGCTCCGTGACCCATGACATCACAAGGTTTCATAACACCTGTCATCAAAATGTTCCATGACACTTTTCATCAAATTGTTCCATGACCCTGTCATCAAAATGCTCCCTGCCATTCTCATCAAAATGCACCTCACACTTGTCATCAAAATGCTCCATGACTTGTCATCACAATGTTCCGTGCCCTTGCCATCACAATGCTCCATTACCGCAGTCATAACAGTGCTCAATGACCACTGCTATCACGATGTTCCATGGTCTTGTCATCACAAAGCTCCATTTCCCTTCTCATCACAATGCTCCAAGAACCCTCTAATCACAATGTTTTATGCCCCTTTTCATCTCAATGATCCATGAACACTGTCATCACAATGCACCAGCCCATCATCATAAGGCTTCATGCTATTGTCATCACAATGAAATCAAAATGCTCCATGACCTCTGTCATAACAATGCTCCAGACCCTTGTGATCACAATATTCCATATCACTTGTCATCACAATGCCCCATGACGCTCGTCATCACAGTTATCCATGGTCTTCTCATCAAAATGCTCCATGACCTTTGTCATCACAATGCTCAGTATACTTGTCATCAAAATATTCCCTGACACTTGTTCTCTGCATGCTCCTTGAATCCTGTCATGACAAGGCTCCATGCATTTTTCATCACAATGATCCATGCCTTTTTCATCACAATGCTCCAAGAACCCTGTACTCACAGTGCTCCATGCCCTTATCATCACAAAGCTCAATGACCCATGTCATCAGAATGCTCCTTGGCCTTCTCCTCACAATGCTCCATGCCCTTGTCATCACAATGTGCCAATACCCCTCTAATCACAAAGCTCCATGTCCATTTTCATCAGTATGCTCCAGGAGACTTGTCATCACAAGGCTCCATGGTTTTCTCATCACAATGCTCCAGGACCTTGTCATCACAATGCTTCACGACCTTGTCATGAAAATTCTCAATGGCCATTGTCATCATAATGCTCCAAGCCCTAGTCATCACAATGCTCCATTATATTTGTCATCACAATCCTCTATTACATTTGGCATCACAATACTCCCAGCCATTGTCATCGCAATGGACCATGACATATGTCATCACAATGTTCCCTGACACCTGTCTTCACAATACTACATGACCTTCTCTTCACAGTGATCCATGCCCTTGTCATCACAATGCACCATGTCCACTGTCATCACAATAATCTATGAATCTTGTCAGACCAATGCTCCATGCCCCTGTCATCACAGTGCTCCATGCACTTGTCATCACAATGCTCCATGACTTGTCATCACAAAGCTCAATGACCCGTGAACCATGTATCACAGTGTTCCATGCCCTAGTCATCACAATGCTCCAAGAACCCTGGAATCACAATGATCCATGTCCCTTTTACTCAGAATGCTCCATGCGACTTGTCATCATAAGTATCCATTGCCTTCTCATCACAATGCTCCAGGAACTTGTCATCACCATGCTCCATTCCCTTGTCATCACAATGCTCCATGACCCCTGTCATAACAATAATCCATGTATATTTTCAGCCCAATGCTCCACGACTTATTCATCACAATGCTCCATGGCAAATATCATCTCAATGCTCCATGACCACTGTCATCACAACACTCCATGACACCTGACAACACAATGATCCGGGACTCTTGTCATCACAGTGCTCCATTCCCTAGTCATCACAATGCTCCATGACCCCTGTCATCACAACACTCCATGAAAATTTTAAGCCTAGTGCTCCATGACACTTGTCATCACAATTATCCATGCCCTTGTCATCCCAATGCTCCATGACCCCTGTATTCACAATGATCCTTGACGCTTGTCATCACAGTGCTCCATGAAACGTCATCACAATGCTCCATGCCTTTGTCAGCAAAATGCTACATGAACTTTTCATTACAATGCTCTATGCGCTTGTCATCACAATACTCCATTTCCATTGTCATCAGAATCCTCGATGAAACTTGGGATCACATTGCTTCATGCCCTTGTCATCACAATGCTCCATGCTCCTTGAAATCAAAATGATCCATGACCTCTGTCATCACAATGCTCCAAACTCGTGTGATCACAATAATCCATAACACTTGTCATCACAACGCTCCATGATGCCTGGCATCACATTACTCCTTGCCCTTTTCATCACAATGCTCCATGACCTTTCTCATCAGAATTCTCAATACACTTGTCATCACAATGCTCCCTGACACTTGTTATCAGTATGCTCCTTGAAACCTGTCACGAAAAGACTCCATGCCTTTTTCATCACAATGCCCCATGCTGTTTTCATCATAATGCTCCTTGCAACTGTCATCAAAATACTCCACAATCTTGCCATCAGAATGCTCCATGACCCTTGTCATCACAATTCTCCATGCACTTGTCAGCACAATGCTCCCTGACCCTTGTCATCACAATGCTCCAAGCCATTGTCATCACCGTGCTCCATTACTTTTGCCATCAGAATCATCCATGACACTTGGCATCCCAATGCTCCATGCCATTGTCATCACAATTGGCAATTACATATGTCATCACAATGCTCCCTGACACCTGTCTTCACAATACTGCATGAACAGGCCATCACAATTCTCCATGCCCTTGTCATCACAATGCGCCATTCCAACTGTCATCGCAATAATCCATGAAACTTATTAGACCAATGCTCCATGCCCTGGTCATCACAATGCTCCATGCCCTTGTTATCAGAATGCTCCATGACCCCTGCCATCACAATGCTCTGTGACTCCAGTCATCACAATGCTTCATGACCTTTGTCACCACAATGGTCCATGCCCTCGTCATCATCAGTCTCTGTGAGATTTTTAACCAAAATGCTCCATGAACTTTTCATCACAATGCACTTTGACCTTGGTCATCACAATGCTCTATGCATTTCTCAGCACAATGCTCCATGACCCTTGTCATCACAATGCTCCATGCGCTTGTCAGCACAATGCTCCATGACACATGTCATCACAATGCTCCATGACTCCTGTCATCACAATGCTCCGTGACTCCAGTCATCACAATGCTTCATAAAGTTTGTCATCACAATGGTCCATGCCCGTGTCATCACAAGGCTCTGTGACCTTTGTAACCACAATGTTCCATGTACTTTTCATCACAATCCTCTGTGACTCTGGTCATCACAATGCTCCATGTCTTTGTCAGAACAATGCTCCATGACCATTGTCATCACAATGTGCCATGCGATTTTCATCACAACGGTCCACAACCTTGTCATTGAAATGCTCTATAAACCTTGTAATCACAATGGTCCATGCACTTCTCATTAAGATGCTCACTCACCAGAGATATCACAATGTTCTATCGTTAGTCATCAAAATACTCCCTCACCCCTGTAATCACAATGTTCCATTACCCTGTCATCACAATGCTACATCCCCTTATCATCACAATGTTCCATAAACCCTGTCATCAAAATGCTCCATGACCCTTTTCATCCCAAAGCTCGAAGAACCCTGACATCACAATGTTCTATAACCACTGCCATCAAAATGTTCCATTACACTTTTTATCAAATTGCTGCATGACCCGGTCATCAAAATGCTCCCTGCCCTTCTCATCACAATGCACCATGCCCTTGTCATCAAAATGCTCCATGACTTGTCATCACAAAGCTCCATGAACCTTGGCATCACAATGCTCCATGTCATTGTCATCACCATGCTCCATGAACCCTCTCATCATATTGCTCCATTCCCGTGTCATGACAAAGCTCCATGACACTTGTCATCACAATGTTCGATGCCCTTCTCATCACAATGCTCCATGCCCTTGTCATTACAATCATGCATGACCCATGTATCACAGTGTTCCGTGCCCTTGTCATCACAATGCTCCATGCCCACTCTCATCACAATCATCCATGAAACATTTCAGACCAATGTTCCATGTCCTTCTCATCAAAATGCTCCATTACACCTGTCATAACAATGCACCATGACCATGGCCATTACAATGTTCCACGGCCAAGTCATCACATGGTTCCATGACACTGGTCATCACAATGCTCAAGACCCCTGAAATCACAATGCTCCATTCCCTTGTCATCACAAAGCTCCATGACGCATGTCATCAGAATGTTCCATGGACTTCTCATCACAATGCTTCATGCCCTTTTCATCACAATGCTCCAAGACCCCTGTAATCAAAATGCTCCATGCCCTTTTTCATCTCAATGCTCCATGAACCCTGTCATCACAATGCACCTTGCCCATCATCATAATGCTTCAGGCTCTTGTCATCACAATGAAATCAATATTCTCCATGACCTCTGTCATCATAATGCTCCAAACCCTTGTGATCACAATGTTCCATAACACTTATCATCACAACACCCCATGACGCTCATCATCACAATTATCCATGGTCTTCTCATCACAATGCTCCATGATCTTTGTCATCACAATGCTCAATACACTTGTCATCACAATGCTCCCTGACACTTGTCGTCAGTATGCTCCTTGAACCCTGTCATGACAACGCTCCATGCCATTTTCATAACAATGATCCATGCACTTTTCATCACAATGTTCCAAGATCCCTGTAATCACAAATGCTCCATGCCCTTGTCATCACAAAACTCCATGACGCATGTCATCAGAATGTTCCATGGACTTCTCATCACAATGTTCCATGTCCTAGTCATCACAATGCTCCAAGAACCCTGTAATCACAATGCTCCATGCCCCTTTTCATCACAATACTCCATGAGACTTGTCATCACAAGTCTCAATGGTCTTCTCATCACAATGCTCCTGGACCTTGTCATCACCATGCTCCATTCCCTTGTCATCACAATGCTCCATGACCCCTGTCATCACAATAATCCATGAACATTTTCAGCCCTATGCTCCACGACCTCCTCATCAGAATGTTCCATGGCCAATATCATCACAATGTTCCATGACCACTGTCATTACATCACTCCATGACACCCGACAACACAATAATCCGGGACTCTTGTCATCACAATGCTCCATTCCCTTGTCATCACAATGCTCCATGACCCCTGTCATCAAAACACTCCATGAACAATTTCAGCCCAGTGCTCCAGGACCCTTGTCATCACAATGATCCATGCCCTTGTCATCCCAATCCTCCATTACCACTATATTCACAATGCTCCATGACGCTTTTCATCACAGTGCTCCATGACACATGTCATCACAATGCTCCATGCCTTTGTCAGCAAAATGCTACATGAGTTTGTCATTACAATGCTCTATGCGCTTGTCATCACAATACTCCTTTTCCATTGTCATCACAATCCTCCATGAACCTTGGGATCACATTGTTTCATGCCCTTGTCATCACAATGCTCCATGCTCCTTGAAATCAAAATGATCCATGACCTCTGTCATCACAATGCTCCAAACCCTTGTGATCAGAGTGTTCCATAACACTTGTCATCACAACGCTCCATGATGCCTGTCATCACAACACTCCATGCCCTTTTAATCACAATGCTCCATGACATTTGTCATCACAATTCTCAATAAACTTGTCATCACAATGCTCCATGTGCTTGTCAGCACAATGCTCCATGACACGTCATCACAATGCACCATGTGCTTGTCATCACAATGCTCCTTAAAATATGTCATCACAATGCTCCATGCACTTCTCATCAAAATGCTCTCTCACCACTGATATCACAATGCTACATCACTATTTGTCACAATACTCCCTCACCCCTGTCATCACAATGTTCCATGACTCCTGTCAACACAATGCTACATGTACTTATCATCACAATGTTCGATGACTCCTGACATCACAATGTTCCATAACACCTGTCATCCAAATGTTCCATGACACTTTTAATCAAATTGCTCCATGACACTGTCATCAGAATGCTCCCTGCCTTTCTCATCACAATGCACAACACTCTTGCCATTCAAATGCTCCATGAACTTGTCATCACAAAGATCCATGACCCTTGGCATCACATTGCTCCATGCCCTTGTATTCACAATGCTCCATGACACATGTCATCAGATTGCTGCATGGCCTTCTCATCACAATGCTCCATGCCCTGGCAATCACAATGCTCCATTACCCCTGTCATAACAATTCTCCATGATCCCTGCCATCACAATGTTCCATGGCCTTGTCATCACAAAGCTCCATGACCCTTCTCATCACAGTGCTCCAAGAATCCTTTAATCAAAATGCTCTATGCCACTTTTCATCTCAATGATCCATGTACCCTGTCATAAAATGCACCATGCCCATCATCATAATGCTTCTTCCTATTGTCATCACAGTGAAATCAAAATGCTCCATGACCTCTGTCATAACAATGCTCCAAACCCTTGTAATCACAATATTCCAAAACACTTGTCATCACAATGCCCCATGACGCTCGTCATCACAATTATCAATGGCCTTCTCATCACAATGCTCCATGACCTTTGTCATCACAATGCTCAATACACTTGTCATCAAAATGCTCCATGACATTTGTTGTCTGTATGCTACTTGAACACTGTCATGACAAGGCTCCATGCTTTTTTCATCACAATGATCCATGCCCTTGTCATCACAATGCTCCAAGACCCATGTAATCACAATTCTCCATGCCCTTGTCATCACAAAGCTCAATGACGCATGCCATCAGAATGCTCCTTGGTTTCTCCTCACAATGCTCAATGCCTTGTCATCACAATGTTCCAAGACCCCTGTAATCACAGTGCTCCATGCCCCTTTTCATCAGTATGCTCCATGAGACTTGTCATCACAAGTCTCCAGGCTTTGTCATCACAGTGCTCCAGGACCTGGTCATCACAATGCTTCTCGACCTTGTCATGAAAATTTTCATTGGCCCTTGTCATCATAATGCTCAAAGCCCTAATCATCACAAAGCTCTATTATATTTGTCATCACAATTCTCCATTACATTTGGCATCATAATGCTCCATGCCATTGTCATCACAATGGACCATGACATATGTCATCACAATGCTCCCTGACACCTGTCTTCACAATACTCCATGACCTTCTCATCACAATGCTCCATGCCCTTGTAATCACAATGCACCATGCCCACTGTCATCACAATAATCTATGAAACTTGTCAGACCAATGCTGAATGCTCCTGTCATCACAATGCTACGTGCCCTTGTCATCACAATGCTCCATGACCCCTGTCATCACAATGCTCCGTGACTCCAGTCATCACAATGTTTCATAACGTTTGTCATCACAATTGTCCATGCCCGCGTCATCACAAGGCTCTGTGACTTTTGTAATCACAATGCTCCATGTACATTTCATCACAATTCTCTGTGACCCTTGTCATCACAGTGCTCCATGTCTTTGTCAGAACAATGCACAATGACAATTGTCATCACAGTGTGCCATGCACATTTCATTACAACGGTCCACAAGCTTCTCATTGGAATGCTCCATAAACCTTGTAATCACAATTCTCCATGAACTTCTCATCAAAATGCTCTCTCACCAGAGATGTCACAATGTTCCATCACTAGTCATCACAATACTCCCTCACCTCTGTAATCACAATGTTCCATGACACTGTCATCACAATGCTACATACCCTTATCATCACAATGTTCCATGACCGCTGACATCACAATGTTCCATAAAACCTGTCATCAAAATGCTCCATGACCCTTTTCAACCCAAAGCTCCAAGACCCCTGACATAACAATGTTCTTTAACCCCCGCCATCAAAATATCCCATTACAGTTTTCATCAAATTGCTGCCTGACCCGGTCATCAAAATGCTCCATGACTTGTCATCACAAAGTTCCATGAACCTTGGCATCACAATGCTCCATGTCATTGTCATCACAATGCTCCATGAACCCTCTCATCACATGGCTCCATGCCCTTATCATCACAAAGCTCCATGACACTTGTCATCACAATGCTCGATGCCCTTCTCATCACAATGCTCCATGCCCTTGTCATTACAATCCTGCATGACCCATGTATCAAAGTGTTCCATGCCCTTGTCATCACAGTGCTCCTTGCCCACTCTCATCACAATAATCCATGAAACATTTCAGACCAATGTTCCATGCCCTTCTCATCAAAATGCTCCATTACACCTGTCATAATAATGCACCATGACCACTGCCATCACAATGTTCCACGGCCTAGTGATCACAAGATTCCATGACACTTTTCATCACATTGCTGAAGACCCCTGAAATCGCAATGCTCCATGCCCTTGTCATCACAAAACTCCATGATGCATGTCATCAGAATGTTCCATGGGCTTCGCATCACAATGCTCCATGCCCTTGTCATCACAATGCACCAAGACCGTTGTAATCACAATGCTCCATGCCCATTTTCATCTCAATGCTCCATCAACACTGTCATCACAATGCACCATGCCCATCATCATAATGCTTCAGGCTCTTGTCATCACAATGAAATCAATATTCTCCATGACCTCTGTCATCATAATGCTCCAAACCCTTGTGATCACAATGTTCCATAACACTTATCATCACAACACCCCATGACACTCATCATCACAATTATCCATGGTTTTCTCATCACAATGCTCCATGATCTTTGTCATCACAATGCTCAATACACTTGTCATCACAATGCTCCCAGACACTTGTCGTCAGTATGCTCCTTGAACCCTATCATGACAAGGCTCCATGCCTTTTTCATCACAATGATCCATGCACTTTTCATCACAATGCTCCAAGAACCCTGTAATCACAAATGCTCCATGCCATTGTCATCACAAAACTCCATGACGAATGTCATCAGAATGCTCCATGGCTTTCTCATCACAATGCTCCATGCCCTAGTCATCACAATGCTCCAAGACCCCAGTAATCACAATGCTCCATGCCCCTTTGCATCAGAATGCTCCATGAGACTTGTCAGCACAAGTCTCCATGGTCTTCTCATCACAATGCTCCAGGACCTTGTCATCACCATGCTCCATTCCCTTGTCATCACAATGCTCTATGACCCCTGTCATCACAATAATCCATAAACATTTTCAGCCCAATGCTCCACGACCTGCTCATCACAATGCTCCATGGCCAATATCATCACAATGCTCCATGACCACTGTCATCACAACACTCCATGACACCTGACAACACAATGATCCGGGACTCTTGTCATCACAATGCTCAATTCCCTAGTCATCACAATGCTCCATGACCCCTGTCATCACAACACTCCATGAACATTTTCAGCCCAGTGCTCCATGACCCTTGTCATCACAATGATCCATGCCCTTGTCATCCCAATGCTCCATGACCCCTGTATTCACAATGCTCCGTGACGCTTGTCATCACAGTGCTCCATGACACATGTCATCACAATGCTCCATGCCTTTGTCAGCAAAATGCTACATGACCTTGTCATTACAATGATCTGTGCGCTTGTCATCACAATACTCCATTTCCATTGTCATCACAATCCTCCATGAACCATGGGGTCACATTGCTTCATGCCCTTGTCATCACAATGCTCCATGCTCCTTGAAATCAAAATGATCCATGACCTCGGTCATCACAGTGCTCCAAACCCTTGTGATCACAATGTTCCATAACACTTCTCATCACAACGCTCCATGGTGCCTGTCATCACAATATTTAATGCCCTTTTCATCACAATGCTCCATGAGCTTTGTCATCACAATTCTCAATATACATGTCATCACAATGCTCCCTGACACTTTTCATCAGAATGCTCCTTGAACCCTGTCAGGAAAAGGCTCCATGCCTTTTTCATCACAATGTCCCATGCCGTTTTCATCACAATGCTCCATGCCATTGTCATCACATTTCACCATGCCCACTGTCATCACAATAACCCATGAAACATGTCAGGCCAATGCTCCATGCCCCTGTCATCACAATGCTCATTGCCTTTTCATCAGAAAGCTCTATGACGCCTGACTTCACAATGCTCCGTGACTCCAGTCATCACATTGCTTCATGACCTTTGTCATCACAATGGTCCATGCCCTCGTCATCACAAGGCTCTGTGACATTTGTCACCAAAATGCTCCATGAAATTTTCATCTCAATGCTCGGTGACCCTTGTCATCACATTGCTCCATGCCTTTGTCAGCACAGTGCTCCATGACCCATGTCATCACAATGTGCCATGTGCTTGTCAACACAATGCTCCACAATCTTGTCATCACAATGCTCCATAAAACTTGTCATCACAATGCTCCATGCACTTCTTATCAAAATGCTCTTTCACGAATGATATCAAAATGTTCCCTCACTAGTCATCACAATACACCCACTCCCCTGTCATCACAATGATCCACAACAACGTCATGAAAATGTTCCTTGACTCCTGACATCACAATGTTCCATAACCCCTGTCATCAAAATGTTCCATGACACTTTTCATCAAATTGCTCCATGACCCTGTCTTCACAATGCTCCCTGCCCTTCACAAGAGAATACACCACAACCTTGTCATCAAAAGGCTCCATGACCTTTGTCATCAAAAAACTCCATGACCCTTGGCATCACAATGCTCCATGCCATTGTCATCGCAGTGCTCCAAAAACCTCTCATCACATTGTTCCAAGCCCTTGTCATCACAGGATCTATGATGCTTTTCATCACAATGCTCGATGCCATTCTTCTCACAATGCTCCATGCGCTTGTCATTACAATCCTCCATGAACCATGTATCACAGTGTTCCGTGCCCTTGTTATCACAATGCTCCTTGCCGCCTCTCATCACAATAATCCATGAAACATTTCAGACCAATGTTCCATGCCCTTTTCATCACAATGATCCAAGACTCCTGTAATCATAATGCTCCATGCCCCTTTTCATCTCAATGCTCCATGAACGCTGTCACCACAATGCACCAAATGCGCATCATCATAATGCTTCATGCTATTGTTATCACAATGAAATCAAAATGCTCTATGACCTCTGTCATCACAATGCTCCAAATCCTTGTGATCACAATATTCCATAACACTTATCATCACAATTCCCCATAACGCTCATCATCACAAGTATCCATGGTCTTCTAATCACAATGCTCCATGACATTTGTCATCACAATGCTCATTACCCTTGTCATCACAATGGTCCCTGACACTTGTCATCAGTATGCTCCTTGAACCCTGTCATGACAAGGCTCCATGCCTTTTTCATCACAATGTTACATGCCCTTTCCCTCACAGTGCTCCAAGACCCCTGTAATCACAATGCTCCATGACCTTGTTATCACAAAGCTCCATAATGCATGTCATCAGAACGCTCCATGACATTCTCATCCCAATGTTCCATGCCCTTGTCATCACAATGCTCCAAGACACCTGTAATCACAATGCTCCATGACCCTTTTCATCAGAATGCTCCATGAGACTTGTCTTCACATGGCTCCATGGTCTTCTCATAACAATGCTCCAGTACCTTGTCATCACAATGCTCCTTGACCGCTGTCATCACAATACTCCATGAACATTTTCAGCCCAATGCTCCATGACGTTCTCATCACAATGCTCCATGACCTCTGTCCTCACAATGCTCCATGACCACTGTCATCACAACGCTCCCTGAACCCTGACAACACAATGATCCGGGACTCTTGTCATCAAAATGTTCCATGCCCTTGTCATCCCAATGCTCCATGAACCCTGTAATCACAATGCTCCATGACGCTTGTCTTCACAGTGCTCCATGAACCTTGTCATCACAATGCCTTTGACAGCAAAATGATACATAATCTTGTCATCACAATGCTCCATGCGCTTGTCATCACAATCCTCCATGACCCTTGGGATCATATTGCTTTATGCCCTTGTCATCTCTATCTTGCCTTTCTGGTTTTTACAGATATTCGGATGTCCTTTTGGACCGGTGGGAAGTGAAAATTCTTTGTAGTGTGGATTTGCATTGCACGCTTGCTTGATTGGCCAAATAGGGCCTATGCCTTTTCTCTTGAATATATTCAGGAGAAAAGTCATACGCTGTTTTTGGCCATGTGCATCATTCTCGAAGTTGTGATGCCTTTCCTGTGCTTTAAAGGTGATTCCAATTTACCTCTTGAAATATGTTTTGTTCAATTCTGCCTCATTTTCAAGTCCGCTTTGTTGCCTTCCCTCAACAGATTTTTGGAAGAGAGTAGTCCTTTATAACTCTGCAGGGTTTTGATTTGCTTTGCCCCTGAGCTCCAATTTTCAAATCCCATTATTGGGAGCTGACCGCAAATCCACAATTTTGCTTCAGGACCTATACTGGTTCCAGGGGTGGCTATACTGGTTCCCTGTGGGTGGCTGAGGCTTTGGTTAATTCTTCTTCCTGTCAGGAATTTAGAATGACATTTGTCCTTCCAAATGCCTACATCTACTCTCTGATTGGTTCTCCCTCTTCCCTTTCATCCTCTGCACAATTAGCAAACTGTGCGAACCAGGAGGTTATAGGGGATGACTCTCCTAAGTTGGGAGATTGATAGTAAAGTTGTTGGAATGCCAAACTGTAGCACAAGGAGAGGAAAAAGTAGGAGACTTCAGAAACCTTTCGCCATCACAGGGTGTCCATTCTCTAGGTTTCCCATACATGTTATAACTGTAGTGATATTCCCTTCTACCTGGAAATTTGGGACCCATGGAATGGTGGCATGCATTACTACTTTAAAGGGTCTGCATTTTCTCTCCCAATCTCACCAGTCCTCTCAGTCCCAAGTGTCCAGCCTTATGTCTCATCCAGCTGTCTTTGCAGATAGGGTCATTCTAGGTTTCATCAGAACCCCTGAAGGAATTGTGTAAGAATTTGGCTGTTTTTTTGTTTTGTTTTTGAAATTCATTTTTATAATGGGGTTGAGCTGATTTTCCCTGACGTGTTTATGCTGGTCTAGACACACTTGATGCCCTTACAGAGGCATATCAATACATAGGTTTTAAGATTCTTACTAATCAGATATATTCCTCTGTGTGAATAGGGGTTTTGAGTCCCGTTCACTGAGGAAGGTGTAGGTCTTGTCTATTCTGTATTTGGTTTATGGAATCGTACCTGTGCTAATATCAAACTCTGGTTTTATGCATCACCCCACCTCTCCTTTCCCCTTAAGGAGGCATAAGAGTGTCTTCTAAATGTGAGACGCTGCTCTCTTTCCTAATTCAGTTCATGTGTTGTGATGTTGACATTCCCTCTCTAAGTGATATCTTATGATAAGATTCTTTTTCTGTGTGACTAATTTCCCTTAGAATCATCATACCTAAATCCTCTCATTAGGCTGCTACTGGCCTTATGACATTGATTTCACGTCTGAGTGATATTCCGTTGTACAAAATTACCACAATTTCTTTATGCTTTTCTCTTTTTCCTGGGATACTTTAGGTGTACCGAAGTTGAGGTTCTTGTATGCAGAGCAGCCCTAAACTTTGGGGTGCCTGTGTCTTGTTGATATTTAGTCTTCCCAAGTTATATGTCCATGAGTTGAAGTCCCCTTTGCTCGGGGGCTTTGTATTTTAGATGTTTTAGGAAACAGCATACACTTCTTCAGAGTAGCTCTTGGATATTTATACCCCACCCATCAGCGTGACTAGTCTCCCTGTTTTCCATGGCCTCTCCTGCATTTTTGATTTGTACACATTTTTTGGATGGCCTTTCTGAGCAGTGGAAATTGAGACTTCTTTATTGTGCGGATTTGCATTTCCCTCTTGCTTGGTTGGCCAAAAACTCTGTATGTGTTTTTTTCCTGAAGATATTCATGAAAAAAACGCATACACCCTTTTGCCCAACTGCATCATTTTAGAAATTCTGCTGCTTTTCATATGCTTTAAATGTGAGTACAATCTACCTTTTGAAAAATGTTTCCTGCAATTCTGCCTCTCATTCAGAACCTCTTCGTTGCCTTACCTGAATATATTTTTGGACGTTGGTTATCATTTATATCTTTGCAGGTCTTTGAATTGTCTGCTCCTGAGCTCCATTTTGCAACTCGCATTTTTTGTGAGCTGGCTGCCAAACCATTGTATTGCTTCCAGCCATATTCTGGTTCTGGGGAGGCAGGCTGAGCCTTTGGTTAATTCTTCTTCCTAATGGGAAATTAGAGTGACATGTGCCTGTCAAAACTCCTACAGCTAATCTCTAACTGGTTCCTCCTCTTCCCATTTATCCTCTGCAAAATTTGAAAACTGTGTGAAACAGGAGGTTAAAGGTGTTGATTCTCCAAGTGGGGAGACTGTTAGTAATGTGGCTGGAATGGCGAACCCCAGCACCAGGAGATCAAAAATGAGGTGCATTTTAGACACCTCTCCTGAGCACACAGTGTACATTCATCTCAGTTTCCCAGGCATGTTTTCACTGTCAGAAGATTCCCTTGAAACTGCAGATTTGGGACCCATGGAATGGGTATCAGACAGTATTACTTTAAAAGGTCTGCATTTCCTCACCCAGCCTCTCTAACATCTTTTAGCGTGCATAGCTTCCAGCCTTATATATCATCCTGCTGTGGGTCTACATGTGTTCAATCCATGTTACATCGTAGCCCTTCAACAAAAGTTGTAAGAATTTTTGTCTGTCTCACTGTTTTTATAAATATTTTTAAATTTATTTTTATATTGGTTACAGCTGATTTTCAAAGCTCTGTTTTTTGCTGCTGTACATCCACTTGATTTATGTATTGTGAGACAACAATAAATTCTTTCTCAGATGCTTACGAGTCATATGCATTATTTTCCATTGACTTGAGTGGACTGAGTGCAGTTCTTTGAGGTACCGTGTAGGCCTTGCCAGTTATTCAATTCGGTACTTGGAATGGTATCTTTGCTAATTTCAACCTCCTGGATAATACGTCACCATTCCCCACCTTTCCCATTTAGCAGCCTTATGTCTATTTTCTACATATTTGACTATGTTTCTGTTTTGTAATTTATTTCATGTGTAGCCATTTTTGATTCCACCTTTAAGTGGCATCTTATGATATGTGTCTTTTCCTTTCTGACATGTATCACTTAGAATGATCATATGTAACTCCTCCAGAGTTGTTCCAACTGGCCTTATTTCATTGATTTCTGGATGAGTAATATTCCACTCTACATAAGTACCCCATCTCTTTTATCCATTTTATCCTTCCAGGGACATTTAGGTTATATCCAAGTGGAGGCCCTTTTTAACAGAGAGGTGGTAAACGTTGGGTTGCCTGTTTTCTGTCATTTTTTGTTTTTCCCAAGGTATACACCCATGAGTGCAAGTGCCCTATGCTCTGTAGCTCAGTTTTCAGATGTTTCAGCAAACACAATACACTTCTCCAGAGTGGCCGTTGGCAAATTACATTTCCACTATCAGCCTCACAGGGCTCCCTTTTCTCCTCACCCTGTCCTGCATTTCTGGTGTTTACACTTTATGTGGATGGCCCTTCTGACTGATGTGAAGTGATACATTTTGTAGTATTGATTTCCAGTGCCCACCTGTTTGGTTGGATAAAAAGTGTGTATGGCCTTTACTTGAATATATTCAGAAAAAAATGCATACGCCCTTTTGGGCCAAGTGCATCATTGGCGAAGTTCAGCCCCTTTTCTTGTGCTTTAATGGGGAGAACTTTCTACATCTTCAAATCTGTTTCCTGCCACTCCCCCTTGCTTACAAGTCCTTTTCTGTGACTTAACTCAAGATATTTTTCAACAATAGATATTTTCAACTCTGCAGTTTCATGAATTTTAGTTCCCCTGAGTTCAATTTTTCAACTTGTGTTTTTGGAAACTGGACACAAAACAGCGGGATTTCCTCTAGCCCTATTCTCTTTCCGTGGGCAATTCTAGCCTTTGATGAATTTTTCTTCTGGATTGGAAATTAGAGTGGCATGTGCCTGTCTGAACACCTAAGACTTGTCTCTAAATTTTTCTCATTCTTCCGCTTCATCGTCTGGGCAAATTCCAAACTGTGTGCAACAGGATGTTGACGGTGCTGATATCCCCAAGTGAGGAGATTGTTAGGACAGATGCTGGAGGGGTGAACCCGGGCACCAGGGGATGAGGAGATGAGGTGCCTTTTCCAAACTCTTTCCGATCAAACGGTGTACCATCCTCTAGGTGTGACAGGCATGTTTTAGCTGTAGGAAGGGTCCCGTGCATGGAAGGAGAACACCAGGTATTTTTCCAAATCAGTGTCTCCCCGAACCCCAAACTGGGGAATTTTTAAGCTACGGCTACACGTATGTCCATTAAGGGCCTTGGGAAATAGGCAGAGCCCAAACTTTAGATGATTGAAATCTTCAGGTTCAGAAGCGCTCACCATCGGCCTTGCTTAGGTTATATTTTATCTGTCATTGATAGATGATGTCAATAAAAAATATCGATTCTTTTCCAGATTATTTCCCCTTATAGGTTATTGCAAAATATTCAGTGTAGTTCCCTGTGCTATACAGTAATTCCTTGTTGATGTTCTATTTTATACATAGCAGTGTGTATGTGTTAATCCCAAACTGTTAATTTATCCCTTTTCCTACCTTTCCCCTTTGGTAATAATAAATTATAAGATTTTATACTTCTCAGAAAAGGGGGAGCTGAAAGAGAGGTATCCTTTTCAATGGAAAAACATTCAAAACAAGATTGAAGCTTCAGCCAAGAGTTTCGATGTACAACCATGGAAATAAATAACTTCATTTCTCTAATGTTGACCTGACAAATAAGACAGACGTCTTCACTGAACTTGCTTATAGTAAAGTGATGGAAATATCAAATGTAAGTCTTAGAAAAATCTTATTTTACCCGAGCATTATACACTGCTCTATGTTAACTACAGTTTGGCTCACACATCTGTTCATTGAAGTTACAAGGTTCTCAATTTCTGTTACTGATCCAACAGAGTGGACCCCAAAAGGAGTCCCCATGCCCAGTGTCATTGGAGCCAACAGATCAAGACTGAGTTTGGTTCAGAATCAAAGGAAACATTATTTTGAAAACCGAATGGAGAGGTGAGAGCGTGCACTCCCCCACGGGCTGTGGGCTGGGCTGCTGTGTAGGGATCCTGGCGGCATCAGTGGGAGTTAGGGGATGGAGCTCTCGAGGGCTGTGTTGGCTGCAGCTCAGGCTCTATGCCGTGGAGTCTGCATGGGACTCCGCTAGCTGAGGTGTCGACCCAGGCATTCTGCACTAGGAAATCGGGTCTGAAGTGCCAGGTGTGGGACCTCTGCATGCGGAACCCTAGGAGCACGTGAAATTAGACAAAGCACAAAGGAAAAACAGCTTAGACTTTATTTTATTGCCCAGATTCTCTTTTTATCTCCCAGGAATTTTTAATGAATGTTGCCAGAGACGAACCCCTCCTCTGCTTTTTGTTCCGTTCCTCATTCTTGGGGTGTTGAGGGTGCAGACCCCTCTTTTGTAACTGCTTCATGCAGTGGTGGGAGCCCTGATACCTGGGGGGAGGGGCAAAACGTCTCCCCACCAGCCTCCAGGTGAGTTTTATTGTCCCAAGTCCTCCTGCCTCACTTCTTGTCCCCCTGAGCACCAGCATTGGAAGTGTTATTGATTCTAATGGCCTTTAAGGGTCCAGGAAATTGATGCGCAGAGATGCTGTGGTGGCAGGTTTCACCCCACCCCACATTTGTTCGTTGACCTTAGGCTGACGGTTTTTGCCAGCCTAGATGCTCTGACCAGTAGTCTGTGCTTTCTTTAATTAGGTCCCTGAATTAATGTACAAACAGCACCATGTGTCAGAGCCCTGCCCGTGCAACTCCCAGAGAGTCCAGGGTCAGTGGTGATCCAGGACCATGACGTCCACTGAGTCAACGGCCTTTAGAAGTAGCCAGCAGTCCAGCCGGTCATATTGGCCACCATCACCGTGGTATCTGTGGGGTTTTCTATGGTGAAAGCGTGATATACTTTTCCCCCGCCAAGCTTATTAGCTCCCCTCTGGGTGCAGTAAGTCCTGCAAGCAGTAGTCTGCTCTTTCGGGGCACAGTCTTGTTGTTTTCTGAGAGAAACTCCAGGTCAAGTGATGGTCACACGAGTCATCTTGGGGGCCCGTTGCCCCCGTTTGTCTCTCTGGAGGTTGGAGTTGGAGGGCCTCCTCTCTCGAGGTCAGTGTGTCCACAGAGCGAGCCCTGCAACTTAAGGGCATGATTGGTTGTTAGGATCACCACGTGGCGTCCTTTTCTCTTAGGAGGGAGCTGGCCATGTGGTCAGCTAATTTCTAGCTTTTTAGATACCCCAGTATCCTGGCCTGATGAGTCGGTGGGAAAAGCCCTTGGTGACCATAGTTTATCATACCTGAAGGGCATTCTTGTGTTGCTCCATTTCATGTGGTCCCAGTTTTTGCACTAAGGTTCCAAGGGCAATTAACCTTTGACCGTGTACGTAAAGGTCAAAGGGTTTAGCTAAATTAGCGAGTTCCTGGGCAAGGATCTGAATTGATTGCTCTTTCCATTCTTGAAAGGCTGCTTCTGGATTCTATTCAAAAGGATCATCATCTTTTCGTGTCAGTGTTTCATGTAGAGGCCCAGGTATTAGACTGTAGTTAGGGATCCAGATGCAGAAAACCTTGGCCTCCCCAGGAACCCCTAAGCTGTCTTCTAGTTTTAGAAGAGGTAAGGCTGCAAATGGCTTCTTCCCTATCCTGGGATGCGTTTCTCCGAATATCTGTGAGAATGAAGCCCAGGCATGTCACCTGAGCCTGGGATATTTGAGCCTTTTTCTTGGACACCTTCTATCCTTTCTTGGCTAGGTAGTTCAGAGGCGTCTTTAGTAGGCCTGGCGATCAGAAGGTCATCTGCATATTGAAGGAGGGTTCCCTTTTACACAGGTAGAACGTTTAGGTCTTTAGAGGACATTTCCCCAATGATGGTGTGGGGATTTTTGAACCATTGGGGCAGGACGGCCCAGCATTATTGCTTGTGTTGCATGTTGTGTCCTGCCACTCACAAGCCAACAATTCTTGTGACTCTGAGATGAATGGAATACAGAAGAATGCATCATTGAAGTGTAATACAGAATGCCATGGCCTGGTGGATGGTAGAATGAGCAGCAGGGTGTAGGAAATAGGATCTACTGGATGTAGATCCTCAGTGGCTTCAATGACTGTCCTGATATCCTTTCCCAGGTCTCCAGCAGCCCATGGGGCTCTCGTGGTCAGGCCAATCCCAGGATATGGAGCTCACCTGGGCTGCATCCCGCACCCCACAGCCCACGGGGCTCTCGTGTTCAAGTCCCTCCCAGGGTATGGAGCTCACCTGTGCAGCTACCCAGCAGCCCATGGGGCTCTCATAGTCAGGCCCTTCCCAGGATACGGAACTCCCCTGGGCAGGTACCCAAGCAGGGCTGGACACACAGGAACTGTGCACATAGCCCACCTTGCAGAGAACCCCCAGCTCACCTGTCGCTCACAGCTGACACAGAACACCTCAGAGCAGGACTTGAACTAACAAACAGCAGCTCTGACAGGTCTGTGACCCTGGCTATCACTCTGTGCAGCCTCTCTCTGCCTGGTCTTCCAGACACTTCCACTGCAGCCAGGGCACCAGGCCCCTGTCTCCACCCACCATCACTCCTCTCCCTGACTCCTGGGTTCCTCTCATTAGGATAGGGTCTTCTTGAATTTGTTTTCCACTCATGGACCAGATAAAATGATAAGAAAACAAGCCGCAGCTGCAGCCCCTTGTCTAGCCTGACTCTCAAGAGCCCACACCTGTTCCTTGGGACTGACCCGTTTAGCAAGGTTCATTTTCTGCAACTGTGAGCCCCTGAGGGGTGAGGATTGGCTGATTTGGGCAGCCTGACACTGCCTGCCAACCCCCCCCTCAGGTGTGCCTGGGTTGAGGTCAATATAAACACCTCTCCAGTCAGTAAGAGCCCCTGTAGCTGTGCCTGACGGCATATTCTCTGCCCCGTCAGCAGTGTCGGGGCTGGGGTGGTGGGAGGGAGTGACAGGCCGTGGCTTTGTGGGTGGCCCAGTGTGAGTGGGGCTCTGCTGGACTTTCTGCAGGAGTTGTCAGGCTGCCACCTGCTAAAGAAGAGGATGTGTCACCAATACCTGCCACTAGAATATCTCCCCAGGCAGAGGTGAGGAAGTAAAAAAGCAGTGGGGTCCATGGCAGGAAGGGTATCTCAGGCAGGGAAATGGAAAGATTCCAGAAGAGCATCTGGGGCCAGGACCATCCTGGCTGGCCTGCAGGTACCAAGTCGGCCTGCGTGCTCTCACTAGTGTGGCTCCACAGCCCTTCCTCTAGGCTTGCAAGTGCTTGTACATATTCAGGTGTTTTACCTGGAAAGGTTGGGAAGAGTTCAGCTGCAGCAGGACTGGGGCTCAGCTCACATTTACTCACAGACGCCTCGACACAGTCCCCCAGCTTTGCAATGAGGATGCTCCTTGTGGGGGGGAGCACTGCTGAGTGCATGGGAGACAATTTCCCACCTCTGACCAACTTAAGAATTTTTTACCACTGGAGCAAGTGCCCTGATACGATTTTCCTCTGTATAACTGGTGAGTTCTGTTTTTTTTTTTTTTCTTTTTTTCTTTTTGGTTCAAGTTAGATTTTATTTATTCCTCTTTTTTTTTAATTTGGAGATATAAACATGGAAATAATGCATTAATATAAAGACGTCTATGTGAAGGGAGAACGTTTTTTTCTGTTATATTTTATTAAATGTTATTTATTTATTTTTAATTTTTTTAAATTTATTTCTTTTATACAGCAGGTTCTTATTGGATATCTATTTTTTACATATAAGTGTGCACATGTGAATCCCAGTCTCCCAATTCATCCCACCACCACCCTCACATGGCGTTCCCTCCTTGGTGTCCATATGTTTTTTCTCTACATCTGTGTCTCTATCTCTGCCCTGCACACCGGTTCATCTGTACCATTTTTCTAGGTTCCACATATATGCATTAATATACAATATTTGTTTTTCTCTTTCTGACTTACTTCACTCTGTATGACAGTCTCTAGATCCATCAAGGTCTCTACAAATGACCCAATTTCATTCCTATATATGGCTGAGTAATATTCCGTTGTATATATGTACCACGTCTTTATCCATTCGTCTGTCTGTGGGCACTTAGGTTGCTTTCATTACCTGTCTATTGTAAATAGTGCTGCAGTGAACATTGTGGTGAATGTGTCTTTTTGATTTATGGTTTTCTCTGGGTATATGCCCAGTAGTGGGATTGCTGGATTATATGGTAATTCTATTTTAGGTTTTTAAGGAACCTCCATACTGTTCTCCATAGAGACTGTATCGATTTACATTCCCAACAATAGTGGAAGAAGGTTCCTTTTCTCCACACCCTCTCCAGAATTTGTTGTTTGTAGATTTTCTGATGATGCCCATTCTAACAGGTGTGACGTGATACCTCATTGTAGTTTCGATTTCAATTTCTCTAATAATTAGTGATGTTGAGCAGATTTTCATGCACGTACTGGCCATCTCTATGTCTTCTTGGAAGAAATGTCTATTTAGATCTTCCATTTTTGTATTGGGTTGTTTGTTTTATTAATATTGAGCTGCATGAGCTGTTTATATATATTGGAGATTAATCATTTGTCCATTGATTCGTTTGCAAATATTTTCTGCCATTCTGAGGATTGTCTTTTCGTCTTGTTTGTAGTTCCCTTTGCTTTGCAAAAGCTTTTACGTTTCATTAGGTCCCATCTGTTTAGTTTTCTTTTTTATTTCATTACTATAGGAGGTGGATCAAAAAAGATCTTGCTGTGATTTACGTCAGAGTATCCTTCGTAAGTTTTCCTCTCAGAGTTTTATACTGTCCGGCCTTACATTAAGGTCTCTAATCCATTTTGAATATACTTTTATGTATGGTGTTGGGGAGTGTTCTAATTTCATTCTTTTACATGTAGCTGTCCATATTTCCCAGCACCAATGGTTGAAGAGACTGTCTTATCTCCATTGTATAGTCTTGCCTCCTTTGCCATAAATTAGTTGACCATAGGTGTGTAGGTTTTTCCTTGGGCTTTCTTTTTTTTTTTTTTCCTTTTACACGTTTATTGGAGTATAATTGCTTTACAATGGAGTGTTCGTTTCTGCTGTATAACAAAGTGAATCAGCTATACATATACAAATATCACCAGATCCCCTCCCTCTTGCATCTCCCTCCCACACTCCATATCCCACGCCTTTATGTGGTCACAAAGCACGGAGCTGATCTCCCTGTTCTATGTGGCTGCTTCCCAGTAGCTATCGGTGTTACATTTGGTAATGGATTTATGTCCATGCCACTCTCTCACTTTGTCCCAGCTTACCCATCCCCCTTCCGGTGTCCTCAAGTCCTTTCTCTATGTCTGTGTCCTTAATCCTGTCCTACCACTAGGTTCTTCAAAATCTTTTTTTTTTCTTCATTAGATTCCATATATCTCTGTTAACATACAGTATTTGTTTTTCCCTTCCTGACTTACTTCACTGTGTAGGACAGATTCTAAGTCCATCCACCTCAGTACAAATAACTCAGTTTTGCTTCTTTTTATGGTTGAGTAATATTTGATTGTATATATGTGCCAGATCTTCTTTATTCATTCATCTGTCGATGGACACTTAGGTTGCTTCCATGTCCTGGCTAATGCAAATAGAGCTGCAGTGAACATTTTTGTACATAACTCTTTTTTAATTATGGTTTTTGCAAGGCAAATGCCCAGTAGTTGGATTGTTGTGTCATATGGTACTTCTATTGTTAGTTATTTAAAGGAACCTCCGTACTGTTCTCCCTAGTGCCCATATCAATTTACATTCCCACCCACAGTGCAAGTGTGTTCCCTTTTCTCCAATAAAGGCCTCTCCAGCATTTATTGTTTTGTAGAATTTTTTGATGATTGCCACTCTCATTGCTGTGAGGTGATACCTCAGGGTAGTTTTGATTTGCATTTCTCTAATGATTAGTGATGTTCAGCATCCTTTCATGTGTTTCTTGGTAATCTGTATATCTTCTTTGGGGAAATGTCTATTAGGTCTTCAGCCCGTTTTTGGATTGGGTTGTTTGTTTTTGTGATATTGAGCTACTTGCGGTGCTTGTAAAGTTTGGAGATTAATCCTTTGTCAATTGCTTCATTTGAAAATATTTTCTCCCATTCTGAGGGTTGTTTTTGCATCTTGTTTATGTTTTCCTGTACTGTGTAAAAGCTTTTAAGTTTCATTAGGTCCCATTTGTTGATTTCTGTTTTTATTTCCATTTCTCTAGGAGGTGGGTCCAAAAGGATCTTGCTGTGATTTATGTCATAGAGTGTTCTGCCTATGGTTTCCTCTAAGTGTTTTATAGTGTCTGGTCTTATATTTAGATCTCTAATCAATTTAGAGTTTATTTTTGTGTATGGTGTTATGGAGTGTTCTAATTTCATTCCTTTATGTGTAGGGTTCCAGTTTTCCCAGCACCAATTACTGAAGAGACTGTCTTTTCTCCATTGTATATCCTTAGCTCCTTTGTCATAGATGAGATAGCCATAGGTATGTAGGTTTATCTCTGGGCTTTCTGTCCTGTTCCATTGATCTGTGTTTATGCCTATCTACATACACTTGATTCCATTATGGAGACATATAAATACATAGGTTTCAAGGTTATTACCAGTCAGATATATTCCTCTTCTGTGAATAGGGTGTTTTGTGTCCAGTTCATTGAGAAAGGAGTAGGTCTTGTCTATTACATATTTGGTATATGGAATGGGATCTGTGCTAATTTCAAACTCTGCTTTTACACATCACTCCATGTCACCTTTCCCCTTAAGGAGGCATAAGTGTGTTTTCTAAATGTGTAACTCTGTTCTCTTTTGAAATTCAGTTCATGTGTAGACATGTTTACATTTCCTCTATAAGTGATATATTACAATAAGTTTCTTTTTCTTTGTGGCTCATTTCACTTAGCATCATCGTACCTAAAGCCACTCATTATGCTGCTATTGGCCTTATGACATTGGTTTTATGTCTGAGTGACATTCCATTGTATATAAGTACCACAATATCTATATCCATTTTTTTTTCCTTTCCTGGGATATATAAAGTGTACCAAAGTCGAGGTTCTTGTAAACAGAGCAGACCTAAACTTTGGGCTGGCTGTGTGTTGTGGATTTTTAGTTTTCCCAAAATATACGCCCATGAGTGGAAGTGTGCTATGCTCTGTAGCTCTGTTTCAGAAAACAATATACAGTTCTCCAGAGAGGCTGTTGGCAATTTACCTCCTGTCCATCGGCATAACCAGGCTCCCTTTTCTCCATGGCTTGTCCTGCATTTGTGGTTTTTACACTATTTGTGGATGGTCCTTTTGACTGGAGGTAAGGGACACTTCTATGAAGTGTGGATTTGCAATGCCTGATGGCTTGCTTGGCCAAAAAGTGTATATGCATTTTTTCCCGAAGATATTCAAGAAAATACACATAATCCCTTTTCAGCCAAGGGCAACATTGTCGAAATTCTGTCGCTTTTCATGTGCTTTAAAGACGACTCCAATCTACCTCTTGAAATCTGTTTCCTTCAATTCTGCCTTGCATTCAAATCCTCTTCACTGCCTTTCCTCAATATATTTCTGGATGATAGTTGTCCTTTATAACACTGCAAGTTTGTGAATTGCTGTGCCCCTGATTTCCATTTTTCAACTCGCCTCTTTGTGAGCTGGCTGCAATACCGCAGGATGGCTTTAGGCCCTAGTCTGGTTCCGGGGCTTCAGGCTGAGCTTTTGGTTAATTCTTCCTCCTGATGGGAAACTAGAGTGACATGTGCCCATCAAAACACCTACAGCTAATCTCTCATTTATTTCCCCTCTTCCTGTTCATCCTCTGCACAATTTGCAAACTGTGCATAACGGGATGGTAAAGGCGCTGACACTCCAAGTGGGGAGATTTTGAGTAATGCAGATGGAATGGCGAAGCCGAGCATGACAAAAGGAAAAATGAGGTACCTTTTAGAAAACTTTCCCAATTACACAGTGTTCCATCCACTGGGTTTCCCATGCATGTTTTAACTGGAGGAAGATTCCCTTAAACCTGGAGAGTTGGGACCACTAGAATGGGTAGCACACAGTATTGCTCTAAGTGGTGTTCTTTTGTTCACACAACCTCAGCAATCTTGTCAGCCCCAAGAGTCCAGTCTTATGTCTCATCCAGCTGTGGGTGTAAAGGTGGTCAATCTAGCTTGCATCACAGGCACAGAACGTAGTTTTTAAGACTTTCTATCTGTTTTTGCATTTTGCTTTTGAAATTTATTTTTATAAGTGGGTTTAACTGAATTTCAGTGCTGTGTACATGCCGTTATACACACACATGTTTCCTTTAGGGAGACATGAGAATACATATGTTTTAAAATACTTAGAGTCAGGCATATTCCTCTGCAATGAATAGGGGGTGTTGAGTCCAGTTCATTGTGCCGGGAGTAGGTGTTGTCTATTACATACATGGTTTATATAACGGTATATGTGCTAATTTAAAACTGTGGTTTTATGCATAGCCCCAACTCGGCTTTCCCATTAAGCAGGCAGAAGATGTTTTCTAAATGTGTGAATCTGTTGTGTTTGTCATTCAGTTCATGTGTAGTCATGTGTATATTCCCACTATGAGTGATATCTTATGATAAGGTTAGTTACTCTGTAATCTTTCCTAACTCAGTTCATGTGTAGCCAAGTTTACAGGACCTTCATAAGTGATATCTTATGATAAGTTTCTTTTTCTGTGTGACTTATTTCACTTAGAATCATCGTACCTGAATCCCCTCTATTTGCTGCTACTGGCCTTATGACATTGATTTCATGGCTGAGCGATATTCCATCATACGTAAGTACCACAATATCTTGAACCATTTTTGTCTTTCCTGGGATACTTAAGGTGTACCCAAGTTGAGGTTCTTGTAAGCAGTGCAGCGCTAAATTTTAGGGTGGCTCAGTCTTATTGATTTTCAGTTTTCCCAAGGTATATTCCCTAGACTGGAATGGCCTTGGCTGTGTAGCTCTGTTGTTTACTTGTTTTAGGGAACACAATGCGTTCCTCCAGAGAGGCAGTTGTCAACTTACATCGCGCCCATCAGCATTACAAGGCTGCCTGATCTCCAGGGCCTGTCTTGCCTTTCTGATTTTTACACATTTTGCGGATATCCCTTTTGACCGATGGGAAGGGATACTTCTTTGTAGTGCAGATTTGCATTGCTGCTTGCTTGCTTGGCCAAAAAGGGCGTATGAGTTTTCTTCTGAATATATTCAGGAGAAAACACATACGCCCTTTTTGGCCAAGTGCATCATTGTCGAAGTTGTGCCCCTCTTCCTGTGCTTTACAGGTGATTCCAACGTACCTCTTGAAATCTGTTTCCTGCTATTCTGCCTCGCTTTGAAGGACGCCTTGTTGCCTTCCCTTAACAGATTTTTTGGACGATAATTGTCCTTTATTTCTCTGCCAGTTTTTTGAATTGTTGTGCCCCTGAGCTCCATTTTTCAACTCGTTTTTGTGAGCTGACCACAAATCCAAAATTATGGTTCAAAATCTATACTGGTTCCCGGTGGGTGGCTGAGACATTGGTTAATTCTGTTTCCTGCCGGCCAATTAAAATGACATGTACCCGTCCAAATGCCTAACAGCTACTCTCTCATTGGTTCTCCCTCTTCCCTTTCATCCTCTGCCAAATTGGCAACCTGTGCGAACCAGGAGGTTTTACGGGCTATCACTCCAAGTTGGGAGATTGATAGTAAAGCAGTTGAAAGGTCAAAATGGAGCACAAGGAGAGGGACTATAAGTGGAGATTTAGAAACCTTTCGTATTCACAGTGTGTCCATTCTCTAGGTTTCCCGTAAATGTTATGTCTGTAGTAATATTCCCTTAACCATGGAGAGTTGGGACCCATGGAATGGGTGCCACACATTATTGCTTTAAAGGGTCTGCATTGCTCACCCAGTCTCACCAAAACTGTCAGTCTCATGTGTCCAGCTTTATGCCACATCCAGCTCTCGTTGTAGGTAGGGACATTCCACGTTTCATCAGAGCCACTGAAGGAATTGTAACGAATTTCCCTGTTTTTTTGTTTTGTATTTGAAATTCCTTTTTATACTGGGTTTGAGCTGATTCTCACTGCCATGTTTATGCCAGTCTAGAAACACTTGATTCCCTTACGGTGACATATCAATACATAGGTTTTAAGATTCTTACTAGTCAGATATATTCCTCTGCGCAGAATATTGGGTTTTGAGTCCCTTTCACTGATCAAGGTGTAGGTCTTGTCTATACCGTATTTCGATTTTGGAATGGTACTTGTACTAATATCAAACTCTGGTTTTATGCATCTCCCCACCTCTCCTTCCTCCTTAAGCAGGCATAAGTGTGTTTTCTAAATGTGCGACCCTGTTCCCTTTCCTAACTCAGTTCATGTGTAGCCATGTTACAGAAAATTCATAAGTACTATCTTATGATAAGTTTGTTTTTCTGTGTGACTTATTTCACTTAGAATCATCGTACCTGAATCCACTCATTTTCCTGTTAGTGGCATTATGACATTGATTTCATGGCTGAGAGATAATCCATCGTACATAAGTAGCACAATTTTTGAACCATTTTTATCTATCCTGGGATATTTATAGAGTACCCAATTTGAGATTCTTGTAAGCAGTGCAGCCCTAAATTTTGGGGTGGCTCTATCTTATTGATTTTCAATTTTCCCAAGGTATATTCCCTAGACTGGAAGTGCCCTTTGCTCTGTAGCTCTGTTGTTTAATTGTGTTAGGGAACACAATGCACTCCTCCAGAGAGGCAGTTGGCAATTTACATCCTGCCCATCAGCATAACAAGGTTCCATGTTCTCCAGGGCCTCTCTAGGGTTTCTGGTTTTTACACATTTTGTGGATGTCCCTTTTGACCGGTGGGAAGTGATAAAACTTTGCTGTGCAGATTTGCGTTGCCCACTTGCTTGCTTGGCCAAAAAGGGCGTATGCGTTTTCTCCTGAATATATTCAGGAGAAAACGCATACGCCCTTTTTGACCAAGTGCATCATTTTCGAAGTTGTGCCCCTCTTCCTGTGCTTTACAGGTGATTCCAACGAACCACTTGAAATCTGTTTCTTGCTCTTCTCCCTCACTTTAAAGGCCGCCTCGTTGCCTTCCCTTAACAGATTTTTTGGACGAGAGTTGTCCTTTATTACTCTGCCAGTTTTTTGAATTTTTGTGCCCCTGAGCTCCATTTTTCAACTCGTTTTTTGTGAGCTGAACGCATGTCCAAAATTTTGGTTCAGGAACTATACCGGTTCCCGGTGGGTGGTTGCAACTTTGGTTAATTCTTCTTCATGCCGGGAAATTAGAGTGACATATGCCCGTCCAAATGCCTAACAGCTACTCTCTCATTGGTCCTCCCTCTTCCCTTTCATCCTCTTCCAAATTGGCAACCTGTGCGAACCAGGAGGTTAAAGGTGCTGTCTCTCCAAGTTCGGAGATTGATAGTAAAGCAGTTGGAAAGTCAAACCGGAGCACCAGGAGAGGGACAATTAGTTGGGTTTTAGAAACCTTTCGTATTCACTGTGTGTCCATTCTCTTGGTTTCCTGTACATGTTAGAGCTGTAGTAATATTCCCTTCATCATGGAGAGTTGGGAACCATGGAATGGGTGCCACATATTATTGCTATAATGTGTCTGCATTTGCTAACTCAAATTCACCAATCCTCTCAGTCCCAAGTGTCCAGCCTTATGCCACATCCAGCTATCATTGTACACATGGTCATTCCAGGTTTCATCAGAGACCATGAAGGAATTGTAAAGAATTTCCCTGTTTAGTTGTTTTGTTTTTGAAATTCCTTTTTATAGTGAGTTTGAGCTGATTCTCACCGCCGTGTTTATGCCAGTCTAGACACACTTGTTTCCCTTATGGAGACATATCAATACATAGGTTTTAAGATTCTTATTAGTCAGATATATTCCTCTGAGGGGAGTATGGGGTCTTGATTCACTTTCAAGGAGGAAGATGTAGATCTTGTCTATTCTGTGTTTGGTTTCTGGAATGGTGCCTGTACTTATATCAAACTCTGGTTTTATGCAACACCCCACCTCTCCTTCCCCCTTAAGCAGGCATAAGAGTGTTTTCTAAATGTGAGACTCTGTTCTCTTTCCTAACTCAGTTCATGTGTAGCCATGTTTACAGGATTTTCATAAGTGATATCTTATGATAAGTTTCTTTTTCTGTGTGACTTATATCACTTAGAATCATTGGACCTGAATCCATTCATTTTGCTGCTAATGGTCTTATGACATTGATTTCATGGCTGAGGGATATTCCATCGTACGTGAGCACCACAATTTTTTGAACCAATTTTATCTTTCCTGGAATATTTAAGGTGTACCCAAGTTGAGGTTGTTGTAAGCAGTGCAGCCCTAAATTTGGGGTGTCTCTGTCTCATTGATTTTAAGTTTTCCCAAGGTATATTCCCTAGACGGAAAGTGCCTTTGGCTCTGTAGCTCTGTTGTTTACTTGTTTTAGGGAACACAATTCACTCCTACAGAGAGGCAGTTGGCAATTTACATGCCTTCCTTCAGCATAACAAGGCTCCCTTTTCTCCAGGGCCTGTCTTGCCTTTCTGGTTTTTACACATTTTGCTGATGTCCCTTTTGACCGGTGGGAAGGGATACTTCTTTGTAGTGCAGATTTGCATTGCCCGCTTGCTTGCTTGACCAAAAAGGGCATATGCGTTTTCTCCTGAATATATTCAGGAGAAATTGCATACGCCCTTTTTGGCCAAGTGCATCATTGTCGAAGTTGTGCCCCTCTTCCTGTGCTTTAAAGGCAATTCCAACGTACCTCTTGAAATCTGTTTCCTGCTATTCTGCCTCACTTTCAAGTCCGCCTCGTTGCCTTCCCTCAACAGATTTTTGGACGATAGTTGCCCTTTATTACTGTGCCAGTTTGTGAATTGCTGTTCCCCTGAGCTCCATTTTTTAACTCTTTTTTTGTGAGCTGAATGCAAGTCCAATATTTTGGTTCAGAAACGATACTGGTTTTCGGTGGGTGGCTGAGTCTATGGTTAATTCTTCTTCCTCCCGGGAAACAAGAGTGACATGTGCCCGTCCAAATGCCTAACAGCTACTCTCTCATTTGTTCTCCCTCTTTCCTTTCATCCTTTGCCAAAATGGCAACCTGTGCGAACCAGGAGGTTAAAGGTGCTGTCTCTCCAAGTTGGAAAATTGATAGTAAAGCAGTTGGAAAGTAAAACTGGTGCACAAGGAGAGGGACTATTCGTTGAGTTTTAGAATCCTTTCATATTCACAGTGTGTCCATTCTCTAGGTTTCCCGTACATGTTATAGCTGTAGTAATATTCCCTAAAACCTGGAGAGTTGGGACTCATGGAATGGGTGCCATGCATTATTGCTTTAAAGGGTCTGCATTTGCTCACCCAATCTCACCAATCCTCTCAGTCCCATGTGTCCAGCCTTATGCCACATGCAGCTGTCGTTTTAGATAGGGTCATTCCAAGTTTCATCAGAGACCCTGAAGGAATTGTAAAGAATTTTGCTGTTTTTTTGTTTTGTTTTTGAAATTTATTTTTATAGTGGGTTTCAGCTGATTCTCACTGCCATGTTTTTGCCTATCTAGACACAGTTGATTCCCTTATGGAGACATATCAATACATATGTTAATGATTCTTACTAGTCAGATATATTCCTCTGCGGGAAATATGGTGTTTTGAGTCCCTTTCACTGAGGAAGGTGTAGGTCTTGTCTATTCCATAGTTGGTTTTTGGAAAGGTACCTGTGCTTATATCAAACTCTGGTTTTATGCATCACCCCACCTCTCCTTCCCCCTTAAGCAGGCATAAGAATGTTTTCTAAATGTCAAACTCTCTTCTCTTTCCTAACTCAGTTCATTTGTAGCCATGTTTACAGGACCTTCATAAGTGATATCTTATGATAAGTTTCTTTTTCTCTGTGACTTATTTCACTTAGAATCATCGTACCTGAATCCACTCATTTTGCTGCTACTGGTCTTATGACATTGATTTCATGGCTGAGGGATATTCCATCGTACGTAAGTACCACAATTTTTTGAATCATTTTTATATTTCCTGGGATATTTAAGGTGTACCCAAGTTGAGGTTCTTGTAAGCAGTGCAGCCCTAAATTTTCGGGTGGCTCTGTCTTATTGATTTTCAGTTTTCCCAAGGTATATTCCCTAGACTGGAAGTGCTCTTGGCTCTGTAGCTCTGTTGTTTACTTGTTTTAGGGAACACAATGCACTCCTCCAGAGAGGCATTTGGCAATTTACATGCCGCCCATCAGCATAACAAGGCTCCCTGTTCTCCAGGGCCTGTGTTGCCGTTCTGGTTTTTACCCATTTTGTGGATGTCCCTTTTGACCGGTGGGAAGTGATATTTTTTGATCTGCAGATTTACATTGCCCGCTTGCTTGCTTGGCCAAAACAGGCGTATGCGTTTTCTCCTGAATATATTCAGGTGAAAACGCCTACGCACTTTTTGGCCAAGTGCATCATTGTCGAATTTCTGCCCCTCTTCCTGTGCTTTAAAGGCGAATCCAAAGCACCTCTTGTAATCGGTTTCCTGCTATTCTGCCTCGCTTTCAAGTCCGCCACGTTGCATTCCCTCAACAGATTTTTGAACGATAGTTGCCCTTTATTACTCTGCCAGTTCGTGAATTGCTGTGCCCCTGAGCTCCATTTTTTAACTCGTTTATTGTGATCTGTACGCAAGTCTAATATATTGGTTCAGAACCTATCCTGGTTTTCGGTGGGTGGCTGAGACTTTGGTTAATTCTCCTTCCTCCCAGGAAATAAGAGTGACACATGCCCGTGCAAATGCCTAAAAGCTACTCTCTCATTGGTTCTCCCACTTCCCTTTCATCCTCTGCCAAAGTGGCAACCTGTGCGAACCAGGAGGTTAAAGGAGCTGTCTCTCCAAGTTGGGAGATTGATAGTAAAGCAGTTGGAATGTCAAACCAGAGCACCAGGATTGGGACTATTCGTTGAGTTTTAGAAACTTTTCATATTCACAATTTGTCCATTCTCTATGTTTCCCATACATGTTATAGCTATAGTAATATTCCCTTCAACCGGGAGAGTTGGGACCCATGGAATGGGTGCCATGCATTATTGCTTTAAAGGGTCTGCATTTGCTCACCCAATCTCACCAATCCGCTCAGTCCCATGTGTCCAGCCTTATGCCACATCCAGCTGTCATTGTAGATAGGGTCATTCCTGGTTTCATCAGGGACCCTGAAGGAATTGTAAAGATTTTCGCTATTTTTTTGTTTTGTTTTTGAAATTCCTTTTTATAGTGGGTTTGAGCTGATTCTCGCTGCCATGTTTATGCCAGTCTAGAAACACTTGATTCCCTTAAGAATACATATCAATACATAGATTTTAAGATTCTTACTAGTCAGATATATTCCTCTACGGGAAATATGGGATTTTGAGTCCCTTTCACTGAGGAAGGTGTAGATCTTGTCTATTCCATAGTTGGTTTTTGGAACGGTACCTGTGCTTATATCAAACTCTGGTTTTATGCATCACCCCACCTCTCCTTCCCCCTTAAGCAGGCATAAGAGTGTTTTCTAAATGTGAGACTCTGTTCTCTTTCCTAACTCAGTTCATGTGTAGCCATGTTTACAGGATCTTCATAAGTGATAGCTTATGATAAGTTTCTTTTTCTGTGTGACTTATTTCACTTAGAATCATCGTACCTGAATCCACTCATTTTGCTGCTACTGGTCTTATGACATTGATTTCATGGCTGAGGGTTATTCCATCGTACGTAAGTACCACAATTTTTTGAACCATTTTTATCTTTCCTGGGATATTTAAGGTGTACCCAAGTTGAGGTTCTTGTAAGCAGTGCAGCCCTAAATTTTGGGGTGGCTCTGTCTTATTGATTTTCAGTTTTCCCAAGGTATATTCCGTAGACTGGAAGTGCCCTTGGCTCTGTAGCTCTGTTGTTTACTTGTTTTAGGGAACACAATCCACACCTCCAGAGAGGCAGTTGGCAATTTTCATCCCGCCCATCAGCATAACAAGGCTCCCTGTTCTCCAGGCCCTGTCTTGCCTTTCTGGTATTTACCCATTTTGTGGATGTCCCTTTTGACCAGTCGGAATTGATACTACTTTGTAGTGCAGATTTGCATTGCCCGCTTGCTTGCTTGGCCAAAAAGGGCGTATACGTTTTCTCCTGAATATATTCAGGAGAAAACGCATACGCCCTTTTTGGCCAAGTGTATCTTTGTCGAATTTGTGCCCCTTTTCCTGTGCTTTAAAGGTGATTCAAACGTATCTGTTGAAATCTGTTTCCTTCTATTCTGCCTCGCTTTCAATTCTGCCTCGTTGCCTTCCCTTAACAGATTGTTGGACGATAGTTGTCCTTTATTACTCTGCCAGTTTGTGAATTCCTGTGCCCTTGAGCTCCATTTATCAAATCGTTTTTTGTGAGCTGACCGCAAGTCCAAAATTTCGGTTCAGGACCCATACTGTTTTCCGGCAGGGGGATGAGTCTTTGGTTAATTCTTCTTCCTGCCGGGCAATTAGAGTGACATGTGCCCGTCCAAATGCCTAACAGCTACTCTCTCATTGGTTCTCACTGTTCCCTTTCATCCTCTGCCAAATTGGCAACTGTGTTATCCAGGAGGTTAAAGGGGCTGTCTCTCTAAGTTGGGAGACTGATAGTAAAGCAGCTGGAATGTCAAATTGGAGCACCAGGAGAGGGACTATTCGTTGAGTTTTAGAAACTTTTCGTATTCACAGTGTCTCCATTCTCTAGGTTTCCCGTACATGTTATAGCTGTAGTAATATTCCCTTCAACCTGGAGAGTTTGGAACCATTTAATGGAGGACACACATTATTGCTTTAAACGGTCTGTGTTTGCTCACCCAGTCTCACCAATCCTCTCAGCTACAAGTGTCCAGCCTTATGCCACATCCAGCTGTAGTTGTAGATATGTTCATTCCAAGTTTCATCAGAGACCCTGAAAGATTTGTAAAGAATTTACCTGTTTTTTTGTTTTGTTTTTGAAATTCCTTTTTATAGTGAGTTTGAGCTCATTCTCACTGCCATGTTTATGCCAGTCTAGACACATTTGATTCCCTTATGGAGACATATCAATACATAGGTTTTACGATTCTTACTAGTCAGATATATTCCTCTGAGGGACGTAAGGGGTGTTGATTCCCTTTCAGTGAGGAAGGTGTAGATCTTTTCTATTCTGTATTTGGTTTCTGGAGTGGTGCCTGTACTAATATCAAACTCTGGTTTTATGCAACACCCCAAATCTCCTTCCCCCTTAAGCAGGCGTAAGCGTGTTTTCTAAATGTGAGACTCTCTTCTCTTTCCTAACTCAGTTCATGTGTAGCCATGTTTACAGGACCTTCATAAGTGATATCTTATGATAAGTTTCTTTTGCTCTGTGACTAATTTCACTTAGAATCATTGTAACTGAATCCACTAATTTTGCTGCTACTGGCCTGATGACATTGATTTCATGGCAGAGGGATATTCCATCGTATGTAATTACTACAATTTGTTGAACAATTTTTGTCTTTCCTGGGATATTTAAGGTGTAGCCTAGCTGAGGTTCTTGTAAGCAGTGAAGCCCTATATTTTGCAGTTTCTCTGTCTTATTGATTTTCAGTTTTCCCAATGTATATTCCCTAGAGTGGATGTGCCCTTCGCTCTGTAGCTCTGTTGTTTACATGCTTTAGGGAACAAAATGCACTCCTCCAGAGAGGCAGTGGGCAATTTATATCCTGCCCATCAGCATAACAGTGCTCCCTGTTCTCCAGGGACTCTCTAGCCTTTCTGGTTTTTACCCATTTTGTGGATGTCCCTTTTGACCGGTGGGAAGTGATACTTCTTTGTAGTGCAGATTTGCATTCCCCGCTTGCTTGCTTGGCCAGAAAGGGCGTATGCTTTTTATCCTGAATATATTAAGGAGAAATCGCATATGCCCTTTTTGGCCAAGTGCATCATTGTCGAAGTTGTGCCCCTCTTTCTGTGCTTTAAAGGCGATTCCAACGTAACTCTTGAAATCTGTTTCCTGCTCCTCTGCCTCACTTTCAAGTTCGCCTCGTTGCCTTCCCTCAACAGATTTTTGGACGATAGTTGCCCTTTATTACTCTGCCAGTTTTTGAATTGCTGTGCCCCTGAGCACCATTTTTTAACTCGTTTTTTGTGAGCTGAATGCACGTCCAATATTTTTGTTCAGAAACGATACTGGTTTTGGTGGGTGGCTGAGACTTTGGTTAATTCTTCTTCCTCCCGGGAAATAAGAGTGACATGTGCCCGTCCAAATGCCTAACAGCTACTCTCTCATTGGTTCTCCCTCTTCCCTTTCATCCTTTGCCAATTTGGCAACCTGTGCGAACCAGGAGGTTAAAGGTGCTGTCTCGCCAAGTTGGGAGATTGATAGTAAAGGTCTTGGAAAGTCAAACTGGCGCACAAGGAGAGTGACTATTCGTTGAGTTTTAGAAACCTTTCGTATTCACAGTGTGTCCATTCTCTATGTTTCCCGTACATTTTATAGCTCTAGAAATATTCCCTTCACCGTGGAGAGTTGGGACCCATGGAATGGGTGCCATGTATTATTGCTTTAAAGGGTCTGCATTTGCTCACCCAATCTCACCATTCCTATCAGTCCCAAGTGTCCAGCCTTATGCCACATCCAGCTGTCATTGTAGATAGTGTCATTCCAGGTTTCATCAGAGACCCTGAAGGAATTGTAAAGAATTTCCCTGTTTTTTTGTTTTGTTTTTGAAATTCCTTTTTATAGTGGGTTTGAGCTGATTCTCACTGTCATGTTTATGCCAGTCTAGACACACTTGATTCCCTTATAGAGACATATCAATACATAGGTTTTAAGATTCATACTAGTAAGATATATTACTCTGCGGTGAATATGGGGTGTTGAGTCCCTTTCACTGAGGAATGTGTAGGTCTTGTCTCTTCCGTATTTGGTTTTTGGAACGGTACCTGTACTAATATCAAACTCTGGCTTTATGCATCACCCCACCTCTCCTTCCCCCTTAAGCAGGCATAAGTGTGTTTTTTAAATGTGAGTCTCTCTTCTCTTTCCTAACTCAGTCCATGAGAGGCCATGTTTACAGGATCTTCATAAGTGATATCTTATGATAAGTTTCTTTTTCTGTGTGACTTATTTCACTTAGAATTATCGTACCTGAATCCACTCATTTTGCTGCTACTGGCCTTATGATGTTGATTTCATGGCTGAGGGATATTCCATCATACGTAAGTACCACAATTTCTTGAACCATTTTTGTCTTTCCTGGGATATTTAAGGTGTACCCAAGTTGAGGTTTTTGTAAGCAGTGCAGCCTTGGATTTTGGTGTCGAACTGTCTTATTTATTTTCAGTTTTCCCAAGGTATATTCCATAGACTGGAAGTGCCCTTGGCTCTGTAGCTCTGTTGTTTACTTGTTTTAGGAAACACTATGCACTCCTCCAGAGAGGCAGTTGGCAGTTTACATGCCGCCCATCAGCATAACAACGATCCCTGTTCTCCAGGGCCTGTCTTGCCTTTCTGTTTTTTACACATTTTGCGGATGTCCCTTTTGACCGGAGGGAATTGATACTTCTTTGTAGTGCAGATTTGCATTGCCCACTTGCTTGCTTGTCCAAAAAGGGCATATGCGTTTTCTCCTGTATATATTCACGTGAAAACCCATATGCCCTTTATGGCCATTTTGATAATTTTCGAAGTTGTAATGGTTTTCTTTTGTTTAAAGGCAATTCCAGTGTACCTCTTGAAATCTGTTTCATGCCATTCTGCCTCATTTTCCCTTCCGCCTCATGGTTTTCCCTCAACAGATTTTTGGAAGGGCATAGTCCTTTATAACTCTGCAGGTTAGTGAATTGCTGTGGCCTTGAGCTCCATTTTTCAACTCGCGTTTTTGTGAGCTGACCACAAATCAACAATTTTGCTTCTGGACTTATATTGGTTCTGGGGGGGCAGGCTGAGGCTTTTGTTAATTCCTCTTTGTGATGGGAAATTAGAGTGTCATGTGGCCGTCCAAATGCCTACAGCTACTCTCTCATTGGTTCTCTCTCTTCCCTTATATCCTATGCACAATTTGCCAACTGTGCGAACCAGGAGGATATAGGGGATGAATTTCCAAGTTGGGAGATTGATATTAAATCAGTTGGAATGTCAAACTGGAGCACAAGGAGAGAAAAATGTAGTAGAGTTTTAGAAACCTTTCATCATCAGATGGTTTCCATTCTCTAGGTTCCCATACACGTTATAACTGTAGTGATATTCCCTTCTACCTGGAGAGTTGGGAACCATGGAATGGGTGGCAGGCATTATTGCTTTAAAGGGTCTGCATTTTTTCACCCAATCTCACCAATGCTCTCAGTCCCAAGTGACCAGCCTTATGCCACATCCAGCTGTCATTGTAGATAGGGTCATTCCAAGTTTCATCAGAACCCCTGAAGGTATTGTGTAAGAAATTTACTGTTTTTATGTTTTGTTTTGAAATTCAGTTTTATATTGGGTTTGAGCTGATTCTCACTGCCATGTTTATGTCGTTCTAGACACACTTGTTTCCCTTCCGGAGACATATCAATACATAGGTTTTAAAATTCTTACTAGTCAGATATATTTCTCTGCGGGGAATAGGGATGTTGAGTTCCATTCACTGAGGAAGGAGTAGTGCTTGTCTCTTCTGTTTTTGGACTATGGAACGGTACCTGTGCTAATATCAATCTTATGTTTTGTGCATCTCCCCACCCCTCTTTCCCCTTATGCAAGCGTTAGAGTGTTTTCTAAATCTGAGACTCTGTTCTCTTCCCTAATTCAGTTCATATGTAGCCATGTTTACATTCCCTTCATAAGTGATATCTTATGTCAGAATGCACCATGGCCGTTCTTATAATAATGCTCCATGACCCCTGTCATCAAAATGC
Source organism: Mesoplodon mirus (assembly GCF_964341445.2). Taxonomy (NCBI): domain Eukaryota; kingdom Metazoa; phylum Chordata; class Mammalia; order Artiodactyla; family Ziphiidae; genus Mesoplodon; species Mesoplodon mirus. The sequence goes on from NW_028295817.1 coordinate 8,098,453, forward strand.
ACCATGCCCTGGTTATCACAATGCTCCATGTCCCTTGTCATCACAATTCTCCATGTCCATGTCATCACAGTGCTACATGACATTTCTCGTCAATATGTTACATGCTCTTGTCATCACAATTCTCCATCCACTTGACATTGCAATGCTCCATGGACTTGTCATCACAATGCTCCATGCACTTGTCCTCACAATGCTCCATGCCCTTGTCATCACAATGCTCCATGACCACTGTCATCACAATGCTCCCTGACACCTGTCATCACAATGCTTCCTGCCCCTTATCATTACAGTGCTCCATGATGCTCGACATCACAATTACCCAAGGTCTTCTCATTACAAAGCTCCATGGCCAATATCATCACAATACTCCATGACCACTGTCATCACAACAGTCCTTGACACCTGACAACACAATGATTCGACACTCTTGTCATCACAATGTTCCATTCCCTCGTCATCACAATGCTCCATAGCCCCTGTCTTCACAATTCTCCATTAACATTTTCACCCCAATGTTCCAGGACCCTTGTCATCACAATGATCTATGTCCTTGTCATCCCTATGCTCCATGACCCCTGTTTTCACAATGCTCCGTGACGCTTGTCATCACAGTGCTCCATGACACATGTCATCACAATGCTCCATGCCTTTTTCAGCAAAATGATACATGAGCTTGTCATTACAATGCTCTATGCGCTTGTCATCACAATACTCCATTTCCATTGTCATCACAATCTTCCATGAACATTGGGATCACATTGCTTCATGCCCTTGTCATCACAATGCTCCATGTTCCTTGAAATCAAAATGATCCATGACCTCTGTCATCACAATGCTCCAAACACTTGTGATCACTGTGTTCCAAAACACTTGTCATCACAACACTCCATGATGCCTGTCATCACAATACTCCATGCACTTTTCATCACAATGCTCCATGACCTTTATCATCACAATTCTCAATACACTTGTCATCACAATGTTCCCTGACACTTGTCAGAAGTATGCTCCTTGAAACCTGTCACGAAAAGGCTCCATGCCTTTTTCATCACAATGCTCCATGTCGTTCTCATCACAATGCTCCATGCCATTGTCATCAAAATACTCCACAAGGTTGTCCTCAGAATGCTCCATGACCCTTGTAATCACAATGCTCCATGCACTTATCAGCACAATGCTCCCTGACCCTTGTCATCACAATGCTCTAAGCCATTGTCATCACAATGCTCCATTACCTTTGTCATCAGAATCCTCCATGACACTTGGCATCCCAATGCTCCATGCCATTGTCATCACAATGGGCCATTACATATGTCATCACAATGCTCCCTGACACCTGTCTTCACAATACTGCATGACCTGCTCATCACAATGCTCCATGCCCTTGTCATCACAATGCGCCATTCCAACTGTCATTGCAATAATCCATGAAACTTATTAGACCTATGTTCCTTGCCCTTGTCATCACAATGCTCCATGCCCTTGTTATCACAATGCTCCATGACCCTTGTCATCACAATGCTCTGTGACTCTAGTCATGACAATGCTTTATGACCTTTGTCATCACAATGGTCCATGCCCTCGTCATCAACAGTCTCTGTGACTTTTTTAACCACAATGCTCCATGAATTTTTCATCACAATGCTCTTTGTCCCTTTTCATCACAATGCTCTATGCCTTTCTCAGCACAATGCTCCATGACCCTTGTCATCACAATGCTCCATGCACTTGTCAGCACAATGCTCCATGACACATGTCATCACAATGCTCCATGACCCCTGTCATCACAATGCTCCGTGCCTCCAGTCATCTCAATGCTTCATAACGTTTGTCATCACAATGGACCATGCCCGCGTCATCACAAAGCTCTGTGACCTTTGTAACCACAATGTTCCATGAACTTTACATCACAATTCTCTGTGACCCTTACCATCACCCTACTCCATGTGTTTGTCAGAACAATGTTCGATGACCATTGTCTTCACAATATGCCACGCGCATTTCATCACAAGAGTCCACAACCTTGTCTTTGCAATGCTCCATAAACATTGTTATCACAATGCTCCATGCACTTCTCATGAAAATGCTCTCTCAAAAGAGATATCACAGTGTTTCATCACTAGTCATCACAATACTCCCTCACCCCTGTAATCACAGTGTTCCATGAACCTGTCATCACACTGCTACATCCCCTTATCATCACAAAATTCCATGACATCTGTCATCAAAGTCCTCCATGATCCTTTTCATCCCAAAACTCCAAGACCCCTGACATCACAGTGTTCTATAACCCCTGCCATCAAAATGTTCCATTACACTTTTCATCAAATTGCTGCATGCCCCGGTCATCAAAATTCTCCTTGCCCTTCTCATCACAATGCACCATGCCCTTGTCATGAAAATGCTCCATGACTTGTCATCACAATGCTCCATGACCCTTGGCATCACAGTGTTCCATATCATTGTCATCACAATGCTCCATGAACACTCTCATAACATTGCTCAATGCCCTTGTCATAACAAAGCTCCATGACATCTGTCATCACAATGCTCGATGCCCTTGTCATCACAATACTCCATGCCCTTTTTATTACAATCCTGCATGACCCATGTATCATAGTGTTCCGTACCCTTGTCATCACAATGTTCCATGCCCTTGTCATCACAATGCTCCAAGACCCCTGTAAGCACAATGCTCCATGCCCCTTATCATCTCAATGCTCCATGAACCCTGTCATCACAATGCACCTTGCCCATCATCATAATGCTTCAGGCTATTGTCATCACAATGAAATCAATATTCTCCATGACCTCTGTCATCATAATTCTCCAAATCCTTGTAATCACAATGTTCCATAACACTTATCATCACAACACCCCATGACGCTTTTCATCAAAAATATCCATGGTCTTCTCATCACAATGCTGCATGATCTTTGTCATCACAATGCTCAATACACTTGTCATCACAATGCTCCCTGACACTTGTTGTCAGTATGCACCTTGAACCCTGTCATGACAAGTCTCCATGCCATTTTCATCACAATGATCCATGCCCTTTTCATCACAATGCACCAAGAACCCTGTAATCTCCATACTCCCTGCCCTTGTCATCACAAAGCTCCGTGACGCATGTCATCAGAATGTTCCATGGCCTTCTCATCACCATGATCCATGCCCTTGTCATCACAATGCTCCAAGACCCCTGTAAGCACAATGCTCCATGCCCCTTATCATCTCAATGCTCCATGAACCCTGTCATCACAATGCACCTTGCCCATCATCATAATGCTTCAGGCTATTGTCATCACAATGAAATCAATATTCTCCATGACCTCTGTCATCATAATTCTCCAAATCCTTGTAATCACAATGTTCCATAACACTTATCATCACAACACCCCATGACGCTTTTCATCAAAAATATCCATGGTCTTCTCATCACAATGCTGCATGATCTTTGTCATCACAATGCTCAATACACTTGTCATCACAATGCTCCCTGACACTTGTTGTCAGTATGCACCTTGAACCCTGTCATGACAAGTCTCCATGCCATTTTCATCACAATGATCCATGCCCTTTTCATCACAATGCACCAAGAACCCTGTAATCTCCATACTCCCTGCCCTTGTCATCACAAAGCTCCGTGACGCATGTCATCAGAATGTTCCATGGCCTTCTCATCACCATGATCCATGCCCTTGTCATCACAATGCTCCAAGACCCCTGTAATCACAATGCTCCATGCCACTTTTCAACAGAAAGCTCCATGAGACTTATCATCAAAAGTCTCCATGGTCTTCTCATCACAATGCTCCAGGACGTTGTCATCAGCAAGCTACATTCCCCTGTCATAAATATACTCCATGAATATTTTTAGCCAAATGCTCCATGACCTTATAATCACAATGCTCAATGTCCAATATCATCACAATTCTCCATGACCACTGTCATCACAATACTCTATGACACCTGACAATACAATGATCCAGGACTCTTGTCATCACAATGCTCCATTCCCTAGACATCACAATGCTCGATGACCCCTGTCATCACAATACTTCATGCACATTTTCAGCCCAATGCTCCATGAAACTTGCCATCACAATGATCCATGCCCTTGTCATCCCAATGCTCCATGACCCCTGTATTCACAATGCTCCGTGACGCTTGTCATCACAGTGCTCCATGACCCCTCTCATCACAATGCTCCATGTCTTTGTCAGCAAAATGCTACATGACCTTGTCATTACAATGCTCTATGTGCTTGTCATCACAATACTAAATTACAATTGTCATCACAATCCTCCATGAACCTTGGGATCACATTGCTTCATGCCCTTGTCCTCACAATGCTCCATGCTCCTTGAAATCAAAATGATCCATGACCTCTGTCATCAAAATGCTCAAATCCCTTGTCCTCACAATGTTCCAGAACACTTGTCATCACAGCGCTCCATGATGCCTGTCATCACAATACTCCATGCCCTTTTCATCACAATATTCCATGACATTTGTCATCACAATTCTCAATATACTTGTCATCACAATGCTCCCTGACACTTGTCGTCAGAATGCTCCTTGAACCCTGTCACGAAAAGGTTCCATGCATTTGTCATCACAAAGCCCCATGCCGTTTTCATCACAATGCTCCATGCCATTGTTATCAAAATACTCCACAAGCTTGTCATCAGAATTCTCCATGACCCTTGTCATCACAATTCTCCATGCACTTGTCAGCACAATGCTCCCTGAAACTTGTCATCACTATGCTCCAAGCTGTTGTCATCACAATGCTCCATTACCTTTGTCAGCAGAATCCTACATGACACTTGGCATCACAATGCTCCATGCCATTGTGATCACAATGCCCCATTCCAACTGTCATCACAATAATCCATGAAACTAAATAGACAACTGTTCCATCCCCTTGTCATCACAATGCTCCATGCCCTTGTTATCATAATGCTCCATGACCCCTGTCATCACAATACTCCGTGACTCCAGTCATCACAATGTTTCATGAACTTTGTCATCACAATGGTCCATGCCCTCGTCATCAACAGTCTCTGTGACCTTTTTAACCACAATGCTCCATGAAATTTTCATTACAATGCTCTTTGAACCTTGTCATCAAAATGCTGTATGCCTCTCTCAGCACAATGCTCCATGACACATGTCATCACAATACACCATGCACTTGTCATCACAATGCTCCACAAACTTGTCATCACAGTGCTCCATAAAATTGTCATCACAATGCTCCATGAACATCTCATCAAAATGGTCTCTGACCACTGATATCACAATGCTACAACACTATTTGTCAGAATACTCACTCACCCCTGTCATCACAATGTTTCATGACACCTGTCATCACAATGATACATGCACTTATCATCACAAGGTTCGATGACCCCTGACATCAAAATGTTCCATAACACCTGTCATCAAACTGCTCCATGATCCTTTTCATCAAAATGCTCCATGACCCCTGACATCACAATGTTCCATAAATCCTGTCATCAAAATGTTCCATGACACATTTCATCAAATTTTTCCATGACCCTGTCATCAAAATGCTCCCTGCACTTCTGATCATAATGCACAATGCCCTTGCCATCAAAATGCTCCATGACATTTTTCATCACACAGATCCATGACTCTTGGCATCACAATGCTCCATGTCATTGTCATCACAATGCTCCATGAACGCTCTCATCACATTGCTCCATGCCCTTGTCATCACAAAGCACGGTGACACATGGCATCACAATGCTCCACGGCCTTGTCATCACAAGGCTCCATGTCCCTTCTCATCACAATGCTCCAAGAACCCTGTAATCACTATGCTCTATGCCCCTTTTCATTTCAATGATCCATGAACCCTGTCATCACAATGAACCATGCCCATCATCATAATGCTTCATGCTATTGTCAGCACATTGAAATCAAAAGGATCCATGACCTCTGTCATAACAATGCTCCAAACCATTGTGATCACAATATTCCAAAACACTTTTCGTCACAATGCCCCATGATGCTCGTCATTACAATTATCCATGATCTTCTCATCACAATGCTCCATGACCTTTGTCATCACAATGCTCATTACACTTGTCATCAAAATTCTCCCTGACACTTGTTGTCTGTATGCTCCTTGAACACTGTCATGACAAGGCTCCTTGCATTTTTCATAAAAATGATCCATGCCCTTTTCATCACAATGCTCCAAGACCCATGTAATCACAATGCTCCATGCCCTTGTCATCACAAATCTCAATGACGCATGCCATCAGAATGCTCCTTGGTCTTCTCCTCACAATGCTCCATGCCCTTGTCATCACAAGGTACCCAGACCCCTGTAATCACAATGCTCCATGCCCCTTTTCATCAGTATGCTCCATGAGACTTGTCATCACAAGGCTCTATGGTATTGTCATAACAATGCTCCAGGACCTTGTCATCACATTGCTTCACGACCTTGTCATGAAATTTTTCAATGGCCCTTGTCATCATAATGCTCCAAGCCCAAGTCATCACAATGCTTCATTATATTTGTCATCAGAATCCTCCATTACTTTTGGCATCACAATTCTCCATGCCATTGTCATCACAATGGACCATGACTTAAGTCATCACAATGCTCCCTGACACCTGTCTTCACAATACTCCATGCCGTTGTCATCACAATGCTCCATGCCCTTGTCATCACAATGCAACATGTCCACTGTCATCACAATAATCTATGAAACTTGTCAGACCAATTCTCCATGCCCCTGTCAACACAATGCTCCATGCCCTTGTCCTCACAATGCTCCATGACCCCTGTCATCACAATGCACCTTGACTCCATTCATCACAATGCTTCATAACGTTTGGCATCACAATGGTCCATGCCCACGTCATCACAAGGTTCTGTGAATTTTGTAACCACAATGCTCCATGAACATTTCATCACAATTCTCTCTGACCATTGTCATCACAATGCTCCATGTCTTTGTCAGAACAATGCTCCATGACCATTGCCATCACAATGTGCCACGCGCATTTCATCACAATGGTCCACAAATTTGTCATTGTAATGCTCCATAAACCTTATAATCACAATGGTCCATGCACTTCTCATCAAAATGCTCTCTCACCACAGATATCACAGTGTTCAATCACTAGTAAGCACAATACTCCCTCACCCCTGTAATCACAATGTTCCATGACCCTGTCATCACACTGCTACATCCCCTTATCATCACAATGTTCCATGACCCCTGACATCTCAATGTTCCCTAACCCATGTCATCAAAATCCTCCATGACCCTTTTCATCCCAAAGCTCCAAGACCCTTGACATCACAATGTTCTATAACCCGTGCCATCAAAATATTCCATTACACTTTTCATCAAATTGCTGCATGACCCTTTCATCAAAATGCTCCCTGCCCTTTTCATCACAATGCACCATTAACTTGTCATCAAAATGCTCCATGACTTGTCATCACAAAGCTCCATGACCCTTGGCATCACAATGCTCCATTCCCTTGTCATCAAAGTGCTCCATGACCCCTCTCATCAAAATAATCCATGAATATTTTCAGCCCAATGCTCCACGGCCTATTCATCACAATGCTCCATGGCCAATATCATCTCAATTCTCCATGACCACTGTCATCACTACACTCCATGACACCTGTCAACACAATGATCCGGGACACTTGTCATCACAATGCTCCATTCCCTAGTCATCACTATGCTCCATGAGCCTGTCATCACAACACTCCATGAATATTTTTAACCCAGTGCTCCATGAACATTGTCATCAAAATGATCCATGCCCTTGTCATCCCAATGCTCCATGACCCCTGTATTCACAATGCTCCGTGACGCTACTCCACACAGTGCTCCATGACACATGTCATCACAATGCTCCATGCATTTGTCAGCAAAATGCTACATGAACTTGTCATTACAATGCTCTATGTGCTTGTCATCACAATACTCCATTTCCATTGTCATCACAATCCTCCATGAAACTTGGGATCACATTGCTTCATGCCCTTGTCATCACAATGCTCCCTGCTCCTTGAAATCACAATGATCCATGATCTCTGTCATCACAATGCTCCAAACCCTTGTGATCACAATGTTCCATAACACTTGTCATCACAACGCTCCATGATGCCTGTCATCACAATACTCCATGCCCTTTTCCTCACAATGCTCCATGAACTTTGTCATCACAATTCTCAGTACACTTGTCATCACAATGCTCCCTGACACTTGTCGTCAGAATGCTCCTTGAACCCTGTCAGGAAAAGGCTCCATGCCTTTTTCATCACAATGCCCCATGCCGTTTTCATCACAATGCTACATGCCATTGTCATCAAAATACTCCACAAGCTTTTCATCAGAATGCTCCATGACCCTTGTCATCACAATTCTCCATGCACTTGTCAGCACAATGCTCCCTGACCCTTGTCATCACAATGCTCCAAGCCATTGTCATCACAATGCTCCATTACCTTTGTCATCAGAATCCTCCATGTCACTTGGCATCACAATGCTCCATGCCATTGTCATCCCAATGGGCCATTACATATGTCAGCACAATGCTCCCTGACACCTGTCTTCACAATACTGCTCGACCAGGTCATCACAATGCTCCATGCCATTGTCATCACAATGCACCATTCCAACTGTCATAGCGATAATACATGAAACTTATTAGACCAATGTTCCATGCCGTTGACATCACAATGCTCCATTACCTTTGTCATCAGAATCCTCCATGACACTTGGCATCACAATGTTCCATGCCATTGTCATCCCAATGGGCCATTACATATGTCAGCACAATGCTCCCTGACACCTGTCTTCACAATACTGCACGACCAGGTCATCACAATGCTCCATGGCATTGTCATCACAATGCACCATTCCAACTGTCATAGCGATAATCCATGAAACTTATTAGACCAATGCTCCATGCCGTTGACATCACAATGCTCCATACCCTTGTTATCACAATGCTGCATAACCCCTGTCATCACAATGCTCCGTGACACCAGTCATCACAATGCTTCATGACCTTTGTCACAACCATGGTTCATGCCCTCGTCATCAAGAGTCTCTGTGACCTTTTTAACCACAATGCTCCTTGAACTGTTCATCACAATGATCTTTGACCCTTGTCATCACAATGCTCTATGCCTTTCTCATCACAATGCTCCATGACCCTTGTCATCACAAAGCTCCATGCACTTGTCAGCACAATGCTCCATGTCACTTGTCATTACAATGCTCGATGCCCTTCTCATCACAATGCTCCATGCCCTTGTCATTAGAATCCTGCCTGACCCATGTATCATAGAGTTCCGTACCCTTGTCATCTCAATGCTCCATGACCACTCTCATCAGAATAATCCCTGAAACATTTCAGACCAATGTTCCATGCCCTTTTTGTCACAATGCTCCATTACCTCTGTCATAACAATGCACCATGACCCCTGCCATCACAATTTTCCACGGCCAAGTCATCACAAGTTTCCATGACACTTGTCATCACAATGCTGAAGGCCCCTGAAATCGCAAAGCTCCATGCCCTTGTCATCACAAACCTCCATGACACATGTCATCAGAATGTTCCATGGCCTTCACATCACAATGCTCCATGCCCTTGTCATCACAATGCTCCAAGACCCCTGTAAACACAATGCTCCGTGCCCCTTTTCATCTCAATTCTCCATGAACTCTGTCATCACAATGCACCATGCCCATCACCTTAATGCTTCAGGCTATTGTCATCACAATAAAATCAATATTCTCCATGATCTCTGTCATCATAATGCTCCAAACCCTTGTGATCACAATGATCCATAACACTTATCATCACAACACCACATGACGCTCAAAATCACAATTATCCATGGTCTTCTCATCGCAATGCTCCATGATCTTTGTCATCACAATTCTCAATACACTTGTCATCACAATTCTCCCTGACACTTGTCATCAGTATGCTCTTGAACCCTGTCATGACAAGGCTCCATGCCTTTGTCATAACAATAATCCATGCCCTTGTCATCACAATGCTCCAAGAGCCCTGTAATCACAAGGCTCCATGACCCTTTTCATCAGAATGCTCCATGAGACTTGTCATCACAAGTCTCCATGGTCTTCTCATCACAATTCTCCAGGACCTTGTCATTACCATGCTCCATTCCCTTGTCATCAAAATGCTCCATGACACCTGTCATCACAATAGTCCATGAATATTTTCAGCCCAATGCTCCACGACCTCCTGATCACAATGCTCCATGGCCAATATCATCACAATGCTCCATGACCACTGTCATCACAACACTCCATGACACCGGACAACACAATGATCCGGGACTCTTGTCATCACAATGCTCCATTCCCTAGTCATCACAATGCTCCATGACCCTTGTCATCACAATGATCCATGCCCTTCTCATCCCAATGCTCCATGACCCCTGTATTCACAATGCTCCGTGACACTTTTCATCACAGTGCTCCATGACACATGTCATCACAATGCTCCATGCCTTTGTCAGCAAAATGCTACATGACATTTCCATTACAATGCTCTATGCGCTTGTAATCATAATACTCCATTTCCATTGTCATCACAATCCTCCATGAAACGTGGGATCACATTGCTTCATGCCCTTGTCATCACAATGCTCCTTGCTCCTTGAAATCAAAATGATCCATGATCTCTGTCATCACAATGCTCCAAACCCTTGTGATCACAATGTTCCATAACACTTGTCATCACAAAGCTCCATGATGCGTGACATCACAATACTCCATGCCCTTGTTATCACAATGCTCCATGACCCCTGCCATTACAATGCTCTGTGACTCCGGTCATCACAATGCTTCATGACCTTTGTCACCACAATGGTCCATGCCCTCGTCATCATCACTATCTGTGAGCATTTTAACCAAAATTATCCATGAACTTTTCATCACAATGCTCTTTGACCCTTGTCATCACAATGCTCTATGCCTTTCTCAGCCCAATGCTCCATGACCCTTCTCATCACAATGCTCCATGCGCTTGTCAGCACAATGCTCCATGACACATGGCATCACAATGCTCCATGACCCCTGTCATCTCAATTATCCGGGACTCCAGTCATCACAATGCTTCATAATGTTTGTCATCACAATGTTCCATGCCCGTGTCATCACAAGGTTCTGTGACCTTTTAACGACAATGCTCCATGAACTTTTCATCACAATTCACAGTGACACTTGTCATCACAAAGCTCCATGTCTTTGTCATAACAATGCTCCATGACCATTGTCTTCACAATGTGCCACGTGCATTTCATGACAACGGTCCACAACCTTGTCATTGCAATGCTTCATAAACCTTGTAATCACAATGGTCCATGCACTTCTCATCAAAATGCTCTCTCATCAGAGATATCACAGTGTTCCATCACTAGTCATCACAATACTCCCTCACGCCTGTAATCACAGTGTTCCATGATCCTGTCATCACACTGCTACATCCCCTTATCAACACAATGTTCCATGACCCCTGACATCACAATGTTCCATAACCCCTGTCATCAAAATGCTCCATGATCCTTTTCATCCCAAAGCTCCAAGACCCCTGACATCACAATGTTCTATAACACCTGCCATCAAAATATTCCATTACACTTTTCATCAAATTGCTGCATGGCCCGGTCATCAAAATGCTCCCTGCACTTCTCATCACAATGCAGCATGCCCTTGTCATCAAAATGATCCATGACTTGTCATCTCAAAGCTCCATGACCCTTGGCATCACAATGCTCCATGTCATTGTCATCACAATGCTCCATGAACCCTCTCATAACATTGCTCAATGCCCTTGTCATCACAAAGCTCCATGACACTTGTCATCACAATGCTCGATGCCCTTCTCATCGCAATGCTCCATGCCCTTGTCATTACAATCCTGCATGACCCATGTATCATAGTGTTCCGTACCCTTGTCTTCACAATGCTCCATGCCCACTCTCATCACAATAATCCATGAAACATTTCAGACCAATGTTCCATACCCTTCTCATCACATTGCTCCATTACCTCTGTCATAACAATGCACCATGACCCCTGCCATCACAATGTTCCACAGCCTAGTCATCACAAGGTTCCATGACACTTTTCATCACAATGCTGAAGGCCCCTGTAATCACAATGCTCCTTGCCCTTGTCATCACAAAGATCCATGACGCATGTCATCAGAAAGTTCCATGGCCTTCTCATCACAATGCTCCATGCCCTTGTCATCACAATGCTCCAAGACCATTGTAAACACAATGCTCCATGCCAATTTTCATCTCAATGCTCCATGAACCCTGCCATCACAATGCACCATGCCCATCATCATAATGCTTCAGGCTATTGTCATCACAATGAAATCAATATTCTCCATGACCTCTGTCATCATAATGCTCCAAACTCTTGTGATCACAATGTTCCATAACACTTATCATCACAACACCCCATGACGCTCATCATCACAATTATCCATGGTCTTCTCTTCACAATGCTCCATGATCTTTGTCATCATAATGCTCAATACACTTGTCATCACAATGCTCGCTGACACGTGTCGTCAGTATGCTCCTTGAACCCTGTCATGACAAGGCTCCATGCCTTTGTCATCACAATAATCCATGCCCTTTTCATCACAATGCTCCAAGATCCCTGTAATCACAATGATCCATGACCTTGTCATCAAAAAGCTCCATGACGCATGTCATCAGAATGCTTCATGGCCTTCTCATCATTATGCTCCATGCACTTGTCATCACAAAGCTCCAAGACCCCTGTAATCACAATGCTCCATGCCCCTTTTCATCAGAATGCTCCATGAGACATGTCATCACAAGTCTCCATGGTCTTCTCCTCACAATGCTCCATGACCTTTTCATCACCATGCTCCATTCCCTTGTCATCACAATGCTCCATGACACCTGTCATCACAATAGTCCATGAACTTCAGCCCAATGCTCCACGACCTACTCATCACAATGCTCCATGGCCAAAATCTTCACAATGCTCCATGACAACTGTTATCACAACACTCCATGACAACTGACAACAAAATGATCTGGGACTCTTGTCATCACAATGCTCCATTCCCTAGTCATCACAATGCTCCATGACCCCTGTCATCACAACACTCCATGAACATTTTCAGCCCAGTGCTCCATGACCCTTGTCATCACAATGATCCATGTCCTTGTCATCCCAATGCTCCATGACCCCTCTATTCAAAATGATCCGTGACGCTTGTCATCACAGTGCTCCATGACACATGTCATCACAATGCTCCATGCCTTTGTCAGCAAAATGCTACGTGACCTTTCCATTACAATGCTCTATGCGCTTCTCATCAAAATACTCCATTTCCATTGTCATCACAATCCTCCATGAACCTTGGGATCACATTGCTTCATGCCCTTGTCATCACAATGCTCCCTGCTCCTTGAAATCAAAATGATCCATGACCTCTGTCATCACAATACTCCAAACCCTTGTGATCACAATGTTCCATAACACTTGTCATCACAACGCTCCATGATGCCTGTCATCACAATACTCCATGCCCTTTTCATCACAATGCTCCATGACCTTTGTCATCACAATTTTCAATACACTTGTCAGCACAATGCTCCCTGACACTTGTCATCAGAATGCTCCTTGAACACTGTCACGAAAAGGCTCCATGAATTTTTCATCACAATGCCCCATGCCGTTTTCATCAAAATGATCCATGCCATTGTCATCAAAATACCCCACAAGCTTGTCATCAGAATGCTCCATGACACTTGTCATTACAATTCTCCACGCACTTGTGAGCACAATGCTCCCTGACCCTTGTCATCACAATGGTCTAGGCCATTGTCATCACAATGCTCCATTACTTTTGTCATGAGAATCCTCCATGAAACTTGTCATCACAATGCTCCATGCCATTGTCATCACAATGGGCCATTACATATGTCATCACAATGCTCCCTGACACCTGTCTTCAAAATACTGCATGGCCTGGTCATCACAATGCTCCATGCCGTTGTCATCACAATGCGCCATTTTAACTGTCATCACAATAATCCATGAAACTTATTAGACCAATGTTCCATGCCCTTGTCATCACAATGCTCCATGCCCTTTTTATCACAATGCTCCATGACCCCCGTCATCACAATGCTCCGTGACTCCAATCATCACAATGCTTCATGACCTTTGTCATCACAATGGTCCATGCCCTGGTCATCAACAGTCTCTGTGACCTTTTTAACCACAATGCTCCATGAACTTTTCATCACAATGCTCTTTGACCCTTTTCATCACAATGTTCCATGCGCTTGGTAGCACAATGCTCCATGACACATGTCATCACAATGCACCATGTGCTTGTCATCACAGTGCTCCACAATCTTGTCATCACAATGCTCCATAAAATTTGTCATCACAATGCTCCATGCACTTCTCATCAAAATGCTCTCTCACCACTGATATCACAGTGCTACATCACTATTTGTCAAAATACTCCGTCATTCCTGTCATCACAATGCTACATGCACTTATCATCACTATGTTCGATTACCCCTGACATCACAATGTTCCATAACACCTGTCATCAAAATGTTCCATGACACTTTTCATCAAATTGCTCCATAACCCTTTCATCACAATGCTCCCTGCCCTTCCAATCACAATGCCCAACGCACTTGCCATCAAAATGCTCCATGACTTTTGACATCACAAAGATCCATGACCCTTGGCATCACAATGCTCCATGTCATTGTCATCACAATGCTCCATGAACGCTCTCATCACATTGCTCCATGCCCCTGTCTTCACAAAGCTCCATGACATATATCATCAGAATGCTCCATGGCCTTCTCATCACAATGCTCCATACCCTTGCCATCACACAGTTCCATTACAGCTCTCATAAATATGCTCCATGACCCCTGCCATCACGATGTTCCTTGGCCTCGTCATCACAAAGCTCCATGACCCTTCTCATCACAATGCTCCCAGACCCTGTATTCACAATGCTGTATGCCACTTTTCATCTCAATGATCCATGAACCCTGTCATCACAATGTACCATGCCTATCATCATAATGCTTCATGCTATTGTCATCAAAATGAAATCAAAATGCTCCATGACTTCTGTCATAACAATGCTCCAAACCCTTGTGATCACAATATTCCATAACAGTTGTCATCACAATGCCTCATGACGCTCGACATCACAATTATCAATGGTCTTCTCATCACAATGCTTCATGACCTTTGTCATCACAATGCTCTATACACTTGTCATCAAAATGCTCCGTGACACTTGTGGTCTGTATGCTCCTTGAGCCCTGTCATGACAAGGCTCCATGCCATTTTCATCACAATGATCCATGCTCTTTTCATTACAATGCTCCAAGACCCATGTAATCACAATGCTCCATGCCCTTGTCATCAAAAAGCTCGATGACGCATGCCATCAGAATGCTCCTTGGTCTTCTCCTCACAATGCTCCATGCCCTTGTCATCACAATGTTCCAAGTCCCTTTTCATCAGTATGCTCCATGAGACTTGTCATCACAAGGCTCCATGGTTTTGTTATCACAATGCTCAAGGAACTTGTCATCACAATGCTTCAGGACCTTGTCATGAAAATTCTCAATGGCCATTGTCATCATAATGCTCCAAGCCATAGTCATCACAATGCTCCATTATATTTGTCATCACAATTCTCCATTTCATTTTGCATCACAATACTCCCTGCCATTGTCATCGCAATGGATCATGACATATGTCATCACAATGCTCCCTGACACGTCTTCACAATACACCATGACCTTCTCTACACACTGATCCATGCCATTGTCATCACAATGCACCATGTCCACTGTCATCACAATAATCTATGAATCTTGTCAGACAAATGTTCCATGCTCCTGTCATCACAATGCTCCATGCCCTTGTCATCACAATGCTCCATGACTTGTCATCACAATCCTCCATGACCCATGACACATGTATCACAGTGTTCCATGCCCTAGTCATCACAATGCCCCAAGACCCCGGTAATCACAATGTTCCATGCCCCATTTCATCAGAATTCTCCAAGAGACTTGTCATCACAAGTCTCCATGGTCTTCTCATCACAATGCTCCTGGACCTTGTCATCACCATGCTCCATTCCCTTCTCTTCACAATGCTCCATGACCCCTGTCATCACAATAATCCATGAATATTTTCAGCCCAATGCTCCAAGACCTACTCATCACAATGCTCCATGGCCAATATCATCACAATGCTCCATGACCTCTGTCATCACAACACTCCATGACACCCGACAACAGAATGATCTGCGACTCTTGTCATCACAATGCTCCATTCCATAGTCATCACAATGCTCCATGACACCTGTCATCACAACAATCCATGAACATTTTCAGCCCAGTGCTCCATGAAACTTGTCATCAAAATGATCCATGCCCTTGTCATCCCAATGCTCAATGACCCCTGTATTCACAATGATCCGTGACGCTTGTCATCACAGTGCTCCATGACACAGGTCATCACAATGCTCCATGCCTTTGTCGGCAAAATGCTACATGAACTTGTCATTACAATGCTCTATGCGCTTGTCATCACAATACTCCATTTCCATTGTCATCACAATCCTCCATGAAACTTGGGATCACATTGCTTCATGCCCTTGTCATCACAATGCTCCATGCTACTTGAAATCAAAATGATCCATGACCTCTGTCATCACAATGCTCCAAACCCTTGTGATCACAATGTTCCATAACCCTTGTCATCACAACGCTCCATGTTGCCTGTCATCACAATACTCCATGCTCTTTTCATCACAATGCTCCATGACCTTTGTCATCACAATACTCAATACACTTGTCATCACAAGTCTCCCTGACACTTGTCATCAGTATGCACCTTGAACCCTGTCACAAAAAGGCTCCATGCCTTTTTCATCACAATGCCCCATGCCGTTTTCATCACAATGCTCCATGCCATTGTCATCAAAATACTCCACAAGCTTGTCATCAGAATGCTCCATGACCCTTGTCATCACATTTCTCCATGCACTTGTCAGCACAATGCTCCAAGCCATTGTCATCACAATGCTCCATTACCTTTGCCATCAGAATCCTCCATGACACATGGCATCCCAATGCTCCATGCCATTGTCATCACAATGGGCCATTACATATGTCATCACAATGCTCCCTGACACCTGTCTTCACAATACTGCATGACCTGGCCATCACAATGCTCCATTCCCTTGTCATCACAATGCTCCATTCCAACTGTCATCGCAATAATCCATGAAAATTATTAGACAAATGCTCCTTGCCCTCGTCATCACAATGTTCCATGCCCTTGTTATCACAATGCTCCATGACCCCTGCCATCACAATGCTCTGTGACTCCAGTCATCACAATGCTTCATGACCTTTGTCACCACAATGGGCCATGCCCTCGTCATCATCACTCTCTGTGAGCTTTTTAACCAAAATGATCAGTGAACATTTCATCACAATGCTCTTTGACCCTTGTCATCACAATGCTCAATGCCTTTCTCAGCACAATGCTCCATGACCCTTGTCATCACAATGCTCCATGCGCTTGTCAGCACAATGCTCCATGACACATGTCATCACAATGCTCCATGACCCCTGTCATCACAATCTTCCGTGACTCCAGTCATCACAATGCTTCATAACGTTTGTCATCACAATGATCCATGCCCGTGTCATCACAAGGTTCTGTGACCTTTGTAACCACAATGCTCCATGAACTGTTAATCACATTCACAGTGACCCTTGTCATCACAATGCTCCATGTCTTTGTCAGAAGAATGCTCCATGATCATTGTCTTCACAGTGTGCCACGCACATTTCATCACAACGGTCCACAACCTTGTCATTGCAATGCTCCATAAACCTTGTAATCACAATGGTCCATGCACTTCTCATCAAAATGCTCTCTCACCAGAGATATCACAGTGTTCCATGACTAGTCATCACAATACACCCTCACCCCTGTAATCACAATGTTCCATGACCCTGTCATCACACTGCTACATCCCCTTATCATCACAATGTTCCATGACCCCTGACATCACAATGTTCCATAACCCCTGTCATCAAAATGCTCCATGATCCTTTTCATCCCAAAGCTCCAAGACCACTGACATCACAATGTTCTATAACACCTGCCATCAAAATATTCCATTACACTTTTCATCAAATTGCTGCATGGCCCGGTCATCAAAATGCTCCCTGCTATTCTCATCACAATGCACCATGCCCTTGTCATCAAAATGATCCATGACTTGTCATCTCAAAGCTCCATGACCCTTGGCATCACAATGCTCCATGTCATTGTCATCACAATGCTCCATGAACCCTCTCATAACATTCCTCAATGCCCTTGTCATCACAAAGCGCCATGACACTTGTCATCACAATGCTCCCTGACACTTGTCGTCATTATGCTCCTTGAACCCTGGCATGACAAGGCTCCATGCCTTTGTCATCACAATAATCCATGCCCTTTTCATCACAATGCTCCAAGATCCCTGTAATCACAATGATCCATGCCCATGTCATCAAAAAGCTCCATGACGCATGTCATCAGAATGCTTCATGGCCTTCTCATCATAATGCTCCATGCCCTTGTCATCACAATGCTCCAAGACCCCTGTAATCACCATGCTCCGTGACTCCAATCATCACAATGCTTCATGACCTTTGTCATCACAATGGTCCATGGCCTGGTCATCAACAGTCTCTGTGACCTTTTTAACCACAGTGCTCCATGAACTTTTCATCACAATGCTCTTTGACCCTTGTCATCACAATGTTCCATGCGCTTGGCAGCACAATGCTCCATGACACATGTCATCACAATGCACCATGTCCTTGTCATCACAGTGCTCCACAATCTTGTCATCACAATGCTCCATAAAATTTGTCATCATAATGCTCCATGCATTTCTCATCAAAATGCTCTCTCACCACTGATATCACAGTGCTACATCACTATTTGTCACAATACTCCGTCATTCCTGTCATCACAATGCGACATGCACTTATCATCACAATGTTCGATGACCCCTGACATCACCATGTTCCATAACACCTGTCATCCAAATGTTCCATGACACTTTTCATCAAATTGCTCAAAGACCCTGTTATCAGAATGTTCCCTGCCTTTCTCCTCACAATGCACAACGCCCTTGCCATCAAAATGCTCCATGACCTTTGTCATCACAAAGATCCATGACCCTTGGCATCACAATGCTCCATGTCATTGTCATCACAATGCTCCATGCACGCTCTTATCACATTGCTCCATGCCCTTGTCTTCACAAAGCTCCATGACACATGTCATCAGAATGCTCCATGGCCTTCTCATCACAATGATCCATGCCCTTGCCATCACAATGCTCCTTTACCACTGTCATAACAATGCTCCATGACCCCTGCCATCACGATGTTCCATGGCCTTGTCATCACAAAGCTCCATGACCCTTCTCATCACAATGCTCCAAGAACCCTGTAATCACAATGCTCTATGCCCCTTTTCATCTCAATGATCAATGAACCCTGTCATCACAATGCACCATGCCCATCATCATAATGCTTCATGCTATTGTCATCACAATGAAATCAAATTGCTCCATGACCTCTGTCATAACAATGCTCCAAACCCTTGTGATCACAATATTCCATAACACTAGTCATCACAATGCCCCATGAGGCTCGTCATCACGATTATCAATGGTCTTCTCATCACAATGCTCCATGACCATTGTCATCACAATGCTCAATACACTTGTCATCAAAATGCCCCCTGACACTTGTTGTCTGTATGCTCCTTGAACCCTGTCATGACAAGGCTCCATGGTATTTCATCACAATGATCCATGCCATTTTCATCACAATGCTCCAAGACCCATGTAATCACAATGCTCCATGCCCTTGTCATCACAAAGCTCGATGACGCATGCCATCAGAATGCTCCTTGGTCTTCTCCTCACAATGCTCCATGCCCTTGTCATCACAATGTTCCAAGTCCCTTTTCATCAGTATGCTCCATGAGACTTGTCATCACAAGGCTCCATGGTTTTGTTATCACAATGCTCAAGGAACTTGTCATCACAATGTTTCAGGACCTTGTCATGAAAATTCTCAATGGCCATTGTCATCATAATGCTCCAAGCCATAGTCATCACAATGCTCCATTATATTTGTCATCACAATTCTCCATTTCATTTTGCATCACAATACTCCCTGCCATTGTCATCGCAATGGATCATGACATATGTCATCACAATGCTCCCTGACACGTCTTCACAATACACCATGACCTTCTCTACACACTGATCCATGCCATTGTCATCACAATGCACCATGTCCACTGTCATCACAATAATCTATGAATCTTGTCAGACAAATGTTCCATGCTCCTGTCATCACAATGCTCCATGCCCTTGTCATCACAATGCTCCATGACTTGTCATCACAATCCTCCATGACCCATGACACATGTATCACAGTGTTCCATGCCCTAGTCATCACAATGCCCCAAGACCCCGGTAATCACAATGTTCCATGCCCCATTTCATCAGAATGCTCCAAGAGACTTGTCATCACAAGTCTCCATGGTCTTCTCATCACAATGCTCCTGGACCTTGTCATCACCATGCTCCATTCCCTTCTCTTCACAATGCTCCATGACCCCTGTCATCACAATAATCCATGAATATTTTCAGCCCAATGCTCCAAGACCTCCTGATCACAATGCTCCATGGCCAATATCATCAAAATGCTCCAAGACCCCTGCCATCACAATGCTCTGTGACTCCAGTCATCACAATGCTTCATGACCTTTGTCACCACAATGGGCCATGCCCTCGTCATCATCACTCTCTGTGAGCTTTTTAACCAAAATGATCCATGAAATTTTCATCACAATGCTCTTTGACCCTTGTCATCACAATGCTCTATGCCTTTCTCAGCACAATGCTCCATGACCCTTGTCATCACAATGCTCCATGCGCTTGTCAGCACAATGCTCCATGGCCAATATCATCACAATGCTCCATGACCTCTGTCATCACAACACTCCATGACACCCGAAAACAGAATGATCTGCGACTCTTGTCATCACAATGCTCCATTCCATAGTCATCACAATGCTCCATGACACCTGTCATCACAACACTCCATGAACATTTTCAGCCCAGTGCTCCATGAAACTTGTCATCAAAGTGTTCCGAGCCCTTGTCATCCCAATGCTCCATGACCCCTGTATTCACAATGATCCGTGACGCTTGTCATCACAGTGCTCCATGACACAGGTCATCACAATGCTCCATGCCTTTGTCAGCAAAATGCTACATGAACTTGTCATTACAATGCTCTATGCGCTTGTCATCACAATACTCCATTTCCATTGTCATCACAATCCTCCATGAAACTTGGGATCAAATTGCTTCATGCACTTGTCATCACAATGCTCCATGCTCCTTGAAATCAAAATGATCCATGACCTCTGTCATCACAATGCTCCAAACCCTTGTGATCACAATGTTCCATAACACTTGTCATCACAACGATCCATGTTGCCTGTCATCACAATACTCCATGCTCTTTTCATCACAATGCTCCATGACCTTTGTCATCACAATACTCAATACACTTGTCATCACAAGTCTCCCTGACACTTGTCATCAGTATGCTCCTTGAACCCTGTCACGAAATGGCTCCATGCCTTTTTCATCACAATGCCCCATGCCGTTTTCATCACAATGATCCATGCCATTGTCATCAAAATACTCCACAAGCTTGTCATCAGAATGCTCCATGACCCTTGTCATCACATTTCTCCATGCAATTGTCAGCACAGTGCTCCAAGCCATTGTCATCACAATGCTCTATTACCTTTGCCATCAGAATCCTCCATGACACTTGGCATCCCAATGCTCCATGCCATTGTCATCACAATGGGCCATTACATATTTCATCACAATGCTCCCTGACACCTGTCTTCACAATACTGCATGACCTGGCCATCACAATGCTCCATGCCCTTGTCATCACAATGCGCCATTACAACTGTCATCGCAATAATCCATGAAAATTATTAGACAAATGCTCCTTGCCCTCGTCATCACAATTTTCCATGCCCTTGTTATCACAATGCTCCATGACCCCTGCCATCACAATGCTCTGTGACTCCAGTCATCACAATGCTTCATGACCTTTGTCACCACAATGGGCCATGCCCTCGTCATCATCACTCTCTGTGAGCTTTTTAACCAAAATGATCCATGAAATTTTCATCACAATGCTCTTTGACCCTTGTCATCACAATGCTCTATGCCTTTCTCAGCACAATGCTCCATGACCCTTGTCATCACAATGCTCCATGCGCTTGTCAGCACAATGCTCCATGACACATGTCATCACAATGCTCCATGACCCCTGTCATCACAATCTTCCGTGACTCCAGTCATCACAATGCTTCATAACGTTTGTCATCACAATGATCCATGCCCGTGTCATCACAAGGTTCTGTGACATTTGTAACCACAATGCTCCATGAACTGTTCATCACAATTCACAGTGACCCTTGTCATCACAATGCTCCATGTCTTTGTCAGAAGAATGCTCCATGACCATTGTCTTCACAGTGTGCCACGCGCATTTCATCACAACGGTCCACAACCTTGTCATTGCAATGCTCCATAAACCTTGTAATCACAATGGTCCATGCACTTCTCATCAAAATGCTCTCTCACGAGAGATATCACAGTGTTCCATGACTAGTCATCACAATACACCCTCACCCCTGTAATCACAATGTTCCATGACCCTGTCATCACACTGCTACATCCCCTTATCATCACAATGTTCCATGACCCCTGACAACACAATGTTCCATAACCCCTGTCATCAAAATGCTCCATGATCCTTTTCATCCCAAAGCTCCAAGACCCCTGACATCACAATGTTCTATAACACCTGCCATCAAAATATTCCATTACACTTTTCATCAACTTGCTGCATGGTCCGGTCATCAAAATGCTCCCTGCTATTCTCATCACAATGCACCATGCCCTTGTCATCAAAATGATCCATGACTTGTCATCTCAAAGCTCCATGACCATTGGCATCACAATGCTCCATGTCATTGTCATCACAATGCTCCATGAACCCTCTCATAACATTCCTCAATGCCCTTGTCATCACAAAGCGCCATGACACTTGTCATCACAATGCTCCCTGACACTTGTCGTCATTATGCTCCTTGAACCCTGGCATGACAAGGCTCCATGCCTTTGTCATCACAATAATCCATGCCCTTTTCATCACAATGCTCCAAGATCCCTGTAATCACAATGATCCATGCCCATGTCATCAAAAAGCTCCATGACGCATGTCATCAGAATGCTTCATGGCCTTCTCATCATAATGCTCCATGCCCTTGTCATCACAATGCTCCAAGACCCCTGTAATCACCATGCTCCGTGACTCCAATCATCACAATGCTTCATGACCTTTGTCATCACAATGGTCCATGGCCTGGTCATCAGCAGTCTCTGTGACCTTTTTAACCACAGTGCTCCATGAACTTTTCATCACAATGCTCTTTGACCCTTGTCATCACAATGTTCCATGCGCTTGGCAGCACAATGCTCCATGACACATGTCATCACAATGCACCATGTGCTTGTCATCACAGTGCTCCACAATCTTGTCATCACAATGCTCCATAAAATTTGTCATCACAATGCTCCATGCATTTCTCATCAAAATGATCTCTCACCACTGATATCACAGTGCTACATCACTATTTGTCACAATACTCCGTCATTCCTGTCATCACAATGCGACATGCACTTATCATCACAATGTTCGATGACCCCTGACATCACCATGTTCCATAACACCTGTCATCCAAATGTTCCATGACACTTTTCATCAAATTGCTCAAAGACCCTGTCATCAGAATGTTCCCTGCCTTTCTCCTCACAATGCACAACACCCTTGCCATCAAAATGCTCCATGACCTTTGTCATCACAAAGATCCATGACCCTTGGCATCACAATGCTCCATGTCATTGTCATCACAATGCTCCATGCACGCTCTTATCACATTGCTCCATGCCCTTGTCTTCACAAAGCTCCATGACACATGTCATCAGAATGCTCCATGGCCTTCTCATCAAAATGATCCATGCCCTTGCCATCACAATGCTCCTTTACCACTGTCATAACAATGCTCCATGACCCCTGCCATCACGATGTTCCATGGCCTTGTCATCACAAAGCTCCATGACCCTTCTCATCACAATGCTCCAAGAACCCTGTAATCACAATGCTCTATGCCCCTTTTCATCTCAATGATCAATGAACCCTGTCATCACAATGCACCATGCCCATCATCATAATGCTTCATGCTATTGTCATCACAATGAAATCAAATTGCTCCATGACCTCTGTCATAACAATGCTCCAAACCCTTGTGATCACAATATTCCATAACACTAGTCATCACAATGCCCCATGAGGCACGTCATCACGATTATCAATGGTCTTCTCATCACAATGCTCCATGACCATTGTCATCACAATGCTCAATACACTTGTCATCAAAATGCCCCCTGACACTTGTTGTCTGTATGCTCCTTGAACCCTGTCATGACAAGGCTCCATGCCTATTTCATCACAATGATCCATGCCATTTTCATCACAATGCTCCAAGACCCATGTAATCACAATGCTCCATGCCCTTGTCATCACAATGCTCGATGACGCATGCCATCAGAATGCTCCTTGGTCTTCTCCTCACAATGCTCCATGCCCTTGTCATCACAATGTTCCAAGTCCCTTTTCATCAGTATGCACCATGAGACTTGTCATCACAAGGCTCCATGGTTTTGTTATCACAATGCTCAAGGAACTTGTCATCACAATGCTTCAGGACCTTGTCATGAAAATTCTCAATGGCCATTGTCATCATAATGCTCCAAGCCATAGTCATCACAATGCTCCATTATATTTGTCATCACAATTCTCCATTTCATTTTGCATCACAATACTCCCTGCCATTGTCATCGCAATGGATCATGACATATGTCATCACAATGCTCCCTGACACGTCTTCACCATACACCATGACCTTCTCTACACAATGATCCATGCCATTGTCATCACAATGCTCCATGCATTTCTCATCAAAATGCTCTCTCACCACTGATATCACAATGCTACATCACTATTTGTCACAATACTCCGCCATTCCTGTCATCACAATGCGACATGCACTTATCATCACAATGTTCGATGACCCCTGACATCACCATGTTCCATAACACCTGTCATCCAAATGTTCCATGACACTTTTCATCAAATTGCTCAAAGACCCTGTCATCAGAATGTTCCCTGCCTTTCTCCTCACAATGCACAACGCCCTTGCCATCAAAATGCTCCATGACCTTTGTCATCACAAAGATCCATGACCCTTGGCATCACAATGCTCCATGTCATTGTCATCACAATGCTCCATGCACGCTCTTATCACATTGCTCCATGCCCTTGTCTTCACAAAGCTCCATGACACATGTCATCAGAATGCTCCATGGCCTTCTCATCACAATGATCCATGCCCTTGCCATCACAATGCTCCTTTACCACTGTCATAACAATGCTCCATGACCCCTGCCATCACGATGTTCCATGGCCTTGTCATCACAAAGCTCCATGACCCTTCTCATCTCAATGCTCCAAGAACCCTGTAATCACAATGCTCTATGCCCCTTTTCATCTCAATGATCAATGAACCCTGTCATCACAATGCACCATGCCCATCATCATAATGCTTCATGCTATTGTCATCACAATGAAATCAAATTGCTCCATGACCTCTGTCATAACAATGCTCCAAACCCTTGTGATCACAATATTCCATAACACTAGTCATCACAATGCCCCATGAGGCTCGTCATCACGATTATCAATGGTCTTCTCATCACAATGCTCCATGACCATTGTCATCACAATGCTCAATACACTTGTCATCAAAATGCCCCCTGACACTTGTTGTCTGTATGCTCCTTGAACCCTGTCATGACAAGGCTCCATGCCTATTTCATCACAATGATCCATGGCATTTTCATCACAATGCTCCAAGACCCATGTAATCACAATGTTCCATGCCCTTGTCATCACAATGCTCGATGACGCATGCCATCAGAATGCTCCTTGGTCTTCTCCTCACAATGCTCCATGCCCTTGTCATCACAATGTTCCAAGTCCCTTTTCATCAGGAAGCACCATGAGACTAATCATCACAAGGCTCCATGGTTTTGTTATCACAATGCTCAAGGAACTTGTCATCACAATGCTTCAGGACATTGTCATGAAAATTCTCAATGGCCATTGTCATCATAATGCTCCAAGCCATAGTCATCACAATGCTCCATTATATTTGTCATCACAATTCTCCATTTCATTTTGCATCACAATACTCCCTGCCATTGTCATCGCAATGGATCATGACATATGTCATCACAATGCTCCCTGACACGTCTTCACCATACACCATGACCTTCTCTACACAATGATCCATGCCATTGTCATCACAATGCACCATGTCCACTGTCATCACAATAATCTATGAATCTTGTCAGACAAATGTTCCATGCTCCTGTCATCACAATGCTCCATGCCCTTGTCATCACAATGCTCCATGACTTGTCATCACAATCCTCCATGACCCATGACACATGTATCACAGTGTTCCATGCCCTAGTCATCACAATGCCCCAAGACCCCGGTAATCACAAAGTTCCATGCCCCATTTCATCAGAATGCTCCAAGAGACTTGTCATCACAAGTCTCCATGGTCTTCTCATCACAATGCTCCTGGACCTTGTCATCACCATGCTCCATTCCCTTCTCTTCACAATGCTCCATGAACCCTGTCATCACAATAATCCATGAATATTTTCAGCCCAATGCTCCAAGACCTCCTGATCACAATGCTCCATGGCCAATATCATCAAAATGCTCCATGACCTCTGTCATCAAAACACTCCATGACACCCGACAACAGAATGATCTGCGACTCTTGTCATCACAATGCTCCATTCCATAGTCATCACAATGCTCCATGACACCTGTCATCACAACAATCCATGAACATTTTCAGCCCAGTGCTCCATGAAACTTGTCATCAAAGTGATCCATGCCCTTGTCATCCCAATGCTCCATGACCCCTGTATTCACAATGATCCGTGACGCTTGTCATCACAATGCTCCATGACACAGGTCATCACAATGCTCCATGCCTTTGTCAGCAAAATGCTACATGAACTTGTCATTACAATGCTCTATGCGCTTGTCATCACAATACTCCATTTCCATTGTCATCACAATCCTCCATGAAACTTGGGATCACATTGCTTCATGCACTTGTCATCACAATGCTCCATGCTCCTTGAAATCAAAATGATCCATGACCTCTGTCATCACAATGCTCCAAACCCTTGTGATCACAATGTTCCATAACACTTGTCATCACAACGCTCCATGTTGCCTGTCATCACAATACTCCATGCTCTTTTCATCACAATGCTCCATGACATTTGTCATCACAATACTCAATACACTTGTCATCACAAGTCTCCCTGACACTTGTCATCAGTATGCTCCTTGAACCCTGTCACGAAAAGGCTCCATGCCTTTTTCATCACAATACCCCATGCCGTTGTCATCACAATGCTCCATGCCATTGTCATCAAAATACTCCACAAGCTTGTCATCAGAATGCTCCATGACCCTTGTCATCACATTTCTCCATGCACTTGTCAGCACAATGCTCCAAGCCATTGTCATCACAATGCTCCATTACCTTTGCAATCAGAATCCTCCATGACACTTGGCATCCCAATGCTCCATGCCATTGTCATCACAATGGGCCATTACATATTTCATCACAATGCTCCCTGACACCTGTCTTCACAATACTGCATGACCTGGCCATCACAATGCTCCATGCCCTTGTCATCACAATGCGCCATTACAACTGTCATCGCAATAATCCATGAAAATTATTAGACAAATGCTCCTTGCCCTCGTCATCACAATGTTCCATGCCCTTGTTATCACAATGCTCCATGACCCCTGCCATCACAATGCTCTGTGACTCCAGTCATCACAATGCTTCATGACCTTTGTCACCACAATGGGCCATGCCCTCGTCATCATCACTCTCTGTGAGCTTTTTAACCAAAATGATCCATGAAATTTTCATCACAATGCTCTTTGACCCTTGTCATCACAATGCTCTATGCCTTTCTCAGCACAATGCTCCATGACCCTTGTCATCACAATGCTCCATGCGCTTGTCAGCACAATGCTCCATGACCCCTGTCATCACAATCTTCCGTGACTCCAGTCATCACAATGCTTCATAACGTTTGTCATCACAATGATCCATGCCCGTGTCATCACAAGGTTCTGTGACCTTTGTAACCACAATGCTCCATGAACTTTTCATCACAATTCACAGTGACCCTTGTCATCACAATGCTCCATGTCTTTGTCAGAAGAATGCTCCATGACCATTGTCTTCACAGTGTGCCACGCACATTTCATCACAACGGTCCACAACCTTGTCATTGCAATGCTCAATAAACCTTGTAATCACAATGGTCCATGCGCTTCTCATCAAAATGCTCTCTCACCAGATATATCACAGTGTTCCATGACTAGTCATCACAATACACCCTCACCCCTGTAATCACAATGTTCCATGAACCTGTCATCACACTGCTACATCCCCTTATCATCACAATGTTCCATGACCCCTGACATCACAATGTTCCATAACCCCTGTCATCAAAATGCTCCATGATCCTTTTCATCCCAAAGCTCCAAGACCCCTGACATCACAATGTTCTATAACACCTGCCATCAAAATATTCCATTACACTTTTCATCAAATTGCTGCATGGTCCGGTCATCAAAATGCTCCCTGCACTTCTCATCACAATGCACCATGCCCTTGTCATCAAAATGCTCCATGACATGTCATCACAAAGCTCCATGACCCTTGGCATCACAATGCTCCATGTCATTGTCATCACAATGCTCCATGAACCCTCTCATAACATTGCTCAATGCCCTTGTCATCACAAAGCTCCATGACACTTGTCATCACAATGCTCGATGCCCTTCTCATCGCAATGCTCCATGCCCTTGTCATTACAATCCTGCATGACCCATGTATCATAGTGTTCCGTACCCTTGTCATCACAATGCTCCATGCCCACTCTCATCACAATAATCCATGAAACATTTCAGACCAATGTTCCATGCCCTTCTCATCACAATGCTCCATTACCTCTGTCATAACAATGCACCATGACCACTGCCATCACAATGTTCCACGGCCTAGTCATCACAAGGTTCCATGACACTTGTCATCACAATGCTGAAGGCCCCTGTAATCACAATGCTCCTTGCCCTTGTCATCACAAAGCTCCATGATGCATGTCATCAGAAAGTTCCATGGCCTTCTCATCACAATGCTCCATGCCCTTGTCATCACAATGCTCCAAGACCTTTGTAAACACAATGCTCCATGCCCCTTTTCATCTCAATGCTCCATGAACCCTGCCATCACAATGCACCATGCCCATCATCATAATGCTTCAGGCTATTGTCATCACAATGAAATCAATATTCTCCATGACCTCTGTCATCATAATGCTCCAAACTCTTGTGATCACAATGTTCCATAACACTTATCATCACAACACCCCATGACGCTCATCATCACAATTATCCATGGTCTTCTCTTCACAATGCTCCATGATCTTTGTCATCACAATGCTCAATACACTTGTCATCACAATGCTCCCTGACACTTGTCGTCAGTATGCTCCTTGAACCCTGTCATGACAAGGCTCCATGCCTTTGTCATCACAATAATCCATGCCCTTTTCATCACAATGCTCCAAGATCCCTGTAATCACAATGATCCATGCCCTTGTCATCAAAAAGCTCCATGACGCATGTCATCAGAATGCTTCATGGCCTTCTCATCATAATGCTCCATGCCCTTGTCATCACAATGCTCCAAGACCCCTGTAATCACAATGCTCCATGCCCCTTTTCATCAGAATGCTCCATGAAAATTGTCATCACAAGTCTCCATGGTCTTCTCCTCACAATGCTCCAGGACCTTGTCATCACCATGCTCCTTTCCCTTGTCATCACAATGCTCCATGACCACTGTCATCACAATAGTCCATGAACATTTTCAGCCCAATTCTCCACGACCTACACATCACAATGCTCCATGGCCAATATCTTCACAATGCTCCATGACCACGGTTATCACAACAATCCATGACAACTGACAACATAATGATCTGGGACTCTTGTCATCACAATGCACCATTCCCTAGTCATCACAATGCTCCATGACCCCTGTCATCACAACACTCCATGAACATTTTCAGCCCAGTGCTCCATGACCCTTGTCATCACAATGATCCATGCCCTTGTCATCCCAATGCTCCATGACCCGTGTATTCACAATGCTCCGTGACGCTTGTCATCACAGTGCTCCATGACACATGTCATCACAATGCTCCATGCCTTTGTCAGCAAAATGCTACATGACCTTTCCATTACAATGCTCTATGCGCTTCTCATCAAAATACTCCATTTCAATTGTCATCACAATCCTCCATGAACCTTGGGATCAAATTGCTTCAAGCCCTTGTCATCACAATGCTCCCTGCTCCTTGAAATCAAAATGATCCATGACCTCTGTCACCACAATACTACAAACCCTTGTGATCACAATGTTCCATAACACTTGTCATCACAACGCTCCATGATGCCTGTCATCACAATACTCCATGCCATTTTCATCACAATGCTCCAAGACCTTTGTCATCACAATTTTCAATACACTTGTCATCACAATGCTCCCTGACACTTGTCATCAGAATGCTCCTTGAACCCTGTCACAAAAAGGCTCCATGCTTTTTTCATCACAATGCCCCATGCGGTTTTCATCAAAATGATCCATGCCATTGTCATCAAAATACTCCACAAGCTTGTCATCAGAATGCTCCATGACACTTGTCATTACAATTCTCCACGCACTTGTCAGCACAATGCTCCCTGACCCTTGTCATCACAATGCTCCAAGCCATTGTCATCACAATGCTCCATTACTTTTGTCATCAGAATCCTCCATGACACTTGGCATCACAATGCTCCATGCCATTGTCATCACAATGGGCCATTACATATGTCATCACAGTGCTCCCTGACACCTGTCTTCACAATACTGCATGGCCTGGTCATCACAATGCTCCATGCCGCTGTCATCACAATGCGCCATTCTAACTGTCATCACAATAATCCATGAAACTTATGAGACCAATGTTCCATGCCCTTGTCATCACAATGCTCCATGCCCTTTTTATCACAATGCTCCATCACCCCTGTCATCACAATGCTCCGTGACTCCAATCATCACAATGCTTCATGACCTTTGTCATCACAATGGTCCATGCCCTGGTCATCAACAGTCTCTGTGACATTTTTAACCACAATGCTCCATGAACTTTTCATCACAATGCTCTTTGACCCTTGTCATCACAATGCTCCATGCGCTTGGCAGCACAGTGCTCCATGACACATGTCATCACAATGCACCATGTGCTTGTCATCACAGTGCTCCACAATCTTGTCATCACAATGCTCCATAAAATTTGTCATCACAATGCTCCATGCACTTCTCATCAAAATGCTCTCTCACCACTGATATCACAATGCTACATCACTATTTGTCACAATACTCCATCACTCCTGTCATCAGAATGCTACATGCACTTATCATCACAATGTTCGATGACCCCTGACAACACAATGTTCCATAACACCTGTCATCCAAATGTTCCATGACACTTTTCATCAAATTGCTCAAAGACCCTGTCATCAGAATGTTCCCTGCCTTTCTCCTCACAATGCACAACGCCCTTGCCATCAAAATGCTCCATGACCTTTGTCATCACAAAGATCCATGACCCTTGGCATCACAATGCTCCATGTCATTGTCATCACAATGCTCCATGCATGCTCTCATCACATTGTTCCATGCCCTTGTCTTCACAAAGCTCCATGACGCATGTCATCAGAAAGTTCCATGGCCTTCTCATCACAATGATCCATGTCCTTGCCATCACAATGCTCCATTACCACTGTCATAACAATGCTCCATGACCCCTGCCATCACGATGTTCCATGGCCTTGTCTTCACAAAGCTCCAAGACCCTTCTCATCACAATGCTCCAAGAACCCTGTAATCACAATGCTCTATGCCCCTTTTCATCTCAATGATCAATGAACCCTGTCATCACAATGCACCATGCCCATCATCATAATGCTTCATGCTATTGTCATCACAATGAAATCAAATTGCTCCATGACCTCTGTCATAAAAATGCTCCAAACCCTTGTGATCACAATATTCCATAACACTTGTCATCACAATGCCCCATGACGCTCGTCATCACAATTATCAATGGTCTTCTCATCACAGTGCTCCATGACCATTGTCATCACAATGCTCAATACACTTGTCATCAAAATGCTCCCTGACACTTGTCTGTATGCTCCTTGAACCCTGTCATGACAAGGCTCCTTGCCTATTTCATCACAATGATCCATGCCATTTTCATCACAATGCTCCAAGACCCATGTAATCACAATGCTCCATGCCCTTGTCATCACAATGCTCGATGACGCTTGCCATCAGAATGCTCCTTGGTCTTCTCCTCACAATGCTCCATGCCCTTGTCATCACAATGTTCCAAGACCCTTTTCATCAGTATGCTCCATGAGACTTGTCATCACAAGGCTCCATGGTTTTGTCATCACAATGCTCAAGGAACTTGTCATCACAATGCTTCACGACATTGTCATGAAAATTCTCAATGGCCATTGTCATCATAATGCTCCAAGCCATAGTCATCACGATGCTCCATTATATTTGTCATCACAATTCTCCATTTCATTTGGCATCACAATACTCCCTGCCATTGTCATCGCAATGGACCATGACATATGTCATCACAATGCTCCCTGACACCTGTCTTCACAATACACCATGACCTTCTCTACACAATGATCCATGCCCTTGTCATCACAATGCACCATGTCCACTGTCATCACAATAATCTATGAATCTTGTCAGAAAAATGCTCCATGCTCCTGTCATCACAATGTTCCATGCCCTTGTCATCACAATGCTCCATGACTTGTCATCACAATCCTCCATGACCCATGACACATGTATCACAGTGTTCCATGCCCTAGTCATCACAATGCTCCAAGACCCCTGTAATCACAATGCTCCATGCCCCTTTTCATCAGAATGCTCCATGAGACTTGTCATGACAAGTCTCCATGGTCTTCTCATCACAATGCTCCTGGACCTTGTCATCACCATGCTCCATTCCCTTCTCATCACAATGCTCCATGACCCCTGTCATCACAATAATCCATGAATATTTTCAGCCCAATGCTCCAAGACCTATTCATCGCAATGCTCCAAGGCCAATAACATCACAATGCTCCTTGACCTCTGTCATCAGAACACTCCATGACACCAGACAACACAATGATCCGCGACTCTTGTCATCACAATGCTCCATTCCATAGTCATAACAATGCTCCATGACACCTGTCATCACAACACTCCATGAGCATTTTCAGCTCAGTGCTCCATGACCCTTGTCATCACAATGAACCATGCCCTTTTCATCCCAATGCTCCATGACCCCTGTATTCACAATGCTCCATGACACATGTCATCACAATGCTCCATGCCTTTGTCAGCAAAATGCTACTTGACCTTGTCATTACAATGCTCTATGCGCTTGTCATCACAATACTCCATTTCCGTTGTCATCACAATCCTCCATGAACCCTGGGATCACATTGCTTCATTCCCTTGTCCTCACAATGCTCCATGCTCCTTGAAATCAAAATGATCCATGACCTCTGTCATCACAATGCTCCATACCCTTGTGATCACAATGTTCCATAAATCATTATCATCACAACGCACCTTGATGCCTGTCATCACAATACTCCATGCTCTTTTCATCATAATGCTCCATGACCTTTGTCATCACAATTCTCAATACACTTGTCATCACAAGGCTCCCTGACACTTGCCATCAGTATGCTCCTTGAACCCTGTCAGGAAAAGGCTCCATGCCATTTTCATCACAATGCCCCATGCCGTTTTCATCACAATGATCCATGCCATTGTCATCAAAATACTCCACAAGTTTGTCATCAGAATGCTCCATGACAGTTGTCATTACATTTCTCCATGCACTTGTCAGCACAATGCTCCCTGACCCTTGTCATCACAATGCTCCAAGCCATTGTCATCACAATGCTCCATTACCTTTGCCATCAGAATGCTCCATGACACTTGGCATCCCAATGCTCCATGCCATTGTCATCACAATGGGCCATTATATATGTCATCACAATGCTCCCTGACACCTGTCTTCACAATACTGCATGACCTGGCCATCACAATGCTCCATGCCCTTGTCATCACAATGCGCCATTCCAACTGTCATCACAATAATCCATGAAACTTTTTAGACCAATGCTCCTTGCCCTGGTCATCACAGTGCTCCATGCCCTTGTTATCACAATGCTCCATGACCCCTGCCATCACAATGCTCTGTGACTCCAGTCATCACAATGCTTCATGACCTTTGTCACAACAATGGTCCATGCCCTCGTCATCATCACTCTCTGTGAGCTTTTTAACCAAAACGATCCATGAACTTTTCATCACAATGCTCTTTGACCCTTGTCATCACAATGCTCAATGCCTTTCTCAGCACAATGCTCCATGACCCTTGTCATCACAATGCTCCATGCGCTGGTCAGCACAATGCTCCATAACACTGTCATCACAATGCTCCATGACCCTTGTCATCACAACGCTCCGTGACTCCAGTCATCACAATGCTTCATAACGTTTGTCATCACAATGATCCATGCACGTGTCATCACAAGGTTCTGTGACTTTTGTAACCACAATGCTCCATGAACTTTTCATCACAATTCACAGTGAACCTTGTCATCACAATGTTCCATGTCTTTGTCAGAACAATGCTCCATGACCATTGTCTTCACAATGTGCCACGCACATTTCATCACAACGGTCCACAACCTTGTCATTGCAATGCTCCATAAACCTTGTAATCACAATGGTCCATGCACTTCTCATCAAAATGCTCTCTCACCAGAGATATCACAGTGTTCCATGACTAGTCATCACAATACACCCTCACCCCTGTAATCACAATGTTCCATGACCCTGTCATCACACTGCTACGTCCCCTTATCATCACAATGTTCCATGACCCCTGACATCACAATGTTCCATAACCCCTGTCATCAAAATTCTCCATGATCCTTTTCATCCCAAAGCTCCAAGACCCCTGACATCACAATGTTCTATAACACCTGCCATCAAAATATTCCATTACACTTTTCATCAAATTGCTGCATGGTCCGGTCATCAAAATGCTCCCTGCACTTCTCATCACAATGCACCATGCCCTTGTCATCAAAATGCTCCATGACATGTCATCACAAAGCTCCATGACCCTTGGCATCACAATGCTCCATGTCATTGTCATCACAATGCTCCATGAACCCTCTCATAACATTGCTCAATGCCCTTGTCATCACAAAGCTCCATGACACTTGTCATCACAATGCTCGATGCCCTTCTCATCGCAATGCTCCATGCCCTTGTCATTACAATCCTGCATGACCCATGTATCATAGTGTTCCGTACCCTTGTCATCACAATTCTCCATGCCCACTCTCATCACAATAATCCATGAAACATTTCAGACCAATGTTCCATACCCTTCTCATCACAATGCTCCATTACCTCTGTCATAACAATGCACCATGACCCCTGCCATCACAATGTTCCACGGCCTAGTCATCACAAGGTTCCATGACACTTTTCATCACAATGCTGAAGGCCCCTGTAATCACAATGCTCCTAGCCCTTGTCATCACAAAGCTCCATGACGCATGTCATCAGAAAGTTCCATGGCCTTCTCATCACAATGCTCCATGCCCTTGTCATCACAATGCTCCAAGACCTTTGTAAACACAATGCTCCATGCCCCTTTTCATCTCAATGCTCCATGAACACTGCCATCACAATGCACCATGCCCATCATCATAATGCTTCAGGCTATTGTCATCACAATGAAATCAATATTCTCCATGACCTCTGTCATCATAATGCTCCAAACTCTTGTGATCACAATGTTCCATAACACTTATCATCACAACACCCCATGACGCTCATCATCACAATTATCCATGGTCTTCTCTTCACAATGCTCCATGATCTTTGTCATCACAATGCTCAATACACTTGTCATCACAATGCTCCCTGACACTTGTCGTCAGTATTCTCCTTGAACCCTGTCATGACAAGGCTCCATGCCTTTGTCATCACAATAATCCATGCCCTTTTCATCACAATGCTCCAAGATCCCTGTAATCACAATGATCCCTGCCCTTGTCATCAAAATCTCCATGATGCATGTCATCAGAATGCTTCATGGCCTTCTCATCTTAATGCTCCATGCCCTTGTCATCACAATGCTCTAAGACCCCTGTAAACACAATGATCCATGCCCCTATTCATCAGAATGCTCCATGAGACTTGTCATCACAAGTCTCCATGGTCTTCTCCTCACAATGCTCCAGGACCTTGTCATCACCATGCTCCATTCCCTTGTCATCACAATGCTCCATGACCCCTGTCATCACAATAGTCCATGAACATTTTCAGCCCAATGCTCCACGACCTACTCATCACAATGCTCCATGGCCAATATCTTCACAATGCTCCATGACCACTGTTTTCACAACACTCCATGACAACTGACAACATAATGATCTGGGACTCTTGTCATCACAATGCTCCATTCCCTAGTCATCACAATGCTCCATGACCCCTGTCATCACAACACTCCATGAACATTTTCAGCCCAGTGCTCCGTTACCCTTGTCATCACAATGATCCATGCCCTTGTCATCCCAATGCTCCATGACCCGTGTATTCACAATGCTCCGTGATGCTTGTCATCACAGTGCTCCATGACACATGTCATCACAATGCTCCATGCCTTTGTCAGCAAAATGCTACATGACCTTTCCATTACAATGCTCTATGCGCTTCTCATCAAAATACTCCATTTCCATTGTCATCACAATCCTCCATGAACCTTGGGATCACATTGCTTCATGCCCTTGTCATCACAATGCTCCCTGCTCCTTGAAATCAAAATGATCCATGACCTCTGTCATCACAATACTCCAAACCCTTGTGATCACAATGTTCCATAACACTTGTCATCACAACGCTCCATGATGCCTGTCATCACAATACCCCATGCCCTTTTCATCACAATGCTCCATGACCTTTGTCATCACAATTTTCAATACACTTGTCATCACAATGCTCCCTGACAATTGTCATTAGAATGCTCCTTGAACCCTGTCACGAAAAGGCTCCATGCCTTTTTCATCACAATGCGCCATGCCGTTTTCATCAAAATGATCCATGCCATTGTCATCAAAATACTCCACAAGCTTGTCATCAGAATGCTCCATGACACTTGTCATTACAATTCTCCACGCACTTGTCAGCACAATGCTCCCTGACCCTTGTCATCACAATGCTCCAAGCCATTGTCATCACAATGCTCCATTACCTTTGCCATCAGAATCCTCCATGACACTTGGCATCACAATGCTCCATGCCATTGTCATCACAATGGGCCATTACATATGTCATCACAGTGCTCCCTGACACCTGTCTTCACAATACTGCCTGGCCTGGTCATCACAATGCTCCATGCCGTTGTCATCACAATGAGCCATTCTAACTGTCATCACAGTAATCCATGAAACTTATTAGACCAATGTTCCATGCCCTTGTCATCACAATGCTCCATGCCCTTTTTATCACAATGCTCCATCACCCCTGTCATCACAATGCTCCGTGACTCCAATCATCACAGTGCTTCATGACCTTTGTCATCACAATGGTCCATGCCCTGGTCATCAACAGTCTCTGTGACATTTTTAACCACAATGCTCCATGAACTTTTCATCACAATGCTCTTTCACCCATGTCATCACAGTGCTCCACAATCTTGTCATCACAATGCTCCATAAAATTTGTCATCACAATGCTCCATGCACTTCTCATCAAAATGCTCTCTCACCACTGATATCACAATGCTATATCACTATTTGTCACAATACTCCGTCACTCCTGTCATCACAATGCTACATGCACTTATCATCACAATGTTCGATGACCCCTGACATCACAATGTTCCATAACACCTGTCATCAAAATGTTCCATGACACTTTTCATCAAATTGCTCAAAGACCCTGTCATCAGAATGTTCCCTGCCTTTCTCATCACAATGCACAACGCCCTTGCCATCAAAATGCTCCATGACCTTTGTCATCACAAAGATCCATGACCCTTGGCATCACTATGCTCCATGTCATTGTCATCACAATGCTCCATGCACGCTCTCATCACATTGCTCCATGCCCTGGTCTTCACAAAGCTCCATGACACATGTCATCAGAATGCTCCATGGCCTTCTCATCACAATGATCCATGCCCTTGCCATCACAATGCTCCTTTACCACTGTCATAACAATGCTCCATGACCCCTGCCATCACGATGTTCCATGGCCTTGTCATCACAAAGCTCCATGACCCTTCTCATCACAATGCTCCAAGAACCCTGTAATCACAATGCTCTATGCCCCTTTTCATCTCAATGATCAATGAACCCTGTCATCACAATGCACCATGCCCATCATCACAATGCTCCATTCCATAGTCATCACAATGCTCCTTGACACCTGTCATCACAACAATCCATGAACATTTTCAGCCCAGTGCTCCATGACACTTGTCATCACAATGATCCATGCCCTTGTCATCGCAATGCTCCATGACCCCTGTATTCACAATGCTCCATGACACATGTCATCACAGTGCTCCATGCCTTTGTCAGCAAAATGCTACATGACCTTGTCATTACAATGCTCTATGCGCTTGTCATCACAATACTCCATTTCCATTGTCATCACAATCCTCCATGAAACTTGGGATCACATTGCTTCATGCCCTTGTGCTCACAATGCTCCATGCTCCTTGAAATCAAAATGATCCATGACCTCTGTCCTCACAATGCTCCAAACCCTTGTGATCACAATGTTCCATAACACTTGTCATCACAACGCTCCATGATGCCTGTCATCACAATACTCCATGCTCTTTTCATCACAATGCTCCTTGACCTTTGTCATCACAATTCTCAATACACTTGTCATCACAAGGCTCCCTGACACTTACCATCAGTATGCTCCTTGAACCCTGTCAGGAAAAGGCTCCATGCCTTTTTAATCACAATGCCCCATGCCGTTTTCATCACAATGATCCATGCCATTGTCATCAAAATACTCCACAAGCTTGTCATCAGACTGCTCCATGACCCTTGTCAT
Source organism: Mesoplodon mirus (assembly GCF_964341445.2). NCBI lineage: Eukaryota > Metazoa > Chordata > Mammalia > Artiodactyla > Ziphiidae > Mesoplodon > Mesoplodon mirus. Next base: position 8,138,238 of record NW_028295817.1, read on the forward strand.
CACATTTCTCCATGCACTTGTCAGCACAATGCTCCCTGACCCTTGTCATCACAATGCTCCAAGCCATTGTCATCACAATGCTCCATTACCTTTGCCATCAGAATGCTCCATGACACTTGGCATCCCAATGCTCCATGCCATTGTCATCACAATGGGCCATTATATATGTCATCACAATGCTCCCTGACACCTGTCTTCACAATACTGCATGACCTGGCCATCACAATGCTCCATGCCCTTGTCATCACAATGCGCCATTCCAACTGTCATCACAATAATCCATGAAACGTTTTAGACCAATGCTTCTTGCACTGGTCATCACAGTGCTCCATGCCCTTGTTATCACAATGCTCCAAGACCCCTGCCATCACAATGCTGTGTGACTCAAGTCATCACAATGCTTCATGACCTTTGTCACCACAATGGTCCATGCCCTCGTCATCATCACTCTCTGTGAGCTTTTTAACCAAAACGATCCATGAACTTTTCATCACAATGCTCTTTGACCCTTGTCATCACAATGCTCCATGCCTTTCTCAGCACAATGCTCCATGACCCTTGTCATAACAATGCTCCATGCTTTTGTCAGCACAATGCTCCATGACACATGTCTTCACAATACTCCATGACCCCTGTCATCACAATGCTCCGTGACTCCAGTCATCAAAATGCTTCATAACGTTTGTCATCACAATGATCCATGCCCGTGTCATCACAAGGTTCTGTGACCTTTGTAACCACAATGCTCCATGAACTTTTCATCACAATTCACAGTGAACCTTGTCATCACAATGCTCCATGTCTTTGTCAGAACAATGCTCCATGACCATTGTCTTCACAATGTGCCACGCGCATTTCCTCACAACGGTCCACAACCTTGTCATTGCAATGCTCCATAAACCTTGTAATCACAATGGTCCATGCACTTCTCATCAAAATGCTCTCTCACCAGAGATATCACAGTGTTCCATGACTAGTCATCACAATACACCCTCACCCCCGTAATCACAATGTTCCATGACCCTGTCATCACACTGCTACATCCCCTTATCATCACAATGTTCCATGACCCCTGACATCACAATATTCCATAACCCCTGTCATCAAAATGCTCCATGATCCTTTTCATCCCAAAGCTCCAAGACCCCTGACATCACAGTGTTCTATAACACCTGCCATCAAAATATTCCATTACACTTTTCATCAAATTGCTGCATGGTCCGGTCATCAAAATGCTCCCTGCCCTTCTCATCACAATGCACCATGCCCTTGTCATCAAAATGCTCCATGACATGTCATCACAAAGCTCCATGACCCTTGGCATCACAATGCTCCATGTCATTGTCATCACAGTGCTCCATGAACCCTCTCATAACATTGCTCAATGCCCTTGTCATCACAAAGCTCCATGACACTTGTCATCACAATGCTCGATGCCCTTCTCATCGCAATGCTCCATGCCCTTGTTATTACAATCCTGCATGACCCATGTATCATAGTGTTCCGTACCCTTGTCATCACAATGCTCCATGCCCACTCTCATCACAATAATCCATGAAACATTTCAGACCAATGTTCCATGCCCTTCTCATCACAATGCTCCATTACCTCTGTCATAACAATGCACCATGACCCCTGCCATCACAATGTTCCACGGCCTAGTCATCACCAGGTTCCATGACACTTGTCATCACAATGCTGAAGGCCCCTGTAATCACAATGCTCCTTGCCCTTGTCATCACAAAGCTCCATGACGCATGTCATCAGAAAGTTCCATGGCCTTCTCATCACAATGCTCCATGCCCTTGTCATCACAATGCTCCAAGACATTTGTAAACACAATGCTCCATGCCCCTTTTCATCTCAATGCTCCATGAACCCTGCCATCACAATGCACCATGCCCATCATCATAATGCTTCAGGCTTTTGTCATCACAATGAAATCAATATTCTCCATGACCTCTGTCATCATAATGCTCCAAACTCTTGTGATCACAATGTTCCATAACACTTATCATCACAACACCGATGACGCTCATCATCACAATTATCCATGGTCTTCTATTCACAATGCTCCATGATCTTTCTCATCACAATGCTCAATACACTTGTCATCACAGTGCTCCCTGACACTTGTCGTCAGTATGCTCCTTGAACCCTGTCATGACAAGGCTCCATGCCTTTGTCATCACAATAATCCATGCCCTTTTCATCACAATGCTCCAAGATCCCTGTAATCACAATGATCCATGCCCTTGTCATCAAAAAGCTCCATGACGCATGTCATCAGAATGCTTCATGGCCTTCTCATCATAATGCTCCATGCCCTTGTCATCACAATGTTCCAAGACCCCTGTAATCACAATGTTCCATGCCCCTTTTCATCAGAATGCTCCATGAGACTTGTCATCACAAGTCTCCATGGTCTTCTGCTCACAATGCTCCAGGACCTTGTCATCACCATGCTCCATTCCCGTGTCATCACAATGCTCCATGACCCCTGTCATCAAAATAGTCCATGAACATTTTCAGCCCAATGCTCCACGACCTACTCATCACAATGCTCCATGGCCAGTATCTTCACAATGCTCCATGACCACTGTTATCACAACACTCCATGACAACTGACAACATAATGATCTGGGACTCTTGTCATCACAATGCTCCATTCCCTAGTCATCACAATGCTCCATGACCCCTGTCATCACAACACTCCATGAACATTTTCAGCCCAGTGCTCCATGACCCTTTTCATCACAATGATCCATGCCCTTGTCATCCCAATGCTCCATGACCCGTGTATTCACAATGCTCCGTGACGCTTGGCATCACAGTGCTCCATGATACATGTCATCACAATGCTCCATGCCTTTGTCAGCAAAATGCTACATGACCTTTCCATTACAATGCTCTATGCGCTTGTCATCAAAATACTCCATTTCCATTGTCATCACAATCCTCCATGAACCTTGGGATCACATTGCTTCATGCCCTTGTAATCACAATGCTCCCTGCTCCTTGAAATCAAAATGATCCATGACTGCTGTCATCACAATACTCCAAACCCTTGTGATCACAATGTTCCATAACTCTTGTCATCACAACGCTCCATGATGCCTGTCATCACAATATTCCATGCCCTTTTCATCACAAAGCTCCATGACCTTTGTCATCACAATTTTCAATACACTTGTCATCACAAAGCTCCATGACACTTGTCATCAGAATGCTCCTTGAACCGTGTCACGAAAAGGCTCCATGCCTTTTTCATCACAATGCCCCATGCCGTTTTCATCACAATGATCCATGCCATTGTCATCAAAATACTCCACAAGCTTGTCATCAGAATGCTCCATGACACTTGTCATCACATTTCTCCATGCACTTGTCAGCACAATGCTCCCTGACCCTTGGCATCACAATGCTCCATGTCATTGTCATCACAATGCTCCATGAACTCTCTCATCAAATTGCTCAATGCCCTTGTCATCACAAAGCTCCATGACACTTGTCATCACAATGCTCGATGCCCTTCTCATCACAATGCTCCATGCCCTTGTCATTAAAATCCTGCATGACCCATGTATCATAGTGTTCCGTACACTAGTCATCACAAAGCTCCATGCCCACTCTCATCACAATACTCCATGAAACATTTCAGACCAATATTCCATGCCCTTCTCATCACAATGCTCCATTACCACTGTCATAACAATGCATCATGACCCCTGCCATCACAATGTTCCACGGCCTAGTCATCACAAGGTTCCATAACACTTGTCATCACAATGCTGAAGACCCCTGTAATCACAATGCTCCATTCCCATGTCATCAAAATGTTCCATAACGCATGTCATCAGAATGTTCCATGGCTTTCTCATGACAATGCTCCATGCCCTTGTCATCACAATGCCACAAGACCCCTGTAAACACAATGCTCCATGTCCATTTTCATGTCAACCCTCCATGAACCCGGTCATCACAATGCACCCTGCCCATCATCATAATGCTTCAGGCTATTGTCATCAAAATGAAATGAATATTCTCCATGACCTTTGTCATCATAATGCTCCAAATCCTTGTGATCACCATGTTCCAAAACCCTTATCATCAAAACACCCAACGACGCTCATCATCACAATTATCCATGGTCTTCTCATCACAATCCTCCATGATCTTTCTCATTACAATGCTCAATACACTTGTCATCACAATGCTCCCTGACACTTGTCGTCAGTATGCTCCTTGAACCCTGTCATGACAAGGCTCCATGTCTTTTTCATCACAATAATACATGCCCTTTTCATCACAATGCTCCAAGATCACTGTAATCACAATGCTCCATGCCCTTGTCATCAAAAAGCTCCTTGACGCATGTTATCAGAATGCTTCATGGCCTTCTCATCACAATGCTCCATGCCCTTGTCATCACAATGCTCCAAGACCCCTGTAATCACAATGTTCCATGCCCCTTTTTATCAGAATGCTCCATGAAACTTGTCATCACAAGTCTCCATGGTCTTCTCATCACAATGCTCCAGGAACTTTTCATCACCATGCTCCATTCCCTTGTCATCACAGTTCTCCATGACCCCTGTCATCACAATAATCCATGAGCATTTTCAGCCCAATGCTCCACGACCTACTCATCACAATGCTCCATGGCCAATATCAACACAATGCTCCATGACCCCTGTCATCACAACACTCCATGAACATTTTCAGCCAAGTGCTCCATGACCCTTGTCATCACAATGATCCATGCCCTTGTCATCTGAATGCTCCATGACCCGTGTATTCACAATGCTCCGTGACGCTTGTCATCATAGTGCTCCATGACACATGTCATCACAATGCTCCATGCCTTTGTCAGCAAAATGCTACATGACCTTGTCATTACAAAGCTCTATGCACTTGTCATCACAATACTCTATTTCCATTGTCATCACAATCCTCCATGAACCTTGGGATCACATTGCTTCATGCCCTTGTCATCACAATGCTCCATGCTCCTTGAAATCAAAATGATCCATGACCTCTGTCATCACAATGCTCCAAACCCTTGTGATCTCAGTGTCCCATAAATCTTGTCATCACAACGCTCCATGATGCCTGTCATCACAATATTTCATGCCCTTTTCATCACAATGCTCCATGATCTTTGTCATCACAATTCTCAATACACTTGTCATCACAATGCTTCCTGACACTTGTCATCAGAATGCTCCTTGATCCATGTCACGAAAAGGCTCCATGCCTTTTTCATCACAATCCCCCATGCCGTTTTCATCACAATGCTCCATGCCATTGTCATCAAAATACTCCAAAATCTTGTCTTCAGTATGCTCCATGACACTTGTCATCACAATTCTCCATGCACTTTTCAGCACAATGCTCCCTGACCCTTGTCATCACAATGCTCCAAGCCATTGTCATCACAATGCTCCATTACCTTTCTCATCAGAATCCTCCATGACACTTGGCATCACAGTGCTGCATGCCATTGTCATCACAATGGGCCATTACATATGTCATCACAATGCTCCCTGACACCTCTCTTCACAATACTGCATGACCTGGTCATCACAATGCTCCATGTCCTTGTCATCACAATGCACCATTCCAACTGTCATCACAATAATCCATGAAACATATTAGACCAATGTTCCATGCCCTTGTCATCACAATGCTCCATGATCTTGTTATCACAATTCTCCATGAACCGTCATCACAATGCTCTGTGACTCCAATCATCACAATGCTTCATGACGTTTGTCATCACAATGGTCCCTGCCCTCGTCATCAACAGTCTCTGTGACCTTTTTAACCACAATGCTCCATGAACTTTTCATCACAATGCTCTTTGACCCTTGTCGTCACAATGCTCCATGCGCTTGGCAGCACAATGCTCCATGACACAGGTCATCATAATGCACCATGTGCTTGTCATCACAGTGCTCCACAATCTTGTCATCACAATGCTCCATAAAATTTGTCATCACAATGCTCCATGCACTTCTCATCAAAATGCTCTCTCACCACTGATATCACAATGCTACATCACTATTTGTCACAATACTCCGTCACTCCTGTCATCACAATGCTACATGCACTTATCATCACAATGTTCGATGACCCCTGACATCACAATGCTACATGCAATTATCATCACAGTGTTCGATGACCCCTGACATCACAATGTTCCATAACACCTGTCATCCAAATGTTCCATGACACTTTTCATCAAATTGCTCCATGACCCTGTCAGCAGAATGCTCCCTGCCCTTCTCGTCACAAAGCACAACGTCCTTGCCATCAAAATGCTCCATGACCTTTGTCATCACAAAGATCCATGAAACTTGGCATCACAATGCTCCATGTCATTGTCATCACAATGCTCCATGAACGCTCTCATCATATTGCTCCATGCCCTTTTCTTCACAAAGCTGTATGATACAGGTCATCAGAATGCTCCATGGCCTTCTCATCACAATGCTCGATGCCGTTGCCACCACAATGCTCCACTAACCCTCTCATAACAATGCTCCATGACCCCTGCCATCACGATGTTCCATGGCCTTGTCATCACAAAGCTCCATGACCCTTCTCATCACAATGCTCTAAGAACCCTGTAATCACAATGCTCTATGTCCCTTTTTATTACAATGATCCATGAACCCTGTCATCACAATGCACCGTGCCCATCATCATAATGCTTCATGCTATTGTCATCACAATGAAATCAAATTGCTCCATGACCTCTGTCATAACAATGCTCCAAACCCTTGTGATCACAATATTCCATAACACTTGTCATCACAATGCCCCATGACGCTCGTCATCACAATTATCAATGGTCTTCTCATCACAATGCTCCATGACCTTTGTCATCACAATGCTCAATACACTTGTCATCAAAATGCTCCCTGACACTTGTTGTCTGTATGCTCCTTGAACCCTGTCATGACAAGGCTCCATGCCTTTTTCATCACAATGATCCATGTTTTTTTCATTATTATGGTCCAAGACCCATGTAATCACAATGCTCCATGCCCTTGTCATCAAAAAACTCAACGACGCATGCCATCAGAATGCTCCTTGGAATTCTCCTCACAATGCTCCATGCCCTTGTCATCAAAATGTTCCAAGACCACTGTAATCACAATGCACCATACCCCTTTTCATCAGTATGCTCCATGAGACTTGTCATCACAAGGCTCCATGGATTTGTCATAACAGTGCTGCAGGACCTTGTCAACACAATGCTTCTCGACCTTGTCATGAAAATTTTCAATGGCCCTTGTCATCATAATGCTCCAAGCCCTAATCATCACAAAGCTTCTTTATATTTGTCATCACAATTCTCCATTACATTTGGCATCACAATGCTGCATGCCATTGTCATCGCAATGGACCATGACATATGTCATCACAGTGCTCCCTGACACATGTCTTCACAATAATCCATGACTTCCTCATCACAATGCTCCATGCCCTTTTCATCACAATTCACCATGCCCACTGTCATCAAAATAATCCATAAAAATTGTCAGACCAATGCTCCATGCCCCTATCATCACAATGCTCCATGTCCTTGTCATCAAAATGCTCCATGAACCCTGTCATCACAATGCTCCGTGACTCCAGTTATCACAATGTTTCATAAAGTCTGTCATCACAACGTTCCATGCCCGCGTCATCTCAAGGCTTTGTGACCTTTGTAACCACAATGCTCCATGAACTTTTCATCACAATTCTCTGTGATTTTTGTCATCACAATGCTCCATGTCTTTGTCAGAACAATGCTCAATGACCATTGTCATCACAATGCTCCATGAACCCTCTCATAACATTGCTCAATGCCCTTGTCATCACAAAGCTCCATGACACTTGTCATCACAATGCTCGATGCCCTTCTCATCGCAATGCTCCATGCCCTTGTCATTACAATCCTGCATGACCCATGTATCATTGTGTTCCGTACCCTTGTCATCACAATGCTCCATGCCCACTCTCATCACAATAATCCATGAAACATTTCAGACCAATGTTCCATGCCCTTCTCATCACATTGCTCCATTACCTCTGTCATAACAATGCACCATGACCCCTGCCATCACAATGTTCCACGGCCTAGTCATCACAAGGTTCCATGACACTGGTCATCACAATGCTGAAGGCCCCTGTAATCACAATGCTCCTTGCCCTTGTCATCACAAAGCTCCATGACGCATGTCATCAGAAAGTTAAATGGCCTTCACATCACAATGCTCCATGCCCCTTTTCATCTCAATGCTCCATGAACCCTGCCATCACAATGCACCATGCCCATCATCATAATGCTTCAGGCTATTGTCATCACAATGAAATCAATATTCTCCATGACCTCTGTCATCATAATGCTCCAAACTCTTGTGATCACAATGTTCCATAACACTTATCATCACAACACCCCATGACGCTCATCATCACAATTATCCATGGTCTTCTCTTCACAATGCTCCATGATCTTTCTCATCACAATGCTCAATACACTTGTCATCACAATGCTCCCTGACACTTGTCGTCAGTATGCTCCTTGAACCCTGTCATGACAAGGCTCCATGCCTTTGTCATCACAATAATCCATGCCCTTTTCATCACAATGCTCCAAGATCCCTGTAATCACAATGATCCATGACCGTGTCATCAAAAAGCTCCATGACGCATGTCATCAGAATGCTTCATGGCCTTCTCATCATAATGCTCCATGCCCTTGTCATCACAAGGCTCCAAGACCCATGTAATCACAATGCTCTATGTCCCTTTTCATGAGAATGCTCCATGAGACTTGTCATCACAAGTCTCCATGGTCTTCTCCTCACAATGCTCCAGGACCTTGTCATCACCATGCTCCATTCACTTGTCATCACAATGCTCCATGACCCCTGTCATCACAATAGTCCATGAACTTCAGCCCAATACTCCACGACCTACTCATCACAATGCTCCATGACCAAAATCTTCACAATGCTCCATGACCACTGTTATCACAACACTCCATGACAACTGACAACAAAATGATCTGGGACTCTTGTCATCACAATGCTCCATTCCCTAGTCATCACAATGCTCCATGACACCTGTCATCACAACACTCCATGAACATTTTCAGCCCAGTGCTCCATGACCCTTGTCATCACAATGATCCATGCCCTTGTCATCCCAATGCTCCATGACCCATGTATTCACAATGATCCTTAACGCTTGTCATCACAGTGCTCCATGACACATGTCATCACAATGCTCAATGCCTTTGTCAGCAAAATGCTACATGACCTTTCCATTACAATGCTCTATGCGCTTGTCATCAAAATACTCCATTTCCATTGTCATCACAATCCTCCATGAACCTTGGGATGACATTGCTTCATGCCCTTGTCATCACAATGCTCCCTGCTCCTTGAAATCAAAATGATCCATGACCTCTGTCATCACAATACTCCAAACACTTGTGATCACAAAGTTCCATAACACTTTTCATCACAACGCTCCATGATGCCTGTCATCACATTACTCCATGCCCTTTTCATCACAATGCTCCATGACCTTTGTCATCACAATTTTCAATACACTTGTCATCACAATGCTCCCTGACACTTGTCATCAGAATGCTCCTTGAACCCTGTCACGAAAAGTCTCCATGAATTTTTCATCACAATGCCCAAAGCCGTTTTCATCAAAATGGTCCATGCCATTGTCATCAAAATACCCCACAAGCTTGTCATCAGAATGCTCCATGACACTTGTCATTAAAATTCTCCACGCACTTGTCAGCACAATGCTCCCTGACCCTTGTCATCACAATGGTACAGGCCATTGTCATTACAATGCTCCATTACTTTTGTCATCAGAATCCTCCATGAAACTTGTCATCACAATGCTCCATGCCATTGTCATCACAATGGGCCATTACATATGTCATCACAATGCTCCCTGACACCTGTCTTCACAATACTGCATGGCCTGGTCATCACAATGCTCCATGCCGTTGTCATCACAATGCGCCATTTTAACTGTCATCACAATAATCCATGAAACTTATTAGACCAATGTTCCATGCCCTTGTCATCACAATGCTCCATGCCCTTGTTATCACAATGCTCCATCACACCCGTCATCACAATGCTCCGTGACTCCAATCATCACAATGCTTCATGACCTTTGTCATCACAATGGTCCATGCCCTGGTCATCAACAGTCTCTGTGACCTTTTAAACCACAGTGCTCCATGAACTTTTCATCACAATGCTCTTTGACCCTTGTCGTCACAATGCTCCATGCGCTTGGCAACACAATTCTCCATGACACAGGTCATCACAATGCACCATGTGCTTGTCATCACAGTGCTCCACAATCTTGTCATCACAATGCTCCATAAAATTTGTCATCACAATGCTCGATGCACTTCTCATCAAAATGCTCTCTCACCACTGATATCACAGTGCTACATCACTATTTGTCACAATACTCCGTCATTCCTGTCATCACAATGCTAAATGCACTTATCATCACAATGTTCGATGACCCCTGACATCACAATGTTCCATAACACCTGTCATCCAAATATTCCATGACACTTTTCATCAAATTGCTCAAAGACCCTGTCATCAGAATGTTCCCTGCCTTTCTCATCACAATGCACAATGCCTTTGCCATCAAAATGCTCCATGACCTTTGTCATCACAAAGATCCATGAACCTTGGCATCACAATGCTCCATGTCATTGTCATCACAATGCTCCATGCACGCTCTTATCACATTGCTCCATGCCTTTGTCTTCACAAAGCTCCATGACACATGTCATCAGAATGCTCCATGGCCTTCTCATCACAATGACCCATGCCCTTGCCATCACAATGCTCCATTACCACTCTCATAACAATGCTCCATGATCCCTGCCATCACGATGTTCCATTGCCTTGTCATCACAAAGCTCCATGACCCTTCTCATCACAATGCTCCAAGAACCCTGTAATCACAATGCTCTATGCCCCTTTTCATCTCAATGATCCATGAACCCTGTCATCACAATTCACCATGCCCATCATCATAATGTTTCATGCTATTGTCATCACAGTGAAATCAAATTGCTCCATGACCTCTGTCATAACAATGCTCCAAACCCTTGTGATCACAATATTCCATAACACTTGTCATCACAATGCCCCATGATGCTCGTCATCACAATTATCAATGGTCTTCTAATCACAATGCTCCATGACAATTTTCATCACAATGCTCAATACACTTGTCATCAAAATGACCCCTGACATTTGTTGTCTGTATGCTCCTTGAACCCTGTCATGACAAGGCTCCATGCCTATTTCATCACAATGATCCATGCCATTTTCATCACAATGCTCCAAGACCCATGTAATCACAATGCTCCATGCCCTTGTCATCACAATGCTCGATGACGCTTGCCATCAGAATGCTCCTTGGTCTTCTCCTCACAATGCTCCATGCCCTTGTCATCACAATGTTCCAAGACCCTTTTCATCAGTATGCTCCATGAGACTTGTCATCACAAGGCTCCATGGATTTGTCATCACAATGCTCAAGGAACTTGTCATCACAATGCTTCACGACATTGTCATGAAAATTCTCAATGGCCATTGTCATCTTAATGCTCCAAGCCATAGTCATCACAATGCTCCATTATATTTGTCATCACAATTCTCCATTTCATTTGGCATCACAATACTCCCTGCCATTGTCATCGCAATGGACCATGACATATGTCATCACAATGCTCCCTGACACATGTCTTCACAATACACCATGACCTTCTCTACACAATGATCCATGCCCTTGTCATCACAATGCACCATGTCCACTGTCATCACAATAATCTATGAATCTAGTCAGACAAATGTTCCATGCTCCTGTCATCACAATGCTCCATGCCCTTGGCATCACAATGCTCCATGACTTGTCATCACAATCCTCCATGACCCATGACACATGTATCACAGTGTTCCATGCCCTAGTCATCACAATGCCCCAAGACCCCGGTAATCACAATGTTCCATGCCCCATTTCATCAGAATGCTCCAAGAGACTTGTCATCACAAGTCTCCATGGTCTTCTCATCACAATGCTCCTGGACCTTGTCATCACCATGCTCCATTCCCTTCTCTTCACAATGCTCCATGACCCCTGTCATCACAATAATCCATGTATATTTTCAGCCCAATGCTCCAAGACCTACTCATCACAATGCTCCATGGCCAATATCATCACAATGCTCCATGACCTCTGCAATCACAACACTCCATGACACCCGACAACAGAATGATCCGTGACTCTTGTCATCACAATGCTCCATTCCATAGTCATCACAATGCTCCATGACACCTGTCATCACAACACTCCATGAACATTTTCAGCCCAGTGCTCCATGAACCTTGTCATCAATATGATCCATGCCCTTGTCATCCCAATGCTCCATGACCCTGTATTCACAATGCTCCGTGACTCTTGTCATCACAGTGCTCCATGACACATGTCATCACAATGCTCCATGCCTTTGTCAGCAAAATGCTACATGACCTTGTCATTACAATGCTCTATGCGCTTGTCATCACATTACTCCATTTCCATTGTCATCACAATCCTCCAGGAAACATGGGATCACATTGTTTCATGCTCTTGTCATCACAATGCTCCATGCTCCTTGAAATCAAAATGATCCATGACCTCTGTCATCACAATGCTCCAAACCCTTATGATCACAATGTTCCATAACACTTGTCATCACAACGCTCCATGTTGCCTGTCATCACAATACTCCATGCTCTTTTCATCACAATGCTCCATGACCATTGTCATCACAATACTCAATACACTTGTCATCACAATGCTTCCTGACACTTGTCATCAGTATGCTCCTTGAACCCTGTCACGAAAAGGCTCCATGCTTTTTTCATCACAATGCCCCATGACGTTTTCATCACAATGATCCATGCCATTGTCATCAAAATACTCCACAAGCTTGTCATCAGAATGCTCCATGACCTTTGTCATCACATTTCTCCATGCACTTGTCAGCACAATGCTCCCTGAACCTTGTCATCACAATGCTCCAAGCCGTTGTCATCACAATGCTCCATTACCTTTGCCATCAGAATCCTCCATGACACTTGGCATCCCAATGCTCCATGCCATTGTCATCACAATGGGCCATTACATATTTCATCACAATGCTCCCTGACACCTGTCTTCACAATACTGCATGACCTGGCCATCACATTGCTCCATGCCCTTGTCATCACAATGCGCCATTCCAACTGTCATCGCAATAATCCATGAAACTTTTTAGACCAATGCTCCTTGCCCTCATCATCACAATATTCCATGCCCTTGTTATCAAAATGCTCCATAACCCCTGCCATCACAATGCTCTGTGACTCCAGTCATCACAATGCTTCATGACCTTTGTCACCACAATGGGCCATGCTCTCGTCATCATCACTCTCTGTGAGCATTTTAACCAAAATGATCCATGAAATTTTCATCACAATGCTCTTTGACACTTGTCATCACAATGCTCTATGACTTTCTCAGCACAATGCTCCATGACCCTTGTCATCACAATGCTCCATGCGCTTGTCAGCACAATGCTCCATGACACATGTCATCACAATGCTTCATGACCCCTGTCATCACAATCCTCCGTGACTCCAATCATCACAATGCTTCATAACGTTTGTCATCACAATGATCCATGCCCGTGTCATCACAAGGTCTTGTGACCTTTGTAACCACAATGCTCCATGAACTGTTCATCACAATTCACAGTGACCCTTTTCATCACAATGCTCCATGTCTTTGTCAGAACAATGATCCATGACCATTGTCTTCACAATGTGACACGCGCATTTCATCACAACGGTCCACAAACTTGTCATTGCAATGCTCCATAAACCTTGTAATCACAATGGTCCTTGCACTTCTCATAAAAATGCTCTCTCACCAGAGATATCACAGTGTTCCATGACTAGTCATCACAATACACCCTCAGCCCTGTAATCACAAAGTTCCATGACCCTGTCATCACACTGCTACATCCCCTTATCATCACAATGTTCCATGACCACTGACATCACAATGTTCCATAACCCCGTCATCAAAATGCTCCATGATCCTTTTCATCCCAAAGCTCCAAGACCCCTGACATCACAATGTTCTATAACACCTACCATCAAAATATTCCATTACACTTTTCATCAAATTGCTGCATGGCCCGGTCATCAAAATGCTCCCTGCTCTTCTCATCACAATGCACCATGCCCTTGTCATCAAAATGCTCCATGACTTGTCATCACAAAGCTCCACGACCCTTGGCATCACAATGCTCCATGTCATTGGCATCACAATGCTCCATGAACACTCTCATAACATTGCTCAATGCCCTTGTCATCACACAGCTCCATGACACTTGTCATCACAATGCTCCCTGACCCTTGTCGTCAGTATGCTCCTTGAACCCTGTCATGACAAGGCTCCATGCCTTTTTCATCACAATAATCCATACGCTTTTCATCACAATGCCCCAAGATCCCTGTAATCAAAATGATCCATGCCCATGTCATCAAAAAGCTCCATGACGCATGTCATCAGAATGCTTCATGGCCGTCTCATCATAATGCTCCATGCCCTTGTCATCACAATGCTCCAAGACCCCTGTAATCACAATACTCCATGCCCCTTTTCATCAGAATGCTCCATGAGACTTGTCATCACAAGTCTCCATGGTCTTCTCCTCACAATGCTCCAGGACCTTGTCATCACCATGCTCCATTCCCTTGTCATCACAATGCTCCATGACACCTGTCATCACAATAGTCCATGAATTTCAGCCCAATGCTCCACGACCTACTCATCACAGTGCTCCATGGCCAGTATCTTCACAATGCTCCATGACCACTGTTATCACAACACTCCATGACAACTGACAACAAAATGATCTGGGACCCTTGTCATCACCATGCTCCATTCCCTTGTCATCACAATGCTCCATGACACCTGTCATCACAATAGTCCATGAACTTCAGCCCAATGCTCCACGACCTACTCATCACAATGCTCCATGGCCAAAATCTTCACAATGCTCCATGACCACTGTTATCACAACACTCCACGACAACTGACAACAAAATGATCTTGGACTCTTGTCATCACAATGCTCCATTCCCTAGTCATCACAATGCGCCATGACCCCTGTCATCACAACACTCCATGAACATTTTCAGCCCAGTGTTCCATGACCCTTGTCATCACAATGATCCATGTCCTTGTCATCCCAATGCTCCATGACCCCTGTATTCACAATGCTCTGTGACGCTTGTCATCACAGTGCTCCATGACACATGTCATCACAATGCTCCATGCCTTTGTCAGCAAAATGCTACATAACCTTTCCATTACAATGCTCTATGCGCTTGTCATCAAAATACTCCATTTCCATTGTCATCACAATCCTCCATGAAACTTGGGTTCACATTGCTTCATGTCCTTGTCATCACAATGCTCCCTGCTCCTTGAAATCAAAATGATCCATGACCTCTGTCATCACAACACTCCAAACACTTGTGATCACAATGTTCCATAACACTTGTCATCACAACGCTCCATGATGCCTGTCATCACAATACTCCATGCCCTTTTCATCACAATGCTCCATGACCTTTGTCATCACAATTTTCAATACACTTGTCATCACAATGCTCCCTGACACTTGTCATCAGAATGCTCCTTGAACCGTGTCACGAAAAGGCTCCATGCCTTTTTCATCACAATGCCCCATGCCGTTTTCATCAAAATGAGCCATGCCATTGTCATCAAAATACTCCACAAGATTGTCATCAGAATGCTCCATGACACTTGTCATTACAATTCTCCACGCACTTGTCAGCACAATGCTCCCTGACCCTTGTCATCACAGTGGTCCAGGCCATTGTCATCACAATGCTCCATTACCTTTGTCATCAGTATCCTCCATCACACTTGTCATCACAATGCTCCATGCCATTGTCATCACAATGGGCCATTATATATGTCATCACAATGCTCCCTGACACCTGTCTTCACAATATTGCATGGCCTGGTCATCACCATGCTCCATGCCGTTGTCATCACAATGCACCATTTAAACTGTCATCACAATAATCCATGAAACTTATTAGACCAATGTTCCATGCCCTTGTCATCACAATGCTCCATGCCCTTGTTATCACAATGCTCCATGACCCCTGTCATCACAATGCTGCGTGACTCCACTCATCACAATGCTTCATGACCTTTGTCATCACAATGGTCCATGGCCTGGTCATCAAGAGTCTCTGTGACCTTTTTAACCACAGTGCTCCATGAACTTTTCATCACAATGCTCTTTGACCCTTGTCATCACAATTCTCCATGCGCTTGGCAACACAATTCTCCATGACACAGGTCATCACAATGCACCATGTGCTTGTCATCACAGTGCTCCACAATCTTGTCATCACAATGCTCCATAAAATTTGTCATCACAATGCTCGATGCACTTCTCATCAAAATGCTCTCTCACCACTGATATCACAGTGCTACATCACTATTTGTCACAATACTCCGTCATTCCTGTCATCACAATGCTACATGCACTTATCATCACAATGTTCGATGACCCCTGACATCACAATGTTCCATAACACCTGTCATCCATATATTCCATGACACTTTTCATCAAATTGCTCAAAGACCCTGTCATCAGAATGTTCCCTGCCTTTCTCCTCACAATGCACAACGCCCTTGCCATCAAAATGCTCCATGACCTTTGTCATCACAAAGATCCATGACCCTTGGCATCACAATGCTCCATGTCATTGTCATCACAATGCTCCATGCACGCCCTTATCACATTGCTCCATGCCCTTGTCTTCACACAGCTCCGTGACACATGTCATCAGAATGCTCCATGGCCTTCTCATCACAATGATCCATGCCCTTGCCATCACAATGCTCCATTACCACTCTCATAACAATGCTGCATGACCCCTGCCATCATGATGTTCCATGGCCTTTTCATCACAAAGCTCCATGACCCTTCTCATCACAATGCTCCAAGAACCCTGTAATCACAATGCTCTATGCCCCTTTTCATCTCAATGATCCATGAACCCTGTCATCACAATGCACCATGCCCATCATCATAATGCTTCATGCTATTGTCATCACAATGAAATCAAATTGCTCCATGACCTCTGTCATAACAATGCTCCAAACCCTTGTGATCACAATATTCCATAACACTTTTCATCACAATGCCCCATGACGCTCGTCATCACAATTATCAATGGTCTTCTAATCACAATGCTCCATGACCATTGTCATCACAATGGTCAATACACTTGTCATCAAAATGCTCCCTGACACTTGTTGTCTGTATGCTCCTTGAACCCTGTCATGACAAGGCTCCTTGCCTATTTCATCACAATGATCCATGCCATTTTCATCACAAAGCTCCAAGACCCATGTAATCACAATGCTCCATGCCGTTGTCATCACAAAGCTCGATGACGCATGCCATCAGAATGCTCCTTGGTCTTCTCCTCACAATGCTCAATGCCCTTGTCATCACAATGTTCCAAGACCCTTTTCATCAGTATGCTCCATGAGACTTGTCATCACAAGGCTCCATGGTTTTTTCATCACAATGCTCAAGGAACTTGTCATCACAGTGCTTCACGACCTTGTCATGAAAATTCTCAATGGCCATTGTCATCATAACGCTCCAAGCCATAGTCATCACAATGCTCCATTATATTTGTCATCACAATTCTCCATTTAATTTGGCATCACAATACTCCCTGCCATTGTCATCGCAATGGACCATGACATATGTCATCACAATGCTCCCTGACACATGTCTTCACAATACACCATGACCTTCTCTACACAATGATCCATGCCCTTGTCATCACAATGCACCATGTCCACTGTCATCACAATAATCTATGAATCTTGTCAGACAAATGCTCCATGCTCCTGTGATCACAATGCTCCATGCCCTTGTCATCACAATGCTCCATGACTTGTCATCACAATCCTAAATGACCCATGACACATGTATCACAGTGTTCCATGCCCTAGTCATCACAATGCTCCAAGACCCCTGTAGTCATAGTGCTCCATGCCCCATTTCATCAGAATGCTCCATGAGATTTGTCATCACAAGTCTCCATGGTCTTCTCATCACAATGCTCCTGGACCTTGTCATCACCATGCTCCCTTCCTTTTCTTCACAATGCTCCATGACCCCTGTCATCACAATAATCCATGAATAATTTCAGCCCAATGCTCCACGACCTACTTATCACAATGCTCCATGGCCAATATCATCACAATGCTCCATGATCTCAGTCATCACAACACTCCATGACACCCGACAACACAATGATCCGCGACTCTTGTCATCACAATGCCCCATTCCATAGTCATCACAATGCTCCATGACACCTGTCATCACAACACTCCATGAACATTTTCAGCCCAGTGCTCCTTGACCCTTGTCATCAAAATGATCCATGCCCTTGTCATCCCAATGCTCCATGACCCCTGTATTCACAATGCTCCATGACGCTTGTCATCACAGTGCTCTATGACACATGTCATCACAATGCTGCATGCCTTTGTCAGCAAAATGCTACATGACCTTTCCATTACAATTCTCTATGCGCTTGTCATCACAATACTCCATTTCCATTGTCATCACAATCCTCCATGAACCTTGGGATCACATTGCTTCATGCCCTTGTCCTCACAATGCTCCATGCTCCTTGAAATCAAAATGATCCATGACCTCTGTCATCACAATGCTCCAAACCCTTGTGATCACAATGTTCCATAACACTTGTCATCACAACACTCCATGATGCCTGTCATCACAATACTCCATGCTCTTTTCATCACAATGCTCCATGAACTTTGTCATCACAATTCTCAATACACTTGTCATCAGAAGGCTCCCTGACACTTGTCATCAGTATGCTCCTTGAACCCTGTCAGGAAAAGGCCCCATGCCTTTTTCATCACAATGCCCCGTGCCGTTTTCATCACAATGCTCCATGCCATTGTCATCAAAATACTCCACAAGCTTGTCATCAGAATGCTCCATGACTCTTGTCATCACATTTCTCCATGCACTTGTCAGCACAATGATCTCTGACCCTTGTCATCACAATGCTCCAAGCCATTGTCATCACAATGCTCCATTACCTTTGCCATCAGAATGCTCCATGACACTTGGCATCCCAATGCTCCATGCCATTGTCATCACAATGGGCCATTACATATGTCATCACAATGCTCCCTGACACCTGTCTTCACAATACTGCATGACCTGGCCATCACAATGCTCCATGCCCTTGTCATCACAATGCGCCATTCCAACTGTCATCACAATAATCCATGAAACTTATTAGACCAATGTTCCTTGCCCTGGTCATCACAATGCTCCATGCCCTAGTTATCACAATGCTCCATGAACCCTGCCATCACAATGCTCTGTGACTCCAGTCATCACAATGCTTCATGACCTTTGTCACCACAATGGGCCATGCCCTCGTCATCATCACTCACTGTGAGCTTTTTAACCAAAATGATCCATGAACTTTTCATCAAAATGCTCTTTGACCCTTGTCATCACAATGCTCTATGCCTTTCTCAGCACAATGCTCCATGACCCTTGTCAATACAATGCTCCATGCGCTTGTCAGCACAATGCTCCATGACACATGTCATCACAATGCTCATGACCCCTGTCATCACAATGCTCAGTGACTCCAGTCATCACAATTCTTCATAACGATTGTCATCTCAATGATCCATGCCGGTGTCATCACAAGGTTCTGTGACCTTTGTAACCACAATGCTCCATGAACTTTTCATCACAATTCACAGTGACGCTTGTCATAACAATGCTCCATGTCTTTGTCAGAACAATGCTCCATGACCATTGTCTTCACAATGTGCCACGCGCATTTCATCACAACGGTCCACAACCTTGTCATTGCAATGCTCCATAAATCTTGTAATCACAATGGTCCATGCACTTCTCATCAAAAGCCTCTCTCACCAGAGATATCACAGTGTTCCATCACTAGTCATCACAATACACCCTCACCCCTGTAATCACAATGTTCCATGACCCTGTCTTCACACTGCTACATCCCCTTATCATCACAATGTTCCAAGACCCCTGACATCACAGTGTTCCATAACCCCTGTCATCAAAATGCTCCATGATCCTTTTCATCCCAAAGCTCCAAGACCCCTGACATCACAATGTTCTATAACACCTGCCATCAAAATATTCCATTACACTTTTCATCAAATTGCTACATGGCCCGGTCATCAAAATGCTCCCTGCTCTTCTCATCACAATGCACCATGCCCTTGTCATCAAAATGCTCCATGACTTGTCATCACAAAGCTCCATGACGCTTGGCATCACAATGCTCCATGTCATTGTCATCACAATGCTCCATGAACCCTCTCATAACATTGCTCAATGCCCTTGTCATCACAAAGCTCCATGACACTTGTCATCACAATGCTCGATGCCCTTCTCATCGCAATGCTCCATGCCCTTTTCATTAGAATCCTGCATGACCCATGTATCATAGTGTTCCGTACCCTTGTCATCACAATGCTCCATGCCCACTCTCATCACAATAATCCATGAAACATTTCAGACCAATGTTCCATGCCCTTCTCATCACAATGCTCCATTACCTCTGTCATAACAATGCACCATGACCACTGCCATCACAATGTTCCACGGCCTAGTCATCACAAGGTTCCATGACACTTGTCATCACAATGCTGAAGGCCCCTGTAATCACAATGCTCCTTGCCCTTGTCATCACAAAGCTCCATGACGCATGTCATCAGAAAGTTCCGTGGACTTCTCATCACAATGCTCCATGCCCTTGTCATCACAATGCTCCAAGACCTTTGTAAACACAATGCTCCATGCCCCTTTTCATCTCAATGCTCCATGAACCCTGCCATCACAATGCACCATGCCCATTATCATAATGCTTCAGGCTATTGTCATCACAATGAAATCAATATTCTCCATGACCTCTGTCATCATAATGCTCCAAACTCTTGTGATCACAATGTTCCATAACACTTATCATCACAACACCCCATGACGCTCATCATCACAATTATCCATGGTCTTCTCTTCACAATGCTCCATGATCTTTCTCATCACAATGCTCAATACACTTGTCATCACAATGCTCCCTGACACTTGTCGTCAGTATGCTCCTTGAACCCTGTCATGAAAATGCTCCATGCCTTTGTCATCACAATAATCCATGCCCTTTTCATCACAATGCTCGAAGATCCCTGTAATCACAATGATCCATGCCCTTGTCATCAAATAGCTCCATGACGCATGTCATCAGAATGCTTCATGGCCTTCTCATCATAATGCTCCATGCCCTTGTCATCACAATGCTCCAAGACCCCTGTAATCACAATGCTACATGCCCCTTTTCATCAGAATGCTCCATGAGACTTGTCATAACAAGTCTCCATGGTCTTCTCCTCACAATGCTCCAGGACCTTGTCATCACCATGCTCCATTCCCTTGTCATTAAAATGCTCCATGACCCCTGTCATCACAATAGTCCATGAACATTTTCAGCCCAATGCTCCACGACCTACTCATCACAATGCTCCATGGCTAGTATCTTCACAATGCTCCATGACCACTGTTATCACAACACTCCATGACAACTGACAACAAAATGATCTGGGACTTTTGTCATCACAATGCTCCATTCCCTAGTCATCACAATGCTCCATGACCCCTGTCATCACAACACTCCATGAACATTTTCAGCCCAGTGCTCCATGACCCTTGTCATCACAATGAGCCATGCCCTTGTCATCCCAAAGCTCCATGACCCGTGTATTCACAATGCTCCCTGACGCTTGTCATCACAGTGCTCCATGACACATGTCATCACAATGCTCCATGCCTTTGTCAGGAAAATGCTACATGACCTTTCCATTACAATGCTCTATGCGCTTCTCATCAAAATACTCCATTTCCATTGTCATCACAATCCTCCATGAACCTTGGGATCACATCGCTTCATGCCCTTGTCATCACAATGCTCCCTGCTCCTTGAAATCAAAATGATCCATGACCTCTGTCATCACAATACTCCAAACCCTTGTGATCACAATGTTCCATAACACTTGTCATCTCAACGCTCCATGATGCCTGTCATCACAATACTCCATGCCCTTTTCATCACAATGCTCCATGACCTTTGTCATCACAATTTTCAATACACTTGTCATCACAATGCTCCCTGACCCTTGTCATCAGAATGCTCCTTGAACCCTGTCACGAAAAGGCTCCATGCATTTTTCATCACAATGCCCCATGCCGTTTTCATCAAAATGATCCATGCCATTGTCATCAAAATACTCCACAAGCTTGTCATCAGAATGCACCATGACACTTGTCATTACAATTTTCCACGCACTTGTCAGCACAATGCTCCCTGACCTTTGTCATCACAATGCTCCAAGCCATTGTCATCACAATGCTCCATTACTTTTGTCATCAGAATCCTCCATGACACTTGGCATCACAATGCTCCAAGCCATTGTCATCACAATGCTCCATTACTTTTGTCATCAGAATCCTCCATGACACTTAGCATCACAATGCTCCATGCCATTGTCATCATAATGGGCCATTACATATGTCATCACAATGCTCCCTGACACCTGTCTTCACAATACTGCATGGCCTGGTCATCACAATGCTCCATGCCGTTGTCATCACAATGCGCCATTCTAACTGTCATCACAATAATCCATGAAACTTATTAGACCAATGTTCCATGCCCTTGTCATCACAATGCTCCAAGCCCTTTTTATCACAATGCTCCATCACCCCTGTCATCACAATGCTCCGTGACTCCAATCATCACAATGCTTCATGACCTTTGTCATCACAATGGTCCATGCCCTGGTCATCAACAGTCTCTGTGACTTTTTAACCACAATGATCCATGAAGTTTTCATCACAATGCTCTTTGACCCTTGTCATCACAATGCTCCATGCGCTTGGCAGCACAGTGCTCCATGACACATGTCATCACAATGCACCATGTGCTTGTCATCACAATGCTCCACAATCTTGTCATCACAATGCTCCATAAAATTTGGCATCACAATGCTCCCTGCACTTCTCATCAAAATGCTCTCTCACCACTGATATCACAATGCTACATCACTATTTGTCGCAATACTCCCTCACCCCTGTCATCACAATGTTCCATGACTCCTGTCATCACAATGCTACATGCACTTATCATCACAATGTTCGATGACCCCTGACATCACAATGTTCCATAACACCTGTCATCAAAATGTTCCATGACACTTTTCATCAAATTGCTCAAAGACCCTGTCATCAGAATGTTCCCTGCCTTTCTCATCACAATGCACAACGCCCTTGCCATCAAAATGCTCCATGACAATTGTCATCACAAAGATCCATGACCCTTGGCATCACAATGCTCCATGTCATTGTCATCACAATGCTCCATGCACGCTCTCATCACATTGCTCCATGCCCTTGTCTTCACAAAGCTCCATGACACATGTCATCAGAATGCTCCATGGCCTTCTCATCACAATGATCCATGCCCTTGCCATCACTATGCTCCATTACCAATCTCATAACAATGCTCCATGACCCCTGCCATCACGATGTTCCATGGCCTTGTCATCACAAAGCTCCATGACCCTTCTCATCACAATGCTCCAAGAACCCTGTAATCACAATGCTCTATGCCCCTTTTCATCTCAATGATCCATGAACCCTGTCATCACAATGCACCATGCCCATCATCATAATGCTTCATGCTATTTTCATCACAATGAAATCAAAATGCTCCATGACCTCTGTCATAACAATGCTCCAAACCCTTTTGATCACAATATTCCATAACACTTGTCGTCACAATGCCCCATGAAGCTCGTCATCACAATTATCCATGGTCTTCTCATCACAATGCTCCATGACGTTTGTCATCACAATGCTCAATACACTTGTCATCAAAATGCTCCCTGACACTTGTTGCCTGTATGCTCCTTGAACCCTGTCATGACAAGGTTTCATGCATTTTTCATCACAATAATCCATGCACTTTTCATCACAGTGCTCCAAGACCTATGTCATCACAATGCTCCATGCCCTTGTCATCACAAAGCTCAATGACGCATGCCATCAGAATGCTCCTTGGACTTCTCCTCACAATGTTCCATGCCCTTGTCATCACAATGTTCCATGCCCTTGTCATCACAATGATCCAAGACCCCTGTAATCACAATGCTCCATGCCCTTTTTCATCTGTATTCTCCATGTGACTTGTAATCACAAGGCTCCATTGTTTTGTCATCACAATGCTCCAGGACCTTGTAATCACAATGCTTCTCGACCTTGTCATGAAAATTTTCAATGGCCTTTGTTATCATAAGGCTCCAAGCCCTTGGCATCACAATGCTCCATTTTATTTGTCATCACAATCCTCCATTATATTTGGAATCACAATGCTCCATGCCATTGTCATCGCAATGGACCATGACATATGTCATCACAATGCTCCCTGACAACTCTCTTCACAATACTCCATGACCTACTCATAACAATGCTCCATGCCCTTGTCATCACAATGCACCATGCCCACTGCCATCACAATAATCTATGAAACTTGTCAGACCAATGCTCCCTGGCCCTGTCATCACAATGCCCCATGCCCTTGTCCTCACAATGCTCCATGACCCATATCATCAAAATGCTCCATGACTCCATTCATCACAATGCTGCATAACGTTTGTCATCACAATGGTCCATGCCCGAGTAATCACCAGGCTCTGTGTCCTTTGTAACCACAATGCTCCATGAACTTTTCATCACAATTCTCTGTGACCCTTGTCATCACAATTCTCCATGTCTTTGTCAGAACAATGCTCCATGACCATTGTCATCACAATGTGCCATGCACATTTCATCACAACGGTCCACAACATTTTCATTGCAATGCTCCGTAAACATTGTAATCACAATGCTACATGCACTTCTCATCAAAATTCTCTCTCACAAGAGATATCACAGTGTTACATCACTAGTCATCACAATACTCCCTCACCCCTGTAATAACAATGTTCCATGACCCTGACATCACAATGCTACATCCACTTATCATCACAATGTTCCAAGACCCCTGACATCACAGTGTTCCATAACCACTGTCATCAAAATATTCCATAACCCTTTTCATTCCAAAGCTCCAAGACCCCTGACATCACAATGTTCTATAACCCCTATCATCAAAATATTCCATTACACTTTTCATCAAATTGCTGCATGAGCCGGTCATCAAAATGCTCCCTGCCCTTCTCATCAGAATGCACCATGCTCTTGTCATCAAAATGCTCCATGACTTGTCATCACAAAGCTCCATGACCCTTGGCATCACAATGCTCCATGTCATCGTCATCACAATGCTCCATGAACCCTCTCATAATATTGCTCAATGCCCTTGTCATCACAAAGCTACATGATACTTGTCATCACAATGCTCGATGCCCTTCTCATCACAATGCTCCATGCCCTTTTCATTACAATCCTGCATGACCCATGTATCACAGTGTTCCGTACCCTGGTCATCACAATGCTCCATGCACCCTCACATAACAATAATCCATGAAACATTTCAGACCTATATTCCATGCCCTTCTCATCACAATGCTCCATTAACCCTTTCATAACAATGCACCATGACCCACGCCATCACAATATTCCACGGCCTATTCATCACATGGTTCCATGACAATTGTCATCACAATGCTCAACACCCCTGAAATCACAATGCTCCATGCCCTTGTCATCACAAAGCTCCATGACGCATGTCACCAGAAGGTTCCATGGCCTTCTCATCTCAATGCTCCATGCCCATGTCATCACAATGCTCCAAGACACTTGTAATCACAATGATCCATGCCAATTTTCATCTCAATGCTCCATGAACCCTGTCAACACAATGCACCATGCCCATCATCATAAGGCTTCCGGCTATTGTCATCACAATGAAATCAAAATGCTCCATGACCACTTTCATCATAATACTCCGAACCCTTGTGATCACAATGTTCCATAACACTTATCATCACAACACCCCATGACGCTCATCATCACAATTATCTATGGCCTTCTCATCACAATGCTCTATGACATTTGTCATCACAATGCTCAATACACTTGTCATCACAATGCTCCCTGACACTTGTCTTCAGTATGCTCCTTGAAACCTGTCATGACAAGGCTCCATGCTTTTCCATCACAATGATCCATGCCCTTTTCATCACAATGCTCCAAGACCCCTTTAATCACAATGCTCCATGCCCTTGTCATCACAAAGCTCCTGGACGCATGTCATCAGAATGCTCCATGGCCTTCTCATCACCATGATCCATGCCCTTGTCATCACAATGCTCCAAGACCCCTGTAATCACAATGCTCCATGCCCCTTTTCAACAGAATGCTCCATGAGACTTCTCATCAAAAGTCTCCATGGTCTTCGCATCAAAATGTTCCAGGACTTTGTCATCACCATGCTCCATTCGCTTGTCATCGCAATGCTCCATGACCAATATCATCACAATTCTCCATGACCACTGTCATCACAACACTCCATGACACCTGACAGCACAATGATCCGGGACTCTTTTCATCAC
This sequence comes from Mesoplodon mirus, assembly GCF_964341445.2. Lineage (NCBI taxonomy): Eukaryota > Metazoa > Chordata > Mammalia > Artiodactyla > Ziphiidae > Mesoplodon > Mesoplodon mirus. The sequence goes on from NW_028295817.1 coordinate 8,165,100, forward strand.
AATGTTCCATTCCCTAGTCATCACAATGCTCCAGGACACTTGTCATCACAATGATCCATGCCCTTGTCATCCCAATGCTCCATAACCCCTGTATTCACAATGCTCCATGACGCTTGTCATCACAGTGCTCCATGACACCTGTCATCACAATGCTCCATGCCTTTGTAGGCAAATTGCTTCATGACCTTGTCATTATAATGCTCTATGTGCTTGTCATCCCAATACTCCATTGCCATTGCCATCACAACCCTCCATGAACCTTGGGATCACACTGCTTCATGCCCTTGTCATCACAATGCCCCATGCTCCTTGAAATCAAAATGATCCATGACCTCTGTCATCACAATGCTCCAAGCCCTTGTGATCACAATGTTCCATAACACTTGTCATCACAACGCTCCATGATGCCTGTCATCACAATACTCCATGCCCTTTTCATCAAAATGCTCCATGACCTTTGTCATCACAATTCTCAATACACTTGTCATCACAGTGCTCCCTGACACTTGTCATCAGAATGCTCCTTGAACCCTGTCACGAAAAGGCTCCATGCCTTTTTCATCACAATGCCTCATGCCATTTACATCACAATGCTCCATGTCATTGTCATCAAAATACTCCACAAGCTTGTCATCAGAATGTTCCATGACCCGTGTCATCACAAATCACCATGCACTTGTCAGCACAATGCTCCCTGACCATTGTCATCACAATGCTCCAAGCCATTGTCATCACAAAGCTCCATTACCTTTGTCATCTGAATCCTCCATGACCCTTGTCATCACAATGCTCCATGCCATTGTCATCACAATGGGCCATGACATATGTCATCACAATGCTCCCTGACACCTGTCTTCACAATAATGCATGACCTGGTCATCACAATGATCCATGCCCTTGTCGTCACAATGCGCTATTCCAACTCTCATCACAATAATTCATGAAACTTATTAGACCAATGTTCCATGCCCTTGTCATCACCATGCTCCATGCCCTTGTTATCACAATGCTCCATGACCCCTGTCATCACAATGCTCCATGACCCCTGTCATCACAATGCTCCGTGACTCCAGTCATCACAATGCTTCATGAACTTTCTCATCACAATGGTCCATGTCCTCGTCATCAACTGTCTCTGTGACCTTTTTAACAACAATGCTCCATGAATTTTCATCACAATGCTCTTTGACCCTTGTCATCAAAATGCTCTATGCCTTTCTCAGCACAATGCTCCATGACCCTTGTCATCACAATGCTCCATGCGCTTTTCAGCACAATGCTCCATGACACATGTCATCACAATGAACCATGCGCTTGTCATCACAGTGCTCCACAATCTTGTCATCACAATGCTCCATGCACATCTCATCAAAATGCTCTCTCACCACTGATATCACAATGCTACATCACTATTTGTCACAGTACTCCCTCATCCCTCTCATCACAATTTTCCATGACTCCTGTCATCACAATGCTACATGCACTTATCATCACAATGTTCGATGACCCCTGACATCACAATGTTCCATAACATCTGTCATCAAAATGCTCCATGACCATTTTCATCAAAATGCTCCATGACCTCTGACATCACAATGTTCCATAACACCTGTCATCAAAATGTTCCATGACACATTTCATCAAATTGCTCCATGACCCTGTCATCACAATGCTCCCTGCCCTTCTCATCACAATGCACAACGCACTTGCCATCAAAATGCTCCATGACCTTTGTCATCACAATGATCCATGACCCTTGGCATCACAATGCTCCATGTCATTGTCATCACAATGCTCCATGAACACACTCATCACATTTCTCCATGTCCTTGTCATCACAAAGCTCCATGACACATCATCAGAATGCTCCATGGCCTTCTCATCACAATGTTCCATGCTCTTGCCATCACAATGCTCCTTTACCCCTGTCATAACAATACTCCATGACCCCTGCCCTCACGATGTTCCATGGCCTTGTCATCACAAGGCTCCATGACCCTTCTCATCACAGTGCTCCAAGAACCCTGTAATCACAATGCTCTATGCCCCTTTTCATCTCAATGATCCATGAACCCTGTCATCACAATGCACCATGCCCATCATCATAATGCTTCATGCTATTGTCATCACAATGAAATCAAAATGCTCCATGACCTCTGTCATAACAATGCTCCAAACCCTTGTGATCACAATATTCCATAACACTTGTCATCACAATGCCCCATGACGTTCGTCATCACAATTATCCATGGTCTTCTCATCACAATGCTCCATGACCTTTGTCATCACTATGCTCAATACACATGTCATCAAAATGCTCCCTGACACTTGTTGTCTGTATGCTCCTTGAACCCTGTCATGACAATGTCCCATGCCATTTTCATCACAATGATCCATGCCTTTTTCATCACAATGCTCCAAGACCCATGTAATCACAATGCTCCATGCCCTTGTCATCACAAAGCTCAATGACGCATGCCATCAGAATGCTCCTTGGACTTCTCCTCACAATGTTCCATGCTCTTTTCATCACAATGTTCCAAGACTCCTGTAATCACAATGCTCTATGCCCCTTTTCATCAGTATGCTCCATGAGAATTCTCATCACAAGGCTCCATGGTTTTGTCATCACAGTGCTCCAGGACCTTGTCATCACAATGCTTCACGACTTTGTCATGAAAATTTTCAATGGCCCTTTTCATCATAATGCTCCAAGCCCTAGTCATCACAATGCTCCATTATATTTGTCATCACAATCCTCCATTACATTTGGCATCACAATGCTCCATGGCATTGTCATCGCAATGGACCATGACATATGTCATCACAATGCTCCCTGACACCTGTCTTCACAATAATCCATGACCTTCTCATCACAATGCTCCATGCCCTTGTCATCAAAATGCACCGTGCCCAATGTCATCACAATAATCTATGAAACTTGTCAGACCAATGCTCCATGCCCCTGTCATCACAATGCTCCATGCCCTTGTCCTCACAATGCTCCATGACCCCTGTCATCACAGCGTTCCGTGACTCCAGTCATCACAATGCTTCATAACGTTTGTCATCACAATGTTCTATGCCCGACTCATCACAATGTTCCATGCCCGACCCATCACAAGGCTCTGTGACCTTTGTAACCACAATGCTCCATGAACTTTTCATCACAATTCTCTGTGACAATTGTCAACACAATGCTGCATGTCTTTGTCAGAACAATGCTCCATGACACATGTCATCACAATGCACCATGCACTTGTCATCACAGTGCTCCACAATCTTTTTATCACAATGCTCCATAAACCTTGTCATCACAATGCTCCATGCACTTCTCATCAAAATGCTCTCTCACCACAGGTATCACAATGTTACATCACTATTCGTCACAATAATCCCTCAACCCTGTTATCACAATGTTCCATGACTCCTGTCCTCATAATGCTACATGAACTTATCATCACATTGTTCGATGACCCCTGACATCACAATGTTCCATAACCGCTGTCATCAAAATGCTCCATGATCCTTTTCATTCCAAAGCTCCAAGACCACTGACATCACATTGTTCTATAACCCCTGCCATCAAAATGTTCCATTACACATTTCATCAAATTGCTGCATGACCCGGTCATCAAAATGCTCCCTGCCCTTCTCATCACAACGCACCGTGCCCTTGTCATCAAATTGCTCCAAGACTTGTCATCACAAATCTCCATGACCCTTGGCATCACAATGCTCCATGTCATCGTCATCACAGTGCTCCATGAACCTTCTCATATTATTGCTCAATGCCCTTGTCATCACAAAGCTCTATGATACTTGTCATCACAATGCTCGATGCCCTTCTCATCACAATGCTCCATGTCCTTGTCATTACAATCCTGCATGACCCATGTATCATAGTGTTCCGTACCCTTGTCATCACAGTGCTCCATGACCACTCACATCAAATTAATCCATGAAATATTTCAAACCAATATTCCATGCCCTTCTCATCACAATGCTCCATTACCCCTTTCATAACAATGCACCATGACCCCCGCCATCACAGTGTTCCACGGACTAGTCATCACATGGTTCCATGACAATTGTCATCACAATTCTCAAGACCCCTGAAATCACAATGCTCCATACCCTTGTCATCACAAAGCTCCATGAGGCATGTCATCAGAATGTTCCATGGCCTTCTCATCTCAATGCTCCATGCCCTTGTCATCACAATGTTCCAAGAACATTGTACTCACAATGCTCCATGCCACTTTTCATATCAATGCTCCATGAACCCTGTCATCACAATGCACCATGCCCATCATCATAATGCTTCAAACTATTGTCATCACAATGAAATCAAAATGCTCCATGACCTCTGTCATCATAATACACCGAACCCTTGTGATCACAATGTTCCATAACACTTATCATCACAACACCCCATGACGCTCATCATCACAATTATCTATGGCCTTCTCATCACAATGCTCTATGACATTTGTCATCACAATGCTCAATACACTTGTCATCACAATGCTCCCTGACACTTGTCTTCAGTATGCTCCTTGAAACCTGTCATGACAAGGCTCCATGCTTTTCCATCACAATGATCCATGCCCTTTTCATCACAATGCTCCAAGACCCCTTTAATCACAATGCTCCATGCCCTTGTCATCACAAAGCTCCTGGACGCATGTCATCAGAATGCTCCATGGCCTTCTCATCACCATGATCCATGCCCTTGTCATCACAATGCTCCAAGACCCCTGTAATCACAATGCTCCATGTCCCTTTTCAACAGAATGCTCCATGAGACTTCTCATCAAAAGTCTCCATGGTCTTCGCATCAAAATGTTCCAGGACTTTGTCATCACCATGCTCCATTCGCTTGTCATCGCAATGCTCCATGACCAATATCATCACAATTCTCCATGACCACTGTCATCACAACACTCCATGACACCTGACAGCACAATGATCCGGGACTCTTTTCATCACAATGTTCCATTCCCTAGTCATCACAATGCTCCAGGACACTTGTCATCACAATGATCCATGCCCTTGTCATCCCAATGCTCCATGACCCCTGTATTCACAATGCTCCGTGACGCTTGTCATCACAGTGCTCCATGACACCTGTCATCACAATGCTCCATGCCTTTGTCAGCAAAATGCTTCATGACCTTGTCATTACAATGCTCTATGTGCTTGTCATCCCAATACTCCATTGCCATTGCCATCACAACCCTCCATGAACCTTGGGATCACACTGCTTCATGCCCTTGTCATCACAATGCCCCATGCTCCTTGAAATCAAAATGATCCATGACCTCTGTCATCACAATGCTCCAAGCCCTTGTGATCACAATGTTCCATAACACTTGTCATCACAACGCTCCATGATGCCTGTCATCACAATACTCCATGCCCTTTTCATCAAAATGCTCCATGACCTTTGTCATCACAATTCTCAATACACTTGTCATCACAGTGCTCCCTGACACTTGTCATCAGAATGCTCCTTGAACCCTGTCACGAAAAGGCTCCATGCCTTTTTCATCACAATGCCTCATGCCATTTACATCACAATGCTCCATGTCATTGTCATCAAAATACTCCACAAGCTTGTCATCAGAATGTTCCATGACCCGTGTCATCACAAATCACCATGCACTTGTCAGCACAATGCTCCCTGACCATTGTCATCACAATGCTCCAAGCCATTGTCATCACAAAGCTCCATTACCTTTGTCATCAGAATCCTCCATGACCCTTGTCATCACAATGCTCCATGCCATTGTCATCACAATGGGCCATGACATATGTCATCACAATGCTCCCTGACACCTGTCTTCACAATACTGCATGACCTGGTCATCACAATGATCCATGCCCTTGTCGTCACAATGCGCTATTCCAACTCTCATCGCAATAATTCATGAAACTTATTAGACCAATGTTCCATGCCCTTGTCATCACCATGCTCCATGCCCTTGTTATCACAATGCTCCATGACCCCTGTCATCACAATGCTCCATGACCCCTGTCATCACAATGCTCCGTGACTCCAGTCATCACAGTGCTTCATGAACTTTCTCATCACAATGGTCCATGTCCTCGTCATCAACTGTCTCTGTGACCTTTTTAACAACAATGCTCCATGAATTTTCATCACAATGCTCTTTGACCCTTGTCATCAAAATGCTCTATGCCTTTCTCAGCACAATGCTCCATGACCCTTGTCATCACAATGCTCCATGCGCTTGTCAGCACAATGCTCCATGACACATGTCATCACAATGAACCATGCGCTTGTCATCACAGTGCTCCACAAACTTGTCATCACAATGCTCCATGCACATCTCATCAAAATGCTCTCTCACCACTGATATCACAATGTTACATCACTATTTGTCACAGTACTCCCTCATCCCTCTCATCACAATTTTCCATGACTCCTGTCATCACAATGCTACATGCACTTATCATCACAATGTTCGATGACCCCTGACATCACAATGTTCCATAACATCTGTCATCAAAATGCTCCATGACCATTTTCATCAAAATGCTCCATGACCTCTGACATCACAATGTTCCATAACACCTGTCATCAAAATGTTCCATGACACATTTCATCAAATTGCTCCATGACCCTGTCATCACAATGCTCCCTGCCCTTCTCATCACAATGCACAACGCACTTGCCATCAAAATGCTCCATGACCTTTGTCATCACAATGATCCATGACCCTTGGCATCACAATGCTCCATGTCATTGTCATCCCAATGCTCCATGAACACACTCATCACATTTCTCCATGTCCTTGTCATCACAAAGCTCCATGACACGTCATCAGAATGCTCCATGGCCTTCTCATCACAATGTTCCATGCTCTTGCCATCACAATGCTCCTTTACCCCTGTCATAACAATACTCCATGACCCCTGCCCTCACGATGTTCCATGGCCTTGTCATCACAAGGCTCCATGACCCTTCTCATCACAGTGCTCCAAGAACCCTGTAATCACAATGCTCTATGCCCCTTTTCATCTCAATGATCCATGAACCCTGTCATCACAATGCACCATGCCCATCATCATAATGCTTCATGCGATTGTCATCACAATGAAATCAAAATGCTCCATGACCTCTGTCATAACAATGCTCCAAACCCTTGTTATCACAATATTCCATAACACTTGTCATCACAATGCCCCATGACGTTCGTCATCACAATTATCCATGGTCTTCTCATCACAATGCTCCATGACCTTTGTCATCACTATGCTCAATACACATGTCATCAAAATGCTCCCTGACACTTGTTGTCTGTATGCTCCTTGAACCCTGTCATGACAATGTCCCATGCCATTTTCATCACAATGATCCATGCCTTTTTCATCACAATGCTCCAAGACCCATGTAATCACAATGCTCCATGCCCTTGTCATCACAAAGCTCAATGACGCATGCCATCAGAATGCTCCTTGGACTTCTCCTCACAATGTTCCATGCTCTTTTCATCACAATGTTCCAAGACTCCTGTAATCACAATGCTCTATGCCCCTTTTCATCAGTATGCTCCATGAGAATTCTCATCACAAGGCTCCATGGTTTTGTCATCACAGTGCTCCAGGACCTTGTCATCACAATGATTCACGACTTTGTCATGAAAATTTTCAATGGCCCTTTTCATCATAATGCTCCAAGCCCTAGTCATCACAATGCTCCATTATATTTGTCATCACAATCCTCCATTACATTTGGCATCACAATGCTCCATGGCATTGTCATCGCAATGGACCATGACATATGTCATCACAATGCTCCCTGACACCTGTCTTCACAATAATCCATGACCTTCTCATCACAATGCTCCATGCCCTTGTCATCAAAATGCACCGTGCCCACTGTCATCACAATAATCTATGAAACTTGTCAGACCAATGCTCCATGCCCCTGTCATCACAATGCTCCATGCCCTTGTCCTCACAATGCTCCATGACCCCTGTCATCACAGCATTCCGTGACTCCAGTCATCACAATGCTTCATAACGTTTGTCATCACAATGTTCTATGCCCGACTCATCACAATGTTCCATGCCCGACCCATCACAAGGCTCAGTGACCTTTGTAACCACAATGCTCCATGAACTTTTCATCACAATTCTCTGTGACAATTGTCAACACAATGCTGCATGTTTTTGTCAGAACAATGCTCCATGACACATGTCATCACAATGCACCATGCACTTGTCATCACAGTGCTCCACAATCTTTTTATCACAATGCTCCATAAACCTTGTCATCACAATGCTCCATGCACTTCTCATCAAAATGCTCTCTCACCACAGGTATCACAATGTTACATCACTATTCGTCACAATAATCCCTCAACCCTGTTATCACAATGTTCCATGACTCCTGTCCTCATAATGCTACATGAACTTATCATCACATTGTTCGATGACCCCTGACATCACAATGTTCCATAACCGCTGTCATCAAAATGCTCCATGACCCTTTTCATTCCAAAGCTCCAAGACCACTGACATCACATTGTTCTATAACCCCTGCCATCAAAATGTTCCATTACACATTTCATCAAATTGCTGCATGACCCGGTCATCAAAATGCTCCCTGCCCTTCTCATCACAACGCACCGTGCCCTTGTCATCAAATTGCTCCAAGACTTGTCATCACAAATCTCCATGACCCTTGGCATCACAATGCTCCATGTCATCGTCATCACAGTGCTCCATGAACCTTCTCATATTATTGCTCAATGCCCTTGTCATCACAAAGCTCTATGATACTTGTCATCACAATGCTCGATGCCCTTCTCATCACAATGCTCCATGTCCTTGTCATTACAATCCTGCATGACCCATGTATCATAGTGTTCCGTACCCTTGTCATCACAGTGCTCCATGACCACTCACATCAAATTAATCCATGAAATATTTCAGACCAATATTCCATGCCCTTCTCATCACAATGCTCCATTACCCCTTTCATAACAATGCACCATGACCCCCGCCATCACAGTGTTCCACGGACTAGTCATCACATGGTTCCATGAAAATTGTCATCACAATTCTCAAGACCCCTGAAATCACAATGCTCCATGCCCTTGTCATCACAAAGCTCCATGAGGCATGTCATCAGAATGTTCCATGGCCTTCTCATCTCAATGCTCCATGCCCTTGTCATCACAATGTTTCAAGAACATTGTAATCACAATGCTCCATGCCACTTTTCATATCAATGCTCCATGAACCCTGTCATCACAATGCACCATGCCCATCATCATAATGCTTCAAACTATTGTCATCACAATGAAATCAAAATGCTCCATGATCTCTGTCATCATAATAAACCGAACCCTTGTGATCACAATGTTCCATAACACTTATCATCACAACACCCCATGACGCTCATCATCACAATTATCTATGGCCTTCTCATCACAATGCTCTATGACATTTGTCATCACAATGCTCAATACACTTGTCATCACAATGCTCCCTGACACTTGTCTTCAGTATGCTCCTTGAAACCTGTCATGACAAGGCTCCATGCTTTTCCATCACAATGATCCATGCCCTTTTCATCACAATGCTTCAAGACCCCTTTTATCACAATGCTCCATGCCCTTGTCATCACAAAGCTCCTGGACGCATGTCATCAGAATGCTCCATGGCCTTCTCATCACCATGATCCATGCCCTTGTCATCACAATGCTCCAAGACCCCTGTAATCACAATGCTCCATGCCCCTTTTCAACAGAATGCTCCATGAGACTTCTCATCAAAAGTCTCCATGGTCTTCTCATCAAAATGTTCCAGGACTTTGTCATCACCATGCTCCATTCACTTGTCATCGCAATGCTCCATGACCAATATCATCACAATTCTCCATGACCACTGTCATCACAACACACCATGACACCTGACAGCACAATGATCCGGGACTCTTTTCATCACAATGTTCCATTCCCTAGTCATCACAATGCTACAGGACACTTGTCATCAAAATGATCCATGCCCTTGTCATCCCAATGCTCCATGACCCCTGTATTCACAATGCTCCGTGACGCTTGTCATCACAGTGCTCCATGACACATGTCATCACAATGCTCCATGCCTTTGTCAGCAAAATGCTACATGACCTTGTCATTACAATGCTCTGTGCGCTTGTCATCACAATACTCCATTTCCATTGTCATCACAATCCTCCATGAACCTTGGGATCACATTGCTTCATTCGTTTGTCCTCACAATGCTCCATGCTCCTTGAAATCAAAATGATCCATGACCTCTGTCATCACAATGTTCGAAAACCTTGTGATCACAGTGTTCCATTATAGTTGTCATCACAACGCTCCATGATGCCTGTCATCACAATACTCCATGCCCTTCACATCACAATGCTCCATGACAATTGTCATCACAATTCTCAATATACATGTCATGACAATGCTCCCTGACACTTGTCATCAGAATGCTCCTTGAAACCTGCCACGAAAAGGCTCCATGCCTTTTTCCTCACAAATCCCCATGCTGTTTTCATCACAATGCTCCATGCCATTGTCATCAAAATACTCCACAAGCTTGTCATCAGAATGCTCCATGACCATTGTCATCACAATTCTCCATGCACTTTTCACCACAATGCTCCCTGACCCTTGTCATCACAATGCTCCAAGCCATTGTCATCACAATGCTCCATTACATTTGTCATCAGAATCCTCCATGACTCTTGGCATCACAATGCTCCTTGCCATTGTCATCACAATGGGCCATTACATATGTCATCACAATGCTCCCTTACACCTGTCTTCACAATACTGCATGATCTGGTCATCACAATGCTCCATGCCCTTTTCATCAGAATGCGCCATTCCAACTGTCATCGCAATAATCCATGAAACTTAGACCAAAGTTCAATGCCGTTGTCATAACAATGCTCCATGCCCTTGTTATCACAATACTCCATGAACCCTGTCTTTGCAATGCTCCGTGTCTCCAGTCATCACAATACTTCATGACCTTTGTCATCACAATGGTCCATGCCCTCGTCATCAACAGTCTCTGTGACATTTTTATCCAAAATGCTCCATGAACTTTTCATCACAATGCTCTTTGACCCTTGTCATCACAATGCTCTATGCCTTTCTCATCACAATGCTCCATGACCCTTTTCATCACAATGCTCCAAGCCTTTGTCTTCACAATGCTCCATTACCTTTGTCATCAGAATCCTCCATGACACTTGTCATCATAATGCTCCTTGACACTTGTCATCAGACTCCTCCATGACACCTGGCATCACAATGTGCCATGCCATTGTCATCACAATGGGCCATTACATATGTCATCACAATGCACCCTGACACCTGTCTTCACAATACTGCGTGACCTGGTCATCACAATGCTTCATGCCCTTGTCATCACAATGTGCCATTCCATCTGCCATCACAATAATCCATGAAACTTATTAGACCAATGCTCCATCGCTTTTTAATCACAATGCACCATGCCCTTGTTATCACAATGTTCCAAGACCCCTGTAATCAGAATGCTCCATGCTCATTTCCATCAGTATGCTCCCTGAGAGTTGTCTTCACAAGGCTCCATGTTTTTCTATTCACAAAGCTCCAGGACCTTGTCATCACAATGCTTCACGACCTTGTCATGAAAATTCTTAATGGCCCTTGTCATCATAATGCTCCAAGCCCTAGTCATCACAATGCCTCATTATATTTGTCATCACAATCCTCCATTACATATGGCATCTAAATGTTCCCTGCCATTGTCAGCGCAATGGACCATGACATATGTCATCTGAATGCTCCCTGACACCTGTCTTCACAATACTCTATGACCTTCTCCTCACAATGCTCCATGCCCTTGTCATCACAATGCACCATGTCCACTATCATCACAATAATCTATGAAACGCGTAAGACCAATGCTCCATGCCCCTGTCATCACAATGCTCCGTGACTCCAGTCATCACAATGCTTCATAACGTTTGTCAACACAACGGTCCATGCTCGCGTCATCAAAAGGCTCTGTGTCCATTGTAACCACAATACACCATGAACTATTTATCACAATGCTCCGTGACCCTTGTCATCACAATGCTCCATGTCTTTGTCAGAACAATGCTCCATGACCCTTGTCATCACAATGTGCCACACACTTTTCATCACATTGATCAACAACCTTGTCATCGCTATGCTCCATAAACCTTGTAATCACAATGCTCCATGCACTTCTCATCCAAATGCTCTGTCACCTGAGATATCACAATATTCCATCACTAGTTATCACCGTCCTCCCTCACCCCTGTAAGCACAATGTTCCATGACCCCTGTCATCACAATGCTACATCCCCTTATCAGCACAATGTTCCATGTCCCCTGACATCACAATGTTCCATAACCACTGTCATCAAAATGCTCCATGACCCTTTTCATCCCAAAGTTCCATGACCCCTGGCATCACAATGTTCTATAACCCCTGTCATCAAAATGTTCCATTACACTTTTCATCAAATTGCTGCATGAACGTGTCATCAAAATGCTCTCTGCCCTTCTCATCACAATGCACCACACCCTTGTCATCAAAATGCTCTATGACCTTTGTCATCACAAACTCCATGACCCTTGGCATCACAATGCTCCATGTGATTGTCATCACAATGCTCCATAAACACTCTCATCACATTGCTCCATGCAGTTGTCATTACAAAGCTCCATGACACTTTTCATCACAATGCTCGATGCCCGTCTCATCACAATGCTCCATGCCCTTGTCATTACAATCCTCCATGAACCATGTATCACAGTGTTCCGTGCCCTTGTCATCACAATGCTCCATGCCCACTCTCATCACAATAATCTTTGAAACATTTCAGACCAATGCTCAATGCCCTTCTCATCAAAATGCTCCATTACCTCTGTCATAACAATGCTCCATGACCACTGCCATCACAATGTTCCACGGCCTTTTCATCACAAGGCTCCATGACCCTTGTCATCACAATGCTCCATGCCCTTGTCATCACAAACTCCATGACGCATGCCATCAGAATGTTAGATGGCCTTCTCATCACAATGCTCAATGCCCTTGTCATCACAATGCTCCAAGACCCCTGTAATCACAATGCTCCATGCCCCTTTTCATCTCAATGATCCATGAACCCTGTCATCACAATGCACCATGCCCATCATCATAATGCTTCAGGCTATTGTCATCACAATGAAATCAAAATTCTGCATGACCTCTGTCATCATAATGCTCCAAACCCTTGTGATCACAATGTTCCATAACACTTATCATCACAACACCCCATGACGATCATCATCACAATTATCCATGGCCTTCTCATCACAATGCTCCATGACATTCGTCATCACAATTCTCAATACACTTGTCATCACAATGCTCCCTGACACTTGTCGTCAGAATGCTCCTTGAACCCTGTCACGAAAAGGCTCCAGGCCTTTTTCATCACAATGTCCCATGCCGTTTTCATCACAAATCTCCGTGCCATTGTCATCAAAATACTCCACAAATTTGTCATCAGAATGCTCCATGACCCTTGTCATCACAATTCTCCATGCACTTGTCAGCACAATGCTCCCTGACACATGTCATCACAATGCTCCAAGCCATTGTCATCACAATGCTCCATTACCTTTGTCATCAGAATTCTCCATGACATTTGGCATCACAATGCTCCATGCCATTGTTATCACAATGGGCCATACATATGTCATCACAATGCTCCCTGACACCTCTCTTCACAATACTGCATAACCTGGTCATCACAATGCTCCATGCCCTTGTCATCAGAATGCGCCATTCCAAATGTCATCGCAATAATCCATGAAACTTGTCAGACCGATACTCCATGCCCCTGCCATCACAATGCTCTTTGACTCCAGTCATCACAATGCTTCATGACCTTTGTCACCACAATGGTCCATGCCCTCGTCATCATCACTCTCTGTGAGCTTTTTAAACAAAATGATCCATGAAATTTTCATCACAATGCTCTTTGACCCTTGTCATCACAATGCTCCATGCCATTGTCATCGCAATGGACCATGACATATGTCATCACAAGGCTCCCTGACACCAGTCTTCACAGTACTCCATGACCTTCTCATCACAATGCCCCATGCCCTTGTCATCACAATGCACCATGTCCACTGTCATCACAATAATCTATGAAACTTGTCTGACCAATGCTCCATTCCCCTGTCATCACAATGCTCCATGCCCTTGTTATCACAATGCTCCATGACCCCTATCATCACAATGCTCCGTGACTCCAGTCATCACCATGCTTCATAACGTTTCTCATCACAACGGTCCATGGCCGCGTCATCACAAGGCTCTGTGACCTTTGTAACCTCAACACTCAATGAAATTTTCATCACAATGCTCCGTGACCCTTGTCATCACAGTGCTCCATGCCTTTGTCAGAGCAATGCTCCATGACGCTTGCCATCACAATGATCCATGCCCTTGTCATCCCAATGCTCCATGACCCCTCTATTCACAATGCTCCTAGACACTTGTCATCACAGTGCTCCATGACACCTGTCATCACAATGCTCCATGCCTTTCTCAGCAAAATGCTACATGACCTTGTCATTACAATGCTCTATGCTCTTGTCATCACAATACTCCATTTCCATTGACATCAAAATCCTCCATGAACCTTGGGATCACTTTGCTTCATGCCCTTGTCATCACAATGCTCCATGTTCCTTGAAATCAAAATGATCCATGACCTCTCTCATCACAATGGTCCAAACACTTGTGATCACAATGTTCCATAACACTTGTCATCACAATGCTCCATGATGCCTGTCATCACAATACTCCATGCCCTTTTCATGACATTGCTCCATGACCTTTGTCATCACAATTCTCAATACACTTGTCATCACAATGCTCCCTGACACTTGTCATCAGAATTCTCCTTGAACCCTGTAACAAAGAGGCTCCCTGCCATTTTCATCACAATGCCCCATGCCGTTTTCATCACAATGCTCCATGCCAGTGTCATCAAAGTACTCCACAAGCTTGTCATTAGAATGCTCCATGACCCTTGCCATCACAATTATCCATGCACTTGTCAGCACAATGCTCCCTGACTCTTGTCATCACAATGCTCCAAGCCATTGTCATCACAATGCTCCATTACCTTTGTCATCAGAATCCTCCATGACACTTGGCATCACAATGCTCCATGCCATTGTCATCACAATGGGCCATTACATATGTCATCACAATGCACCATGACACCTGTCTTCACAATACTGCATGACCTGGTCATCACAATGCTCCATGCCATTGTCATCACAATGCTCCATGTCCTTGTTATCACAATGTTCCAAGACCCCTGTAATCAGAATGATCCATGCCCCTTTCATCAGTATGCTCCATGAGACTTGTCTTCACAAGGCTCCATGGTTTTCTCATTACAAAGCTCCAGGGCCTTGTCATCACAATTCTTCACGACCTTGTCATGAAAAGCCTCAATGGCGCTTGTCATCATAATGCTGCAAGCCCTAGTCATCACAATGCTCCATTATATTTGCCATCACAATCCTCCATTACATTTGGCATCACAGTGCTCCCTGCCATTGTCATCGCAGTGGACCATGACATATGTCATCACAATGCTCCCTGACACCTGTCTTCACAATACTCCATGACCTTCTCATCACCATGATCCATAACCTTGTCATCACAATGCACCATATTGACTGTCATCACAATAATCTATGAAACTTGTCAGACCAATGCTCCATGCCCCTGTCATCACAATGCTCCATGCCCATGTCATCACAATGCTCCATGACCCCTATTATCACAGTGCTCCGTGACTCCAGTCATCACAATGCTTCATAATGTTTGTCATCAAAACGGTCCTTGCCCGTGTCATCACAAGGCTCTGAGACATTTGTAACCAAAATGCTCCATGAACTTTTCATCACAATGCTCCGTGACCCTTGTCATCACAATGCTCCATGCCTTTGTCAGAACAATGCTCCATGACCCTTGTCATCACAATGTGCCACGTGCTTTTCATCACATCGGTCCACAACCTTGTCATCGCTATGCTTTATAAACCTTGTAATCCCAATGCTCCATGCACTTCTCATCCAAATGCTCTCTCACCAGAGATATCACAATGTTGCATCACTAGTCATCACAATACTCCCTCAACCCTGTAATCATAATGTTCCATAACCCCTGTCATCACAATGTTCCATAACCCCTGTAATCAAAATGCTCCATGACCCTTTTCATCCCAAAGCTCCATGACCCCTGACATCACAATGTTCTATAACCCCTTCCCTCAAAATATTCCATTATATTTTAATCAAATTGCTGCATGAACCTGTAATCAAAATGCTCCCTGCCCTTCTCATAACAATGCACCACACCATTGTCATCGAAATGCTCCCTGTTATTTGTCCTCACAAATCTCCATGACCCTTGGCATCACAATGCTCCATGTCATTGTCATCACAATGCTCCATGAACTCTCTCATCACATTGCTCCATGCCCTTGTCATCACAAAGCTCCATTACACTTGTCATCACAATGCTCGATGCCCTTCTCATCGCAATGCTCCATGTCCTGGACATTACAATCATCCATGAACCATGTAACACAGTGTTCCGTGCCCTTGTCATCCCAATGCTCCATGCCCACTCTCATTACAATAATCCATGAAATATTTTAGACCAAAGCTCAATGCCCTTCTCATCACAATGCTCCATTACCTCTGTCATAACAATGCTCCATGAAACCTGCCATCACATTGTTCAACGGCATGTCATCACAAGGCTCCATGACCCTTGTCATCACAATTCCCCAAGACCCCTGTAATCACAATGCTCCATGCCCTGGTCATCACAATGCTCCAAGACCCCGGTAATCACAATGCTCCATTCCCCTTTTCATCTCAATGCTCCATGAACCCACTCATCACAATGCACCATGCCCATCATCATAATGTTTCATGCTATTGTCATCACAATGAAATCTAAATTGTCCATGACATCTGTCATCATAATGCTCCGAACCCTTGTGATCACATTGTTCCATAACACTTATCATCACAACACCCCATGACGCTCATCATCACAATTATCCATGGTCTTCTCATCACAATGCTCTATGACCTTTGTCATCAAATGCTCAATACAATTGTCATCACAATGCTACCTGACACTTGTCGTAAGTATGCTTCTTGAACACTGTCATGACAAGGCTCAATGCCTTTTTCTTCACAATGATACATGCCCTTTTCATCACAATGCATCAAGACACCTGTAATCACAATGCTCCACGACCTACTCATCACAATTCTCCATGGCCAATATCATCACAATGCACCATGACCACTGTCATCTCAACACTCCATGACACCTGAGAACACAATAATCCGGAATTCTTGTCACCAAAATGCTCCATTCCCAAGTCATCACAATGCTCCATGACCCCTGTCATCACAATACTCCATGAACATTTTCAGCCCAATGTTCCATGACCCTTGTCATCATATTGAACCATGCCCTTGTCATCCCAATGTTCCATGACCACTGTATTCACAATGCTCCGTGACGCTTGTCATCACAGTGCTCCATGACACCTGTCATCACAGTGCTCCATGCCTTTGTCAGCAAATGCTACATGACCTTGTCATTACAATGCTCTATGCGCATGTCATCACAATACTCCTTTACCATTGTCATCACAATCCTCCATGAACCTTGGGATCACATTGCTTCATGCCCTTGTCATCACAATGCTCCATGCTCCTTGAAATAAAAATGATACATGACCTCTGTCATCACAATGCTCCAAACCCTTGTCATCACAATGTTCCATAACACTTGTCACCACAACGCTCCATGATGCCTGTCATCACAATACTCCACGGCCTTTTCATCACAATGCTTCATAACCTTTGTCATCACAATTCTAATACACTTGTCATTACAATGCTTCCTGAAACTTGCCGTCAGAATGCTCCTTGAAACCTGTCACGAAAAGGCTCCATGCTTTTCTCATCACAATGCCCCATGCCATTTTCATCACAATGTTCCATGCCATTGTCATCAAAATACTCCACAAGATTGTCATCAGAAGGTTCCATGACATTTTTCATCACAATTATCCATGCACTTGTCAGCACAATGCTCCCTGAACCTTGTCATCACAATGCTAAATTACTTTTGACATCACAATGCTCCGTGACTCCAGTCATCACAATGTTTCATAACGTTTGTCATCACAACGGTCCATGCCCGCATCATCACAAGGCTCTGTGACTTTTGTAACCACAATGCTCCATGAACTTTTCATCACAATGCTCCGTGACACTTGTCATCACAATGCTCCATGCCTTTGTCAGAACAATGTTCCATGACCCTTGTCATCACAATGTGCCATGCGCTTTTCATCACAATGATCCACAACCTTGTCATCGATATGCTCCATAAACCTTGTAATCACAATGGTCCATGCAATTCTCATCCAAATGCTCTCTCACCTGAGATATCACAATGTTCCATCACTAGTCATCACAATCCTCCCTCAACCCTGAAATCAAAATGTTCCATGACCCGTGACATCACAATATTCCATAACCACTGTCCTCACAATGCTCCATGACACATTTCATCCCAAAGCTCCATGACCCATGGCATCACAATGTTCTGTAACCCCTGTCTTCAAAATGTTACATGACACTTTTCATCAAATTGCAGCATGAACCTGTCATCAAAAGGCTCCCTTTCCATCTCATCACAATGCACCACACGCTTGTCATCAAAATGCTCCATGACCGTTGCCATCACAAAGCTCCATGACCTTTGGAATCACAATGCTCCATGTCATTGTCATCACAATGCTCCCTGAACGCTCTCATCCCATTGCTCCATGCCCTTGTCATCACAATGCTCCATGCCCTTGTCATCACAAAGCTCCATGCCCTTCTTATCACAATGTTCCAACACCCCTATAATCAGAATGCTCCAAGCCCCTTTACATCATTATGCTCCATGAGACTTGTCATCACAAGGTTCCATGGTTTTGTCATCACAATGCTCCATGCACTTCTCATCAAAATGCTCTCTCACCACTGATATCACAATGCTACATCACTATTTGTCACAATACTCCCTCACCCCTGTCATCCCAATGTTCCATGACTCCTGTCATCACAATGCTACATGCACCTATCATCACAATGTTCGATGACCCCTGACATCACAATGTTCCATAACACCTGTCATCAAAATGTTCCATGACACTTTTCATCTAATTGCTCCATGACCCTGTCATCAGAATGCTCCCTGCCCTTCTCAACACAATGCACAACGCCCTTGCCTTCAAAATGATCCATGACCATTGTCATCACAAAGATTCATGACCCTTGGCATCAAAAAGCTCCATGTCATTGTCATCACAATGCTCCATGAACGCTCTCATCACATTGCTCCATGCCCTTGTCTTCACAAAGCTTCATGACACATGTCATCAGAATGCTCCATGGCCTTCTTATCACAATGCTCCACGCCCTTGCCATCACAATGCTCCATTACAAAAGACATAACAATGCTCCATGACTCCTGCCATCACGATGTTCCATGGCCTTGTCATCACAAAGCTCCATGACCCTTCTCATCACAATGCTCCAAGAACCCTGTAATCACAATGTTCTATGACCTTTTTCATCTCAATGATCCATGAACCCTGTCATCACAATGCACCGTGCCCATCATCATAATGCTTCATGCTATTGTCATCACAATGAAATCAAAATGCTCCATGACCTCTGTCATAACAATGCTCCAAAACCTTGTGATCACAATATTCCATAACACTTGTCATCACAATGCCCCATGACGCTCGTCATCACAATTATCCATGGTCTTCTCATCACAATGCGCCATGACCATTGTCATCACAATGCTCAATACACTTCTCATCAAAATGCTCCCTGACACTTGTTGTCTGTATGCTCCTTGAATCCTGTCATGACAAGGCTCCATGCCTTTTTCATCACAGTGATCCATGTCCTTTTCATCACAATGCTCCAAGAAACATGTAATCTCAATGCTCCATGCCCTTGTCATCAGAAAGCTCAATGACTCATGCCATCAGAATGCTCCTTGTTCTTCTCCTCACAATGCTCCTTGCCCTTGTCATCACAATGTTCCAAGACCCCTGTAATCACAATGCTCCATGCCCTTGTCATCAAAAAACTCCATGACGCATGTCATCAAAATGCTCCATCGCCTTCTCATCACAATGCTCCATGCACTAGTCATCACAATACTCCAAGACCCCTGTAATCACAATGTTCCATGTCACTTTTCATCAGAATGCTCCATGAGAGTTGTCGTCACAAGTCTCTATGGACTTCTCATCACAATGCTCCAGGACCTTGTCATCACCATGCTCCATTCCCTTGTCATCACAATTCTCCATGAACCCTGTCATCACAATAATCCATGAACATTTTCAGAACAATGCTCCACGACCTACTCATCACAATGCTCCATGGCCAATATCATCACAATGCTCCATGACCACTGTCATCACAACACTCCATGACACCTGACAACACAATGATCCGGGACTCTTGTCATCACAATGTTCCATTCCCTAGTCATCACAATGCTCCATGACCACTGTCATCACAACACTCCATGAACATTTTCAGCCCAGGGCTCCATGACCCTTGTCATCAAAATGATCCATGCCCTTGACATCCCAATGCTCCATGACCCCTGTATTCACAATGCTCCGTGACGCTTATCATCACAGTGCTCCATGACACATGTCATCACAATGCTCCATGCCTTTGTCAGCAAAATGCTACATGACCTTGTCATTACAATGCTCTATGCGCTTGTCATCTCAATACTCCATTTCCATTGTCATCACAATCCTCCATGAACCTTGGGATCACATTGCTTCATGCCATTGTCATCACAATGCTCCATGCTCCTTGAAATCAAAATGATCCATGACCTCTGTCATCACAATGCTCCAAACCCTTGTGATCACATTGTTCCATAACACTTGTCATCACAACGCTCCATGATGCCAGTCATCACAATACTCCATGCTCTTTTCATCACAATGCTCCATGACCTTTGTCATCACAATGCTCCCTGACACTTGTCATCAGAATGCTCCTTGAACCCTGTCAGGAAATGGCTCCATGCCTTTTCATCACAATGCCCCATGCCATTTTCATCACAATGCTCCATGCCATTGTCATCAAAATACTCCACAAGCTTGTCATCAGAATGCTCCATGACCCTTGTCATCACAATTCTCCATGCACTTGTCAGCACAATGCTCCCTGACCCTTGTCATCACAATGCTCCAAGCCATTGTCATCACAATGCTCCATTACCTTTGTCATCAGAATCTTCCATGACACTTGGCATCACAATGCTCCATGCCATTGTCATCGCAATGGGCCATTACATATGTCATCACAATGCTCCCTGACACCTGTCTTCACAATACTGCATGATCTGGTCATCACTATGCTCCATGCCCTTGTCATCACAATGTGCCATTCCAACTGTCATCACAATAATCCATGAAACTTATTAGACCAAGGTTCCATGCCCTTATCATCACAATGTTCCATGCCCTTGTTATCACAATGCTCCATGACCCCTGTCATCACAGTGCTCCGTGACTCCAGTCATCACAATGATTCATGACCTTTGTCATCACAATGGTCCATGCCCTCATCATCAACAGTCTCTGTGACCTTTTTAACCATAATGCTCCATGAACTTTTCATCACAATGCTCTTTGACCCTTGTCATCACAGTGCTCCATGTGCTTGTCAGCACAGTGCTCCATGACACATGTCATCACAATGCACCATACGCTTGTCATCACAGTGCTCCACAATCTTGTCATCACAATGCTCCATAAAATTTGTCATCACAATGCTCCATGCACTTCTCATCAAAATGCTCTCTCACCACTGATATCACAATGCTACATCACTATTTGTCACAATACTCCCTCACCCCTGTCATCACAATGTTCCATGACTCCTGTCATCACAATGCTACATGCACCTATCATCACAATGTTCGATGACCCCTGACATCACAATGTTCCATAACACCTGTCATCAAAATGTTCCATGACACTTTTCATCAAATTGCTCCATGACCCTGTCATCAGAATGCTCCCTGCCCTTCTCAACACAATGCACAACGCCCTTGCCTTCAAAATGATCCATGACCATTGTCATCACAAAGATTCATGACCCTTGGCATCAAAAAGCTCCATGTCATTGTCATCACAATGCTCCATGAACGCTCTCATCACATTGCTCCATGCCCTTGTCTTCACAAAGCTTCATGACACATGTCATCAGAATGCTCCATGGCCTTCTTATCACAATGCTCCACGCCCTTGCCATCACAATGCTCCATTACAAAAGACATAACAATGCTCCATGACCCCTGCCATCACGATGTTCCATGGCCTTGTCATCACAAAGCTCCATGACCCTTCTCATCACAATGCTCCAAGAACCCTGTAATCACAATGTTCCATGTCACATTTCATCAGAATGCTCCATGAGAGTTGTCGTCACAAGTCTCTATGGTCTTCTCATCACAATGCTCCAGGACCTTGTCATCACCATGCTCCATTCCCTTGTCATCACAATTCTCCTTGAACCCTGTCATCACAATAATCCATGAACATTTTCAGAACAATGCTCCACGACCTACTCACAACAATGCTCCATGGCCAATATCATCACAATGCTCCATGACCACTGTCATCACAACACTCCATGACACCTGACAACACAATGATCCGGGACTCTTGTCATCACAATGTTCCATTCCCTAGTCATCACAATGCTCCATGACCACTGTCATCACAACACTCCATGAACATTTTCAGCCCAGGGCTCCATGACCCTTGTCATCAAAATGATCCATGCCCTTGACATCCCAATGCTCCATGACCCCTGTATTCACAATGCTCCGTGACGCTTATCATCACAGTGCTCCATGACACATGTCATCACAATGCTCCATGCCTTTGTCAGCAAAATGCTACATGACCTTGTCATTACAATGCTCTATGCGCTTGTCATCACAATACTCCATTTCCATTGTCATCACAATCTTCCATGAACCTTGGGATCACATTGCTTCATGCCCTTGTCATCACAGTGCTCCATGCTCCTTGAAATCAAAATGATCCATGACCTCTGTCATCACAATGCTCCAAACCCTTGTGATCACATTGTTCCATAACACTTGTCATCACAACGCTCCATGATGCCAGTCATCACAATACTCCATGCTCTTTTCATCACAATGCTCCATGACCTTTGTCATCACAATGCTCCCTGACTCCAGTCATCTCAGTGCTTCATAACGTTTGTCATCACAATGGTCCATGCCCGCATCATCACAAGGCTCTGTTACCTTTGTAACCACAATCCTCCATAAACTTTTCATCACAATTCTCTGTGACCCTTGTCATTACAATGCTCCATATCTTTGTCAGAACAATGCTCCATGACCATTGTCTTCACAATGTGCCAGGCGCATTTCATCACAACGGTCCACAACCTTGTCATTGCAATGCTCCATAAACCTTGTAATCACAATGGTCCGTGCACTTCTCATCAAAATTCTCTCTCAACAGGGATATCACAGTGTTCCATCACTTGTCATCACAATACTCCCTCACCCCTGTAATCACAATGATCCATGACCCTGTCATCACAGTGCTACATCCCCTTACCATCACAATGTTCCATGACACCTGTCATCAAAATTCTCCATGACCCTTTTCATCCCAAAGCTCCAAGACCCCTGACATCACAATGTTCTATAACCCCTGCCATCAAAATGTTCCATTACACTTTTCATCAAATTGCTGCATGACCCGGTCATCAAAATGCTCCCTGCTTTTCTCATCACAATGCACCATGCCCTTGTCATCAAAATGCTCCATGACTTGTCATCACAAAGCTCCATGACCCTTGGCATCACAATGCTCCATGTCATTTTCATCACAATGCTCCATGAACCCTCTCATCACATTGCTCAATGCCCTTTTCATCACAAAGCTCCATGACACTTGTCATCACAATGCTCGATGCCCTTCTCATCACAATTCTCCTTGCCCTTTTCATTAGAATCCTGCATGACCCATGTATCATAGTGTTCCGTACCCTTGTCATCACAATGCTCCATGCCCACACTCATCACAATAATCCATGAAACATTTAAGACCAATGTTCCATGCCCTTCCCATCACAGTTCTCCATTACCTCTGTCATAACAATGCACCATGACCCCTGCCATCACAATGTTCCACGGCCTAGTCATCACAAGGTTCCATGACACTTGTCATCACAAAGCTGAAGACCCCTCTAATCACAATGCTCCATGCCCTTGTCATCACAAAGCTCCATGATGCATGTCATCAGAAAGTTCCATGGCCTTCTCATCACAATGCTCCATGCCCTTTTCATCACAATGCTCCAAGACCCATGTAAACACAATGCCCCATGCCCCTTTTCATCTCAATGCTCCATGAACCTTGTCATCACAATGCACCATGCCCATCATCATAATGCTTCAGTCTATTGTCATGACAATGAAATCAATATTCTCCATTACCTCTGTCATCATAATGCTCCAAACCCTTGTGATCCCAATGTTCCATAACACTTATCATCACAAAACCCAATGACGCTCATCATCATTATTATCCCTGGTCTTCTCATCACAATGCTCCATGATCTTTGTCATCACAATGCTCAATTCATTGTCATCACAATGCTCCCTGACACTTGTCGTCAGTAAGCTCCTTGAACACTGACATGACAAGGCTCCATGCCTTTTTCATCACAATGATCCATGCCATTTTCATCACAATGTTCCAAGACCCCTGTATCACAATGCTCCATGACCCTTTTCATCAGAATGCTCCAAGAGACTTGTCATCACAAGTCTCCATGGTCTTCTCATCACAATGCTCCAGGACCTTATCATCACCATGCTCCATTCCCTTGTCATCACAGTTCTCCATGCACTTGTCAGCACAATGCTCCCTGACCCTTGTCATCTCAGTGCTCCAAGCCATTGTCATCAAAATGCTCCATTACCTTTGTCATCAGAATCCTCCATGACACTTCGCATCACAATGCTCCCTGACACCTCTCTTCACAATACTGCATGACCTTCTCATCACAATGCTACATGGCCTTGTCATCACAATGTGCCATTACAACTGTCATCACAATAATCCATGAAACATATTAGACCAATATTCCATGCCCTTGTCATCACAATGCTCCATGCCCTTGTTATCACATTGCTCCATGACCCCTGTCATCACAATGCTCCGTGACTCCAGTCATCACAATGATTCATGACCTTTGTCATCACAATGGTCCATGGCCTTGTCATCAACAGTCTCTGTGACCTTTTTAACCACAATGCTCCATGAACTTTTCATCACAATGCTCTTTGACCCCTGTCATCACAATGCTCCATGTTCTTGTCATCACAGTGCTCTATGACACATGTCATCACAATGCACCAAGCGCTTGTCATCACAGTGCTCCACAATCTTGTCATCACAATGCTCCTTAAAATTTGTCATCACAATGCTCCATGTACTTCTCATCAAAATGCTCTCTCACCACTGATATCACAATGCTACATCACTATTTTTCACAATACTCCCTCTCCCCTGTCATCACAATTTTCCATGACTCCTTTCATCACAATGCTACATGCACTTATCATCACAATGTTCGATTACCCCTGACATCATAATGTACCATAACAACTGTTATCAAAATGTTCCATGACACTTTTCATCAAATTGCTCCATGACCCTGTCATCAGAATGCTCCCTGCCCTTCTCATCACCATGCACAACGCACTTGCCATCAAAATGCTCCATGACCTTTATCATCACAAAGATCCATGACCCTTGGCATCACAATGCTCCATGTCATTGTCATCACATTGCTCTATGCCCATGTTTTCACAAAGCTCCATGACACATGTCATCAGAATGCTCCATGGCCTTCTCATCACAATGCTCCATGCCCTTGCCATCACAATGCTCCATTACCCCAGTAATAACAATGCTTCCTGACCACTGACATGACGATGTTCCATGCCTTGTCATCACAAAGCTGATTGACCCTTCTCATCACAAGGCTCCAAGAACCCTGTAATCACAATGCTCTATGCCCCTTTTCATCTCAATGATCCATGAACCCTGTCATCACAATGCACCATGCCCATCATCATAATGCTTCATGCTATTGTCATCACAATGAAATCAAAATGCTCCATGACCTCTGTCATAACAATGCTCCAAACCCTTGTGATCACAATATTCCATAATACTTTTCATCACAATGCCCCATGACTCGTGTCATCACAATTATCAATGGTCTTCTCATCACAATGCTCCATGACCATTGTCATCACAATGCTCAATACACTTGTCATCAAAATGCTCCCTGACACTTGTTGTCTGTATGCTCCTTGAACCCTGTCATGACAAGGCCTCATGCATTTTTCAGCACAATGATCCATGCCCTTTTCATCACAATGCTCCAAGACCCATGTAATCACAATGCTCGATGCCCTTGTCATCACAAAGCTCAATGATGCATGCCATCAGAATGCTCCTTGGTTTTCGCCTCACAATGTTCCATGCCCTTGTCATCACCATGTTCCAAGACCCCTTTAATAACAATGTTCCATGCCCGTTTTCATCAGTATGCTCCATGAGACTTGTCATCACAAGGCTCCATGGTTTTGTCATCACAATGCTCAAGGACCTTGTCATCAGAATGCTTCTCGACCTTGTCAAGAAAATTTTCAATGGCCCTTGTCATCATAATGATCCATGCCCTAATCATCACAATGCTCCATTATATTTGTCAAAACAATTCTCCATTACATTTGGCATCACAATGCTCCATGCCATTGTCATCGCAATGGACCATGACATATGTCATCACAATGCTCCCTGACACCTGTCTTCACAATACTCCATGACCTTCTCATCACAGTGCTCCATGCCCTTGTCGTCACAATGCACCATGCCCACTGTCATCACAATAATCTATAAAACTTGTCAGAGCAATGATCCATGCCCTTGTCATCACAATGCTCCATGACCCATGTCATCATAATGCTCCTTGACTCCAGTCATCACAATGTTTCATAACGTTTGTCATCACAATGGTCCATGCCCGCGTCATCACATGTCTCTGTTACCTTTGTAACCACAATGCTCCATAAATTTTCATCACAATTCTCTGTGACCCTTGTCATCACAATGCTCCATGTCTTTGTCAGAACAATGCTCCATGACCATTGTCATCACAATGTGCCACACGCATTTCATCACAGCGGTTCACAACTTTGTCATCGCAATGCTCCATTAACCTTGTAATCACAATGGTCCATGCACTTCTCATCAAAATGCTCTCTCACCAGAGATATCACAATGTATCATCACTAGTCATCACAATACTCCCTCAACCCTGTAATCACAATGTTCCATGACCCTGTCATCCCAATGCTACATCCCCTTATCATCACAATGTACCATGACCCCTGCCATTACTATGTTCCATAACACCTGTCATCAAAATTCTCCATGAACATTTCATCCCAAAGCTCCAAGACCCCTGATATCACAATGTTCCTTTACACTTTTCATCAAATTGCTCCATGACCAGGTCCTTAAAATGCTCCCTGCCCTTCTCATCATAATGCACCATGCCCTTGTCATCAAAATGCTCCATGACATGTCAACACAAAGCTCCATGAACCTTGGCATCACAATGCTCCATGTTATTGTCATCACAATGCTCCATGAATCTCCTCATCACATTGTTCCATGTCCTTGTCATCACAAAGCTCCATGACACTTGTCATCACAATGCTCGATGCCCTTCTCATCACAATTCTCCATGCCCTTCTCATTACAATCCTGAATGACCCATGTATCACAGTGTTCTGTGCCCTTGTCATCACAATGCTCCATGCCAACTCTCATGACAATAATCCATGAAACATTTCAGACCAATGTTCCATGCCTTTCTCATCAAAATTCTCCATTACCCCTGTCATAACAATGCACCATGGCCTTTGCCATCACAATATTCCACGGCATAGTCATCAAAAGTTTCCATGACACTTGTCATCACAATGCTCAAGACCCCTGAAATCACAATGCTCCATGACCTTGTCATCACAAAGCTCCATGATGCATGTCATCAGAATGTTCCAGGGCCTTCTCATCACAATGCTCCATGCCCTTGTCATAACAATGCTCCAAGACCCTTGTAATCACAATGCTCCATGCCACTTTTCATCTCAAAGTTCCATGAACCCTGTCATCACAATGCACCATGCCCATCATCATAATGCTTCAGGCTATTATCATCACAATGAAATCAATATTCTCCATGACCTCTGTCATCATAATGCTCCAAACCCTTGTGATCACAATGTTCCATAACACTTATCATCACAACACCCCATGACGCTCATCATCACAATTATCCATGATCTTCTCATCACAGTGCTCGATGATCTTTGTCATCACAATGCTCAATACACTTGTCATCACAATGCTGCCTGACACTTGTCGTCGTATGCTCCTTGATCCCTGTCATGACAAGGCTCCATGCCTTTTTCATAACAATGATCCATGCCATTTTCATCACAATGCTCCAAGATCCCTGTAATCACAATGCTCCATGCACTTGTCATCACAAAACTCCATGACGCATGTCATCAGAATGCTCCATGGCCTTCTCTTCACAATGCTCCATGCCCTAGTCATCACAATGCTCCAAGACCCCTGTAATCACAATGCTCCATTCCCCTTTTCATCAGAATGCTCCATGAGACTTCTCTTCACAAGTCGCCATGGACTTCTCTTCACAATGCTCCAGGACATTGTCATCAGCATGCTCCATTCTCTTTTCATCACAATGCTCCATGACCCCTGTCATCACAATAATCCATGAATATTTTCAGCCTAGTGCTCCACGACCTACTTATCACAATGCTCCATGGCCAATATCATCACAATGCTCCATGACCACTCTTAACACAACACTTCATGACACCTGACAACACAATGATCCGGGACTCTTGTCATCACAATGCTCTATTCCCCAGTCCTCACAAAGCTCCATGACCCCAGTCATCACCACACTCCTTGAACATTTTCAGCCCAGTGCTCCATGACCCTTGTCATCACAATGATCCATGCCCATGTAATCCCAATGCTCCATGACACCGGTATTCACAATGCTCCGTGACGCTTGTCATCACAGTGCTCCATGACAACTGTCATCACAATGCTCCATGCCGTTTTCAGCAAAATGCTACATGACCTTGTCATTACAATGCTGTATGCGCTTGTCATCACAATACTCCATGAAACTTGGGATCACATTGCTTCATGCCCTTGTCATCACAAGGCTCCATGCTCCTTGAAATCAAAATGATCCATGACATCTGTTATCACAATGCTCCAAAACCTTGTGATAACAATGTTCCATAACACTTGTCATCACAACGCTCCATGATGCCTGTCATCACAATACTCCATGCCCTTTTCATCACAATGCTCCATGACCTTTGTCATCACAATTCTCAATACACTTGTCTTCACAATGCTCCCTGACACTTGTCATCACAATGCTCCTTGAACCCTGTCACTAAAAGGCTCCATGTGATTTTCATCACAATACCCTAAGCAGTTTTCATCAAAATGCTCCATGCCATTGTCATCAAAACACTCCACAAGCTCGTCATCATAATGCTCCATGACCATTGTCATCACAGATCTCCATGCACTTGTCAGCACAATGCTCCCTGACCGTTTTCATCACAATGCACCAAGCCCTTGTCATCACAATGCTCCATTACCTTTGTCATCAGAATCCTCCATGACATTTGTCATCACAATGCTCCATGCCATTGTCATCACACTGGGCTATTACATATATCATCACAATGCTCCCTGACACCAGTCTTCACAATACTGCATGACCTGGTCATCACAATGCTCCATGACATTTCATCACAATGTGCCATTCCCACTGTCATCGCAATAATCAATGAAACTTATTAGACCAATGATCCATGCCCTTGTCATCACAATGCTCCATGCCCTTGTTATCACAATGCTCCATGACCCCTGTCATCACAATGCTACATGCACTTATCTTCACAATGTTCAATGACCCCTGACATCACAATGTTCCATAACACCTGTCATCAAAATGTTCCATGACACTTTTCATCAAATTGCTCCATGACCCTGTCATCACAATGCTCCCTGCCCTTCTCATCACAATGCACTACGCCCTTGCTATCAAAATTCTCCATGAGTTTTTTCATCACAAAGATCCATGACCTTTGGCCTCACAATGCTCCATGTCATTGTCATCACAATGCTCCCTGAACGCTCTCATCACATTGTTCCATGCCCTTGTCTTCACAAAGCTCCATGACACATGTCATCAGAATGCTCCATGGCCTTCTCATCACAATGCTCCACGCCCTTGCCATCAGAATGCTCCATTACACCTGACATAACAATGCTCCATGACACCTGCCATCACGATGTTCCATATCCTTGTCATCACAAAGCTCCATGACCCTTCTCATCACACTGCTCCAAGAACCTTGTAATCACAATGCTCTATGCCGCTTTTCATCTCAATGATCCATGAACCCTGTCATCACAATGCACCATGCCCATCATCATAATGCTTCATGCTATTGTCATCACAATGAAATCAAAATGCTCCATGACCTCTGTCATAACAATGCTCCAAACCCTTGTGATCACAATATTCCATATCACTTGTCATCATAATGCCCCATGATGCTCGTCATCATATTTATCAATGGTCTTCTCATCTCAATGCTCCACGACCTTTGTCCTCACAGTGCTCAATACACTTCTCATCAAAATGCTCCCTGACACTTGTTGGCTGTATGCTGCTTGAATCCTGTCATGAGAAGGCTCCATGCCTTTTTCATCACAATGATCCATGTCCTTTTCATCACAATGCTCCAAGACACATATAATCTCAATGATCCATGCTCTTGTCATCACAAAGCTCAATTACGCAGGCCATCAGAATGCTCCTTGGTCTTTTCCTCACAATGCTCCATGCCCTTGTCATCACAATGTCCCAAAACCCCTGTAATCACAAGGCTCCATGCCCTTGTCATCAAAAAACTCCATGACACATGTCATCAGAATGCTTCATGGCCTTCTCATCACAATGCTCCACGCCCTAGTCATCACAATGCTCCAAGACCCCTGTAATCACAATGCTCCATGCCCCTTTTCATCACAATTCTCCATGCCCTAGTCATCACAATGCTCCAAGACCCCTGTAATCACAATGCTCCATGCCCCTTTTCATCAGAATGCTCCATGAGAATTGTCATCACAAGTCTCCATGGCCTTCTCATCACAATGCTCCAGGAACTTGTCATCACGATGCTCCATTCTTTTGTCATCACAATGCTCCAGGACCCCTGTCATCACAATAATCCATGAACATTTTCAGCCCAGTGCTCCACGACATACTCATCACAATGCTCCATGGCCAATATCATCACAATGCTCCATGACCACTGTCATCACAACACTCCATGACACCTGACAACACAATGATCCGGGACTCTTGTCATCACAATGCTCCATTCCCTAGTCATCACAATGCTCCATGACCCCTGTCATCACAACACTCCATGAACATTTTCAGCCCAGTGCTCCATGAAACTTGTCATCACAGTGATCCATGCCCTTGTCATCCCAATGCTCCATGACCTATGTATTCACAAAGCTCCGTGATGCTTGTCATCACAGTGCTCCATGACACCTGTCATCACAATGCTCCATGCCTTTGTCAGCAAAATGCTACATGACCTTGTCATTACAATGCTCTATGCGCTTGTCATCACAATACTCCATTTCGATTGTCATCACAATCCTCCATGAACTTTGGGATAACATTGCTTCATGCCCTTGTCATCACAGTGCTCCATGCTCCTTGAAATCAAAATGATCCATGACCTCTTTCATCACAATGCTCCAAACCCTCGTGATCACAGTGTTCCATAACACTTGTCATCACAACGCTCCATGATGCCTGTCATCACAATACTGCATGTCCTTTTCATCACAATGGTCCATGACATTTGTCATCACAATTTTCAATACACTTGTCATCACAATGCTCCTTGACACTTGTTGTCAGAATGCTCCTTGAACCCTGTCACGAAAAGGCTCCATGCCCTTTTCATCACAATGCCCCATGGCGTTTTCATCACAATGCTCCATGCTATTGTCATCAAAGTACAACATAACCTTGTCATAAGAGTGCTCCATGACCCTTGTCATCACAATTCTCCATGCAATTGTTATCACAATGCTCCATGACCCCTGTCATCACAATGCACCTTGCGCTTGTCATCACAGTGCTCCACAATCTTGTCATCACAATGCTCAATAGTATTTGTCATCAAAATGATCCATGCACTTCTCATCCAAATGCTCTCTCAGCACTGATATCACAATGCTACATCATTATTTGTCACAATACACCCTCACCCCTGTCATCACATTGTTCCATGACTCCTGTCATCACAATGCTACATGCACTTATCATCACAATGTTCGATGACCCATGACGTCACAATGTTCCATAACACCTGTCATCAAAATGTTCCATGACACTTTTCATCAAATTGCTCCATGACCCTGACATCAGAATACTCCCTGCCCTTCTCATCACAGTGCACAACACCTTTGCCATCAAAATGCTCCATGACCTTTGTCATCACAAAGATCCATGACACTTGGCATCACAATGCTCCATGTCATTGTCATCACAATGCTCCATGAACGCTCTCATCACATTGCTCCATGCCCTTGTCTTCACAAAGCTCCATGACACATGTCCTCAGAATGCTCCATGGCCTTCTCATCACAATGCTCCATGCCCTTGCCATCACAATTCTCCATTACCCCTGTCATAACAATGCTCCATGACCCCTGCCATCACGATGTTCCATGGCCTTGTCATCACAAGGCTCCATGACCCTTCTCATCACATTGCTCCAAGAACACTGTAATCACAATGCTCTATGCCACTTTTCATCTCAATGATCCATGAACCCTGTCATCACAGTGCACCATGCCAATCATCATAATGCTTCATGCGATTGTCATAACAAAGAAATCAATATGTTGCATCACCTCTGTCATAACAATGCTCCAAACCCTTGTGATCACAATATTCCATAACACTTGTCATCACAATGCCCCATGACGCTCGTCATCAAAATTATCCATGGTCTTCTCATCACAATGCTCCATGACCTTCGTCATCACAATGCTCAATACACTTTTCATCAAAATGCTCCCTGACTCTTGTTGTCTGTATGCTCCTTGAACCCTGTCATGACAAGTCTCCATGCTTTTTTCATCACAATGATCCATTCTCTTTTCAGCACAATGCTCCAAGACCCATGTAGTCACAATGCTCCATGCCCTTGTCATCACAAAGCTCAATGACGCATGCCATCAGAATGCTCCTTGGTCTTCTCCTCACAATGCTCCATGCCCTTGTCATCACAATGTTCCAAGACCATGTAATCACAATGCTCCATGCCCGTTTTCATCAGTATGCTCCATGAGATTGGTCATCACAAGGCTCCATGGTTTTGTCATCACAATGCTCTAGGGCATTGTCATCAAAATGCTTCACAACCTTGTGATGAAAATTTTCAGTGGCCCTTGTCATCATAATGCTCCAAGCCCTAATCATCACAATGTTCCATTTTATTTGTCATCAAAATCCTCCATTCCATTTGGCATCACAATGCTCTATGCCATTGTCATCGCAATGGACCATGACATATGTCATCACAATGTTCCCTGACACCTGTCTTCACAGTGCTCCATGACGCTTGTCATCACAGAGCTCCATGACACATGTCATCACAATGCTCCATTACCTTTGTCATCAGAATCCTCCATGACAATTGGCATCACAATGCTCCATGCCATTGTCATCGCAATGGGCCATGACATATGTCATCACAATGCTCCCTGACACCTCTCTTCACAATACTGCATGACCTGGTCATCACAATGTTCCATGCCCTTGTCATCACAATGCTCCATGACCCCTGTCATCACAATAATCCCTGAAACTTATTAGAGCAATGCTCCATGCGCTTGTCATCACAATGCTCCATGACTCCTGTCCTCACAATGCTCCGTGAGTCCAGTCATCACAATGCTTCATAACGTTTGTCATCAGAACGGTCCATGCCCGCCTCAACACAAGGCTCTGTGACATTTGTAACCACAATGCTCCATGAACATTTCATCACAATGCTCCGTGAACCTTGTCATCACAATGCTCCATGTCTTTTCAGAACAATGCTCCATGACCCTTGTCATCACAATGCTCCATGTCTTTGTCATCACAATTCTCCATGACCCTTTTCATCACAATGTGCCATGCCCTTTTCATCACAATGATCCACAACCTTGTCATCGCTATGCTCCATAAAACTTGTAATCACAATGCTCCATGCACTTCTCATCCAAATGCTCTCTCATATGAGATATCACAATGTTCCATCAGTAGTCATCACAATCCTCCCTCACCCCTGTTATCACAATGTTCCATGACTCCTGTCATTCACAATGCTACATCCCCTTATCAGCACAATGTTCCATGACCCCTGACATCACATTGTTCCATAACCCCTGTCATCAAAATGCTCCATGACCCTTTTCATCCTAAAGCTCCATGACCACTGGCATCACAATGTTCTATAACCCCTGTCATCAAAATATTCCATTACAATTTTCATCAAATTACTGCATGAACTGGTCATCCAAATGCTCCCTGCCTTTCTCATTACAATGCACCACACCCTTGTCATCAAAATGCTCCATGACATTTGTCATCACAAAGCTCCATAACCCTTGTCATCACAATGCTCGATGCCCTTCTCATCACAATGCTCCATGCCCTTGTCATTACAATCCCCCATGACCCATGTATCACTGTGTACGGTGCCTTTCTCATCACAATTCTCCATGCCCACTCTCATCACAGTAATCCATGAAACATTTCAGACCAATGCTCAATGCCCTCCTCATCACAATGCTCCATTACCTCTGTCATAACATTGCTCCATGATCTCTGCCATCACAATGTTCCACGGCCTTGCCATCACAAGGCTCCATGACCCTTGTCATCACAATGCTCCAAGATCCCTCTAATCACAATGCTCCATGCCCTTGTCAACACAAAGCTCCATGACGCATGTCTTCAGAATGTTTCATGGCCTTCTCCTCACAGTGCTCCATGCCGTTTTCATCACAATGCTCCAAGACCCCTGTAATCACAATGCTCCATGCCCATTTTCATCAGAATGCTCCATGAGACTTGTCATCACAAGTCTCCATGGCCTTCTCATCACAATGCTCCCGGACCTTGTCATCACCACGCTACATTCCCTTGTCTTCACAATCCTCCATGAACCCTGTCATCACAATACTCCATGAATATTTTCAACCCAATGCTCCATGAACTTCTCATCACAATGATCCATGACCAATATCATCACAATGCTCCAAGACCCCTGTAATCACAATGCTCCATGAATATTTTCAGCCCAATTCTCCATTACCATTGTCATCACAATGCCATGCCCTTGTCATCCCAATGCTCCATGACCCCAGTATTCACAATGATCCGTGACGCTTGTCATCACAGTGCTCCATGACACCTGTCATCACAATGCTCCATGCCTTTGTCAGCAAAATGCTACATTACCTTATCATTGCAATGCTCTATGCGCTTGTCATCACAATACTCCATTACCATTGTCATCACAATCCTCCATGAAATTTGGGATCACTTTTCTTCATGCCCTTGTCATCACAATGCTCCATGCTCCTTGAAATCAAAATGATCCATGACCTCTGTCATCACAATGCTTCAAACCCTTGTGATCACAATGTTCCATAACACTTGTCATCACAACGCTCCATGATGCCTGTCATCACAATACTCCATGCCCTTGTCATCACAATGCTCCATGACCTTTGTCATCACAATTCTCAATACACTTGTCATCACAATGCTCCTTGAAGCCTGTCACGAAAAGGCTCCATGCCTTTTTCATCACAATGACCCATGAAATTTTCATCACCATGCTCCATGCCATTGTCATCAAAATACTCCACAAGCTTGTCATCAGAATGCTCCATGACCCTTGTCATCACAATTCTCCATGCACTTGTCAGCACAATGCTCCCTGACACTTTTCATCGCAATGTTCCAAGCCATTGTCATCACAATGCTCCATTACCATTGTCATCAGATTCCTCCATGACACTTGGCATCACAAAGCTCCATGTCATTGTCATCACAATGGACCATGACATATGTCATCACAATGCTCCCTGAAACCTCTCTTCACAGTACTGCCTGAGCTGGTCATCACAATGCTCCATGCCCTTGTCATCACAATGCGCCATTCCCACTGTCATCACAATAATCCCTGAAACTTATTAAAGCAATGCTCCATGCGCTTGTCATCACAATGCTCCATGATCCCTGTCATCACAATGCTCCGTGACTCCAGTCATCACAATGCTTCATAACGTTTGTCATCAGAACGGTCCATGTCCGCGTCAACACAAGGCTCTGTGACTTTTGTAACCACAATGCTCCATGAACTTTTCATCACAATGCTCCGGACACTTGTCATCACAATGCTCCATGCCTTTGTCAGAACAATGCTCCATGACCCTTGTCATCACAATGCACCATGTGCTTTTCATCACAAAGATCCACAACCTGGTCATCGCTATCCTCCATAAACCTTGTATTCACAATGCTCCATGCTCTTCTCATCCAAATGCTCTCTCACCTGAGATACCACAATGTTCCATCACTAGTCATCACAATCCTACCGCAACCCTTTAATCAAAATGTTCCATGACCACTGACATCACAATATACCATAATCACTGTCATCAAAATGCTCCATGACACTTTTCATCCCAAAGCTCCATGACCCTTGGCATCACAATGTTGTGTAACCCCTGTCATCAAAATGTTACATTAAACTTTTCATCAAATTGCTGCATGACCGTGTCATCAAAATGCTCCCTCTCCTTCTCATGACAATGCACCACACGCTTGTCATCAAAATGCTCCATGACCGTTCTCATCACAAAGCTCCATGACCCTTGGCATCACAATGCTCCATGTCCTTGTCATCACAATGCTCCATGAACCCTCTCATTCCATTACTCCATGACCTTGTCATGACA
This sequence comes from Mesoplodon mirus, assembly GCF_964341445.2. NCBI lineage: Eukaryota > Metazoa > Chordata > Mammalia > Artiodactyla > Ziphiidae > Mesoplodon > Mesoplodon mirus. The sequence continues at coordinate 8,202,616 of NW_028295817.1, forward strand.
AAGCTCCATGACACTTGTCATCACAATTCTCGATGCCCTTCTCATCAAAATGCTCCATGCAATTTTCATCACAATCCTCCATGACCCAAGTATCACAGTGTCCCGTGCCCTTGTCATCACAATGCTCCATGCCCACTCTCATCAAAATAATCCATGAAGCCTTTCAGGCCAATGCTCAATGCCCTTCTCATCACAGTGCTCCATTACCTCTGTCATAACAATGCTCCATGACCCCTGCCATCACAATGATCCATGGCCTTGTCATCACAAGGCTCCATGACCCTTGTCATCACAATGCTCCAAGACCCATGTAAGTACCATGCTCCATGCCCTTTTCATCACAAAGCTCCATGACACATGACATCAGAATGTTCCATGGACTTCTCATCACAATGCTCCATGCCCTTGTCATCACAATGCTCCAAGACCCCTGTAATCACAATGCTCCATGCCCATTAGCATCTCAATGCTCCATGAACCCTGTCATCACAATGCACCATGCCCATCATCATAATGCTTCAGGCTATTGTCATCACAATGAAATCAAAATTATCCTTGACCTCTGTCATCATAAGGCTCCAAACCCTTGTGATCACAATGTTCCATAACAGTTATCATCACAAATCCCCATGACGCTCATCATCACAATTATCCATGGTATTCTCATCACAATGCTCCATGACCTTTGTCATCACAATGCTCAATACACTTGTCATCAAAATGCTCCCTGACACTTGTCGTCAGTATGCTCCTTGAACCCTGTCATGACAAGGCTCCATGCCATTTTCATCACAATGATCCATGCCCTTTTCATCACAATGCTCCAAGATCACTGTAATCACAATGCTCCATGTCCTTGTCATCATAAAACTCCATGAAGCATGTCATCAGAATGCTCCATGGCCTTCTCATCAAAATGCTCCAAGCCCTTGTCATCACAATGATCCAAGACCCCTGTAATCACAATGCTCCATGCCCCTTTTCATCAGAATGCTCCGTGAGATTTGTCATCACAGGTCTCCATGGTCATCTCATCACAATCCTCCAGGACCTTGTCATCACCATTCTCCATTCCCTTGTCATCACAATGCTCCATGACCCCTGTCATCACAATAATCCATTAACATATTCAGCCCAATGCTCCACGACCTACACATCACAATGCTCCATGGCCAATATCATCACAATGCTCCATGACCACTGTCATCACAACACTCCATGACTCCTGACAACACAATGATACGGGATCTTGTCATCACAATGCTCCATTCCCTACACATCACTATGCTCCATGATCCCTGTCATCACAACACTCCATGAATATTTTCAGACCACTGCTCCATGACCATTGTCATCACAATGATCCATGCCCTTGTCATCCCAATGCTCCATGACCCCTGTATTCACAGTGCTCCATGACGCTTGTCATCACAGAGCTCCATGACACATGTCATCACAATGCTCCATGCCTTTTTCAGCAAAATGCTACATGACCTTGTCATTACAATGCTCTATGCTCTTGTCATCACAATACTCCATTTCCATTGTCATCACAATCCTCCATGAACCATGGGATAACATTGCTTCATGCCCTTGTCATCACAATGCTCCATGCTCCTTGAAATAAAAATGATCCATGACCTCTGTCATCACAATGCTCCAAACCCTTGTGATCACAATGTTCCATAACACTTGTCATCACAACACTCCATGATGCCTGTCATCACAATGCTCCATGCCATTTTCATCAAAATACTCCACAAGCTTATCATCAGAATGCTCCATGACACTTGTCATCACAATTCTCCATGCACTTGTCAACACAATGCTCCCTGACCCTTGTCATCACAATGCTCCAAGCCATTGTCATCACAATGCTCCATTAACTTTGTCATCAGAATCCTCCATGACACTTGGCATCACAATGCTCCATGCCATTGTCATTACAATGGGCCTTTACATATGTCATCACAATGCTCCTGACACCTCTCTTCACACTACTGCATGACCTGGTCATTACAATGCTCCATGTCCTTGTCATCACAATGCACCATTCCAACTGTCATCGCAATAAACCATGAAACTTATTAGACCAATGTTCCATGACCTTGTCATCACAATGCTCGATGCCCTTGTTATTACAATGTTCCAAGAACCCTGTAATCAGAATTCTCCTTGCCCCTTTTCATCAGTATGCTCCATGAGACTTGTCATCACAAGGCTCCATGGATTTCTCATCACAGTGCTCCAGGACCTTCTCATGACAATGCTTCACGAACTTTTCATGAAAATTCTCCATGACCTCTGTCATCATAATGCTCCAAACCCTTGTGAGCAAAATGTTCCATAACACTTATCATCACAAATCCCCATGACGCTCTACATCACAGTTATCCATGGTATTCTCATCACAATGCTCCATGACATTTGTCATCCCAATGCTCAATACACTTCTCATCACAATGCTCCCTGACACTTGTCGTCTGTATGCTCCTTGAACCCTGGCATGACAAGGCTCCATGCCTTTTTCATCACAATCATCCATGCTCTTTTCATCACAATGCTCCAAATCACTGTAATCACAATGCTCCATGCACTTGTCATCACAAAGCTCCATGACTCATGTCATTAGAATGTTCCATGGACTTCTCATCACAATGCTCCAAGACACATTTTATCACAATGCTCCATGCCCCTTTTCATCTCAAAGCTCCATGAATCCGATCATCACAATGCACCATGTCCATTATCATAATGCTTCAGGCTATTTTCCTCACAATGAAATCAAAATGCTCCATGACCTCTGTCATCACAATGCTCCAAACCGTTTGGATCACAATGTTCCATAACACTTCTCATCAAAACACCCCATGATGCTCATAATCACAATTATCCATGGTCTTCTCATCACTATGCTCCATAACCTTTGTCATCACAATGCTCAATACACTTGTTATCACAATGCTCCCTGACACTTGTCATCAGTATGCTCCTTGAACACTGTCATGACAAGGCTCCATGCCTTTTTCATCACAATGATCCATGCCCTTTTCATCACAATGCTCCAAGACACCTGTAATCACAATGCTCCATGCACTTGTCATCACAGTACTCCATGACACATTCATAAGAATGCTCCATGGCCTTCTCTTCACAATGCTCCATGCCCTTGTCATCACAATGCTCCAAGACCCCTGTAATCACAATGTTCCATGCCGCTTGCCATTATAGTGCTCCATGATGCTCGTCATCACAATTATCCTTGGTCTTCTCATCAAAGTGCTCCACGTTCTTGCCATCACAATGCCCCATGCCCTGGTCATCACAATGCTCTATGTCCCCTTTCATCACAATTCTCCACGTTCTTGGCATCACTATGTTCCATGACACTTCCCATCACAGTGTTAAATGCTTTGTCATCACAATACTGCACAAGCTTTTCATCAGAATACTCCATGACCCTTGTCATCACAATGATCCATGACCCCTGTCATCACAATGCTCCATGAGACGTATCATCACAATGCTCCATGCCCCTTGTCATTACAGTGCTCCATGATGCTCGTCACCAGAATTATCCATGGTCTTCTCATCACAGTGCTGCACGGTCTTGCCATAACAATGCTCCATGCCCTGGTCATCACAATGCTCCATGTCCCTTGTCATCACAATTCTCCACGTCCTTGTCATCACAATGCTCCATGACAGTTCTCATCCCCATGTTACATGCTCTTGTCATCACAATTCTCCATGCACTTGTCATCACAATGTCCCATGACCCCTGTCATAGGAAGCTCCATGCCTTTGTCATCACAATGCTTCACGACATTTTCATCAAAATTCTGAAAGGCCGTTGTCATCACAATGCTCCATGCCCTTGTCATCGCAATGCTCCATGGCCCTTGTCATCACTATGCTCCAAGCACTTGTCATCACAATGCTCCATTACCTTTGTCATCACAATTCTCCATAACACTCGACATCACAATGCTCCATGCCATTGTCATCACAATGGAACATGAAATATGCCATCACAATGCTCCTTGACACCTGTCTTCACAATACTCCATGACCTTGTCATCACAATGCTCCATGCCCTTTTCATCACAATGTGCCATGCCCACTGTCAACGCAATTATCCATGAAACTTGTCAGACCAATGCTCCATGCTCCTGTCATCACAATGCTAAATGACTCCAGTCATCACAATGCTCCGTGTGTCCCGTCATCACAAGACTCCATGATGTGTGTCACCACAAAAGTCAATGCCCTCATCATCACAAGGCTCTGTGAAATTTGTCACCACAATGCTCCATGAACTTTTCATCAAAATGCTCAATGTTATTGTCATCACAGTGCTCCATGAACGCTCTCATCACATTGCTCCATGACCTTGTCATCACAAAGCTCCATGACGCATGTCATCAGAAGGCTCCATGGCCTTCTCATCACAATGTTCCATGCCCTTGCCATCACAATTCTCCATTAACCCTGTCAAAACAGTGCTCCATGACCCCTGCCATCACGATGTTCCATGGCCTTGTCATCAAAAGGCTCCATGACCCTTCTAATCACAATGCTCCAAGACCTCTGTAATCACAATGCTCCATGCCCCTTTTCATCACAATGATCCATGAACCCGGTTATCACAATGCACCATGCCCATCATCAAAATGCTTCATGCTATTGTCATCACAATGAAATCAAAATGCTCCATGATCTCTGTCATCACAATGCTCCAAATCCTTGTGATCAAAATGTTCCATAACACTTATCATCACAACGCCCCATGACGCTCGTCATCACAATTATCCATGATCTTCTCATCACAATGCTCCATGAACTTTATCATCACAATGCTCAATACACTTGTCATCACAATGCTCCGTGACTCTTGTCCTCAGTATGCTCCTTGAACCCTGTCATGACAAGGCTCCATGCATTTTTCATCACAATGTTCCATGCCCTTGTCATCACAAAGCTCCATGATGCATGTCATCAGAACGTTCCATAGCCATCTCATCACAATGCCCCAAGACCCCTGTAATCACAATGCTCCATGCCCCTTTTCATCAGAATATTCCATGAGACTTGTCATCACAAGTCTCCATGGTCTTCTCATCACAATGCTCCAGTACCTTGTCATCACAAGCCTCCATGGCCCCTGTCATCACAATACTCCATGAACGTTTTCAGCCCCATGCTCTTTGACCTTCTCATCACAATGCTCCATCACCCCTGTCTCACAATGCTCCATGACTCCTGTCATCACAACGATCCATGAACACTGACAACACAATGATCCGGGACTCTTGTCATCAAAATGCTCCATGCCCTTGTCATCCCAATGCTCCATGACCCCTGTAATCACAATGCTCCGTGACGATTGTCATCACAGTTCTCCATGAACCTTGTCATCACAATGCTCCATGCCTTTGTCAGCAATATGCTACATAATCTTGTCATCACAATGCTCCATGCGCTTGTCATCACAATCCTTCATGACACTTTGGATCATATTGCTTCATGCCCTTGGCATCTCCCTCTTGCCTTTCTGGTTTTTACAGATTTTCGGATGTCCCTTTTGACCCGTGGGAAGTGACAATACTTTGTAGTGTGGATTTGCATTGCGCGCTTGCTTGATTGTCCAAAAAGGTCGTATGCGTTTTCTCCTGAATATATTCAGGAGAAAACGCATACGCCCTTTTTAGCCAAGTGCATCATTGTCGAAGTTGTGATGCTTTTCCTGTGCTTTAAAGTGATTCCAATTTACCTCTTGAAATATGTTTTGTGTAATTCTGCCTCATTTTCAAATCAGCTTCGTTGCCTTCCCTCAATAGATTTTTGGAAGACAGTAGTCCTTTATAACTGTAGGTTTGTGAATTGCTGTGCCCGTGAGCTCCAATTTTCAAATCCCATTTTTGGGAGCTGACCGCAAATCCACAATTTTGCTTCAGGACCTATACTTGTTCCAGGGGTGGCTATACTGTTCCCTGCAGGTGGCTAAGGCTTTGGTTAATTCTTCTTCCTGACGGGAATTTAGAGTGACATGTGCCCGTCCAAATGCCTACATCTACTCTCTGATTGGTTCTCCCTCTTCCCTTTCATCCTCTGCACAATTAGCAAACTGTGCGAACCAGGAGGTTATAGGGGCTGGCTCTCCTAAGTTGGGAGATTGATAGTAAAGCAGATGGAATGCCAAACTGGAGCACAAGGATAGGAAAAATTAGGAGATTTTTAGAAACCTTTCACCATCACAGGGTGTCCATTCTCTAGGTTTCCCTTACATGTTATAACTGTAGTGATATTCCCTACTACCTGGAGATTTGGGATCCATGGAATTGTGGCATGCATTACTACTTTAAAGGGTCTGCATTTTCTCTCCCAATCTCGCCAGTCCTCTCAGTCCCAAGTGTCCAGCCTTATGTCTCATCCAGCTGTCTTTGCAGATAGGGTCATTCTAGGTTTCATCAGAACCCCTGAAGGAATTGTGTAAGAATTTCGCTGTTTTTTTTTGTTTTTGAAATTCATTTTTATAATGGGGTTGACCTGATTTTCACTGACGTGTTTATGCCAGTCTAGACACACTTGATTCCCTTATGAAGACAAATCAATACATAGGTTTTAAGATTCTCACTAGTCAGATATATTCTCTGCGGGGAATAGGGGGTTTGAGTCCCGTTCACTGAGGGAGGGGTAGGTCTCGTCTATTCTCTATTTGCTTTATGGAATGGTACCTGTGCTAATATCAAACTCTGGTTTTATGCATCACCCCACCTCTGCTTTCCCATTAAACAGGCATAAGAGTGGTTTCTAAATGTGAGACTCTGTTCTCTTTCTTAATTCAGTTCATGTGTTTTGATGTTGACATTCCCTCTGTAAGTGATATCTTATGAATAGATTCTTTTTCTGTGTGACTAATTTCACTTAGAATCATCATACCTAAATCCACTCTTTATGCTGCTACTGGCCTTATGACATTGATTTCACGTCTGAGTGATATTCCGTTGTACAAATTTACCACAAGTAATTTATGCATTTGTCTTTTTCCTGGGATATTTTAGGTGTACCGAAGTTGAGGTTCTTGTATGCAGAGCAGACCTAAACTTTGGGGTGCCTGTGTCTCGTCGATATTTAGTCTTCCCAAGTTATATGTCCATGAGTTGAAGTCCCCTTTGCTCGGGGGTTTTGTATTTAAATGTTTTAGGAAACAGCATACACTTCTTCAGAGTGGCTCTTGGATATTTATACACCACCCATCAGCGTGACTAGGCTCCCTGTTCTCCATGGCCTCTCCAGCATTTCTGGTTTGTACACATTTTTTGGATGGCCTTTCTGAGCAGTGGAAATTGAGACTACTTTGTTGTGCGGATTTGCTTTTCCCGCTTGCTTGGTTGGCCAAAAACTTTGTATGTGTTTTTATCCTGAAGATATTCACGAAAAAAAGGCATACACACTTTTGCCCAATTGCATCATTTTAGAAATTCTGCTGCTTTTCATATGCTTTAAATGTGAGTACAATCTACCTTTTGAAATCTGTTTCCTGTAATTCTGCCTCTCATTCAGATCCTCTTCGTTGCCTTACCTGAATATATTTTTGGACGTTGGTTATCATTTATATCTTTGCAGGTCTTTGAATTGTCTGCTCCTGAGCTCCATTTTACAACTCGCTTTTATTGTGAGCTCGCCGCCAAACCATTGGATTGCTTCTGGCCCTATTCTGGTTCTGAGGAGGCAGGCTGAGCCTTTGGTTAATTCTTGTTCCTAATGGGAAATTAGAGTGACACGTGCCTGTCAAAACTCCTGCAGCTTATCTCTCATTGGATCCCCCCTTACCATTTATCCTCTGCACAAATTGCAAACTGTGTGAAACAGGAGGTTAAAGGTGCTGATTCTCCAAGAGGGGATATTGTTAATAATGTGGCTGGAATGGCGAACCCCAGCACCAGGAGATCAAAAATGAGGTGCATTTTAGATACCTTTCCTGAGCACATGTTGTACATTCATCTCGGTTTCGCAGGCATGTTTTTGCTGTCAGAAGATTCCCTTGAACCTGCTGATTTGGGACCCATGGAATGGGTACCAGGCAGTATTACTTTAAAAGGTCTGCATTTCCTCACCCAGCCTCTCTAACATCTCTTAGCATGCATAGCTTCCAGCCTTATATATCATCCTGCTGTGGGTCTACATGTGTTCAATCCATGTTACATCGTAGCCCTTCAACAAAAGTTGTAAGAATTTTTGTCTGTCTCACCGTTTTTATAAATATTTTAAAATTTATTTTTATATTGGTTACAGCTGATTTTCAAAGCTCTGTTTTTTGCTGCTGTACATCCACTTGATTCATGTACTGTGAGACAACAATAAATTATTTTTCAGATGCTTACGAGTCATATGTATTATTGTCCAGTGACTTGAGTGGGCTGAGTGCAGTTCTTTGAGGTACCGTGTAGGCCTTGTCAGTTATTCAATTTGGTACTTGGAATGGTATATTTGCTAATTTCAACCTCGTGGATAATACCTCACCATTCCCCACCTTTCCCATTTAGCAGCCTTATGTCTATTTTCTACATATTTGACTATGTTTCTGTTTTGTAGTTTATTTCATGTGTAGCCATGTTTGATTCCACCTTTAAGTGACATCTTATGATATGTGTCTTTTTCTTTCTGACATATGTCACTTAGAATGATCGTATGTAACTCCTCCAGAGTTGTTCCAACTGGCCTTATTTCATTGATTTCGGGATGAGTAATATTCCACTCTACATAAGTACCCCATCTCTTTTATCCATTTTATCCTTCCAGGGACATGTAGGTTATATCCAAGTGGAGGCCCTTTTTATCAGAGAGGTGATAAACGTTGGGGTGCCTGTTTTCTGTCCATTTTTGTTTTTCCCAAGGTATACACCCATGAGTGCAAGTGCACTATGCTCTGTAGCTCATCTTTTAGATGTTTTAGCAAACACAATACACTTCTCCAGAGTGGCCGTTGGCAAATTACATTTCCACTATCAGCCTCACAGGGCTCCCTTTTCTCCTCGCCCTGTCCTGCATTTCTGGTGTTACACTTTATGTGGATGGCCCTTCTGACTGATGTGAAGTGATACATTTTGTAGTATTGATTTCCAGTGCCCACCTGTTTGGTTGGATAAAAAGTGTGTATGGCCTTTACTTGAATATATTCAGAAAAAAATGCATACGCCCTTTTGGGCCAAGTGCATCATTGGCGATGTTCAGCCCCTTTTCTTGTGCTTTAATGGGGAGTCCTTTCTACCTCTTCAAATCTGTTTCCTGCCACACCCCCTTGCTTACAACTCCTTTTCTGTGACTTACCTCAAGACATTTTTCAACAATAGATATTTTCAACTCTGCAGTTTCATGAATTTTAGTGCCCCTGAGTTCCATTTTTCAACCTGTGTTTTTGGAAACTGGACACAAAACAGCGGGATTTCCTCTAGACCTATTCTGTTTCCGTGGGCAATTCTAGCCTTTGATGAATTTGTCTTCCAGATTGGAAATTAGAGTGGCATGTGCCTGTCCAAACAACTAAGACTTGTCTCTAAATATTTCTCATCCTTCCGCTTCATCCTCTGGACACATTCCAAACTGTGTGCAACAGGATGTTGACGGTGCTGATATCCCCAAGTGAGGAGATTGTTAGGAAATATGCTGGAGGGGTGAACCCGAGCACCAGGCGATGAGGAGATGAGGTGCCTTTTCCAAACTCTTTCCGATCAAACGGTGTACCATCCTCTAGGTGTGACAGGCATGTTTTAGCTGTAGGAAGGGTCCCGTGCATGGAAGGAGAACACCAGGGATTTTTCCAAATCAGTGCCTCCCCGTACCCCAAACTGGGGAATTTTTAAGCTACAGCTACACGTATGTCCATTAAAGGCCTTGGGAAATAGGCAGAGCCCAAACTTTAGATGATTGAAATCTTCAGGGTCAGAAGCGTTCACCATGGGCCTTGCTTAGGTTACATTTTATCTGTCATTGATAGATGATGTCAATAAAAATATCTATTCTTTTTCAGATTATTTCCCCTTATAGGTTATTGCAAAATATTCAGTGTTGTTCCCTGTGCTATACAGTAGTTCCTTGTTGATCATCTATTTTATACATAGCAGTGTGTATGTGTTAATCCCAAACTGTTAATTTATCCCTTCTCCTACCTATCCCCTTTGGTAATAATAAATTATAAGATTTTATACTTCTCAGAAATGGGGGAGCTGAAAGAGAGGTATCCTTTTCAATGGAAAAGCATTCAAAACAAGATTGAAGTTTCAGCCAAGGGTATTCGATGTACATCCATGGAAATAAATCACTTCATTTCTCTAATGTTGACCTGACAAATAAGACAGACGTCTTCACTGAACTTGCTTATAGTAAAGTGATGGAAATATCAAATGTAAGTCTTAGAAAAATCTTATTTTACCCGAGCATTATACACTGCTCTATGTTAACTACAGTTTGGCTCACACATCTGTTCATTGAAGTTACAATGTTCTCAATTTCTGTTACTGATCCTCCAGAGTGGACTCCAACAGGATTCCCCGTGCCCAGTGTCATTGGAGCCAAGAGATCAAGACTGAGTTTGCTTCAGAAGCAAAGGAAAAATTATTTTGAAAACAGAATGGCGAGGTGAGAGCGTGCAGTCCCCCACGGGCTGTGGGCTGGGCTGCTGTGTAGGGATCCCGGCAGAGTCAGTGGGAGGGAGGGGATGGAGCTCTCGAGGGCTGGGTTGGCTGCAGCTCAGGCTCTATGCCGTGGAGTCTGCATGGGACCCTCCTAGCTGAGGTGTCGACCCAGCCATTCTGCACTAGGAAATCGGGTCTGAAGTGCCGGGTGTGGGACCTATGCATGCGGAACCTTAGGAGCACGTGAAATTAGACAAAGCACATAGGAAAAACAGGTTAGACTTTATTTTATTGCCCAGATTTTCTTTTTATCTCCCAGGAATTTTTAATGAACGTTGCCAGAGACGAACCCCTCCTCTGCTTTTGGTTCCTTCCTCATTCCTGGGGTGTTGAGGGTGCAGACCCCTCTTTTGTAACTGCTTCATGCTGTGGTGGGAGCCCTGATACCTGGGGGGAAGGGCAAAACGTTTCCCCACCAGCCTCCAGGTGAGGTTGATTGTCCCAAGGCCTCCTGCCTCACTTCTCGTCCGCCTGAGCACCAGCATTGGAAGTGTTATAGATTCTAATGACCTTTAAGGGTCCAGGAAAGAGATGCGCAGTGATGCTGAGGTGGCAGGTTTCACCCCACCCCACATTTGTTCGGCGACCTTAGGCTGACGGTTTTTGCCAGCCTAGATGCTCTGACCAGTAGTCTGTGCTTTCTTTAATTAGGTCCCTGAATAAATGTACAAACAGCACCATGTGTCAGAACCCTGCCCGCGCAACACCCAGACAGTCCAGGGTCAGTGGTGATCCAGGACCATGACGTCCACTGAGTCAACGGCCTTTAGAAGTAGCCAGCAGTCCAGCCGGTCATATTGGCCACCATCACCGCGGTGTCTGTAGGGTTTTCTATGGTGAAAGTGTGATATACTTTTCCCCCGCCAAGCTTATTAGCTCCCCTCTGGGTGCAGTAAGTCCTGCAAGCAGTAGTCTGCTCTTTCGGGGCACAGTCTTCTTGTTTTCGGAGAGAAACTCCAGGTCAAGTGATGATCACACGAGTCAACTTGGGGGCCCGTTGCCCCCGTTTGTCTCTCCTGAGGTTGGAATTGGAGGACCTCCTCACTCGAGGTCAGTGTGTCCACAGAGCGAACCCTGCAACTTCAGGGCATGATGGGTGGTTAGGATCACGACGTGGGGTCCTTTTCCTTAGGAGGGAGCTGGCCTTGTGGGCTGCTGATTTCTAGCTTTTTAGATACCCCAGTATCCTGACCTGATGAGTCGGTGGGCAAAGCCCTTGGTGACCATAGTTTATCATACCTGAAGGGCATTCTTGTGTTGCTCCATTTCAAGTGGTCCCAGGTTTTGCAATAAGGCTCCAAGGGCAATTAACCTTTGACCGGGTATGTAAAGGTCAAACAGTTTAGCTAAATTAAGGAGTTCCTGGGCAAGGGTCTGAATTGACTGCTCTTTCCATTCTTGAAAGGCTGCTTCTGGATTCTATACAAAAGGATCATCATCTTTTCGTGTCAGTGTTTCATGTAGAGGCCCAGCTATTACACTGTAGTTAGGGATCCAGATGCAGAAAACCTTGGCCTCCCCAGGAACCCCTAAGCTGTCTTCTAGTTTTAGAAGAGGTGAGGCTGCAAATGGCTTCTTCCCTATCCTGGGATGTGTTTCTCCGAATATCTGTGAGAATGAAGCCCAGGCATGTCACCTGAGCCTGGGGTATCTGAGCCTATTTCTTGGACACCTTTTATCCTTTCTTGGCTAGGTAGTTCAGAGGCGTCTTTAGTAGGCCTGGCGATCAGAATGTCATCTGCATATTGAAGGAGGGTTCCCTTTTACAGAGGTAGAACTTTTAGGTCTTTAGAGGACATTTCCCCAATGATGATGTGGGGATTTTTGAACCATTGGGACAGGACGGTCCAGCATTATTGCTTGTGTTGCATGTTGTGTCCTGCCACACACAAGCCAAAAATTCTTGTGACTCTGAGATGAATGGAATACAGAAGAAGGCATCATTGAAGTGTAATACAGAATGCCATGGCCTGGTGGATGGTAGAATGAGCAGCAGGGTGTAGGAAATAGGAGCTACTTGATGTATATCCTCGGTGGCTTCACTGACTGTCCTGATATCATTTACCAGGTCTCCAGCAGCCCATAGGGCTCTCGTGGTCAGGCCAATCCCAGGATATGGAGCTCACCTGGGCTGCAACCTGCACCCCTCAGCCCACGGGGCTCTCGTGTTCAAGTCCCTCCCAGGGTATGGAGCTCACCTGTGCAACTACCCAGCAGCCCATGGGGCTCTCATAGTCAGGCCCTTCCCAGGATACGGAACTCCCCAGGGCAGGTACCCCAGCAGGGCTGGACACACAGGATCTGTGCACATAGTCCACCTTGCAGAGAATCCCCAGCTCACCTGTCGCTCACAGCTGACACAGAACACCTCAGAGCAGGACTTGAACTAACAAACAGCAGCTCTGACAAGTCTGTGACCCTGGCTATCACTCCGTGCAGCCTCTCTCTGCCTGGTCTTCCAGACACTTCCACTGCAGCCAGGGCACCAGGCCTCTGTCTCCAACCACCATCACTCCTCTCCCTGACTCCTGGGTTCCTCTCATTAGGATAGGGTCTTCTTGAAGTTGTTTTCCACTCATGGACCAGATAAAATGATAAGAAAACAAGCCGCAGCTGCAGCCCCTTGTCTATCCTGACTCTCAAGAGCCCACACCTGTTCCTTGGGACTTACCCGTTTAGCAAGGTTCATTTTCTGCAACTGTGAGCCCCTGAGGGGTGAGGATTGGCTGACTTGGGCAGCCTGACACTGCCTGCCAGCCCCCCACCCACAGGTGTGCCTGGGTTGAGGTCAATATAAACACCTCTCCAGTCAGCAAGAGCCCCTGTAGCTGTGCCTGACGCCATATTCTCTGCCCCGTCAGCAGTTTCGGGGCTGGGGTGGTGGGAGGGAGTGAGGGGCCGTGGCTTTGTGGGTGGCCCAGTGTGAGTGGGGCTCTGATGGACTTTCTGCAGGAGTTGCCAGGCTGCCACCTGCTAAAGAAGAGGATGTGTCACCCATACCTGCCACTGGAATTTCTCCCCAGGCAGAAGTGAGGAATTAAAAAACAGTGGGGGCCGTGGCAGGAGGGGTATCTCAGGCAGGGAAATGGAAAGATTCCAGAAGAGCATCTGGGGCCAGGACCATCCTGGCTGGCCTGCAGGCACCAAGTCGGCCTGTGTGCTCTCGCTAGTGTGGCTCCACAGCCCTTCCTCTAGGCTTGCAAGTGCTTGTACATATTCAGGTGTTTTACCTGGAAAGGGTGGGAAGAGTTCAGCTGCAGCAGGACTGGGGCTCAGCTCACATTTACTCACAAACGCCTCGACACAGTCCCCCAGCTTTGCAATGAGGATGCTCCTTTTGGGGGGGGGAGCTCTGCTGAGTGCATGGGAGACGATTTCCCACCTCTGACCAACTTAAGAATTTTTTACCACTGGAGCAAGTGTCCTGATACGATTTTCCTCTCTATAACTGGTGAGTTCTGTTTTTTTTTCTTTTTTTCTTTTTGCTTCAAGTTAGATTTTATTTATTCCTCTTTTTTTTTAATTTGGAGATATAAACATGGAAATAATGCATCAATATAAAGACGTCTATGTGAAGGGAAAAAGTTGTTTTTCTGTTTTATTTATTAAATGTTATTTATTTATTTTTAATTTTTTTAAATTTATTTCTTTTATACAGCAGGTTCTTATTGGATATCTATTTTATACATATAAGTGTGCACATGTGAATCCCAGGCTCCCAATTCATCCCACCACCACCCTCACATGGCGTTAACTCCTTGGTGTCCATATGTTTGTTCTCTACATCTTTGTCTCTATCTCTGCCATGCACACCAGTTCATCTGTACCATTTTTCTAGGTTCCACATATATGTATTAATATACAATATTTGTTTTTCTCTTTCTGACTTACTTCACTCTGTATGACAGTCTCTAGATCCATCAAGGTCTCTACAAATGACCCAATTTCATTCCTATGTATGGCTGAGTAATAATCCGTTGTATATATGTACCAGGTCTTTATCCATTCATCTGTCTGTGGGCACTTAGGTTGCTTTCATTACCTGGCTATTGTAAATAGTGCTGCAGTGAACATTGTGGTGAATGTGTCTTTTTGATTTATGGTTTTCTCTGGGTATATGCCCAGTAGTGGGATTGCTGGATTATATGGTAATTCTATTTTTAGTTTTTTAAGGAACCTCCATACTGTTCTCCATAGAGACTGTATTGATTTACATTCCCAACAATAGTGGAATAAGGTTCCTTTTCTCCACACCCTCTCCAGCATTTGTTGTTTGTAGATTTTCTGATGATGCCCATTCTAACAGGTGTGACGTGATACCTCATTGTAGTTTCGATTTCCATTTCTCTAATAATTAGTGATGTTGAGCAGATTTTCATGTGCGTACTGGCCATTTCTATGTCTTCTTGGAAGAAATGTCTATTTAGATCTTTCATTTTTGTATTGGGTTGTTTGTTTTATTAATATTGACCTGCATGAGCTGTTTATATATATTGGAGATTAATCATTTGTCCATTGATTCGTTTGCAAATATTTTCTGCCATTCTGAGGGTTGTCTTTTCGTCTTGTTTGTAGTTTCCTTTGCTTTGCAAAAGCTTTTACGTTTCATTAGGTCCCATCTGTTTACTTTTCTTTTTTATTTCATTACTATAGGAGGTGGATCAAAAAAGATCTTGCTGTGATTTACGTCAGAGTATCCTTCGTAAGTTTTCCTCTCAGAGTTTTATACTGTCCGGTCTTACATTAAGGTCTCTAATCCATTTTGAATATATTTTTAGGTATGGTGTTGGGGAGTGTTCTAATTTCATTCTTTTACATGTAGCTGTCCATATTTCCCAGCACCAATGATTGAAGAGACTGTCTTATCTCCATTGTACAGTCTTGCCTCCTTTGTCATACATTAGTTGAACATAGGTGTGTAGGTTTATCCTTGGGCTTTCTTTTTTTTTCCTTTTACACGTTTATTGGAGTATAATTGCTTTACAATGGAGTGTTCGTTTCTGCTGTATAACAAAGTGAATCAGCTATACATATACAAATATCACCAGATCCCCTCCCTCTTGCATCTCCCTCCCACACTCCATATCCCACCCATTTATGTGGTCACAAAGCACCGAGCTGATCTCCCTGTTCTATGTGGCTGCTTCCCAGTAGCTATCGGTGTTACATTTGGTCATATATTTATGTCCATGCCACTCTCTCACTTCGTCCCAGCTTACCCATCCCCCTTCCGGTGTCCTCAAGTCCTTTCTCTATGTCTGTGTCCTTAATCCTCTCCTACCACTAGGTTCTTCAAAATGTTTTTTTTTTCTTCATTAGATTCCATATATCTCTGTTAACATACAGTATTTGTTTTTCCCTTTCTGACTTACTTCACTGTGTAGGACAGATTCTAAGTCCATCCACCACAGTACAAATAACTCAGTTTTGCTTCTTTTTATGGTTGAGTAATATTTGATTGTATATATGTGCCAGATCTTCTTTATCCATTCATCTGTCGATGGACACTTAGGTTGCTTCCATGTCCTGGCTAATGCAAATAGAGCTGCAATGAACATTTTTGTACATAACTCTTTTTGAATTATGGTTTTTGCAAGGCAAATGCCCAGTACTTGGATTGTTGTGTCGTATGGTACTTCTATTGTTAGTTATTTAAAGGAACCTCCGTACTGTTCTCCCTAGTGCCCATATCAATTTACATTCCCACCCACAGTGCAAGTGTGTTCCCTTTTCTCCAATAAAGGCCTCTCCAGCATTTATTGTTTTGTAGATTTTTTTTGATGATTGCCACTCTGATTGCTGTGAGGTGATACCTCACAGTAGTTTTGATTTGCATTTCTCTAATGATTAGTGATATCCAGCATCCTTTCATGTGTTTCTTGGTAATCTGTATATCTTCTTTGGAGAAATGTCTATTAGGTCTTCTGCCCGTTTTTGGATTGGGTTGTTTGTTTTTGTGATATTGAGCTACATGAGGTGATTGTAAAGTTTGGAGATTAATCCTTTGTCAATTGCTTCATTTGAAAATATTTTCTCCCATTCTGAGGGTTGTTTTTGCATCTTGTTTATGTTTTCCTGTACTGTGTAAAAGCTTTTAAGTTTCATTAGGTCCCATTTGTTGATTTCTGTTTTTATTTCCATTTCTCTAGGAGTTGGTTCAAAAAGGATCTTGCTGTGATTTATGTCATAGAGTGTTCTGCCTATGGTTTCCTCTAAGTGTTTTATAGTGTCTGGTCTTATATTTAGATCTCTAATCAATTTAGAGTTTATTTTTGTGTATGGTGTTATGGAGTGTTCTAATTTCATTCTTTTATGTGTAGGGGTCCAGTTTTTCCACCACCAATTACTGAAGAGACTGTCTTTTCTCCATTGTATATCCTTAGCTCCTTTGTCATAGATGAGATAGCCATAGGTATGTAGGTTTATCTCTGGGCTTTCTGTCATGTTCCATTGATCTGTGTTTATGCCAATCTACATACACTTGATTCCATTATGGAGACATATAAATACATAGGTTTCAAGGTTATTACCAGTCAGATATATTCCTCTTCAGTGAATAGGGTGTTTTGTGTCCAGTTCACTGAGAAAGGAGTAGGTCTTGTCTATTACCTATTTGGTATATGGAATGGGATCTGTGCTAATTTGAAACTCTGCTTTTACACATCACCCCACGTCACCTTTCCCCTTAAGGAGGCATAAGTGTGTTTTCTAAATGTGTAACTCTGTTCTCTTTTGAAATTCAGTTCATGTGTAGCCATGTTTACATTTCCTCTATAAGTGATATATTACAATAAGTTTCTTTTTCTTTGTGGCTCATTTCACTTAGCATCATCGTACCTAAAGCCACTCATTATGCTGCTATTGGCCTTATGACATTGATTTTATGTCTGAGTGACATTCCTTTGTATATAAGTACCACAACATCTATATCCATTTTTTTTTCCTTTCCTTGGATATATAAAGTGTACCGAAGTCGAGGTTCTTGTAAACAGAGCAGCCCTAAAGTTTGGGCTGGCTGTGTGTTGTGGATTTTTAGTTTTCCCAAAATACACGCCCATGAGTGGAAGTGTGCTATGCTCTGTAGCTCTGTTTTAGAAAACAACATACAGTTCTCCAGAGAGGCTGTTGGCATTTTGCATCCTGACCATCAGCGTAACCAGGCTCCCTTTTCTCCATGGCCTGTCCTGCATTTGTGGTTTTTACACTATTTGTGGATGGCCCTTTTGACTGGAGGTAAGGGACACTTCAATGTAGTGTGGATTTGCAATGCCTGATGGCTTGCTTGGCCAAAAAGGGCGTATACATTTTTTCCCGAATATATTCAAGAAAATACACATACTCCCTTTTCAGCCAAGGGCAACATTGTCGAAATTCTGTCGCTTTTCATGTGCTTTAAAGACGACTCCAATCTACCTCTTGAAATCTGTTTCCTTCAATTCTGCCTTGCATTCAAATCCTCTTCACTGCCTTTCCTCAATATATTTCTGGATGATAGTTGTCCTTTATAACTCTGCAAGTTTGACAATTGCTGTGCCCCTGATTTCCATTTTTCAACTCGCCTATTTGAGAGCTGGCTGCAATACCGCAGGATGGCTTTAGGCACTAGTCTGGTTCCGGGGCTTCAGGCTGAGCCTTTGGTTAATTCTTCTTCCTGATGGGAAACTAGAGTGACATGTGCCCATCCAAACACCTACAGCTAATCTCTCATTTATTTCCCCTCTTCCTGTTCATCCTCTGCACAATTTGCAAACTGTGCATAACGGGAGGGTAAAGGCGTTGACACTCCAAGTGGGGAGATTTTGAGTAATGCAGATGGAATGGCGAAGCAGAGCACGACAAAAGGAAAAATGAGGTACCTTTTAGAATACTTTCCCAATTACACAGTGTACCATCCACTGGGTTTCCCATGCATGTTTTAACTGGAGGAAGATTCCCTTAAACCTGGAGAGTTGGGACCACTAGAATGGGTAGCACACAGTATTGCTCTAAGTGGTGTTCTTTTGTTCACACAACCTCAGCAATCTTGTCAGCCCCAAGTGTCCAGTCTTATGTCTCATCCAGCTGTGGGTGTAAAGGTGGTCAATCTAGCTTGCATCACAGGCCCTGAACGTAGTTTTTAAGACTTTCTATCTGTTTTTGCATTTTGCTTTTGAAATTTATTTTTATAAGAGGGTTTAAATGAATTTCAGTGCTATGTTCATGCCGTTATACACACACATTATTCCTTTATGGAGACATGAGAATACATATGTTTTAAATTACATAGAGTCAGACATATTCCTCTGCAATGAATAGGGGGTGTTGAGTCCAGTTCATTGTGCCGGGAGTAGGTGGTGTCTATTACATACATGGTTTATATAATAGTATCTGTTCTAATATAAAACTGTTGTTTTATGAATCACCCCACCACGGCTTTCCCATTAAGCAGGCAGAAGATGTTTTCTAAATGTATGAATCTGTTGTGTTTGTCATTCAGTTCATGTGTAGTCATGTGTACATTCCCACTATGAGTGATATCTTATGATAAGATTAGTTACTCTTTATTCTTTCATAACTCAGTTCATGTGTAGCCATGTTTACAGGACCTTCATAAGTGATATCTTATGATAAGTTTCTTTCTCTGTGTGACTTATTTCACTTAGAATCATTGTACCTGAA
This sequence comes from Mesoplodon mirus, assembly GCF_964341445.2. NCBI lineage: Eukaryota > Metazoa > Chordata > Mammalia > Artiodactyla > Ziphiidae > Mesoplodon > Mesoplodon mirus. Next base: position 8,221,971 of record NW_028295817.1, read on the forward strand.
TCCACTCATTTTGCTGCTACTGGCCTTATGACATTGATTTCATGGCTGAGCGATATTCCATCGTACGTAAGTACCACAATATCTTGAACCATTTTTGTCTTTCCTGGGACACTTAAGGTGTACCCAAGTTGATGTTCTTGTAAGCAGTGCAGCGCTAAATTTTAGGGTGGCTCTGTCTTATTGATTTTCAGTTTTCCCAAGGTATATTCCCTAGACTGGCAGTGCCCTTGGCTCTGTAGCTCTGTTGTTTACTTGTTTTAGGGAACACAATGCACTCCTCCAGAGAGGCAGTTGGCAACTTACATCTCGCCCATCAGCATAACTAGGCTCCCTGACCTCCAGGGCCTGTCTTCCCTTTCTGGTTTTTACACATTTTGTGGATGTCCCTTTTGACCCGGTGGAAGGGATACTTCTTTGTAGTGCAGATTTTCATTGCAGCTTGCTTGCTTGGCCAAAAAGGGCGTATGCATTTTCTCCTGAATATATTCAGGAGAAAACGCATACGCCATTTTTGGACAAGTGCATCATTGTCGAAGTTGTGCCCCTCTTCCTGTGCTTTACAGGTGATTGCAACGAACCACTTGAAATCTGTTTCCTGCTATTCTGCCTCGCTTTGAAGGCCGCCTCGTTGCCTTCCCTTAAAAGATTTTTTGGACGAAAGTTGTCCTTTATTACTCTGCCAGTTTTTTGAATTGCTGTGCCCCTGAGCTCCATTTTTCAACTCGTTTTTTGTGAGCTGACCGCAAGTCCAAAATTTTTGTTCAGGACCTATACTTGTTCATGGCGGGTGGCTGAGAATTTGGTTAATTCTTCTTCCTACCGGGCAATTAGAGTGAAATGTGCCCGTCCAAATGCCTAAGAGCTACTCTTTCATTGGTTCCCCCTTTTCCCTTTCATCCTCTTCCAAATTGGCAACGTGTGCGAACCAGGAGGTTAAATGGGCTGTCTCTCCAAGGTGGGAGATTGATATTAAAGCAGTTGGAAAGTCAAACCGGAGTACCAGGAGAGGGACCATTAGTTGGGTTTTAGTAACCTTAGTAAACACTGTGTGTCCATTATCTTGGTTTCCTGAATATGTTATAGCTGTAGTAATATTCCCTTCAACATGGAGAGTTGGGAACCATGGAATGGGTGCCTCACATTATTGCTTTAAAGGGTCTGTATTTGCTAACCCAAATATACCAGTCCTCTCAGTCCCAACTGTCCAGCCTTATGCCACATGCAGCTATCGTTGTACACAGGGTCATTCCAGGTTTCAGCAGGGACCATGAAGGAATTGTAAAGAATTTCCCTGTTTTGTTGTTTTGTTTTTGAAATTGTTTTTATAGTGGGTTTGAGCTGATTCTCACTGCCGTGTTTATGCCAGTCTAGACACACTTGTGTTCTTACGGAGACATATCAATACATAGGTTTTAAGATTCTTACTATTCAGATATATTCCTCTGAGGGAAGTATACGGTCTTGATTCCCTTTCATGGAGGAAGGTGTAGATCTTGTCTATTCTGTATTTGGTTTCTGGAATGGTGCCTGTACATATATCAAACTCTGGTTTTATGCAACACCCCAACTCTCCTTCCCCTTTAAGCAGGCATAAGAGTGTTTCCTAAATATGAGACTCTGTTCTCTTTCCTAACTCAGTTCATGTGTAGCCATGTTTACAGGATTTTCATAAGTGATATCTTATGATAAATTTCTTTTTCTGTGTGACTTATTTCACTTAGAATCATCGTACCTGAATCCATTCATTTTGCTGCTACTGGTCTTATGACATTGATTTCATGGCTGCGGGATATTCCATCGTACGTAAATACCACAATTTTTTGAACCATTTTTATCTCTCCTGGAATATTTAAGGTGTACCCAATTTGAGGTTCTTGTAAGCAGTGCAGCCCTAAATTTTGTGGTGTCTCTGTCTTATTGATTTTAAGTTTTCCCAAGGTATATTCCCTAGCCTGGAAGTGCCTTTGGCTCTGTAGCTCTGTTGTTTACTTGTTTTAGGGAACACAATGCACTCCTCCAGAGAGGCAGTTGGCAATTTACATGCCTTCCTTCAGCATAACAAGGCTCCCTGTACTCCAGGGCCTGTCTTGCCTTTCTGGTTTTTACACATTTTGCCGATGTCCCTTTTGACCAGTGGGAAGGGATACTTCTTTGTAGTGCAGATTTGCATTGCCCGCTTTCTTGCTTGGCCAAAATGGGCGTATGCAATTTCTCCTGAATATATTCAGGAGAAATCGCATACACCCTTTTTGACCAAGTGCATCACTGTCGATGTTGTGCCCCTCTTCCTGTGCTTTAAAGGCGATTCCAACGCACCTCCTGAAATCTGTTTCCTGCTATTCTGCCTCGCTTTCTAGTCCACAACGTTGCCTTCCCTCAACAGATTTTTGAATGATATTTGTCCTTTATTACTCTGCCAGTTTGTGAATTGCTCTGCCCTTGAGCTCCATTTTTCAACTCTTTTTTTGTGAGCTGAACGCATGTCCAAAATTTTGGTTCAGGACCTATATTGGTTCCCGGTAAGTGGCTGAGACTTTGGTTAATTCTTCTTCCTGCCGGGAATTTAGAGTGATATATGCCTATCCAAATGCCTAACAGCTACTCTCTCATTGGTTCTCCCTATTCCCTTTCATCCCCTGCCAAATTGGCAACCTGTGAGAACCAGGAGGTTAAAGGGGCTGTCTCTCCAAGTTGGGAGATTGATAGTAAAGCAGTTGGAAAGTCAAACTGGAGCACCAGGAGAGGGACTATTCGTTGAGTTTTAGAAACCTTTCGTATTCACAGTGTGTCCATTCTCTAGCTTTCCCATACATGTTATATCTGTAGTAATATTCCCTTCAACCTGGAGAGTTGGGACCCATGGAATGCGTGCCATGCATTATTGCTTTAAAGGGTCTGCATTTGCTCACCCAATCTCACCAAGCCTCTCAGTCCCAAGTGTCCAGCCTTATGCCACATCCAGCTGTCATTGTAGACAGGGTCATTCCACGTTTCATCAGAGACCCTGAAGGAATTGTAAAGAATTTCCCTGTTTTTTTGTTTTGTTTTTGAAATTCTTTTTATAGTGGGTTTGAGCTGATTCTCGCTGCCATGTTTATGCCAGTCTAGACACACTTGATTCCCTTACGGAGACATATCAATACATAGGTTTTAAGATTCTTACTAGTCAGATATATTCCTCTGCGGGAAATATGGGGTTTTGAATCTCTTTCACTGAGTAAGGTATAGGTAGGTCTTGTCTATTCCATATTTGGTTTTTGGAACAGTACCTGTGCTTATATCAAACTCTGGTTTTATGTATCACCCCACCTCTCCTTCCCGCTTAAACAGGCATAAGAGTGTTTTCTAAATGTGAGACTCTGTACTCTTTCCTAACTCAGTTCATGTGTAGCCATGTTTACAGGATCTTCATAAGTGATATCTTATGATAAGCTTCTTTTTCTGTGTGACTTATTTCACTTAGAATCATCGTACCTGAATCCACTCATTTTGCTGCTACTGGTCTTATGACATTGATTTAATGGCTGAGGGATATTCCATCGTACGTTAGTACCACAATTTTTTGAACCATTTTTATCTTTCCTGGGATATTTCAGGTGTACCCAAGTTGAGGTTCTTTTAAGCAGTGCAGCCCTAAATTTGGGGGTGGCACTATCTTACTGATTTTCAGTTTTCACAAGGTATATTCCCTAGACTGGAAGTGCCCTTGGCTCTGTAGCTCTGTTGTTTACTTGTTTTAGGGAACACAATACACTCCTCCAGTGAGGCAGTTGGCAATTTACATCCCACTCATCAGCATAACAAGGCTACATGTTCGCCAGTGCCTGTCTTGCCTTTCTGGTTTTTACACATTTTGTGGATGTCCCTTTTGACCGGTGGGTAGTGATACTTCTTTTTAGTGCAGATTTGCATTTCCCAATTGCTTGCTAGCCTAAAAAGTGCGTATGTGTTTCCTCCTGCATATATTCAGGAGAAAATGCATACGCCCTTTTTGGCCAAGTGCATCATTGTCGAAGTTGTGCCCCTCTTCCTGTGCTTTACAGGTGATTCCAACGTACCTCTTGAAATCTGTTTCCTACTATTCTGCCTCTATTTCAAGTCCGCCTGTTGCCTTCCCTCAACAAATTTTTGGATGATAGTAGTCCTTTATTACTCTTCCAGTTTGTGAGTTACTGTGCCCTTGAGCTCCATTTTTCAACTCGTTTTTTGTGAGCTGAAAGCATGTCCAAAATTTTGGTTCAGGACCTATACTGGTTCCCGGTGGGTGGCTGCAACTTTGGTTAATACTTCTTCCTGCCAGGAAATTAGAATTGCATATGCCCGTCCAAATGCCTAACAGCTACAATCTCATTGGTTCTCCCTCTTCCCTTTCATCCTCTGCCAAATTGGCAACCTGTGAGAACCAGGAGGTTAAAGGTGCAGTCTCTGCAACCTGGGAGATTGATAGTAAAGCAGTTGGAAAGTCAAACCAGAGCACCAGCAGAGGGACTATTTGTTGAGTTTTAGAGACCATTCATGTTCACAGTGTGTCCATTCTCTAGGTTTCCCATACATGTTGTAGCTGTAGTAATATTCCCTTCACCCTGGAGAGTTGGGACCCATGGAAGGGGGGCCATGCATTATTGCTTTAAAGGGTCTGCATTTGCTCACCCAATCTCACCAATACTCTCAGTCCCAAGTGTCCAGCCTTATGCCAAATCCAGCTGTCGTTGTAGATAGGGTCATTCCAGGTTTCGTCAGAGACCATGACGAAATTGTAAAGAATTTCCTGTTTTTTGTGTGTGTCTGAAATTCCTTTTTATAATGGATTTGAGCTGATTCTCACTGCCATCTTTATGCCAGTCTAGACACAGTTGATTCCCTCATGGAGACATATCAATAAATAGGTTATAAAATTCTTACTAGTCAAATATATTCCTCTGAGGGAAATATGTGGTTTTGAGTCCCTTTCACTGAGGAAGGTGTAGGTCTTGTCTATTCCGTATTTGATTTTTTGAACGGTACCTGTGCTTATATAAAACTCTGGGTTTTATGCATCACCGCACCTCTCCTTCCCCCTTAAGCAGGCATAAGAGTTTTTTCTAAATGTGAGACTCTGTTCTCTTTCCTAACTCAGTTCATGTGTAGCCATGTTTACAGGATCTGTATAAGTGATATCTTATGATAACTTTCTTTTTCTGTGTTACTTATTTCACTTAGAATCATCGTACCTGAATCCACTCATTTTGCTGCTACATGTCTTATGGCATTGATTTCATGGCTGAGGGATATTTCATCGGACGTAAGTACCAAAAATTTTTGTACCATTTTTATCTTTCCTGGGAAATTTAAGGTGGATCCAAGATGAGGGTCTTGTAAGCAGTGCACCCCTAAATATTGGGGTGGCTGTGTCTTATTGATTTTCAGTTTTCCCAAGGTATATTATGTAGACTGGAAGTGCCCTGGGCTCTGTAGCTCTGTTGTTTACTTCTTTTAGGGAACACAATGCACTGCTCCAGAGAGGCCGTTGGCAATTTGCCTCCCACCCATCAGCATAACAAGGCTCCCAGTTCGCCAGGGCCTGTCTTGCTTTTCTGGTTTTTACCCATTTTGTGGATATCCCTTTTGACATGTGGGAAGTTATACTTCTTTGTAGTGCAGATTTGCATTGCCCGCTTGCTTGCTTGGCCAAAAAGCGTGCATGTGTTTTCTCCTGAATATATTCAGGAGAAAACTCATACACCCTTTTTGGCCAAGTGCATCATTGTCGAAGTTGAGCCCCTCTTCCTGTACTTCAAAGGCGATTCCAGCATACCTCTTGAAATCTGTTTCCGGCTATTCTGCCCCGCTTTCACCTCTGCCTCTTAAACTTCCCTCACCAGAGTTTTGGACGAGAGGTGTCCTTTACTACTCTGCCATTTGGTGAATTGCTGTGCCACTGAGCTCCATTATTCACCTCGTTTTTTGTGAGCTGAATGCAAGTCCAAATTTTGGTTCAGGACTTATACTGGTGTCCGGTGGGTGGCTTAGACTTTGGTTAATTCTTCTTTCGGCCGGAAAATTAGAGTGACATTTGCCGGTCCAAATGCCTAACAGCTACTCTCTCATGGGTTCTCCCTCTTCCCTTTCATCCTCTGCCAAATTGGCAACCTGTGAGAAACATGAGGTTAAAGGGGCTGTCTCTCTAAGTTGGGAGATTGATAGTAAAGCAGTTGGAAAGTCAAACCGGAGCACCAGGAGAGGGACTATTAGTTGAGTTTTAGAAACCTTTCGTATTCACAGTGTGTCCATTCTCTAGGTTTCCATACATGTTATAGCTGTTGTAATATTCCCTTCCACCTGGAGAGTTGGGACCCATGGAATGGGTACCACTCATTATTGCTTTAAAGGGTCTGCATTTGCTCACCCAATCTCAACAATCCTCTCAGTCCAAAGTGTCCAGCCTTATGCCACATCCAGCTGTCATGGTAGATAGGGTCATTCCAGGTTTCATCAGAGACCCTGAAGGAATTTTAAGGAATTTCCCTGTTTTTTTTGTTTTGTTTTTGAAATTCCTTTTTATAGTGGGATGAGCTGATTCTCACTGCCATTTTTATGCCAGTCTAGACACACTTGATTCCCTTACGGAGACATATCAATACATAGTATTTAAGATTCTTACTAGTAAGATATATTACTCTGTGGTGAATATGGGGTGTTGATTCCCTTTCACTGAGGAAGGTGTAGGTCTTGTCTATTCCGTATTTGGTTTTTGGAACTGTACCTGTACTAATATCAAACTCTGGTTTTATGCATCACCCCACCCCTCCTTCCCCCTTAAGAAGGCATAAGGGTGTTTTCTAAATGTGAGACTCCCTTCTCTTTCCTATCTCAGTTCATTTGTAGCCATGTTTACAGGATCTTCATCATTGATATCTTATGATAATTTTATTTTTCTGTGTGACTTATTTCACTTAGAATTATCGTACCTGAATCCACTCATTTTGCTGCTACTGGCCTTATGACATTGATTTCATGGCTGAGGGATATTCCGTCATACGTAAGTACCACAATTTCTTGAATCATTTTTTTCTTTCCTGGGATATTTAAGGTGTACCCAAGTTGAGGTTTTTGTAATCATTGCAGCCCTGAATTTTGGTGTGGATCTGTCTTATTAATTTTCAGTTTTCCAAAGCTATATTCCCTAGACTGGAAGTGCCCTTGGCTCTGTAGCTCTGTTGTTTACTTGTTTTAGGGAACACAATGGACTCCTCCAGAGAGGCAGTTGGCAATTTACATCCCGCCCATCAGCATAACAAGGCTCCCTGTTCTCCAGTGCCTGTCTTGCCTCTCTGGTTTTTAAACATTTTGCGGATATCCCTTTTGGCTGGTGGAAAGTGATAGTTCTTTGTAATGCAGATTTGCATTGCCTGCTTGCTTGCTTGGCCGAAAAGGGCATATGCGTTTTCTCCTGAATATATTCACATGAATACCCACATGCCCTTTATGACCATTTCCATTATTTTCGAAGTTGTGATGCTTTTCCTGTGTTTAAAGGCGATTCCAATGTACCTCTTGAAATCTGTTTCATGCCACTCTGCCTCATTTTCACTTCCGCCTCGTGGCTTTCCCTCAACAGATTTTTGGAAGAGAGTAGTCCTTTATAACTCTGCAGGTTAGTGAATTGCTGTGGCCCTGAGTTCCATTTTTCAACTCGCGTTTTTGTGAGCTGACCGCAAATCCACAATTTTGCTTCTGTACCTATACTGGTTCTGGGGGGGGCAGGCTGAGTCTTTGGTTAATTCCTCTTCATGACGGGAAATTAGAGTGAAATGTGGCCGTCCAAATGCCTACAGCTACTCTCTCATTGGTTCTCTCTGTTCCCTTATATCCTCTGCACAATTTGCCAGCTGTTCGAACCAGGAGGTTATAGGGCCTGACTCTCCAAGTTTGGAGATTGATAGTAAAGCAGTTGGAATGTCAAACTGGAGCACAAGGAGAGAAAAAAGTAGTAGAGTTTTAGAAACCTTTCACCATCAGATGGTTTCCATTCTCTAGGTTCCCATACATGTTATAACGGTAGTGATATTCCCTTCTACTTGGAGAGTTGGGAACCATGGAATGCGTGGCAGGCATTATTGCTTTAAAGGGTCTGCATTTTTTCACCCAATCTCACCAATCCTCTCAGTCCCAAGTGACCAGCGTTATGCCACATCCAGCTGTCATTGTAGATACGATCATTCCAGGTTTCATCAGAAACCCTGAAAGTATTGTGTAAGAATTTTACTGTTTTTATGTTTTGTTTTGAAATTCATTTTTATAGTGGGTTTGAGCTGATTCTCACTGCCATGTTTATGTCATTCTAGACACACTTAGTTCCCTTACGGAGACATATCAATACATAGGTTTTAAAATTCTTACTAGTCAGATATATTTCTCTGCGGGGAATAAGGATGTTGAGTTCCGTTCACTGAGGAAGGAGTAGGGCTTGTCTCTTCTGTTTTTGGATTATGGAACGTTACCTGTGCTAATATCAAACTTTTGTTTTGTGCATCTCCCCACCTGTCTTTCCCCTTAAGCAAGCGTTAGAGTGTTTTCTATATCTGAGACTCTCTTCTCTTCCCTAATTCAGTTCATATGTAGCCATGTTTACATTCCCTTCATAAGTGATATCTTATGTCAGAATGCACCATGGCCTTGTCATAATAATGCTCCATGGCCACTGTCATCACAATGCTCCATGCCCTTGTTATCACAATGCTCCATGTCCCTTGTCATCACAATCCTCCACGTCCTTGTCATCACAATGCTACATGACACTTCTCATCAAAATATTACATGCTCTTGTCATCACAATTCTCCCTGCACTTGAAATTGCAATGCTCCATGCACTTGTCATCACAATGCTCCATGCACTTGTCATCACAATGTTCCATGCCCTTGTCATCAGATTGCTCCTTGACAACTGTCATCACAATGCTCCCTGACACCTGTCATCACAATGCTTCATGCCCCTTGTCATTACAGTGCTCCATGACACATATCATCACAATGCTCCATGCCCTTGTCATCACAAAGCTCCATGACGCATGTCATCAGAATGTTCCATGGCCTTCTCCTCACAATGCTCCATGCCCTTGTCATCACAATGCTCCAAGAACCCTGTAATCATAATGCTCCATGCCCCTATTCATCTGAATGCTCCATGAGACATGTCATCACCAGTCTCCATGGTCATCTCATCACAATGCTCCAGGACCTTGTCATCACCATGCTCCATGCCCTTGTCATCACAATGCTCCATGACCCCTGTCATCACAATGATCCATGAATATTTTCAGAACAATGCACCATGACCTTCTCATCACAATGCTCCATGACCAATATCATCACAATGCTGAATGACCGCTGTCATCACAACACTCCAAGACACCTGACAACACAATGATCCGGGACTCTTGTCATCACAGGGCTCCAAGACACCTGTCATCACAATGCTCTGTGACTCCAGTCATCACAGTGCTTTATAATATTTGTGATCACAATGGTCCATGCCCGCATCATCACAAGGCTCTGTTACCTTTGTATCCACAATCCTTCATGAACATTTCATCACAATGCTCCGTGACCCTTGTCATCACAATGCTCCCTGACACCTCTCTACAAAATACTTAATGACCTGGTCATCACAATGCTCCATGTCCTTGTCATCACAAGGCGCCATTCCAAATGTCATCACAATAATCCATGAAAATTATTAGACCAATGCTCCATGCCATTGTCATCGCAATGGACCATGACATATGTCATCACAATGCTCAAAGACACCTGTAATCACAATGCTCCATGCCCTTGTCGTTACAATCCTGCATGACCCATGTATCATAGTGTTCCGTACCCTTGTCATCACAATGCTCCATGCCCACTCTCATCACAATAATCCATGAAATATTTCAGACCAATGTTCCATGCCCTTCTCATCACAATGCTCCATTACCTCTGTCATAACAATGCACCATGACCCCTGCCATCACAATGTACCACGGCCTAGTCATCACAAGGTTCCATGACACTTGTCATCACAATGCTGAAGGCCCCTGTAATCAGAATGCTCCTTGCCCTTGTCATCACAAAGCTCCATGACGCATGTCATCAGAAAGTTCCATGGCCTTCTCATCACAATGCTCCATGCCCTTGTCATCACAATGCTCCAAGACCCTTGTAATCACAATGCTCCATGCACCTTTTCAACTCAATGCTTCATGAACCCTGACATCACAGTGCACCATGCCCATCATCATAATGCTTCAGGCTATTTTCATCACAATGAAATCAATATTCTCCATGACCTCTGTCATCATAATGCTCCAAACACTTGTGATCACAATGTTCCATAACACTTATCATCACAACACCCCATGACCCTCATCATCACAATTATCCATGGTCTTCTCTTCACAATGCTCCATGACCTTTGTCATCACAATGCTCAATACACTTGTCATCACAATGCTCCCTGACACTTGTCGTCAGCATGCTCCTTGAACCCTGTCATGACAAGGCTCCATGCCTTTGTCATCACAATAATCCATGCCCTTTTCATCACAATGCTCAAAGATCCCTGTAATCACAATGATCCATGCCCTTGTCATCAAAAAGCTCCATGACGCATGTCATCAGAATGCTTCATGGACTTTTCATCATAATGCTCCATGCCCTTGTCATCACAATGCTCCAAGACCCCTTAAATCACCATGCTCCATGCCCCTTTTCATCAGAAAGCTCCATGAGACTTGTCATCACAAGTCTCCATGGTCTTCTCACAATGCTCCAGGACCTTTTCATCACCATGCTCCATTCCCTTCTCATCACATTTCTCCATGAACCCTGTCATCACAATAGTCCATGAACATTTTCAGCCCAATGCTCCACGACCTACTCATCACAATGCTCCATGGCCAATATCTTCACAATGCTCCATGACCACTGTTATCACAATACTCCATGATAACTGACAACAAAATGATCTGGGATTCTTGTCATCACAATGCTCCATTCCCTAGTCATCACAATGCTCCATGACCCCTGTCATCACAACACTCCATGAATATTTTCAGCCCAGTGCTCCATGACCCTTGTCATCACAATGATCCATGCCCTTGTCATCCCAATGCTCCATGACCCCTGTATTCACAATGCTCCGTGACACTTGTCATCACAGTGCTCCATGACACATGTCATCACAATGCTCCATGCCTTTGTCAGCCAAATGCTACATGACCTTGTCATTACAATGCTCTATGCGCTTGTCATCAAAATACTCCATTTCCATTGTCATCACAATCCTCCATGAACTTTGGGATCACATTGCTTCATGCCCTTGTCATCACAATGCTCCCTGCTCCTTGAAATCAAAATGATCCATGACCTCTGTCATCACAATGCTCCAAACACTTGTGATCACAGTGTTCCATAACACTTGTCAACACAACGCTCCATGATGCCTGTCATCACAATACTCCATGCCCTTTTCATCACAATGCTCCATGACCTTTGTCATCACAATTTTCAATACACTTGTCATCACAATGCTCCCTGACAATTGTCATCAGAATGCTCCTTGAACCCTGTCACGAAAAGGCTCCATGCCTTTTTCATCACAATGCCCCATGCCGTTTTCATCAAAATGATCCATGCCATTGTCATCAAAATACTCCACAAGCTTGTCATCAGAATGCTCCATGACACTTGTCATTACAATTATCCACGCACTTGTCAGCACAATGCTCCCTGACCCTTGTCATCGCAATGCTACAAGCCATTGTCATCACAATGCTCCATTACTTTTGTCATCTGAATCCTCCAGGACACTTAGCATCACAATGCTTCACGACCTTGTCATGAAAATTTTCATTGGCCATTGTCATCATAATGCTCCAAGCCATAGTCATCACAATGCTCCATTATATTTGTTATCAGAATTCTCCATTTCATTTGGCATCACAATACTCCCTGCCATTGTCATCGCAATGGACCATGACATGTGTCATCACAATGCTCCCTGACACCAGTCTTCACAATACAACATGACCTTCTCTTCACAATGATCCATGCCCTTGTCATCACAATGAACCATGTCCACTGTCATCACAATAATCTATGAATCTTGTCAGACAAATTCTCCATGCTCCTGTCATCACATTGCTCCATGCCCTTGTCATCACAATCCTCCATGACCCATGACACATGTATCACAGTGTTCCATGCCCTAGGCATCACAATGCTCCAAGACCCCTGTAATCACAATGCTCCATGCCCCTTTTCATCAGAATGCTCCATGAGAATTGTCATGACAAGTCTTCATGGTCTTCTCATCACAATGCTCCAGGAACTTGTCATCACCATGCTCCATTCCCTTCTCATCACAATGCTCCATGACCTCTGTCATCACAATAATGAATGAATATTTTCAGACCAATGCTCCAAGACCTAATCATCACAAAGCTCCATGGCCAATATCATCACAATGCTCCATGACCACTGTGATCACAACACTCCATGACACCCGAAACAAAATGATCTGCGACTCTTGTCATCACAATGCTCCATTCCATAGTCATCACAATGCTCCATGACACCTGTCATCACAACACTCCATGAACATTTTCAGCCCAGTGCTCCATGACACTTGTCATCACAATGATCCATGACCTTGTCATCCCAATGCTCCATGACCCATGTATTCACAATGCTCCATGACGCTTGTCATCACAGTGCTCCATGACACATGTCATCACAATGCTCCATGCCTGTGTCAGCAAAAGGCTACATGACCTTGTCATTACAATGCTCTATGCGCTTGTCATCACAATACTCCATTTCCATTGTCATCACAATCCTCCATGACACTTGGGATCACATTGCTTCATGCCCTTGTCCTCACAATGCTCCATGCTCCTTGAAATCAAAATGGTCCATGACCTCTGTCATCACAATGCTCCAAATCCTTGTGATCACAATGTTCCATAACACTTGTCATCACAACGCTCCTTGATGCCTGTAATCACAATACTCCATCCCCTTTTCATCACAATGCTCCATGACCTTTCACATCACAATTCTCAATACACTTCTCATCACAAGGCTCCCTGACACTTTTCATCAGTATGCTCCTTGAACCCTGTGAGGAAAAGGCTCCATGCATTTTTCATCACAATGTCCCATGCCGTTTTCATCACAATGCTCCATGCCATTGTCATCAAAATACTCCACAAGCTTGTCATCAGAATGCTCCATGACCCTTGTCATCACAATGCTCCAAGCCATTGTCATCACAATGCTCCATTACCTTTGCCATCAGAATCCTCCATGACACTTGGCATCCCAATGCTCCATGCCAATGTCATCACAATGGGCCATTACATATGTCATCACAATGCTCCCTAACACCTGTCTTCACAATACTGCATGACTTGTCCATCACAATGCTCCATGCCCTTGTCATCACAATGCGCCATTCCAACTGTCATCGCAATAATCCATGAAACTTATTAGAACAATGCTCCTTGCCCTGGTCATCACAATGCTTCATGCCCTTGTTATCACAATGCTCCATGACCCCTGCCATCACAATGCTCTGTGACTCCAGTCATCACAATGCTTCATGACCTTTGTCACTACAATGGGCCATGCCCTCGTCATCATCACTCTCTGTGAGCTTTTTAACCAAAATGATCCATGAACTTTTCATCACAATGCTCTTTGAACCTTGTCATCACAATGCTGTATGCCTTTCTCAGCACAATGCTCCATGACCCTTGTCATCACAATGCTCCATGCGCTTGTCAGCACAATGCTCCATGACACATGTCATCACAATGCTCCATGACCCCTGTCACCACAATGCTCCGTGACTCCAGTCATCGCAGTGCTTCATAACGTTTGTCATCACAATGATCCATGCCCGTGTCATCACAAGGTTCTCTGACCTTTGTAACCACAATGCTCCATGAACTTTTCATCACAATTCACATTGACCCTTGTCATCACAATGCTCCAGGTTTTTGTCAGAACAATGCTCCATGACCATTGTCTTCACAATGTGCCAGGCACATTTTATCACAACGGTCCACAACCTTGTCATTGCAATGCTCCATAAAACTTGTAATCACAATGCTCCATGCACTTCTCATCAAAATGCTCTCTCACCAGAGATATCAAAGTGTTCCATGACTACTCATCACAATACACCCTCACCCCTGTAATCACCATGTTCCATGAACCTGTCATCACACTGCTACATCCCCTTATCATCACAATGTTCCATGACCCCTGACATCACAATGTTCCATAACCCCGTCATCATAATGCTCCATGATCGTTTTCATCCCAAAGCTCCAAGACCCTTGACATCACAATGTTCTATAACACCTGCCATCAAAATATTCCATTACACTTTTCATCAAATTGCTGCATGGCCCGGTCATCAAAATGCTCCCTGCACTTCTCATCACAATGCACCATGCCCTTGTCATCAAAATGCTCCATGACTTGTCATCACAAAGCTCCATGACCTTTGGCATCACTATGCCCCATGTCATTGTCATCACAATGCTCCATGAACCCTCTCATAACCATGCTCAATGCCCTTGTCATCACAAAGCTCCATGACACTTGTCATCACAATGCTCGATGCAATTCTCATCACAATGCTCCATGCAGTTGTCATTACAATCCTGCATGACCCATGTATCATAGTGTTCCGTACCCTTGTCATCACAATGCTCCATGCCCACTCTCATCACAATAATCCATGAAACATTTCAGACTAATGTTCCATGCCCTTCTCATCACAATGCTCCATTACCTTTGTCATACCAATGCACCATGACCCCTGCCATCACAATGTACCACGGCCTAGTCATCACAAGGTTCCATGACACTTGTCATCACAATGCTGACAGCCCCTGTAATCACAATGCTCCTTGCCTTTCTCATCACAAAGCTCCATGACGCATGTCATCAGAAAGTTCCATGGCCTTCTCATCACAATGCTCCATGCCTTTGTCATCACAATGCTCCAAGACCTTTGTAAACACAATGCTCCATGCCCCTTTTCATCTCAATGATCCATGAACCCTGCCATCACAATGCACCATGCCCATCATCATAATGCTTCAGGCTATTGTCATCACAATGATATCAATATTCTCCATGAACTCTGTCATCATAATGCTCCAAACACTTGTGATCACAATGTTCCATAACACTTATCATCACAACACCCCATGACGCTCATCATCACAATTATCCATGGTCTTCTCTTCACAATGCTCCATGATCTTTGTCATCACAATGCTAAATACACTTGTCATCACAATGCTCCCTGACACTTGTCGTCAGTATGCTCCTTGAACTCTATCATGACAAGGCTCCATGCCTTTGTCATCAAAATAATCCATGCACTTTTCATCACAATGCTCCAAGATCCCTGTAATCACAATGATCCATGCCCTTGTCATCAAAAAGCTCCATGACGCATGTCATCAGAATGCTTCATGGCCTTCTCATCATAATGCTCCATGCCCTTGTCATCACAATGCTCCAAGACCCCTGTAATCACAATGCTCCATGGCCCTTTTCATCAGAATGCTCCATGAGACTTGTCATCACAAGTCTCCATGGTCTACTCCTCACAATGCTCCAGGACCTTGTCATCACCGTGCTCCATTCCCTTGTCATCACAATGCTCCATGACCACTGTCATCACAATAGTCCATGAACATTTTCAGCCCAGTGCTCCATGACTTACTCATCACAATGCTCCATGGCCACTATCTTCACAATGCTCCATGACCACTGTTAACACAACACTCCATGACAACTGACAACAAAATGATCTGGGACTCTTGTCATCACAATGCTCCATTCAATAGTCATCACAATGCTCCATGACCACTGTCATCACAACACTCCATGAACATTTTCAGCCCAGTGCTCCATGACCCTTGTCATCACAATGATCCATGCCATTGTCATCCCAATGCTCCATGACCCCTGTATTCACAATGCTCCATGACGCTTGTCATCACAGTGCTCCAAGACACATGTCATCACAATGCTCCATGCCTTTGTCAGCAAAATGCTACATGTCCTTTCCATTACATTGCTCTATGCGCTTCTCATGAAAATACTCCATTTCCATTGTCATCACAATCCTCCATGAACCTTGGGATCACATTGCTTCATGCCCTTGTCATCACAGTGCTCCCTGCTCCTTAAAATCAAAATGATCCATGACCCCTGTCATCACAATGCTCCAAACACTTGTGATCACTATGTTCCATATCACTTGTCATCACAACGCTCCATGATGCCTGTCATCACAATACTCCATGCCCTTTTCATCACAATGCTCCATGACCTTTGTCATCACAATTCTCAATACACTTGTAATCACAATGCTCCCTGACACTTGTCATCAGAATGCTCCTTGAACCCTGTTACGAAAAGGCTCCATGCCTCTTTCAACACAAGGCCCCATGCCGTTTTCATCACAATGCTCCATGTCTTTGTCATCAAAATACTCAACAAGCTTGTCATCAGAATGCTCCATGACCCTTGTCATCACAATTCTCCAAGCAATTGTCAGCACAATGCTCCCTGACCCTTGTCATCACAATGCTCCAAGCCATTGTCATCACAATGCTCCATTACCTTTGTCATCAGAATCCTTCATGACACTTGGCATCACAATGCTCCATGCCATTGTCATCACAATGGGCCATTACATATGTCATCACAATGCTCCCTAACACCTGTCTTCACAATACTGAATGGCCTGGTCATCACAATGCGCCATTCTAACTGTCATCACAATAATCCATGAAACGTATTAGACAAATGTTCCATGCCCTTGTCATCACAATGCTCCATGCCCTTGTTATCACAATGCTCTTGACCCCTGTCATCACAATGCTCCGTGACCCCAATCATCACAATGTTTCTTTCCCTTTGTCATCACAATGGTCCATGCCCTCGTCATCAACAGTCTCTGTGACCTTTTTAACCACAGTGCTCCATGAACTTTTCATCACAATGCTCTTTGACCCTTGTCATCACAATGCTTCTTGCGCTTGTCAGCACAATGCTCCATGACACATGTCATCACAATGCACCATGTGCTTGTCATCACAGTGCTCCACAATCTTGTCACCACAATGCTCCTTAAAATTTGTTATCACAATGCTCCATGCACTTCTCATCAAAATGCTCTCCCACCACTGATATCACAATGCTACATCACTATTTGTCACAATACTCCCTCACCCCTGTCATCACAATGTTCCATGACTCCTTTCATCACAATGCTACATGCACTTATCATCACAATGTTCGATGACCCCTGACATCACAATGTTCCATAACACTTGTCATCAAAATGTTCCATGACACTTTTCATCAAATTGCTCCATGACCCTGTAATCAGAATGCTCCCTGCCCTTCTCTTCACAATGCACAATGCACTTGCCTTCAAAATGCTCCATGATCTTTGTCATCACAAAGATCCATGACATTTGGCATCACAATGCTCCATGTCATTGTCATCACAATGCTCCATGAACGCTCTCATCACATTGCTCCATGCCCTTGTCTTCACAAAGCTTCATGACACATGTCTTCAGAATGCTCCATGGCCTTCTCATCACTATGCTCCATGCCGTTGCCATCACAATGCTCCATTTCCCCTGTGAGAACAATGCTCCATGACCCCTGCCATCACGATGTTACATGGCCTTGTCATCACAAGGCTCCATGACCTTTCTCATCACAATGCTCAATACCCCTGTAATCACAATGCTCCATGCCGTTGTCATCACAAAGCTCCCTGACGCATGTCATCAGAATGTTCCATGGCCTTCACATCACAATGCTCCATGCCCTTGTCATCACAGTGTTCCAAGACCACTGTAATCACAATTCTCCATGCCCCTTTTCATCTCAGTGCTCCATGAAAACTGTCATCACAATGCACCATGCCCATCATCATAATGCTTCAGGCTAATGACATCACAGTGAAATCAAAATGCTCCATGACCTCTGTCATCATAATACTCCGAAACCTTGTGATCACAATGGTCCATAACACTTATCATCACAACACCCCAAGACGCTCATCATCACAATTATCCATGGTCTTCTCATCACAATGCTCCATGACCTTTGTCATCACAATGCTCAATACACTTGTCATCACAATGCTCCCTGACACTTGTCGTCAGTATGCTCCTTGAACACTGTCATGACAAGGCTCCATGCCTTTTTCATCCCAATGATCCATGCCCTTTTCATCACAGTGCTCCAACATCCGTGTAATCACAATGCTCCATGCCCTTGTCATCACAAAGCTCCATGACACATATCATCAGAATGCTCCATGGCCTTCTCATCACCATGATCTATGCCCTTGTCATTACAGTGCTCCAAGACCCCTGTAATCACAATGCTCCATGCCCCTTTTCAACAGAATGCTCCATGAGATTTCTCATCAAAAGTCTCCATGGTCTTCTCATCACAATGCTCCAGAACTTAGTCATCACCATGCTACATTCCCTTGTCATAAAAATACTCCATGAATATTTTCAGCCAAATGCTCCATGACCTTATAATCACAATGCTCCATGGCCAATATCATCACAGTTATCCATGACCACTGTCAACACTACACTCCATGACACCTGACAGTACAATGATCCAGGACTCTTGTCATCACAATTCTCCATTCCCTAGCCATCACAATGCTCCATGACCGCTGTCATCAGAATACTCCATGAACATTTGCAGCCCAATGCTCCATGGACCTTGCCATCACAATGATCCATGCCCTTGTCATCGCAATTCTCCATGACACCTGTATTCACAAAGATCCGTGACGCTTCTCATCACAGTGCTCCATGACACATGTCATCACAATGCTCCATGCCTTTGTCAGCAAAATGCTACATGGCCTTGTCATTACAATGCTCTATGCGCTTGTCATCAAAATACTCCATTACCATTGTCATCACAATCCTCCATGAATATTGGGATCACATTGCTTCATGCACTTTTCATCACAATGCTCCAAGCTCCTTGAAATCAAAATGATCCATGACCTCTGTCATCAAAATGCTCAAATCCCTTGCGATCACAATGTTCCATAACACTTGTCATCACAATGCTCCATGATGCCTGTCATCACAATACTCCATGCCCTTTTCATCACAATGTTCCATGACCTTTGTCATCACAATTCTCAATACACTTGTAATCACAATGCTCCCTGACACTTGTCATCAGAATGCTCCTTGAACCCTGTCACGAAAAGGCTCCATGCCTGTTTCAACACAAGGCCCCATGCCATTTTCATCACAATGTTCCATGCCATTGTCATCAAAATACTCCATAAGCTTGTCATCAGAATGTTCTGTGACCCTAGTCATCACAATTTTCCATGCACTTGTCAGCACAATGCTCCCTGACACTTGTCATCACAATGCTCCAAGCCATTGTCATCACAATGCTCCATTGCCTTTGTCATCAGAATCCTACCTGACATTTGACATCATAATGCTCCATGCCATTGTCATCACAATGCCCTATTCCAACTGTCATCACAATAATCCATGAAACTAAATAGACCACTGTTCCATCCACTTGTCATCACAATGCTCCATGCCCTTGTTATCACAATGCTCCATGACCCCTGTCATCACAATGCTCCGTTACTCCAGTCATCAAAATGCTTCATAAAATTTGTCATCACAATTGTCCATGTCCTCGTCATCAACAGTCTCTGTGACCTTTTTAACCACAATGCTCCATGAAATTTTCATCACAATGCTCTTTGACCCTTGTCATCAAAATGCTCTATGCCTTTCTCAGCACAATGCTCCATGACACATGTCATCACAATGCACCATGCGCTTGTCATCAAAATGCTCCACCAAATTGTCTTCACAATGCTCCATAAAACTTGTCATCACAATGCTCCATGCACTTCTCATCAAAATGCTCTCTCACCACTGATATCACAATGCTACATCACTATTTGTCACAATACTCCGTCACCTCTGTCATCACAATGTTTCATGGCACCTGTCATCACAATGCTACATGCACTAATCATCACAATGTTCGATGACCCCTGACATCAAAATGTTCCATAACATCTGTCATCAAACTGCTCCATGATCCTTTTCATCAAAATGCTCCATGACCCCTGACATCACAATGTTTCATAACACCTGTCATCAAAATGTTCCATGACACTTTTCATCAAATTGTTCCATGACCCTGTCATCAAAATTCTCCCTTCCCTTCTCATCAAAATGCACCTCACCCTTGTCATCAAAATGCTCCATGACTTGTCATCACAATGCTCCATGCCCTTGCCATCACAATGCTCCATTATTCCAGTCATAACAATGCTCCATGACCCCGGTTATCACGATGTTCCATGGCCTTGTCATCACAAAGCTCCTTGACCCTTCTCATCACAATGCTACAAGAACCCTCTAATCACAATGCTCTATGCCCCTTTTCATGTCAATGATCCACGAAACCTCTCATCTCAATGCACCATGCCCATCATCATAATGCTTCATGCTATTGTAATCACAATGAAATCAAAATGCTCCATGACATCTGTCATAACAATGCTCCAAACCCTTGTGATCACAATATTCCATATCACTTGTCATCACAATGCCCCATGACGCTCGTCATCACAGTTATCCATGGACTTCTCAGCAAAATGCTCCATGACCTTTGTCATCACAATGCTCAGTACACTTGTCATCAAAATATTCCCTGACACTTGTTGTCTGTATGCTCCTTGAATCCTGTCATGACAAGGCTCCATGCATTTTTCATCACAATGATCCATGTCATTTTCATCACAATGCTCCAAGACCCCTGTAATCACAGTGCTCCATGCCCTTGTCATCACAAAGCTCAATGACCCATATCATCAGAATGCTCCTTGGACTTCTCCTCACAATGCTCCATGCCCTTCTCATCACAATGTGCCAAGACCCGTCTAATCACAATGCTCCATGCCCATTTTCATCAGTATGCTCCAGGAGACTTGTCATCACAATGCTTCACGACCTTGTCATGAAAATTCTCAATGGCCATTGTCATCATAATGCTCCAAGCCCTAGTCATCACAATGCTCCATTATATTTGTCATCACAATCCTGCATTACATTTGGCATCACAATACTCCCAGCCATTGTCATCGCAATGGACCATGACAGATGTCATCAGAATGCTCCCTGATACCTTTCTTCAAAATACTCCATGACCTTCTCTTCACAATGATCCATGCCCTTGTCATCACAATGCACCATGTCCACTGTTATCACAATAATCTGTGAATCTTGTCAGACCAGTGCTCCATGCCCCTGTCATCACAATGCTCCATGCCCTTTTCATCACAATGCTCCATGACTTGTCATCACAAAGCACCATGAACCATGACCCATATATCACAGTGTTCCATGCCCTAGTCATCACAATGCTCCAAGACCCCTGTAGTCACAATGCTCCATGTCCCTTTTCCTCAGAATCCTCCATGCAAATTGTCTTCATAAGTAGCCATGGTCTTCTTATCACAATGCTTCAGGACCTTGTCATCACCATGCTCCATTCCCTTGTCATCACAATGCTCCATGACCCCTGTCATCACAATAATCCATGAATATTTTCAGCCCAGTGCTCCACGACCTATTCATCACAATGCTCCATGGCCAATATCATCTCAAAGCTCCATGACCACTGTCATCACAACACTCCATGACACCTGACAAGACAATGATCCGGGACTCTTGTCATCACAATGCTCCATACCCTAGTCATCACAATGCTCCATGACCCCTGTCATCACAACACTCCAAGAAAATTTTCAGTCAAGTGCTCCATCACACTTGTCATCACAATTATCCATGCCCTTGTCATACCAATGCTCCATGACCCCTGTATTCACAATGATCCGTGACGCTTGTAATCACAGTGCTCCATGACACGTCATCACAATGCTCCATGCCTTTGTCAGCAAAATGCTACATGACCTTGTCATTACAATGCTCTATGTGCTTGTCATCACAATACTCCAATTTCATTGTCATCACAATCCTCAATGAACCTTGGGATCACATGGTTTCATGCCCTTTTCATCACAATGCTCCATGCTCCTTGAAATCAAAATGATCCATGACCTCTCTCATCACAATGCTCCAAACACTTGTGATCACAGTGTTCCATAACACTTGTCAACACAACGCTCCATGATGCCTGTCATCACAATACTCCATGCCCTTTTCATCACAATGCTCCATGACCTTTGTCATCACAATTCTCAATACACTTGTCATCACAATGCTCCCTGATACTTGTCATCAGAATGCTCCTTGAACCTTGTCATGAAAAGGCTCCATGATATTTTCATCACAATGACCCATGCCGTTTTCATTACAATGCTCCATGCCATTGTCATCAAAATACTCCACAAGCTTGTCATCAGAATGCTCCATGACCCTTGTCATCACAATTATCCATGCACTTGTCAGCACAATGCTCGCTGACCCTTTTCATCACAATGCTCCAAGCCATTGTCATCACAATGCTCCATTACCTTTGTCATCAGAATCCTTCATGACATTTGGCATCCCAATGCTCCATACCATTGTCATCACAATGGGCCATTACATATGTCATCACAATTATCCCTGACACATGTCTTCACAATACTGCATGACCTGGTCATCACAATGCTCCATTCCATTGTCATCACAATGCACCATTCCAACTGTCATCGCAATAATCCATGAAACTTATTAGACCAATGATCCATGCCCTTGTCATTACAATGCTCCATGCCCTTGTTGTCACAATACTCCATTACCACTGCCATCACAATGCTCCGTGACTCCTGTCATCACAATGCTTCATGACCTTTGTCATCACAATGGTCCATGCCCTCGTCATCAACAGTCTCTGTGACCTTTTTAACCACAATGCTCCATGAACTTTTCATCACAATGCTCTTTGACCCTTGTCATCACAATGCTCCATGCCCTTGTTATCACAATTCTCCATGACCCCATTCATCACAATGCTCCGTGACTCCAGTCATCACAATGCTTCATGAACTTTGTCATCACAGTTGTCCATGTCCTCGTCATCAACAGTCTCTGTGACCTTTTTAATCACAATGCTCCATGAAATTTTCATCACAATGCTCTTTGACCCTTGTCATCAAAATGCTCTATGCCTTTCTCAGCACAATGCTCCATGACACATGTCATCACAATGCACCATGCACTTGTCATCACAATGCTCCACAAATTTGTCATCACAATGCTCCTTAAAACCTGTCACCACAATGCTCCATGCACTTCTCATCAAAATGCTCTCTCACCACTGATATCACAATGCTACATCACTATTTGTCACAATACTCGCTCACCACTGTCATCACAATGTTTCATGGCATCTGTCATCACAATGCTACATGCACTTATCATCACAATGTTCGATGACCCTTGACATCAAAATGTTCCATAACACCTGTCATCAAACTGCTCCATGATCCTTTTCATCAAAATGCTCCATGACCACTGACATCACAATGTTCCATAACACCTGTCATCAAATTGTTCCATGACCCTGTCATCAAAATGCTCCCTGCCCTTCTCATCAAAATGCACCACACCCTTGTCATCAAAATGCTCCATGACTTGGCATCACAATGCTCCATGCCCTTGCCATCACAGTGCTCCATTACACCTGTCATAATAATGCTCCATGACCACTGCTATCACGATGTTGCATGGCCTTGTCATCACAAAGCTCCATGACCCTTCTCATCACAATGCTCCAAGAACCCTCTAATCACAATGCTCCATGCCCTTTTTCATCTCAATGATCCATGAACCCTGTCATCACAATGCACCATGCCCATCATCATAATGCTTCATGTTATTGTCATCACAAAGAAATCAAAATGCTCCATGACCACTGTCATAACAATGCTCCATGACCTTTGCCATCACAATATTCCACGGCCTAGTCATCACAAGGTTCCATAACACTTGTCATCACAATGCTCCAGACCCTGAAATCACAATGCCCCATGCACTTGTCATCACAAAGCCCCATGACGCATGTCATCAGAATGTTCCATGCCCTTTTCATCTCAATGTTCCATGAACCCTGTCATCACAATGCACCATGCCCATCATCATAATGCTTCAGGCTATTGTCATCACAATGAAATCAATATTCTCCATGACCTCTGTCATCATAATGCTCCAAACCCTTGTGATCACAATGTTCCATAACACTTATCATCACGTCACCCCATGACGCTCATCATCACAATTATCCATGGTCTTCGCATCACAATGCTCCAGGAACTTGTCATCACCATGCTCCATTCCCTTGTCATCACAATGCTCCATGACCCCTGTCATCACAATACTCCATGAACATATTCAGCCAAATGCTCCATGAACCTTGCCATCACAGTGATGCATGCACTTGTCATCCCAATGCTCCATGACCCCTGTATTCACAATGCTACGTGACACTTTTCATCTCAGTGCTCCATGATCCCTGTCATCACAATGCTCCATGCCTTTGTCAGCAAAATGCTACATAGCCTTGTCATTTCAATGCTCTATTCACTTGTCATCACAATACTCCATTACCATTGTCATCACAATCCTCCATGAACCTTGGGATCACATTGCTTCATGCCCTTGTCATCACAATGCTCCATGCTCCTTGAAATCAAAATGATCCATGACCACTGTCATCAAAATGCTCAAATCCCTTGTGATCACAGTGTTCCATAACACTTGTCATCACAACGCTCCATGATGCCTGTCATCAGAAAAATCCATGCCCTTTTCATCACAATGCTCCATGACCTTTGTCATCACAATTCTCAATACACTTGTCATCACAATGCTCCCTGACACTTGTCATCATAATGCTCCTTGAACCCTGTCACGAAAAGGCTCCATGCCTTTTTCATCACAATGCCCCATGCCGTTTTCATCACAATGCTCCATGCCATTGTCATCAAAATACTCCACAAGCTTGTCATCAGAATGTTCCATGACCCTTCTCATCACAAATCTCCATGCACTTGTCAGCACAATGCTCCCTGATCCTTGTCATCACAATACTCCAAGCCATTGTCATCACAATGCTCAATTATCTTTGACAGCAGAATCCTACATGACAAATGGCATCACAATTCTCAATGCCCTTGTCATCACAATGCCCCATTCCAAATGTCATCACAATAATCCATGAAACTCAATAGACCTCTATTCCATCCACTTGTCATCACAATGCTCCTTGCCCTTGTTATCACAATTCTCCATGACCCCATTCATCACAATGCTCCGTGACTCCAGTCATCACAATGCTTCATGAACTTTGTCATCACAATTGTCCATGTCCTCGTCATCAACAGTCTCTTTGACCATTTTAACCACAGTGCTCCATGAACTTTTCATCACAATGCTCTTTGACCCTTGTCATCACAATGCTCCATGCGCTTGGCAGCACAATGCTCCATGACACGTCATCACAATGCACCATGCACTTGTCATCACAATGCTCCACAAATTTGTCATCACAATACTCCATAAAACTTGTCACCACATGGCTCCATGCACTTCTCATCAAAATGCTCTCTCACCACTGATATCACAATGCTACATCACTATTTGTCACAATACTCGCTCACCACTGTCATCACAATGTTTCATGGCATCTGTCATCACAATGCTACATGCACTTATCATCACAATGTTCGATGACCCCTGACATCAAAATGTTCCATAACACCTGTCATCAAACTGCTCCATGATCCTTTTCATCAAAATGCTCTATGACCCCTGACATCACAATGTTCCATAACACCTGTCATCAAATTGTTCCATCACCCTGTCATCAAAATGCTCCCTGCCCTTCTCATCAAAATGCACCACACCCTTTTCATCAAAATGCACCATGACTTGGCATCACAATGCTCCATGCCCTTGCCATCACAGTGCTCCATTACACCTGTCATAATAATGCTCCATGACCCCTGCTATCACAATGTTGCATGGCCTTGTCATCACAAAGCTCCATGAATCTTCTCTTCACAATGCTCCAAGAACCCTCTAATCACAATGCTCTATGCCCTTTTTCATCTCAATGATCCATGAACCCTGTCATCACAATCCACCATGCCCATCATCATAATGCTTCATGCTATTGTCATCACAATGAAATCAAAATGCTCCCTGAGCACTGTCATAACAATGCTCCATGAACCTTGCCGTCACAATGTTCCACGGCCTAGTCATCACAAGGTTCCATAACACTTGTCATCACAATGCTCCAGACCCCTGAAATCACAATGCCCCATGCACTTGTCATCACAAAGCCCCATGACGCATGTCATCAGAATGTTCCATGCCCTTTTCATCTCAATGCTCCATGAACCCTGTCATCACAATGCACCATGCCCATCATCATAATGCTTCAGGCTATTGTCATCACAATGAAATCAGTATTCTCCATGACCTCTGTCATCATAATGCTCCAAACAATTGTGATCACAATGTTCCATAACACTTATCATCACAACACCCCATGACGCTCATCATCACAATTATCCATGGTCTTCTCATCACAAAGCTCCATGATCTTGTCATCACAATGCTTAATACACTTGTCATCACAATGCTCCCTGACACTTGTCATCAGTATGCTCCTTGAACCCTGTCATGACAAGGCTCCATGCCTTTTTCATAACAATGATCCATGCACTTTTCATCACAATGTTCCAAAATCCCTGTAATCACAAATGCTCCATGCCCTTGTCATGACAAAATTCCATGACGCATATCATCAGAATGCTCCATGGCCTTCTCATCACAATGCTCCATGCACTAGTCATCACAATGCTCCAAGACCAATGTAATCACAATGTTCCATGCCCCTTTTCATCAGAATGCTCCATGAGACTTGTCATCACAAGTCTGCATGGTCTTCCCTTCACAATGCTCCAGGACCTTTTCATCACCATGCTCCACTCCGTTGTCATCACAATGCTCCATGACACATGTCATCACAATGCTCCATGCCTTTGTCAGCAAAATGCTACATGACCTTGTCATTACAATGCTCTATGCGCCTGTAAACACAATACTACATTTCCATTGTCATCACAATCCTCCATGAACCTTGGGATCACATTGCTTCATGCCCTTGTCATCACAATGCTCCATGCTCCTTGAAATCAAAATGATCCATGACCTTTGTCATCACAATGCTCCAAAACCTTGTGATCACAATGTTCCATAACACTTGTCATCACAATGCTCCATGATGCCTGTCATCACAATACTCCATGCACTTTTCATCACAATGCTCGATGAACTTTGTCATCACAATTCTCAATACACTTGTCATCACAATGCTCCCTGACACTTGTCATCAGAATG
Source organism: Mesoplodon mirus (assembly GCF_964341445.2). Taxonomy (NCBI): domain Eukaryota; kingdom Metazoa; phylum Chordata; class Mammalia; order Artiodactyla; family Ziphiidae; genus Mesoplodon; species Mesoplodon mirus. The sequence goes on from NW_028295817.1 coordinate 8,249,483, forward strand.
CTCCTTGAACCCTGTCATGAAAAGGCTCCATGCCTTTTCCATCACAATGCCCCATGCCGTTTTCATCACAATGCTCCATGCCATTGTCATCAAAATACTCCACAAGCTTGTCATCAGAATGCTCCATGACGCTTGTCATCACAATTCTCCATGCACTTGTCAGCACAATGCTCCAAGCTATTGTCATCACAATGCTCCATTACCTTTGTCATCAGAATCCTCCATGACACTTGGCAACACAATGTTCCATGCCATTGACATCACAATGGGCCATTACATATGTCATCACAGTCCTCCCTGACACCTGTCTTCACAATACTGCATGACCTGGTCATCACTATTCTCCATGCCCTTGTCATCACAATGTGCCATTCCAACTGTCATCGCAATAATCCATGAAACTTATTAGACCAATGTTCCATGCCCTTGTCATCACAATGCTCCATGCCGTTGTTATCACAATGCTCCATGACCCCTGTCATCATAGTGCTCCGTTACTCCAGTCATCACAATGCTTCATGAATTTTTCATCACAGTGGTCAATGCCCTCGTCATCAACAGTCTCTGGGAACATTTTAACCACAATGCTCCATGAAATTTTCATCACAATGCTCTTTGAAACTTGTCATCACAATGCTCCATGCGCTTGTCAGCACAATGCTCCATGACACATGTCATCACAATGCACCATGCGCTTGTCATCACAGTGCTCCACAATCTTGTTATCACAATGCTCCATAAAATTTGTCATCACACTGCTCCATGTACTTCTCATCAAAATGCTCTCTCACCACTGATATCACAATGCTACATCACATTGTCATCACAGTGCTCAATAGAGTTGTCATCACAATGCTCCCTGACACTTGTCGTCAGTATGCTCCTTGAACCCTGTCATGACAAGGCTCCATGCCTTTTTCATAACAATGATCCATGCACTTTTCATCACAATGTTCCAAGATCCCTGTAATCACAAATGCTCCATGCCCTTGTCATCACAAAACTCCATGACGCATGTCATCAGAATGCTCCATGGCCTTCTCATCACAATGCTCCATGCACTAGTCATCACCATGCTCCAAGACCCCTGTAATCACAGTGCTCCATGCCCCTTTTCATCAGAATGCTCCATGAGACTTGTCATCACAAGTCTCCATGGTCTTCCCATCACAATGCTCCAGGACCTTTTCATCACCATGCTCCACTCCGTTGTCATCACAATGCTCCATGACACTTGTCATCACAATGCTCCATGGCCACTGTCATCACAATGCTCCATAACCCTTGTCATTACTGTGCTCCATGACGCTCGTCATCACAATTATCCATGGTCTTCTCATCACAATGCTCCACACCCTTGTCATCAAAATGCTCCATAACCCTTGTCATCACAATGCTCCATGGCCTCTCTCATCACAGTGCTCCATTCCCCTTGTCACTACAGTGCTTCATGACGCTCATCATCACAATTATACATGGTCTTCTCATCAAAAACTCCACGGTCTTGCCATCACAATGCTCCATGCCCTGGTCATCACAATGCTCCATGTCCCCTGTCATCACAATTCTCCTCGTTCTTGGCATCACTGTGCTCCATGACACTTCTCATCACCGTGTTACATGATTTGTCATCACAATTCTCTATGCACTTGTCATCGCAATGCTCCATGACCCCTGTCATAGGAAGCTCCATGTGCTTGTCATCACAATGCTTCATGAACTTGTCATCAAAATTCTCAATGGCCCTTGTCATCACAATGCTCCATGCCCTTGTCATCACAATGCTCCATGTCCATTGTCATCACAATGCTCCAAGCCCTTGTCATCAAAATGCTCCATTACATTTGTCATCACAATCCTCCATGACCCTTGGGATCATATTATTTTATGCCCTTGTCATCTCTATCTTGCCTTTCTGTTTTTTACAGATTTTTGGATGTCCTTTTGGACCGGTGGGAAATGAAAATTCTTTGTAGTGTGTATTTGCATTGCACGCTTGCTTGATTGGCCAAAAAGAGCCTATGCCTTTTCTCTTGAATATATTCAGGAGAAAAGTCATACGCTGGTTTTGGCCAAGTGCATCATTCTCGAAGTTGTGATGCCTTTCCTGTGCTTTAAAGGCGATTCCAATTTACCTCTTGAAATATGTTTTGTGCAATTCTGCCTCATTTTCAAGTCCGCTTTGTTGCCTTCCCTCAACAGATTTTTGGAAGAGAGTAGTCTTTTATAACTCTGCAGGTTTTTGATTTGCTTTGCCACTGAGCTCCAATTTTCAAATCCCATTATTGGGAGCTGACCGCAAATCCACAATTTTGCTTCAGGACCTATACTGGTTCCAGGGGTGGCTATACTGGTTCCCTGTGGGTGGCTGAGGCTTTGGTTAATTCTTCTTCCTGACGGGAATTTAGAGTGACATGTGTCCGTCCAAAGGCCTACATCTACTCTCTGATTGGTTCTCCTTCTTCCCTTTAATCCTCTGCACAATTAGCAAACTGTGCGAACCAGGAGGTTATAGGGGATGACTCTCCTAAGTTGGGAGATTGATAGTAAAGTTGTTGGAATGCCAAACTGTAGCACAAGGACAGGAAAAAGTAGGAGACCTTCAGAAACCTTTGGCCATCACAGGGTGTCCATTCTCTAGGTTTCCCATACATGTTATAACTGTAGTGATATTCCCTTCTACCTGGAAATTTGGGACCCATGGAATGGTGGCATGCATTACTACTTTAAAGGGTCTGCATTTTCTCTCCCAATCTCACCAGTCCCCTCAGTCCCAAGTGTCCAGCCTCATGTCTCATCCAGCTGTCTTTGCAGATAGGGTCATTCTAGGTTTCATCAGAACCCCTGAAGGAAGTGTGTAAGAATTTCGCTGTTTTTTGTTTTGTTTTTGAAATTCATTTTTATAATGGGGTTGAGCTGATTTTCCCTGACGTGTTTATGCCGGTCTAGACACACTTGATTCCTTTACTCAAGGGGTTTTGAGTCCCGTTCACTGAGGAAGGTGTAGGTCTTGTCAATTCTGTATTTGGTTTATGGAATGGTACCTGTGCTAATATCAAACTCTGGTTTTATGCATCACCCCACCTCTCCTTTCCCCTTAAGGAGGCATAAGAGTGTTTTCTAAATGTGAGACTCTCTTCTCTTTCCTAACTCAGTTCATGTGTAGCCATGTTTACAGGATCTTCATAAGTGATATCTTATGATAAGTTTCTTTTTCTGTGTGACTTATTTCACTTAGAATCATCGTACCTGAATCCACTCATTTTGCTGCAACTGGTCTTATGACATTGATTTCATGGCTGAGGGATATTCCATCGTACGTAAGTACCACAATTTTTGAGCCCTTTTTATCTTTCCTGGGATATTTAAGGTGTACCCAAGATGAGGTTCTTGTAAGCAGTGCAGCCCTAAATTTCGGGGTGGCTCTGTCTTATTGATTTTCAGTTTTCCCAAGGTATATTCCCTAGACTGGAAGTGCCCTTGACTCTGTAGCTCTGTTGTTTACTTGTTTTAGGGAACACAATGCACTCCTCCAGAGAGGAAGTTGGCAATTTACATCCCGCCCATCAGCATAAACAGGCTCCCTGTTCTCCAGGGCCTGTCTTGCCTTTCTGGATTTTACCCATTTTGTGGATGTCCCTTTTGACCGGTGGGAAGTGATACTTCTTTGTAGTGCAGATTTGCATTGCCCACTTGCTTGCTTGGCCAAAAAGGGCGTATGCGTTTTCTCCTGAATATATTCAGGAGAAAACGCATACGCCCTTTTTGGCCAAGTGCATCATAGTCGAAATTGTGCCCGTCTTCCTGTGCTTTAAAGGCGATTCCAACGTACCCCTTGAAATCTGTTTCCTGCTATTTTGCCTGGCTTTCAAGTCCGCCTAGTTGCCGTCCCTCAACAGATTGTTGGACGATAGTTGCCCTTTATTACTCTGCCAGTTTGTGAATTGCTGTGCCCCTGAGCTCCACTTTTTAACTCGTTTTTTGTGAGCAGATCGCAAGTCCAAAGTTTGGGTTGATGACCTAAACCGGTTCCCGGTGGGTGGCTGAGACTTTGGTTAATTCTCCTTCCTCCCAGGAAATAAGAGTGACATGTGCCCGTCCAAATGCCTAACAGCTACTCTCTCATTGGTTCTCCCTTTTCCCTTTCATCCTTTGCCAAATTGGCAACGTGTGCGAACCAGGAGGTTAAAGGTGCTGTCTTTCCAAGTTGGGAGATTGATAGTAAAGCAGTTGGAAAGTCAAACTGGCGCACAAGGAGAGGGACTATTCGTTGATTTTTAGAAACCTTTCGTATTCACAGTGTGTCCATTCTTAGGTTTCCCTTACATGTTATAGCTATAGTAATATTCCCTTCCACCTGGAGAGTTGGGACACATGGAATGGGTTGCCTCGCATTATTGCTTTATAGGGTCTGCATTTGCTCACCCAATTTCACCAATCCTCTCAGTCCCATGTGTCCAGTCTTATGCCACATCCAGCTGTCTTTGTAGATAGTGTCATTCCAGGTTTCATGAGAGAGCCTGAAGGAATTTTAAAGAATTTCCCTATTTTTATGTTTTGTTTTTGAAATTCCTTTTTATAGTGGGTTTGAGCTGATTCTCACTGGCATGTTTATGCCAGTCTAGAAACACTTGATTCCCTTACGGAGACATATCAATACATAGGTTTTAAGATTCTTACTACTCAGATATATTCCTCTGCAGGAAATATGGGGTTTTGAGTCCCTTTCACTGAGGAAGCTGTAGGTCTTGTCTATTCCATAGTTGATTTTTGGAACGGTACCTGTGCTTTTATCAAACTCTGGTTTTATGCATCACCCCACCTCTCCTTCCCCCTTACACAGGCATAAGAATGTTTTCTAAATGTGAGATTCTGTTCTCTTTCCTAACTCAGTTCATGTGTAGCCATGTTTACAGGATCTTCATAAGTGATATCTTATGATAAGCTTCTTTTTCTGTGTGACTTATTTCACTTAGAGTCATCGTACCTGAATCCACTCATATTGCTGCTACTGGGCGTATGACATTGATTTCTTGGCTGCGGGATATTCCATCATACGTAAGTACCAAAATTTTTTGAACCATTTTTATCTTTCCTGGTATATTTAAGGTGTACACAAGTAGAGGTTCTTGTAAGCAGTGCAGCCCTAAATTTTGGGGTGGCTCTGTCTTATTGATTTTCAGTTTTCCCAAGGTATATTCCCTAGACTGGAAGTGTCCTTGGCTCTGTAGCTCTGTTGTTTACTTGTTTTAGGGAACACAATGCAGTCCTCAAGATAGGCAGTTGGCAATTTACATGCCGCCCATCAGCATAAAAAGGCTCCCTGTTCTCCAGGGCCTGTGTTGCCTTTCTGGTTTTTACCCATTTTGTGGATGTCCCTTTTGACCAGTGGGAAGTGATACTTCTTTATAGTGTAGATTTCCATTGCCCGCTTGCTTGCTTGGCCAAAAAGTGCGTATGCGTTTTCTCCTGAATATACTCAGGAGAAAACGCAAACACACTTTTTGGCCAAGTGCATCATTGTCGAAGTTGTGGCCCTCTTCCTTTGCTTTAAAGGCGATTCCAACGTACCTCTTGAAATCTGTTTCCTGCTCTTCTGCCTCGCTTTCAAGTCCGCCTCATTGCCTTCCCTCAACAGATTTTTGGACGATAGTTGCCCTTTATTACTCTGTCAGTTTGTGAATTGCTGTGCCCCTGAGCTCCATTTTTTATCTCGTTTTTTCTGAGCTGAACGCAAGTCCAATATTTTGGTTCAGAACCTATACTGGTTTTCGGTGGGTGGCTGAGTCTTTGGTTTATTCTTCTTCCTCCCGGGAAATAAGAGTGACATGTGCCCGTCCAAATACCTAACAGCTACTCTTTCATTGGTTCCACCACTTCCCTTTCATCATTTGCCAAATTGGCAACCTGTGCGAACCAGGAGGTTAAAGGTGCTGTCTCTCCAAGTTGGGAGATTGATAGTAAAGCAGTTGGAATGTCAAACTGGCGCACAAGGAGAGGGACTATTCGTTGAGATTTAGAAACATTTCGTATTCACAGTGTGTCCATTCTTAGGTTTCCCTTACATGTTATAGCTATAGTAATATTCCCTTCAACCTGGAGAGTTGGGACACATGGAATGGGTGCCATGCATTATTGCTTTAAAGGGTCTGCATTTGCTCACCCAATCTCACCAATCCTCTCAGTCCCATGTGTCCAACCTTATGCCACATCCAGCTCTCATTGTAGATAGGGTCATTCCAGGTTTCATCAGAGACCCTGAAGGAGTTTTAAAGAATGTCCCTGTTTTTTTGTTTTGTTTTTGAAATTCCTTTTTATAGTGGGTTTGAGCTGATTCTCGCTGCCATGATTATGCAGGTCTAGAAAAACTTGATTCTCTTACAGAGACATATCAATACATAGGTTTTCAGATTCTTACTAGTCAGATATATTCCACTGCGGGAAATATGGGGTTTTGAGTCAATTTCACTGAGGAAGGTGTAAGTCTTTTCTATTCCATAGTTGGTTTTTGAACGGTACCTGTGCTTATATCAAACTCTGGTTTTATGCATCACCCCACCTCTCCTTCCCCCTTAAGCAGGCATAAGAGTGTTTTCTAAATGTGAGACTCTGTTCTCTTTCCTAACTCTGTTCATGTGTAGCCATGTTTACAGGATCTTCATAAGTGATATCTTATGATAAGTTTCTTTTTCTGTGTGACTTATTTCACTTAGAATCATCGTACCTGAATCCACTCATTTTGCTGCAACTGGTCTTATGACATTGATTTCATGGCTGAGGGATATTCCATCGTACGTAAGTACCACAATTTTTGAGCACTTTTTATCTTTCCTGGGATATTTAAGGTGTACCCAAGATGAGGTTCTTGTAAGCAGTGCAGCCCTAAATTTTGGGGTGGCTCTGTCTTATTGATTTTCAGTTTTCCCAAGGTATATTCCCTAGACTGGAAGTGTCCTTGGCTCTGTAGCTCTGTTGTTTACTTCTTTTAGGGAACACAATGCACTCCTCCAGAGAGGCAGTTGGCAATTTACATCCCGTCCATAAGCATAAAAATGCTCCCTGTTCTCCAGGGCCTGTCTTGCCTTTCTGGTTTTTATGCATTTTGTGGATGTCCCTTTTGACCGGTGGGAAGTGATAATTTTTGTAGTTCAGATTTGCATTGCCCACTTACTTGCTTGGCCAAAAAGGGCGTATGCGTTTTCTCCTGAATATATTCAGGAGAAAACACATACGCCCTTTTTGGCCAAGTGCATCATAGTCGAAATTGTGCCCCTCTTCCTGTGCTTTAAAGGCGATTCCAACGTACCCCTTGAAATCTGTTTCCTGCTATTCTGCCTCGCTTTCAAGTCCGCCTAGTTGCCTTCCCTCAACAGATTGTTGGACGATAGTTGCCCTTTATTACTCTGCCAGTTTGTGAATTGCTGTGCCCCTGAGCTCCACTTCTTAACTCGTTTTTTGTGAGCAGAAAGCAAGTCCAAAGTTTTGGTTGACGACCTATACCAGTTCCCTGTGGGTGGCTGAGACTTTGGTTAATTCTTCTTCCTCCCAGGAAATAAGAGTGACATGTGCCTGTCCAAATGCCTAACAGCTACTCTCTCATTGGTTCTCCATCTTCCCATTCATCCTCTGCGAAATTGGCAACATGTGCGAACCAGGAGGTTAAAGGTGCTGGCTCTCCAAGTTGGGAGATTGATAGTAAAGCAGTTGGAAAGTCAAACTGGCGCACAAGGAGAGGGACTATTCGTTGAGATTTAGAAACCTTTCGTATTCACAGTGTGTCCATTCTTAGGATTCCCTTACATGTTATAGCTATAGTAATATTCCCTTCAACCTGGAGAGTTGGGACACATGGAATGGGTGCCATGCATTATTGCTTTAAAGGGTCTTCATTTGCTCACCCAATCTCAACAATCCTCTCAGTCCCATGTGTCCAGCCTTATGCCACAATCAGCTGTCGTTGTAGATAGGGTCATTCCAGGTTTCATCAGAGACCCTGGAGGAATTGAAAAGAATTTCCCTGTTTTTTGTTTTGTTTTTGAAATTCGTTTTTATAGTGGGTTTGAGCTGATTCTCGCTGCCATGATTATGCAGGTCTAGAAACACTTGATTCTCTTACATAGACATATCAATACATAGGTTTTAAGATTCTTACTAGTCAGATATATTCCACTGCGGGAAATATGGGGTTTTGAGTCAATTTCACTGAGGAAGGTGTAAGTCTTTTCTATTCCATAGTTGGTTTTTGAACGGTACCTGTGCTTATATCAAACTCTGGTTTTATGCATCACCCCACCTCTCCTTCCCCCTTAAGCAGGCAAAAGAGTGTTTTCTAAATGTGAGACTCTGATCTCTTTCCTAACTCTGTTCATGTGTAGCCATGTTTACAGGATCTTCATAAGTGATATCTTATGATAAGTTTCTTTTTCTGTGTGACTTATTTCACTTAGAATCATCGTACCTGAATCCACTCATTTTCCTGTTACTGGTCTTATGACATTGATTTCATGGCTGAGGGATATTCCATCATACTAAGTACCACACTATTTTGAACCATTTTTTTCTTTCCTGGGATATTTAAGGTGTACCCAAGATGAGGTTCTTGTAAGCAGTGCAGCCTTAAATTTTAGGGTAGTTCTGTCTTATTGATTTTCAGTTTTCCCAAGGTATATTCCCTAGACTGGAAGTGCCCTTGGCTCTGTAGCTCTGTTGTTTACTTGTTTCAGGGAATACAATGCACTCCTCCAGATAGGCAGTTGGCAATTTACATGCTGCCCATCAGCATAAGAATGCTCCCTGTTCTCCAGGGCCTGTCTTGACTTTCTGATTTTTACCCATTTTGTGGATGTCCCTTTTGACTGGTGGGAAGTGATACTTCTTTGTAGTGCAGATTTGCATTGCCCGCTTGCTTGCTTGGCCAAAATGTGCGTATGCATTTTCTCCTGAATATATTCAGGAGAAAACGCAAATGCACTTTTTGGCCAAGTGCATCATTGTCGAATTTGTGCCCCTCTTCCTGTGCTTGAAAGGCGATTCCAACGTACCTTTTGAAATCTGTTTCCTGCTCTTGTGCCTCGCTTTCAAGTCCGCCTCGTTGCCTTCCCTCAACAGATTTTTGGACGAGAGTTGCCCTTTATTACTCTGACAGTTTGTGAATTGCTGTGCCCCTGAGCTCCATTTTTTATCTCGTTTTTTGTGAGCTGAACGCAAGTCCAATATTTTGGTTCAGAAGCTATACTGGTTTTCGGTGGGTAGCTGAGTCTTTGGTTAATTCTTCTTCCTCCCAGGAAATAACAGTGACATGTGCCCGTCCAAATGCCTAACAGCTACTCTATTATTGGTTCTCCCTGTTCCCTTTCATCCTTTGCGAAATTGGCAACGTGTGCGAACTAGGAGGTTAAAGGTGCTGTGTTTCCAAGTTGGGAGATTGATAGTAAAGCAGTTGGAAAGTCAAACTGGCGCACAAGGAGAGGGACTATTCGTTGAGATTTAGAAACCTTTCGTATTCACTGTGTGTCCATTCTTAGGTTTCCCTTAGATGTTATAGATATAGTAATATACCCTTCAACCTGGAGAGTTGGGACACATGGAATGGGTGCCATGCATTATTGCTTTAAATGGTCTGCATTTGCTCACCCAATCTCACGAATCCTCTCAGTCCCATGTGTCCAACCTTATGCAACATCCAGCTGTCGTTGTAGATAGGGTCATTCCAGGTTTCATCAGAGACCCTGAAGTAATTGGAAAGAATTTCCCTGTTTTTATGTTTTGTTTTGAAATTCATTTTTATAGTGGGTTTGAGCTGATTCTCACTGCCATGTTTATGCCAGGCTAGAAAAACTTGATTCCCTTATGGAGACATATCAATACATAGGTTTAAAGATTCTTACTAGTCAGATATATTCCTCTGTGGGAAATATGGGGTTTTGAGTCCCTTTCTCTGAGGAAGGTGTAGGTCTTGTCTATTCCATAGCTGGTTTTTGGAACGGTACCTGTGCTTATATCAAATTCTGGTTTTATGCATCACCCCTCCTCTCCTTCCCCCATAAGCAGGCATAAGAGTGTTTTCTAAATGTGAGACTCTGTTCTCTTTCCTAACTCAGTGCATGTGTAGCCATGTTTACAGGATCTTCATAAGTGATATCTTATGATAAGTTTCTTTTTCTGTGTGACTTATTTCACTTAGAATCATCGTACCTGAATCCACTCATTTTGCTGCAACTGGTCTTATGACATTGATTTCATGGCTGAGGGATATTCCATCGTACGTAAGTACCACAATTTTTGAGCCATTTTTATCTTTCCTGGGATATTTAAGGTGTACCCAAGATGAGGTTCTTGTAAGCAGTGCAGCCCTAAATTTTGGGGTGGCTCTGTCTTATTGATTTTCAGTTTTCCCAAGGTATATTCCCTAGACTGGAAGTGCCCTTGGCTCTGTAGCTCTGTTGTTTACTTGTTTTAGGGAACACAATGCACTCCTTCAGAGAGGCAGTTGGCAATTTACATCCCGTCCATCAGCATAAAAAGGCTCCCTGTTCTCCAGGGCCTGTCTTCCCTTTCTGGTTTTTACCCATTTTGTGGATGTCCCTTTTGACCAGTGGGAAGTGATACTTTTTGTAGTTCAGATTTGCATTGCCCACTTGCTTGCTTGGCCAAAAAGGGCGTATGCGTTTTCTCCTGAATATATTCAGGAGAAAACGCATACGCCCTTTTTGGCCAAGTGCATCATAGTCGAAATTGTGCCACTCTTCCTGTGCTTTAAAGGCGATTCCAAAGTACCCCTTGAAATCTGTTTCCTGCTATTCTGCCTGGCTTTCAAGTCCGCCTAGTAGCCTTCCCTCAACAGATTGTTGGACGACAGTTTCCCTTTATTACTCTGCCAGATTGTGAATTGCTGTGCCCCTGAGCTCCACTTTTTAACTTGTTTTTTGTGAGCAGAACACAAGTCCAAAGTTTTGGTTGACGATCTATACCAGTTTCCGGTGGGTGGCTGAGACTTTGGTTAATGCTTCTTCCTCCCGGGAAATAAGAGTGGCATGTGCCCTTCCAAATGCCTAACAGCTACTCTCTCATTGGTTCTCCCACTTCCCTTTCATCATTTGCCAAATTGGCAACGTTTGCGAACCAGGAGGTTAAAGGTGCTGTCTCTCCAAGTTGGGAGATTGATAGTAAAGCAGTTGGAATGTCAAACTGTCGCACAAGGAGAGGGACTATTGGTTGAGTTTTAGAGACATTTCGTATTCACAGTATGTCCATTATTAGGTTACCCAAACATGTTATACCTATAGTAATATACCCTTCAATCTGGAGAGTTGCGACACATGGAATGGGTGCCATGCATTATTGCTTTAAAGGGTTTGCATTTGCTCACCCAATCTTACCAGTCCTCTCATTCCCATTTGTCCAACCTTATGCAACATCCAGCTCTCATTGTAGATAGGGTCATTCCAGGTTTCATCAGAGACCCTGAAGGAATTTTAAAGAATTTCCCTGTTTTTATATTTTGTATTGAAATTCCTTTTTATAGTGGGTTTGAGCTGATTCTCGCTGCCATGATTATGCAGGTCAAGAAACACTTGATTCTCTAATATAGACATATCAATACATAGGTTTTAAGGTTCTTACTAGTCAGATATATTCCTCTGTGGGAAATGTGGGGTTTTGAGTCCCTTTCTCTGATAAGGTGCAGGTCTTGTCTATTCCATAGCTGGTTTTTGGAACGGTACCTCTGCTTATATCAAACTCTGGTTTTATGCATCACCCCTCCTCTCCTTCCCCCATAAGCAGGCATAAGAGTGTTTTCTAAATGTGAGACTCTGTTCTCTTTCCTAACTCAGTGCATGTGTAGCCATGTTTACAGGATCTTCATAAATGATATCTTATGATAAGTTTCTTTTTCTGTGTGACTTATTTCATTTAGAATCATCGTACCTGAATCCACTCATTTTGCTGCTACTGGTCTTATGACATTGATTTCATGGCTGAGGGATATTCCATCGTACGTAAGTACCACAATTTTTTGAACCATTTTTATCTTTCCTGGGATATTTAAGTTGTACCCAAGTTGAGGTTCTTGCAAGCAGTGCAGCCCTAAATTTTGGGGTGGCTCTCTCTTATTGATTTTCAGTTTTCCCAAGGTATATTCCCTAGACTGGAAGTGCCCTTGGCTCTGTAGCTCTGTTGTTTACTTGTTTTAGGGAACACAATGCACTCCTCCAGAGAGGCAGTTGGCAATTTACATCCCGCCCATCAGCATAACAAGGCTCCCTGTTCTCCAGAGCCTGTCTTGCCTTTCTGGTTTTTACCCATTTTGTGGATGTCCCTTTTGACCGGTGGGAAGTGATACTTCTTTGTAGTGCAGATTTGCATTTCACACTTGCTTGCTTGGCCAAAAAGGGCGTATGCATTTTCTCCTGCATATATTCAGGAGAAAACGCATACGCCCCTTTTGGCCAAGTGCATCATAGTCGAAATTGTGCCCCTCTTCCTGTGCTTTAAAGGTGATTCCAACGTACCCCTTGAAATCTGTTTCCTGCTATTCTGCCTCACTTTCAAGTCCGCCTAGTTGCCTTCCCTCAACAGATTGTTGGACGATAGTTGCCCTTTATTACTCTGCCAGTTTGTGAATTGCTGTGCCCCTGAGCTTCACTTTTTAACTCGTTTTTTGTGAGCTGATCACAAGTCCAAAGTATTGGTTGATGACCTATACCGGTTCCCGGTGGGTGGCTGAGACTTTGGTTAATTCTTCTTCCTCCCAGTAAATAAGAGTGACATGTGCCCGTCCAAATACCTAACAGCTACACTCTCATTGGTTCTCCCATTTCCCTTTCATCCTTTGCCAAAGTGGCAACGTGTGTGAACCAGGAGGTTAAAAGTGCTGTCTCTCCAAGTTGGGCGATTGATATTAAAATAGTTGGAAAGTCAAACTGGCGCAAAAGGAAAGGGACTATTTGTTGAATTTTAGAAACCTTTCGTATTCACAGTGTTTCCATTCTTAGGTTTCACTTACATGTTATAGCTATAGTAATATTCCCTTCAACCTGGAGAGTTGGGACACATTGAATGGGTTGCCTCGCATTATTGCTTTAAAGGGTCTGCATTTGCTCACCCAATCTCACCAATCCTCTCAGTCCCATGTGTACAGCATTATGCCACATCCAGCTGTCTTTGTAGATAGTGTCATTCCAGGTTTCATCAGAGAGCATGAAGGAATTTTAAAGAATTTCCCTATTTTTATGTTTTGTTTTTGAAATTCCTTTTTATAGTGGGTTTGAGCTGATTCTCACTGGCATGTTTATGCCAGTCTAGAAACACTTCATTCCCTTATGGAGACATATCAATACATAGGTTTTAAGACTCTTACTAGGCAGATATATTCCTCTGCGGGAAATATGGGGTTTTGAGTCCCTTTCACTGAGGAAGGTGTAGGTCTTGTCTATTCCATAGTTGATTTTTGGAAGGGTACCTGTTCTTTTATCAAACTCTGGTTTTATGCATCACCCCACCTCTCCTTTCCCCTTATGCAGGCATAAGAGTGTTTTCTAAATGTGAGACTCTGTTCTCTTTCCTAACTCAGTTCATGTGTAGCCATGTTTACAGGATCTTCATAAGTAATATCTTATGATAAGCTTCTTTTTCTGTGTGACTTATTTCACTTAGAATCATCGTACCTGAATTCACTCATTTTGCTGCTACTGGTCTTATGACATTGATTTCATGGCTGCGGGATATTCCATCATACGTAAGTACCACAATTTTTTGAACCATTTTTTTCTTTCCTGGGATATTTAAGGTGTACCCAAGTTGAGGTTCTTGTAAGCAGTGCAGCCCTAAATTTTGGGGTGGCTCTGTCTTATTGATTTTCAGTTTTCCCAAGGTGTATTCCCTAGACTGGAAGTGCCCTTGGCTCTGTAGCTCTGTTGTTTACTTGTTTCAGGGAACACAATGCACTCCTCCAGATAGGCAGTTGGCAATTTACCTGCCGCCCATCAGCATAACAAACCTCCCTGTTCTCCAGGGCCTGTGTTGCCTTTCTGGTTTTTACCCATTTTGTGGATGTCCCTTTTGACCAGTGGGAAGTGATACTTGTTTGTAGTGTAGATTTGCATTGCCCGCTTGCTTGCTTGGCCAAAAAGGTCGTATGCCTTTTCTCCTGAATATACTCCGGAGAAAACGCAAACGCCCTTTTTGGCCAAGTGCATCATTGTCGAAGTTGTGCCCCTCTTCCTGTGCTTTAAAGGCTATTCCAACGTACCTCTTGAAATTTGTTTCCTGCTCTTCTGCCTCGCTTTCAAGTCTGCCTCGTTGCCTTCCCTCAACAGATTGTTGGACGATAGTTGCCCTTTACTAATCTGCCAGTTTGTGAATTGCTGTGCCCCTGAGCTCCGTTTTTTATCTCGTTTTTTGTGAGCTGAACGCAATTCCAATATTTTGGTTCAGAACCTATACTGGTTTTCAGTGGGTGGCTGAGTCTTTGGTTAATTCTTCTTCCTCCCGGGAAATAAGAGTGTCATGTGCCCGTCCAAATGCCTAACAGCTACTCTTTCATTGGATCTCCCACTTCCCTTTCATCATTTGCCAAATTGGCAACCTGTCCGAACCAGGAGGTTAAAGGTGCTGTCCCTCCAAGTTGGGAGATGGATAGTAAAGCAGTTGGAAAGTCAAACTGGCGAACAAGGAGAGGGACTATTCGTTGAGATTTAGAAAACTTTCTTATTCACAGTGTGTCCATTCTTAGCTTTCCCTTACATGTTATAGCTATAGTAATATTCCCTTCAACCTGGAGAGTTGGGACACATGGAATGGGTGCCATGCATTATTGCTTTAAAGAGTCTGCATTTGCTCACCCAATCTCACCAATACTCTCAGTCCCATGTGTCCAGCCTTATACCACATCCAGCTGTAGTTGTAGATAGTGTCATTCCAAATTTCTTCAGAGACCCTGAAGGAATTGTAAAGAATGTCACTGTTTTTTGTTTTTGTTTTTGAAATTCCGTTTTATAGTGGGTTTGAGCCTATTCTCGCTACCATGGTTATGCCAGTCTAGAAATACTTGATTCCCTTATGGAGACATATCAATACATAGGTTTTAAGATACTTACTAGTCAGATATATTCCTCTGCGGGAAATATGGGATTTTGAATCCCTTTCACTGAGGAAGGTGTAAGTCTTCCCTATTCCATAGTTGGTTTTTTGAACGGTACCTCTGCTTTTATCAAACTCTGGTTTTATGCATCACCCCACCTCTCCTTTCCCCTTATGCAGGCATAAGAGTGTTTTCTAAATGTGAGACTCTGTTCTCTTTCCTAACTCAGTTCATGTGTAGCCATGTTTACAGGATCTTCATAAGTAATATCTTATGATAAGCTTCTTTTTCTGTGTGACTTATTTCACTTAGAATCATCGTACCTGAATTCACTCATTTTGCTGCTACTGGTCTTATGACATTGATTTCATGGCTGCGGGATATTCCATCATACGTAAGTACCACAATTTTTTGAACCATTTTTTTCTTTCCTGGGATATTTAAGGTGTACCCAAGTTGAGGTTCTTGTAAGCAGTGCAGCCCTAAATTTTGGGGTGGCTCTGTCTTATTGATTTTCAGTTTTCCCAAGGTGTATTCCCTAGACTGGAAGTGCCCTTGGCTCTGTAGCTCTGTTGTTTACTTGTTTCAGGGAACACAATGCACTCCTCCAGATAGGCAGTTGGCAATTTACCTGCCGCCCATCAGCATAACAAACCTCCCTGTTCTCCAGGGCCTGTGTTGCCTTTCTGGTTTTTACCCATTTTGTGGATGTCCCTTTTGACCAGTGGGAAGTGATACTTGTTTGTAGTGTAGATTTGCATTGCCCGCTTGCTTGCTTGGCCAAAAAGGTCGTATGCCTTTTCTCCTGAATATACTCCGGAGAAAACGCAAACGCCCTTTTTGGCCAAGTGCATCATTGTCGAAGTTGTGCCCCTCTTCCTGTGCTTTAAAGGCTATTCCAACGTACCTCTTGAAATTTGTTTCCTGCTCTTCTGCCTCGCTTTCAAGTCTGCCTCGTTGCCTTCCCTCAACAGATTGTTGGACGATAGTTGCCCTTTACTAATCTGCCAGTTTGTGAATTGCTGTGCCCCTGAGCTCCGTTTTTTATCTCGTTTTTTGTGAGCTGAACGCAATTCCAATATTTTGGTTCAGAACCTATACTGGTTTTCAGTGGGTGGCTGAGTCTTTGGTTAATTCTTCTTCCTCCCGGGAAATAAGAGTGTCATGTGCCCGTCCAAATGCCTAACAGCTACTCTTTCATTGGATCTCCCACTTCCCTTTCATCATTTGCCAAATTGGCAACCTGTCCGAACCAGGAGGTTAAAGGTGCTGTCCCTCCAAGTTGGGAGATGGATAGTAAAGCAGTTGGAAAGTCAAACTGGCGAACAAGGAGAGGGACTATTCGTTGAGATTTAGAAAACTTTCTTATTCACAGTGTGTCCATTCTTAGCTTTCCCTTACATGTTATAGCTATAGTAATATTCCCTTCAACCTGGAGAGTTGGGACACATGGAATGGGTGCCATGCATTATTGCTTTAAAGAGTCTGCATTTGCTCACCCAATCTCACCAATACTCTCAGTCCCATGTGTCCAGCCTTATACCACATCCAGCTGTAGTTGTAGATAGTGTCATTCCAAATTTCTTCAGAGACCCTGAAGGAATTGTAAAGAATGTCACTGTTTTTTGTTTTTGTTTTTGAAATTCCGTTTTATAGTGGGTTTGAGCCTATTCTCGCTACCATGGTTATGCCAGTCTAGAAATACTTGATTCCCTTATGGAGACATATCAATACATAGGTTTTAAGATACTTACTAGTCAGATATATTCCTCTGCGGGAAATATGGGATTTTGAATCCCTTTCACTGAGGAAGGTGTAAGTCTTCCCTATTCCATAGTTGGTTTTTGAACGGTACCTCTGCTTATATCAAGCTCTGGTTTTATGCATCACCCCACCTCTCCTTCCCCCTTAAGCAGGCATAAGAGTGTTTTCTAAATGTGGGACTCTCTTCTCTTTCCTAACTCAGTTCATGTGTAGCCATGTTTACAGGTTCTTCATAAGTGATATCTTATGATACGTTTCATTTTCTGTGTGACTTATTTCACTTAGAATCATCGTACCTGCATCCACTCATTTTGCTGCTACTGGTCTTATGACATTGACTTCTGGGCTGAGGGATCTTCCATCGTACGAATGTACCACAATTTTTTGAACCAGTTTTATATTTCCTGGGATACTTAAGGTGTACCCAAGTTGAGGTTCTTGTGAGCAGTGCAGCCCTAAATTTTGGGGTGGCTCTGTCTTATTGATTTTCAGTTTTCCCAAGGTATATTCCTTAGACTGGAAGTGCCCTTGGCTCTGTAGCTCTATTGTTTACTTGTTTTAGGGAACACAATGTACTCCTCCAGAGAGGCAGTTGGCAATTTACATTCCGCCCATCAGCATAACAAGGCTCCCTGTTCTCCAGGGCCTGTCCTGAATTTCTGGTTTTTACCCTTTGTGTGGATGTCCCTTTGGACCGGTGTGAAGTGGTACTTCATTGTAGTGCAGACATGCATGCCTGCTTGCTTGCTTTGCCAAATAGGGTGTATGCGGTTTCTCCTGAATATACACAGGAGAAAATGCATAAGCCCTTTTTGGCCAAGTGCATCATTGTCGAAGGTGTGCCCCTCTTCCTGTGCTTTAAAGGCGATTCCAACGTACCTCTTGAAATCTGTTTCTGGATATTCTGCCTCGCTTTCAAGTCCGCCTAGTTGCCTTCCCTCAACACATTTTTGTATGATAGTTGTCCTTTATTACTCTGCCAGTTTGTGAATGGCTCTCTCCCTGAGCTCCGTTTTTTAACTCTTTTTTTGTGAGCTGTACGCAAGTCCAATATATTGGTTCAGGACCAATAATTTTTCCCGGTGGGTGGCTGAGACTTTGGTCAATTCTTTTTCCTCCCGGGAAATAAGAGTGACATATACCCGTCCAAATGCCTAACAGCTACTCTCTCATTTGTTCTCCCTCTTCCCATTCATCCTCTGCGAAATTGGCAACCTGTGCGAACTAGGAGGTTAAAGGTCCTATCTCTCGAGGTTGGGAGATTGATAGTAAAGCAGTTGGAAAGTCAAACTGGAGGACCAGGAAAGGGACTATTCGTTGAGTTTTAGAGACCTTTCTTATTCACAGTGTGTCCATTCTCTAGATTTCCCGTACATGTTATAGCTGTAGTAATATTCCCTTCAACCTGGAGAGCTGGGAACCATGGGATGGGTGCCTTGCATTATTGCTTTAAAGGGTCTGGATTTGCTCACCCTATCTCACCAATCCTCTCAGTCCCATGTGTCCAGCCTTATGTCACCTCCAGCTGTCATTGTAGATAGGGTCATTCCAGGTTTCATCAGAGATCCTGAAGGATTTGTAAAGAATTTCCCTATTTTTTTGTTTTGTTTTTGAAATTCCTTTCTATAGTTGGTGTGTGCTGTTTCTCACTGCCAGGTTTATGCCAGTCTAGACACACTTGATTCCCTTACGGAGACATATCAATACATAGGTTTTAAGATTCTTACTAGTCAGATATATTCCTCTGCGGGAAATATGGGGTTTTGAGTCCCTTTCACTGAGGAAGGTGTAGGTCTTGTCTATTCCATAGTTGGTTTTTGGAACAGTACCTGTGCTTATATCAAACTCTAGTTTTATGTATCACCCCAGCTCTCCTTCCCCCTTAAGCAGGCATAAGAGTGTTTTCTAAATGTGAGACTCTCTTCTCTTTCCTAACTCAGTTCATGTGTAGCCATGTTTACAGGATCTTCATTAGTGATATCTTATGATAAGTTTCTTTTTCTGTGTGACTAATTTCAGTTAGAATCATCGTACCTGAATCCACTCATTTTGCTGCTACTGCTCTTATGACATTAATTTCATGGCTGAGGATTATTCCATCATACTTAAGTACCACAGTTTTTTGAACCATTTTTATCTTTCCTGGGATATTTAAGGTGTACCCAAGTTGACGTTCTTGTATGCATTGCCGGCCTAAATTTTGGGGTGGCTCTGTCTTATTGATTTTCAGTTTTCCCAAGGTATATTCCCTAGAATGGAAGTGCCCTTGGCACTGTAGCTCTGTTGTTTACTTGTTTTAGGGAACACAATGCACTCCTCCAGAGAGGCAGTTGGCAATATACATCCCGCCCATCAGCATAACAAGGCTCTCCGTTCTCCATGGCCTGTCTTGAATTTCTGGTTTTTACCCTTTTTGTGGATGTTCCTGTGGACTTGCAGGAAATGATACTTCTTTGTTGTGCAGACTTGCATGCCCGCTTGCTTGCTTGGCCAAAAAGTGTGTATGCGTTTTCTCCTGAATATACTCAGGAGAAAATGCATAAGCCCATTTTGGCCAAGTGCATCATTGTCGAAATTGTGCCCCTCACTTTGCTTTAAAGGTGATTCCAACGTACCTCTTGAAATCTGTTTCCTGCTATTCTGCCTCACATTCAAGACCGCCTCGTTGCCTTCCCTCAACAGATTTTTGTATGATAGTTGTCCTTTATTACTCTGCCAGTTTGTGAATTGCTCTGCCCTATAGCTCCATTTTTTAACTCGTTTTTTGTGAGCTGAACTCAAGTCCCATATTTTGGTTTATGACCTATACTGGTTGCCGGTGGGTGCCAGAGACTTTGTTTAATTCTTCTTCCACCCGGGAAATAAGAGTGACATATGCCCTTCCAAATGCCTAACAGCTAATCTCTCTTTGGTTCTCCCTCTTCCCTTTCATCCTTTGCCAAATTGGCAACCTGTGCGAACCAGGAGGTTAAAGGTGCTGTTTCTCCAAGTTGGGAGATTGATAGTAAAGCAGTTAGAATGTGCAACTGGAGCACCAGGAGAGGGACTATTTGTTGAGATTTAGAAACCTTTCGTATTCACAGTGTGTCCATTCTCTAGGTTTCCCATACATGTTATATCTGTAGTAATATTCCCTACAACCTGGAAAGTTGGGACCCATGGAATGGGTGCCATGCATTATTGCTTTAAAGGGTCTGTATTTACTCTCGAATCTCATCAATCCTCTCAGTCCCATGTGTCCATCCTTATGCCACCTCCAGCTGTCATTCTATATAGGGTCATTCCAAGTTTCATCAGAGACACTGAAGGAATTGTAAAGAATTTCGCTGTTTTTTTGTTTTGTTTTTGAAATTCCTTTTTATAGTGGGTTTGAGCGGATTCTCGCTGCCATCTTTATGCCAGTCTACACACACTTGATTCCCTTTTGGTGACATATCAATACAAAGGTTTTAAGATTCTTACTAGTCAGATATATTCCTCTGCGGGAAATATGGGGTTTTGAGTCCCTTTCACTGAGGAAATTGTAGGTCATGTCTATTCCATACTTGGTTTTTGAAACGGTACCTGTGCTTATATCAACCTCTGGTTTTATGCATCACCCCACCTTTCCTTTCCCCTTAAGCAGGCCTAAGACTGTTTTCTAAATGTGAGACTCTCTTCTCTTTCCTAACTCTGTTCATGTGTAGCCATGTTTACAGGATCTTCATAAGTGATATCTTATGATAAGTTTATTTTTCTGTGTGACTTATTTCACTTAGAATCATCGTACCTGAATCCACTCATTTTGCTGCTACTGGTCTTATGACATTGATTTCATGGCTGATGTATATTCCATCGTACATAAGAACCAAAATTTTTGAACCATTTTTATATTTCCTGGGATATTTATGGTGTACCGATGTTGAGGTTCTTGTAAGCAGTGCAGCCCTAAATTTTGGGCTGGCTCTGTCTTATTGATTTTCAGTTTTCCCAAGGTATATTCCCTAGACTTGAAGTGTCCTTGGCTCTGTAGCTCTGTTGTTTACTTGTTTTAGGGAACACATTGCACTCCTCCAGAGTGGCAGTTGGCAGTTTACATCACGCCCATCAGCATAACAGGGCTCCCTGTTCTCCAGGGCCTGTCTTGCCTTTCTGGTTTTTACCCTTTTTGTGGATGTCCCTTTGGACCGGTGGGAACTGATACTTCTTTGTAGTGCATACTTGCATTTCCCACTTGCTTGCTTGACCAAAAACGGCGTATGTGTTTTCTCCTGAATATACTCAGGAGAAAACGCATACACCCTTTTTGGCCAAGTGCATCATTGTCGAGATTGTGCCCCTCTTCCTGTGCTTTAAAGGTGATTCCAACATATCTCTTGAAATCTGTTTCATGCTATTCTGCCTCAATTTCAAGTCCACTTGTTTGCCTTCCCTCAACAGATTTTTGGATGATAGTTGTCCTTTATTACTATGCCAGGTTGTGAATTCCTCTGCCCTATAGCTCCATTTTTTAACTCTTTTTTTTGTGAGCTGAACTCAAGTCCCATATTCTCGATTAGGACCTATACTGGTTCCCGGTGGGTGGCTGAGACTTTGGTCAATTCCCCTTCCTCCCGGGAAATAAGAGTGACATGTGCCCGTCCAAATGCCTAACAGCTACTCTCTCATTGGTTCTCCCTCTTCCCATTCATCGTCTGAGAAATGGGTAACCTGTGCGATACGGAGGTTAAAGGTGCTGTCTCTCCAGGTTGGGAGATTGATAGTAAAGCAGTTGGAAAGTCAAAGCGGAGCACCAGGAGAGGGATTATTCGTTGAGTTTTAGAGACCTTTCATGTTCACAGTGTGTCCATTCTCTAGGTTTCCCGTACATGTTATAGCTGTAGTAATATTCCCTTCAACCTGGAGAGTTGGGACCCATGGAGTGGGTGCCTTGCATTATTGCTTTAAAGGGTCTGCATTTGCTCACCCAATCTCACCAATCCTCTCAGTCCCATCTGTCCAGCCGTATGCCACATCCAGCTGTCGTTGTAGATAGGGTCATTCCAGGTTTCATCAGAGACCCTGAAGGAATTGTAAAGAATTTCCCTGTTTTTTTGTTTTGTTTTTGAAATTCCTTTTTATAGTGGGTTTGAGCTGATTTTCGCTGCCATGATTATGCCTGTCTAGAAACACTTGATTCTCTTATGGAGACATATCAATACATAGGTTTTAAGATTCTTACTACTCAGATATATTCCTCGGCGGGAAATATGGTGTTTTGAGTCCCTTTCACTGTGGATGGTGTAGGTCTTGTCTATTCCATAGTTGGTTTTTGGAACGGTACCTGTGCTTATATCAAACTCTGGTTTTATGCATCACCCCACATCTCCTTCCCCCTTAAGCAGGCATAAGAGTTTTTTCTAAATGTGAGACTCTGTTCTCTTTCCTAACTCAGTTCATGTGTAGCCATGTTTACAGGATCTTCATAAGTGATATCTTATGATACGTTTCTTTTTCTGTTTGACTTATTTCACTTAGAATCATCGTACCTGAATCCACTCATTTTGCTGCTACTGGTCTGATGACATTGATTTCATGGCTGATGGATATTCCATCATACGTAAGTACCACAATTTTTTGAACCATTTTTATATTTCCTGGGATATTTAAGGTGTACCCAAGTTGAGGTTCTTGAAAGCAGTGCAGCCCTCAATTTTGTGGTGGCTCTGTCATATTGATTTTCAGTTTTCCCAAGGTATATTCCCTAGACTGGAAGTGTCCTTGACTCTGTAGCTCTGTTGTTTACTTGTTTTAGGGAACACCATGCAAACCTCCAGAGAGGCAGTTGGCAATTTACATTCCGGCCATCAGCATAACAAGGCTCCCTGTTCTCCAGGGCCTGTCTTGCCTTTCTGGTTTTTACACATTTTTTTTTTTTTTTTTTTTTTTTTTTTTTTTTTTGCTGTACGCGGGCCTCTCACTGTTGTGGCCTCTCCCGTTGCGGAGCACAGGCTCCGAACGCGCAGGCTCAGCGGCCATGGCTCACGGGCCCAGCCGCTCCGCGGCATATGGGATCCTCCCAGACCGGGGCACGAACCCGTATCCCCTGCATCGGCAGGCGGACTCTCAACCACTGCGCCACCAGGGAGGCCCTTTACCCATTTTTTGGATGTCCCTTTTGACCGATGGGAAGTGATACATGTTTGTAGTGCAGACTTTCATTGCCACTTGCTTGCTTGGCCAAAAGTGCCGTATGCATTTTCTCCTGAATATATTCAGGACAAAACGCATATGCCTTTTTTGGCCAAGTTCATCATTGTCGAAGTTGTGCCCCTCTTCCTGTGCTTTAAAGGCGATTCCAACGTACCTCTTGAAATCTGTTTCCTGCTGTTCTGCCTCGCTTTCAAGTCCGCCTCGTCGGCTTCCCTCAACAGATTTTTGGACGATAGTTGTCCTTTATTACTCTGCCACTTTGTGAATTGCTGTGCCCCTGAGCTCCATTTTTTAACTCGTTTTTTGTGAGCTGAATGCAAGTCCAATATTTTTGTTCAGGAACTATACTGGTTTTCGGTGGGGGGCTGAGACTTTGGTTAATTCTTCTTCGTCCCGGGAAATAAGAGTGACACGTGCCCGTCCAAATACCTAACAGCTACTCTCTCATTGTTTCTCCCTCTTCCCTTGCATTCTTTGCCAAATTGGCTACCTGTGCGAACCAGGAGGTTAAACGTGCTGTCTCTCCAAGTTGGGAGATTGATAGTAAAGCAGTTGAAAAGTCAAACTGGCGCACAAGGAGAGGGACTATTCAATGAGATTTAGAAAAGTTTCGTATTCACAGTGTGTCCATTCTCTAGGTTTCCCGTACATGTTATGGCTATAGTAATATTCCCTTCAACCTGGAGAGTTGGGTTCCATGGAATGGGTGCCATGAATTATTGCTTTAAAGGGTCTGCGTTTGCTCACCCAATCTCACCAATCCTCTCAGTCCCATGTGTCCAGCCTTTTGCCACATCCTGCTGTCGCTGTAGATAGGGTCATTCCAAGTTTCATCAGAACCCCTGAAGGTATTGTGTAAGAATTTTACTGTTTTTATGTTTTGTTTTGAAATTCATTTTTATAGTGGGTTTGAGCTGATTCTCACTGCCATGTTTATGTCGTTCTAGACACACTTGGTTCCCTTACGGATACATATCAATACATAGGTTTTAAAATTCTTACTAGTCAGGGGAAGTGGCAGTTGTAAACACCGTCTCCCTGGGGCTGGTCTCCCTCTTGTTCCCCCCTGTGCTCTTTGTTCCCCCTCCCTGGGTCTTAGAGTCCGTCGTGTCCCAACAGTTTTTGCTCTGACCCCGCGGTCTGCCTGGGCCTCTTTCTGCCTTTGAGATCCGAAGCTGCCCCAGGGGTCTTGGGTGTGCAGTCTGGATGACGGGAGACCCCTGAGACACATTGAGAGAGATGAGTACATTCTGGAGACCCACAGGACTCAGATGTGAGGCTTCAGCCCATGTAACCTGTAAGCCACAGACATCTTGGACAGTTTTAATCATTAATAACGAAGTATATCATTAAGCAACAGCGGGGTATTTTGAAAGAGTTGGAGGACTCATCATGAGTTTGAACACTTCAAATAATGCCCCTGGTGATATCCAAAGGTTGAAGAATGCCTCATCTGATATAAAACAAATGGTTAAAAATGAAACAGACTTGGATATTACTGCTGATCTCAGAAAGAAACTCCATTGGGCTAAGAAAGAAAAATTAGAAATAACAACTAAGCACAATGCAGAGGTAGAATTTATTTTCTTCTCAAATAATGTTAAAAGTAGAGTTTGATTATTTTAGATTCATTTCATATTAGAAACTACTTGTTTTAACATTTATCACTGTAACATTCGTGTGCTTAAAAAGGACATTAATAAGACAGATGGTTTTTTTAAATACAGTGGAATTGTATAGGAGTGTTAAAGTAGAAATTTAATGAAGTATTGTATTTATTGGTATGTTGCCTTACTTTTATTTTAATTAATGAATTATATTTGCTCAAAAGTGTTAATTGATGAATGTGTTTGGTGACTAAGGGATTTGTAAATTAGGCATTTTGGAAATCTTAATGTAGTTTCCTTATGGTCTCAGTCATAGAACAGTCTCTTAAACAATTAGATTTGAGTATGGAATTTTTGATCAGTGTAATTCATGAATTATCTTAGTTTCTTTTTCAATTATATCTTTATATCTTTGATTTTATTAGTATGTGTGTATATATATATAAATATCTGTATGTCATATGTATATGCATATATTCCAAGGACAGAAGTTATTTTTTACTCTAGGATAATTCATGAATTATATCTTTATGTCTCTTCTGTCTGTTGTCTTTCTTCTCTGTTTTCTTCTTTTTCTTTATTTAAATCTTACTCATTCTTAAAGCTCAGCTTAGGCAGGCCGATGTAGTGGAAAGAATATCGAGTTACAGAGACCTGGACTCATTCTTGGCCCTTCCATTTACAAGATATGTGACCTTGGGCGAGTTATTTATCCTGTACATCTTTGGTTTCTCATTGTGAAATGCTGGTCCCAAAGGGTTGTTGAGATAATTAAATGAAATAGAATTTGAGAAGTGTCTGTGCACTGTAATAGTAGTTGTAATTTATTGACAGTTAAGCATAAACAGTGTATTTTCCTCCCCTTTTTGCTAAATTCTGATGCTATTCTGTCAGGAAACCTTTTAAAGCCTTGCTAGGTGAAAATGATTACTCCTTTCTTTCCTCTCCCATAACATGTTGCTGTTACAGATATTTTAGAGCTAAAACATTTATTTCACGCTTACCTGTGCTTCTTTAGTCCTTAAGCTTCGTGAGAGCTGAAAGTAGTGACCATGCTTTGTCCCTGTACCTGTCGAGTTGCTTATTGGCACGTAGTAGGCCCTCAGTAGCTGTGTGTTGAATAAACGTTCAGAAAAATGATTTTCTTCAGGTTCTCTAAGAAACAGTGGTTTATGATTAAAATAACAAGCGATCAATCTATGACTGTTTTATTTGTATTTTTAATGGCAACTGAGGTAATTTTAAAGTGATAATTGAAGTAGTAATTGCTTTTATTTATGTTGTACTATTACATACTGAATATAAAGTAGTATTTGTTAAATGGGTGCTAATTGTTCATAATCTCCAAAACTTATTTTATAAACCAAATGTACATTTTACTTCAGAATATTAGTGTCATGATAATCATTCATCCATTAAATATATTCTTTCACATAAAAAAAAAAAAATTCTTACTAGTCAGATATATTTCTCTGCGGGGAATGGGGTTGGTGAGTTCTGTTCACTGAAGAAGGAGTAGGGCTTGTCTCTTCTGATTTTGGATTATGGAACGGTACCTGTGCTAATAGCAATCTTATGTTTTGTGCATCTCCCCAACTCTCTTGCCCCTTAAGCAAGCGTTAGATTGTTTTCTAAATCTGATACTCTGTTCTCTTCCCTAAATCAGTTCATATGTAGCCATGTTTACATTCCCTTCATAAGTGATATCTTATGTCAGAATGCACCATGGCCGTTCTCATAATAATGCTCCATGACCCCTGTCATCACAGTGCACCATGCCCTGGTTATCAAAATGCTCCATGTCCCTTGTCATCACAATTCTCCACGTCCTTGTCATCACAATGCTACATGACACTACTCATCAAAATGTTACATGCTCTTGTCATCAAAATTTACCATCCACTTGACATTGCAATGTTCCATGCACTTGTCATCACAATGCTCCATGCACATGTCATCACAAAGCTCCATGCACTTGTAATCACAAAGCTCCATGACCCTTGTCATCACAATGCTCACTGACACCTGTCATCACAGTGCTTCATGCCCCTTGTCATTACAGTGCTCCATGATGCTTGACATCACAATTACCCAAGGTCTCCTCATCACAATGCTCCATGGCCAATATCATCATAATTCTCGATAACCAATGTCATCACAACACTCCATGACACCTGACAACACAATGATTCGGGACTCCTGTCATCACAATGTTCCATTCCCTAGTCATCACAATGCTCCATGACACCTGTCATCACAATACTCCATGAATATATTCAGCCCAATGTTCCATGACCCTTGTCATCACAGTGATCCATGTCGTTGTCATCCCTATGCTCCATGACCACTGTTTTCACAATGCTCCGTAACGCTTGTCATCACAGTGCTCCATGACACCTGTCATCACAATGCTCCATGCCTTTGTCAGCAAAATGCTACATGACTTTGTCATTACAATGCTCTATGTGCTGGTCATCACAATCCTCCATGAAACTTGGGATCACATTGCTTCATGCCCTTGTCATCACAATGCTCCATGCTCCTTGAAATCAAAATGATCCATGACCTCTGTCATCACAATGCTCCAAACTCTTGTGATCACAATGTTCCATAACATTTGTCATCACAAGGCTCCATGATGCCTGTCATCACAATACTCCATGCCCTTTTCATCACAATGCTCCATGACTTTTCTCATCACAATTCTCAATACACTTGTCATCAAAATGCTCCCTGACACTTGTCGTCAGAATGCTCCTTGAACACTGTCACGAAAAGGCTCCATGCCTTTTTCATCACAATGCCCCATGCCGTTTTCATCACAATGCTCCATGCCATTGTCATCAAAATACTCCACAAGCTAGTCATCGGAATGCTCCATGACCATTGTCATCACAATTCTCCATGCACTTGTCAGCACAATGCTCCCTGACCCTTGTCATCACAATGCTCCAAGCCATTGTCATCACAATGCTCCATTACCTTTGTCATCAGAATCCTCCATGACACTTGGCATCACAATGCTCCATGCCATTGTCATCAGAATGGGCCATTACATATGTCATCACAATGCTCCCTGACACCTGTCTTCACAATACTGCATGACCTACCTGGTCATCACAATGCTCCATGCCCTTGTTATCACAATGCTCCATGACCCCTGTCATCACAATGCTCCGTGACTCCAGTCATCACAATGCTTCATGACCTTTGTCACCACAATGGTCCATGCCCTCGTCATCAACAGTATCTGTGACCTTTTTAACCACAATGCTCCATGAACTTTTCATCACAGTGCTCTTTGACCCTTGTCATCACAATGCTCTATGCCTTTCTCAGCACAATGCTCCATGACACTTGACATCAGAATGCTTCATGCACTTGTCAGCACAATGCTCCATGACACAGGTCATCACAATGCTCCATGACCCCTGTCATCACAGTGCTCCATGACTCCAGTCATCACAATGCTTCATAACGTTTGTCATCACAATGGTCCATGCCCGTGTCATCACAAGGCTCTGTGACCTTTGTAACCACAATGATCCATGAACTTTTCATCACAATTCTCTGTGACCCTTTTCATCACAATGCTCCATTTCTTTGTGAGAACAATGGTCCATGACCATTGTCTTCAAAATGTGCCACGCACATTTCATCACAACGGTCCACAAAATTGTCATTGCCATGCTCCATAAACCTTGTAATCACAATGCTCCATGCACTTCTCATCAAAATGCTCTCTCACCAGAGATATCACAGTGTTCCATCACTAGTCATCACAATACACCCTCACCCCTGTAATCACAATGTTCCATGACCCTGTCATCACACTGCTACATCCCCTTATCGTCACAATGTTCCATGACCCCTGACATCACAATGTTCCATAACCCCTGTCATCAAAATGCTCCATGATCCTTTTCATCCCAAAGCTCCAAGACCCCTGACATCACAGTGTTCTATAACCCCTGCCATCAAAATATTCCATTACACTTTTCATCAAATTGCTGCATGACCCTGTCATCAGAATGCTCCCTGCACTTCTCATCACAATGCACCATGCCCTTGTAATAAAAATGCTCCATGATTTGTCATCACAAAGCTCCATGACCCATGGCATCACAATGCTCCATGTCATTGTCATCACAATGCTCAATTAACCCTCCCATCATATTGCTCAATGACCTTGTCATCACAAAGCTCCATGACACTTGTCATCACAATGCTCGATGCACTTCTTATCACAATGCTCCATACCCTTGTCATTACAATCCTGCATGACCCGTGTATCATAGTGTTCTGTACCCTTGTCATCACAATGCTCCATGCCCACTCTCATCACAGTAATCCCAGAAACATTTCAGAGCAATGTTCCATACCCTTCTCATCACAATGCTCCAGTACCTCTGTCATAACAATGCACCATGACCCCTGCCATCACAATGTAACACGGCCTATTCATCACAAGGTTACATGACACCTGTCATCACAATGCTGAAGGCTGCTTAAATCACAATGCTCCATGCCCTTGTCATCACAAAGCTCCATGACACATGACATCAGAATGTTCCATGCCCTTCACATCACAATGCTACATGCCCTTGTCATCACACTGCTCCAAGACCCCTGTAAACACAAAGTTCCATGCCCCTTTTCATCTCAATGCTCCATGAACACTGTCATCACAATGCACCATGACCATCATCATAATACTTCAGGCTATTGTCATCACAATGAAATCAACATTCTCCATGATCTCTGTCATCATAATGCTCCAAACCCTTGTGATCACAATGTTCCATAACACTTATCACCACAACACGCCATGACGCTCATCATCACAATTATCCATGGTCTTCTCATCACAACGGTCCATGATCTTTGTCATCAAAATGCTCAATACACTTGTCATCACAATGCTCCCTGACACTTGTCGTAAGTATGCTCCTTGTACCCAGTCATGAAAAGGCTCCATGCCTTTGTCATCACAATAATCCATGCCCTTGTCATGACAATGCTCCAAGACCCCTGCAATCAAAATGCTCCATGACCCTTTTCATCAGAATGCTCCATGATGTTTGTCATCACAAGTCTCCATGGTCTTCTAATCACAATGCTCCAGGACCTTGTCATCACTATGCTCCATTCCCTTGTCATCACAATGCTCCATGACCCCAGTCATCACAATACTCCATGAACATTTTCAGCCCAATGCTCCATGAACCTTGCCATCACAATGATCCACGCCCTTGTCATCACAATGCTCCATGACCCCTGTATTCACAATGCTCAATGACGCTTGTCATCACAGTGCTCCATGACCCCTGTCATCACAATGCTCCATGCCTTTGTCAGCAAAATGCTACATGGCCTTGTCATTACAATGCTCTATGCGCTTGTCATCACAATACTCCATTACCATTGTCATCACAATCCTCCATGAACCTTGGGATCACATTGCTTCATGCCCTTTTCATCAAAATGCTCCATGCTCCTTGAAATCAAAATGACCCATGACCTCTGTCATCAAAATGCTCAAATCCCATGTGATCACCTTGTTCCATAACACTTGTCATCACAACGCTCCATGATGCCTGTCATCACAATACTCCATGCCCTTTTCATCAAAATGCTCCATGACCTTTGTCATCACAATTCTCAATACACTTGTCATCACAATGCTCCCTGATTCTTGTCGTCAGAATGCTCCTTGAACCCTGTCACGAAAAGGCTCCTTGCCTTTTTCATCACAATGCCCCATGCCATTTTCATCACAATGCTCCATGCCATTGTCATCAAAATACTCCACAAGGTTGTCATCAGAATGTTCCATGACCCTTGTCATCACAAATCTCCATGCACTTGTCAGCAAAATGCTCCCTGACCCTTGTTATCACAATGCTCCAATCCATTGTCATCACAATGCTCAAGTATCTTTGACAGCAGAAACCAACCTGACAATTGGCATCACAATTCTCCATACCATTGTCATAACAATGCCCCATTCCAAATGTCATCACAGTAATCCATAAAATTAAATAGACCACTGTTCCATCCCCTTGTCATCACAATGCTCCATGCCCTTGTCATCACAATGCGCCATTCCAACTGTCATCACAAAAATCCATGAAACATATTAGACCAGTGTTCCATGCCCTCGTCATCACAATGCTCCATGCCCTTGTTATCACAATGCTCCATGACCCCTGTCAACACAACGCTCCGTGACTCCAGTCATCACAATGCTTCATGACCATTGTCATCACAATGATCAATGCCCTCGTCATCAACAGTCTCTGTGACCTTTTTAACCACAATCCTCCATGAACTTTTCATCACAATGCTCTTTGACCCTTGTCATCACAAAGCTCCATGCGCTTGTCAGCACAATGCTCCATGACACATGTCATCACAATGCACCATGTGCTTGTCACCACAGTGATCCACAAATTTGTCATCACAATACTCCATAAAACTTGTCATCACAATCATCCATGCACTTCTCATCAAAATGCTCTCTCACCACTGATATCACAATGCTACATCACTATTTGTCACAATACACCCTCACCACTGTCATCACAATGTTTCATGGCATCTGTCATCACAATGCTATATGCACTTATCATCACAATGTTCGATGACCCCTGACATCAAAATGTTCCATTACACCTGTCATCAAACTGCTCCATGATCATTTTCATCAAAATGCTCCATGACCCCTGACATCACAATGTTCCATAACACCTGTCATCAAAATGTTCCATGACCGTTTTCATCAAATTATTCCATTACCCTGTCATCAAAATGCTCCCTGCACTTCTCATCAAAATGCACCACACCCTTGTCATCAAAATGCTCCATGACTTGTCATCACAATGCTCCATGCCCTTGCCATCACAGTGCTCCATTACACCAGTCATAACAATGCTCCTTGACTCCTGCTATCACGATGTTGCATGGCCTTGTCATCACAAAGCTCCAGGACCCTTCTCATCACAATGCTCCAAGAACCCTCTAATCACATTGCTCTATGCCCCTTTTCATCTCAATGATCCATTAACCCTGTCATCACAATGCACCATGCCCATCATCATAATGCTTCATGCTATTGTCATCACAATGAAATGTAAATGCTCCATGACCTCTGTCATAACAATGCTCCAAACCCTTGTGATCACAATATTCCATATCAATTATCATCACAATGCCCCATGACGCTCGTGATCACAGTTTTCCATGGTCTTCTCCTCAGAATGCTCCATGACCTTTGTCATCACAATGCTCAGTACACTTGTCATCAAAATGTTCCCTGACACTTGTTGTCTGCATGCTCCTTGAATCCAGTCATGACAAGGCTCCATGCATTTTTCATCACAATGATCCATGCCCTTTTCATCACAATGCTCCCAGACCCCTGTAATCACAATGCTCCATGCCCTTGTCATCACAAATCTCAATGACGCATGCCATCAGAATGCTCCTTGGCCTTCTCCTCACAATGCTCCATGCCCTAGTCATCACAATGTGCTAAGACCCCTCTAATCACAATGCTCCATGCCCATTTTCATCTGTATGCTCCAGGAGACTTGTCATCACAAGGCTCCATGGTTTTCTCATCACAGTGCTCCAGGACCTTGTCATCACAATGCTTCACGACCTTGTCATGAAAATTCTCAATGGCCATTGTCATCATAATGCTCCTAGCCCTGGTCATCACAATACTCCATTATATTTGTCATCACAATCCTCCACTATATTTGGCATCAAAATACTCCCAGCCATTGTCATCGCAATGGACCATGACATATGTCATCACAATGCTCCCTGACACCTGTCTTCAAAATACTCCATGACCTTCTCTTCACAATGATCCATGCCCTTGTCATGACAATGCACCATGTCCACTGTCATAACAATAATCTATGAATCTTGTCAGACCAATGCTCCATGCCCCTGTCATCACAATGCTCCATGCCCTTGTCATCACAATGCTCCATGACTTGTCGTCAAAATGCTCCAATACCCCGGTAATCACAATGCTCCATGCCCCTTTTCATCAGAATGCTCCATTAGAATTGTCATCATAAGAATCCATGGTCTTCTCATCACAGTGCTGCAGGACCTTGTCATCAACATGCTCCATTACCTTGTCATCACAATGCTCGATGACCCCTGTCATCACAATAATCCATGAATATTTTCAGCCCAATGTTCCACGACCTATTCATCACAATGCTCCATGGCCAATATCATCTCAATGCTCCATGACCACTGTCATCACAACACTCCATGACACATGACGACACAATGATCCTGGACTCTTGTCATCACAATGCTCCATTCCCTACTCATCACTATGCTCCATGACCCCTGTCATCACAACACTCCATGAAAATTTTCATCCCTGTGCTCCATGATATTTCTCATCACAATGATCCATGCACTTGTCATCCCAATGCTCCATGACCCCTGTATTCACAATGATCTGTGACGCTTGTCATCACAGTGCTCCATGACACATGTCATTACAATGCTCCATGCCTTT
Source organism: Mesoplodon mirus (assembly GCF_964341445.2). Classification (NCBI taxonomy): domain Eukaryota; kingdom Metazoa; phylum Chordata; class Mammalia; order Artiodactyla; family Ziphiidae; genus Mesoplodon; species Mesoplodon mirus. Next base: position 8,282,658 of record NW_028295817.1, read on the forward strand.
GTCAACAAAATGCTACATGAACTTGTCGTTACAATGCTCTATGCGCTTGTCATCACAATACTCCATTTCCATTGTCATCACAATCCTCCATGAAACTTGGGATCACATTGCTTCATGCCCTTGTCATCACAATGCTCCATGCTCCTTGAAATCAAACTGATCCATGACCCCTGTCATCACAATGCTCCAAACCCTTGTGATCACAATGATCCATAACACTTGTCATCACAACGCTCCATGATGCCTGTCATCACAATACTCCATGCCCTTTTTTTTTTTTTTTTTTTTTTCCCTCTACACGGGCCTCTCACTGTTGTGGCCTTCTCCCGTTGCGGAGCACAGGCTCCGGACGCACAGGCTCAGCGGCCATGGCTCACGGGCCCAGCTGCTCCGCGGCATATGGGATCCTCCCAGACAGGGGCACGAACCCGTATCCCCTGCATCGGCAGACGGACTCTCAACCACTGCGCCACCAGGGAGGCCCACTCCATGCCCTTTTCATCAAAATGCTCCATGACTTTTCTCATCACAATTCTCAATACACTTGTCATCACAATGCTCCCTGACACTTGTCTTCAGAATGATCCTTGAACCCTGTCACGAAAAGGCTCCATGACTTTTTCATCACAACGCCCCATGCCTTTTTCATCAAAATGTTCCATGCCGTTGTCATCAAAATACTCCACAAGCTTGTCATCAGAATTCTCCATGACCCTTGTCATCACAATTCTCCATGCACTTGTCAGCACAATGCTCCCTGACCCTTGTCATCACAGTGCTCCAAGCCATTGTCATCACAATGCTCCATTACATTTGTCATCAGAATTCTCCATGACACTTGGCATCACAATGCTCCATGCCATTGTCATCACAATGGGCCATTACATATGTCATCACAATGCTCCCTGACACCTGTCTTCACAATACTGCATGACCTGGTCATCACAATGCTCCATGCCCTTGTCATCACAATGCACCATTCCAACTGTCATCGCAATAATCCATGAAACTTATTAGACCAATGCTCCATGCCCTTGTCATCACAATGTTCCATGCCCTTGTTATCACAATGCTCCATGACCCCTGTCATCATAATGCTCCATGACACCAGTCATCACAATGCTCCATGAACTTTTTCATCACAATGATCAGTACACTTGTCATCAAAATGTTCCCTGACACTTGTTGTCTACATGCTCCTTGAATCCTGTCATGACAAGGCTCCATGCATTTTTCATCACAATGATCCATGCCCTTTTCATCACAATGCTCCAAGACCCCTGTAATCAAATTGCTCCATGCCCTTGTCATCACAAAGCTCAATGAAGTATTCCATCAGAATGCTCCTTGGCCTTCTCCTCACAATTCTCCATGCCCATGTTATCACAATGTGCCAAGACCCCTGTAATCACAATGCTCCATGCCCATTTTCATCAGTATGCTCCAGGAGACTTGTCATCACAAAGCTCCAAGGTTTTCTCATCACAGTGCTCCAGGACCTTGTCATCACAATGCTTCACGACCTTGTCATGAAAATTCTCAATGGCCATTGTCATCATAATGCTCCAAGCCCTAGTCATCACAATGCTCCATTATATTTGTCATCACAATACTCCATTACATTTGGCATCACAATACTCCCAGCCATTGTCATCGCAATGGACCATGACATATGTCATCACAATGCTCCCTGACACCTGTCTTCACAATACTACATGACCTTCTCTTCACAATGATCCATGCCCTTGTCATCACAATGCACCATGTCCACTGTCATCACAATAATCTATGAATCTTGTCAGACCAATGATCCATGCCCCTGTCATCACAATGCTCCATGCCCTTGTCATCACAGTGCTCCATGATTTGTCATCACAAAGCTCCATGACCCATGTATCCCAGTGTTCCATGCCCTAGTCATCACAATGCTCCAAGACCCCTGTAATCACCATGCTCCATGCCCCTTTTCATCAGAATGCTCCATAAGAATTGTCATCATAAGTATCCATGGTCTTCTCATCACAGTGCTCCAGGACCTTGTCATCACCATGCTCCATTACCTTGTCATCACAATGCTCCATGACCCCTGTCATCACAATAATTCATGAATATTTTCAGCCCAATGATCCACGACCTATTCATCACCATGCTCCATGGCCAATATCATCTCAATGCTCCATGACCACTGTCATCAAAACACTCCATGACACCAGACGACACAATGATCCGGGACTATTGTCATCATCGTGCTCCATTCCCTAATCATCACTATGCTCCATGACCCCTGTCATCACAACACTCCATGAACATTTTCAGCCCAGTGCTCCATCACACTTGTCATCACAATTATCCATGCACTTGTCATCCCAATGCTCCATGATCCCTGTATTCACAATGATCCGTAACGCTTGTCATCACATTGCTACATGACACCTGTCATTAAAATGTTCCATGCCTTTGTCAGCAAAATGCTACATGACCTTGTCATTACAATGCTCTATGGGCTTGTCATCAAAATACTCCATTTCTATTGTCATCACAATCCTCCATGAACCTTGGGATCACATTGCTTCATGCCCTTGTCATCACAATGCTCCATGCTCCTTGAAATCAAAATGATCCATGACCTCTGTCATCACAATGCTCCAAACTCTTGTGATCACAATGTTCCATAACACTTGTCATCACAACGCTCCATGATGCCTGTCATCACAATACTCCATGTCCTTTTCATCACAATGCTCCATGACCTTCTCATCATAATTCTCAATACACTTGTCATCACAATGCTCCCTGACACTTGTCGTCAGAATGCTCATTGTACCCTGTCACGAAAAGGCTCCATGCATTTTTCATCACAATGCCCCATGCCATTTTCATCACAATGCTCCATGCCATTGTCACCAAAATACTCCACAAGCTTGTCATCAGAATGTTCCATGACCCTTGTTATCACAAACCTCCATGCACTTGTCAGCACAATGCTCCCTGACCCTTTTCAGCACAATGCTCCAAGCCATTGTCATCACAATGCTCAATTATCTTTGACAGCAGAATCCTACATTACAATTGGCCTCACAATTCTCCATGCCCTTGTCATCACAATGCCCCATTCGAACTGTCATCACAATAATCCATGAAACTAAATAGACCACAGTTCCATCCCCTTGTCATCACAATGCTCCATGCCCTTGTTATCACAATGCTCCATGACCCCTGTAATCACAATTCTCCGTGACTCCAGTCATCACAATGCTTCATGAACTTTGTCATCACAATTGTCCAGGTCCTTGTCATCAACAGTCTATGTGACCCTTTTAACCACAATGCTCCATGAAATTTTCATCACAATGCTCTTTGACTCTTGTCATCAGAATGCTCTATGCCTTTCTCAGCACAATGCTCCATGACACATGTCATCACAATGCATCATGTGCTTGTCATCACATTGCTCCACAAATTTGTCATCACAATACTCCATAAAACTTGTCATCACAATCATCCATGCACTTCTCATCAAAATGCTCTCTCACCACTGATATCACAATGCTACATCACTATTTGTCACAATACTCCCTCACCACTGTCATCACAATGTTTCTTGGCATCTGTCATCACAATGCTACATGCACTTATCGCCACACTGTTCGATGACACCTGACATCAAAATGTTCCATAACACGTGTTATCAATCTGTTCCATTATCCTTTTCATCAAAATGCTCCAAGACCCCTGACATCACAATGTTCCATAACACCTGTCATCAAAATGTTCCATGACCCTTTTCATCAAATTGTTCCATGACCGTGTCATCAAAATGCTACCTGCCCTTCTCATCAAAATGCACCACACTCTTGTCATCAAAATGCTCCATGACTTGTCATCCCAATGTTCCATTCCCTTGCCATTATGGTGCTCCATTACAACAGTCATAAAAATGCTCCATGACCCCTGCTATCACGATGTTGCATGGCCTTTTCATCACAAAGCTCCATGACCCTTCTCATCACAATGCTCCAAGAACCCTCTAATCACAATGCTCTATGCCCCTGTTCATCTCAATGATCAATAAACCCTGTCATCACAATGCACCATGCCCATCATCATAATTCTTCATGCTATTGTCATCACAATGAAATCAAAATGCTCCATGACCTCTGTCCTAACAATGCTCCAAACCCTTGTGATCAAAATATTCCATATCACTTGTCATCACAATGCCCCATGACGCTCTTCATCACAGTTATCCATGGACTTCTCAGCAAAATGCTCCATGACCTTTGTCATCACAATGCTCAGTACAATTGTCATCAAAATGTTCCCTGACACTTGTTGTCTGCATGCTCCTTGAATCCTGTCATGACAAGGCTCCATGCATTTTTCATCACAATGATCCATGCCCTTTTCATCACAATGCTCCAAGACCCCTGTAATCACAGTGCTCCATGCCCTTGTCCTCACAAAGCTCAATGACGCATGCCATCAGATTGCTCCTTGGACTTCTCCTCACAATGCTCCATGCCCTTGTCATCACAATGGGCCAAGACCCCTCTAATCACAATGCTCCATGCTCATTTTCATCAGTATGCTCCAGGAGACTTGTCATCACAAGGCTCCATGGTTTTCTCATCACAATGCTCCAGGACCTTTTCATCACAATGCTTCACGACCTTGTCATGAAAATTCTCAATGGCCATTGTCATCATAATGCTCCAAGCCCTAGTCATCACAATGCTCCATTTTATTTGTCATCACAATCCTCCATTACATTTGGCATCACAATACTCCCAGCCATTGTCATCGCAATGGACCATGAAATATGTCATCACAATGCTCCCTGACACCTGTCTTCAAAATACTCCATGACCTTCTCTTCACAATGATCCATGCCCTTGTCATGACAATGCACCATGTCCACTGTCATAACAATAATCTATGAAACATGTCAGACCAATGCTCCATGCCCCTGTCATCACAATGCTCCATGCCCTTGTCATCACAATGCTCCATGACTTGTCGTCACAAAGCTCCATGACCCATGACCCATGTATCACAATGTTCCATGTCCTAGTCATCACAATGCTCCAAGACCCCTGTAATCACAATGCTCCATGCCCCTTTTCATCAGAATGCTCCAGGAGAATTGTCATCATAAGTATCCATGGTCTTCTCATCACAATGCTCCCTGACACTTGTCATCAGAATTCTCCCTGAAACCTGTCACGAAAAGGCTCCATGCTTTTTCATCACAATACCCCATGCCGTTTTCATCACAATGCTCCATGCCATTGTCATCAAAATACTCCACAAGCTTGTCATCAGAATGATCCATGACCCTTGTCATCACAATTCTCCATGCATTTGTCAGCACAATGCTCCCTGACCCTTGTCATCACAATGCTCCAAGCCATTGTCATCACAATGCTCCATTACCGTTGTCATCAGAATCCTCCATGACTATTGGCATCACAATGCTCCATGCCATTGTCATCACAATGGGCCATTACATATGTCATCACAATGCTCCCTGACACCTGTCTTCACAATACTGCATGACCTGGTCATCACAATGCTCTATACCCTTGTCATCACAATGCACCATTCCAACTGTCATCGCAATAATCCATGAAACTTATTAGATCAATGTTCCATGCCCTTGTCATCACAATGCTCCATGCCCTTGTTATCACAATGCTCCATGACCCCTGTCTTCACAATGCTCCGTGACTCCAGTCATCACAATGCTTCATGACCTTTGTCACCACAATGGTCCATGCCCTCGTCATCAACAGTCTCTGTGACCTTTTTAACCTCAATGCTCCATGAACTTTTCATCACAATGCTCTTTGACCCTTGTCATCACAATGCTCTATGCCTTTCTCAGCACAATGCTCCATGACCCTTGACATCACAATGCTCCATGCACTTGTCAGCACAATGCTCCATGACACATGTCATCACAATGCTCCATGACCCCTGTCATCACAGTGCTCCGTGACTCCAGTCATCACAATGCTTCATAACGTTTGTCATCACAATGGTCCATGCCCGTGTCATCACAAGGCTCTGTGACCTTTGTAACCACAATGTTCCATGAACATTTCATCACAATTTTCTGTGACCCTTGTCATCACAATGCTCCATTTCTTCGTGAGAACAATGCTCCATGACCATTGTCTTCAAAATGTGCCACGCACATTTCATCACAACGGTCCACATACTTGTCATTGCCATGCTCCATAAACCTTGTAATCACAATGGTCCATGCACTTCTCATCAAAATGCTCTCTCACCAGAGATATCACAGTGTTCCATGACTAGTCATCACAATACTCCCTCACCCCTGTCATCACAATGTTCCATGACTCCTGTCATCACAATGCTACATGCACTTATCATCACAATGTTCGATGACCCCTGACATCACAATGTTCCATAACACCTGTCATCAAAATGTTCCATGACACTTTTCATCAAATTGCTCCATGACCCTGTTATCAGAATGCTCCCTGCCTTTCTCATCACAATGCACAACGCCCTTTCCATCAAAATGCTCCATGTCGAGAGACTTCCGGGTAAGATGGCGGAAGAGTAAGACGCGGAGGTCACCGTCCTCCCCACGGATACACCAGAAATACAGCTGCACTTGGAGCAACTTCTACAGAACACCTGCTGGATACTGGCAGAGGACCCCGGACTTCCCAAAAGGCAAGAAACTCCCCACATTCCTTGGTAGGGCAAAGCGGAGTGATTCCCGCACAGAGGATCGGTGCCGAGCGGCACTCACCAGCCCGAGAGGCTTGTCCGCTCGCCCCGGCGTCGCTGCAAGCCGAGGCTCGGGCTTCGGTCAGAGCGCAGGGAGAGGACTGGGGCTGGCGGTGAAAACTCAGCTGGAAGGGGGCTAATGAGCCACAGCTAGCCGGCAGGGAGTCCGGGAAATCTCTGGAGATGCCAAAGAGGCAAGAGACTTTTTCTTCCCTCTTGGTTTCCTGGTGCGCGAGGAGAGGGGATAAAGAGCGCTGCTTAAAGGGGCTACACAGACGGGCCCGAGACGCGACTGAAGGCGCGGAGCCCAGTGACGGGCATGGGACGCTGGGGCTGCTGCTGCCACCGGCAAGATGCCTGTGTGCGAGCATGGGTCACTGTCCACACCGCCCTTCCTGTAGCCTGTGCAGCCCGCCACTGCCGGGGTCCCGGGATCCAGGGGCGGCTTCTCTGGGAGAACACACAGTGCGCCTCAGGCTGGTGCAACATAACGCCGACCTCTGCTGCTGCAGGCTCGCCCCGCACTCCGTGCCCCTCCCTCCCGCCTGGCCTGAGTGAGCCAGAGTCCCCAACGAGGCTGCTCCTTTAACCCTGTCCTGTCTAAGTGAAGAACAGACGCCCTCCAGCGACCTACATGCAGAGGCGGGGCCAAATCCAAAGCTGAGACCCAGGAGCTGTGAGAACAAAGAGAAAGGGAAACCTCTCCCAGCAGCCTCAGAAGCAGCGGATTAAAGCTCCACAATCAACTTGATGTACCCTGCATCTGTGGAATACATGAATGGACAACAAATCATCCCAAATTGAGGAGCCCGGAGTCAGTGCTGTGCCTCTGAGGTGGGAGAGCCAACTTCAGGACACTGGTCCACAAGAGACCTCCCAGCTCCACATAATATCAAACGGCGAAAATCTTCCAGAGATCTCCATCTCAACACCAGCACCCAGCTTCACTCAACGACCAGCAAGCTACACTGCTGGACACCCTATGCCAAACAACTAGCAAGACAGGAACACAACGCCACCCATTAGCAGAGAGGCTGCCTAAAATCATAAAAAGTCCACAGACACCCCAAAACACACCACCAGACGTGGACCTGCCCACCAGAAAGACAAGATCCAGCCTCACCCACCAGAACACAGGCACTAGTCCCCTCCACCAGGAAGCCTACACAACCCACTAAACCAACCTTAGCCACTGGGGACAGACACCAAAAACAACGGGAACTACGAACCTGCAGCCTGCAAAAAGGAGACCCCAAACACAGTAACATAAGCAAAATGAGAAGACAGAAAAACACACAGCAGGAGAAGGAGCAAGATAAAAACCCACCATACCTAACAAATGAAGAGGTAATAGGCAGTCTACCTGAAAAAGAATTCAGAATAATGATGGTAAAGATGATCCAAGATTCTATTTCCCAGATCCCAAATCTTGGAAATAGAATAGACAAAATGCAAGAAACAGTTAACAAGGACCTAGAAGAACTAAAGATGAATCAAGCATCGATTAAAAACACAATACATGAAATAAAAAGTACTCTAGATGGGATCAATAGCAGAATAACTGAGGCAGAAGAACGGATAAGTGAGGTGGAAGATAAAATAGTGGAAATAACTGCTGCACAGCAAAATAAAGAAAAAAAGAATGAAAAGAACAGAGGACAGTCTCAGAGACCGCTGGGACAACATTAAACGCACCAACATTCGAATTATAGGGGTTCCAGAAGAAGAAGAGAAAAAGAAAGGGACTGAGAAAATATTTGAAGAGATTATAGTTGAAAACTTCCCTAATATGGGAAAGGAAATAGTTAATCAAGTCCAGGAGGCACAGAGAGTCCCATACAGAATAAATCCAAGGAGAAATATGCCAAGACACATATTAATCAAACTGTCAAAAATTAAACACAAAGAAATCATATTAAAAGCAGCAAGGCAAAAACAACAAATAACACACAAGGGAATCCCCATCAGGATAACAGCTGATCTCTCAGCAGAAACTCTACAAGCCAGAAGGGAGTGGCAGGACATAATTAAAGTGATGAAAGAGAGAAACCTGCAACCAAGATTACTCTACCCAGCAAGGATCTCATTCAGATTTGATGGAGAAATTAAAATGTTTACAGACAAGCAAAAGCTGAAAGCATTCAGCACCACCAAACCAGCTTTACAACAAATGCTAAAGGAACTTCTCTAGGCAAGAAACACAACAGAAGGAAAAGACCTACAATAACGAACCCAAAACAATTAAGAAAATGGGAATAGGAACATACATAACAATAATTACCTTAAATGTAAATGGACTAAATGCTCCCACCAAAAAACACAGATTGGCTGAATGGATACAAAAACAAGACCCATATATATGCTGTCTACAAGAGACCCACTTCAGACCTAGAGACACATACAGACTGAAAGTAAGGGGATGGAAAAATATATCCCATGCAAATGGAAACCAAAAGAAAGCTGGAGTAGCAATTCTCATATCAGACAAAATAGACTTTAAAATAAAGACTACTAGAAGAGACAGAGAAGGACACTACCTAATGACCAAGGGATCGATCCAAGAAGAAGATATAACAAATGTAAATATTTATGCACCCAACATAGGAGCACCTCAATACATAAGGCAAATACTAACAGCCATAACAGGAGAAATCGACAGTAACACAATCATAGTAGGGGACTTTAACACCCCACTTTCACCAATGGACAGATCATCCAAAATGAAAATAAATAAGGAAACACAAGCTTTAAATGATACATTAAACAAGATGGACTTAATTGATATTTATAGGACATCCCATCCAAAAACAACAGAATACACATTTTTCTCAAGTGCTCATGGAACATTCTCCAGGATAGATCATATCTTGGGTCAGAAATCAAGCCTTGGTAAATGTAAGAAAATTGAAATTGTATCAAGTATCTTTTCTGACCACAATGCTATGAGACTAGATATCAATTACAGGAAAAGAGCTGTAAAAAATACAAACACATGGAGGCTAAACAATACACTACTTAATAACAAAGTGATCACTGAAGAAATCAAAGGGGAAATTAAAAAAATACCTAGAAACAAATGACAATGGAGACACGACGACCCAAAACCTATGGGACGCAGCAAAAGCAGTTCTAAGGGGGAAGTTTATAGCAATACAATCCCACCTTAAGAAACAGGAAACATCTGGAATAAACAACCTAACCTTGCACCTAAAGCAATTAGAGAAAGAAGAACAAAAACATCCCAAAGTTAGCAGAAGGAAAGAAATCATAAAAATCAGATCAGAAATAAATGAAAAAGAAATGAAGGAAACGATAGCAAAGATCAATAAAACTAAAAGCTGGTTCTTTGAGAAGATAAACAAAATTGATAAACCATTAGCCAGACTCATCAAGAAAAAAAAGGAGAAGACACAAATCAATAGAATTAGAAATGAAAAAGGAGAAGTAACAACTGACACTGCAGAAATACAAAAGATCATGAGAGATTACTACAAGCAACTCTATGCCAATAAAATGGACAACCTGGAAGAAATGGACAAATTCTTAGAAATGCACAGCCTGCCAAGACTGAATCAGGAAGAAATAGAAAATATGAACAGACCAATCACAAGCACTGAAATTGAAACTGTGATAAAAAATCTTCCAACAAACAAAAGCCCAGGGCCAGATGGCTTCACAGGTGAATTCTATCAAGCATTTAGAGAAGAGCTAACACCTATCCTTCTCAAACTCTTCCAAAATATAGCAGAGGGAGGAACACTCCCAAACTCATTCTATGAGACCACCACCACCCTGATACCAAAACCAGACAAGGATGTCACAAAGAAAGAAAACTACAGGCCAATATCACTGATGAACATAGATGCAAAAATCCTCAACAAAATACTAGCAAACAGAATCCAACAGCACATTAAAAGGATCATACACCATGATCAAGTCGGGTTTATTCCAGGAATGCAAGGATTCTTCAATATACGCAAATCAATCAACGTGATACACCATATTACCAAATTGAAGGAGAAAAACCGTATGATCATCTCAATAGATGCAGAGAAAGCTTTCGACAAAATTCAACACCCATTTATGATAAAAACCCTGCAGAAAGTAGGCATAGAGGGAACTTTCCTCAACATAATAAAGGCCATATATGACAAACCCACAGCCAGCATCGTCCTCAATGGTGAAAAACTGAAACCATTTCCACTAAGATCAGGAACAAGACAAGGTTGCCCACTCTCACCACTCTTACTCAACCTAGTTTTGGAAGTTTTAGCCACAGCAATCAGAGAAGAAAAGGAAATAAAAGGAATCCAAATCGGAAAAGAAGTAAAGCTGTCACTGTTTGCAGATGACATGATACTATACATAGAGAATCCTAAAGATGCTACCAGAAAACTACTAGAGCTAATCAATGAATTTGGTAAAGTTGCAGGATACAAAATTAATGCACAGAAATCTCTGGCATTCCTATATACTAATGATGAAAAATCTGAAAGTGAAATTAAGAAAACACTCCCATTTACCATTGCAACAAAAAGAATAAAATATCTAGGAATAAACCTACCTAAGGAGACAAAAGACCTGTATGCAGAAAATTATGAGACACTGATGAAAGAAATTAAAGATGATACAAATAGATGGAGAGATGTACCATGTTCTTGGATTGGAAGAATCAACATTGTGAAAATGACTCTACTACCCAAAGCAATCTACAGATTCAATGCAATCACTATCAAACTACCACTGGCATTTTTCACAGAGCTAGAGCAAAAAATTTCACAATTTGTATGGAAACACAAAAGACCCCGAATAGCCAAAGCAATCTTGAGAACGAAAAATGGAGCTGGAGGAATCAGGCTCCCTGACTTCAGACTATACTACAAAGCTACAGTAATCAAGACAGTATGGTACTGGCACAAAAACAGAAATATAGATCAGTGGAACAGGATAGAAAGCCCAGAGATAAACCCACGGACATATGGTCACCTTATCTTTGATAAAGGAGGCAGGAATGTACAGTGGAGAAAGGACAGTCTCTTCCATAAGTGGTGCTGGGAAAACTGGATAGGGACATGTAAAAGTATGAGATTAGATCACTCCCTAACACCATACACAATAATAAGCTCAAAATGGATTAAAGACCTAAATGTAAGGCCAGAAACTATCAAACTCTTAGAGGAAAACATAGGCAGAACACTCTATGACATAAATCACAGCAAGATCCTTTTTGACCCACCTCCTAGAGAATTGGAAATAAAGACAAAAATAAACACATGGGACCTAATGAAACTTAAAAGCTTTTGCACAGCAAAGGAAACCATAAACAAGACCAAAAGACAACCCTCAGAATGGGAGAAAATATTTGTAAATGAAGCAACTGACAAAGGATTAATCTCCAAAATTTATAAGGAGCACATGCACCTCAATAACAAAAAAACAAACAACCCAATCCAAAAATGGGCAGAAGACCTAAATAGACATTTCTCCACAGAAGATATACAGACTGCCAACAAACACATGAAAGGATGCTCAACATCTTTGCTCATTAGAGAAATGCAAATCAAAACTACAATGAGATATCATCTCACACCAGTCAGAATGGACATCATCAAAAAATCTAGAAACAATAAATGCTGGAGAGGATGTGGAAAAAAGGGAACACTCTTGCACTGCTGGTGGGAATGTGAATTGGTACAGCCACTATGGAGAACGGTATGGAGGTTCCTTAAAAAACTACAAATAGAACTACCATATGACCCAGCAATCCCACTACTGGGCATATACCCTGACAAAACCATAATTCAAAAAGAGACATGTACCAAAATGTTCATAGCAGCCCTATTTACAATAGCCCGGAGATGGAAACAACCTAAGTGTCCATCATCAGATGAATGGATAAAGAAGATGTGGCACATATATACAATGGAATATTACTCAGCCATAAAAAGAAATGAAATTGAGCTATTTGTAATGAGGTGGATGGACCTAGAGTCTGTCATACAGAGTGAAGTAAGTCAGAAAGAGAAAGACAAATACTGTATGCTGACACATATATATGGAACTTAAGAAAAAAATGTCATGAAGAACATAGGGGTAAGACAGGAATAAAGACACAGACCTACTAGAGAATGGACTTGAGGATATGGGGAGGGGGAAGGGTAAGCTGTGACAAAGTGAAAGAGCAGCATGGACATATATACACTACCAAACGTAAGGTAGATAGCTAGTGGGAAGCAGCCGCATAGCACAGGGAGATCAGCTCGGTGCTTTCTGACCGCCTGGAGGTGTGGGATAGGGAGGGTGGGAGGGAGACGCAAAAGGGAGGGGATATGGGAATATAGGTATATGTATAACTGATTAAATTTGTTATAAAGCAAAAAAAAAATTTTTTCAGGAGGAAAAAAAAAAGAAACAAAGACCCAACACAGCAAAAATAAATAAATTAAATAATAAAAACTCCTACACCCAACATTTAAAAAAAATGCTCCATGTCCTTTGTCATCACAAAGATCCATGACCCTTGGCATCACAATGCTCAATGTCACTGTCATGACAATGCTCCATGAACACTCTCATCACATTGCTCCATGCCCTTGTCTTCACAAAGCTCCATGACACATGTCATCAGAATGCTCCATGGCCTTCTCATCACAATGCTCCATGCCCTTGCCATCACAATGCTCCATTACCCCAGACATAACAATGCTCCATGACCCCTGCTATCACGATGATCCATGGCCTTGTCATCACAAAGCTCGATGACCCTTCTCATCACAATGCTCCAAGAACCCTGTAATCACAATGCTCTCTTCCCCTTTTCATCTCAATGATCCATGAATCCTGTCATCACAATGCACCATGCCCATCATCATAATGCTTCATGCTATCGTCATCACAATGAAATCAAAATGCTCCATGACTTCTGTCATAACAATGCTCCAAACCCTTGTGATCACAATATTCCATATCTCTTGTCATTACAATGCCCCATGATGCTCGTCAACACAATTATCAATGGTCTTCTCATCACAATGCTCCATGACCATTGTCATCACAATGCTCAATACACTTGTCATCAAAATGTTCCCTGACACTTGTTGTCTGTATGCTTCTTGAATCCTGTCATGACAAGGCTCCATGAATTTTTCATCACAATGATACATGTCCTTTTCATCACAATGCTCCAAGACCCATGTAATCTCAATGCTCCATGCCCTTGTCATCACAAAGCTGAATGACGCATGCCATCAGGATTCTCCTTGGTGTTCTCCTCACAGTGCTCCATGCCCTTTTCATCACAATGTTCCAAGACCCCTGTAATCACAATGCTCCATGCCCGTGTCATCAAAAAACTCCATGACGCCTGTCATCAGAAGGCTCCATGGCCTTCTCATCACAATGCTCCATGCCCTAGTCATCACAATGCTCCAAGACCCCTGTAATCACAATGCTCCATGCCCCTTTTAATCAGAATGCTCCATGAGATTTATCATCACAAGTATCCATGGTCTTCTCATCACAGTGCTCCACAACCTTGTCATCACCATGCTCCATTCCCTTGTCATCACAATGCTCCATGACCCCTGTCATCACAACACTCCATGAACATTTTCAGCCTAGTGCTCCATGACACTTGTCATCACAATGATCCATGCCCTTGTCATCCCAATGCTCCATGACCCCTGTATTCAAAATGCTCCTTGACGCTGGTCATCACAGTGCTCCATGACACATGTCATCACAATGCTCCATGCCTTTGTCAGCAAAATGCTACATGAACTTGTCATTACAATGCTCTATGCGCTTGTCATCACAATACTCCATTTCCATTGTCATCACAATCCTCCATGAACCTTGGGATCACATTGCTTCATGCCCTTTTCATCACAATGCTCCATGCTCCTTGAAATCAAAATGATCCATGACCTCTGTCATCACAATGCTCCAAACACTTGTGATCACAGTGTTCAATAACACTTGTCATCACAACGCTACATGTTGCCTGTCATCACAATAATCCATGCTCTTTTCATCACAATGCTCCATGACCATTGTCATCACAATGCTCAATACACTTGTCATCAAAATGCTCCATGCGCTTGTCAGCACAATGCTCCATGACACATGTCATCAAAATGCACCATACTCTTCTCATCACAATGCTCCTTAAAATATGTCATCACAATGCTCCATGCACTTCTCATCAAAATGCTCTCTCACAACTGATATCACAATGCTACATCACTATTTGTCACAATACTCTCTAACCCCTGTCATCACAATGTTCCATGACTCCTGTCATCACAATGCTACATGCACTTTTCATCACAATGTTGGATGACCCCTGGCATCACAATGTTCCATAACACCTCTCATCAAAATGTTCCATGACACTTTTCATCAAATTGCTCCATGACCCTCTCATCAGAATGCTCCCTGCCTTTCTCATCACAATGCACAACGCCCTTGCCATCAAAATGCTCCATGACCTCTGTCATCACAAAGATCAATGACCCTTGGCATCACAATGCTGCATGTCATTGTCATCCCAATGCTCCATGAATGCTCTCATCACATTGCTCCATGCTATTGTCTTCACAAAGCTCCATGACACATGTCATCAGAATGCTCCATGGACTTCTCATCACAATGCTCCATGCCCTTACCATCACAATGCTCCATTACCCTGTGACAACAATGCTCCATGACCCCTGCCATCACGATGTTCCATGGCCTTACCATCACAAACCTCCATGACCCTTCTCATCACAATGCTCCAAGAACCCTGTAATCACAATGCTCTATACCCCATTCCATCTCAATTATCCATGAACCCTGTCATCACAATGCACCATGCCTTTCATCATAATGCTTCATGCTATTGTCATCACAATGAAATCAAAATGCTCCATGACCTCTGTCATAACAATGCCACACACCCTTGTTATCACAATATTCCAAAACACTTGTCATCACAATGCCCCATGACTCTCGTCATCACAATTATCCATGGTCTTCTCATCACAATGCTCCATGATCTTTGTCATCACAATTCTCAAATACACTTGTCATCACAATGCTCCCTGACACTTGTCGTCAATATGCTCCTTGAACCCTGTCATGACAAGGCTCCATGCCATTTTCATCACAATGATCCATGCCCTTTTCATCACAATGCTCCAAGACCCATGTAATCAAAATGCTCCATGCCCTTGTCATCACAATGATCCATGCCCTTTTCATCACAATGCTCCAAGACCCATGTAATCAAAATGCTCCATGCCCTTGTCATCACAAAGCTCCATGTCTTTGTCAGAACAATGCTCAATGACCATAGTCATCACAAGTTGCAACGCACATATCATCACAACGGTCCACAACCTTGTCATTGCTATGCTTCATAAACCTTGTAATCACAATGATCCATGAACTTCTCATCAAAATGGTCTCTCAGCAGAGATATCACAATGTTCCATCTCTAGTCATCACAATACGCCCTCACCCCTGTAATCACAAATTTCCAGGACCCTGTCATCACAAAGCTACATCCACTTATCATCACAATGTTCCATGACCCCTGACATCACAATGTTCCATAACCCCTGTCATCAAAATGCTCCATGACACTTTTCATCGCAAAGCTCCAAGACCCCTGACATCACAGTGTTCTATAACCCCGGCCATCAAAATATTCCTTTACAGTTTTTATCAAATTGCTGCATGACCTGCTCATCAAAATACTCCCTGCACTTCTCAGCACAATGCACCATGCCCTTGTCATCAAAATGCTCCATGACTTGTCATCACAAAGCTCCATGACCCTTGGCATCACAATGCTCCATGTCATTGTCATCACAATGCTCCATGAAAACTCTCATAACATTGCTCCATGCCCTTGTCATCACAAAGCTCCATGACACTTGTCATCACAATGCTCGATGCCCTTCTCATCACAATGCTCCATGCACTTGTCATTACAATCCTGCATGACCCATGTATCACAGTGTTCCGTGCCCTTGTCATCACAATGCTCCATGCCCACTCTCATCACAATTATCCATGAAACATTTCAGACCAATGTTCCATGCCCTTCTCATCAAAATGCTCCATTACCCCTGTCATAACAATGCACCATGACCCTTGCCATCACAATGTTCCACGGCCTCGTCATCACAAGGTTCCATGACACTTGTCATCACAATGCTCCAGACCACGGAAATCACAATGCTTCATGCTCTTGTCATCACAAAGCTCCATGACGCATGTCATCAGGATGTTCCATGGCCTTCTCATCACAGTGATCCATGCCCTTGTCATCACAATGCTCCAAGACCCTTGTAATCACAATGTTCCATGCCCCTTTTCATCTCAATGCTCCAGGACCCCTGTCATCACAATGCACCATGCCCATCATCATAATGCTTCAGGCTATTGTCATCACAAAGAAATCAGTATTCTCCATGACATCTGTCATCATAATGCTCCAAAACATTGTGATCACAATGTTCCATAACACTTATCATCACAACACCCCATGACGCTCATCATCACAATTATCCATGGTCTTCTCATCACAATGCTCCATGACCTTTGTCATCACAATTCTCAGTACACTTGTCATCACAATGCTCCCTGACACTTGTCGTCAGAATGCTCCTTGAACCCTGTCACGAAAATACTCCATGACATTTTCATCACAATGCCCCATGCCGTTTTCATCACAATGCTCCATGTAATTATCATCAAAATACTCCACAAGCATGTCATCAGAATGCTCCTTGACCCTTGTCATCACAATTCTCCATGCACTTGTCAGCAAAATGCTCCCTGACCCTTGACATCACAGTGCTCCAAGCCATTGTCATCACAATGCTCCATTACCTTTGTCATCAGAATCCTCCATGACACTTGGCATCAGATGGTCCATGTCATTGTCATCACAATGGGCCATTACATATGTCATCACAATGCTCCCTGACACCTGTCTTCACAATACTGCATGACCTGGTCATCACAATGCTCCATGACCCCTGTCATCACAATGCTTCGTGACTCCAGTCATCACAATGCTTCATGACTTTTGTCATCACAATTATCCAAGCCCTCGTCATCAACAGTCTCTGTGACCTTTTTAACCACAATGCTCCATGAACTTTTCATCACAATGCTCTTTGACCCTTGTCATCACAATGCTACATGCGCTTGTCAGCACAATGCTCCATGACACATGTCATCAAAATGCACCATACACTTGTCATCACAGTGCTCCACAATTTTGTCAACACATTGCTACTTAAAATTTGTCATCACAATTCTCCATGCACTTCTCATCAAAATGCTATCTCACCAATGTTATCACAATGCTACATCATTATTTGTCACAATACTCCCTCACCCCTGTCATCACAATGTTCCATGACTCCTGTCATCACAATGCTACATGCACTTATCATCACAATGTTCGATAACCCCTGACATCACAACGTTCCATAACACCTGTCATCAAAATGTTCCATGACACTTTTCATCAAATTGCTCCATGACCCTCTCATCAGAATGCTCCCTGCCCTTCTCATCACAATGCACAACGTCCTTGCCATCAAAATGTTCCATGACCTTTGTCATCACAAAGATCCATGACACTTGGCATCATAATGCTCCATGTCATTGTAATCACAATGCTCCATTAAGGCTCTCATCACATTGCTCCATGCCTTTGTCTTCACAAAACTCCATGACACATGGCATCAGAATGCTCCATGGCATTCTCATCACAATGATCCATGCCCTTGCCATCACAATGCTCCATTACCACAGTCATAAAAATGCTCCATGACCACTGCCATCACGATATTCCATGGCCTTGTCATCACAAAGCTCCATGACCCTTCTCTTCACAAAGATCCAAGAACCCTGTAATCACAATGCTCTATGCCTGTTTTCAACTCAATGATCCATGAAACCTGTCATCACAATGCACCATGCCCATCATCATAATGCTTCATGCTATTGTCATCACAATGAAATCAAAATGCTCCATGACCTCTGTCATAACAATCCTCCAAACCCTTGTGATCACAATATTCCATATCACTTGTCATCACAATGCCCCATGACACTGCTCATCACAATTATCAATGGTCTACTCATCAAAATGCTCCATGACCTTTGTCATCACAATGCTCAATACACTTGTTATCAAAATGCTCCCTGACACTTGTTGTCTGTATGCTCCTTGAATCCTGTATTGACAAGGCTCCATGCCTTTTTCATCACAGTGACCCATGTCTTCTCATCACAATGCTCCAAGACCCATGTAATCTCAAAGCTCCATGCACTTGTCATCACAAAGCTCAATGATGCATGCCATCAGAATGCTCCTAAGTCTTCTCCTCACAATTCTCCATGCCCTTGTCATCACAATGATCCAAGACCCCTGTAATCACAATACTCCATGCCCTTGTCATCAAAAAACTCCATGACGCATGTCATCAGAATGCTCCATTGCCTTCTCATCATAATGCTCCATGCCCTTGTCATCACAATGCTCCAAGACCCCTGTAATCACAATGCTCCATGCCCCTTTTCATCAGAATGCTTCATGAGACTTGTCATCACATTTCTCCATGGTCTTCTCATCACAATGCTCCAGTACCTTGTCATCACCATGCTCCATTCCCTTTTTATCACAATGCTCCATGACCCCTCTCTTCACAATAATCCATGAATATTTTCAGCCCAAATCTACACGACCTACTCATCACAATGCTCCTTGGCCAATATCATCACAATGCTACATGACCACTGTCATCACAACACTCCATGAACATTTTCAGCCCAGTGCTCCATGACCCTTGTCATCACAATGATCCATGCCCTTGTCATCCCAATGCTCCATGACCCCTTTATTCACAATGCTCCGTAACGCTTGTCATCACAGTACACCATGACACATGTCATCACAATGCTCCATGCCTTTGTCAGCAAAATGCTACATGACCTTGTCATTACAATGCTCTATGCGCTTGTTATCAAATTACACCATTTCCATTGTCATCACAATCCTCCATGAATCTCGGGATCATATTGCTACATGCCCTTGTCATCAAAATGCTCCGTGCTTCTTGAAATCCAAATGATCCATGACTTCTGTCATCACAATGCTCCAAATCCTTGTGATCACAGTGTTCCATAACTCTTGTCATCACAGTGCTCCATGATGCCTGTCCTCACAATACTCCATGCCCTTTTCATCACAATGCTCCATGATCTTTGTCATCACAATTCTCAATACACTTGTCATCACAATGCTCCCTGACAATTTTCATCAGAATGCTCCTTGAACCCTGTCACGAAAAGGCACCATGCATTTTTCTTCACAATGACCATGCCGTTTTCATCACAATGCTACATGCCATTGTCATCAAAATACTCCACAAGCTTGTCATCAGAATGCTCCATGACCCTAGTCATCACAATTCTCCATGGACTTGTCAGCACAATGCTCCCTGACCCTTGTCATCACAATGCTCCAAGCCATTGTCATCACAATGACCCATTACCTTTGTCATCAGAATACTCCATGACACTTGGCATCACAATGCTCCATGTCCTTGTCATCACAATGCGCCATTCCAACTGTCATTGCAATAATCCATGAAACTTATTAGATCAATGTTCCATGCTCTTGTCATCACAATGCTCCATGCCCTTGTTATAACAATGCTCCATGACCCCTGTGATCACAATGCTGCGTGACTCCAGTCATCACAATGCTTCATGACCTTTGTCATCACAGTGGATCATGCCCTCGTCATCACCAGTCTCTGTGACATTTTTAACCACAATGCTCCATGAACTTTTCATCACAATGCTCTTTGACCCTTGTCATCACAATGCTCTATGCCTTTCTCAACACAGTGCTCCATGACACATGTCATCACAATGCACCATGTGCTTATCATCACAGTGCTCAAAAATCATGTCATCACATTGCTCCATAAAATTTGTCATCACAATTCTCCATGCACTTCTCATCAAAATGCTCTCTCACCACTGATATCACAATGCTACATCACTATTTGTCACAAAACTCCCTCACCCTTGTCATCACAATGTTCCATTACTCCTGTCATCACAATGCTACATGCACTTATCATCACAATGTTCGAGGACCCATGACATCACAATGTTCCATAACAACTGCCATCAAAATGTTCCATGATACTTTTCATGAAATTGCTCCATGACCCTGTCATCACACTGCTCCCTGCCCTTCTCAGCACAATAAACAACGCCCTTGCCATCAAAATGCTACATGACCTTTGTCATCACAAAGATCCATGACACTTGGCATCACAATGCTCCATGTCATTGTCATCACAATGCTCCATGAACGCTCTCATCACATTGCTCCATGCCCTTGTCTTCACATAGCTCCATGAAATTCTCATCCCATGCTCCATGCCCTTGCCATCACAATGCTCCATGAACCCTGTCATAACAATGCTCCATGACCCCTGCCATCACGATGTTCCATGGCCTTGTCATCACAAGGCTCCATGACCCTTCTCATCACAATGCTCCAAGAACACTGTAATCACAATGCTCTATGCCCCTTTTCATCTCAATGATCCATGAAACCTGTCATCACAATGCACCATGCCCATCATCATAATACTTCCTGCTATTGTCATAAAAAAGAAATCAAAATGCTCCATGACCTCTGTCATAACAATGCTCCAAACCCTTGTGATCACAATATTCCATAACACTGGTCATCACAATGCCCCATGACGCTCGTCATCACAATTATCCATGGACTTCTCATCACAATGCTCCATGACCTTCGTCATCACAATGCTCAATACAATTGTCATCAAAATGCTCCCTGACACTTGTTTTCCGTATGCTCCTTTTACCCTGTCATGACAAGGTTCTATGCCTTTTTCATCACAATGATCCATGCCTTTTTCATCACAATGCTCCAAGACCCATGTAATCACGATGCTCCATGCCCTTGTCATCACAAAGCTCAAAGACGCATGCCATCAGAATGCTCCTTGGTCTTCTCCTCACAATGCTCCATGCCCTTGTCATCACAAAGTTCCAAGGCCCCTGTATTCACAATGCTCCATGCCCTTTTTCATCAGTATGCTCCTTGAGACTTGTCATCACATGGCTCCATGGTTTTGTCATCATAATGATGCAAGCCGTAGTCATCACAATGCTCCATTATATTTGTCATCACAATCCTCCATTACATTTGGAATCACAATGCTCCCAGCCATTGTCATCGCAATGGACCATGACATATGTCATCAAAGTGCTCCCTGGTACCTGTCTTCAAAATACTCCATGACCTTCTCATCACAATGCCCCATAACCTTGTCATCACAATGCACCATGTCCACTGTCATCACAATAATCTATGAAACTTGTCAGACCAGTGCTCCATACCCCTGTCATCACAATGCTCCGTGACTCCAGTCATCACAATGCTTCATAACGTTTGTCATCACAACGGTCCATGCCCGCGTCATCACAAGGCTCTATGTCCTTTGTAACCACAATGCTCCATGAACTTTTCATCACAATGCTCCGTGACACTTGTCATCACAATGCTCCATGCCTTTGTCAGAACAATGCTCCATGACCTTTGTCATCACAATGTGCCACGTGCTTTTCATCACAATGATCCAGAACCTTGTCATCGCTATGCACCATAAATATTGTAATCACAATGCTCCATGCACCTCTCATCCAAATGCTCTCTCACCTGAGATATCACAATGTTCCATCACTAGTTATCACAATCCTCCCTCACCCCTGTAATCACAGTGTTCCATGACCCCTGTCATCACAATGCTACATCCCCTTATCAACACAATGTTCCATGACCCGTGACATCACAATGTTCCATAAGCCCTGTCATCAAAATGCTCCATGACCTTTTTCATCAGAATGCTCCATGAGACGTATCATCACAAGTCTCCATGGTCTTCTCATCACAGTGCTCCAGGACGTTGTCATCACCATGCTCCATTCCCTTGTCATCACAATGCTCCATGACCCCTGTCATCACAATAATCCATGTACATTTTCAGCCCAATGCTCCACGACCTACTCATCACAATGCTCCATGGCCAATATCATCACAATGCTCCATGACCACTGTCATCACCACACTCCATGACACCTGAAAACACAATGATCTGGGACTTTTGTCATCACAGTGCTCCATTCCCTAGTCATCACAATGCTCCATGACCCCTGTCATCACAACACTCCATGAACATTTTCAGCCCAGTGCTCCATGACCCTTGTCATCAAAATGATCCATGCCCTTGTCATCCCAATGCTCCATGACCCCTGTATTCACAATGCTCCGTGACGCTTGTCATCACAGTGCTCCATGACACTTGTCATCACAATGCTCCATGCCTTTGTCAGCAAAATGCTACATGTCCTTGTCTTTACAATGCTCTATGCGCTTGTCATCACAATACTCCATTTCCATTGTCATCAAAATCCTCCATGAAACTTGGGATCACATTGCTTCATGCCCTTGTCATCACAATGCTCCATGCTCCTTGAAATCAAAATGACCCATGAGCTCTGTCATCACAATGCTCCAAACACATGGGATCACAGTGTTCCATAACACTTGTCATCACAATGCTCCATGATGCCTGTCATCACAATACTCCATGCCCTTTTCATCACAATGCTCCATGACCTTTGTCATCACAATTCTTAATACACTTGTCATCACAATGCTCACTGACACTTGTCATCAGAATGCTCCTTGAACCCTGTCACGAAAAGGCTCCATGCCTTTTGCATCACAATGCCCCATGCCGTTTTCATCACAATGCTCCATGCCATTGTCATCAAAATACTCCACAAGCTTGTCATCAGAATGCTCCATGACCATTGTCATCACAGTGCTCCAAGCCATTGTCATCACAATGCTCCATTACCTTTGTCATCAGAATCCTCCATGACACTTGGCATCACAATGCTCCATAACCCCAGTCATCACAATGCTCCATGACTCCAGTCATCACAATGCTTCATAACGTTTGTCATCACAACGGTCCATGCCCGCGTCATCACAAGGCTCTATGTCCTTTGTAACCACAATGCTCCATGAACTTTTCATCACAATGCTCCATGACCCTTGTCATCACAATGCTCCATGCCTTTGTCAGAACAATGCTCCATGACACTTGTCATCACAATGTGCCACGCGCTTTTCATCACAATGATCCACAACCTTGTCATCGCTATGCACCATAAATATTGTAATCACAATGCTCCATGCACCTCTCATCCAAATGCTCTCTCACCTGAGATATCACAATGTTCCATCACTAGTTATCACAATCCTCCCTCACCCCTGTAATCACAGTGTTCCATGACCCCTGTCATCACAATGCTACATCCCTTATCAACACAATGTTCCATGACCCGTGACATCACAGTGTTCCATCAGCCCTGTCATCAAAATGCTCCATGACCTTTTTCATCAGAATGCTCCATGAGACTTATAATCACAAGTCTCCATGGTCTTCTCATCACAGTGCTCCAGGACCTTGTCATCACCATACTCCATTCCCTTGTCATCACAATGCTCCATGACCCCTGTCATCACAATAATCCATGTACATTTTCAGCCCAATGCTCCACGACCTACTCATCACAATGCTCCATGGCCAATATCATCACAATGCTCCATGACCACTGTCATCACCACACTCCATGACACCTGAAAACACAATGATCTGGGACTTTTGTCATCACAGTGCTCCATTCCCTAGTCATCACAATGCTCCATGACCCCTGTCATCACAACACTCCATGAACATTTTCAGCCCAGTGCTCCATGACCCTTGTCATCACAATGATCCATGCCCTTGTCATCCCAATGCTCCATGACACCTGTATTCACAATGCTCCGTGACGCTTGTCATCACAGTGCTCCATGACACTTGTCATCAAAATGCTCCATGCCTTTGTCAGCAAAATGCTACATATCCTTGTCTTTACAATGCTCTATGCACTTGTCATCACAATACTCCATTTCCTTTGTCATCAAAATCCTCCATGAACCTTGGGATCACATTGCTTCATGACCTTGTCATCACAATGCTCCATGCTCCTTGAAATCAAAATGATCCATGAGCTCTGTCATCACAATGCTCCAAACACATGGGATCACAGTGTTCCATAACACTTGTCATCACAATGCTCCATGATGCCTGTCATCACAATACTCCATGCCCTTTTCATCACAATGCTCCATGACCTTTGTCATCACAATTCTTAATACACTTGTCATCACAATGCTCACTGACACTTGTCATCAGAATGCTCCTTGAACCCTGTCACGAAAAGGCTCCATGCCTTTTGCATCACAATGCTCCATGCCGTTTTCATCACAATGCTCCATGCCATTGTCATCAAAATACTCCACAAGCTTGTCATCAGAATGCTCCATGACCCTTGTCATCAGATTTCTCCATGCACTTGTCAGCACAATGCTCCCTGACCCTTGTAGTCACAATGCTCCAAGCCATTGTCATCTCAATGCTCCATTACCTTTGTCATCAGAATCCTTGAAGACACTTGGCATCACAATGCTCCATGCCATTGTCATCACAATGGACCATTACATATGTCATCACAATGCTCCCTGACACGTGTCTTCACAATACTGCATGACCTGGTCATCACAATGCTGCATGCCTTTGTCATCACAATGTGCCATTCCAACCGTCATCACAATAATCCATGAAACTTATTAGACCAATGTTCCATACACTTGTCATCACAATGCTCCATGCCCTTGTTATCACAAACTCCATGACCCCTGTCATAACAATGCTCCGTTACTCCAGTCATGACAATGCTTCATGACTTTTGTCATCACAATGGTCCATGCCCTCGTCATCAACAGTCTCTGTGACCTTTTTAACCACAATGCTCCATGAACTTTTCATCACAATGTTCTTTGACCCATGTCATCAAAATGCTCCATGCGCTTGTCAGCACAATGCTCCATGACACATGTCATCACAATGCACCATGCGCTTATCACCACAGTGCTCCACATTCTTGTCATCACAATGGTCCTTAAAATTTGTCATCAGAATGCTCCATGCACTTCTCATCAAAATGCTCTCTCACCACTGATATCACAATGCTACATCACTATTTATCACAACACTCCCTCACCCCTGTCATCACAATGTTCCATGACTCCTGTCATCACAATGCTACATGCACTTCTCATCACAATATTCGATGACCCCTGACATCACAGTGTTCCATAACACCTGTCATCAAAATGTTCCATGACACTTTTCATCAAATTGCTCCATGACCCTGTCATCAGAATGTTCCCTGCCCTTCTCATCACAATGCACAATGCACTTGCCATCAAAATGCTCTATGTCCTTTGTCATCACAAAGATCCATGACCCTTGGCATCACAATGCTCCATGAACCCTGTCATCACAATACTCCATGAACATTTTCAGCACAATGCTCCATGATATTCTCTTCACAATGCTCCATGACAATTATCATGAAAATGCTCCATGACCACTGTCATCACAACACTCCATGACACCTGACAACACAATGATCCGGGACTCTTGTCATCACAATGCTACATTCCCTACTCATCACAACGCTCCATGACCCCTGTCAACACAAAAATCCATGAACATTTTCAGCCCAATGCTCCATGACCCTTGTCATCACAATCATCCATGCCCTTGTCAGCCCAATGCTCCATGACCCCTCTATTCACAAAGCTCTGTGACGCTTGTCATCACAGTGCTCCATGACACATGTCATCACAATGCTCCATGACTTCGTCAGCAAAATGCTACATGACCTTGTCATTACAATGTTCTATGTGCTTGTCATCACAATACTCCATTACCATTGTCATCACAATCCTCCATGAACCTTGGGATCACATTGCTTCATGCCCTTGTCATCACAATGCTCCATGCTTCTTGAAATCAAAATGATCCATGACCTCTGTCATCACAATGCTCCAAACCCTTGTGATCACAATGTTCCATAACACTTGTCATCACAACGCTCCATGATGCCTGTCATCACAATACTCCATGCCCTTTTCATCACAATGCTCCATGACCTTTGTCATCACAATTCTCAATACACTTGTCATCACAATGCTCCCTGACACTTGTCATTAGAATGCTCCTTGAACCCTGTCACGAAAAGGCTCCATGCCTTTTTCATCACAAAGCCCCATGCCATTTTCATCACAATGCTCCATGCCATTGTCATCAAAATACTCCACAAGCTTGTCATCAGAATGCTCCATGCACTTGTTAGCACAATGCTCCCTGACCCTTGTCATCACAATGCTCCAAGCCATTGTCATCACAATGCTCCATTACCTTTTTCAACAGAATCCTCCATGACACTTGGCATCACAATGCTCCATGCCATTGTCATCACAATGGGCCATTAAATATGTCATCACAGTGGTCCCTGACACCTCTCTTCACAATACTGCAAGACCTAGTCATCACAATGCTCCAAGCCCTTGTCATCACAATGCGCCATTCCAACTGTCATCGCAATACTCCATGAAAATTATTAGACCAATGTCCCATGCCCTTGTCATCACAATGCTCCATGCCCTAGTTATCACAATGTTCCATGACCTCTGTCATCACAATGCTCCGTGACTCCAGTCATCACAATGCTCGATGACCTTTGTCATCACAATGGTCCATGCCCTCATTATCAACAGTCTCTGTGACCTTTTTAAGCACAATGCTCCATGAACATTTCATCACAAGGCTCTTTGACCCTTGTCATCACAATGCTCTATGCCTTTCTCAGCACAATGCTCCATGCACTTCTCATCACATTGCTACATGACCCCTGTCATCACAATGCTCCGTGACTCCTGTCATCACAATTCTTCATAATATTTGTCATCACAAGTGTCGATGCCCGCGTCATCAAAAGGCCCTATTACCTTTGTAACCACAATGCTCCATGAACTTTTCATCACAATGCTCCGTGACACTTGTCATCACAATGCTCCATGCCTTTGTCAGAAAAATGCTCCATGACCCTTGTCATCACAATGTGCCACGCGCTTTTCATCCCAACGGTCCACAAATTTGTCTTTGCAATGCTCCATAAACCTTGTAATCTCAATGTTCCATGCCTTTCTCATCACAATGCTCCATTACACTTGTCGTAAACATGCTCCATGACACCTGCCATCACAATGTTCCACGGCCTTGTCATCACATGGCTCCATGACCCTTGTCATCACAATGCTCCACGACTCCTATAATCACAATGCTCCATGCCCTTGTCATCACAAAGCTCCATGACACATGTCATCAGAATGTTCCATGGCCTTCTCATCAAAATGCTCCATGCCTTTGTCATCACAATACACCATGTCCAATGTCATCACAATAATCTATGAAACTTGTCAGACCAATGCTCCATGCCCCTGTCATCACAATGCTCCATGCACTTGTCATCACAATGCTCCGTGACTCCAGTCATCACAATGCTTCATAACGTTTGTCATCACAACGGTCCATGCCTGAGTCATCACAAGGCTCTGTGACCTTTGTAACCACAATGCTCCATGAACTTTTCATCACTATTCTCTGTGACCCTTGTCATCACAATGCTCCATGTCTTTGTCAGAACAATGCTCCATGACCATTGTCTTCACAATATGCTACGCACATTACATCACAACGGTCCACAAACTTGTCATTGCAATGCTCCATAAACATTGTAATCACAATGCTTCATGCACTTCTCATCCAAATGCTCTCTCACCAGAGATATCACAATGTTCCATCACTAGTCATCACAATACTCCCTCACCCCTGTAATCACAATGTTCCATGACCCCTGTCATCACAGTGCTACATACCCTTATCATCACAATGTTCCATGACCCCTGACATCACAATGTCCATATCCCCTGTCATCAAAATGCTCCATGACCCTTTTCATCCCAAAGCTCCATGACCCCTGGCATCACAATGTTCTACAACCCCTGTCATCAAAATGTTCCATTACACTTTTCATCAACTTGCTGCATGACACTTTCATTAATGCTCCCTGCCTTTCTCATCACAATGCACCACACCCTTGTCATCAAAATGCTCCATGACATTTGAAATCAAAAAGCTCCATGACCCTTGGCATCACAGTGCTCCATGTCATTGTCATCACAATGCTCCATGAACCCTCTCATCACATTGCTCCATGCCCTTGTCATCACAAAGCTCCATGATACTTGTCATCACAATGATTGATGCACTTCTCATCAAAATGCTCCATGCCCTTATCTTTACAATCCTCCATGACCCATGTATCACAGTGTTCCGTGCCCTTGTCATCAGAATGCTCCATGCCCACTCTCATCACAATAATCCATGAAACATTTCAGACCAATGCTCAATGCCCTTCTCATCACAATGCTCCATTACCTCTGTCATAACAATGCTCCATGACCCCTGCCATCCCAATGTTCCACGGGTTGTCATCACAAGGCTCCATGACCCTTGTCATCACAATGTTCCAAGACCCATGTAATCACATTGCTCCATGCCCTTGTCATCACAAAGATCCATGACGCATGTCATCAGAATGTTCTATGGCCTTCTCCTCACAATGTTCCATGCCCTTGTCATCACAATGATCCAAGAACCCGTAATCACAATGGTCCATGCCCCTTTTCATCAGAATGCTCCATTAGACTTGTCATCACAAGTCTCCATGGTCATCTCATCACAATGCTCCAAGACCTTGTCATCACCATGCTCTATTCCCTTGTCATCACAATGAACCAGGCCCTTGTCATCCTAATGCTCCATGACCCCTGTATTCACAATGCTCCGTGACGCTTGTCATCACAGTGCTCCATGACACCTGTCATCACAATGCTCCATGCCTTTATCAGCAAAATGCTACATGACCTTGTCATTACAATGCTCTATGCGCTTGTCATCACAATACTCCATTTCCATTGTCATCACAATCCTCGATGAACCTTGGGATCACATTGCTTCATGCCCTTGTCATCACAATGCTCCATGCTCCTTGAAATCAAAATGATCCATGACCTCTGTCATCACAATGCTCCAAACCCTTGTGATTACCATGTTCCATAACACTTGTCATCACAATGCTCCATGATGCCTGTCATCACAATACTCCATGCCCTTTTCATCACAATGCTCCATGACATTTGTCATCAAAATTCCCAATACAATTGTCATCACAATGCTCCCTGACACTTGTCATCACAATGCTCCAAGCCATTGTCATCACAATGCTCCATTACCTTTGTCATCAGAATCCTCCATGACACTTGGCATCACAATGCTCCATGACCCCTGTCATCACAATGCTCCTTGACTCCAGTCATCACAATGCTTCATAACGTTTGTCATCACAACGGTACATGCCCGCGTCATCACAAGGCTCTATGTCCTTTGAAACCACAATGCTCCATGAACTTTTCATCACAATGCTCCGTGACCCTTGTCATCACAATGCTCCATGCCTTTGTCAGAACAATGCTCCATGACCCTTGTCCTCACAATGTGCCACGCGCTTTTCATCACAATGATCCACAACCTTGTCATCGCTATGCACCATAAATATTGTAATCACAATGCTCCATGCACCTCTCATCCAAATGCTCTCTCACCTGAGATATCACAATGTTCCATCACTAGTTATCACAATCCTCCCTCACCCCTGTAATCACAGTGTTCCATGACCCCTGTCATCACAATGCTACATCCCCTTATCAACACAATGTTCCATGACCCGTGACATCACAATGTTCCATAAGCCCTGTCATCAAAATGCTCCATGACCTTTTTCATCAGAATGCTCCATGAGACTTATCATCACAAGTCTCCATGGTCTTCTCATCACAGTGCCCCAGGACCTTGTCATCAACATGCTCCATTCCCTTGTCATCACAATGCTCCATGACCCCTGTCATCACAATAATCCATGTACATTTTCAGCCCAATGCTCCATGACCTACTCATCACAATGCTCCATGGCCAATATCATCACAATGCTCCATGACCACTGTCATCACCACACTCCATGACACCTGAAAACACAATGATCTGGGACTTTTGTCATCACAGTGCTCCATTCCCTAGTCATCACAATGCTCCATGACCCCTGTCATCACAACACTCCATGAACATTTTCAGCCCAGTGCTCCATGACCCTTGTCATCACAATGATCCATGCCCTTGTCATCCCAATGCTCCATGACCCCTGTATTCACAATGCTCCGTGACGCTTGTCATCACAGTGCTCCATGACACTTGTCATCAAAATGCTCCATGCCTTTGTCAGCAAAATGCTACATGTCCTTGTCTTTACAATGCTCTATGCGCTTGTCATCACAATACTCCATTTCCATTGTCATCAAAATCCTCCATGAACCTTGGGATCACATTGCTTCATGACCTTGTCATCACAATGCTCCATGCTTCTTGAAATCAAAATGATCCATGAGCTCTGTCATCACAATGCTCCAAACACATGGGATCACAGTGTTCCATGACACTTGTCATCACAATGCTCCATGATGCCTGTCATCACAATACTCCATGCCCTTTTCATCACAATGCTCCATGAGCTTTGTCATCACAATTCTTAATACACTTGTCATCACAATGCTCACTGACACTTGTCATCAGAATGCCCCTTGAAACCTGTCACGAAAAGGCTCCATGCCTTTTGCATCACAATGCCCCATGCCGTTTTCATCACAATGCTCCATGCCATTGTCATCAAAATAATCCACAAGCTTGTCATCAGAATGCTCCATGACCCTTGTCATCAGATTTCTCCATGCACTTGTCAGCACAATGCTCACTGACCCTTGTCATCACAATGCTCCAAGCCATTGTCATCTCAATGCTCCATTACATTTATCATCAGAATCCTCCATGACACTTGGCATCACAATGCTCCATGCCATTGTCATCACAATGGACCATTACATATGTCATCACAATGCTCCCTGACACGTGTCTTCACAATACTGCATGACCTGGTCATCACAATGCTGCATGCCTTTGTCATCACAATGTGCCATTCCAACCGTCATCACAATAATCCATGAAACTTATTAGACCAATGTTCCATACACTTGTCATCACAATGCTCCATGCCCTTGTTATCACAAAGCTCCATGACCCCTGTCATCACAATGCTCCCTTACTCCAGTCATGACATTGCTTCATGACTTTTGTCATCACAATGGTCCATGCCCTCTTCATCAACAGTCTCTGTGACCTTTTTAACCACAATGCTCCATGAACTTTTCATCACAATGTTCTTTGACCCATGTCATCAAAATGCTCCATGCGCTTGTCAGCACAATGCTCCATGACACATGTCATCACAATGCACCATGCGCTTGTCACCACAGTGCTCCACATTCTTGTCATCACAATGGTCCTTAAAATTTGTCATCAGAATGCTCCATGCACTTCTCATCAAAATGCTCTCTCACCACTGATATCACAATGCTACATCACTATTTATCACAATACTCCCTCACCCCTGTCATCACAATGTTCCATGACTCCTGTCATCACAATGCTACGTGCACTTATCATCACAATGTTCGATGACCCCTGACATCA
Organism: Mesoplodon mirus; assembly: GCF_964341445.2. Lineage (NCBI taxonomy): Eukaryota > Metazoa > Chordata > Mammalia > Artiodactyla > Ziphiidae > Mesoplodon > Mesoplodon mirus. Next base: position 8,315,150 of record NW_028295817.1, read on the forward strand.
CAATGTTCCATAACACCTGTCATCAAAATGTTCCATGACACTTTTCATCAAATTGCTCCATGACCCTGTCATCAGAATGTTCCCTGCCTTTCTCATCACAATGCACAATGAACTTGCCATCAAAATGCTCCATGTCCTTTGTCATCACAAAGATCCATGACCCTTGGCATCACAATGCTCCATGAAACCTGTCATCACAATACTCCATGAACATTTTCAGCCCAATGCTCCATGATATTCTCATCACAATGCTCCATGACAAATATCATGAAAATGCTCCATGACCACTGTCATCACAACACTCCATGACACCTGACAACACAATGATCCGGGACTCTTGTCATCACAATGCTACATTCCCTACTCATCACAATGCTCCATGACCCCTGTCAACACAAAACTCCATGAACATTTTCAGCCTAATGCTCCATGACCCTTGTCATCACGATCATCCATGCCCTTGTCAGCCCAATCCTCCTTGACCCCTGTATTCACAAAGCTCCGTGACGCTTGTCATCACAGTGCTCCATGACACATGTCATCACAATGCTCCATGACTTCGTCAGCAAAATGCTACATGACCTTGTCATTACAATGTTCTATGCGCTTGTCATCACAATACTCCATTACCATTGTCATCACAATCCTCCATGAACCTTGGGATCACATTGCTTCATTCCCTTGTCATCACAATGCTCCATGCTCCTTGAAATCAAAATGATCCATGACCTCTGTCATCACAATGCTCCAAACCCTTGTGATCACAATGTTCCATAACACTTGACATCACAACGCTCCATGATGCCTGTCATCACAATACTCCATGCCCTTTTCATCACAATGCTCCATGACCTTTGTCATCACAATTCTCAATACACTTGTCATCACAATGCTCCCTGACACTTGTCATTAGAATGCTCCTTGAACCTTGTCACGAAAAGGCTCCATGCCTTTTTCATCACAATGCTCCATGCCATTGTCATCAAAATACTCCACAATCTTGTCATCAGAATGCTCCATGGCTCTTGTCATCACAATTCTCCATGCACTTGTTAGCACAATGCTCCCTGACCCTTGTCATCACAATGCTCCAAGCCATTGTCATCACAATGCTCCATTACCTTTGTCAACAGAATCCTCCATGACACTTGGCATCACAATGCTCCATGCCATTGTCATCACAATGGGCCATTAAATATGTCAACACAGTGGTCCCTGACACCTCTCTTCACAATACTGCAAGACCTAGTCATCACAATGCTCCAAGCCCTTGTCATCACAATGCGCCATTCCAACTGTCATCGCAATACTCCAGGAAAATTATTAGACCAATGTCCCATGCCCTTGTCATCACAATGCTCCATGCCCTAGTTATCACAATGTTCCATGACCTCTGTCATCACAATGCTCCGTGACTCCAGTCATCACAATGCTCGATGACCTTTGTCATCACAATGGTCCATGCCCTCATTATCAACAGTCTCTGTGACCTTTTTAAGCACAATGCTCCATGAACATTTCATCACAAGGCTCTTTGACCCTTGTCATCACAATGCTCTATGCCTTTCTCAGCACAATGCTCCATGCACTTCTCATCACATTGCTCCATGACCCTGTCATCACAATGCTCCGTGACTCCTGTCATCACAATTCTTCATAATATTTGTCATCACAAGTGTCGATGCCCGCGTCATCAAAAGGCCCTATTACCTTTGTAACCACAATGCTCCATGAACTTTTCATCACAATGCTCCGTGACACTTGTCATCACAATGCTCCATGCCTTTGTCAGAAAAATGCTCCATGACCCTTGTCATCACAATGTGCCACGCGCTTTTCATCCCAACGGTCCACAAATTTGTCTTTGCAATGCTCCATAAACCTTGTAATCACAATGTTCCATGCCTTTCTCATCACAATGCTCCATTACCCCTGTCGTAAAAATGCTCCATGACACCTGCCATCACAATGTTCCACGGCCTTGTCATCACATGGCTCCATGACCCTTGTCATCACAATGCTCCACGCCTCCTGTAATCACAATGCTCCATGCCCTTGTCATCACAAAGCTCCATGACACATGTCATCAGAATGTTCCATGGCCTTCTCATCAAAATGCTCCATGCCCTTGTCATCACAATACACCATGTCCAATGTCATCACAATAATCTATGAAACTTGTCAGACCAATGCTCCATGCCCCTGTCATCACAATGCTCCATGCACTTGTCATCACAATGCTCCGTGACTCCAGTCATCACAATGCTTCATAACGTTTGTCATCACAACGGTCCATGCCTGCGTCATCACAAGGCTCTGTGACCTTTGTAACCACAATGCTCCATGAACTTTTCATCACAATTCTCTGTGACCCTTGTCATCACAATGCTCCATGTCTTTGTCAGAACAATGCTCCATGACCATTGTCTTCACAATGTGCCACGCACATTTCATCACAACGGTCCACAAACTTGTCATTGCAATGCTCCATAAACATTGTAATCACAATGCTCCATGCACTTCTCATCCAAATGCTCTCTCACCAGAGATATCACAATGTTCCATCACTAGTCATCACAATACTCCCTCACCCCTGTAATCACAATGTTCCATGACCCCTGTCATCACAGTGCTACATACACTTATCATCACAATGTTCCATGACCCCTGACATCACAATGTCCATATCCCCTGTCATCAAAATGCTCCATGACCCTTTTCATCCCAAAGCTCCATGACCCCTGGCATCACAATGTTCTACAACCCCTGTCATCAAAATGTTCCATTACACTTTTCATCAACTTGCTGCATGACCCTTTCACTAAATGCTCCCTGCCTTTCTCATCACAATGCACCACACCCTTGTTATCAAAATGCTCCATGACATTTGAAATCAAAAAGCTCCATGACCCTTGGCATCACAGTGCTCCATGTCATTGTCATCACAATGCTCCATGAACCCTCTCATCACATTGCTCCATGCCCTTGTCTTCACAAAGCTCCATGACACATGTCTTCAGAATGCTCCATGGCCTTCTCATCACAATGTTCCATGCCGTTGCCATCACAATGCTCCATTTCCCCTGTGAGAACAGTGCTCCATGACCCCTGCCATCACGATGTTCCATGGCCTTCTCATCACAAAGCTCCATGACCCTTCTCATCACAATGCTCCAAGAACCCTGTAATCACAATGCTCTATTCCCCTTTTCATCTCAATGATCCATGAACCCTGTCATCACAATGCACCATGCCCAACATCATAATGCTTCATGCTATTTTCATCACAATGAAATCAAAATCCTCCATGACCTCCATCATAACAATACTCCAAACCCTTGTGATCACAATATTCCATAACACTTGTCATCACAAGGCCCCATGACGCTCGTCATCACAATTATCCATAGTCTTCTCATCACAATGCTCCATGACCTTTGTCATCACAATGCTCATTACACTTGTCATCAAAATTCTCCCTTACACTTGTTGTCTGTATGCTCCTTGAATCCTGTCATGACAAGTCTCCATGCATTTTTCATCACAATGATCCATGCCCTTTTTATCACAATGATCCAAGACCCTTGTAATCACAATGCTCCATGCCCTTGTCATCACAAAGCTCAATGACGCATGCCATCAGAATGCTCCTTGTTCTTCTCCACACAATGCTCCATGCCCTTGTCATCACAATGTTCCAAGAACCCTGCAATCACAATGCTCCATGCCCCTTTTCATCAGTATGCTCCATGAGAATTGTCATCACAAGGCTCCATGGTTTTGTTATCACAATGCTCCTGGATCTTGTAATCACAATGCTTCTCGACATTTTCATGAAAATTTTAAATGGCCCTTGTCATCATAATGCTCCAAGCCCTAATCATCACAATGCTCCTTTTTATTTGTCATCACAATTCTCCATTACATTTGGCATCACAGTGCTCCATGCCATTGTCATCGCAATGGACCATGACATATGTCATCACAATGCTCCATGACACCTGTCTTCACAATACTCCCTGACCTCCTCATCACAATTCTCCATGCCCTTTTCATCACAATGCACCATGCCCACTGTCCTCACAATAATCTATGAGACTTGTCAGACCAATGCTCCATGCCACTGTTATCACAATGCTCCATGAACCCTGTCATCACAATGTTCCGTGACTCAAGTCGTCTCAATGATTTATAACGTTTGTCATCACAATAGTCCATGCCCGCATCATCCCAAGGCTCTCTGACCTTTGTAACCAAAACGCTCAATGAACGTTTCATCACAATTCTCTGTGATCCTTGTCATCACAATGCTCCTTGTCTTTGTCAGAACAATGCTCCATGACCATTGTCTTCACAAAGTGCCACGCACATTTCATCACAACGGTCCACAACATTGTCATTGCAATGCTCCATAAGCCTTGTAATCACAATGCTCCATGCACTTCTCCTCAAAATGCTCTCTCACCAGAGATATCACAGTGTTCCATCACTAGTCATCACAATACTCCCTCACCCTTGTAATCACAATGTTCCATGAACCTGTCATCAAAGTGCTACATACCCTTATCTTCACAATGTTCCATGACCCCTGTCATCAAAATGCTCCATGACCCTTTTCATCCTAAAGAGCCAAGCCCCCTGACATCAAAATGTTCTATATCACCTGCCATCAAAATGTTCCATTACACTTTTCATCAAATTACTGCATAACCGAGTCATCAAAATGCTCCCTGCCCTTCTCATCACAATGCATCATGCCCTTGTCATCAAAATGCTCCATGACTTTACATCACAAAGCTCCATGACCCTTGGAATCACAATGCTCCATGTCATTGTCATCACAATGCTCCAAGAACACGCGCATAATATTGCTCAATGCCCTTGTCATCACAAAGCTCCATGACACTTGTCATCACAATGCTCGATGCCCTTCTCATCACAATGCTCCATGCCCTTGTCATTAAAATCCTGCACGACCCATGTATCATAGTGTTCTGTACCCTTGTCATCACAATATTCCATGCCCACTCTCATCACAATAATCCATGAAACATTTCAGACCAAAGTTCCATGCCCATGTCATCACAATGCTCCATTATCTCTGTCATAACAATGCACCATGACCCCTGCCATCACAATGTTCCACGGCGTAGTCATCTCAAGGTTCCATCACACTTGTCATCACAATGCTGAAGACCCCTGTAACCCCAATGCTCCATGACCTTGTCATCACAAAGCTCCATGACGCATGTCATCAGAATGTTCCATGGCCTTCTCATCACCATGCTCCATGCCCTTGTCATCACAATGCTCCAAGACCCCTGTAAACACAATGCTCCATGCCCCTTTTCATCTCAATGCTCCATGAACCCTGTCATCACAATGCACTATGCCCATCATCATAATGCTTCAGGCTATTGTCATCACAATGAAATCAATATTTTCCATGACCTCTGTCATCATAATGCTCCAAACCCTTGTGATCACAATGTTCCATAACACTTATCATCACAAAACCCATGACGCTCATCATCACAATTATCCATGGTCTTCTCATCACAATGCTCCATGATCTTTGTCATCACAGTGCTCAAAACACTTGTCATCACAATGCTCACTGACACTTGTTGTCAGTATGCTCCTTGAAACCTGTCATGATAAGGCTCCATGCCTTTTTCATCACAATAATCTATGCCCATTTCTTCACAATGTTCCAAGATCCCTGTAATCACAATGCTCCATGCCCTTGTCATCAAAAAGCTCCATGACGCATGTCATCAGAATGCTTCATGGCCTTCTCATCACAATGCCCCATGCCTTTGTCATCACAATGCTCAAAGACCCCTGTAATCACAATGCCCCATGCCCCTTTTCATCACAATTCTCCATGAGACTTGTCATCACAAGTCTCCATGGTCTTCTCATCACAATGCTCCATGATCTTTGTCATAAAAATTCTCAAATACACTTGTCATCACAATGCTCCCTGACACTTGTCGTCAATATGCTTCTTGAACACTGTCATGACAAGGCTCCATGCCATTTTCATCACAATGATCCATGCCATTTTCATCACAATGCTCCAAGACCCATGTAATCACAATGCTCCATGCCCTTGTCATCACAATGCTCCAAGACCCCTGTAATCAAAATACTCCATGCCCCTTTTCATCAGAATGCTCCATGAGACTTGTTATTACAAGGCTCCATGGTCTTCTCATCACAATGCTCCAGGAACTTTTCATCACAGTGCTCCATTCCCTTGCCATCACAATGCTCCATGACCCCTGTCCTCACAAAACTTCCTGAACATTTTCAGTCCAATTCTCCAGGAACTTCTCATCACAATGCTTCATGATCCCTATCATCACAATGCTCCATGACCACTGTCACCACAACGCTCCATGACCCCTGTCATCACAACGCTCCATGACCCCTGACAACACAGTGATCCGGGACTCTTGTCATCACAATGCTCCATTCCCTAGTCATCACAGTGCTCCATGAACATTTTCAGCCCAATGCTCCATGACACTTGTCATCACAATTATCCATGCCCTTGCCATCCCTATGCTCCATGACCCCTGTAATCACAATGATCCGTGATGCTTCTCATCACAGTGCTCCATGACCCTTATCATCAAAATGCACCATGCCTGTGTCAGCAAAATGCTACATGACCTTGTCATCACAATGCTCCATTTGCTTGTCATCACAATACTCCCTTACCATTGTCATCACAATACTCCATGAAACTTGGGATCACATTGCTTCATGCCCTTGTCATCACAATGCCCCATGCACCTTGAAAAAAAAATGATCCATGCTTTCTATCATCACAATGCTCCAAACCCTTGTGATCACAATGTTCCATAACACTTGTCATCACAATGCTCCATGATGCCTGTCATCACAATACTCCATGTCCTTTTCGTCAAAATGCTCCATGACCTTTTTCATCACCATTCTCAATACACTTGTCATCACAATGTTTCCTGACACTTGTCGTCAGAATGCTCCTTGAAACCTGTCATGAAATGGCTTCATGCCTTTTTTATCACAATGTTCCATGCCCTTTTCATCACAATGTTCCATGCCATTGTCGTCACAATACTCCACAAGCTTGTCATCAGAATGCTCCATGACACTTGTCATCACAATGCTCCATGGCCACTGTCATCAAAATGCTCCATACCCCTTGTCATTACTGTGCTCCATGACGCTCGTCATCACAATTATCCATGGTCTTCTCATCACAATGCTCCACGCCCTTGTCATCAAAATGCTCCATGACCCTTGTCATCACAATGCTCCTTGGCCACTCTCATCACAATGCTCCATTCCCCTTGTCATTACAGTGCTCCATGACGCTCGTCATCACAATTATCCATGGTCTTCTCATCAAAAAGCTCCACGGTCTTTCCATCACAATGCTCCATGCCCTGGTCATCACAATGCTCCATGTCCGCTGTCATCACAATTCTCCTCGTTCTTGGCATCACTGTGCTCCATGACACTTCTCATCAAAGTGTTACATTATTTGTCATCACAATTCTCTATGCATTTGTCATCACAATGCTTCATGACCCCTGTCATAGGAAGCTCCATGTGCTTGTCATCACAATGCTTCATGAACTTGTCATCAAAATTCTCAATGGCCCTTGTCATCACAATGCTCCATGCCCTTGTCATCACAATGCTCCATGTCCATTGTCATCACAATGCTCCAAGCCCTTGTCATCAAAATGCTCCATTACATTTGTCATCACAATCCTCCATGACACTTGGCATCACAATATTCCATTCCATTGTCATCGCAATGGACCATGACATAGGTCATCACAATGCTCCCTGAGACCTGTCTTCAAAATACTCCATGACCTTCTCATCACAATGCTCCATGCCTTTGTCATCACATTGCACCATGCCCACTGTCATCACAATAATCCATGAAACATGTCAGGCCAATGCTCCATGCCCCTGTCATGACAATGCTCATTGCCTTTTCATCACAAAGCTCTATGACCCCTGTCATCACAATGCTCCGTGACTCCAGTCATCACAATGCTTCATGACCTTTGTCATCACAATTGTCCATGTCCTCGTCATCACAAGGCTCTGTGACCTTTGTCACCAAAATGCTCCATGAAATTTTCATCACAATGCTCGGTGACCCTTGTCATCACATTGCTCCATGCCTTTGTCAGCACAAAGCTCCATGATGCATGTCATCAGAACGCTCTATGACATTCTCATCCCAATGTTCCATGCCCTTGTCATCACAATGCTCCAAGACCCCTGTAATCACAATGCTCCATGACGCTTTTCTTCAGAATGCTCCATGAGACTTGTCATCACATGGCTCCATGGTCTTCTCATCACAATGCTCCAGTACCTTGTCATCACAATGCTCCTTGACCACTGTCATCACAATACTCCATGAATATTTTCAGCCCAATGCTCCATGACGTTCTCATTACAATGCTCCATGACCTGTGTCATCACAATGCGCCATGACCACTGTCATCACAACGCTCCATGAACCCTGACAATACAATTATCCGGGAATCTTGTCATCAAAATACTCCATGCCCTTGTCATCCCAATGCTCCATGAACCCTGTAATCACAATGCTCCATGACGCTTGTCATCACAGTGATCCATGAACCTTGTCATCACAATGCCTTTGACAGCAAAATGATACATAATCTTGTCATCACAATGCTCCATGCGCTTGTCATCACAATCCTCCATGACCCATGGGATCATATTGCTTTATGCCCTTGTCATCTCTATTTTGCCTTTCTGGTTTTTACAGATTTTCGGATGTCCTTTTGGACCGGTGGGAAGTGAAAATTCTTTGTAGTGTGGATTTGCATTGCACTCTTGCTTGATTGGCCAAAAAGGGCCTATGCCTTTTCTCTTGAATATATTCAGGAGAAAAGTCATACGCTGGTTTTGGCCAAGTGAATCATTCTCGAAGTTGTGATGCCTTTCTTGTGATTTAAAGGCGATTCCAATTTACCTCTTGAAATATGTTTTGTGCAATTCTGCCTCATTTTCAAGTCCGCTTTGTTGCCTTCCCTCAACAGATTTTTGGAAGAGAGTAGTCCTTTATAACTGCAGGTTTTTGATTTGATTTGCCACTGAGCTCCAATTTTCAAATCCCATTATTGGGAGCTGACCGCAAATCCACAATTTTGCTTCAGGACCTATACTGGTTCCAGGGGTAGCTGTACTGGTTCCCTGTGGGTGGCTGAGGCTTTGGTTAATTCTTCTTCCTGACGGGAATTTAGAGTGACATGTGTCCGTCCAAAGGCCTACATCTACTCTCTGATTGGTTCTCCCTCTTCCCTTTCATGCTCTGCACAATTAGCAAACTGTGCGAACCAGGAGGTTATAGGGGATGACTCTCCTAAGTTGGGAGATTGATAGTAAAGTTGTTAGAATGCCAAACTGTAGCACAAGGAGAGGAAAAAGTAGGAGATTTTCAGAAACCTTTCACCATCCCAGGGTGTCCATTCTCTAGGTTTCCCATACATGTTATAACTGTAGTGATATTCCCTTCTACCTGGAAATTTGGGACCCATGGAATGGTGGCATGCATTACTACTTTAAAGGGTCTGCATTTTCTCTCCCAATCTCACCAGTCCTCTCAGTCCCAAGTGTCCAGCCTTATGTCTCATCCAGCTGTCTTTGCAGATAGGGTCATTCTAGGTTTCATCAGAACCCCTGAAGGAATTGTGTAAGAATTTCGCTGTTTTTTTGTTTTGTTTTTGAAATTCATTTTTATAATGGGGTTGAGCTGATTTTCCCTGACGTGTTTATGCCGGTCTAGACACACTTGATTCCCTTACAGAGGCATATCAATACATAGGTTTTAAGATTCTTACTAATCAGATATATTCCTCTGTGGGGAATAGGGGTTTTGAGTCCCGTTCACTGAGGAAGGTGTAGGTCTTGTCTATTCTGTATTTGGTTTATGGAATGGTACCTGTGCTAATATCAAACTCTGGCTTTATGCATCACCCCACCTCTCCTTTCCCCTTAAGGAGGCATAAGAGTGTTTTCTAAATGTGAGACGCTGCTCTCTTTCCTAATTCAGTTCATGTGTTGTGATGTTGACATTCCCTCTCTAAGTGATATCTTATGATAAGATTCTTTTTCTGTGTGACTAATTTCACTTAGAATCATCATACCTAAATCCTCTCATTATGCTGCTACTGGCCTTATGACATTGATTTCACGTCTGAGTGATATTCCGTTGTACAAAATTACCACAAGTTCTTTATGCATTTCTCTTTTTCCTGGGATACTTTAGGTGTACCGAAGTTGAGGTTCTTGTATGCAGAGCAGCCCTAAACTTTGGGGTGCCTGTGTCTTGTTGATATTTAGTCTTCCCAAGTTATATGTCCATGAGTTGAAGTCCCCTTTGCTCGGGGGCTTTGTATTTTAGATGTTTTAGGAAACAGCATACACTTCTTCAGAGTAGCTCTTGGATATTTATACCCCACCCATCAGCGTGACTAGTCTCCCTGTTTTCCATGGCCTCTACTGCATTTTTGATTTGTACACATTTTTTGGATGGACTTTCTGAGCAGTGGAAATTGAGACTTCTTTATTGTGCAGATTTGCATTTCCCTCTTGCTTGGTTGGCCAAAAACTCTGTATGTGTTTTTTTCCTGAAGATATTCACGAAAAAAACGCATACACCCTTTTGCCCAACTGCATCATTTTAGAAATTCTGCTGCTTTTCATATGCTTTAAATGTGAGTACAATCTACCTTTTGAAAAATGTTTCCTGCATTTCTGCCTCTCATTCAGAACCTCTTCGTTGCCTTACCTGAATATATTTTTGGACGTTGGTTATCATTTATATCTTTGCAGGTCTTTGAATTGTCTGCTCCTGAGCTCCATTTTGCAACTCGCTTTTTTTGTGAGCTGACCGCCAAACCATTGGATTGATTCCGGCCCTATTCTGATCCTTGGGAGGCAGGCTGAGCCTTTGGTTAATTCTTCTTCCTAATGGGAAATTAGAGTGACATGTGCCTGTCAAAACTCCTACAGCTAATCTCTCATTGGTTCCTCCTCTTCCCATTTATCCTCTGCAAAAATTGCAAACTGTGTGAAACAGGAAGTTAAAGGTGCTGATTCTCCAAGTGGGGAGATTGTTAGTAATGTGGCTGGAATTGCGAACCCCAGCACCAGGAGATCAAAAATGAGTTGCATTTTAGACACCTTTCCTGAGCACACGGTGTACATTCATCTCGGTTTCCCAGGCATGTTTTCCCTGTCAGAAGATTCCCTTTAAACTGCAGATTTGGGACCCATGGAATGGGTACCAGGCAGTATTACTTTAAAAGGTCTGCATTTCCTCACCCAGCCTCTCTAACATCTCTTAGCGTGCATAGCTTCCAGCCTTATATATCATCCTGCTGTGGGTCTACATGTGTTCAATCCATGTTACATCGTAGCCCTTCAAAAAAAGTTGTAAGTATTTTTGTCTGTCTCACTGTTTTTATAAATATATTTAAATTTATTTTTATATTGGTTACAGCTGATTTTCAAAGCTCTGTTTATTGCTGCTGTACATCCACTTGATTCATGTACTGTGAGACAACAATAAATTCTTTCTCAGATGCTTACGAGTCATATGTATTATTTTCCAGTGACTTGAGTGGACTGAGTGCAGTTCTTTGAGGTACCGTGTAGGCCTTGCCAGTTATTAAATTCGGTACTTGGAATGGTATCTTTGCTAATTTCAACCTCCTGGATAATACCTCACCATTCCCCACCTTTCCCATTTAGCAGCCTTATGTCTCTTTTCTACATATTTGACTATGTTTCTGTTTTGTAGTTTATTTCATGTGTAGCCATTTTTGATTCCACCTTTAAGTGACATCTTATGATATGTGTCTTTTTCTTTCTGACATGTGTCACTTAGAATGATCGTATGTAACTCCTCCAGAGTTGTTACAATTGGCCTTATTTCATTGATTTCTGGATGAGTAATATTCCACTCTACATAAGTACCCCATCTCTTTTATCCATTTTATCCTTCCAGGGACATTTAGGTTATATCCAAGTGGAGGCCCTTTTTAACAGAGAGGTGGTAAATGTCGGGGTGCCTGTTTTCTGTCATTTTTTGTTTTTCCCAAGGTATACGCCCATGAGTGCAAGTGCCCTATGCTCTGTAGCTCAGTTTTCAGATGTTTTAGCAAACACAATACACTTCTCCAGAGTGGCTGTTGGCAAATTACATTTCCACTATCAGCCTCACAGGGCTCCCTTTTCTCCTCACCCTGTCCTGCATTTCTGGTGTTTACACTTTATGTGGATGGCCCTTCTGACTGATGTGAAGTGATACATTTTGTAGTATTGATTTCCAGTGCCCACCTGTTTGGTTGGATAAAAAGTGTGTATGGCCTTTACTTGAATATATTCAGAAAAAATTGCATACGCCCTTTTGGGCCAACTGCATCATTGGCGATGTTCAGCCCCTTTTCTTGTGCTTTAATGGGGAGTCCTTTCTACCTCTTCAAGTCTGTTTCCTGCCACTCACCCTTGCTTACAAGTCCTTTTCTGTGACTTACCTCAAGACATTTTTCAACAATAGATATTTTCAACTCTGCAGTTTCATGACTTTTAGTGCCCCCGAGTTCCATTTTTCAACTTGTGTTTTTGGAAACTGGACACAAAACAGCGGGATTTCCTCTAGCCCTATTCTCTTTCCGTGGAAAATTCTAGCCTTTGATGAATTTGTCTTCCAGATTGGAAATTAGAGTGGCATGTGCCTGTCCGAACACCTAAGACTTGTCTCTAAATATTTCTCATCCTTTAACTTCATTGTCTGGACAAATTCCAAACTGTGTGCAACAGGATGTTGACGGTGCTGATATCCCCAAGTGAGGAGATTGTTAGGAAAGATGCTGGAGGGGTGAACCCGAGCACCAGGCGATGAGGAGATGAGGTGCCTTTTCCAAACTCTTTCCGATCAAACAGTATACCATCCTCTAGGTGTGACAGGCATGTTTTAGCTGTAGGAAGGGTCCCGTGCATGGAAGGAGAACACCAGGGATTTTTCCAAATCAGTGCCTCCCCGAACCCCAAACTGGGGAATTTTTAAACTACGGCTACACGTGTGTCCATTAAGGGCCTTGGGAAATAGGCAGAGCCCAACTTTAGATGATTGAAATCTTCAGGTTCAGAAGCGCTCACCATCGGCCTTGCTTAGGTTACATTTTATCTGTCATTGATAGATGATGTCAATAAAAAATATCGATTCTTTTTCAGATTATTTCCCCTTATAGGTTATTGCAAAATATTCAGTGTAGTTCCCTGTGCTATACAGTAATTCCTTGTTGATGATCTATTTTATACATAGCAGTGTGTATGTGTTAATCCCAAACTGTTAATTTATCCCTTTTCCTAACTTTCCCCTTTGGTAATAATAAATTATAAGATTTTATACTTCTCAGAAATGGGGGAGCTGAAAGAGAGGTATCCTTTTCAATGGAAAAGCATTCAAAACAAGATTGAAGCTTCAGCCAAGAGTATTCGATGTACAACTATGGAAATAAATCACTTCATTTCTCTAATGTTGACCTAACAAATAAGACAGACGTCTTCACTGAACTTGCTTATAGTAAAGTGATGGAAATATCAAATGTAAGTCTTAGAAAAATCTTATTTTACCCGAGCATTATACACTGCTCTATGTTAACTACAGTTTGGCTCACACATCTGTTCATTGAAGTTACAATGTTCTCAATTTCTGTTACTGATACTCCAGAGTGGACCCCAACAGGAGTCCCCGTGCCCAGTGTCATTGGAGCCAACAGATCAAGACTGAGTTTGGTTCAGAAGCAAAGGAAACATTATTTTGAAAACCGAATGGAGAGGTGAGAGCATGCCCTCCCCCACAGGCTGTGGGCTGGGCTGCTGTGGAGGGATCCTGGCAGCATCAGGGGGAGTTAGGGGATGGAGCTCTCGAGGGCTGGGTTGGCTGCAGCTCAGGCTCTATGCTGTGCAGTCTGCATGGGACTCTGCTAGCTGAGGTGTCAACCCAGCCATTCTGCATTAGGAAATCGGGTCTGAAGTGCCGGGTGTGGGACCTCTGAATGCGGAACCCTAGGAGCACGTGAAATTAGACAAAGCACAAAGGAAAAACAGGTTAGACTTTATTTTATTGCCCAGATTCTCTTTTTATCTCCCAGGAATTTTTAATGAACGTTGCCAGAGACGAACCCCTCCTCTGCTTTTTGTTCCGTTCCTCATTCTTGGGGTGTTGAGGGTGCAGACCCCTCTTTTGTAACTGCTTCATGCTGTGGTGGGAGACCTGATACCTGGGGGGAGGGGCAAAACGTCTCCCCACCAGCCTCCAGGTGAGGTTGATTGTCCCAAGGCCTCCTGCCTCACTTCTCGTCCGCCTGAGCACCAGCATTGGAAGTGTTATTGATTCTAATGACCTTTAAGGGTCCAGGAAAGAGATGCGCAGAGATGCTGTGGTGGCAGGTTTCACCCCACCCCACATTTGTTCGGTGACTTTAGGCTGACGTTTTTTGCCAGCCTAGATGCTCTGACCAGTAGTCTGTGCTTTCTTTAATTAGGTCCCTGAATTAATGTACAAACAGCTCCATGTGTCAGAGCCCTGCCCGTGCAATTCCCAGACAGTCCAGGGTCAGTGGTGATCCAGGACCATGACGTCCACTGAGTCAACGGCCTTTAGAAGTAGCCAGCAGTCCAGCCGGTCATATTGGCCACCATCACCGTGGTGTCTGTAGGGTTTTCTATGGTGAAAGCGTGATATACGTTTCCCCCGCCAAGCTTATTAGCTCCCCTCTGGGTGCAGTAAGTCCTGCAAGCAGTAGTCTGCTCTTTCGGGGCACAGTCTTCTTGTTTTCTGAGAGAAACTCCAGGTCAAGTGATGGTCACACGAGTCATCTTGGGGGCCCGTTGCCCCCATTTGTCTCTCTGGAGTTTGGAGTTGGAGGGCCTCCTCACTCGAGGTCAGTGTGTCCACAGAGCGACCCCTGCAACTTCAGGGCATGATGGGTGGTTAGGATCACCGCTTGGTGTCCTTTTCCCTTAGGAGGGAGCTGGCCATGTGGGCTGCTGATTTCCAGCTTTTTAGATACCCCAGTATCCTGGCCTGATGAGTCGGTGGGCAAAGCCCTTGTTGACCATAGTTTATCATACCTGAAGGGCATTCTTGTGTTGCTCCATTTCAAGTGGTCCCAGTTTTTGCACTAAGGCTCCAAGGGCGATTAACCTTTGACCGGGTATGTAATGGTCAAAGGGTTTAGCTAAATTAGCGAGTTCCTGGGCAAGGATCTGAATTGACTTCTCTTTCCATTCTTGAAAGGCTGCTTCTGGATTCTATTCAAAGGATCATCATCTTTTCGTGTCAGTGTTTCATGTAGAGGCCCAGCTATTAGACTGTAGTTAGGGATCCAGATGCAGAAAACTTTGGCCTCCCCAGGAACCCCTAAGCTGTCTTCTAGTTTTAGAAGAGGTAAGGCTGCAAATGGCTTCTTCCCTATCCTGGGATGCGTTTCTCCGTATATCTGTGAGAATGAAGCCCAGGCATGTCACCTGAGCCTGGGATATTTCAGCCTTTTTCTTGGACACCTTCTATCCTTTCTTGGCTAGGTAGTTCAGAGGCGTCTTTAGTAGGCCTGGCGATCAGAGTGTCATCTGCATATTGAAGGAGGGTTCCCTTTACACATGTAAAACGTTTAGGTCTTTAGAGGACATTTCCCCAATGATGATGTGGGGATTTTTGAACCATTGGTGCAGGACGGCCCAGCATTATTGCTTGTGTTGCATGTTGTGTCCTGCCACTCACAAGCCAAAAATTCTTGTGGCTCTGAGATGAATGGAATACAGAAGAAGGCATCATTGAAGTGTAATACAGAATGCCATGGCCTGGTGGGTGGTAGAATGAGCAGCAGGGTGTAGGAAATAGGAGCTACTGGATGTATATCCTCGGTGGCTTCACTGACTTTCCTGATATCCTTTACCAGGTCTCCAGCAGGCCATGGGGCTCTCGTGGTCAGGCGAATCCCAGGATATGGAGCTCACCTGGGCTGCATCCTGTACCCCACAGCCCACGGGGCTCTCATGGTCAAGTCCCTCCCAGGGTATGGAGCTCACCTGTGCAGCTACCCAGCAGCCCATGGGGCTCTCATAGTCAGGCCCTTCCCAGGATACGGAACTCCCCTGGGCAGGTACACAAGCAGGGCTGGACACACAGGAACTGTGCACATAGCCCACCTTGCAGAGAACCCCCAGCTCACCTGTCGCTCACAGCTGACACAGAACACCTCAGAGCAGGACTTGAACTAACAAACAGCAGCTCTGACAGGTCTGTGACCCTGTCTATCACTCCGTGCAGCCTCTCTCTGCCTGGTCTTCCAGACACTTCCACTGCAGCCAGGGCACCAGGCCTCTGTCTCCACCCACCATCACTCCTCTCCCTGACTCCTGGGTTCCTCTCATTAGGATAGGGTCTTCTTGAAGTTGTTTTCCACTCATGGACCAGATAAAATGATAAGAAAACAAGCCGCAGCTGCAGCCCCTTGTCTAGCCTGACTCTCAAGAGCCCACACCTGTTCCTTGGGACTGACCCGTTTAGCAATGTTCATTTTCTGCAACTGTGAGCCCCTGAGGGGTGAGGATTGGCTGATTTGGGCAGCCTGACACTGCCTGCCAGCCCCCCACCCACAGGTGTGCCTGGGTTGAGGTAAATATAAACACCTCTCCAGTCAGCAAGAGCACCTGTAGCTGTGTCTGACGCCATATTATCTGCCCCGTCAGCAGTGTCAGGGCTGGGGTGGTGGGAGGGAGTGAGGGTCCGTGGCTTTTTGGGTGGCCCAGTGTGAGTGGGGCTCTGCTGGACTTTCCGCAGGAGTTGCCAGGCTGCCACCTGCTAAAGAAGAGGATGTGTCACCCATACCTGCCACTGGAATTTCTCCCCAGGCAGAGGTGAGGAAGTAAAAAAGCAGTGGGTGCCGTGGCAGGAGGGGTATCTCAGGCAGGGAAATGGAAAGATTCCAGAAGAGCATCTGGGGCCAGGACCATTCTGGCTGGCCTGCAGGCACCAAGTCGGCCTGCGTGCTCTCGCCAGTGTGTCTCCACAGCCCTTCCTCTAGGCTTGCAAGTGCTTGTACATATTCAGGTGTTTTACCTGGAAAGGGTGGGAAGAGTTCAGCTGCAGCAGGACTGGGGCTCAGCTCACATTTACTCACAGACGCCTCGACACAGTCCCCCAGGTTTGCAATGAGGATGCTCCTTGTAGGCGGCAGCGCTGCTGAGTGCATGGGTGACGATTTCCCACCTCTGACCAATATAAGAATTTTTTACCACTGGAGCAAGTGCCCTGATACGATTTTCCTCTGTATAACTGGTGAGTTCTGATTTTTTTTCCTTTTTTTCTTTTTGGTTCAAGTTAGATTTTATTTATTCCTCTTTTTTTTTTAATTTGGAGATATAAACATGGAAATAATGCATTAATATAAAGACGACTATGTGAAGGGAAAAACTTTTTTTCTGTTTTATTTCATTAAATGTTATTTATTTATTTTTAATTTTTTTAAATTTATTTCTTTTATACAGCAGGTTCTTATTGGATATCTATTTTATACATATAAGTGTGCACATGTGAATCCCAGTCTCCCAATTCATCCCACCACCACCCTCACATGGCATTCCCTCCTTGGTGTCCATATGTTTGTTCTCTACATCTGTCTGTATCTCTGCCCTGCAAACCGGTTCATCTGTACCATTTTTCTAGGTTCCACATATATGCATTAATATACAATATTTGTTTTTCTCTTTCTGACTTACTTCACTCTGTATGACAATCTCTAGATCCATCAAGGTCTGTACAAATGACACAATTTCATTCCTATGTATGGCTGAGCAATATTCCGTTGTATATATGTACCACATCTTTATCCATTCGTCTGTCTGTGGGCACTTAGGTTGCTTTCATTACCTGTCTATTGTAAATAGTGCTGCAATGAACATTGTGGTGAATGTATCTTTTTGATTTATGGTTTTCTCTGGGTATATGCCCAGTAGTGGGATAGCTGGATTATATGGTAATTCTATTTTTAGTTTTTTAAGGAACCTCCATACTATTCTCCATAGAGACTGTATCGATTTACATTCCCAACAATAGTGGAAGAAGGTTCCTTTTCTCCACACCCTCTCCAGCATTTGTTGTTTGTAGATTTTCAGATGATGCCCATTCTAACAGGTGTCACGTGATAACTCATTGTAGTTTCGATTTCCATTTCTCTAATAATTAGTGATGTTCAGCAGATTTTCATGTGCGTACTGGCCATCTCTATGTCTTCTTGGAAGAAATGTCTATTTAGATCTTCCATTTTTGTATTGAGTTGTTTGTTTTATTAATATTGAGCTGCATGAGCTGTTTATATATATTGGAGATTAATCATTTGTCCATTGATTCTTTTGCAAATATGTTCTGCCATTCTGAGGGTTGTCTTTTCGTCTTGTTTGAAGTTTCCTTTGCTTTGCCAAAGCTTTTACGTTTCATTAGGTCCCATCTGTTTAGATTTCTTTTTAATTTCATTGCTATAGGAGGTGGATCAAAAAAGATAGTGCTGTGATTTACGTCAGAGTATCCTTCGTAAGTTTTCCTGTCAGAGTTTTATACTGTCCGGTCTTACATTAAGGTCTCTAATCCATTTTGAATATATTTTTATGTATGGTGTTGGGGAGTGTTCTAATTTCATTCTTTTACATGTAGCTCTCCATATTTCCCAGCACCAATGATTGAAGAGACTGTCTTATCTCCATTGTATAGTCTTGCTTCCTTTGCCATAGATTAGTTGACCATAGGTGTGTAGGTTTATCCTTGGGCTTTCTTTTTTTTTTTTTCCTTTTACACGTTTATTGGAGTATAATTGCTTTATAATGGAGTGTTCGTTTCTGCTCTATAACAAAGTGAATCAGCTATACATATACAAATATCACCAGATGCCCTCCCTCTTGCATCTCCCTCCCACACTCCATATCCCACCCCTTTATGTGGTCACAAAGCACCGAGCTGATCTCCCTGTTCTATGTGGCTGATTCTCAGTAGCTATCGGTGTTACATTTGGTAATGTATTTATGTCCATGCCACTCTCTCACTTCGTCCCAGCTTACCCATCCCCCTTCCAGTGTCCTCAAGTCCTTTCTCTATGTCTGTGTCCTTAATCCTGTCCTGCCACTAGGTTCTTCAAAATCTTTTTTTTTCTTCATTAGATTCCATATATCTCTGTTAACATACAGTATTTGTTTTTCCCTTTCTGACTTACTTCACTGTGTAGGACAGATTCTAAGTCCATCCACCTCAGTACAAATAACTCAGTTTTGCTTCTTTTTATGGTTGAGTAATATTTGATTGTATATATGTGCCAGATCTTCTTTATCCATTCATCTGTCGATGGACACTTAGGTTGCTTCCATGTCCTGGCTAATGCAAATAGAGCTGCAATGAACATTTTTGTACATAACTCTTTTAGAATTATGGTTTTCGCAAGGCAAATGCCCAGTACTTGGATTGTTGTGTCGTATGGTACTTCTATTGTTAGTTATTTAAAGGAACCTCCGTACTGTTCTCCCTAGTGCCCATATCAATTTACATTCCCACCCACAGTGCAAGTGTGTTCCCTTTCCTCCAATAAAGGCCTCTCCATCATTTATTGTTTTGTAGATTTTTTTGATGATTGCCACTCTGATTGCTGTGAGGTGATACCTCACAGTAGTTTTGATTTGCATTTCTCTAATGATTAGTGATGTTCAGCATCCTTTCATGTGTTTCTTGGTAATCTGTATATCTTCTTTGGAGAAATATCTATTAGGTCTTCTGCCCATTTTTCGATTGGGTTGTTTGTTTTTGTGATATTGAGCTACATGAGGTGCTTGTAAAGTTTGGAGATTAATCCTTTGTCAATTACTTCATTTGAAAACATTTTCTCCCATTCTGAGGGTTGTTTTTGCATCTTGTTTATGTTTTCCTGTACTGTGTAAAAGCTTTTAAGTTTCATTAGGTCCCATTTGTTGATTTCTGTTTTTATTTCCATTTCTCTAGGAGGTGGGTCAAAAAGGATCTTGCTGTGATTTATGTCATAGAGTGTTCTGCCTATGGTTTCCTCTAAGTGTTTTAAAGTGTCTGGTCTTATATTTAGATCTCTAATCAATTTAGAGTTTATTTTTGTGTATGGTGTTATGGAGTGTTCTAATTTCATTCCTTTATGTGTAGGGGTCCAGTTTTTCCAGCACCAATTACTTAAGAGACTGTCTTTTCTCCATTGTATATCCTTAGCTCCTTTGTCATAGATGAGATAGCCATAGGTATGTAGGTTTATCTCTGGGCTTTCTGTCCTGTTCCATTGATCTGTGTTTATGCCAATCTACATACACTTGATTCCATTATGGAGACATATAAATACATAGGTTTCAAGGTTATTACCAGTCAGATATATTCCTCTTCAGTGAATAGGGTGTTTTGTGTCCAGTTTATTGAGAAAGGAGTAGGTCTTGTCTATTACATATTTGGTATATGGAATGGGATCTGTGCTAATTTCAAACTCTGCTTTTACACATCACCCCATGTCACCTTTCCCCTTAGGGAGGCATAAGTGTGTTTTCTAAATGTGTAACTCTGTTCTCTTTTAAATTCAGTTCATGTGTAGCCATGTTTACATTTCCTCTATAAGTGATATATTACAATAAGTTTCTTTTTCTTTGTGGCTCATTTCACTTAGCATCATCGTACCTAAAGCCACTCATTATGCTGCTATTGGCCTTATGACATTGATTTTATGTCTGAGTGACATTCCATTGTATATAAGTACCACAACATCTATATCCATTTTTTTTCCTTTCCTGGGATATATAAAGTGTACCGAAGTCGAGGTTCTTGTAAACAGAGCAGCCCTAAACTTTGGGCTGGCTGTGTGTTGTGGATTTTTAGTTTTCTCAAAATACACGACCATGAGTGGAAGTGTGCTATGCTCTGTAGCTCTGTTTTAGAAAACAACATACAGTTCTCCAGAGAGGCTGTTGGCAATTTACATCCTGTCCATCGGCATAACCAGGCTCCCTTTTCTCCATGGCCTGTCCTGCATTTGTGGTTTTTACACTATTTGTGGATGGCCCTTTTGACTGGAGGTAAGGGACACTTCTATGTAGTGTGGATTTGCAATGCCTGAGGGCTTGCTTGGCCAAAAAGGTCATACGCATTTTTTCCCGAATATATTCAAGAAAATACACATAGTCCCTTTTCAGCCAAGGGCAACATTGTCGAAATTCTTTCGCATTTCATGTGCTTTAAAGACGACTCCAATCTACCTCTTGTAATCTGTTTCCTTCAATTCTGCCTTGCATTCAAATCCTCTTCACTGCCTTTCCTCAATATATTTCTGGATGATAGTTGTCCTTTATAACTCTGCAAGTTTGTGAATTGCTGTGCCCCTGATTTCCATTTTTCAACTCGCCTCTTTGTGAGCTGGCTGCAATACTGCAGGATGCCTTTAGGCCCTAGTCTGGTTCCGGGGCATCAGGCTGAGCCTTTGGTTAATTCTTCTTCCTGATGGGAAACTAGAGTGACATGTGCCCATCCAAACACCTACAGCTAATCTCTCATTTATTTCCCCTCTTCCTGTTAATCCTCTGCACAATTTGCAAACTGTGCATAACGGGAGGGTAAAGGCCCTGACACTCCAAGTGGGGAGATTTTGAGTAATGCAGATGGAATGGCGAATCCGAGCAAGACAAAAGAAAAATGAGGTACCTTTTAGAAAACTTTCCCAATTACACAGTGTACCATCCACTGTGTTTCCCATGCATGTTTTAACTATAGGAAGATTCCCTTAAACCTGGAGAGTTGGGACCACTAGAATGGATAGCACACAGTATTGCTGTAAGTGCTGTTCTTTTGTTCACACAAACTCAGCAATCTTGTCAGCCCCAAGTGTCCAGTCTTATGTCTCATCCAGCTGTGGGTGTAAAGGTGGTCAATCTAGCTTGCATCACAGGCCCTGAACGTAATTTTTAAAACTTTCTATCTGTTTTTGCATTTTGCTTTTGAAATTTATTTCTATAAGTGGGATTAACTGAATTTCAGTGTTGTGTTCATGCCGTTATACACACACATGATTCCTTTATGGAGACATGAGAATACATATGTTTTAAAATACTTAGAGTCAGACATATTCCTCTGCAATGAATAGGGGGTGTTGAGTCCATTTCATTGTGCCGGGAGTAGGTGTTGTCTATTACATACATGGTTTATATAATGGTATCTGTGCTAATTTAAAACTGTGGTTTTATGCATCACCCCACCTCGGCTTTCCCATTAAGCAGGCAGAAGATGTTTTCTAAATGTGTGACTCTGTTGTGTTTGTAATTCAGTTCATGTGTAGTCATGTGTACATTCCCGCTATGAGTGATAACTTATGATAAGATTAGTTTCTCTGTAATCTTTCCTAACTCCGTTCATGTGTAGCCATGTTTACAGGATCTTCATAAGTGATATCTTATGATAAGTTTCTTTTTCTGTGTGACTAATTTCACTTAAAATCATCGTACCTGAATCCACTCATTTTGCTGCTACTGGTCTTATGACATTGATTTCATGGCTGAGGGATATACCATCGTACAAAAGTACCACAATTTTTTGAACCATATTTATCTTTAGTGGGATACTTAAGGTGTACCCAAGTTGAGGTTCTTGTAAGCAGTGCAGACCTAAATATGGGGTGGCTCTGTCGTACTGATTTTCAGTTTTCCAAAGGTATATTCCCTAGACTGGAAGTGCCCTTGGCTCTGTAGCTCTGTAGTTTACTTGTTTTAGGGAACACAATGCACTCCTCCAGAGAGGCAGTTGGCAATTTACATCCCGCCCATCAGCATAACAAGGCTCAATGTTCTCCAGTGCCTGTCTTGCCTTTCTGATTTTTAGACATTTTGCGGATGTCCCTTTTGTCCGGTGGGAAGTGAAACTACTTTGTAGTGCAGATTTGCATTGCACGCTTGCTTGCTTGGCCAAAAAGGGCGTTGCATTTTCTCCTGAACGCATACGCTCTTTTTGGCCAATTGCATCATAGTCGAAGTTGTGCCCCTCTTCATGTGCTTTAAAGGCAATTCCAACGTAACTCTTGAAATCTGTTTCCTGCTATTCTGCCTCGCTTTCAAGTCTGCATCATTGACATCCCTCAACAGATTTTTGGACGATAGTTGCCCTTTATTACTCTGCCAGTTTGTGAATTGCTGTGCCCCTGAGCTCCATTTTTTAACTCGTTTTTTGTGAGATGAACGCAAGTCCAATATTTTGGTTCAGAACCTATACTGGTTTTCGGTGGCTGGCTGAGTCTTTGGTTAATTCTTTTCCTCCCGGGAAATAAGAGTGACATGTGCCCGTCCAAATGCGTAACAGCTACTCTCTCATTGGTTCTCCCTCTTCCCTTTCATCTTTTGCGAAATTGGCAACCTGTGCGAACCAGGAGGTTAAAGGTGCTGTCTCTCCAAGTTGGGAGATTGATAGTAAAGCAGTTGGAAAGTCAAACTGGCGCACAAGGAGAGGGACTATTCTTTGAGATTTAGAAACCTTTTGTATTCACAGTGTGCCCATCCATAGGTTTCCCTTACATGTTATAGCTATAGTAATATACCCTTCAACATGGAGAGTTGGGACACATGGAATGGGTGCCATGCATTATTGCTTTAAATGGTCTGCATTTGCTCACCCAATCTCACCAATCCTCTCAGTCCCATGTGTCCAGCCTTATGCCACATCCAGCTGTCGCTGTAGATAGTGTCATTCCAGGTTTCATCAGAGACCCTGAAGTAATTGAAAAAAATTTCCCTTTTTTTTGTTTTGTTTTGAAATTCTTTTTATAGTGGGTTTGAGCAGATTCTCACTGCCATGTTTATGCCAGTCTAGAAACACTTGATTCCCTTACGGAGACATATCAATACATAAGTTTTAAGATTCTTACTAGTCAGATATATTCCTCTGTGGGAAATATGGGGTTTTGAGTCCCTTTCACTGAGGAAGGTGTAAGTCTTTTCTATTCCATAGTTGGTTTTTGAACGGTACCTGTGCTTATATCAAACTCTGGTTTTATGCATCACCCCACTTCTCCTTCCCCCTTAAGCAGGCATAAGAGTGTTTTCTAAATGTGAGACTCTGTTCTCTTTCCTAACTCTGTTCATGTGTAGACATGTTTACAGGATCTTCATAAGTGATATCTTATGATAAGTTTCTTTTTCTGTGTGACTTATTTCACTTAGAATCATCGTACCTGAATCCACTCATTTTGCTGCTACTGGTCTTATGACATTGATTTCATGGCTGAGGGATATTCCATCATACGTAAGTACCACACTTATTTGAACCATTTTTATCTTTCCTGGGATATTTAAGGTGTACCCAAGATGAGGTTCTTGTAAGCAGTGCAGCCCTAAATTTTGGGGTAGTTTTGTCTTATTGATTTTCAGTTTTCCCAAGGTATATTCCCTAGACTGGAAGAGCCCTTGGCTCTGTAGCTCTGTTGTTTACTTGTTTCAGGGAACACAATGCACTCCTCCAGATAGGCAGCTGGCAATTTACATGCCGCCCATCAGCATAAGAAGCCTCTCTGTTCTCCAGGGCCAGTCTTGCAATTCTGGATTTTACCAATTTTGTGGAAGTCCCTTTTGACCGGTGGGAAGTGATACTTCTTTGTAGTGCAGATTTGCATTGCCCGCTTGCTTGCTTGGCCAAAAATCGCGTATGCATTTTCTCCTGAATATATTCAGGAGAAAACGCAAACGCCCTTTTTGGCAAAGTGCATCATTGTCGAAGTTGTGACCCTCTTCCTCTGTTTAAAGGTGATTCCAACGTACCTTTTGAAATCTGTTTCCTGCTCTTCTGCCTCGCTTTCAAGTCCAACTCGTTGCCTTCCCTCAACAGATTTTTGGACGATAGTTGCCCTTTATTACTCTGCCAGTTTTTTGTGAGATGAACGCAAGTCCAATATTTTGGTTCAGAACCTATACTGGTTTTTGGGGGGTAGCTGAGTCTTTGGTTAATTCTTCTTACTCCCAGGAAATAAGAGTGACATGTTCCCTTCCAAATGCCTAACAGCTAATCTCTCATTGGTTCTCCATTTTCCCTTTAATCATTTGCCAAATTGGCAACCTGTACGAACCAGGAGGTTAAAGGTGCTTTCTCTCCAAGTTGGGAGATTGATAGTAAAGCAGTTGGAAAGTCAAACTGGAGCACAAGGAGAGGGACTATTCGTTGAGATTTAGAAACCTTTCATATTCACAGTGTGTCCATTCTTAGGTTTCCCTTACATGTTATAGCAATAACAATATATCCTTCAACCAGGAGAGTTGGGACACATGGAATGGGTGCCATGCATTATTGCTTTAAAGGGTCTGCATTTGCTCACGCAATCTTACGAATCCTCTCAGTCCCATGTGTCCAACCTTATGCATCATCCAGCTGTCGTTGTAGATAGGGTCATTCCAGTTTTCATCAGAGACCCTGAAGTAAATGGAAATAATTTCCCTGATTCTATGTTTTGTTTTGAAATTCCTTTTTATAGTGAGTTTGAGCTGATTCTCGCTGCCATGTTTATACCAGGCTAGAAACACTTGATTCCCTTATGGAGACATATCAATACATAGGTTTTAAGATACTTACTAGTCAGATATATTCCTCTGTGGGAAATATGGGGTTTTGAGTCCCTTTCTCTGACGAAGGTGTAGGTCTTGTCTATTCCATAGCTGGTTTTTGGAACGGTACCTGTGCTTATGTCAAACTCTGGTTTTATGCATCACCCCTCCTCTCCTTCCCCATAAGCAGGCAAAAGAGTGTTTTCTAAATGTGAGACTCTGTTCTATTTCCTAACTCAGTGCATGTGTAGCCATGTTTACAGGAACATCATAAGTGATATCTTATGATAAGCTTCTTTTTCTCTGTGAGTTATTTCACTTAGAATCATCGTACCTGAATCCACTCATTTTGCTGGAACTCGTCTTATGACATTGATTTCATGGCTGAGGGATATTCCATCGTACGTATGTACCACAATTTTTTGAGCCATTTTTATCTTTCCTGGGATATTTATGGTGCACCCAAGATGAGGTTCTTGTAAACAGTGCTGCCCTAAATTTTGGCGTGGCTCTGTCTTACTGTTTTTCAGTTTTCCCAAGGTATATTCCCTAGACTGGAAGTGCCCTTGGCTCTCTAGCTCTGTTGTTTACTTATTTTAGGGAACACAATGCACTCCTCCAGAGAGGCAGTTGGCAATTTACATGCCGCCCATCAGCATACAAGGCTCCCTGTTCTCCACGGCCTGTCTTGCCTTTCTGGTTTTTACCCATTTTGTGGATGTCCCTTTTGACCGGTGGGAAGTGATACTTCTTTGTAGTGCAGATTTTCATTGCCCGCTTGCTTGCTTGGCCAAAAAGGGCGTATGCGTTTTCTCCTGAATATATTCAGGACAAAACGCATACGCCCTTTTTGGCCAAGTGCATCATTGTCGAAGTTGTGACCCTCTTCCTGTGCTTTAAAGGTGATTCCCACATACCTCTTGAAATCTGTTTACTGCTATTCTGCCTTGCTTTCAAGTCCGCCTCGGTGCCTTCCCTCAACAGATTTTTGGACGATAGTTGCCCTTTGTTACTCTGCCAGTTTGTGAATTGCTGTGCCCCTGAGCTCCACATTTTAACTCGTTTTTTATGAGCTGAACGCAAGTCCAAAATTTTGGTTCAGAACCTATACTGGTTTTCAGTGGGTGGCTGAGACTTTGGTTAATTCTTCTTCCTCCCGGGAAATAAGAGTGACATGTGCCCGTCCAAATGCCTAACAGCTACTCTGTCATTAGTTCTCCCTATTCCCTTTCATCATTTGCCAAATTGGCAAACTTTGCGAACCAGGAAGTTAAAGGTGCTGTCTCTCCAAGTTGGGAGATTGATAGTATAGCAGGTGGAAAGTCAAACTGTCGCACAAGGAGAGGGACTATTGGTTGAGTTTTAGAAACATTTCGTATTCACAGTATGTCCATTCTTAGGTTTCCCTTACATGTTATAGCTATAGTAATATACCCTTCAATCTGGAGAGTTGCGACAAATGGAATGGGTGCCATGCATTATTGCTTTAAAGGGTTTGCATTTGCTCACCCAATCTCACTAGTCCTCTCAATCCTATCTGTCCAACCTTATGCAACATCCAGCTGTCGTTGTAGATAGGGTCATTCCAGGTTTCATCAGAGACCCTGAAGGAATTGTAAAGAATTTCCCTGTGTTTTTGTTTTGTTTTTGAAATTCCTTTTTATAGTTGGTGTGTGCTGATTCTCACTGCCATGTTTATGCCAGTCTAGACACTCTTGATTCCCTTACGGAGACATATCAATACATAGATTTTAAGATTCTTACTAGTCAGATATATTCCTCTGCGGGAAATATGGGGTTTTGAGTCCCTTTCACTGAGGAAGGTGTAGGTCTTGTCTATTCCATAGTTGGTTTCTGGAACAGTACCTGAGCTTATATCAAACTCTGGTTTTATGCATCACCCCACCTCTCCTTCCCCCTTAAGCAGGCATAAGAGTTTTTTCTAAATGTGAGACTCTCTTCTCTTTCCTAACTCAGTTCATGTGTAGCCATGTTTACAGGATCTTCATTAGTGATATCTTATGATAAGTTTCTTTATCTGTGTGAGTAATTTCAGTTAGAATCTTCGTACCTGAATCCACTCATTTTGCTGCTACTGCTCTTATGACATTAATTTCATGGCTGAGGATTATTCCGTCATACTTAAGTACCACAATTTTTTGAACCACTTTTATCTTTCCTGGGATATTTAAGGTCTACCCAAGTTGACAGTCTTGTATGCATTGCCGGCCTAAATTTCGGGGTGGCTCTGTCTTATTGATTTTCAGTTTTCCCAAGGTATATTCCCTAGACTGGAAGTGCCCTTGGCTCTGTAGCTCTGTTCTTTACTTGTTTTAGGGAACACAATGCACTCCTCCAGAGAGGCAGTTGGCAATATACATCCCGCCCATCAGCATAACAAGGCTCCCTGTTCTTCAGGGCCTGTCTTGCCTTTCCGGTTTTTACCCATTTTGTGGATGTTCCTGAGGACTGGCGGGAAATGATACTTCTTTGTAGTGCAGACTTGCATGCCCGCATGCTTGCTTGGCCAAAAATGGTGTATGCGTTTTCTCCTGAATATACTCAGGAGAAAATGCATAAGCCCATTTTGGCCAAGTGCATCATTGTCGAAATTGTGCCCCTCACTGTGCTTTAAAGGTGATTCCAACGTACCTCTTGAAGTCTGTTTCCTGCTATTCTGCCTCACGTTCAAGACCACGTCGTTGCCTTCCCTCAACAGATTTTTGGATGATAGTTGTCCTTTATTACTCTGCCAGTTTGTGAATTGCTCTGCCCTATAGCTCCATTTTTTAACTCGTTTTTTGTGAGCTGAACTCAAGTCCCATATTTTGGTTTAGGACCTATACTGGTTCCCGGTGGGTGGCAGAGACTTTGGTTAATTCTTCTTCCTCCCAGGAAATAAGAGTGACATGTGCCCGTCCAAATGCCTAACAGCTACTCTCTCTTTGGTTCTCCCTCTTCCCTTTCATCCTTTGCCAAATTGGCAACCTGTGCGAACCAGGAGGTTAAAGGTGCTGTCTCTCCAAGTTGGGAGGTTGATGGTAAAGCAGATAGAAAGTGAAACTGGAGCACCAGGAGAGGGTCTATTTTTTGAGATTTAGAAACCTTTCGTATTCACAGTGTGTCCATTCTCTAGGTTTCCCATACATGTTATAGCTGTAGTAATATTCCCTACAACATGGAGAGTTGGGACCCATGGAATGGGTGCCATGCATTATTGTTTAAAGATCTGCATTTGCTCACGAATCTCACCAATCCTCTCAGTCCCATGTGTCCAGCCTTATGCCACCTCCAGCTGTCGTTCTAGATAGGGTCATTCCAAGTTTCATCAGAGACACTGAAGGAATTATAAAGAATTTCGCTGTTTTTTTGTTTTGTTTTTGAAATTCCTTTTTATAGTGGGTTTGAGTGGATTCTCGCTGCCATCTTTATGCCAGTCTACACACACTTGATTCCATTATGGAGACATATCAATACATAGGTTTTAAGCTTCTTACTAGTCAGATATATTCCTCTGCGAGGAATATGGGGTTTTGAGTCCCTTTCACTGAGGAAGGTGTTGGTATTGTCTATTCCATACTTGGTTTTTGGAACGGTACCTGTGCTTATATCAAACTCTGGTTTTATGCATCACCCCACCTCTCCTTCCCCCTTAAGCAAGCATAAGAGTGTTTTCTAAATGTGAGACTCTGTTCTCTTTCCTAATTCAGTTCATGTGTAGCCATGTTTACAGGATCTTCATAAGTGATATTTTATGATACATTTCTTTTTCTGTGTGACTTATTTCACTTAGAATCATCGTACCTGAATCCACTCATTTTGCTGCTACTGGTCTTATGACATTGATTTCATGGCTGATGGAAATTCCATCATACGTAAGTACCACAATTGTTTGAACCATTTTTATATTTCCTGGAATATTTAAGGTGTACCCAAGTTGAGGTTCTTGTAAGCAGTGCAGCCCTCAATTTTGGGGTGGCTCTGTCATACTGATTTTCAGTTTTCCCAAGGTATATTACCTAGACTGGAAGTGTCCGTGGCTCTGTAGCTCTGTTGTTTACTTGTTTTAGGGAACACCATACAAACCTCCAGATAGGCAGTTGGTAATTTACATTCCGGCCATCAGCATAACAAGGCTCACTGTTCTCCAGGACCTGTCTTGCCTTTCTGGTTTTTACCCATTTTGTGGATGTCCCTTTTGACCGATGGGAAATGATACATCTTTGTAGTGCAGATTTTCATTGCCCGCTTGCTTGCTTGGCCAAAAATGCCGTATGCATTTTCTCCTGAATATATTCAGGACAAAACGCATATGCCTTTTTTGGCCAAGTTCAACATTGTCGAAGTTGTGCCCCTCTTCCTGTGCTTTAAAGGCTATTCCACGTACCTCTTGAAATCTGTTTCCTGCTGTTCTGCCTCGCATTCATGTCTGCCTCGTTGGCTTCCCTCAACAGCTTTTTGGACGATAGTTGTCCTTTATTACTCTGCCAGTTTGTGAATTGCTGTGCCCCTGAGCTCCATTTTTTAACTCGTTTTTTGTGAGCTGAACGCAAGTCCAATATTTTTGTTCACGACCTATACTGGTTTTCGGTGGGTGGCTGAACTTTGGTTAATTCTTCTTCGTCCCGGGAAATAACAGTGACATGTGCCCGTCCAAATGCCTGCTACTCTCTCATTGTTTATCCCTCTTCCCTTGCATCCTTTGCCAAATTGGCAACCTGTGCGAACCAGGAGGTTAAACGTGCTGTCTCTCCAAGTTGGGAGATTGATAGTAATGCAGTTGAAAAGTCAAACTGGAGCACAAGGAGAGGGACTATTCGATGAGATTTAGAAACGTTTCGTATTCACAATGTGTCCATTCTCTAGGTTTCCCGTACATGTTATAGCTATAGTAATATTCCCTACAACCTGGAGAGTTGGGATCCATGGAATGGATGCCATGCATTATTGCTTTAAAGGGTCTGCGTTTGCTAACCCAATCTCACCAATCCTCTCAGTCCCATGTGTCCTGCCTTATGCCACATCCAGCTGTCGTTGTAGATAGGGTCATTCCAGGTTTCATCAGAGACCCTGAAGGAATTGTACAGAATATCCCTGTTTTTTTTTTTTGAAATTCCTTTTTATAGTTGGTTTGAGCTGATTCTCAGTGCCATGTTTATGCCAGTCTAGACACACTTGATTCCCTTACGGAAACATATCAATGCATAGGTTTTACGATTCTTACTAGTCAGATATATTCCTCTGCGGGAAATATGGGGTTTTGAGTACCTTTCACTGAGGAAGGTGTAGGTCTTGTCTATTCCATAGTTGGTTTTTGGAACAGTACCTGTGCTTATATCAAACTCTGGTTTTATGCATTACCCCACCTCTCCTTCCCCCTTAAGCAGGCATAAGAGTGTTTTCTAAATGTGAGACTCTGTTCTCTTTCCTGACTCAGTTCATTTGTAGCCATGTTTACAGGATCTTCATAAGTGATATCTTATGATAAGTTTCTTTTTCTGTGTGACTAATTTCAGTTAGAATCATCGAACATGAATCCACTCATTTTGCTGCTACTGGTCTTATGACATTGATTTCATGGCTGAGGGATATTCCATCGTACGTAAGTACCACAATTTTTTGAACCATTTTTATATTTCCTGGGATATTTAAGGTGTACCTAAGTTGAGGTTCTTGTAAGCAGTGCAGCCCTAAATTTTGGGATGGCTCTGTCTTATTGATTTTCAGTTTTTCCAAGGTATATTTCCAAGACTGGAAGTGTCCTTGGCTCTGTAGCTCTGTTGTTTACTTCTTTTATGGAACTCAATGCACACCTCCTCAGAGGCAGTTGGCAATTTACATCCCGCCCATCAGCATAACAAGGCACTCTTTTCTCCAGGGCCTGTCTTGAATTTCTGGTTTTTACCCTTTTTGTGGATGTTCCTGTGGACCGGTGGGAAGTGATACTTCTTTGTAGTGCAGACTTGCATGCCCGTTAGCTTGCTTGGCAAAAAAAAAGGCATATGCGTTTTCTCCTGAATATTCTCAGGAGAAAATGCATAAGCCCTTTTTGGCCAAGTGCATCATTGTCGAAGTTATGCCCCCCTTCCTGTGCTTTAAAAGTCATTCCAACGTACCACTTGAAATCTGTTTCTGGCTATTCTGCCTCGATGTCAAGTCCGTGTCGTTGACTTCCCTCAACAGATTTTTGGACGATAGTTGCCCTTTATTACTCTGACACTTTGTGAATTGCTGTGCCCCTGAGCTCCGTTTTTTAACTGTTTTTTTTCTGACCTGTACGCAATCCAATAATTTGGTTCAGGACCTATACTGGTTCCCGGTGGGTGGCTGAGACTTTGGGCAATTCTTCTTCCTCCAGGGAAATAAGAGTGACATATGCCCATCCAAATGCCTTACAGCTACTCTCTCATTGGTTGTCCCTCTTCCCATTCATCCTTTGCTAAATTGGCAACCTGTGCGAAACAGGAGGTTAAAGGTGCTGTCTGTCCAGGTTGGGAGATTGATAGTAAAGCAGTTGGAAAGTCATACCGGAGCACCAGGAGAGGCACTATTTGTTGAGTTTTAGAGACCTTTTGTATTCACAGTGTGTCCATTTTTTAGGTTTCCCGTACATGTTATAGCTGTAGTAATATTCCCTTCAACCTGCAGAGTTTGGACCCATTGAATGTGTGCCATGCATTATTGCTTTAAAGGGTCTGCATTTGCTCACCCAATCTCACCAATCCTCTCAGTCCCATGTGTCCAGCCTTATGCCACATCCAGCTGTCATTGTAGATAGGGTCATTCCAGGTTTCATCAGAGACCCTGAAGGAATTGTAAAGAATTTCCCTTTTTTCATTTTTGACATTCCTTTTTATAGTTGGTTTGAGCTGATTCTCGCTGCCATGTTTATGCCAGTCTAGACACACTTGATTCCTTAAAGAGACATATCAATACATAGGTTTTAAGATTCTTACTACTCAGATATATTCCTCTGTCGGGAATATGGTGTTTTGAGTCCCTTTCACTGAGGAAGGTGTAGGTCTTGTCTATTCCATAGTTGGTTCTTGGAACGGTACCTGTGCTTATATCAAACTCTGGTTTTATGCATCACCCCACCTCTCCTTCCCCCTTAAGCAGGCATAAGTGTGTTTTCTAAATGTGTGACTCTCTTCTCTTTCCTAACTTAGTTCATGTGTAGCCATGTTTACAGGATCTTCGTAAGTGATATCTTATGATAAGTTTGTTTTTCTGTGTGACTTATTTCACATAGAATCATCGTACCTGAATCCAGTCATTTTGCTGCTACTGGTCTTATGACATTGATTTCATGGCTGAGGGATATTCCATCGTACGTAAGTTCCACAATTTCTTAAACCCTTTTTGTCTTTCCTGGGATATTTAAGGTGGACACAATTTGAGGCTCTTTTAAGCAGTGCAAACCTAAATTTTTGCGTGGCTCTGGCTTATTGATTTTCAATTTTCCCAAGGTATATTCCTTAGCCTGGAAGTGCCCTTGGCTCTGTAGCACTGTTGTTTATTTTTTTTGGGAACACAATGCACTCCTCCAGAGAGGCAGTTGGCAACTTATTCCCGCCAATCAGCATAACAAGGCTCCCAGTTCTCCAGGGGCTGTCTTGCCTTTCTGGTTTTTACATATTTTGCGGATATCCCTTTTGACTGGTTGGAGGTGATAATTCTTTGTAGTGCAGATTTGCATTGCCTGCTTGCTGGATGGCCAAAAAGGGCGTATTTGCTTTCTCCTGAATATATTCAGGAGAAAAGGCATACGTTCTTTTTGGCCAAGTGCATCATTGTCGAAGTTGTGCCCCTCTTCCTGTGCTTTAAAGGCGATTCCAACATACCTCTCGAAATCTGTTTCCTGCTCTTGTGCCTCGCTTTCAAGTCCACCTCGTTGCCTTCCATTAAACAAATATTTGGACGATAGTTGTCCTGTATTTCTCTGCCAGTTTATGAATTGCTGTTCCCATGAGCTCCATTTTTCAACTAGTTTTTTGTGAGCTGAATGCAAGTCCAAACTTTGGTTCAGGACCTATACTGGTGTGTGGTGGGTGGCTGAGACTTTGGTTAATTATTCTTCCGGCCGGGAAATTAGAGGGACTTGTTCCCGTCCAAATGCCTAACAGCTACTCTCTTACTGGTTCTCAATCTTCCCTTTCATCCTCTGCCAAATTGGCAACATGTGAGAACCAGAAGGTTAAAGGGGCTGTCT
This sequence comes from Mesoplodon mirus, assembly GCF_964341445.2. NCBI lineage: Eukaryota > Metazoa > Chordata > Mammalia > Artiodactyla > Ziphiidae > Mesoplodon > Mesoplodon mirus. The sequence goes on from NW_028295817.1 coordinate 8,349,045, forward strand.
CTCCAAGTTTGGAGATTGATAGTAAAGCAAATGGAATGTCAAACCGGAGCACCAGGAGAGGGACTATTTTTTGAGTTTTAGAGACCTTTTGTATTCACAGTGTGTCCATTCTCTATGTTTCCCGTACATGTTATAGCTGTAGTAATATTCCCTTCAACCTTGAGAGTTGGGACACATGGAATGGGTGCTATGCATTATTGCTTTAAATGGTCTGCATTTGCTCACCCAATCTCAACAATCCCCTCATTCCCAAGTGTCCAGCCTTATGCCACATCCAGCTGTCATTGTAGATACGGTCATTTCAGGTTTCATCAGAGACCCTGAAGGAACTGTAAGAAATTTCCCTGTTTTTTTGTTTTGTTTTTGAAATTCCTTTATATAGTGGGTTTGAGCTGATTCTCGCTGCCATGTTTATGCAAGTCTAGACACACTTGATTCCCTTACGGAGACATATCAATACATAGGTTTTAAGATTCATACTAGTAAGATATATTACTCTGTGGTGAATATGAGGTGTTCAGTCCCTTTCACTGAGGAATGTGTAGGTCCTGTCTATTTCGTATTTGGTTTTTGGAATGGTACCGGTACTAATATCAAAATCTGATTTTATGCATCACCCCACCTCTCCTTCCCCCTTAAGCAGGCATAAGCGTTTTTTTTTAAATGTGAGTCTCTCTTCACTTTCCTAACTCAGTTCGTATGTAGCCATGTTTACAGGATCTTCATAAGTCATATCTTATGATAAGTTTCTTTTTCTGTGTGACTTATTTCACTTAGAATTATCGTACCTGAATCCACTCATTTTGCTGCTACTGGCCTTATGACATTGATTTCATGGCTGAGCGATATTCCATCATACGTAAGTACCACAATTTTTTGAACCATTTTTGTCTTTTCTGGGATATTTAAGGTGTACACAAGTTGAGGTTTTTGTAAGCAGTGCAGCCCTGAATTTTGGTGTGGATCTGTCTTATTTATTTTCAGTTTCCCCAAGGTATATTCCCTAGACTGGAAGTGCCCTTGGCTCTGTAGCTCTGTTGTTTACTTGTTTTAGGGAACACAATTCACTCCTCCAGAGAGGCAGTTGGCAATTTACATCGCACCCATCAGCATAACAAGGCTCCCTGTTCTCCAGGGCCTGTCTTGCCTTTCTGGTTTTTACCCATTTTGTGGATGTCCCTTTTGACCGGTGGGAATTGATACTTCTTTGTAGTGCAGATTTGCATTGCCCGCATGCTTGCTTCTCCAAAATGGGCATATGCGTTTTCTCCTGAATATATTCAAGTGAAAACCCATATGCCCTTTATGGCCATTTCCATAATTTTCGAAGTTGTAATGCTTTTCCTGTGTTTAAAGGCGATTCCATTGTACCTCTTGAAATCTGTTTCATGCCATTCTGCCTCATTTTCCCTTCCACCTCGTGGCTTTCCCTCAACAGATTTTTCGAAGAGAGTAGTCCTTTATAACTCTGCAGGTTAGGGAATTGCTGTGGCCCTGAACTCCATTTTTCAACTCGCGTTTTTGTGAGCTGACTGCAAATCAACAGTTTTACTTCTGGACTTATACTGGTTCTGGAGGGCAGGCTGAGACTTTGGTTAATTCCTCTTTGTGATGGGAAATTAGAGAGTCATGTGGCCGTCCAAATGCCTACAGCTACTCTCTCATTGGTTCTCTCTCTTCCCTTATATCCTCTGCACAATTTGCCAACTGTGCGAACCAGGAGATTATAGGGGCTGACTTTCAAAGTTGGGAGATTGATAGTTAAGCAGTTGGAATGTCAAACTGGAGCACAAGGAGAGAAAAAAGTAGTAGAGTTTTAGAAACCTTTCACCATCAGATGGTTTCCATTCTCTAGGTTCCCATACACGTTATAACTGTAGTGATATTCCCTTCTACCTGGAGAGATGGGAACCATGGAATGGGTGGCAGGCATTATTGCTTTAAACGGTCTGCATTTTTTCACCCAATCTCACCAATCCTCTCAGTCCCAAGTGACCAGCCTTATGCCACATCCAGCTGTCATTGTAGATACGGTCATTCCAGGTTTCATCAGAACCCCTGAAGGTATTGTGTAAGAATTTTACTGTTTTTATGTTTTGTTTTGAAATTCATTTTTATAGTGGGTTTGAGCTGATTCTCACTGCCATGTTTATGTCGTTCTAGACACACTTGGTTCCCTTACGGAGACATATCAATACATAGGTTTTAAAATTCTTACTAGTCAGATATATTTCTCTGCGGGGAATAGGGTTGGTGAGTTCCGTTCACTGAGGAAGGAGTAGGGCTTGTCTCTTCTGATTTTGGATTATGGAACGGTACCTGTGCTAATAGCAATCTTATGTTTTGTGCATCTCCCCACCTCTCTTTCCCCTTTTGCAAGCGTTAGAGTGTTTTCTAAATCTGATACTCTGTTCTCTTCCCTAAATCAGTTCATATGTAGCCATGTTTACATTCCCTTCATAAGTGATATCTTATGTCAGAATGCACCATGGCCGTTCTCATAATAAAGCTCCATGACCCCTGTAATCACGATGCACCATGCCCTGGTTATCAAAATGCTCCATGTCCCTTGTCATCACAATTCTCCACGTCCTTGTCATCACAATGCTACATGACACTACTCATCAAAATGTTACATGCTCTTGTCATCAAAATTCACCATCCACTTGAAATTGCAATGCTCCATGCACTTGTCATCACAATGCTCCATGCACATGTCATCACAAAGCTCCATGCACTTGTCATCACAATGCTCCATGACCCCTGTCATCACAATGCTCACTGACACCTGTCATCACAATGCTTCATGCCCCTTGTCATTACAGTGCTCCATGATGCTCGACATCACAATTACCCAAGGTCTCCTCATCACAATGCTCCATGGCCAATATCATCACAATTCTCCATGACCACTGTCATCACAACACTCCATGACACCTGACAACACAATGATTCGGGACTCTTGTCATCACAATGTTCCATTCCCTAGTCATCACAATGCTCCATGACACCTGTCATCACAATACTCCATGAATATTTTCAGCCCAATGTTCCATGACCCTTGTCATCACAGTGATCCATATCGTTGTCATCCCTATGCTCCATGACCACTGTTTTCACAATGCTCCGTGACGCTTGTCATCACAGTGCTCCATGACACCTGTCATCACAATGCTCCATGCCTTTGTCAGCAAAATGCTACATGACCTTGTCATTACAATGCTCTATTTGCTTGTCATCACAATCCTCCATGAACCTTGGGATCACATTGCTTCATGCCCTTGTCATCACAATGCTCCATGCTCCTTGAAATCAAAATGATCCATGACCTCTGTCATCACAATGCTCCAAATTCTTGTGATCACAATGTTCCATAACATTTGTCATCACAACGCTCCATGATGCCTGTCATCACAGTACTCCATGCCCTTTTCATCACAATGCTCCATGACCTTCTCATCACAATTCTCAATACAGGTGTCATCACAATGCACCCTGACACTTGTCGTCAGAATGCTCCTTGAACACTCACGAAAAGTCTCCTTGCCTTTTTCATCACAATGCCCCATGCCGTTTTCATCACAATGCTCCATGACATTGTCATCAAAATACTCCACAAGCTTGTCATCAGAATGCTCCATGACCCTTGTCATCACAATTCTCCATGCACTTGTCAGCACAATGCTCCCTGACCCTTGTCATCACAATGCTCCAAGCCATTGTCATCACAATGCTCCATTACCTTTGTCATCAGAATCCTCCATGACACTTGGCATCACAATGCTCTATGCCCTTGTCATCAGAATGGGCCATTATATATGTCATCACAATGCTCCCTGACACCTGTCTTCACAATACATCATGACCTACCAGGTCATCACAATGCTCCATGCCCTTGTTATCACAATGCTCCATGACCCCTGTCATCACAATGCTCCGTGACTCCAGTCATCACAATGCTTCATGACCTTTGTCACCACAATGGTCCATGCCCTCATCATCAACAGTCTCTGTGACCTTTTTAACTACAATGCTCCATGAACTTTTCATCACAATGCTCTTTGACCCTTGTCATCACAATGCTCTATGCCTTTCTCAGCACAATGCTCCATGACCCTTGACATCACAATGCTCCATGCACTCGTCAGCACAATGCTCCATGACACATGTCATCACAATGCTCCATGACCCCTGTCATCACAATGCTCCATGACTCCAGTCATCACAATGCTTCATAACGTTTGTCATCACAATGTTCCATGCCCGTGTCATCACAAGGCTCTGTGACCTTTGTAACCACAATGATTCATGAACTTTTCATCACAATTCTCTGTGACCCTTTTCATCACAATGATCCATTTCTTTGTGAGAACAATGGTCCATGACCATTGTCTTCAAAATGTGCCACGTGCATTTCATCACAATGGTCCCCAAAATTGTCATTGACATGCTCCATAAACCTTGTAATCACAACGCTCCATGCACTTCTCATCAAAATGCTCTCTCACCAGAGATATCACAGTGTTCCATCACTAGTCATCACAATACTCCCTCACCCCTGTAATCACAATGTTCCATGACCCTGTCATCACACTGCTACATCCCCTTATCGTCACAATGTTCCATGACCCCTGACATCACAATGTTCCATAACCCGTGTCATCAAAATGCTCCATGATCCTTTTCATCCCAAAGCTCCAAGACCCCTGACATCACAATGATCTATAACACCTGCCATCAAAATGTTCCATTACAATTTTCATCAAATTTCTGCATGACCCGGTCATCAGAATGCTCCCTGCACTTCTCATCACAATGCACCATGCCCTTGTAATCAAAATGCTCCATGACTTGTCATCACAAAGCTCCATGACCCATGGCATCACAATGCTCCATGTCATTGTCATCACAATGCTCAATTAACCCTCCCATCATATTGCTCAATGCCCTTGTCATCACAAAGCTTCATGACACTTGTCATCACAATGCTCGATGCCCTTCTTATCACAATGCTCCATGCCCTTGTCATTACAATCCTGCATGACCCGTGTATCATAGTGTTCTGTACCCTTGTCATCACAATGCTCCATGCCCACTCTCATCACAATAATCCCAGAAACATTTCAGAGCAATGTTCTATACCCTTCTCATAACAATGCTCCAGTACCTGTGTCATAACAATGCACCATGACCCCTGCAATCACAATGTAACACGGCCTATTCATCACGAGGTTCCATGACACCTGTCATCACAATGCTGAAGGCCGCTTAAATCACAATGCTCCATGCCCTTGTCATCACAAAGCTCCATGACACATGTCATCAGAATGTTCCATGCCTTTCACATCACAATGCTCCATGCCCTTGTCATCACACTGCTCCAAGACCCCTGTAAACACAAAGCTCCATGCCCCTTTTCATCTCAATGCTCCATGAACCCTGTCATCACAATGCACCATGCCCATCATCATAATGCTTCAGGCTATTGTCATCACAATGAAATCAATATTCTCCATGATCTCTGTCATCATAATGCTCCAAACCCTTGTGATCACAATGTTCCATAACACTTATCACCACAACACGCCATGACGCTCATCATCACAATTATCCATGGTCTTCTCATCACAATGGTCGATGATCTTTGTCATCACAATGCTCAATACACTTGTCATCACAACGCTCCCTGACACTTATAGTCAGTATGCTCCTTTTACCCAGTCATGAAAAGGCTCCATGCCTTTGTCATCACAATAATCCATGCCCTTGTCATCACAATGCTCCAAGACCCCTGTAATCAAAATGCTCCATGACCCTTTTCATCAGAATTCTCCATGAGATTTGTCATCACAAGTCTCCATGGTCTTCTAATCACAATGCTCCAGGACCTTGTCATCACCATGCTCCATTCCCTTGTCATCACAATGCTCCATGACCCCTGTATTCACAATACTCCATGAACATTTTCAGCCCAATGCTCCATGAAACTTGCCATCACAATGATCCATGCCCTTGTCATCCCAATGCTCCATGACCCCTCTATTCAGAATGCTCAATGACGCTTGTCATCACAGTGCAACATGACCCCTGTAATCACAATGCTCCATGCATTTGTCAGCAAAATGCTACATGGCCTTGTCATTACAATGCTCTATGCGCTTGTCATCACAATACTCCATTACGATTGTCATCACAATCCTCCATGAACCTTGGGATCACATTGCTTCATGCCCTTGTCATCACAATGCTCCATGCTCCTTGAAATCAAAATGATCCATGACCTCTGTCATCACAATGCTCCAAAATCTTGTGATCACAGTGATCCATAACACTTGTCATCACAACGCTCCATGATGCCTGTCATCACAATACTCCATGCCCTTTTCATCACAATGCTCCATGACCTTTGTCATCACAATTCTCAATACACTTGTCATCACAATGCTCCCTGATACTTATCGTCAGAATGCTCCTTGAACCCTGTCACGAAAAGGCTCCTTGCCTTTTTCTTCACAATGCCCCATGCCGTTTTCATCACAATGCTCCATGCCATTGTCATCAAAATACTCCACAAGCTTGTCATCAGAATATTCCATGACCCTTGACATCACAAATCTCCATTCACTTGTCAGCAAAATGCTCCCTGACCCTTGTCATCACAATGCTCCAATCCATTGTCATCACAAGGCTCAAGTATCTTTGACAGCAGAATCCTACATGACAATTGACATCACAATTCTCCATGCCCTTGTCATAACAATGCCCCATTCCAAATGTCATCACAATAATCCATGAAACTAAATAGACCACTGTTCCATCCCCTTGTCGTCACAATGCTCCATGCCCTTGTTATCACAATGCTCCATGACCCCTGTCATCACAATGCTCCATGACTCCAGTCATCACAATGCTTCATGAACTTTGTCATCACAATTGTCCAGGTCCTCGTCATCAACAGTCTCTGTGACCTTTTTAACCACAATGCTCCATGAAATTTTCATCACAATGCTCTTTGACCCTTGTCATCAAACTGCTCTATGCCTTTCTCAGCACAATGCTCCATGACACATGTCATCACAATGCACCATGCACTTGTCATCACAATGCTCCACAAATTTGTCATCACAATACTCCATAAAACTTGTCATCACAATGCTCCATGCACTTCTCATCAAAATGCTCTCTCACCACAGATATCACAATGCTACATCACTATTTGTCACAATAATCCATCACCACTATCATCACAATGATTCATGGCATCTGTCCTCACAATGCTACATGCACTTATCATCACAATGTTCGATGACCCCTGACATCAAAATGTTCCATAACACCTGTCATCAAACTGCTCCATGATCCTTTTCATCAAAATGCTCCATGACCCCTGACATCACAATGTTCCATAACACCTGTCATCAAAATGTTCCATGACACTTTTCACCAAATTGTTCCATGAACCTGTCATCAAAATGCTCCCTGCCCTTCTCATCAAAATGCACCACACCCTTGTCATCAAAATGCTCCATGACTTGTCATCGCAATGCTCCATGCCGTTGCCATCACAGTGCTCCATTACCCCAGTCATAACAATGCTCCATGACCCCTGCTATCACGATGTTGCATGGCCTTGTCATCACAAAGCTCCATGACCCTTCTCATCAAAATGCTCCAAGAACCCTCTAATCACAATGCTCTATGCCACTTTTCATCTCAATGATCCATGAACCCTGTCATCACAATGCACCATGCCCATCATCATAATGCTTCATGCTATTGTCATCACAATGAAATCAAAATGCTCCATGACCTCTGTCATAAAAATGCTCCAAACCCTAGTGATCACAATATTCCATATCACTTATCATCACAGTGCCCCATGACGCTCGTCATCACAGTTATCCATGGTCTTCTCCTCAGAATGCTCCATGACCTTTGTCATCACAATGCTCAGTACACTTGTCATCAAAATGTTCCCTGACACTTGTTGTCTGCATGCTCCTTGAATCCAGTCATGACAAGGCTCCATGCATTTTTCATCACAATGCTCCATGCCCTTTTCATCACAATGCTCCAAGACCCCTATAATCACAATGCTCTATGACCTTGTCATCACAAATCTCAATGATGCATGCCATCAGAATGCTCCTTGGCCTTCTCCTCACAATGCTCCATGCCCTAGTCATCACAATGGGCCAAGACCCCTCTAATCACAATGCTCCATGCCCATTTTCATCTGTATGCTCCAGGAGACTTGTCATCACAAGGCTCCATGGTTTTCTCATCACAATGCTCCAGGACCTTGTCATCACAATGCTTCCTGACCTTGTCATGAAAATTCTCAATGGCCTTTGTCATCATAAAGCTCCTAGCCCTAGTCATCACAATACTCCATTATATTTGTCATCACAATCCTCCACTACATTTGGAATCACAATACTCCCAGCCATTGTCATCGCAATGGACCATGACATATGTCATCACAGTGCTCCCTGACACCTGTCTTCAAAATACTCAATGACCTTCTCTTAACAATGATCCATGCCCTTGTCATCACAATGCTCCATGTCCACTGTCATAACAATAATCTATGAATCTTGTCAGACCAATGCTCCATGCCCCTGTCATCACAATGCTCCATGCCCTTGTCATCACAATGCTCCATGACTTGTCATCACAATGCTCCAAGACCGCTGTTATCACAATGTTCCATGCCCCTTTTCATCAGAATGCTCATTGAGAATTGTCATCATAAGAATCCATGGTCTTCTCATCACAATGCTGCAGGACCTTGTCATCACCATGCTCCATTACCTTGTCATCACAATGCTCCATGACCCCTGTCATCACAATAATCCATGAATATTTTCAGCCCAATGCTCCACGACATATTCATCACAATGCTCCATGGCCAATATCATCTCAATGCTCCATGACCACTGTCATCACAACACTCCATGACACATGACGACACAATGATCCGGGACACTTGTCATCACAATGCTCCATTCCCTACTCATCACTATGCTCCATGAACCCTGTCATCACAACACTCCATGAACATTTTCAACCCTGTGCTCCATGACATTTGTCATCACAATGCTCCATGCGCTGGTCAGCACAATGCTCCATGACACGTGTCATCACAATGCACCATGCGCTTGTCATCACAGTGCTCAACAATCTTGTCATCACAATGCTCCTTAAAATTTGTCATTACAATGCTCCATGCACTTCTCATCAAAATGCTCTCTCACCACTGATATCACAATGCTACATCACTATTTGTCACAACACTCCCTCAACCCTGTCATCACAATGTTCCATGACTCCTGTCATCACAATGCTACATGCACTTATCACAATGTTCGATGACCCCTGACATCACAGTGTTCCATAACACCTGTCATCAAAATGTTCCATGACACTTTTCATAAAATTGCTCCAAGACCCTGTCATCAGAATGCTCCCTGCCCTTCTCATCACAATGCACAACGCCTTTGCCATCTAAATGCTCCATGTCCTGTGTCATCACAAAGATCCATGACCCTTGGCATCAAAATGCTCCATGTCATTGTCATCACCATGCTCCATGAACCCTCTCATGCCATTGCTCCATGCCCTTGACTTCACAAAGCTCCATGACACATGTCATCAGAATGCTCCATGGCCTTCTCATCACAATGACCCATGCCCTTGCCATCACAATGCTCCATTACCACTGTCATAACAATGCTCCATGACCCCTGCCATCACGATGTTCCATGGTCTTGTCATCACAAAGCTCCAGGACCCTTCTCATCACAATGCTCCAAGATCCCTGTAATCACAATGCTCTATGCCCTTTTTCATCTCAATGATCCATGAACCCTGTCATCACAATGCACCATGCCCATCATCATAATGCTTCATGCTATTGTCATCACAATGAAATCAAAATGCTCCCTGACACTTGTTGTCTGTATGCTCCTTGAACCCTGTCATGACAAGGCCCCATGACTTTTTCATCACAATGATCCATGCCCTTTTCATCACAATGCTCCAAGACACATGTAATCACAATGCTCCATGCCCTTGTCATCACAAAGCTCAATGACGCATGCCATCAGAATGCTCCTTGGTCTTCTCCTCACAATGCTCCATGCCCTTGTCATCACAATGTGCCAAGACCCCTCTAATCACAATGCTCCATGCCCCTTTTCATCAGTATGCTCCATGAGACTTGTCATCACAAGGCTCCATTCTTTGTCATCACAATGCTCCAGAACCTTGTCATCACAATGCTTCTCGACATTGTCATGAAAATTTTCAATGGCCCTTGTCATCATAATGCTCCAAGCCCTAATCATCATAATGCTCCATTATATTTGTCATCACATTTCTCCATTACATTTTGCATCACAATGCTCCATGCCATTGTAATCGCAATGGACCATGCATATGTCATCACAATTCTCCTTGACACCTGTCTTCACAATACTCCATGACCTTCTCATCAGAATGCTCCAGGTCCTGGTCATCACAATGCACCATGACCACTGTCATCACAATAATCTATGAAACTTGTCAGACCAATGCTCCATGCCCCTGTCATCATAATGCTCCATGCCCTTGTCATCACAAAGCTACATGACCCCTGTCTTCACAATGCTCCGTGACTCCAGTCATCACAATGTTTCATAACGTTTGTCATCACAGTGGTCCATGCCCGCGTCATAACAAGGCTCTGTGACCTTTGTAACCACAATGCTCCATGAACTTTTCATCACAATGCTCTTTGACCCTTGTCATCACAATGCTCCATGTGCTGGTCAGCACAATGCTCCATGACACATGTCATCACAATGCACCATGCGCTTGTCATCACAGTGCTCCACAATCTTGTCATCACAATGCTCCTTAAAATTTGTCATCACAATGCTCTATGCACTTCTCATCAAAATGCTCTCTCACCACTGATATCAGAGTGCTACATCACTATTTGTCACAATACTCCCTCACCCCTGTCATCACAATGTTCCATGACTCCTGTCATCACAATGCTACATCCCCTTATCATCACAATGTTCCATGACCCCTGACATCACAATGTTCCATAACCCCTGTCATCAAAATGCTCCATGACGCTTTTCATCCCAAAGCTCCAAGACCCCTGACATCACAATGTTCTATAACCCATGCCATCAAAATGTTCCATTACACTTTTCATCATATTGCTGTATGATCCGGTCATCAAAATGCTCCCTGCCCTTCTCATCACAATGCACCATGCACTTGTCATCAAAATGCTCCATGACTTGTCAACACAAAGCTCCATGACCCTTGGCATCACAATGCTCCATGTCATTGTCATCACAGTGCTCCATAAACCTTCTTATCACATTGCTCCATACCCTTGTCATCACAAAGATCCCTGATACTTGTCATCACAATGCTCGATGCCCTTCTCATCATAATGCTCCATGCCCTTGTCATGACCATCCTGAATGACCCATGTATCACAGTGCTCCGTGCCCTTGTCATCACAATGCTCCATGCCCACTCTCATCACAATAATCCCTGAAATATTTCAGACCAATGTTCCATGCCCTTCTCATCAAAATGCTCCATTACCCCTGTCATAACAATGCACCATGACCCTTGCCATCAAAATGTTCCACGGCCTAGTCATCACAAGGTTCCATGACATTGTCATCACAATGCTTAAGACCCCTGAAATCACAATGCTCCATGACCTTGTCATCACAAAGCTCCATGACGCATGTCATCAGAATGTTTCATGGCCTTTTCTTCACAATGCTCCATGCCTTTTTCATCACAATGCTCCAAGATCCCTGTAATCACAATGCTCCATGCACATCTCATCAAAATGCTCTCTCACCAGATATATCACAATGTTCCATCACTAGTCATCACAATACTCCCTCACCCCTGTAATCACAATGTTCCATGACACTTTCATCACAATGCTACATCCCCTTATCATCACAATGTTCCATGACCCCTGACATCACAATGTTCCATAAACCCTGTCATCAAAATGCTCCATGATCCTTTTCATCCCAAAGCTCCAAGACCCCTGACATCACAATGTTTTATAACCCCTGCATCAAAATATTCCATGACACTTTTCATCAAATTGCTGCATGAACCGGCCATCAAAATGCTCCCTGCCTTTCTCATCACAATGCACCATGTCCTTGTCATCAAAATGCTCCATGACTTGTCATCACAAACTCCATGACCCTTGGCATCACAATGCTCCATGTCATTGTCATCACAATGCTCCATGAACCCTCTTATCACATTGCTCCATGCCTTTGTCATCACAAAGCTCCCTGATACTTGTCATCACAATGCTCCATGCCCTTCTCATCACAATGCTCCATGCCCTGGTCATTACAATCCTGCATAATCCATGTATCACAGTGCTCCGTGCCCTTGTCATCACAATGCTCCATGCCCACTCTCATCACAATAATCCATGAAATATTTCATACCAATGTTCCATGCCCTTCTCATCAAAATCTTGCATTACCCCTGTCATAACATTTCACCATGACCTTTGCCATCAAAATGTTCCACGTCCTAGTCATCACAAGGTTCCATGACACTTGTCATCACAATGCTTAAGACCACTGAAATCACAATGTTCCATGCACTTGTCATCACAAAGCTCCATGACGCATGTCATCAGAATGTTCCATGGCCTTTTCATCACAATGCTCCATGCCCTTGTCATCACAATGCTCCAAGATCCCTGTAATCACAATGCTCCATGCCCCTTTTCATCTCAATGCTCCATGAACCCTGTCATCACAATGCACCATGCCCATCATCATAACGATTCAGGCTATTGTCATCACAATGAAATCAATATTCTCCATAACCTCTGTCATCATAATGCTCCAAACCCTTGTGATCACAATGTTCCATAACATTTATCATCACAACACACCATGATGCTCATCATCACAATTATCCATGGTCTTCTCATCACAATGCTCCATGATCTTTGTCATCACAATGCTCAATACACTTGTCATCACAATGCTCCCTAACACTTGTCGTCAGTATGCTCCTTGAACCCTGTCATGACAAGGCTCCGTGCTTTTTCATAACAATGATCCATGCCCTTTTTATCACAATGCTCCAAGATGTCTATAATCACAATGCTCCATGCCCTTGTCATCACAAAACTCCATGACGCATGTCATCACAATGCTCCATGGCCTTCTCATCACAATGCTCCATGCCCTACTCATCACAATGCTCCATGACCACTGTCATCACAATGCTCCATTCCCTATACAACACAATGCTCCATGACCCCTGTCATCACAATACTCAATGAATATTATCAGCACAATGCTCCATGACCTTCTCATCACAATGCTCCATGTCCAATATCATCACAATGCACCATGACAACTGTCATCACAACACTCCATGACACCTGACAACACAATGATCCGGGACTCTTTTCAACACTATGCTCCATTCCCTAGTCATCACAATGCTCCATGACCCCTGTCATCACAATGCACCGTGACACCTGTCATCACAGTGCTTCATAACGATTGTCATCACAATGGTCCATGCCCGCATCATCACAAGTCTCTGTGACCATTATAACCACAATTCTCAATGAACTTTTCATCACAATGCTCCGTGACACTTGTCATCACAATGCTCCATGACACATGTCATCAGAAAGCTCCATGGCTTTCTCATCACAATGCTCCTTGCCCTTGCCATCACAATGCTGCATTACCCCTGTCATAACAATGCTCCATGATCCCTGCCATCACGATGTTCCATGGCAATGTCATCACAAGGCTCCATGACCCTTCTCATCACAATGCTCCAAGACCCCTGGAATCACAATGCTCCATGCCCCTTTTCATCTCAATGATCCATGAACCATGTCATCACAATGCACCATGTCCATCATCCTAATGCTTCATGCTATTGTCATCACAATGAAATCAAAATGCTCCATGACCTCTGTCATCACAATGCTCCAAACCCTTTTGATCACAATATTCCATAACACTTGTCATCAAAATGCCCCATGACGCTCGTCATCACATTTATCTATGGTCTTCACATCACAATGCTCCATGACCTTTGTCATCACAATGCTCAATACACTTGTCATCAAAATGCTCCCTGACACTTGTTGTCTGTACTCTCCTTGAACCCTGTCATAACAAGGTCCCATGCCCTTTTCATCACAATGTTCCAAGACCCCTGTAATCACAATGATCCATGACCCTTTTCATCAGTATGCTCCATGAGATTTGTCATCACAAGGCTCCATGGTTTTCTCATCACAATGCTCCAAGACCTTGTCATCACAATGCTTCACGACCTTGTTCTGAAAATTCTCAATGGCCCTTGTCATCATAATGCTCCAAGCCCTAGTCATCACAATGCTCCATTATATTTGTCATAACAATCCTCCATTACATTTGGCATCACAATGCTCCATGCCATTGTCATCGCAATGGACCATGACATAGGTCATCACAATGCTCCCTAAAACCTGTCTTCACAATACTCCATGACTTTCTCATCACAATGCTCCATGCCCTTGTCATCACAATGCTCCGTGACCCCAGTCATCACAATGCTTCATGACCTTTGTCATCACAATGCTCCTTGCCCTTGTTATTACAATCCTGCATGACACATGCATCATAGTGTTCCGTACCCTTGTCATCACAATGCTCTATGCCCACTCTCATCACAATAATCCATGAAACATTTTAGACCAATGTTCCATGCCCTTCTCATCACAATGCTCCTTTACCTCTGTCATAACTATGCACCATGACCCCTGCCATCACAATGTTCCACGGCCTAGTCATCACAAGGTTCCATGACATTTGTTATCACAATACTGAAGACCCTTGTAATCACAATGCTCCATGTCCTTGTCATCACAAAGCTCCATGACACATGTCATCAGAATGTTCCATGGCCTTTTCATCACAATGCTCCATGCACTTGTCATCACAATGCTCCAAGACCCCTGTAAACAAAATGCTCCATGCCACTTTTCATCTCAATGCTCCATGAACCCTGTCATCACAATGCACCATGCCCATCATCATAATGTTTCAGGCTATTGTCATCACAATGAAATCAATAATCTCCATGACCTCTGTCATCATAATGCTCCAAACCCTTGTGATTACAATGTTCCATAACACTTATCATCACAACACCCCATGACGCTCATCATAACAATTATCCATGGTCTTCTTATCACAATGCTCCATGAGCTTTGTCATCACAATGCTCAATACACTTGTCATCACAATGCTCCCTGACTCTAGTCGTCAGTATGCTCCTTGAACCCTGTCATGACAAGGCTCCATACCATTTTCATAACAATGATCCGTGCCGTTTTCATCACAATGCTGCAAGATCCCTGTAATCACAATGCTCCATGCCCTTGTCATAACAAAACTCCATGACACATGTCATCAGAATGCTCCATGGCATTCTCATCACAATGCTCCATGCCCTAGTCATCACAGTGCTTCAAGACCCCTGTAATCACAATGCTCCATGCCCCTTTTCATCAGAATGCTCCATGAGACTTGTCATAACAAGTCTCCATGGTCTTGTCATCACAGTGCTCCAGGACATTGTCATCACCATGCACCATTCCCTTGTTATCACAATGCTCCATGACCCGTATCATCATAATAATCCGTGAACATATTCAGCACAGTGCTCCACGACCTACACATCACAGTGCTCCATGGCCAATATCATCACAATGCTCCATGACCACTGTCATCACAACAATCCATGACTCCTGACAACACAATGATCCGGGACTCTTGTCATCACAATTCTCCATTCCCTAGTCATCACAATGTTCCATGACCCCTGTCATCACAACACTCCATGAACATTTCAGCCCAGTGCTCCATGACACTTGTCATCACAATGATCCATGCCCTTGTCATCCCAATGCTCCATGACCCCTGTATTCACAATGCTCCGTGACGCTTGTCATCACAGTGCTCCATGACACATGTCCTCACAATGCTCCATGCCTTTGTCAGCAAAATGCTACATGACCTTGTCATTACAATGCTCTATGCGCTTGTCATCACAGTACTCCTTTTCCATTGTCATCACTATCCTCCATGAAACTTGGGATCACATTGCCTCATGCCCTTGTCATCAAAATGCTCCATTCTCCTTGAAATCAAAATGATCCATGACCTGTGTCATCACAATGCTCCAAACCCTTGTGATCACAATGTTCCATAACACTTGTCATCACAACGCTCCATGATGCCTGTCATCACAATACTCCATGCACTTTTCATCACAATGCTCCATGACCATTGTCATCACAATTCAAAATACACTTGTCATCACAATGCTCCCTGACCCTTGTCATCAGAATGCTCCTTGAACCCTGTCACGAAAAGGCTCCATGCCTTTTTCATCACAATGTCCCATGCCGTTTTCATCACAATGCTCCATGCCATTGTCATCAAAATACTCCACAAGCTTGTCATCAGAATGCTCCATGACTCTTGCCATCACAATTTTCCATGCACTTGTCAGCACAATGCTCCCTGACCCTTGTCATCACAATGCTCCAAGCCCTTGTCATCACAATGCTCCATTACCTTTGTCATCAGAATCCTCCATGACACTTGGCATCACAATTCTCCATGCCATTGTCATTACAATGGACCATTACTTATGTCATCACAATGCTCCCTGACACCTCTCTTCACAATACTACATGCCCTTGTCATCAAAATGCTCCATGCCCTTGTTATCACAATGTTCCAAGTCCCCTGTAATCAGAATGCTCCAGACCCCTTTTCATCAGTATGCTCCTTGAGACTTGTCATCACAAGCCTCCATGGTTTTCTCATCACAATGCTCCAGGACTTGTCATCACAATGCTTCACGACATTGTCATGAAAATCCTCAATGGCCCTTGTGAACATAATGCTCCATGCCTTAGTCATCACAATGCTCCATTATATTTGTCATCACATCCTCCATTAAAATTGGCGTCACAATGCTCTATGCTATTGTCATCGCAATGGAACATGACATAGGTCATCACAATGCTCCCTGACACCTGTCTTCACAATACCCCATGCCCTTGTCTTCACAATGCTCCATGATCCCTGTCATCACAATAATCTATGAAACATGTCAGACCCATGCTCCATGCCCCTGTCATCACAATGCTCCATGCCCTTGTCATCACAATGCTCCATGATCCCTGTCATCACAATGCTCCGTGATTCCAGTCATCACTATGCTTCATAACGTTTGTCATCACAATGGTCCATGCCCGCATCATCACAAGGCTCTGTGACGTTTGTAACCACAATGCTCCATGAACATTTCATCACAATGCCCCGTGACCCTTGTCATCACAATACTCCATGCCTTTGTAAGAACAATGCTCCATGACCCTTGTCATCACAATGTGCCATGCGCTTTTCATCACAATGATCCACAACTTGTCATCGCTATGCTCCATAAACCTTGTAATCACAATGCTCCATGCACTTCTCATCCAAATGCTCTCTCACATGAGATATCACACTGTTCCATCACTAGTCATCACAATCCTCCCTCACCCCTGTTATCACAACGTTCCATGAAACCTGTCATCACAATGCTACATCCCCTTATCAGCACAATGTTCCTTGACCCCTGACATCACAATGTTCCATAACCCCTGTCATCAAAATGCTCCATGACCCTTTTCATCCCAAAGCTCCATGATCCCTGGCATCACAATTTTCTATAATCCCTGTCATCAAAATGTTCCATTACACTTTTCATCAAATTGCTGCAGGACCCTGTCATCAAAATGCTCCCTGCCTTTCTCATCACAATGCACCACACACTTGTCATCAAAATGCTCCATGACCTTTGTCATCACAAAGCTCCATGACCCTTGGCATCACAATGCTCCATGTCATTGTCATCACAATGCTCCATGAACCCTCTTATCACATTGCTCCATGCCTTTGTCATCAGAAAGCTCCATGACACTTGTCATCACAGTGCTCGTTGCCATTCTCATCACAATGCTCCATGCCCTTGTCATTACAATCCTCCATGACCCATGTATCACAGTGTACCGTGCCTTTGTCATCACAATGCTCCATGCCCTCTCTCATCACAATAATCCATGAAACATTTCAGACCAATGCTCAATGCCCTTCTCATAACAATGCTCCATTACCTCTGTCATAACAATGCTCTATGACCCCTGCCATCACAATGTTCCAGGGCCTTGTCATCAAAAGGCTCCATGACTCTTGTCATCACAATGATCCAAGACCCCTGTAATCACAATGCTCCATGCCCTTGTCATCACAAATCTCCATGACGCATGCCATCAGAAAGTTCTATGGCTTTCTCCACACAATGCTCCATGCCCTTGTCATCACAATGCTCCAAGACCCCTGTAATCACAATGCTCCATGCCCCTTTTCATCAGAATGCTCCATGAGACTTGTCATCACAAGTCTCCATCGTCATCTCATCACAATACTCCAGGACCTTGTCATCACAATGCTCGATGACACCTGTCATCACAATACTCCATGAATATTTTCAACCCAATGCTCCATTACTTTCTCATCACAATGCTCCATGACCAGTATCATCACAATGCTCCATGACGACTGTCATCACAATGCGCCATTCCAACTGTCATCACAATAATCCATGAAACTTATTATACCAATTCTCCATGCCCTTGTCATCACAATGTTCCAAGACCCCTGTCATCAGAATGCTCCATGCCCCTTTTCATCAGTATGCTCCATGAGACCTGTCATCACAAGGCTCCATGGTTTTCTCATCACAATGCTAAAGGACATTGTCATCACAATGCTTCACGACGTTGTCATGAAAATTCTCAAAGGCCCTTGTCATCATAATGCTCCAAGCTCTAGTCATCACAATGCTCCATCATATTTGTCATCACAATCCTCCATTACATTTGGCATCACAATGCACCATGCCATTGTCATCGAAATGAACCATGACATATATCATCAAAATGCTCCCTGACACCTGTCTTCACAATACTCCATGACTTTGTCATCACAATGCTCCATGCCCTTGTCATCACAATGCTCCATGAACCCTGTCAACACAATGCTCCGTGTCTCCAGTCATCACAATGCTTCATAACGTTTGTCATCACAACGGTCCATGCCTGCGTCATCACAAGTCTCTGTGACCTTTGTAACCACAATGCTCCATGAACATTTCAACACAGTGCTCCGTGACACTTGTCATCACAATGCTCCATGCCTTTGTCAGAAAAGTGCTCAATGACCCTTGTCATCAAAACGTGCCACGGCCTTTCCATCACAATGATCCACAACCTTGTAATCGCTATGCTCCATAAATCTTGTAATCACAATGCTCCATGCTCTTCTCATCCAAATGCTCTCTCACCTGAGATATAACCATGTTCCCTCACTAGTCATCACAATCCTCCCTCAACCCTGTAATCAAAATGTTCCATGACCACTGTCATCACCATGATTCATTCCCTTGTCATCACAGTGTACCATGACCACTGTCATCACAATACTCCATGAATATTTTCAGCCAAATACTCCATGACCTTCTCATCACAATGCTCCATGACAAATATCATCACAATGCTCCATGACCACTGTCATCACAACACTCCATGAAACCCGAAAACACAATGATCAGGGACTCTTGTCATTACAATGCTCCATTCCCTAGTCATCACAATGCTCCATGACCCCTGTCATCACAATACTCCATGAACATTTTCAGCCCAATGCTCCATGACCCTTGGCATCAGAGTGATTCATGCCCTTGTCATCCCAATTCTCCATGACACCTGTATTCACAATGCTCCGTGACGCTTGTCATCACAGTGCTCCATGACACCTGGCATCACAATGCTTCATGCCTTTGTCAGCAGAATGCTACATGACCTTGTCATTACAATGCGCTATGCGCTTGTCATCACAATACTCCATTACCATTATCATCACAATTCTCCATGAACATTGGGATCACATTGCTTCATGCCCTTGTCATCACAATGTTCCATGCTCCTTGAAATGAAAATGATCCATGACCTCTGTCATCACAATGCTCCAAACCCTTGTGATCACAATGTTCCATAGCATTTGTCATCACAACGCTCCATGATGCCTGTCATCACAATACTCCATGTCCTTTTCATCACAATGCTCCATGACCTTTGTCATCACAATTCTCAATACATTGTCATCACAATGCTCCCTGACATTTGTCGTCAGAATGCTCCTTGAACCCTGTCATGAAAGGCTCCATGCCATTTTCATCACAATGCCCCATGCCGTTTTCATCACAATGCTCCATGCCATTGTCATCAAAATACTCCACAAGCTTGTCATCAGAATGCTCCATGACCCTTGTCATCACAATTCTCCATGCACTTGTCAGCACAATGCTCCCTGACCCTTGTCATCACAATGCTCCAAGCCATTGTCATCACAATGCTCCATTACATTTGTCTTCTGAATCCTCCATGACACTTGGCATCACAATGCTCAATGCCATTGTCATCACAATGGGCCATTATATATGTCATCACAATGCTCCCTGACAGCTGTCTTCACAATACTGCATCACATGGTCATCACCATGCTCCATGCACTTGTCATCACAATGCTCCATGCCCTTGTTATCACAATGCTCCATGACCCCTGTCATCACAATGCTCCGTGACTCCAGTCATCACAATGCTTCATGATGTTTGTCATCACAATGGCCCATGCCCTCATCATCAAGAGTCTCTGTGACCTTTTTAAACACAATGCTCCATGAACTTTTCTTCACAATGCTCTTTATCCCCTGTCATCACAATTCTCTATGCCTTTCTCAGCACAGTGCTGTATGACGCAGGTCATCAGAATACTCCATGGCCTTCTCACAGTGCTCCATGCCCTTGTCATCACAATGCTCCAAGAACCTTGTAATCACAATGCTCCATGCCCCTTTTCTTCAGAAAGCTCCATGAGACTTGTCATCACAAGTCTCCATGGTCATCTCATCACAATGCTCCAGGACCTTGTCATCACAATACTCCATGACACTTGTCATCACAATGCTCTGTGACTCCAGTCATCACAGTGCTTTATAATAATTGTCATTACCATGGTCCATGCCCACGTCATCACAAGGCTCTGTTACCTTTGTATCCACAATGCTCCATGAACATTTCATCACAATGCCCCGTGACCCTTGTCATCACAATGCTCCATGCCTTTGTCATTAAAATGCTCCATGACCATTGTCATCACAATGTGCCAGGCGCTTTTCATCCCAACGGTCCAAAAATTTGTCATCACAATGCTCCATAAAAATTTTAATCACAATGCTCCATACCGTTCTCATCACAATGCTCCATTACCCCTGTCATAACAATGCTTCATGACCCCTTCCATCACAATGTTCCACGGCCTTGTCATCACAAAGCTCCATGACACGTGTCATCACAATGCTCCAAGACCCCTTTAATCACAATGCTCCATGCCGTTGTCATCACAAAGCTCCATGACACATGTCATGAGAATGTTCCATGGCCGTCTCATCAAAATGCTCCTTGCCCTTGTCATCAAAATGCTCCAAAACCCCTGTAAACACAGTGCTCAATGCCCCTATTCATCTCAATGCTCCATGAACCCTGTCATCACTACACTCCATGACACGTGACAACAAAATGATCCGGGTCTCTTGTCATCACAGTGCTCCAAGACCCCTGTAATCAAAATGCTCCATGACCCCTGTCATCACAATACTCCATGAATATTTTCAGCCCAATGCTCCATGAGCCTTGTCATCACAATGATCCATGCACTTGTCATCCTAATGATCCATGACCCCTGTATTCAAAGTGCTCCGTGACAGTTGTGTCACAGTTCTCCATGACACCTGTCATCACAATGCTCCATGCCTTTGTCAGGAAAATTCTACATGACCTTGTCATTACAATGCTCTATGCGTTTGTCACCACAATGCTCCAAGACCCCTGTAATCACAATGCTACATGCCCCTTTTCATCTCAATGCTCCATGAACTCTGTCATCACAATGCACCATGCCCATCATCATAATGCTTCAGGCTATTGTCATCACAATGAAATCAAAATTCTCCGTGACCTCTGTCATCGTAGTGCTCCAAAGCCTTGTGATCACAATGTTCCATAACACTTATAATCACAACACCCCATGACGATCATCATCACAATTATCCATGGCCTTCTCATCACCATGCTCCATGACTTTTGTCATCACAATTCTCAATACACTTGTCATCACAATGCTCTCTGACACCTGTCGTCGGAATGCTCCTTGAACCCTGTCACGAAAAGGCTGCATGCTTTTTTCATCACATTGCCCCATGCCGTTTTCATAACAATGCTCCATGCCATTGTCATCAAAATACTCCACAAGCTTGTCATCAGAAAGCCCCATGACCCTTGTCATCACAATTCTCCATGCACTTGTCAGCACAATGCTCCCTGACCCTTGTCATCACAATGCTCCAAGCCATTGTCATAACAATGCTCCATTACCTTTGTCATCAGAATCTTTCATGAAACTTGGCATCACAATGCTTCATGCCATTTTCATCACAATGGGCCATTACATAGGTCATCACAATGCTCCCTGACACTTCTCTTCACAATATTGCATGAGCTGGTCATCACAATGCTCCATGCCCTTGTCATCACAATGCGCCATTCCAAATGTCATCGCAATAATCCATGAAACATATTAGACCAATGCTCCACGCCCTTGTCATCACAATGCTCCATGCCCTTGTTATCACAATGCTCCATGACCCCTGTCATCACCATGCACCGTGAATCCAGTCATCACAATGCTTCATGACCTTTGTCATCACAATGGTCCATTACCTCATCATCAACAGTCTCTGTGACCTTTTTAACCACAATGCT
The DNA here is from genome assembly GCF_964341445.2 of Mesoplodon mirus. Lineage (NCBI taxonomy): Eukaryota > Metazoa > Chordata > Mammalia > Artiodactyla > Ziphiidae > Mesoplodon > Mesoplodon mirus. The sequence goes on from NW_028295817.1 coordinate 8,372,065, forward strand.
CCATGAACTTTTCATCACAATGCTCTTTGACCCTTGTCATCACAATGATCTACGCCTTTCTCAGCACAATGCTCCATGCCCTTGTCATCACAATACTCCATGACCCTGCCATCACAATGCTCCGTGACTCCAGTCATCACAATGCTTCATAACATTTGTCATCACAGTGGTCCATGTCCGTGTCATCACAAGGCTTTGTGACATTTTTAACCTCAATGCTTCATGAACTTTTCATCACAATGCTCCGTGACCCTTGTCATCACTGTGCTCCATGCCTTTGTCAGAAAAATTCTCCATGACACTTGTCATCACAATGTGCCAAGCACTTTTTATCCCAATGTTCCACAGATTTGTCATCACAATGCTCCATAAAACTTGTAATCACAATGCTCCATGCCCTTCAAATCACAATGCTCCATTACACCTGTCATAACAATGCTCCTTGACCCCTGCCATCACAATGTTCAACGGCCTTGTCATCAAAAAGCTCCATGACCCTTGTCATCACAATGCTCCAAGACCCCTGTAATCACAATGCTCCATGCCCTTGTCATTACAAAGCATCATGACACATGTCATCAGAATGTTCCATGTCCTTCTCATCCAAATGCTCCATGCCCTTGTCATCACAATGCTCCAAGACCCCTGTAATCAAAATGCTCCATGCGCCTTTTCATCTCAATGCTCCATGAACCCTGTCATCACAATGCATCATGCCCATCGTCGTAATGCTTTCGGCTATTGTCAGCACAATGAAATCAAAATTCTCCATGACCTCTGTCATCACAATGCTCCATGACCCCTGTCATCACAATACTCCATGAACATTTTCAGCCCAATGCTCCATGACCCTTGACATCACAATGATCCATGACCCCTGTATTCACAGTGCTCCGTGACACATGTCATCACAGTGCTCCATGACACCTGTCATCACAGTGCTCCATGCCTTTGTCTGCAGAATTCTCCATGATCTTGTCTATACAATGCTCTATGCGCTTGTCATCACAATGCTACAAGACCTCTGTAATCACAATGCTCCATGCCTCTTTTCATCTCAATGCCCCATGAACCCTGTCATCACAATGCACCATGCCCATCATCATAATGCTTCAGGTTATTGTTATTAAAATGAAATCAAACGTCTCCATGACCTCTGTCATCATAATGCTCCAAAACCTTGTGATCACAATGTTCCATAACTTTTATCATCACAACACCCCATGACGATCATCATCACAATTATCCTTGGTCTTCTGATCACAATGCTCCCTGATCTTTGTCATCACAGTGCTCAATACACTTGTCTTCACAATGCTCCCTGACACATGTCGTCAGTATGCTCCTTGAACCCTGTCATGACAAGGCTCCATGCCTTTTTCATCACAATGATCCATGCCCTTTTCATCACAATGCTCCAAGACCCCTTTAATCACAATGCTCCATGCCCTTGTCATCAAAAAGCTCCATGAGGCATGTCATCAGAATGCTCCATGGCATTTTCCTCACAGTGCTCCATGGCATTGTCATCACAATGCTCCATGTACCCTCTCATCACATTGCTCCATGCCCTTGTCATTACAATCCTACATGACCCATGTATCACATTGTTCCGTGCACTTGTCATCACAAGGCTCCAGCCCACTCTCATCACAATAATCTATGAAATATTTCAAACCAATGCTCAATGCCCTTCTCATCACTATGCTCCATTACATCTGTCATAACAATGCACCATGACCACTGCCATCACAATGTTCCACGGCCTTGTCATCACAAGGCTCCATGACCCTTGTCATCACAATGCTCCAAGAAACTTGTAATCAAAATTCTCCATGCCCTTGTAATAACAAAGCTCCATGACGCATGTATCAGAAGGTTCCATGGCCTTCTCATCACAATGCTCCATGCCCTTGTCATCACAATGCTCCAAGACCCCTGTAATCACTATGATCCATGCCCCTTTTCATCTCAATGCTCCATGAACCCTGTCATCACAAAGCACCATACCCATCATCATAATGCTTCTGGCTATTGTCACTACAATGAAATCCAAATTCTCCATGACCTCTGTCATCATAATGCTCCAAACCCTTGTGATCACAATGTTCCATAACACTTATCATCACAACACCCCATGACGATCATCATCACAGTTATCCATGGTCTTCTCATCGCAATGCTCCATGATCATTGTCATCACAGTGCTCAATACACTTGTCATCACAATACTCCCTGACACCTGTCGTCAGTATGCTCCTTGAACCCTGTGATGACAAGGCTCCATGCCTTTTACATCACAATGATCCATGCCTTTTCATCACAATGCTCCAAGACCCCTATAATCACAATTCTCCATGGCCTTGTCAGCACAAAGCTCCATGACGCATGTCATCAGAATTCTCCATGGATTTCTCCTCAATATGCTCCATGCCCTTGTCATCACAATGCTCCAAGTCCACTGTAATCACAATGCTCCATGCCCCTTTTCATTAAAATGCTCCATGAGACTTGTCATCACAAGTCTCCATGGTCATCTCATAACAATGCTCCAGGACATTGTCATCACCATGCTCTATTCCCTTGTCATCACAATGCTCCATGACCTCTGTCATTACAATAATCCATTAATATTTTCAGCCCAATGCACCATGACCTTCTCATCACAATGCTCCATGACCAATATCATCACAATGCTCCATGACCACTGTCATCACAACCACCCATAACACCTGACAACACAATGATCCGGGACTCTTGTCATCAAAATGCTCCATGCCTTTGTCATCACAGTGCACCATGTCCACTGTCATCACAATAATCTATGAAACATGTCAGACCAAAGCTCCATTCCCCTGTCATCACAATGCTCCATGCCCTTTTTATCACAATGCTCCATGACCCCTGTCATCACAATGCTCCGTGACTCCAGTCATCACACTGTTCCATAACCCCTGTCATCAAAATGCTCCATGACCCTTTTCATCCCAAAGCTCCATGATCCCTGGCATCACAATGTTGTATAACCCCTGTCATCAAAATGTTCCATGAAACTTTTCATCAAATTGCTGCATGACCCTGTCATCAAAATACTCCCTGCCCTTCTCATCACAATGCACCACACCCTTGTCATCAAAATGCTCCATGACATTTGACATCACAAAGCTCCATGACCTTTGGCATCACAATGCTCCATGTCATTGTCATCACAATGCTTCATGAACCCTCTCATCACATTGCTCCATGCCCTTGTCATAACAAAGCTCCATGACACTTGTCATCACAATGCTCGATGCCCTTCTCATCACAATGCTCCATGCCCCGGTCATTACAATCCACCATGACCCATGTATCACAGTGTACCGTGCCCTTGTCATCACAATGCTCCATGCCCACTCTCATCACAATAATCCATGAAACATTTCAGACCAATGCTCAATGCCATTCTGATTACAATGCTCCATTACTTCTGTCATAACTATGCTCCATGACTGCTGTCATCACAATGTTCCACGGCCTTGTCATCAAAAGGCTACATGACACTTGTCATCACAATGCTCCAAGACCACTGTAATCACAATGCTCCATGCCCTTGTCATCACAAAGCTCCATGACGCATGCCATCAGAATGTTCCATGGCCTTCTCCTCACAATGCTCCATGCCCTTGTCATCACAGTGCTCCAAGACCCCTGTAATCACAAAGCTCCTTGCCCCTTTTCCTCAGAATGCTCCATGAGAGTTGTCATCACAAGTCTCCATCTTCATCTCATCACAATGCTCCAGGACCTTGTCATCACCATGCTCCATTCCCTTGTCATCACAATGCTCCTTGACCCTTGTCATCGCAGTGCTCCAAGCCATTGTCATCACAATGCTCTATTAACTTTGTCATCAGAATCCTCCATGACACTTGGCATCACAATGCTCCATGCCATCGTCATCAAATTGGGCCATTACATATTCCATCACAATGCTCCCTGACACCAGTCTTCACAATACTGCATGACCTGGTCATCACAATGCTCCATGCACTTGTCATCACAATGCGCCATTCCAACTTTCATCGCAATAATCCATGAAACTTATTAGACCAATGCTCCATGCCCTTGTCATCACAATGCTCCACGACCACTGTAAACACAGTGTTCCATGCCCCTTTTCATCTCAATGCTCCATGATCCCTGTCATCACAATGCACCATGCCCATCATCAAAATGCTTCAGGCTATTGTCATCACAATGAAATCAATATTCTCCAGGACCTCTGTCATCATAGTGCTCCAAAACCTTGTGATCACAATGTGCCATAACACTTATCATTACAACACACCATGACGCTCATCATGACAATTATCTATGGTCTTCTCATCACAATGCTCCATGACCTTTGTCATCACAATGCTCAATACACTTGTCCTCACAATGCTCCCTGACCCTTGTCTTCAGTATGCTCCATTAACCCTGTCATGACAAGTCTAGATGACATTTTCATCACAATGATCCGTGCCCTTTTCATTACAATGCTCCAAGACACCTGTAATCACAGTGCTCCAAGCCCTTGTCATCACAAAGCTCCATGACCCATGTCATCAGAATGCTGCATGGCCGACTCTGACAATGCTCCATGCCCTTGTCATCACAATGCTCCAAGACCACTGTAATCACAATGATCCATGCCACTTTTCATCAGAATGCTCCATGAAACTTGTCATCACAAGCCTCCAAGGACTTCTCATCACGATGCTACATGACCTTGTCATCACCATGCTCCATTACCTTGTCATCACAATGCTCCATGACCATTGTCATCACAATATTCCATGAATATTATCAGCACAATGCTCCATAACCTTCTCATCACAATGCTCCATGACGAATATCATCACAATGCACCATGACAACTGTCATCACAACACTCCATGACACCTGATGACACAATGATCCGGGACTCTTGTCATCACTATGCTCCATTCCCTAGTCATCACAATGCTGCATGAACCCTGTCATCACAATGCTCCATGACACCAGTCTTCACAATAGAGCATGACCTCTTTATCACAATGCTCCATGCCCTTGTCACCACAATGCACCATTCCATCAGTCATCGCAATAATCCATGAAAATTATGAGACCAATGATACATGCCCTTGTCATCACAATGCTCCATGCCCCTTTTCATCGCAATGCTCCATGACCCCTGTCATCACAGTGCTCCGTGACTCCAGTCAACACAATGCTTCATGACCTTTGTCATCACAATGGTCCATGCCCTCATCATCAACAGTCTCTGTGACCTTTTTAACCACAATGCTCCATGAAATTTTCATCACAATTCTCTTTGACCCTTGTCATCACAATGCTCTATGCCTTTCTCAGCACAATGCTCCATGACCCTTGTCCTCACAATGCTCCATGTGCTTGTCAGCACAATGCTCCATGACACATGTCATCACAATGCACCATGCGCTTGTCATCACAGTGCTCCACAAACTTGTGATCACAGTGCTCCATAAACCTTGTCATCACAATGCTCCATGCACTTCTCATCAAAATGCTTTCTCACCACTGATATCACAATGTTACTTCACTATTCGACACAATACTCCCTCACCTCTGTCATGACAATGTTCCATGACTCCTGTCATCACAATGCTACATGCACTTATCATCACAATGTTCGATGACCCATGACATCACAATGTTCCATAACCCCTGTCATCAAAATTTTCCTTGACACTTTTCATAAAATTTCTCAGTGACCATGTCATCACAATGCTCCCTGCACTTCTCATTACAATGCACAATGCCCTTGTCATCAAAATGTTCCATGACCTTTGTCATCACAAATATCCATGACCCTTGGCATCACATTGCTCCATGCCCTTGTCATCACTAAGCACCATGACACAAGTCATCAGAATGCTCCATGGCCTTCTCATCACAATGCTCCATGACCTTTGTCATCACAATGCTCAATACACTTGTCATCATTATGCTCCATGACACTTTTTGTCTGTATGCTCCTTGAACCCTGTCATGGCAAGGCTCCATGCCTTTTTCATCACAATAATCCATGCCCTTTTCATCACAATGCTCCAAGATCACTGTCATCACAATGCTCCATGTGCTTGTCATCACAAAACTCCATGAAGCATGTCATCAGAATGCCCCATGGACTTCTCATCACAATGCTCTATGCCCTAGTCATCAAAATGCTCCAAGACCCCTGTAATCACAATGCTCCATGCCCCTTTTCATCAGAATGCTCCGTGAGACTTCTCATCACAAGTCTCCATGGTCATCTCATCACAAAGATCCAGGATATTGTCATCACCATTCTCCATTCTCTTGTCACCACAATGCTCCATGACCCCTGTCATCACAATAATCCATTAACATATTCAGCCCAATGCTCCATGACCTACACATCACAATACTCCATGGCCAATATCTTCACAATGCTCCATGCCCACTCTCATCACAATAATCTATGAAACTTGTCAGACCAATGCTCCATGCCCCTGTCACCAAAATGCTCTATGCCCTTGTCATCATAATGCTCCATGCCCACTGTCATCACAATGCTCCATGTCTCCAGTCATCACAATGCTTCATAACATTTGTCATCACAATGGTCCATGACCGCGTTATCACAGGGCTCTGTGACCTTTATAACCACAATGCTCCATGAACTTTTCATCACAATGCTTCGTGACCATTGTCATCAAAATGCTCCATGCCTTTGTCAGAAAAATGCTCCATGACCCTTGTCATCACAATATGCTACGCGCTTTTCATCACAACGGTCCACAAATTTGTCATGGTAATGCTCCATAAACCTTGTATTCACAATGCTCCAAGTCCTTCTCATCACAATGCTCCATTATCCCTATCATAACAATGTTCCATGACCCCTGCCATCACAATATTCCACGGCCTTGTCATCACAAGGCTCCATGACACTTGTCATCACAATGCTCCAAGACCCCTGTAATCACAATGCTCCATGCCGTTGTCATCACAAAGCTCCATGACACATGTCATTAGAATGTTCCATGTCCTTCTCATTAAAATGCTCCATGCCCTTTACATCACAGTGCTCCAAGAACCCTGTAATCACAATGCTCCATGCCACTTTTCATCTCAGTGCTCCATGAACACTGTCATCACAATGCATCAGGCCCATCATGATAATGCTTCAGCTTATTGTCATCACAATGAAATCTATATGCTCCATGAACTCTGTCATCACAATGCTCCAAACACTTGTGATCACAATGTTCCATGACACTTATCATCACAAAACCCAATGACGCTCATCATCACAATTATCCATGGTCTCCTCATCACAATGCTCCATGACCTTTGTTATCACAATGCTCAATACACTTGTCATCACAATGCTCCCTGACACTTGTTGTCTGTATTCTCCATTAACCCTGTCATGACACGTCTCCATGCCTTTTTCATCACAATGATCCATGCCCTTTTAATCACAATGCTCCAAGACCCCTGTAATCACAATGCTCCATGCCCTTGTCATCACAAAGCTCAATGACGCATGTCATCAGAATGCTCCATGGCCTTCTCATTACAATGCTCCATGCCCTTTTCATCACAATGCTCCAAGACCCCTGTAATCACAATGCTAAATGTCCCTTTTCATCAGAATGCTCCATGAGACTTGTCATCACAAGTCTCCATTGTCTTCTCATCAAAGTGCTCCAGGAACTTGTCATCAAAATGCTACATGATCCCTGTCATCACAATACTCCATGAACATTTTCAGCCCAATGCTCCATGAAACTTGTCATCACAAAGATCCATGACCTTGTCATCCCAATGCTCCATGACCCCTGTATTCACAATGCTGCGTGACGCTTGTCATCACATTGCTACAGGAAACCTGTCATCACAATGCTCCATGCCTTTGTTGGCAAAATGCTACCTGACCTTGTCATTGCAATGCTCTATTCGCTTTTCATCACAATACTCCATTACCATTGTCATCACAGTCCTGCTTGAACCTTCGGATCACATTGCTTCATGCCCTTGTCATCACAATGCACCATGCTCCTTGAAATAAAATGATCCATGACCTCTGTCATCACAATGCTCCAAACCCTTGTGATCACAATGTTTCATAAAACTTGTCATCACAACGCTCCATGATGCCTGTCATCACAATACTCCATGCCCTATTCATCACAATGCTCCATGACATTTGTCATCACAATTCTCAATACACTTATCATCACAATGCCACATGCCTTTTTCATCACAATGTTCCATGCCATTGTCATCAAAATACTCCACAAGCTTGTCATCAGAATACTTCATGACCGTTTTCATCACAATTCTCCCTGCACCTGTCAGCAAAATTCTCCCTGACCCTTGTCATCACAATGCTCCAAGCCATTGTCATCACAATGCTCCATTACTTTGTCATCACAATCCTCCATGACAATTGGCATCACAATGCTCCATGCCATTGTCATCACAATGGGCCATTACATATGTCATCACAATACTCCCTGACACCTGTCGTCAGTATACTCCTTGAACCCTGTGATGAAAAGGCTCCATGCCTTTTACATTACAATGATCCATGCCTTTTCATCACAATGCTCCAAGACCCCTATAATCACAATGCTCCATGGCCTTGTCAGCACAAAGCTCCATGACGCATGTCATCAGAATTCTCCATGGCCTTCTCCTAAAAATGCTGCATGCCCTTGTCATCACAATGCTCCAAGTCCACTGTAATCACAATGCTCCATGCCCCTTTTCATTAGAATGCTCCATGAGACTTGTCATCACAAGTCTCCATGGTCATCTCATAACAATGCTCCAGGACATTGTCATCACCATGCTCTATTCCCTTGTCATCACAATGCTCCATGACCCCTGTCATTACAATAATCCTTTAATATTTTCAGCCCAATGCACCATGACCTTCTCACCACAATGCTCCATGACCAATATCATCACAATGCTCCATGACCACTGACATCACAACCACCCATAACACCTGACAACACAATGATCCGGGACTCTTGTCATCAAAATGCTCCATGCCCTTGTCATCACAATGCACCATGTCCAATGTCATCACAATAATCTATGAAACTTGTCAGACCAATGCTCCATTCCTCTGTCATCAAAATGCTCCATGCCCTTCTTATCACAATGCTCCATGACCCCTGTCAACACAATGCTCCGTGACTCCAGTCATCACAATTCTTCATGACGTTTGTCATCACAGTGGTCCATGCCCTCATCATCAACAGTCTCTGTGACCTTTTTAACCACAATGCTCCATGAACTTTTCTTCACAATGCTCTTTATCCCCTGTCATCACAATGCTCTATGCCTTTCTCAGCACAATGCTGCATGACGTATGTCATTAGAATGCTCCAAGGCCTTCTCCTCACAATGCTCCATGCCCTTGTCATCACAATGCTTCAAGACACCTGTAATCACAATGCTCCATGCCCCTTTTCATCAGAATGCTCCATGAAACATGTCATCACAAGTCTCCATGGTCATCTCATCACAATGCTCCAGGACCTTGTCATCACAATGCTCCATGACACCTGTCATCACAATGCTCTGTGACTCCAGTCATCACAATGCTTCATAATATTTGTCATCACAATGTTCCATGCCCGCGTCATCACAAGGCTCTGTTACCTTTGTATCCACAATGCTCCATGAACATTTCATCACAATGCTCCGTGACCTTTGTCATCACAATGCTCCATGCCTTTGTCAGTAAAATGCTCCATGACCATTGTCATCACAATGTGCCACGCGCTTTTCATCCCAACGGTCCAAAAATTTGTCATCACAATGCTCCATAAAAATTGTAATCACAATGCTGCATGTCCTTCTCATCACAATGCTCCATTACCCCTGTCATAACAATGCTCCATGACCCCTGCCATCACAATGTTCCACGGCCTTGTCATCACAAGGCTCCATGACACTTTTCATAACAATGCTCCAAGAACCCTTTAATCACAACGCTCCATGACGTTGTCATCACCAAGCTCCATGACACATGTCATCAGATTGTTCCTTGGCCTTCTCATCAAAATGCTCCATGCCCTTGTCATCACAATGCTCCAAAACCCCTGTAAACACAGTGCTCCATGCCCCTTTTCATCTCAATGCTCCATGAACCCTGTCATCACAATGCATCATGCTGATCATCATAATGATTCAGGCTATTGTCATCACAATGAAATAAAAATTATCCATGACCTCTGTCATCACAATGCTCCATGACCCCTGTCATCACAACACTCCATGAACATTTTCAGCCCAATGCTCCATGACACTTGTCATCACAATGATCCATGCACTTGTCATCCAAATGCTTCATGACCCCTGTTTTCACAATGCTCCGTGACACTTGTCATCACAGTTCTCCATGACCCCTGTTTTCACAATGCTCCGTGACACTTGTCATCACAGTTCTCCATGACACCTGTCATCACAATGCTCCATGACTTTGTCAGGAAAATTCTACATGACCTTGTCATTACAATGCTCTATGCACTTGTCATCACAATGCTCCAAGACCCCTGTAATCACAGTGCTCCATGCCCCTTTTCATCTCAATGCTCCATGAACTCTGTCATCACAATGCACCATGCCCATCATCATAATGCTTCTGGCTATTGTCATCACAATGAAATCAAAATTCTCCATGACCTCTGTCATCATAATGCTCCAAAACCTTGTGATCACAATGTTCCATAACACTTATAATCACAACAACCCATGACGATCATCATCACTATTATCCATGGCCTTCTCATCACCATGCTCCATGAACTTTGTCATCACAATTCTCAATACACTTGTCATCACAATGCTCCCTGACACTTGTCGTCAGAATGCTCCTTGAACCCTGCCACGAAAAGGCTACATGCCTTTTTCATCACATTGCCCCATGCCGTTTTCATCACAATGCTCCATGCCTTTGTCATCAAAATACTCCACAAGCTTGTCATCAGAATGCTCCATGACCCTTGTCATCACAATTCTCCATGCACTTGTCAGCACAATGCTCCCTGACCCTTCTCATCACAATGCTCCAAGCCATTGTCATCACAATGCTCCATTACCTTTGTCATCAGAATCTTCCATGAAACTAGGCATCACAATGCTCCATGCCATTTTCATCACAATGGGCCATTACATATGTCATCACAATGCTCCCTGACACTTCTCTTCACAATAATGCATGACCTGGTCATCACAGTGCTCCATGCCCTTGTCATTACAATGTGCCATACCAAATGTCATCGCAATAATCCATGAAACATATTAGACCAATGCTCCATGCCCTTGTCATCACAATGCTCCATGCCCTTGTCATCACAATGCTCCATGCCCTTGTTATCACAATGCTCCATGACCCCTGTCATCACCATGCTCCGTGACTCCACTCATCACAATGATTCATGACCTTTGTCATCACAATGGTCCATTCCCTCATCATCAACAGTCTCTGTGACCTTTTTAACCACAGTGCTCCATGAACTTTTCATCACAATGCTCTTTGACCCTTGTCATCACAGTGATCTACACCTTTCTCAGCACAATGCTCCATGCCCTTGTCATCACAATGCTCCATGACCCTGTCATCACAATGCTCCTTGACTCCAGTCATCACAATGTTTCATTACATTTGTCATAACAATGGTCCATTCCCGCGTCATCACAAGGCTTTGTGACCTTTTTAACCACAATGATTCATGAACTTTTCATCACAATGCTCTGTGACACTTGTCATCACAGTGCTCCATGCCTTTTCAGAAAAATGCTCCATGACCCTTGTCATCACAATGTGCCACGCGATTTTTATCCCAAAGGTCAACAAATTTGGCATCGCAATGCTCCATAAAACTTGTAATCACAATGCTCCATGCCCTTCTCATCACAGTGCTCCATTACACCTGTCATAACAATGCTCCTTGACCCCTGCCATCACAATGTTCCACGGACTTGTCATCACAAGGCTCAATGACACTTGTCATCACAATGCTCCATGACACCTGTAATCACAAAGCTCCATGCCCTTGTCATCACAATGCTCCAAGACCCCTGTAATCAAAATGCTCCATGCCCCTTTTCATCTCAATGCTCCATGAACCCTGTCATCACAATGCATCATGCCCATCATCATAAAGCTTCCGGCTATTGTCAGCACAATGAAATCAAAATTCTCCATGACCTCTGTCATCACAATGCTCCATGACCACTGTCATCACAATACTCCATGAACATTTTCCGCCCAATGCTCCATGACCCTTGTCATCACAATGATCCATGACCCCTGTATTCACAGTGCTCCGTGACACATGTCATCACAGTGCTCCATGACACCTGTCATCACAGTGCTCCATGCATTTGTCTGCAAAATTCTACATGATCTTGTCATTACAATGCTCTATGCGCTTGTCATCACAATGCTACAAGACCCCTGTAATCACAATGCTCCATGCCCCTTTTCATCTCAATGCTCCATGAACCCTGTCATCACAATGCACCACGCCCATCATCATAATGCTTCAGGCTATTGTCATTACAATGAAATCAAAACTCTCCATGACCTCTGTCAGCATAATGCTCCAAACCCTTGTGATCACAATGTTCCATAACATTTATCATCACCACACCCCATGACGATCATCATCACAATTATCCTTGGTCTTCTGATCCAAATGCTCCCTGAACTTTTTCATCACAATGCTCAATACACTTGTCTTCACAATGCTCCCTGACACTTGTCGTCAGTATGCTCCTTGAAAACTGTCATGACAAGGCTCCATGCCTTTTTCATCACAATGATCCATGCCCTTTTCATCACAATGCTCCAAGACACCTGTAATCACAATGCTCCATGCACTTGTCATCAAAAGCTCCATGACGCATGTCATCAGAATGCTCCATGGCCTTTTCCTCACTATGCTCCATGGCATGGTCATCACAATGCTCCATTTACCCTCTCATCACATTGCTCCATGAAGTTGTCATTACAATCCTCCATGACCCATGTATCACAGTGTTCCGTGCCCTTGTCATCACAATGCTCCAGTCCACTCTCATCACAATAAAATATGAAATATTTCAAACCAATGCTCAATGCCCTTCTCATCACAATGCTCCTTTACCTCTGTCATAACAATGCACCACGACTACTGCCATCACAATGTTCCACGGCCTTGTCATCACAAGGCTCCATGACCCTTGTAATCACAATGCTCCAAGAAACATGTAATCAAAATTCTCCATGCCCTTGTCATAACAATGCTCCATGACGCAAGTCATCAGAAGGTTCCATGGCCTTCTCATCTCAATGCTCCATGCCCTTGTCATCACAATGCTCCATGACCCCTGTAATCACAATGCTCCATGCCCCTTTTCATCTCAATGCTCCAAGAACCCTGTCATCACAATGCACCATGCCCATCTTCATAATGCTTCAGGCTATTGTCACTACAATAAAATCAAAATTCTCCATGACTTCTGTCATCATAATGCTCCAAACCCTTGTGATCACAATGTTCCATAACACTTATCATCACAATACCCCATGACGATCATCATCACAGTTATCCATGGTGTTCTCATCACAATGCTCCATGATCATTGTCATCACAATGCTCAATACACTTTTCATCACAATACTCCCTGACACCTGTCGTCAGTATGCTCCTTGAACCCTGTGATGACAAGTCTCCATGCCTTTTACATCACAATGATCCATGCCTTTTCATCACAATGTTCCAAGACCCCTGTTATCACAATGCTCCATGGCCTTGTCAGCACAAAGCTCCATGACGCATGTCATCAGAATTCTCCATGGCCTTCTCCTCACAATGCTCCATGCCCTTGTCAAACAATGCTCCAAGACCCCTGTAATCACAATGCTCCATGCCCTTTTTCATCAGAATGCTCCATGAGACTTGTCATCACAAGTCTCCATGGTCATCTCATCACAATGCTCCAGGACCTTGTCATCACAATGCTCCATGACACCTGTCATCACAATGCTCTGTGACTCCAGTCATCACAATGCTTCATAATATTTGTCATCACAATGTTCCATGCCCGCGTCATCACAAGGCTCTGTTACCTTTGTATCCACAATGCTCCATGAACATTTCATCACAATGATCCGTGACCTTTGTCATCACAATGCTCCATGCCTTTGTCAGTAAAATGCTCCATGACCATTGTCATCACAATGTGCCACGCGCTTTTCATCCCAACGGTCCAAAAATTTGTCATCACAATGCTCCATAAAAATTGTAATCACAATGCTGCATGTCCTTCTCATCACAATGCTCCATTACACCTGTCATAACAATGCTCCATGACCCCTGCCATCACAATGTTCCACGGCCTTGTCATCACAAGGCTCCATGACACTTTTCATCACAATGCTCCAAGACCCCTTTAATCACAATGCTCCATGATGTTGTCATCACCAAGCTCCATGACACATGTCATCAGATTGTTCCTTGGCCTTCTCATCAAAATGCTCCATGCCCTTGTCATCACAATGCTCCAAAACCCCTGTAAACACAGTGCTCCATGCCCCTTTTCATCTCAATGCTCCATGAACCCTGTCATCACAATGCATCATGCTGATCATCATAATGATTCAGGCTATTGTCATCACAATGAAATAAAAATTATCCATGACCTCTGTCATCACAATGCTCCATGACCCCTGTCATCACAACACTCCATGAACATTTTCAGCCCAATGCTCCATGACACTTGTCATCACAATGATCCATGCACTTGTCATCCAAATGCTTCATGACCACTGTTTTCACAATGCTCCGTGACACTTGTCGTCACAGTTCTCCATGACACCTGTCATCACAATGCTCCATGACTTTGTCAGGATAATTCTACATGACCTTGTCATTACAATGCTCTATGCACTTGTCATCACAATGCTCCAAGACCCCTGTAATCACAGTGCTCCATGCCCCTTTTCATCTCAATGCTCCATGAACTCTGTCATCACAATGCACCATGCCCATCATCATAATGCTTCTGGCTATTGTCATCACAATGAAATCAAAATTCTCCATGACCTCTGTCATCATAATGCTCCAAAACCTTGTGATCACAATGTTCCATAACACTTATAATCACAACAACCCATGACGATCATCATCACTATTATCCATGGCCTTCTCATCACCATGCTCCATGAACTTTGTCATCACAATTCTCAATACACTTGTCATCACAATGCTCCCTGACACTTGTCGTCAGAATGCTCCTTGAACCCTGCCACGAAAAGGCTACATGCCTTTTTCATCACATTGCCCCATGCCGTTTTCATCACAATGCTCCATGCCTTTGTCATCAAAATACTCCACAAGCTTGTCATCAGAATGCTCCATGACCCTTGTCATCACAATTCTCCATGCACTTGTCAGCACAATGCTCCCTGACCCTTCTCATCACAATGCTCCAAGCCATTGTCATCACAATGCTCCATTACCTTTGCCATCAGAATCTTCCATGAAACTTGGCATCACAATGCTCCATGCCATTTTCATCACAATGGGCCATTACATATGTCATCACAATGCTCCCTGACACTTCTCTTCACAATAATGCATGACCTGGTCATCACAGTGCTCCATGCCCTTGTCATTACAATGTGCCATACCAAATGTCATCGCAATAATCCATGAAACATATTAGACCAATGCTCCATGCCCTTGTCATCACAATGCTCCATGCCCTTGTCATCACAATGCTCCATGCCCTTGTTATCACAATGCTCCATGACCCCTGTCATCACCATGCTCCGTGACTCCACTCATCACAATGATTCATGACCTTTGTCATCACAATGGTCCATTCCCTCATCATCAACAGTCTCTGTGACCTTTTTAACCACAATGCTCCATGAACTTTTCATCACAATGCTCTTTGACCCTTGTCATCACAGTGATCTACACCTTTCTCAGCACAATGCTCCATGCCCTTGTCATCACAATGCTCCATGACCCTGTCATCACAATGCTCCTTGACTCCAGTCATCACAATGTTTCATTACATTTGTCATAACAATGGTCCATTCCCGCGTCATCACAAGGCTTTGTGACCTTTTTAACCACAATGATTCATGAACTTTTCATCACAATGCTCTGTGACACTTGTCATCACAGTGCTCCATGCCTTTTCAGAAAAATGCTCCATGACCCTTGTCATCACAATGTGCCACGCGATTTTTATCCCAAAGGTCAACAAATTTGGCATCGCAATGCTCCATAAAACTTGTAATCACAATGCTCCATGCCCTTCTCATCACAGTGCTCCATTACACCTGTCATAACAATGCTCCTTGACCCCTGCCATCACAATGTTCCACGGACTTGTCATCACAAGGCTCAATGACACTTGTCATCACAATGCTCCATGACACCTGTAATCACAAAGCTCCATGTCCTTGTCATCACAATGCTCCAAGACCCCTGTAATCAAAATGCTCCATGCCCCTTTTCATCTCAATGCTCCATGAACCCTGTCATCACAATGCATCATGCCCATCATCATAAAGCTTCCGGCTATTGTCAGCACAATGAAATCAAAATTCTCCATGACCTCTGTCATCACAATGCTCCATGACCACTGTCATCACAATACTCCATGAACATTTTCCGCCCAATGCTCCATGACCCTTGTCATCACAATGATCCATGACCCCTGTATTCACAGTGCTCCGTGACACATGTCATCACAGTGCTCCATGACACCTGTCATCACAGTGCTCCATGCATTTGTCTGCAAAATTCTACATGATCTTGTCATTACAATGCTCTATGCGCTTGTCATCACAATGCTACAAGACCCCTGTAATCACAATGCTCCATGCCCCTTTTCATCTCAATGCTCCATGAACCCTGTCATCACAATGCACCACGCCCATCATCATAATGCTTCAGGCTATTGTCATTACAATGAAATCAAAACACTCCATGACCTCTGTCAGCATAATGCTCCAAACCCTTGTGATCACAATGTTCCATAACATTTATCATCACCACACCCCATGACGATCATCATCACAATTATCCTTGGTCTTCTGATCCAAATGCTCCCTGAACTTTTTCATCACAATGCTCAATACACTTGTCTTCACAATGCTCCCTGACACTTGCCGTCAGTATGCTCCTTGAAAACTGTCATGACAAGGCTCCATGCCTTTTTCATCACAATGATCCATGCCCTTTTCATCACAATGCTCCAAGACACCTGTAATCACAATGCTCCATGCACTTGTCATCAAAAGCTCCATGACGCATGTCATCAGAATGCTCCATGGCCTTTTCCTCACTATGCTCCATGGCATGGTCATCACAATGCTCCATTTACCCTCTCATCACATTGCTCCATGAAGTTGTCATTACAATCCTCCATGACCCATGTATCACAGTGTTCCGTGCCCTTGTCATCACAATGCTCCAGTCCACTCTCATCACAATAAAATATGAAATATTTCAAACCAATGCTCAATGCCCTTCTCATCACAATGCTCCTTTACCTCTGTCATAACAATGCACCACGACTACTGCCATCACAATGTTCCACGGCCTTGTCATCACAAGGCTCCATGACCCTTGTAATCACAATGCTCCAAGAAACATGTAATCAAAATTCTCCATGCCCTTGTCATAACAATGCTCCATGACGCAAGTCATCAGAAGGTTCCATGGCCTTCTCATCTCAATGCTCCATGCCCTTGTCATCACAATGCTCCATGACCCCTGTAATCACAATGCTCCATGCCCCTTTTCATCTCAATGCTCCAAGAACCCTGTCATCACAATGCACCATGCCCATCTTCATAATGCTTCAGGCTATTGTCACTACAATGAAATCAAAATTCTCCATGACTTCTGTCATCATAATGCTCCAAACCCTTGTGATCACAATGTTCCATAACACTTATCATCACAATACCCCATGACGATCATCATCACAGTTATCCATGGTGTTCTCATCACAATGCTCCATGATCATTGTCATCACAATGCTCAATACACTTTTCATCACAATACTCCCTGACACCTGTCGTCAGTATGCTCCTTGAACCCTGTGATGACAAGTCTCCATGCCTTTTACATCACAATGATCCATGCCTTTTCATCACAATGTTCCAAGACCCCTGTTATCACAATGCTCCATGGCCTTGTCAGCACAAAGCTCCATGACGCATGTCATCAGAATTCTCCATGGCCTTCTCCTCACAATGCTCCATGCCCTTGTCAAACAATGCTCCAAGACCCCTGTAATCACAATGCTCCATGCCCTTTTTCATCAGAATGCTCCATGAGACTTGTCATCACAAGTCTCCATGGTCATCTCATCACAATGCTGCAGGACCTTGTCATCACCATGCTCTATTCCCTTGTCATCACAATGCTCCATAACCCCTGTCATTACAATAATCCATTAACATTTCCAGCCGAATGCTACATGACATTCTCATCACAATGCTCCATGACAAATATCATCACAATGCTCCATGACCACTGTCATCACAACCATCCATAACACCTGACAACACAATGATCCGGGACTCTTGTCATCACAATGCTCCATTCCCTAGTCATCACGATGCTCCATGACCCCTGTCATCACAATAGTCCATCAACATTTTCAGCCCAATGCTCCATGAAACATGTCATCACAATGATCCATGCCCTTGTCATCCCAATGCTCCATGACCCCTGTATTCACAATGCTCCTTGACGCTTATCATCACAGTGCTCCATGACACCTGTCATCACAATGCTCCATGCCTTTGTCAGCAAAATGCTACATGACCTTCTCATTGCAATGCTCTATGTGCTTGTCATCACAATACTCCATTACCATTGTCATCACAATCCTCCTTGAACATTGGGATCACATTGCTTCATGCCCTTGTCATCACAGTGCTCCATGTGCCTTGAAATCAAAATGATCCATGACCTCTCTCGTCACAATGCTCCAAACCCTTGTGATCACAATGTTCCATAACACTTGTCATCACAGTGCTGCATGATGCCTGTCATCACAATACTCCATGTCCTTTTCATCACAATGCTCCATGATCTTTTAATCACCATGCTCCATGACCCCTGTCATCACAATGCTCCGTGACTCCAGTCATCACAGTGCTTCATTACCTTTGTCATCACAATGGTCCATGCCCTCGTCATCAACAGTCTCTTTGACATTTTTAACCACAATGCTCCATGAACTTTTCATCACAATGCTCTTTGACCCTTGTCATCACAATGCTCTATGCCCTTCTCAGCACAATGCTCCATGACCCTGGTCATCACAATGCTCCATGCGCTTGTCAGCACAATGCTACATGACACATGTCATCACAATGCACCATGTGCTTATCATCACAGTGCTCCACAATCTTGTCTTCACAATGCTCCATAAAATTTGTCATCACAATGCTACATGCACTTATCATCAAAATGCTCTCTCAAAACTGATATCACAATGCTACATCACTATTTGTCACAATACTCCCTCACCCCTGTCATCACAATGTTCCATGTTACTGTCATCACAATGCTACATGCACTTATCATCACAATGTTCGATGACCCATGACATCACAATGTTCCATAACACCTGTCATCAAAATGTTCCATGACACTTTTCATCAAATTGCTCCATGACCCTGTCCTCACAATGCTCCCTGCCCTCCTCCTCACAATGCACAACGCCCTTGCCATCAAAATGCTCCATGACCAGTGTCATCACAAAGATCCATGACCCTTGGCATCACAATGTCCCATGTCATTGTCATCACAATGCTCCATGAACGCTCTCATCACATTGCTCCATGCCCTTGACTTCACATAGCTCCATTATCCCTGTCATAACAATGCTCCATGACCCCTGCCATCACGATGTTCCATGGCCTATTCATCACAGGGCTCCATGACCCTTCTCATCACAATGCTCCAAGAACACTGTAATCACAATGCTCTATGCCCCTTTTCATCTCAATGATCCATGAAACCTGTCATCACAATGCACCATGCCCATCATCATAATGCTTCATGCTATTGTCATAACAATGAAATCAAAATGCTCCATGACCTCTGTCATAACAATGCTCCAAAACCTTGTGATCACAATATTCCATAACACTTGTCATCACAGTGCCCCATGACGCTCGTCATCACAATTATCCATGGTCTTCTCATCACAATGCTCCTTGACCTTCGTCATCACAATGCTCAATACACTTGTCATCAAACTGCTCCCTGACACTTGTTGTCTGTATGCTCCTTGAACCCTGTCATGACAAGGCTCCATGCCTTTTTCATCACAATGATCCATGCCCTTTTCATCACAATGCTCCAAGACCCATGTAATCACGATGCTCCATGCCCTTGTCACCACAAAGCTCAATGATGCATGCCATCAGAATGCTCCTTGGACTTCTCCTCACAATGCTCCATGCCCTTGTCATCACAAAGTTCCAAGACCCCTGTAATCACAATGCTGCATGCCCTTTTTCATCAGTATGCTCCATGAGACTTGTCATCACATAGCTCCATGGTTTTGTCATCATAATGCTCCAAGCCCTAGTCATCACAATGCTCCATTATATTTGTCATCACAATCCTCCATTGCATTTGGCATCACAATGCTCCCTGCCATTGTCATCTCAATAGACCATGCCTTATGTCATCCCAATGCTCCATGACCCCTGTATTCACAATGCTCCGTGATGCTTGTCATCACAGTGCTCCATGACACCTGTCATCAAAATGATCCATGCCCTTGTCATCCCAATGCTCCATGACCACTGTATTCACAATGCTCTGTGATGCTTGTCATCACAGGGCTCCATGACACCAGTCATCACAATCCTCTATGCCTTTTTCAGCAAAATGCTTCATGACTTTGTCATTACAATGCTCTATGCGCTTGTCATCACAATACTCCATTACCATTCTCATCACTATCCTCCATGAATCTTGGGATCACATTGCTTCATGCCCTTGTCATCACAATGCTCCATGCTCCTTGAAATCAAAATGATCCATGACCTCTGTCATCGCAATGCTCCAAACCCTTGTGATCACAATGTTCCATAACACTTGGCATCACAATGCACCATGATGCCTATCATCACAATACTCGATGGTCTTTTCATCACAATGCTCCATGACATTTGTCATCACAAATCTCAATACACTTGTCATCACAATGTTCCCAGACACTTGTCATCAGAATGCTCCTTGAACCCTGTCACGAAAAGGTTCCATGCCTTTTTCATCACAAAGCCCCTTGCCGTTTTCATCACAATGCTCCATGCCATTGTCATCAAAATACGCCACAACCTTGTCATCAGAATGCTCCATGACCCTTGTCATCACAATTCTCAATACACTTCTCATCACAATGTTCCCTGACACTTGTCTTCAGAATGCTCCTTGAACCCTGTCACGAAAATACTCCATGACTTTTTCATCACAAAGCCCCATGCCGTTTTCATCACAATGCTCCATGCCATTGTCATCAAAATACTCCACAAGCTTGTCATCAGAATGCTCCATGACCCTTGTCATCACAATTCTCCTTGCACTTGTCAGCACAATGCTCCCTGACCCTTGTCATCACTATGCTCCAAGCCATTTTCATCACAATGCTCCATTACCTTTGTCATCAGAATCCTCTATGACACTTGGCATCACAATGCTCCATGCCATTGTCATCACAATGGGCCATTACATATGTCATCACAATATTCCCTGACACCTCTTTTCACAATACTGCATGACCTGGTCATCACAATGCTCCTTGCCGTTATCATAACAATGATCCATAACCTCTGTCATAACAATGCTCCATGACCCCTGCCATCACAATGTTCCACGGGCTTGTCATGACAAGGCTCCATGACCCTTGTCATCACTATGGTCCAAGACCCCTGTAATCAAAATGCTCCATGCCCTTTTTCATCAGAATGCTCCATGAGACTTGTCACCACAAGTCTCCATGGACTTCTCATCAAAATGCTCCAGGACCTTTTCATCACCATGCTCCATTCCCTTGTCATCACAATGCTCCATGACCACTGTCATCACAATACTCCATGAACATTTTCAGCCCAATGCTCCATGAACTTCTCATCACAATGCTCCATGACCAATATCATCACAGTGCTCCATGACCACTGTCATCACAACAAACCATGACACCTGACAACACAATGATCTGGGACTCTTGTCATCACAATGCACCATGACCCCTGTCATCACAATACTCCATGAAAATTTTCAGCCCAATGCTCCATGACTCTTGTCATCACAATTATCCATGCCCTTGTCATCCCAATGCTCCATGACCCCTGTATTCACAATGCTCCGTTACACCTGTCATCACACTGCTCCATGACACCTGTCATCACAATGCTCCATGCCTTTGTCAGCAAAATGATACATGACATTTTCATTACAATGCTCTATGCGCATGTCATCACAATACTCCATTACCATTTTAATCACAATCCTCAATGAAACTTGGGATCACATTGCTTCATGCCCTTGTCATCACAATGCACCATGCTCCTTGAAATCAAAATGATCCATGACATCTGTCACAGCAATGCTCCAAACAGTTGTGATCCCAGTGTTCCATAACACTTGTCATCACAACGCTCCATGATGCCTGTCATCACAGTACTCCATGCCATTTTAATCACAATGCTCCATGACCTTTGTCATCACAATTCTCAATACACTTGTCATCACAATGCCCCCTGACACTTGTCATCAGAATGCTCCTTGAACCCTGTCACGAAATGGCTCCATGCTTTTTTCATCACAAAGCCCCATGCCATTTTCATCACAATGCAACATGCCATTGTCATCAAAATTCTCCACAAGCCTTTTATCAGAATTCTCCATGACCCTTGTCATCACAATTCTCCATGCACTTGTCAGCACAATGCTCCCTGACCCTTGTCATCACAATGCTCCAAGCCATTGTCATCACAGTGCTCCATTACCTTTGTCCTCAGAATCTTCCATGACACTTGGCATCAAAATGCTCCATGCCATTGTCATCACAATGGGCCATTACATATGTCATCACAATGCTCCCTGACACCTCTCTTCACAATACTGCATGACCTGGTCATTAAAATGCTCCATGCCCTTGTTATCACAATGCGCCATTTCAACTGTCATCACAATAATCCATGAAACTTATTAGACCAATGCTCCATGGCATTCTCATCACAATGGACCATTACATATGTCATCACAATGCTCCCCGACACGTCTTTACAATACTCCATGCCCTTGTCATCACAATGCTCCATGTCCTTGTCATCACAATGCTACATGCCCACTGTCATCACAATAATCTATGAAACATGTCAGACCAATTCTCCATGCCCCTTTCATCACAATGCTCCAAGCCCATTTCATCACAATGCTCCATGACCCCTGTCATCACAATGCTCTGTGACTCCAGTCATCACAGTGCTTCATAACGTTTGTCATCACAACGGTCTATGCCCGCGTCATCACAAGGCTCTGTGACCATTGTAACCACAATGTTCCATGAACTTTTCATCACAATGCTCCGTGACACTTGTCATCACAATGCTCCATGCCTTTGTCAGAACAATGCTCCATGACCCTTCTCATCACATTATGCCATGCACATTTCATCACAATGATACACAACCTTGTCATTGCTATGCTCCATGAACATTGTAATCACAATTCTCCATGCACTTCTCATCCAAATGCTCTCTCACATGGGATATGACAATGATCCATCACTAGTCATCACAATCCTCCCTTAACCCTGTTATCACAATGTTCCATGACCCCTGTCATCACAGTGCTACATCCCTTTATCAGCACAATGCTCCATGACCCCTGTCATCAAAATACTCCATGAACATTTTCAGCCCAATCCTCCATGACCCTTGTCATCACAATCATCCATGCCCTTGTCATCCCAATGCTCCATGAACCCTGTATTCACAATGTTCGGTGACGCTTGTCATCACAATGCTCCATTACCTCTGTCATAAGAATGCTCCATGACCCCTGCCATCACAGAGTTCCACGGCCTTGTCATCACAAGGCTCCATGACCCCTGTCATCACAATACTTCATGCCCTTTTCATCACAATGCTCCATGACACATGTCATCAGAATGCTCCATTGCCTTCTCCTCACAATGCTCTATGCCCTTGTCATCACAATGCTCCAAGACCCATGTAATCACAATGCTCAATGCTCCTTTTCATCAGAATGCTCCATGAGACTTATCATCACAAGTCTCCATGGTCTTCTCATCACAATGCTCTAGGACTTTGTCATCACCATGCTCCATTCCCTTGTCATCACAATGCTCCCTGACCCCGGTCATCACAATCCTCCATGAACATTTTCAGCCCAATGCTCCATGAAATTCTCATCACAATGCTCCATGACAAATATCATCAAAATGCTCCATGACCACTGTCATCACAACACTCAATGACACCTGACAACACAGTGATCCGGGACTCTTGTCATCACAATGCTCCATTCCCTACTCATCACAATGCTCCATGACCCCAGTCATCACAATACTCCATGAACATTTTCAGCCCAATGCTCCATGACTCTTGTCATCACAATGATCCATGCCCTTGTCATCCCAATGCTCCATGACCCCTGTATTCACAGTGCTCCATGACACCTGTCATCACAATGCTCCATGCCTTTGTCAGCAAAATGCTACATGATATTGTCATTACAATGCTCTATGCGCTTGTCATCACAATACTCCATTACCATTGTCATCACATTCCTCCATGCACCTTGGGATCACATTGCTTCATGCCCTTGTCATCACAATGCACCATGCTCCTTGAAATAAAATGATCCATGACCTCTGTCATCACAATGCTCCAAACCCTTGTGATCACAATGTTCCATAACACTTGTCATCACAACGCTCCATGATGCCTGCCATGACAATAATCCATGCTCTTTTCATCACAATGCTCCATGACCTTTTTCATCACAATTCTCAATACAATTGTCATCACAATGCTCCCTGACACTTGTCATCAGAATGCTCCTTGAACCCTGTTATGTAAAGGCTCCATGCATTTTTCATCACAAAGCCCCATGCCATTTTCATCACAATGCTCCGTGCCATTTTCACCAAAATACTCCACAAGCTTGTCATCATAATACTCCATGACCCATGTCATCACAATTCTCCATGCACTTGTCAGCACAATGCACCCTGACCTTTGTCATCACAATGCTCCATGCCCTTGTCATCACAATGCTCCATTACTTTTGTCATCAGAATCCTCCATGACACTTGGCATCACAATGCTCCATGCCATTGTCATCTCAATGGGCCATTACATATGTCATCACAATGCTCCCTGACAGCTCTCTTCACAATACTGCATGACATTGTCATCACAATGCTCCATGCCCTAGCTATCACAATGTTCCAAAATCCCTGTAATCACAATGTTCCATGCCCCTTTTCATCAGTATGCTCCATGAGATTTGTAATCACAAGTCTCCATGGTTTTCTCATCACAATGCTCCACGACCTTGTCATCATGCTTCACGACATTTTCGTGAAAATCCTCAATGGCCCTTGTCATCATAATGCTCCAAGCCCTAGTCATCACAATGCTCCATTATATTTGTCATCACAATCCTCCATTACATTTGGCATCACAATGCTCCATGCCATTGTCATCGCAATGGACCATGACATATGTCATCACAATGCTCCCTGACACTAGTCTTCACAATATTCCATGCCCTTGTCATCACAATGCTCCATGCCCTTGTAATCAAAATGCACCATGTCCACTGTCATCACAATAGTCTAGGATACTTGTCAGACCAATGCTCCATGCCACTGTCATCACAGTGCTCCATGCCCTTGTCATCACAATGCTCCATGACCCCTGTCATAACAAAGCTCCATGACCCCTGCCATCACAATGTTCCACGGCCTTGTCATCACAAGGCTCTATGACGCTTGTCATCACAATGCTCCAAGACCCCTGTAATCACAATGCTCCATGCCCTTGTCATCACAAAGCTCCATGACACATGTCATCAGAATGTTCCATGGCCTTCAAATCAAAAGGCTCCATGCCCTTGTCATCACAATGCACCATGTCCAATGTCATAACAATAATCTATGAAACTTGTCAGACCAATGCTCCATGCCCCTGTCATCACAATGCTCCATGCCCTTGTCATCACAATGCTGCAAGACCCTTGTCATCACAATGCTCCGTGACTGCAGTCATCACAATGCTTCATAACGTTTGTCATCACAACGGTCCATGCCCGCGTCATGACAAGGCTCTGTGACATTTGTAACCACAATGCTCCATGAACTTTTCATCACAATGCTGCGTGACCCATGTCATTACAATGTTCCATGCCTTTGTCAGAACAATGCTCCATGACACTTGTCATCACAGTGTGCCACGCACTTTTCATCACAATGATCCACAACCTTGTCATCGCTATGCTCCATAAACCTTGTAAGCACAATGCTCCATGCACTTCTCATCCAAATGCTCTCTCACATGAGATATCACAATGTTCCATCACTAATCATCACAATCTTCCCTCACCCCTGTTATCATAATGTTCAATGAACCCTGTCATCACAATGCTACATCCTCTTATCAGCACAATGTTCTATGACCCCTGACATCACAATGATCCATAACCACTGTCATCAAAATGCTCCATGACAGTTTTCATCCCAAAGCTCCATGACCCCTGGCATCACAATGTTCTAAACCCCTGTCATCAAAATATTCCATTACATTTTTCATCAAATTGCTGCATGACCCTGTCATCAAAATGCTCCCTGCCTTTCTCATCACAATGCACCACACCCTTGTCATCAAAATGCTCCATGACCTTTGTCATCACAAAGCTCCATGACCCTTGGCATCACAGTGCTCCATGCAATTGTCATCACAATGCTCCATGAACCTTCTCATCACATTGCTCCATGCCCTTGTCATCACAAAGCTCCATGACACTTGTCATCACAATGCTCAATGCCCTTCTCATCACAGTAATCCAAGAAATATTTCAGACCAATGCTCAATGCCCTTCTCATCACAATGATCCATTACCTATGTCATAACAATGCTCCATGACCCCTGCCATCACAATGTTCCATGGCCTTGTCATCACAAATCTCCATGATCCTTGTCAACACAATGCTCCAAACCGCTGTAATCATAATGGTCCATGCCCTTGTCATCGCAAAGCTCCATGACGCATGCCATCAGAATGTTCCATGGCTTTCTCATCACAATAATACATGCCCTTGTCATGACAGTGCTCCGAGACACCTGTAAACACAATGCTCCATGCTCCTTTTCATCTCAGTGCTCCATGAAGCCTGTCATCAAAATGCACCAGGCCCATCATCATAATGCTTCAGGCTATTGTCATCACAATGAAATCAAAATTATCCAAGACCACTGTCATCATAATGCTCCAAACCCTTGTGATCACAAAGTCCCATAACACTTATCATCACAACACCCAATGACGCTCATCATCACAATTATCCATGGTCTTCTCATCACAATGCTCCATGACCTTTGTCATCACAATTCTCAGTACACTTGTCATCACAATGCTCCCAGACACATGTCGTCAGTATGCTCCTTGAAACCTGTCATGACAAGGCTCCATGCCTTTTCATCACAATGATCCATGCCCTTTTCATCACAATGCTCCAAGACCCCTGTAATCACATTGCTCCATGCACTTGTCATCACAAAGCTCCATGACACATGTCATCAGAATGCTCCAAGACCCCTGTAATCACAATGCTCCATGCCCCTTTTCATTAGAATGCTCCATGAGACTTGTCATCACAAATCTCCATGCTCTTATCATCACAGTGCTCCAGGACATTGTCATCACCATGTTCCATTCCCTTGTCATCACAATGCTCCATGACCCCTGTCATCACAATACTCCATGAACATTTTCAGCCCAATGCTCCATGAAATTCTCATCACAGTGCTCCATGGCAAATATCATCAAAATGCTCCATGACCACTGTCATCACAACACTCCATGACACCTGACAACACAATGATCCGGGACTCTTGTCATCACAATGCTCCATTCCCTAGTCATCACAGTGCTCCATGAACATTTTCAGCCCAATGCTCCATGACACTTGTCATCAATATCATCCATGCCCTTGTCATCCCAATGCTCCATGACCCCTGTATTCACAATGCTCCGTGACGCTTGTCATCACAGTGCTCCATGACTTTGTCAGCAAAATGCTACATGACCTTGTCATTACAATGCTCTATGCGCTTGTCATCACAGTACTCCATTACCATTGTCATCACAATCCTCCATGAACCTAGGATCACATTGATTCATGCCCTTGTCATCCCGAAGCTCCATGCTCCTTGAAATCAAAATGATCCATGACCTCTGTCATCACAATGCTACAAACACTTGTGATCACAATGTTCCATAACAGTTGTCATCACAACGCTCCATGATGCCTGTCATCACAATAATCTATGCCCTATTCATCACAATGCTCCATGAACTTTGTCAGCACAATTCTCAATACACTTGTCATCACAATGTTCCCTGACACTTGTCGTCATAATGCTCCTTGAAACCTGTCACAAAAAGGCTCCATGCATTTTTCATCACAAAACCCCATGCCATTTTCATCACAATGTTCCATGCCATTGTCATCAAAGTACACCACAAGCTTGTCATCAGAATGCTCCATGACCATTGTCATCCCAATTCTCCATGCACTTGTCAGAACAATGCTTCCTGACCCTTGTCATCACAATGCTTCAAGCCATTTTCATCACAAAGCTCCATTACCTTTGTCATCAGAATCCTCCATGACACTTGGCATCACAATGCTCCATGACATTGTCATCACAATGAGCCATTACATATGTCATCAAAATGCTCCATGACACCTCTCTTCACAATAATGCATAACCTGGTCATCACAATGCTCCATGCCCTTGTCATCACAATGAACCATTCCAACTGTCATCACAATAATCCATGAAAATTATTAGACCAATGGTCCATTTTCTTGTCATCACAATGCTCCATGCCATAGTTATCATAATGTTCCAAAACGCCTGTAATCAGAATGCTCCATGCCCCTTTTCACCAGTATGCTCCATGAGATTTGTCATCACAAGGCTCCATGAATTTCTCATCACAGTGCTCCAGGACCTTATCATCACAATGCTTCACGACATTGTCATGAAAATTCTCAATGGCCCTTGTCAACATAATGCTCCAAGCCCTAGTCATCACAATGCTCCATTATATTTGTCATCACAATCCTCCATTACATTTGGCATCACAATGCTCCATGCCATTGTCATCGCAATGGACCATGACATATGTCATCACAATGCTCCCTGACACCTGTCTTCACAATACTCCATGCCCTTGTCATCACAATGCTCCATGCCCTTGTCATCACAATGAACCATGTCTACTGTCATCACAATAATCTAGGAAACTTGTCAGACCAATGTTCAATGACCCGTTCATCACAATGCTCCATGCCCTTGTCATCACAATGCTCCATGACACCTGTCATAACAATGCTCCATGACCCCTGCCATCACAGTGTTCCACGGCCTTGTCATCACAAGGCTCCCTGACGCTAGTCATCACAATGCTCCAGGACCCCTGTAATCACAATGTTCCATGCCCTTGTCATCACAAAGCTCCATGACACATGTCATCAGAATGTTCCATGGCCTTCTCATCAAAATGCTCCATGATTTCTGTCATCACAATGCTCCGTGACTCCAGTCATCACAATGCTTCATAACGATTGTCATCACAACGGTCCATGCGTGCGTCATCACAAGGCTCTGTGACCTTTGTAAACACAATGCTCCATGAACCTTTCATCACAATTCTCCGTGACCCTTGTCATCACAATGCTCCATGCCTTTGTCAGGACAATGCTCCATGACCGTTGTCATCACAAAGTGCCATGCGCTTTTCATCACAATGATCCACAACCTTGTCATCGCTATGCTCCATAAACCTTGTAATCACAATTCTCCATGAACTTCTCATCCAAATGCTCTCTCACATGAGATATCACAATGTTCCATCACTAGTCATCACAATACTCCCTCACACATGGAATCACAATGTTCCATGACCCTGTCATCACAGTGCTACATCCACTTATCATCACAATGTTCCATGACCCATGACATCACAATGTTCCATAACCACTGTCATCAAAATGCTCCATGACACTTTTCATCCCAAAGCTCCATGACCTCTGGCATCACAATGTTCTATAACACCTGTCATCAAAATGTTCCATTACACTTTTCATCAAATTGCTGCATGACCCTGTCATCAAAATGCTCCCTGCCTTTCTCATCACAATGCACCACACACTTGTCATCAAAATGCTCAATGACTTTGTCATCATAAAGCTCCATGACCCTTGGCATCACAATGCTCCATGAACTTTTCATCACAATGCTCTTTGATCCTTGTCATCACAATTCTCTATGCCTTTCTCAGCACAATGCTCCATGACCCTTGTCATCACAATGTTCCATGTGCTTGTCAGCACGATGCTCCATGACACATATCATCACAATGCACCATGCACTTGTCATCACAGTGCTCCACAATCTTGTCATCACAATGATCTATAAACCTTGTCATCACAATGCTCCATGAACTTCTCATCAAAATGCTCTCTCACCACAGATATCACAATGTTACATCACTATTTGTCACAATACTCCCTCACCCCTGTCATCACAATGATCCATGACTCCTGTCATCACAATTGTACATGCACATATCATCACAATGTTCGATGACCCCTGACATCACAATGTTCCATAACCCCTGTCATCAAAATGCTCCCAAAACCTTTTCATCAAAATGCTCCATGACCCCTGGCATCACAATGTTCAATAACCCCTTTCATCAAAATGCTCCCAAAACCTTTTCATCAAAATGCTCCATGACACCTGGCATCACAATGTTCAATAACCCCTGTCATCAAAATGTTCCATGACACATTTCATCCAAGTGCTCCATGACCCTGTCATCACAATGCTCCCTGCCCTTCTCATCACAATGCACAACGCCCTTGTCATCAAAATCCTCCATGACCTTTGTCATCACAAAGATCCATGACCCTTGGCATCACAATGTTCCATGTCATCTTCATCACAATGCTCCATGATCGCATTCATCACATTGCTCCATGCCGTTGTCATCACAAAGCTCCATGACACATGTTATCAGAATGCTACATGGCCTTCTCATCACAATCCTCCATGCCATTGCCATCAAAATGTTCCATTACTCCTGTCATAACTATGCTCCATGACCCCTGCCATCACGATGTTCCATGGCCTTGTCATCACAAGGCTCCATGACCATTCTCATCACAATGCTCTAAGACCCCTGTAATCACAATGTTCCATGACCCCTGTCATCACAATGCTACATCCCCTTATCATCACAATGTTCCATGACACCTGATATCACAACGTTCCACAACCCCTGTCATCAAAATGCTCCATGACACTTTTTATCCCAAAGCTCCATGACCCCTGACATCCCAATGTTCTATAACCCCTGTCATCAAAATATTCCATTACAATTTTCATCAAATTGCTGCATGACCCTGTCATCAAAATGCTCCCTGGCCTTCTCATCACCATGCACCACGCCCTTGTCACCAAAATGCTCCGTGACTTTTGTCATCACAAATCTCCTTGACCCTTGACATCACAATGTTCCATGTCATTGTCATCACAATGCTCCATGAACCTTCTCATCACATTTCTCCATGCCCTTGTCATCACAAAGCTCCATGACACATATCATCACAATGCTTGATGCCCTTCTCACCACTATGCTCCATGCCCTTGTCATTACAATCCTCTATGACCATTGTATCACAGTGTTCCGAGCTCTTGTCATCACAGTGCTCCATGTCCACTCTCATCACAATAATCCATGAAACATTTCACACCAATGCTTCCTGTCCTTCTCATCACAATGCTCCATTACACCTGTCATAACAATGTTCCATGACCCCTGCCATCACAAAGTTCCACGGCCTTGTCATTCACAAGGCTCCGTGACAATTGTCATTATAATGTTCCAAGACCCCTGTAATCACAATGCTCCATGCCCTTGTCATCACAAAGCTCCATGACGCATGTCATTAGAATGTTCCATGGACTTCTCATCACAATGCTCCAAGACACTTCTTATCACAATGCCCCATGCCCCTTTTCATCTCAAAGCTCCATCAATCCTATCATCACAATGCACCATGCCCGTTATCATAATGCTTCAGGCTATTTTCCTCACAATGAAATCAAAATGCTCCATGACCTCTGTCATCACAATGCTCCAAACCGTTGGGATCACAATGTTCCATAACACTTCTCATCACAACACCCCATGATGCTCATAATCACAATTATCCATGGTCTTCTCATCACTATGCTCCATAACCTTTGTCATCACAATGCTCCCTGACACTTGTCGTCTGTATGCTCCTTGAACACTGTCATTACAGGGATCCATGCCTTTTTCATCACAATGATCTATGCCCTTTTCATCACAATGCTCAAAGACACCTGTAATCACAATGCTACATGCACTTGTCATCACAGTGCTCCATGACGCATTCATCAGAATGCTCCATGGCCTTCTCTTCACAATGCTCCATGCCCTTGTCATCACAATGCTCCAAGACCCCTGTAAACACAATGCTCCATGCCGCTTGTCATTATAGCACTCCATGACGCTCGTCATCACAATTATCCATGGTCTTCTCATCACAGTGCTCCACAGTCTTGCCATCACAATGCTCCATGCCCTGGTCATCACAATGCTCTATGTTCCCTTTCATCACAATTCTCCACGTTCTTGGCATCACTATGTTCCATGACACTTCCCATTACAGTGT
The DNA here is from genome assembly GCF_964341445.2 of Mesoplodon mirus. NCBI lineage: Eukaryota > Metazoa > Chordata > Mammalia > Artiodactyla > Ziphiidae > Mesoplodon > Mesoplodon mirus. The sequence goes on from NW_028295817.1 coordinate 8,405,173, forward strand.
TAAATGCTTTGTCATCACAATACTGCACAAGCTTGTCATCAGAATACTCCATGACCCTTGTCATCACAATGATCCATGACCCCGGTCATCACAATGCTCCATGAGACCTATCATCACAATGCTCCATGCCCGTTGTCATTACAGTGCTCCATGATGCTCGTCACCAGAATTATCCATGGTCTTCTCATCACAGTGCTCCACGGTCTTTCCATAACAATGCTCCATGCCCTGGTCATCACAATGCTCCATGTCCCTTGTCATCACAATTCTCCAGGTCCTTGTCATCACAATGCTCCATGACAGTTCTCATCTCCATGTTACATGCTCTTGTCATCACAATTCTCCATGCACTTGTCATCGCAATGTCCCATGACCCCTGTCATAGCAAGCTCCATGCCTTTGTCATCACAATGCTTCACGACATTTTCATCAAAATCTCAAAGGCCATTGTCATCACAGTGCTCCATGCCCTTGTCATCACAATGCTCCATGGCCCTTGTCATCACAATGCTCCAAGCCCTTGTCATCACAATGCTCCATTACCTTTGTCATCACAATCCTCCATAACACTCGGCATCACAATGCTCCATGCCATTGTCATCACAATGGAAAATGAAATATCCCATCACAATGCTCCCTGACACCTGTCTTCACAATACTCCATGACCTTGTCATCACAATGCTCCATGCCCTTGTCATCACAATGTGCCATGCCCACTGTCAACACAATTATCCATGAAACTTGTCAGACCAATGCTCCATGCTCCTGTCATCACAATGCTACATGACCACAGTCATCACAATGCTCCGTGTGTCCCGTCATCACAAGACTCCATGACCTGTGTCACCACAAAAGTCAATGCCCTCATCATCACAAGGCTCTGTGAAATTTGTCACCACAATGATCCATGAACTTTTCATCAAAATGCTCAATGTCATTGTCATCACAATGCTCCATGAACGCTCTCATCACATTGCTCCAAGCCCTTGTCATCACAATGCTCCATTACCTTTGTCATCACAATCCTCCATAACACTCGGCATCACAATGCTCCATGCCATTGTCATCACAATGGAACATGAAATATGCCATCACAATGCTCCCTGACACCTGTCTTCACAATAATCCATGACCTTGTAATCACAATGTTCCATGCCCTTGCCATCACAATTCTCCATTAACCCTGTCATAACAATGCTCCATGACCCCTGAATCACGATGTTCCATGGTCTTGTCATCACAAGGCTCCATGAACCTTCTAATCACAATGCTCCAAGACGCCTGTAATCACAATGCTCCATGCCCCTTTTCATCTCAATGATCCATGAACCCGGTCATCACAATGCACCATGCCCATCATCAAAATGCTTCATGCTATTGTCATCACAATGAAATCAAAATTCTCCATGATCCCTGTCATCACAATGCTCGAAATCCGTGTGATCAAAATGTTCCATAACACTTATCATCACAACGTCTCATGACGCTCGTCATCACAATTATACATGGTCTTCTCATCACAATGCTCCATGACCTTTGTCATCACAATGCTCAATACACTTGTCATCACAATGCTCCCTGACACTTGTCCTCAGTATGCTCCTTGAACCATGTCATGACAAGGCTCCATGCCTTTTTCATCAAAATGCTCCATGCCCTTGTCATAACAAAGCTCCATGATGCATGTCATCAGAACTTTCCATGGCCATCTCATCCCAATGCTCCAAGCCCTTGTCATCACAATGCCCCAAGACCCCTGTAATCACAATGCACCATGCCCCTTTTCATTAGAATATTCCATGAGACTTGTCATCACATGTCTCCATGGTCTTCTCATCACAATGCTCCAGTACCTTGTCATCACAAGCCTCAATGGCCCCTGTCATCATAATACTCGATGAACGTTTTCAGCCCAGTGCTCCTTGACCTACTCATCACAATGCTCCATGACCACTGTCATGACAACACTCCATGACACCTGACAACACAATGATCCAGGACTCCTGTCATCACAAAGCTCCAAGACCCCTGTAATCACAATACTCCATGAACATTTTCAGCCCAATTCTCCAAGACCCTTGTCATAAAAATCATCCATGCCCTTGTCATCCCAATTCTCCATGACCCCTGTATTCACAATGCTCCGTGATGCTTGTCATCACAGTGCTCCATGACACCTGTCATCACAATGCTCCATGACTTTGTCAGCAAAATGCTACATGACCTTGTCATTATAATGCTCTATGTGCTTGTCATCACAATACTCCCCTACCATTGTCATAACAATCCTCCATGAACCTTGGGATCACATTGCTTCATGCCCTTGTAATCACAATGCTCCATGCTCCTTTAAATCAAAATGATCCATGACCTCTGTCATCACAATGCTCCAAAAAGTTGTGATCAAAATGTTCCATAACAATTATCATCACAACGCTCCATGATGCCTGTCATCACAATATTCCATGCACTTTTCATCACAATGCTCCATGACCATTGTCATCACAATTCTCAATACACTTGTCATCACAATGCTCCCTGACACTTGTCGTCAGAATGCTCCTTGAACCCTGTCACGAAAAGGCTCCATGCATTTTTCATCAAAATGCCCCATGCCGTTTTCATCACAATGCTCCACGCCACTGTCATCAAAATACTCCACAAGCTTGTCATCACAATGCTCCATGACCTTTGTCATCACAATTCTCCATGCACTTGTCAGCACAATGCTCCCTGACCCTTGTCATTTCAATGCTCCAAGCCATTGTCATCACAATGCACCATTTCATTTGTCATCAGAATCCTCCATGACACTTGGCATCACAATGCTCCATGTCCTTGTCACCACAATGCACCATTCCAACAGTCATCACAATAATACATGAAATTTATGAGACCAATGATCCATGCCCTTGTCATCACAATGCTCCATGCCCCTTGTCAACACAATGCTCCATGACCACTGTCATCACAGTACTCCGTGACTCCAGTCATCACAGTGCTTCATGACCTTTGTCATCACAATGGTCCATGCCCTCGTCATCAAGAGTCTCTGTGACCATTTTAACCACAATGCTCCATGAACATTTCATCACAATTCTCTTTGACCCTTGTCAACTCAATGCTCTATGCCTTTCTCAGCACAATGCTCCATGACTCTTGTCATCACCATGCTCCATGCGCTTGTCAGCACAATGCTCCATGACACATGTCATCACAATGCACCATGCGCTTGTCATCACAGTGCTCCACAATCTTGTCATCACAATGCTCCATAAACATTGTCATCACAATGCTCCATGAACTTCCCATCAAAATGCTCTCTCACCACTGATATCACAATGTTACTTCACTATTCGTGACAATACTCCCTCACCCCTGTCATTACAATGTTCCATGACTCCTGTCATCACAGTGCTACATGCACTTATTATCACAATGTTCGATGACCCCTGACATCACAATGTTCCGTAACCCCCGTCATCAAAATGCTCCCTGACCCTTGTCATCTCAATGCTCCAAGCCATTGTCATCACAATGCACCATTACATTTGTCATCAGAATCCTCCATGACCCTTTGCATCACATTGCTCCATGCCCTTGTCATCACTAAGCTCCATGACACATGTCATCAGAATGCTCCATGGCCTTCTCATCAATATGCCCCATGACCTTTTTCATCACAATGCTCAATACACTTGTCATCAATATGCTCCATGACACTTGTTGTCTGTATGCTCCTTGAACCCTGTCATGACAAGGCTCCATGCATTTTTCATCACAATGTTCCATGCCCTTTTCATCACACTGCTACAAGACCCATGTAATCAAAATGCTCCATGTGCTGGTCATCAAAAAGCTCAATGACGCATGTCCTCAGAATGCTCCTTGGCATTCTCTTCACAGTGCTCCATGCCCTTGTCATCACAATGTTCCAAGACCCCTGTAATCACAGTGGTCCATGCCCCTTTTCATCAGTATGCTATATGAGACTTGTCATCACAAGGCTCCATGGATTTCTCATCACAATGCTCCAGGACCTTGTCATCACAGTGCTTCACAACTTTGTGAAGAAGATTCTCAATAGCCCTTGTCATCATATTGGTCCAAGCCCTAGTCATCACAATGCTCCATTATATTTGTCATCACAATCCTCCATTACATTTGGCATCACAATGCTCCATGCTATTGTCATCGCAATGGACCATGACATATGTCATCACAATGCTCCCTAACACCTGTCTTCACAATACTCCATGCCCTTGTCATCACAATGCTCCATGCCCTTGTCACCACAATGAACCATGTCCACTGTCATCACAATAATCTATGAAACTTGTCAGACCAATGCTCCATGCCCCAGTCACCACAATGCTCCATGCCCTTGTCCTCACAATGCTCCATGACCCCTGTCATCACAATGCTCCATGAATCCAGTCATCACAATGCTTCATATTGTTTGTCATCAAAACGGTCCATGCCCGTGTCATCACAAGGCTCTGTGACCTTTGTAACCACAATGCTCCTTGAACATTTCATCACAACGCTCTGTGACCCTTGTCATCACAATGCTCCATGCCTTAGTCAGAACAGTGCTCCATGACCATTGTCATCACAATGTGCCACGTGCTTTTCATCACATCGGTCCACAATTTTGTAATCACTATGCTTCATAAACCTTGTAATCACAATGCTCCATGCACTTCTCATCCAAATGCTCTCTCACCAGAGATATCACAATGTTCCATCACTAGTCATCACAATACCCCTCATCCCTGTAATCATAATGTTCCATGACCCCTGTCATCACAGTGCTACATACCCGTGTCTTCACAATATTCCATGACCCCTGACATCACAATGTTCCATAACCCCTGTCATCAAAATACACCATTACCCTTTTCATCCCAAAGCTCCATGACCCCTGACATCACAATGTTCTAAACCAACTGCCCTCAAAATATTCCATTACATTTTCATCAAATAGCTGCATGACCCTGTCATCAAAATGCTCCCTTCCCTTCTCATCACAATGCACCACACCATTGTCATCGAAATGCTCCCTGTTATTTGTCATCACAAATCTCCATGACCATTGGCATCACAATGCTCCGTGTCATTGTCATCACAAAGCTCCATGAACACTCTCATCACATTGCTCCATGCCCTTGTCATCACAAAGCTCCATGACACTTGTCATCACAATGCTCGATGCCCTTCTCATCACAATGCTCCATGCCCTTGTCATTACAATCCTCCATGAAACATGGATCACAGTGTTCCTTGCCCTTGTCATCCCAATGCTCCTTGCCCACTCTCATCACAATAATCCATGAAACATTTTAGACCAAAGCTCAATGCCCTTCTCATCAAAATGCTCCATTACCTCTGTCATAACAATGCTCCATGATACATGCCATCACATTGTTCAACGGCATGTCATCACAAGGCTCCATGACCCTTGTCATCACAATGCTCCAAGACCCCGGTAATCACAATGCTCCATGCCCCTTTTCATCTCAATGCTCAATGAACACTGTCATCACAATGCACCATGCCCATCATCATAATGTTTCAGGCTATTGTCATCACAATGAAATGTAAATTCTCCATGAACTCTGTCATCATAATGCTCCAAACCTTTGTGATCACAATGTTCCGTAAGACTTATCATCACAACACCCCATGACGCTCATCATCACAATTATCCATGGTCTTCTCATCACAATGCTCCATGACCTTTGTCATCAAATGCTCAATACTCTTGTCATCACAATGCTCCCTGACACTTGTCGTCAGTATGCTTCTTGAACCCTGTCATGACAAGGCTCAATGCCTTTTTCATCAAAATGATACATGCCCATTACATCACAATGCATCAAGACACCTGTAATCACAATGCTCCACAACCTTCTCATCACAATGCTCCATGGCCAATATCATCACAGTGCTCCATGACCACAGTCATCAAAACACTCCATGACACCTGACAACACAATGATCCGGAAATCTTGTCATCAAAATGCTCCATTCCCTAGTAATCACAATGCTCCATGACCCCTGTCATCACAATACTCAATGAACATTTTCAGCCCAATACTCCATGACCCTTGTCATCACATTGAACCATGCCCTTGTCATCCCAATGCTCCATGACCCCTGCATTCACAAAGCTCCGTGACGCTTCTCATCACAGTGCTCCATGACACCTCTCATCACAATGCTCCATGCCTTTGTCAGCAAATGCTACATGACCTCGTCATTACAATGCTCTATGCGCTTGTCATCACAGTACTCCATTACCATTGTCATCACAATCCTCCATGAACCTTGGGATCACATTGCTTCATGCCCTTCTTATCACAGTGCTCCATGCTCCTTGAAATCAAAATGATCCGTGACCTCTGTCATCACAATGCTCCAAACACTTGTAATCACAATGTTCCATAAAACTTGTCATCACAACGCTCCATGATGCCTGTCATTACAATACTCCATGGCCTTTTCATCACAATGCTCCATGACCATTGTCATCACAATTCTAAATACACTTGTCATTACAATGCTTCCTGAATCTTGTCGTCAGAATGCTCCTGGAAACCTGTCACTAAAAGGCTCCATGCCTTTTTCATCAGTATGCCCCATGCCGTTTTCATCACAATGCTCCATGCCATTGCCATCAAAATACTCCACAAGCTTGTCATCAGAATGCTCCATGACCCTTGTCATCACAATTCTCCATGCACTTGTCAGCACAATGCTCCCTGACCCTTGTCATCACAATGCTCCAAGCCATTGTCATCACAATGCTCCATTACCTTTGTCATCAGAATCATCCATGACACTTGGCATCACAATGCGCTATGCCATTGTCATCACAATGGGCCATTACATATCTCATCACAATGCTCCCTGACACCTCTCTTCACAATACTGCATGACCTGGTCATCACAATGCTCCATGCCCTTGTCATCACAATGCTCCATGACTCCATTCATCACAATGCTTCACGACCTTGTGATGAAAATTCTCAATAGCCCTTGTCATCATATTGCTCCAAGCCCTAGTCATCACAATGCTCCATTTTATTTGTCATCAAAATCCTCCATTACATTTAGCATCACAATGCTCCATGCCATTATCATCACAATGGACCATGACATATGTCATCACAATGCTCCCTGACACCTGTCTTCACAATACTCCATGACCTTCTCATCACCATGATCCATACATTTGTCATTACAATGCACCATGTCCACTGTCATCACAATAATCTATGAAACTTGTCAGACCAATGCTCCATGCCCCTGTCACCACAATGCTCCATGCCCTTGTCATCACAATGCTCCATGACCCCTATCATCACAATGCTCCGTGACTCCATTCATCACAATGCTTCATAACGTTTGTCATCAAAACGGTCCTTGCCCGTGTCATCACAAGGCTCTGTGACCTTTGTAACCACAATGCTCCTTGAACATTTCATCAAAACGCTCCGTGACCTTTGTCATCACAATGCTCCATGCCTTTGTCAGAACAATGCTCCATGACCCTTGTCATGACAATGTGCCACGTGCTTTTCATCACATCGGTCCACAAACTTGTAATCGCTATGCTCCATAAACCTTGTAATCACAATGCTCCATGCACTTCTCATCCAAATGCTCTCTCACCAGAGATATCACAATGTTCCATCACTAGTCATCACAATACCCCTCACCCCTGTAATCATAATGTTCCATGACCCCTGTCATCACAGTGCTACATACCCTTATCATCACAATGTTCCATGACCCCAGACATCACAATGTTCCATAACACCTGTCATCAAAATGCACCATGACCCTTTTCATCTCAAAGCTAAATGATCCCTGGCAGCACAACATTCTATAACGCCTGCCCTCAAAATATTCCATTACATTTTCATCAAATTGCTGCATGACCCTGTCATCAAAATGCTCCCTGCCCTTCTCATCACAATGCACCACACCATTGTCATCGAAATGCTCCCTGTTATTTGTTATCACAAATCTCCATGACCATTGGCATCACAATGCTCCATGTCATTGTCATCACAAAGCTCCATGAACACTCTCATCACATTGCTCCATGCCCTTGTCATCACAAAGCTCCATGACACTTGTCATCACAATGCTTGATGCCCTTCTCATCACAATGCTCCATGCCCTTGTCATTACAATCCTCCATGAACCATGCATCACAGTGTTCCATGCCCTTGTCATCCCAATGCTCCATGCCCACTCTCATCACAATAATCCATGAAACATTTTAGACCAAAGCTCAATGCCCTTCTCATCACAATGCTCCATTACCTCTGTCATAACAATGCTCCATGACACCTGCCATCACATTGTTCAACGGCATGTCATCACAAGTCTCCATGACCCTTGTCATCACAATGCTCCAAGACCCCTGTAATAAAAATCCTCCATGCCCTTGTCATCACAGTGCTCCATGACGCATGTCATCAGAATGTTCCATGGCCTTCTCCTCACAATGATCCATGCCCTTGTCATCACAATGCTCCAAGACCCCTGTAATCACAATGCTCCATGCCCGTTTTCATCTCAATGCTCAATGAACCCTGTCATCACAATGCACCATGCCCATCATCATAATGTTTCAGGCTATTGTCATCACAATGAAATGTAAATTCTCCATGACCTCTGTCATCATAATGCTCCAAACCCTTGTGATCACAATGTTCCATAAGACTTATCATCACAACACCCCATGACGCTCATCATCACAATTATCCATGGTCTTCTCATCACAATGCTCCATGACCTTTGTCATCAAATGCTCAATAATACACTTGTCATCACAATGCTCCCTTACACTTGTCGTCAGTATGCGTCTTGAACCCTGTCATGACAAGTCTTAATGCCCATTTCATCACAATGCATCAAGACACCTGTAATCACAATGCTCCACAACTTTCTCATCACAATGCTCCATTCCCAATATCATCACAATGCTCCATGACCACTGTCATCACAACACTCCATGACACCTGACAACACAAAGATCCGGAAATCTAGTCATCAAAATGCTCCATTCCCTAGTCATCATAATGCTCCATAACCCCTGTCATCACAATACTCCATGAACATTTTCAGCCCAATGCTCCATGACCCTTCTCATCACATTGAACCATGCCCTTGTCATCCCAATGCTCCATGACCCCTGAATTCACAATGCTCCGTGACGCTTGTCATCACAGTGCTCCATGACACCTGTCATCACAATGCTCCATGCCTTTGTCGGCAAATGCTACATGACCTTGTCATTACAATGCTCTATGCGCTTGTCATCACAGTACTCCATTACCATTGCCATCACAATCCTCCATGAACCTTGGGATCACATTGCTTCATGCCCTTGTCATCACAGTGCTCCATGCTCCTTGAAATCAAAATGATCCATGACCTCTGTCATCACAATGCTCCAAACCCTTGTAATCACAATGTTCCATAACACTTGTCATCACAACGCTCCATGATGCCTGTCATCACAATACTCCATGCCCTTTTCATCACAATGCTCCATGAACATTGTCATCACAATTCTAAATACACTTGTCATTACAATGCTTCCTGAAACTTGTCGTCAGAATGCTCCTTGAAACCTGTCATGAAAAGGCTCCATGCCTTTTTCATCACAATGCCACATGCCATTTTCATCACAATGCTCCATGCCATTGTCATCAAAATACTCCACAAGCTTGTCATCAGAATGTTCCAGGACCCTTGTCATCACAATACTCCATGCACTTGTGAGCACAATGCTCCCTGACCCTTTTCATCACAATGTTCCAAGCCATTGTCATCACAATGCTCCATTACCTTTGTCATCAGAATCCTCCATGACACTTGGCATCACAATGCTCCATGCCCTTGTCATCACAATGCGCCATTCCAACTGTCATCACAATAATCCATGAAACATTTCAGACCAATGCTCAATGCCCTTCTCATCACAATGCTCCATTATCTCTGTCATAACAATGCTCCATGACCCCTGCCATCACAATGTTCCACGGCATTGTCATCACAAGGCTCCATGACCCTTGTCATCACAATGCTCCAAAACCCCTGTAATCACAATGCTCCATGCCCTTGTCATCACAAAGCTCCATGACGCATGTCATCAGAATGTTCCATGGCCTTCTCCTCACAATGCTCCATGCCCTTGTCATCACAATGCTCCAAGACCCCTGTAATCACAATGCTGCATGCCCCTTATCCTCAGAATGCTCCATGAGACTTGTCATCACAAGTCTCCATGGTCTTCTCATCACAATGCTCCAGGACCTTGTCATCACCATGCTCCATTTCCTTGTCATCACAATGCTCCATGACCCCTGTCATCACAATACTCCATGAATATTTTCAGCCCAATGCTCCATGACCTTCTCATCACAATGCTCCAAGACCACTGTCATCACAACACTCCATGACACCTGACAACACAATGATCCGGGACTCTTGTCATCACAATGCTCCATTCCCTAGTCATCACAATGCTCCATGACCCCTGCCATCACAATTTTCTATGCCCTTGTCATCACAAAGCTCCATGACACGTCATCAGAATGTTCCATGTACTTCTCATCAAAATGCTCAATGCCCTTGTCATCACAATGCTCCAAGACCCCTGTAATCACAATGCTCCATGCCCCTCTTCATCTCAATGCTCCATGAACCCTGTCAACACAATGCATCATGCCAATCATCATAATGCTTCCGGCTATTGTCAGCACAATGAAATCAAAATTCTACATGACCCCTGTCATCACAGTACTCCATGAACATTTTCAGCCCAAGGCTCCATGACACTTGTCATCACAATTATCCATGCCCTTGTCATCCCAATGCTCCATGACCCCTGTATTCACAATGCTCTGTGACGCTTTTCATCACAGTGCTCCATGAAACTTGTCATCACAATGCTCCATGCCTTTGTCAGCAAAATGCTACATGCCCTTTTCATCACAATGCACCATGACCCCTGTCATCACAATGCTCCGTGACTCCAGTCATCACAATTCTTCATAACATTTGTCATCACACTGGTCGATACCCATGTCATCACAAGGCTCTGTGACTTTTGTAAACACAATGCTCCATGAACTTTTCATCACAATGCTCCGTGACACTTGTCATCACAATGCTCCATGCCTTTGTCAGAAAAATGCTCCATGACCCTTGTCATCACAATGTGCGTCACGCTTTTCATCCCAACGGTCCACAAATTTGTCATCTCAATGCTCCATAAACCTTGAAATCACAATGCTCCATTCCCTTCTCATCACAATGCTCCATTACCCCGGTCATAACAATGGTCCAATACCACTGCCATCACAATGTTCCACAGCCTTGTCTTCACAAGGCTCCATGACACTTGTCATCACAATGCTCCAAGACTCCTGTAAGCACAATGCTCCATGCCCTTGTCATCACAAAGCTCCATGACACATGTCATCAGAATGTTCCATGTCCTTCTCCACACAATGCTCCATGCCCTTGTCATCAAAATGCTCCAAGAGCCCTGTAATCACAATGCTCCATGCCCCTTTTCATCTCAATGCTCCATGAACCCACTCATCACAATGCATCATGCCAATCATCATAATGCTTCCGGCTATTGTCAGCACAATGAAATCAAAATTCTCCATGACCTCTTTCATCACAATGCTCCATGACCCCTGTCATCACAATACTCCATGAACATTTTCAGCCCAATGCTCCATGACCCTTGTCATCACAATGATCTTTGCCCTTGTCATCCCAAAGCTCCATGACCCCTGTATTCACAATGCTCCGTGACGCTTGTTATCACAGTGTGCCATGACGCTTGTCATCACAATGCTCCATGCCTTTGTCAGCAAAATGCTACATGACCTTGTCATTATAATGCTCTATGTGCTTGTGATCACAATACTCCATTACCGTTGTCATCACAATCATCCATGAAACTTGGGATCACATTGCTTCATGACCTTGTCATCACAATGCTCCATGCTCCTTGAAATCAAAATGATCCATGACCTCTGTCATCACAATGCTCCAAACCCTTGTGATCACAATGTTCCATAACACTTGTCATCACAACGCTCCATGATGCCTGTCCTCACAATACTCCATGCCCTTTTCATCACAATGCTCCATGACCTTTGTCATCACAATTCTCAATACACTTGTCATCACAAGGCTCCCTGACACTTGTCATCAGAATGCTCCTTGAACCCTGTCACGAAAAGGCTCCATGCCTTTTTCATCAGTATGCCCCATGCCATTTTCATCACAATGCTCCATGCCATTGCCATCAAAATACTCCACAAGCTGGTCATCAGAATGCTCCATGACCATTGTCATCACAATTCTCCATGCACTTGTCAACACAATGCTCCCTGACCCTTGTCATCACAATGCTCCAAGCCATTGTCATCACAATGCTCCATTACCTTTGTCATCAGAATCCTCCATGACACTTGGCATCACAATGCTCCATGCCACTGTCATCACAATGGGCCATTACATATGTCATCACAATGCTCCCTGACACCTGTCTTCCCAATACTGCATGACCTGGTCATCACAATGCTCCATGCCATTGTCATCACAATGCGCCATTCCAACTGTCATCACAATAATCCTTGAAACTTATTAGACCAATATTCCATGCCCTTGTCATCACAATACTCCATGCCCTTGTTATCACAATGCTCCATGACCCCTGTCATCACAATGTTCCGTGACTCCAGTTATCACAATGCTTCATGACCTTTGTCATCACAATGGTCCATGACCTCGTCATCAACAGTCTCTGTGACCTTTTTAACCACAGTGCTCCATGATCTTTTCATCACAATGCTCTTTGACCTTTGTCATCACAATGCTCTATGCCTTTCTCAGCACAATGCTCCATGACCCTTGTCATCACAATGCTCCATGCGCTTGTCAGCACAATGCTCCATGACACATGTCATCCCAATGCACCATGCGCTTGTCATCACAGTGCTCCCCAATCTTGACATCACAATGCTCCATGAAACTTTTCATCACAATGCTCCATGGACTTCTCACCAAAATGTTCTCTCACCACTGATTTCACAATGTTACATCAATATTCGTCACAATATTCCCTCAACCCTGTCATCAAATTTGCCATGACTCCTGTCATCACAATGCTACATGCACTTATCATCACAATGTTCGATGACCCCTGGCATCACAATGTTCCATAACCACTGTCATCAAAATGTTCCTTGACACTTTTCATCAAATTACTCCATGACCCTGTCATCACAATGCTCCCTACCCTTCTCATCACAATGCACAACGCCCTTGTCATCAAAATGCTCCATGACTTTGTCATCAGAAAGATCCATAACCATTGTCATCACAATGCTCCATGTCATTGTCATCACAATGCTCCATTAAGGTTCTCATCACATTGATTCATGTCCTTGTCATCACACACCTCCATGACACATATCATCAGAATGCTCCATGGCCTTCTCATCACAATGCTCCTTGCCCTGCCATCACAATGCTCCATTATCGCTGTCATACCCATGATCCATGACCCCTGCCATCACGATGTTCCATGGCCTTGTCATCACAAGGCTCCATGACCCTTCTCATCACAATGCTCCAAGAACCCTGTAACCACAATGTTCCATGCCCATTTTCATCTCAATGTTTCATGAACCCTGTCATCACAATGCACCATGACCATCATCATAATGCTTCATGCTATTGTCATCATAATGAAATCAAAATGCTCCATGATCTCTGTCATAACAATGCTCCAATCGCTTGTGATCACAATATACCAAAACACTTGTCATCTCAATGCACCATGATGCTCGTCATCACAGTAATCCATGGTCTTCTCATCACAATGCTCCATGAATTTGTCAGCAAAATGCTACATGACCATGTCATTACAATTCTCTATGTGCTTGCCATCAAAATACTCCATTTCCATTGTCATTACAATCCTCCATGAAACTTGGGATCACACTGCTTCATGCCATTGTCATCACAATGCTCCATGCTCCTTGAAATCAAAATGATCCATGACCTCTGTCATCACAATGCTCCAAACCATTGTGATCCCAAATTTCCATAACACTTGTCATCACAATGCTCCATGATGACTCTCATCACAAAATTCCATGCCCTTTTCATCACAATGCTCCATGACCTTTGTCATCACAATGCTCAGTACACTTGTCATCAAAATGCTTCCTGACACTTGTCATCAGAATGCTCCTTGAACCCTGTCACGAAAAGGCTCCATGCCATTTTCATCACAATGCCCCATGCCGTTTTCATCACAATGCTCCGTGACCATTGTCATCAAAATGCTCCATGCCTTTGTTTGAAAAATGTTCCATGACCCTTCTCATCACAATGTGCCATTCGCTTTTCATCACAACGGTCCAGAAACTTGTCATTGCAATGCTCCATAAACCTTGTAATCACAATGCTCCATACACTTCTCATCAAAATGCTCTCTCACCAGAGATATCACAGTGTTTCATCACTAGTCGTCACAATAGTCCCTCACCTCTGTAATCACAATATCCCATGACCCCTGTCATCACAATGCTACATCCCCTTATCATCACAATGTTCCATGACCCCTGACATCACAATGTTGTATAACCCCTGTCATCAAAATGTTCCAATACACTTTTCATCAAATTGCTGCATGACCCTGGCATCAAAATACTCCCTGCCATTCTCATCACAATGCACCATGCACTTGTCATCAAAATGCTCCATGACCTTTGTCATCACAAAGCTCCATGACCCCTGGCATCACAATGCTCGATGTCATTGTCATCACAATGCTCCATGAACCCTCTCATCATATTTCTCCATGCCCTTGTCATCACAAAGCTCCATGACACTTGTAATAACAATGCTCGATGCCCTTCTCATCACAATGCCCCATGCCCTTGTCATTTGAATCCTCCATGACCCATGTATCACAGTGTTCCATGCCCTTATCATCACAATGCTCTATGCCCACTCTCATCACAATAATCCATGAAACATTTCAGACCAATGCTCCATGCCCTTCTCATCACAATGCTCCTTTACCTCTGTCATAACTATGCTCCATGACACCTGCCATCACAATGTTCCACGGCCTTGTCATCACAAGGCTCCATGACACTTGTCATCACAATGCTCCACGACCCATCTAATCAAAATGCTCCATGCCCTTGTCATCAAAAAGCTACATGACGCATGTAATCAGAATGTTCCATGGCCCTGTCATCAAAATTCTCCATGCCCTTGTCATCACAATGCTCCAAGACCCTTGAAATCAAAATGCTCCAAGCGTCTTTTCATCTCAATGCTCCATGAACCCTGTCATCACAATGGACGATGCCCATCATCATAATGCTTCAGGCTATTGTCATCACAATGAAATCAAAATGCTCCATGACCTCTGTCATCACAATGCTCCAAACCCTGGTGATCACAATGTTCCATAACACTTATCATCACAACACCCCTTGACGCTCATCATCACAATTATCCATGGTCTTCTCATCACAATGCTCCATGACCTTTGTCATCATAATGCTTAATACACTTGTTATCACAATGCTCCCTGACACTTGTCATCAGTATGCTCCATTCACCCTGTCATGACACGTCTCCATGCCTTTTTCATCACAATGATCCATGCCATTTTAATCACAATGCTCCAAGACCGCTGTAATCACAATGCTCCATGCCCTTGTCATCATAAAGCTCAATGATGCATGTCATCAGAATGCTCCATGGCCTTCTCATCACAATGCTCCATGCCCTTGTCATCACAATGCTCCAAGACCCCTGTAATCACAATGCTACATGTTCCTTTTCATCAAAATGCTCCATGAGACTTTTCATCACAAGTCTCCATTGTCTTCTCATCAAAGTGCTCCAGGAACTGGTCATCAAAATGCTCCATGACCCCTGTCATCACAATACTCCATGAACATTTTCAGCCCAATGCTCCATGACACTTGTCATCACAATCATCCATGTCCTTGTCATCCCAATGCTCCATGACCCCTGTATTCACAATGTACCGTGACGCTTGTCATCACAGGGCTCCATGACACCTGTCATCACAATGCTCCATGCCTTTGTCAGCAAAATACTACCTGACCTTGTCATTGCAATGCTCTATGCGCTTGTCATCACAGTACTCCATTCCCATTGTCATCACATTCCTCCATGAACCTTGGGATCACATTGCTCCATGCTCCTTGAAATCTAAATGATCCATGACCTCTGTCATCACAGTGCTCCAAACCCTTGTGATCACAATGTTCCATAGCACTTGTCATCACAACGCTCTAAAATGCCTGTCATCACATTACTCCATGCCTTTTTCATTACAATGCTCCATGACCTTTGTCATCACAATTCTCAATATACTTGTCATCACAATGCTCCCTGACACTTGTCATCAGAATTCTCCTTGAACCCTTTCACGAAAATGCTCCATGGCTTTTTCATCACAATGCCCATGCCATTTTCATCACAATGATCCATGCCATTATCATCAAAATACTCCACAAGCTTGTCATCAGAATGCTCCATGACTCTTGTCATCACAATTCTCCATGCACTTGTCAGCACAATGCTCCCTGACCCTTGTCATCACAATGCTCCAAGCCATTGTCATCACAATGCTCCATTTCCATTGTCATCAGAATCCTCCATGACCCTTGGCATCACAATGCTCCATGCCATTGTCATCACAATGGGCCATTACATATGTCATCACAATGCTCCCTGACACCTGTCTTCACAATACTGCATGACCTGGTCATCACAATGCTCCATGCCCTTGTCATCACAATGCGCCATTCCAACTGTCATCGCAATAATCCATGAAACTTATTAGACCAATGTTCCCTGCCCTTGTCATCACAATGCTCCATGCCCTTGTTATCACAATGCTCCATGTCTCCTGTCATCACAATGCTCCATGAATCGATTCATCACAATGCTTCATGACCTTTGTCATCACAATGCTCCATGCCCTCGTCATCCACAGTCTCTGTGACATATTTAACCACATTGCTCCATGAAATTTTCATCACAATGCTCTTTGACCATTGTCATCACAATGCTCCATGCGCTTGTCAGCACAATGCACCATGACCCATGTCATCACAATGCACCCTGTGCTTGTCATCACTGTGCTCCACAATCTTGTCACCACAATGCTCCATAAAACTTTTCATCACAATTCTCCATGCACTTCTCATCAAAATGCTCTCTCACCACAGATATCACAATGTTACCTCACTATTCATCACAATACTCCCTCACCACTGTCATCACAATGTTCCATGACTCCTGTCTTTGCAATGCTACATGCACTTATCATCACAAATTTCGATGACCACTGATATCACAATGTTCCGTAACCCCTGTCATCAAAATATTCCATGACCCTATTCATCAAATTGCTCTATGACCCTGTCATCACAATGCTCCCTGCCCTTCTCATCACATTGCACCACCCCTTGTCATCAAATTGCTCCATGACATTTGTCATCACAAAGCTCCATGACAATTGGCATCTCAATGCTCCATGCCATTGTCATCACAATGCTCCATGAACGCTCTCATCACAATGCTCCATGCCCCTTTGCATCTCAATGCTCTATGAACCCTGTCATCAAAATGCACCATGCCCATCATCATAATGCTTCAGGCTCTTATCATCACAATGAAATCAAAATATTCGATGATCTGTCTCATCACAATGCTCCAAATCCTTGTGATCACAATGTTCTATAACACTTATCATCACAACGCCCCATGACGCTCTTCATCACAATTATCCATGCTCTTCTCATCACAGTGCTCCATAACCTTTGTCATCACAATGCTCTATAAACTTGTCATCACAATGCTCCCTGACACTTGTCATCAGTATGCTACTGGAACCCTGTCATGACAAGGATCCATAACATTTTCATAACAATGATCCATGCCAATTTCTTCACAATGCTCCAAGACATCAGTAATCACAGTGCTCCATGTGCTTGTCATCACAATGCTCCAAGACCCCAGTTATCACAATACTCCATGCCCCTTTTCATCAGAATGCTCCATGAGACTTGTTATTACAAGGCTCCATGGTCTTCTCATCACAAAGCTCCATGCCCTTGTCATCAGAAAGCTCCATGATACTTGTCATCACAATGCTCGATGCCATTCTCATCACAATGCTCCATGCCCTTGTCATTACAATCCTTCATGACCCATGTATCACAGTGTTCCTTGCCCTTGTCATCACAATGCTCCATGCCCACTCTCATCACAATAATCCATGAAACATTTCAGACAAATGTTCCATACCCTTCTCATCACAATGCTCCATTACTCCTGTCATAACAATGCACCATGACCCCTGCCATCACAATTTTCCATGGCCTAGTCATCACAAGGTTCCATGACACTTCTCATCACAATGCTCAAGACCCCTGAAATCACAATGCTCCATGCCCTTGTCATCACAAAGCTCCATGACGCATGTCATCAGAATGTTCCATGGCCTTCTCATCACAATGTTCCATGCCCTTCTCAGCACGATGCTCTAAGACCCTTGTAATCACAATGCTCCATTCCACTTTTCATCTCAATGCCCCATGAACCCTGTCATCACAATGCACCATGCCCATCATCATAATGCTTCAGGCTATTGTCTTCACAATGAAATCAATATTCTGCATGTCCTCTGTCATCATAATGCTCCAAACCCTTGTGATCACAATTTTGCATAACACGAATCATCACAACACCCCATGATGCTCATCATCACAATTATCCATGGTCTTCTCATCACAATGCCCCATAATCTTTGTCATCACAATGCTCAATACAATTGTCTTCACAATGCTCCCTGACACTTGTCGTCAGTATGCTCATTGAACCCTGTCATGACAAGGCTCCATGCCTTTTTTGTCACAATGATCCATGCACTTTTCATCACAATGCTCCAAGATCCCTCTAATCACAATGCTCCATGCCCTTGTCATCACAAAACTCCAGGACACATGTCATCAGAATGCTCCATGGCATTCTCATCACAATGCTCCATACCCTAGTCTTCACAATGCTCCAAGACCCCAGTAATCACAATGCTCCATGCCCCTTTTCATCAGAATGCTCCATGAGACTTGTCATCACAAGTCTCCATGGTCTTCTCATCACAATGCTCCAGGACCTTGTCATCACCATGCTTCATTTACTTGTCATCACAATGCTTCAGGACCCCTATCATCACAATACTCCATGCACATTTTCAGCCCAATGCTCCACGACCTACTCATCACAATGCTCCATGGCCAATATCATCACAATGTTCCATGACCACTGTCGTAACAACATTCCATGACACCTCACAACACAATGATCCGGGATTCTTGTCATCACAATGATCCATGCCCTTATCATCCCAATGCTCCATGACCCCTGTATTCACAATGCTCCGTGACGCTTGTCATCACAGTGCTCCATGACACATGTCATCACAATGCTCCATGCCTTTGTCAGCAAAATGCTACATGACCTTGTCATTACAATGCTTTGTGCGCTTGTCATCACAATACTCCATTTCCATTGTCATCACAATCCTCCATGAACCTTGGGTTCACTTTGCTTCATTCCTTTGTCATCACAATACTCCATGCTCCTTGAAATCAAAATGATCCATGACCTCTGTCATCACAATGCCCAAATCCTTGTGATCACAGTGTTCCATAACACTTGTCATCACAAAGCTCCATGATCCCTGTCATCACAATACTCCATGGACTTTACATCACAAAGCTCCATGACTTTGTCATCACAATTCTCAATATACATGTCATCACAATGCTCCCTGACACTTGTCATCAGTATGTTCCTTGAACCATGTCACGAAAAGTCTCCATGCATTTTTCATCACAATGCCCCATACCGTTTTCATCAAAATGCTCCATGCCATTGTCATCAAAATACTCCACAAGCTTGTCATCAGAATGCTCCATGACCCTTGTCATCACAATTCTCCATACACTTGTCAGCTCAATGCTCCCTGACCCCTGTCATCACAATGCTCCAAGCCATTGTCATCACAATGCTCCATTACCTTTGTCATCAGAATCCTCCATGACACTTGGCATCACAATGCTCCATGCCATTGTCATCACAATGGGCCATTACATATGTCATCACAATGCTCCCTCACACCTTTCTTCAAAATACTGCATGATCTGGTCAACACAATGCTCCATGCCCTTGTCATCACAATGCGCCAATCCATCTGTCATCACAATAATCCATGAAACGTATTAGACCAATGCTCCATGCCCTTGTCATCACAATGCTCCATGCACTTGTTATCACAATGTTGCAAGACCCCTGTAATCAGAATGTTCCATGCCCCTTTTCTTCAGTATGCTCCATGAGACTTGTCTTCACAAGGCTCCATGGTTTTCTAATCACAAAGCTCCAGGACCGTGTCATCACAATGCTCCTCGACATTGTCATGAAAATTCTCAATGGCCCTTGTCATCATAATGCTCCAAGCCCTAGTCATCACAATGCTCCATTATATTTGTCAACACAATCCTCCGTTACATTTGGCATCTCAATGCTCCCTGACATTGTCATCGCAGTGGACCATGACATATGTCATCACAATGCTCCCTGACACCTGTCTTTACAATACTCCATGACCTTCTCATCACAATGATCCATGCCCTTGTCATCCCAATGCTCCATGACCCATGTATTCACAATGTTCCGTGACCCTTGTCATCACAGTGCTCCATGACACCTGTCTTCACAATACTCCATGACCTTCTCATCACAATGCTCCATGCCCTTGTCATCACAATGCACCAAGTCCACTGTCATCACAATAATCTATGAGACTTGTCAGACCAATGCTCCATGCCCCTGTCATCGCAATGCTCCATGCCCTTGTCATCACACTGCTCCATTACCCCTGTCATCACAATGCTCCCTGAATCCAGTCATCACAATTCTTCATAACGTTTGTCAACACAACGGTCCATGCTCGTGTCCTCAAAAGTCTCTGTGTCCTTTGTAACCTCAATGCTCCATTAAATTTTCATCACAATGCTCCGTGACCCTTGTCATCACAATGCTCCATGCCTTTGTCCGAACAATACTCCATGACCCTTGTCATCACAATGTGCCACGCGCTTTTCATCACAATGATCCACAACCTTGTCATCGCTATCCGCCATAAACCTTGTAATCACAATGCTCCATGCACTTCTCATCCAAATGCTCTCTCACCTGAGATATCACAATGTTCCGTCACCAGTTATCACAATCCTCCCTCACCCCGGTAATCACAATGTTCCATGACACCAGTCATTACAATGCTACATCCCCTTATCAGCACAATGTTCCATAACCCCTGACATCACAATCTTCCATAACCCTTGTCATCAAAATGCTCCATGACCCTTTTAATCCCAAAGCTCCATGACCCCTGGCATCAAAATATTCTATAACCCCTGTCATCAAAATGTTCCATTAAACTTTTCATCAAATTGCTGCATGACCCTGTCATCAAAATGCTCCCTGCCATTCTCATCACAATGCACCACACCCTTGTCATCAAAATGTTCTATGACCTTTGTCATCACAAAGCTCCATGACCATTGGCATCACAGTGCTCCATGTCATTGTCATCACAGTGCTCCATAAACGCTCTCATCACATTGCTCCATGCCCTTGTCATTACAAAGCTCCATGACACTTGTCATCACAATGCTCGATGTCCTTCTCATCACAATGCTCCATGCCCTTGTCATTACAATCCTCCATGACCCATGTATCACAGTGTTCCGTGCCCTTGTCATCACAATGCTCCATGCCCACTCTCATCACAATAATCCTTGAAATATTTCAGACCAATGCTCAATGCCCTTCTCATCAAAATGCTCCATTACCTCTGTCATAACAATGCTCCATGACCACTGCCATCACAATGTTCCATTACATTTTTCATCAAATTGCTGCATGACCCGGTCATCAAAATGCTTCCTGCCCTTGTCATCACAATGCACCATGCCCTTGTCATCAAAATGCTCCATGACTTGTCATCACAAAGCTCCGTGACACCTGTCATCACAATGCTCCATGCATTTGTCAGCAAAATTCTACATGACCTTGTCATTAGAACGCTCTATGCGCTTGTCATTACAATGCTCCAAGAACTCTGTAATCACAATGCTCCATGCCTTTTTCATCTCAATGCTCCATGAACCGTGTCATCACAATGCACCATGCCCATCATCATAATGCTTCAGGCTATTGTCATCACAATGAAATCAAAATGCACCATGACCTCTGTCATCACAATGCTCAAACCCTTGTGATCACAATGTTTCATAATACTTATCATCACAACACAGCATGACGATCATCATCACAATTATCCATGGTCTTCTCATCACAATGCTCCATGATCTTTATCATCACAATGCTCGATGCCTTTCTCATCACAATGCTCCACGCCCTGGTCATTACAATCCACCATGTCCCATGTATCACAGTGTACCTTGCCCTTGTCATCACAATGCTCCATGCCCACTCTCATCACAATAATCCATGAAACATTTCAGATCAATGCTCAATGCCATTCTGATTACAATTCTCCATTACTTCTGTCATAACTATGCTCCATGACCGCTGCCATCACAATGTTCCACGGCCTTGTCATCAAAAGGCTACATGACCCTTGTCATCACATTGCTCCAAGACCACTGTAATCAAAATGCTCCATGCCCTTGTCATCACAAAGCTCCATGACGCATGCCATCAGAATGTTCCATGGCCTTCTCCTCACAATGCTCCATGCCCTTGTCATCACAGTGCTCCAAGACCCCTGTAATCACAAAGCTCCCTGCCCCTTTTCGTCAGAATGCTCCATGAGAGTTGTCGTCACAAGTCTCCATCGTCATCTCATCACAATGCTCCAGGAACTTGTCATCACCATGCTCCATTCCCTTGTCATCACAATGCTCCTTGACACATGTCATCACAATACTCTATGAACATTTTCAACACAATGCTCCATGACGGTCTTATCACAATGCTCCATAAGCAGTATCATCACAATGCTCCATGACCACTGTCATCACAATGCGCCATTCCAACTGTCATCACAATAATCCATGAAACTTATTAGACCAATGCTCCATGCACTTGTCATCACAGTGCTCCATGCCCTTGCTATCACAATGTTCCAAGACCCCTGTAATCAGAATGCTCCATGCCCCTTTTCATCAGTATGCTCCATGAGACCTGTCATCACAAGGCTCCATGCCTTTTTCATCACAATGCCCCATGACGTTTTCATCACAATGCTCCATGACATTGTCATCAAAATACTCCACAAGCTTGTCACCAGAATGCTCCATGACCCCTGTCATCACAATTCTCCATGCACTTGTCAACACAATGCTCCTTGACACTTGTCATCGCAATGCTACAAGCCATTGTCATTACAATGCTCTATTAACTTTGTCATCAGAATCCTCCATGACAATTGGCATCACAATGCTCCATGCCATCGTCATCACATTGGGCCATTACATATGTCATCACAATGCTCCCTGACACCTGTCTTCACAATACTGCATGACCTGGTCATCACAATGCTCCATGCCCTTGTCATCACAATGCGCCATTCCAACTGTCATCGCAATAATCCATGAAACTTATTAGACCAATGCTCCATGCCCTTGTCATCACAATGCTCCACGACCACTGTAAACACAATGTTCCATGCCACGTTTCATCTCAATGATCCATGACCCTTGTCATCACAATGATCTTTGCCCTTGTCATCCCAATGCTACATGACCCCTGTATTCACAATGCTCCGTGACGCTTGATATCACAGTATGCCATGACACTTGTCATCACAATGCTCCATGCCTTTGTCAGCAAAATGCTACATGACCTTGCTATTATAATGCTCTATGTGCTTGTCATCACAATACTCCATTACCGTTGTCGTCACAATCATCCATGAAACTTGGGATCACATTGCTTCATGCCCTTGTCATCACAATGCTCCATGCTCCTTGAAATCAAAATGATCCATGACCTCTGTCATCACAATGTTCCAAACCCTTGTGATCACAATGTTCCATAACACTTGTCATCACAACGCTCCATGATGCCTGTCCTCACAATACTCCATGCCCTTTT
Organism: Mesoplodon mirus; assembly: GCF_964341445.2. Taxonomy (NCBI): domain Eukaryota; kingdom Metazoa; phylum Chordata; class Mammalia; order Artiodactyla; family Ziphiidae; genus Mesoplodon; species Mesoplodon mirus. The sequence goes on from NW_028295817.1 coordinate 8,429,480, forward strand.
CATCACAATGCTCCATGACCTTTGTCATCACAAATCTCAATACACTTGTCAGCACAATGCTCCCTGACACTTGTCGTCAGAATGCTCCTTGAACCCTGTCACGAAAAGGCTCCATGCCTTTTTCATCAGTATGCCCCATGCCGTTTTCATCACAATGCTCCATGCCATTACCATCAAAATACTCCACAAGCTTGTCATCAGAATGCTCCATGACCCTTGTCATCACAATTCTCCATGCACTTGTCAGCACAATGCTCCCTGACCCTTGTCATCACAATGCTCCAAGCCATTGTCATCACAATGCTCCATTTCCTTTGTCATCAGAATCCTCCATGACACTTGGCATCACAATGCTCCATGCCATTGTCTTCACAATGGGCCATTACATATGTCATCACAATGCTCCCTGACACCTGTCTTCACAATACTGCATGACCTGGTCATCACAATGCTCCATGCCATTGTCATCACAATGCGGCATTCCAACTGTCATCACAATAATCCATGAAACTTATTAGACCAATATTCCATGCCCTTGTCATCACAATACTCCATGCCCTTGTTATCACAATGCTCCATGACCCCTGTCATCACAATGCTCCGTGACTCCAGTTATCACAATACTTCATGACCTTTGTCATCACAATGGTCCATGACCTCGTCATCAACAGTCTCTGTGACCTTTTTAACCACAATGCTCCATGAACTTTTCATCACAATGCTCTTTGACCTTTGTCATCACAATGCTCTATGCCTTTCTCAGCACAATGCTCCATGACCCTTGTCATCACAATGCTCCATGCGCTTGTCAGCACAATGCTCCATGACACATGTCATCCCAATGCACCATGCGCTTGTCATCACAGTGCTCCCCAATCTTGACATCACAATGCTCCATGAACCTTTTCATCACAATGCTCCATGGACTTCTCACCAAAATGCTCTCTCACCACTGATGTCACAATGTTACATCAATATTCGTCACAATATTCCCTCACCCCTGTCATGAAAATTTGCCATGACTCCTGTCATCACAATGCTACATGCACTTATCATCACAATGTTCGATGACCCCTGGCATCACAATGTTCCATAACCACTGTCATCAAAATGTTCCTTGACACTTTTCATCAAATTGCTCCATGACCCTGTCATCACAATGCTCCCTACACTTCTCATCACAATGCACAACGCCCTTGTCATCAAAATGCTCCATGACTTTGTCATCACAAAGATCCATAACCCTTGTCATCACAATGCTCCATGTCATTGTCATCACAATGCTCCATTAAGGTTCTCATCACATTGCTTCATGTCCTTATCATCACAAACCCCCATGACACATATCATCAGAATGCTCCATGGCCTTCTCATCACAATGCTCCTTGCCCTGCCATCAGAATGCTCCATTATCCCTCTCATACCCATGATCCATGACCCCTGCCATCACGATGTTCCATGGCCTTGTCATCACAAGGCTCCATGACCCTTCTCATCACATTGCTCCAAGAACCCTGTAACCACAATGATCCATGCCCATTTTCATCTCAATGTTTCATGAACCCTGTCATCACAATGCACCATGACCATCATCATAATGCTTCATGCTATTGTCATCATAATGAAATCAAAATGCTCCATGATCTCTGTCATAACAATGCTCCAAACGCTTGTGATCACAATATTCCAAAACTCTTGTCATCACAATGCACCATGACGCTCGTCATCACAGTTATCCATGGTCTTCTCATCACAATGCTCCATGACTTTGTCATCACGATGCTCAATACACTTGTCATCAAAATGCTCCCTGACACTTGTTGTCTGTATGCTCCTTGAACCCTGTCATGACAAGGCTCCATGCTTTTTCATCACAATGCTCCAAGACCCATGTAATCACAATGCTCCTTGCCCTTGTCATCACAAAGCTAAAGGACGCATGTCTTCAGAATGCTCTTGGCCTTCTCCTCACAATGCTCAATGCACATGTCATCACAATGTTCCAAGACGCCTGTAATCACAATGGTCCATGTCCATTTTCATCAGTATGCTCCATGAGATTTGTCATCACAAGGCTCCATGTTTTTCTCATCACAATGCTCCAGGACATTGTCATCACAATGCTTCACGACCTTGTCCTGAAAATTCTCAATGGCCCTTGTCATCATAATGCTCCAAGCCCTAGACATCACAGTGCTCCATTATATTTGTCAACACAATCCTCCATTACATTTGGCATCACAAGGCTCCCTGCTATTGTCACCGCAATGGACCATGACATATGTCATCACAATGCTCCCTGACAACTGTCTTCACAGTACTCCATGACCTTCTCATCACAATGATCCATGCCCTTGTCATCACAATGCACCATGTCCACTGTCCTCACAATAATCTATGAAAGTTGTCAGACGAATGCTCCATGCCCCTGTCATCACAATGCCCCATGCCCTTGTCATCACAATGCACCATGACCCCTGTCATCACAATGCTCCGTGACTCCAGTCATCACAGTGCTTCATAACATTTGTCATCACAATGCTCCATGCCCGCGTCATCACAAGGCTCTGTGTCCTTTGTAACCACAATGCTCCATGAACATTTCATCACAATACTCCGTGACCCTTGTCATCACAATGCTCCATGCCTTTGTCAAAAAAATGCTCCATGACCCTTTTCATCAAAATTTGCCACGCACTTTTCATCACAACGGTCCACAATTTTCTCATTGCAATGCTCCTTAAAACTTGTAATCACAATGCTCCATGCCCTTCTCATCACAATGCTCCATTACCCCTATCATAACAGTGCTCCATGACGCCATCCATCACGATGGTCCATGGCCTTGTAATCACAAGGCTCCATGACACTTGTCATCACAATGCTCCAAGACCCCTGTAATCACAAAGCTCCATGCCCATTTTCTTCTCAATGATCCATGAACCGTGTCATCACAATGCACCATGACATCATCACAATGCTTCAGGCTATTGTCATCACAATGAAATCAATATGCTCCATGACCTCTGTCATAACAATGCTCCAAACCCTTGTGATCACAATATTCCATAACTCTTGTCATCACAGTGCCCCATGACACTCGTCATCACAATTATCCATGGTCTTCTCATCAAAATGCTCCATGACCTTTGTCATCACAATGCTCATTACACTTTTCATCAAAATGCTCCCTGACACTTGTGGTCTGTATGCTCCGTGAACCCTGTCATGACAAGGCTCCATGCCTTTTTCATCACAATGATCCATGTCCTTCTCATCACAGTGCTCCATGACACTTGTCATCACAATTCTCCATGCACTTGTCAGCACAATGTCCCCTGACCCTTGTCATCTCAATGCTCCAAGCTATTGTCATCACAATGCACCATTACCTTTGTCATCAGAATCCTCCATGACACTTGGCGTCACAATGCTCCATGCCATTGTCATCACAATGGGCTATAACATATGTCAACACAATGCTCCCTGACACCAGTCTTCACAATACTGCATGACCTGGTCATCACAATGCTCCATGCCATTGTCACCACAATGCACCATTCGAGCAGTCATCACAATAATCCATGAAACTTATTAGACCAATGCTCCATGCCCTTGTTATCACAATGCTCCATGACCCTTGTCATCACAATGCTCCATGAACTTTTCATCACAATGCTCTTTGATCCTTGTCATCACAATTCTCTATGCCTTTCTCAGCACAATGCTCCATGACCCTTGTCATCACGATGCTCCATGTGCTTGTCAGCACGATGCTCCATGACACATGTCATCACAATGCACCATGCACTTGTCATCACAGTGCTCCACAATCTTGTCATCACAATGATCCATAAACCTTGTCATCACAATGCTCCATGCACTTCTCATCAAAATGCTCTCTCACCACAGATATCACAATTTTACATCACTATTTGTCACAATACTCCCTCACCCCTGTCATCACAATGATCCATGACTCCTGTCATCACAATTGTACATACACATATCATCACAATGTTCGATGACCCCTGACATCACAATGTTCCATAACCCCTGTCATCAAAATGCTCCCAAAAATTTTCATCAAAATGCTCCATGACCCCTGGCATCACAATGTTCAATAACCCCTGTCATCAAAATGTTCCATGACACATTTCATCCAATTGCTCCATGACCCTGTCATCACAATGCTCCCTGCCCTTCTCATCACAATGCACAACGCCCTTGTCATCAAAATCCTCCATGACCTTTGTCATCACAAAGATCCATGACACTTGGCATCACAATGCTCCATGTCATGTTCATCACAATGCTCCATGAACCTTCTCATCACATTTCTCCATGCCGTTGTCATCACAAAGCTCCATGACACATGTCATCAGAATGCTACATGGCCTTCTCATCACAATCCTCCATGCCATTGCCATCACAATGTTCCATTACGCCTGTCATAACTATGCTCCATGACCCCTGCCATCACGATGTTCCATGGCCTTGTCATCACAAGGCTCCATGACCCTTCTCATCACAATGCTCCAAGACCCCTGTAATCACAATGTTCCATGACCCCTGTCATCACAATGCTACATCCCCTTATCATCACAATGTTCCATGACACCTGACATCACAATGTTCCACAACCCCTGTCATCAAAATGCTCCATGACACTTTTTATCCCAAAGCTCCATGACCCCTGACATCCCAATGTTCTATAACCTCTGTCATCAAAATATTCCATTACAATTTTCATCAAATTGCTGCATGACCCTGTCATCAAAATGCTCCCTGGCCTTCTCATCACAATGCACCACGCCCTTGTCATCAAAATGCTCCGTGACTTTTGTCATCACAAATCTCCTTGACCTTGACATCACAATGCTCAATCACATTGTCATCACAAAGCTCCATGAACACTCTCATCACATTGCTCCATGCCCTTGTCATCACAAAGCTCCATGACACTTGTCATCACAATGCTCGATGCCCTTCTCATCACAATGCTCCATGCCCTTGTCATTACAATCCTCCATGAACCATGTATCACAGTGTTCCGTGCCCTCGTCATCCCAATGCTCCATGCCCACTCTCATCACAATAATCCATGAAACATTTTAGACCAAAGCTCAATGCCCTTCTCATCACAATGCTCCATTACCTCTGTCATAACAATGCTCCATGACACCTGCCATCACATTGTTCAACGGCATGTCATCACAAGGCTCCATGACCCTTGTCATCACAGTGCTCCAAGACCCCTGTAATCACAATGTTCCATGCCCTTTTCATCACAGTGCTCCGTGACGCATGTCATCAGAATGTTCCATGGCCTACTCCTCACAATGCTCCATGCCCTTGTCATCACAATGCTCCAAGACCCCTGTTATCACAATGCTCCATGCCCCTTTTCATCTCAATGCTCCATGAACCCTGTCATCACAATGCACCATGCCCATCATCATAATGTTTCAGGCTATTGTCATCACAATGAAATCTAAATTCTCCATGACCTCTGTCATCATAATGCTCCAAACCCTTGTGATCACAATGTTCCATAAGACTTATCACCACAACACCCCATGACACTCATCATCACAATTATCCATGGTCTTCTCATCACAATGCTCCATGACCTTTGTCATCAAATGCTCAATACACTTGTCATCACAATGCTCCCTTACACTTGTCGTCAGTATGCTTCTTGAACCCTGTCATGACAAGGCTTAATGCCCATTTCATCACAATGCATCAAGACACCTGTAATCACAATGCTCCACAAACTTCTCATCACAATGCTCCATTCCCAATATCATCACAATGCTCCATGATCACTGTCATCACAACACTCCCTGACACCTGACAACACAATGATCCGGAAATTTTGTCATCAAAATGCTCCATTCCCTAGTCATCATAATGCTCCATAACCCCTGTCATCACAATACTCCATGAACATTTTCAGCCCAATGCTCCATGACCCTTGTCATCACATTGAACCATGCCCTTGTCATCCCAATGCTCCATGACCCCTGCATTCACAAAGCTCCGTGTCGCTTCTCATCACAGTGCTCCATGACACCTGTCATCACAATGCTCCATGCCTTTGTCAGCAAATGCTACATGACCTTGTCATTACAATGCTCTATGCGCTTGTCATCACAGTACTCCATTACCATTGTCATCACAATCCTCCATGAACCTTGGGATCACATTGCTTCATGCCCTTGTCATCACAGTGCTCCATGCTCCTTGAAATCAAAATGATCCATGACCTCTGTCATCACAATGCTCCAAACCCTTGTAATCACAATGTTCCATAACACTTGTCATCACAACGCTCCATGATGCCTGTCATCACAATATTCCATGGCCTTTTCATCACAATGCTCCATGACCATTGTCATCACAATTCTAAATACACTTGTCATTACAATGCTTCCTGAAACTTGTCGTCAGAATGCTCCTTGAAACCTGTCACGAAAAGGCTCCATGCCTTTTTCATCAGAATGCCCCATGCCATTTTCATCACAATGCTCCATGCCATTGTCATCAAAATACTCCACAAGCTTGTCATCAGAATGTTCCATGACACTTGTCCTCACAATTCTCCATGCACTTGTGAGCACAATGCTCCCTGACCCTTGTCATCACAATGCTCCAAGCCATTTTCATCACAATGCTCCATTACCTTTGTCATCAGAATCCTCCATGACACTTGGCATCACAATGCTCCATGCCCTTGTAATCACAATGCGCCATTCCAACTGTCATCACAATAATCCATGAAACATTTCAGACCAATGCTCAATGCCCTTCTCATCACAATGCTCCATTATCTCTGTCATAACAATGCTTCATGACCCCTGCCATCACAATGTTCCACGGCATTGTCATCACAAGGCTCCATGACCCTTGTCATCACAATGCTCCAAAAGCCCTGTAATCACAATGCTCCATGCCCTTGTCATCACAAAGCTCCATGACGCATGTCATCAGAATGTTCCATGGCCTTCTCCTCACAATGCACCATGCCCTTGTCATCACAATGCTCCAAGACCCCTGTAATCACAATGCTCCATGCCCCTTATCCTCAGAATGCTCCATGAGACTTGTCATCACAAGTCTCCATGGTCTTCTCATCACAATGCTCCAGGACCTTGTCATCACCATGCTCCATTCCCTTGTCATCACAATGCTCCATGACCCCTGTCATCACAATACTCCATGAATATTTTCAGCCCAATGCTCCATGACCTTCTCTTCACAATGCTCCAAGACCAATATCATCACAATGCTCCAAGACCACTGTCATCACAAAACTCCATGAAACCTGACAACACAATGATCCGGGACTCTTGTCATCACAATGCTCCATTCCCTAGTCATCACAATGCTCCATGACCCCTGCCATCACAATTTTCTATGCCCTTGTCATCACAAAGCTCCATGACACGTCATCAGAATGTTCCATGTACTTCTCATCAAAATGCTCAATGCCCTTGTCATCACAATGCTCCAAGACCCCTGTAATCACAATGCTCCATTCCCCTCTTCATCTCAATGCTCCATGAACCCTGTCATCACAATGCATCATGCCAATCATCATAATGCTTCCGGCTATTGTCAGCACAATGAAATCAAAATTCTACATGACCCCTGTCATCACAGTACTCCATGAACATTTTCAGCCCAAGGCTCCGTGACACTTGTCATCACAATTATCCATGCCCTTGTCATCCCAATGCTCCATGACCCCTGTATTCACAATGCTCCGTGACGCTTGTCATCACAGTGCTCCATGAAACTTGTCATCACAATGCTCCATGCCTTTGTCAGCAAAATGCTACATGCCCTTTTCATCACAATGCTCCATGACCCCTGTCATCACAATGCTCCGTGACTCCAGTCATCACAATTCTTCATAACATTTGTCATCACAATGGTCGATACCCATGTCATCACAAGGCTCTGTGACTTTTGTAAACACAATGCTCCATGAACTTTTCATCACAATGCTCCGTGACACTTGTCATCACAATGCTCCATGCCTTTGTCAGAAAAATGCTCCATGACCCTTGTCATCACAATGTGCGACACGTTTTTCATCCCAACGGTCCACAATTTTGTCATCGCAATGCTCCATAAACCTTGAAATCACAATGCTCCATTCCCTTCTCATCACAATGCTCCATTACCCCGGTCATAACAATGGTCCAATACCACTGCCATCTCAATGTTCCACGGCCTTGTCTTCACAAGGCTCCATGACACTTGTCATCACAATGCTCCAAGACTCCTGTAAGCACAATGCTCCATGCCCTTGTCATCACAAAGCTCCATGACACAGGTCATCAGAATGTTCCATGTCCTTCTCCACACAATGCTCCATGCCCTTGTCATCAAAATGCTCCAAGAGCCCTGTAATCACAATGCTCCATGCCCCTTTTCATCTCAATGCTCCATGAACCCTCTCATCACAATGCATCATGCCAATCATCATAATGCTTCCGGCTACTGTCAGCACAATGAAATCAAAATTCTCCATGACCTCTGTCATCACAATGCTCCATGACCCCTGTCATCACAATACTCCATGAACATTTTCAGCCCAATGCTCCATGACCCTTGTCATCACAATGATATTTGCCCTTGTCATCCCAATGCTACATGACCCTTGTATTCACAGTGCTCCGTGACGCTTGTTATCACAGTGTGCCATGACACTTGTCATCACAATGCTCCATGCCTTTGTCAGCAAAATGCTACATGACCTTGTCATTATAATGCTCTATGTGCTTGTCATCACAATACTCCATTACCGTTGTCATCACAATCATCCATGAACCTTGGGATCACATTGCTTCATGCCCTTGTCATCACAATGCTCCATGCTCCTTTAAATCTATATGATCCATGACCTCTGTCATCACAATGCTCCAAAGCCTTGTGATCACAAGCTTCCATAACACTTGTCATCACAACGCTCCATGAGGCCTGTCATCACAATACTCCATGCCCTTTTCATCACAATGCTCCATAACCTTTGTCATCACAATTCTCAATATACATGTCATCACAATGCTCCCTGACATTGTCATCAGAATGCTCCTTGAAACCTGCCACGAAAAGGCTCCATGCCTTTTCCTTCACAATGCCCCATGCCATTTTCATCACAATGCTGCATGCCATTGTCATCAAAATACTCCACAAGCTTGTCATCAGAATGCTCCATGACCCTTGTCATCACAATTCTCCATGCAATTGTCAGCACAATGCTCCCTGTCCCATGTCATCACAATGCTCCAAGCCATTGTCATCACAATGTTCCATAACCTTTGTCATCAGAATCCTCCATGACACTTGGCATCACAATGATCCATGCCATTGTCATCACAATGGGCCATTACATATGTCATCACAATGCTCCCTGACAACTCTCTTCACAATACTGCATGACCTGGTCATCACAATGCTCCATGCCCTTGTCATCACCATGTGCCATTCTAACTGTCATCGCAACAATCCATGGAACTTATTAGACTAATGTTCCATGCCCTTGTCATCACAGTGCTCCATGCCCTTGTTATCAAAATGCTCCCTGACCCCTGTCATCACAATCCTCCTTGACTCCAGTCATCACAATGCTTCATGACCTTTGTCATCACAATGGTCCATGCCCTCGTCATCAACAGTCTCTGTGACCATTTTAACCACAATGCCCCATGAACTTTTCATACAATGCTCTTTGACCCTTGTCATCACAATGCTCTATGCCTTTCTCAGCACAATGCTCCATGACCCTTGTCATCACAATGCTCCTTGCGCTTGTCAGCACAATGCTCCTTGACACATGTCATTACAATGCACCATGCGCTTTTCATCACAGTGCTCTACAATCTTGTCATCAAAATGCTCCATAAACATTGTCATCATAATCCTCCATGCACTTCTAATCAAAATGCTCTCTCACCACTGATATCACAATGCTACATCACTATTTGTCACAATACTCCCTCCCACCTCTCATCACAATGTTCCATGACTCCTGTCATCACAATGCTACATGCACTTATCATCAAAATGTTCGATGACAACTGACATCACAATGTTCCATAACACCTGTCATCAAAATGTTCCATGAAAATTTTCAACAAATTGCTCCATGAACCTGTCATCACAATTCTCCCTGCCCTTCTCATCACAATGCACAACGCCTTTGCCATCAAAATGCTCCATGACCTTTGTCAATTCAAAGAGCCCTGACCCATGGCATCACAATGCTCCATGTCATTGTCATCACAGTGCTCGATGACACATGTCATCAGAATGCTACATGGCCTTCTCATCACAATGATCCATGCCCTTGCCATCACAATGCTACATTACCACTCTCATAACAATGCTCCATGCCCCTGCCATCACGATATTCCATGGGCTTGTCATCACAAGGCTCCATGACCCTTCTCATCACAACACTCCAAGAACCCTGTAATCACAATGCTCCATGCCCTTTTTCATCTCAATGAACCATTAACCCTGTCATCACAATGCACCATGCCTATCATCATAATGCTTCATGCTATTGTCATCACATGAAATCAAAATGCACCATGACCTCTGTCATAACAATGCTCCAAACCCTTTTGATCACAATATTCCATAACACTTGTCATCACAATGCCCCTTGATGCTCCTCATCACAAATATCCTTGGTCTTCTAATCACAATGCTCCATGACGTTTGTCATCACAATGCTCAATACACTTGTCATCAAAATGCTCCCTGACACTTGTTGTCTGTATGCTCCTTGAACTCTGTCATGACAAGGCTCCATGCCTTTTTCATCAAAATGATCCATGCCCTTTTCATCACAATGCTCCAAGACCCATGTAATCAAAATCCTCCATGCTCTTGTCATCACAAATCTCAATGACGCATGCCATCAGAATGCTCCTTGGTCTTCTCCTCACAATATTCCATGCCTTTGTCATCACAATGTTCCATGACCCCTGTAATCACAATGCTCCATGCCCCTTTTCATCAGTATGCTCCATGAGACTTGTCATCACAAGGCTCCATAGCTTTGTCATCACAATGCTCCAGGATCTTGTCATCACAATGCTTCACGACCTTGTCATGAAAATTCTCAATGGCCCTTGTCATAATGCTGCAAGCCCTAATCTTCACAATGCTCCATTATATTTGTCATCACAATCCTCCATTACAATTGGCATCACAATGCTCCATGCCATTGTCATCGCAATGGACCATGACATATGTCATCACAATGCTCCCTGACATCTCTCTTCACAATATTCCATGACCTTCTCATCACAATGCTCCATGCCCTTTTCATCACAATGCACCATGCCCATGGTCATCACAATAATCTATGAAATTTTTCAGACCAATGCTCCATTCCCCAGTCACCACAATGCTCCTTGCACTTGTCATCACAATGCTCCATGACCGCTGTCATCCCAATGCTCTGTGACTCCAGTCATCACAATGGTTCATAACGTTTGTCATCACAATGGTCCATGTCCGCGTCATCACAAGGCTCTGTGACATTTGTAACCACAATTCTCCATGAACATTTCCTCACCATTCTCTAGGACCCTTGTCATCAAAATGCTCCATTTCTTTGTCAGAACAATGCTCCATGACCATTGTCATCACAATGTGCCACGCACATTTCATCACAACTGTCCACAACCTTATGATTGCAATGCTCCATAAATTTTGTTATCACAATGGTCCATGAACTTCTCATCAAAATGCTCTCTCACCATAAATATCACAATGTTCCATCACTAGTCATCACAATACACCCTCACTCCTGGAATCACAATGATCCATGACCCTGTCATCACAATGCTACATTCCTTTATCATCACAATATTGCATGACCCCTGACATAACAATGTTCCATAACCCCTGTCATCAAAATGCTCCATGACCCTTTTCATCCCAAAGCTCCAAGAACCCTGACATCACAATGTTCTATAACCCATGCCATCAAAATATTCCATTACACTTTTTATCAAATTGCTGCATGACCTGGTCATCAAAATGCTCCCTGCACTTCTCATCACAATGCACCATTCCCTTGTCATCAAAATGCTCCATGACTTGTCATCACAAAGCTCAATGACACATGGCATCACAATGCTCCATGCCATTGTCATCACAATGCTCCATGAACCCTCTCATCCCATTGCTCCATGCCCTTGTCATCAGAAAGCTCCATGACACTTATCATCACAATGCTCGATGCATTTCTCATCACAATGCTCCATGCCCTAGTCATTAAAATCCTGCATGACCCATGTATCACAGTGTTCCGTGCCCATGTAATCACAATGTTCCATGCCCTTCTCATCACAATGCTCCATGACCCCTGCCATCACAATGTTCCACGGACTTGTAATCACAAGGCTCCATGACACTTGTCATCACAATGATCCAAGACCCCTGTAATCACAATGCTCCATGCCCTTGTCATCACAAAGCTCCATGACACATGTCATCAGAATGTTCCATGGATTTCTCATCACAATGCTCCATGCCCTTGTCATCACAATGCTCAAGACCCCTGTAATCACAATGCTCCATTTCCCTTTTCATCTCAATGCTCCATGAACCCTGTCATCACAATGCATCATGCCCATCATTATAATGCTTCCGGCTATTGTCAGCACAATGAAATCAAAATTCTCCATGACCTATGTCATCACAATTCTCCATGTCCCCTGTCATCACAATACTTCATGAATATTTTCAGCCCAATGCTCCATGATACTTGTCATCACAGTGATGCATGCCCTTTTCAGCCCAATGCTCCATGACCCCTGTGTTCACAATCCTCCGTGATGCTTGTCATCACAGTGCTCCATGACACCTGTCATCACAATGCTAGATGACTTTGTCAGCAAAAGGCTAAATGACCTTGTAATTACAATGCTCTATGCGCTTGTCATCACAATACTCCATTACCATTGTCATCACAATACTCCATGAACCTTGGGATCACATTGCTTTATGCCCTTGACATCAAAATGCTCCATGCTCCTTGATATCAAAATGACCCATGAAATCTGTCATCAAAATGCTCCAAAGCCTTGTGATCACAATGCTCCATATCACTTGTCATCACAACGCTCCATGATGCCTGTCATCACAATAATCCATGCCCTTTTCATCACAAAGCTCCATGACCTTGGTCATCACAATTCTCAATACACTTGTCATCACAATGCTCCCTGACACTTGTCGTCAGAATGCTCCTTGAAATCTGTCATGAAAAGGCTCCATGCCTTTTTCATCACAATGCCCCATGCCATTGTCATCAAAATACTCCACAAGTTTGTCATCAGATTGCTCCATGACCCTTGTCATCACAATTCTCCATGCACTGGTCAGCACAATGCTCCTTAACCCTTATCATCACAATGCTCCAAGCCATTGTCATCACAATGCTCCATTACATTTGTCATCAGAATCATCCATGACACTTGGCATCACAATGCTCCATGCCATTGTCACCACAATGGGCCATTACATATGTCATCACAATGCTCCCTGACAGCTGTCTTCACAATACTGCATGACCTTCTCATCACAATGATCCATGCCCTTGTCATCACAATGCACCATGTCCACTGTCATCACAATAATCTATGAAACTTGTCAGACCAATGCTCCATGCCCCTGTCACCAAAATGCTCTATGCCCTTGTCATCACAATGCTCCATGTCCACTGTCATCACAATGCTCCAAGACCCCTGTAATCACAATACTCCATGCCCCTTTTCATCAGAATGCTCCATGAGACTTCTTATTACGAGGCTCCATGGTCTCCTCATCACAGTGCTCCAGGAACCTTTCATCACAATGCTCCGTTCCCTTGTCATCACAATGCTCCATGACCCCTGTCCTCACAATACTTCCTGAACATTTTCACGCCAATTCTCCAGGAACTTCTCATCACAATGCTTCATGATCCCTATCATCATAATGCTCCATGACCACTGTCATCACAACGCTCCATGACCCCTGACAACACAGTGATCCGGGACTCTAGTCATCACAATGCTCCATTCCCTATTCATCACAATGCTCCATTAATATTTTCCGCCCAATGCTCCATGACACTTGTCATCACAATGATCCATGACCTTGCCATCCCAATGCTCCATGACCCCTGTAACCACAATTATCCGTGATGCTTCTCATCAAAGTGCTCTATGACCCTTATCATCACAATGCTCCATGCCTGTGTCAGCAAAATGCTACATGACCTTGCCATCAAAATGCTCCATTTGCTTGTCATCACAATACTCCCTTAGCATTGTCATCACAATCATCCATGAACCTTGGGATCACATTGCTTCATGTCCTTGTCATCACAATGCTCCATGCTCCTTGAAAACAAAATGATCCATGACTTCTATCATCACAATGCTCCAAACACTTGTGACCACAGTGTTCCATAACACTTGTCATCACAACGCTCCATGATGCCTGTCATCACAATACTCTATGCCCTTTTCGTCAAAATGCTCCATGATCTTTTTCATCACAATTCTCAATACACATGTCATCACAATGTTCCCTGACACTTGTCATCAGAATGCTCCTTGAAACCTGTCATGAAATGTCTTCATGCCTTTTTCATCACAATGCTCCATGCCCTTTTCATCACAATGCTCCAAGCCACTGTCATCACAATACTCCACAAGCTTGTCATCAGAATGCTCCATGACACTTGTCATCACATTTCTCCATGGCCACTGTCATCACAATGCTCCATACCCCTTGTCATTACTGTGCTCCATGACGCGTGTCATCACAATTATCCATGGCCTTCTCATCACAATGCTCGATGCCATTGTCATCAAAATGCTCCATGACCCATGTAATCACAATGCTCCATGCCCTTGTCATCACAAAGCTCCATTTCTTTGTCAGAACAATGCTCAATGAACATAGTCATCACAATGTGCCACGCGCATTTCATCACAACGGTCCACAACCTTGTCATTGCTATGCTTCATAAACCTTGTAATCACAATGGTCCATGCACTTCTCATCAAAATGCTCTCTCACCAGAGATATCACAATGTTCCATCTCTAGTCATCACAATACTCCCTCATCCCTGTAATCACAATGTTCCAGGACACTGTCATCACAATGCTACATCCCCTTATCATCAAAATGTTCCATGACCCCTGACATCACAATGTTCCATAACACCTGTCATCAAAATGCTCCATGACCCTTTTCATCCCAAAGCTCCAAGACCCCTGACAACACAATGTTCTATAACCCCTGCCATCAAAATGTTCCTTTACACTTTTTATCAAATTGCTGCATGACCTGGTCATCAAAATGCTCCCTGCATTTCTCAGCACAATGCACCATGCCATTGTCATCAAAATGCTCCATGACTTGTCATCACAAAGCTCCATGAAACTTGGCATCACAATGCTCGATGCCCTTCTCATCACAGTGCTCCATGCCCTTGTCATTACAATCCTGCATTACCCATGTATCACAGTGTTCCGTGCCCTTGTCATCACAATGCTCCATGCCCACTCTCATCACAATAATCCATGAAACATTTCATACCAGTGTTCCATGCCCTTCTCATCAAAATGCTCAATTACACCTGTCATAAAAATGTACCATGAACCTTGCCATCAAAATGTTCCACGGCCTAGTCATCACAAGGTTCCATGACACTTGTCATCACAATGCTCCAGACCCCTGAAAGAACAATGCTCCATGCCCTTGTCATCACAAAGCTCCATGAAGCATGTCATCAGAAAGTTCCATGGCCTTCTCATCACAGTGCTCCATGCCCTTGTCATTACAATGCTCCAAGACCCTTGTAATCACAATGCTCCATGCCCCTTTTCATCTCAATGCTCCATGAACCCTGTCATCACAATGCACCATGCCCATCATCATAATGCTACAGGCTATTGTCATCACAATGAAATCAATATTCTCCATGAACTCTGTCATCAAAATGTTCCAAACCCTTGTGATCACAAGGTTCCATAACACTTATCATCACAACACCCCATGACGCTCATCATCACAATTATCCATGGTCTTCTCATCACAATGCTCCATGATCTTTGTCATCACAATGCTCAATACAATTGTCAACACAATGCTTCCTGACACTTGTCATCAGAATGCTCCATGAACCCTGTCATGACAAGGCTCCATGCCTTTTTCATAACAATGATCCATGCACTTTTCATCACAATGATCCAAGATCCCTGTAATCACAAATGCTCCATGCCCTTGTCATCACAAAACTCCATGACACATGTCATCAGAATGCTCCATGGGCTTCTCATCACAATGCTCCATGCCCTAGTCATCACAATGCTCCAAGACACCTGTAATCACAATGCTCCATGCTCCTTTTCATCAGAATGCTCAATGAGACTTCTCCTCAGAAGTCTCTATGGTCTTCTCATCACAATGCCCCAGGACATTGTCATCACCATGCTCCATTCCGTTGTCATCACAATGCTCCATGACACATGTCATCACAATGCTCCATGCCCTTGTCATCAAAAAGCTCCATGACACATGTCATCAGAATGCTTCATGGCCTTCTCATCACAATGCTCCATGCTCTTGTCATCAAAATGCTCCAAGACCCCTGTAATCACAATGCTCCATGCCCCTTTTCATCAGAATGTTCCATGAGACTTATCATCACAAGTCTCCATTGTCTTCTCATCACAATGCTCTAGGACCTTGTCATAACCATGCTCCATTCCCTTGTCATCACAATGCTCCATGATCCCTGTCTTCACAATAATCCATGAACATTTTCAGCCCAATGCTCCACGACCTACTCATCACTATGCTCCCTGGACAATATCATCACAATTCTCCATGACCCCTGTCATCACAACACTCCATGACACCTGACAACACAATGATCCGGGAATCTTGTCATCACAATGTTCCATTCCCTAGTCATCAAAATGCTCCATGACCCCTGTCATCACAACACTCCATGAACATTTTCAGCCCAGTGCTCCATGACACTTGTCATTACAATGATCCATGCACTTGTCTTTCCAATGCTCCATGAACCCTGTATTCACAATGCTCCGTGACGCTTGTCATCACAGTGCTCCATGACACATGTCATCACAATGCTCTATGCCTTTCTCAGCACAATGTTCCATGCCCTTTTCATCACAATGCTCCATGACCCCTGTCATCACAATGCTGCATGACACTTGCCATCACAATTTTCTATGCCCTTTTCATCACAAAGCTCCATGACACGTCATCAGAATGTTCCATGTACTTCTCATCAAAATGCTCAATGCCCTTGTCATCACAATGCTCCAAGACCCCTGTAATCACAATGCTCCATGCCCCTCTTCATCTCAATGCTCCATGAACCCTGTCATCACAACGCATCATGCCAATCATTATAATGCTTCCGGCTATTGTCAGCACAATGAAATCAAAATTCTACATGACCCCTGTCATCACAGTACTCCATGAACATTTTCAGCCCAAGGCTCCATGACACATTTCATCACAATGATCCATTCCCTTGTCATCCCAATGCTCCATGACCCCTGTATTCACAATGCTCCGTGATGCTTGTCATCACAGTGCTCCATGAAACTTGTCATCACAATGCTCCATGCCTTTGTCAGCAAAATTCTACATGACCTTTTCATTACAATGCTCTATGCGCTTGTCATCACAATACTCCTTTACCATTGTCATCACAATCCTCCATGAAACTTGGGATCACATTGCTTCATGCCCTTGTCATCAAAATGCTCCCTGCTCCTTGAAATCAAAATGATCCATGACCTCTCTCATCACAGTGCTCCAAACCCTTGTGATCACAATGTTCGTAACACTTGTCATCACAATGCTCCATGATGCCTGTCATCACAATACTCCATGCCCTTTTCATCACAATGCTCCATGAACTTTGTCATCACAATTCTCAATACACTTGTCATCACAATGCTCCCTGACATTGTAGTCAGAGTGCTCCTTGAACCCTGTCACCAAAAGGCTCCATTCCTTTTTCAGCACAATGCCCCATGCCATTTTCATCACAATGCTCCTTGTAATTGTCATCAAAATACTCCACAAGCTTGTCATCAGAATGCTCCATGTCTCTTGTCATCACAATTATCCATGCACTTGTCAGCACAATGCTCCCTGACCCTTCTCATCACAATGCTCCAAACACTTGTCATCACAATGCTCCATTACCTTTGCCATTAGAATCCTCCATGACACTTGGCATCACAATGTTCCATGCCTTTGTCATCACAATGGGCCATTACATATATCATCACAATGCTCCCTGACACCTCTCTTCACAATACTGCATGCACTTGTCATCACAATGCTCCATGCCCTTGTATCACAATGTTCCAAGTCCCCTGTAATCAGAATGCTCCAGGCCCCTTTTCATCAGTATGCTCCTTGAGATTTGTCATCACAAGCCTCCATGGTTTTCTCATCACAATGCTCCAGGACCTGTCATCACAATGCTTCAGGACATTGTCATGAAAATTCTCAATGGCCCTTGTCAACATAATGCTCCAAGCCCTAGTCATCACAATGCTCCATTATATTTGTCATCACATCCTCCATTACATTTGGCATCACAATGCTCCATGCTATTTTCATCGCAATGGACCATGACATAGGTCATCACAATGCTCCCTGACACCTGTCTTCACATTACTCCATGCCCTTGTCTTCACAATGCTCCATGCCCTAGTCATCACAATGCACCATGTCCACTGTCATCACAATAATCTATGAAACTTGTCAGACCAATGCTCCATGCCCCTGTCATCACAATGCTCCATGCCCTTGTCATCACAATGCTCCATGACCCCTGTCATCACAATGCTCCGTGACTCCAGTCATCACTATGCTTCATAACGTTTGTCATCACAACGGTCCATGCCCGCATCATCACAAGGCTCTGTGACCTTTGTAAGCCCAATGCTCCATGAACTTTTCATCACAATGCTCCGTGACACTTGTCATCACAATGCTCCATGTCTTTGTCAGAACAATGCTCCATGACCTTTGTCATCACAATGTCATGCACTTTTCATCACAATGATCCACAACCTTGTCATCGCTATGCTCCATAAACCTTGTAATCACAATGCTCCATGCACTTCTCATCCAAATGCTCTCTCACATGAGATATCAGAATGTTCCATCACTAGTCATCACAATCCTCACTCAACCCTGTTATCACAATGTTCCATGACCCCTGTCATCACAATGCTACATCCCCTTATCAGCACAATGTTCCTTGACACCTGACATCACAATGTTCCATAACCCCTGTCATCAAAATGCTCCATGACCCTTTTCATCCCAAAGCTCCATGATCCCTGGCAACACAATGTTCTATAACCCATGTCATCAAAATGTTCCATTACACTTTTCATCAAATTGCTGCATGACCCTGTCATCAAAATGCTCCCTGCCCTTCTCATCACAATGCAAAACACACTTGTCATCAAAATGCTCCATGACTTTTGTCATCACAAAGCTCCATGACACTTGGCATCACAATGATCCATGTCATTATCATCACAATGCTCCATGAACCATCTCATCACATTGCTCCATGCCCTTGTCATCAAAGGCTCCATGACACTTGTCATCACAATGCTCGATGCCCTTCTCATCACAATGCTCCATGCCCTTGTCATTACAATCCTCCATGACCCAAGTATCACAGTGTACCGTGCCCTTGTCATCACAATGCTCCATGCCCACTCTCATCACAATAATCCATGAAACATTTCAGACCAATGCTCAATGCCCTTCTCATCACAATGCTCCATTATCTCTGTCATAACAATGCTCCATGACCCCTGCCATCACAATGTTCCACGGCCTTGTCATCACAAGGCTCCATGACCCTTGTCTTGACAATGCTCCAAAACCCCTGTAATCACAATGCTCCATGACCTTGATATCACAAAGCTCCATGACGCATGTCATCAGAATATTCCATGGGCTTCTCCTCACAATGCTCCATGCCCTTTTCATCACAATGCTCCAAGACCCCTGTAATCACAATGCTCCATGCCCCTTATCATCAGAATGCTCCATGAGACTTGTCATCACAAGTCTCCATGGTCTTCTCATCACAATGCTCCAGGACCTTGTCATCACCATGCTCCATTTCCTTGTCATCACAATGCTCCATGACCCCTGTCATCACAATACTCCATGAATATTTTCAGCCCTATGCTCCGTGAACTTCTCATCACAATGCTCCAAGACCAAAATCATCACAATACTCCATGACCACTCTCATCACAACACTCCATGACACCTGACAACACAATGATCCGGGACTCTTGTCATCACAATGCTCCATTCCCTAGTCATCAAAATGCTCCATGACCACTGTCATCACAATACTCCATGAATATTTTCAGCCCAATACTCCATGACGCTTGTCATCACAATGATCCATGCACTTGTCATCCCAATGCTCCATGACCCCTGTATTCACAATGCTCCGTGAGGCTTGTCATCACCGTGCTCCATGAAACCTGTCATCACAATGCTCCATGCCTTTGTCATCAAAATGCTACATGACCTTCTCATTACAATACTCTATGCACTTGTCATCACAATACTCCATTACCATTGTCATCACTATCCTCCATGAACCTTGGGAACACATTGCTTCATGCCCTTGTCATCACAATGCTACATGCTCCTTGAAATCAAAATGATCCATGACCTCTGTCATCACAATGCTCCAAACACTTGTGATCACAATGTTCCATAACACTTGTCATCACAACGCTCCAAGATGCCTGTCATCACAATATTCCATGCCCTTTTCATCACAATGCTCCATGACCTTTGTCATCACAATTCTCAATACACTTGTCATCACAATGCTCCTTGAAACCTGTCATGAAAAGGCTGCATGCATTTTTCATCACAAAGCCCCATGCCGTTTTCATCACAATGCTCCATGCCATTGTCATCAAAATACTCCACAAGCTTTTCATCAGAATGCTCCATGACCCTTGTCATCACAATTCTCCATGCAGTTGTCAGCACAATGCTCCCTGAACCTTGTCATCACTATGCTCCAAGCCATTGTGATCACAATGCTCCATTACCTTTGTCATCAGAATCCTCCATGACATTTGTCGTCACAATGCTCCATGCAATTGTCATCACAATGGGCCAATAAATATGTCATCACAATGCTCCGTGACACCTCTTTTCACAATACTGCATGACCTGGTCATCACAATGCTCCATGCTCTTGTCATCACAATGCGCCATTCCAACTCTCATCACAGTAATTCATGAAACATTTCAGACCAATTCTCAATGACCTTCTCATCACAATGCTCCATTTCCTATGTCACAAAAATGCTCCATGACCCCTGCCATCAAAATGTTCAACGGCCTTTTCATCAAAAGTCTCCATGGCCCTTGTCATCACAATGCTCCAAAACACCTGTAATCACAATGCTCCATGCCCTTGTCATCACAATGTTCCATGACCTTTGTCATCACAATTCTCAATAAACTTGTCATCACAATGCTCCCTGACAGTTGTCGTCAGAATGCTCCTTGAACCCTGTCACGAAAAGGCTGCATGCATTTTTCATCACAAAGCCCCATGCCATTTTCATTACAATGCTCCATGCCATTGTCATCAAAATACTCCACAAGCTTGTCATCAGAATGCTCCATGACTCTTGCCATCACAATTCTCCATGCACTTGTCAGCACAAAGCTCCCTGAACCTTGTCATCACTATGCTGCAAGCCATTGTAATCAAAATGCTCCATTACCTATGTCATCAGAATCATCCATGACAATTTGCATCACAATGTTCCATGCCATTGTCATCACAATGGGCCAATACATATGTCATTACAATGCTCCGTGACACCACTTTTCACAATACTGCATGACCTTTTCATCACAATGCTCCATGCCCTTCTCATTACAATGCTCCATTACCTCTGTCATCACAATGCTCCAAGAACCCTGTAATCACAAAGCTCCATGCCCTTGTCATCACAAAGCTCCATGACGCATGTCATCAGAATGTTCCATGGCCTTCTCCACACAATGCTCCATGCCCTTGTCATCACAATGCTCCAAGACCCATGTAATCACAATGCTCCATGCCCTTTTTCATCAGAATGCTCCATGAGACTTGTCATCACAAGTCTCCATGGTCATCTCATCACAATGCTCCAGGACCTTGTTATCACCATGCTCCATTCCATTGTGATCACAATGCTCCATGACCCCTGTCATCACAATACTCCATGAACATTTTCAGCCCAATTCCCCATGACCTTCTCATCACAATGCTCCAAGACCAATATCATCAAAATTCTCCATGATCACTGTCATCACAACACTCCACGACACCTGACAACACAATGATCTGGGACTCTTGTCATCACAATGCTCCATTCCCTAGTCATCACAAAGCTCCATCACCCCTGTCATCACAATACTCCTTGAACATTTTCAGCCCAATGCTCCATGACATTTGTCATCACAATGATCCATGCCCTTGTCATCCCAATGCTCCATGACCCCAGTATTCACAATGCTCCGTGACGCTTGTCATCACAGTGCTCCATGACACCTGTCATCACAATGCTCCATGCCTTTGTCAACAAAATGCTCCATGCCCTTGTCATTGCAATGCTCTATGCGCTTGTCATCACAATACTCCATTACCATTATCATCACAATCCTCCTTGAACCTTGGGATCACATTGCTTCATGCCCTTGTCATCACAATGCTCCATGTGCCTTGAAATCAAAATGATCCAGGACCTCTCTCATCACAATGCTCCAAACCCTTGTGATCACAATGTTCCATAACACTTGTCATCACAATGCTCCATGATGCCTCTCATCACAATATTCCATGCCCTTTTCATCACAATGCTCCATGACTTTGTCATCACAATTCTCAATACACTTGTCATCACAATGCTCCCTGACACTTGTCATTAGAATGCTCCTTGAACCCTGTCACGAAATGTCTCCATGCCTTTTTCATCACAAGGCCCCATGCCATTTTCATCACAATGCTCCATGCCATTGTCATCAAAATACTCCACAAGCTTGTCATCAGAATGCTCCATGACCGTTGTCATCACAATTCTCCATGCACTTGTCAGCACAATGCTCCCTGACCCTTGTCATCACAATGCTCCAAGCCATTGTCATCACAAAACTCCATTACCTTTGTCATCAGAATCTTCCATGACACTTGGCATCACAATGCTCTATGCCATTGTCATCACAATGGGCCATTACATATGTCATCACAATGCTCCCTGACATCTGTCTTCACCATATTCCATCACCTTCTCATCACAATGCTCCATGCCCTTGTCATCACAATGTTCCTAGACGCATGTAATCACAGTGGTCCATGCCCCCTTTCTTCAGTATGCTCCGTGAGATTTGTCATCACAAGGCTCCATGGTTTTCTCATCAAAATGCTCCAGGACCTTTTTATCACAATGCTTCATGACCTTGTTATGAAAATTCTCAATGGCCCTTGTCATCATAATGCTCCAAGCCCTAGTCATCACAATGCTCCATTATATTTTCCATCACAATCCTTCATTACATTTCGCATCACAATGCTCCATTACACTGTCATCGCAATGGACCATGACATATGTCATCACAATGCTCCCTAACATCTGTCTTCACCATATTCCATGACATTCTCATCACAATGCTCCATGCCCTTGTCATCACAATGCACCATGTCCACAGTCATCACAATAATCTAAGCAACATGTCAGACCAATGTTTCATGCCCGTGTCATCACAATGCTCCATGCCCTTGTCATCACAATGCTCCATGACCCCTCTATTCACAATGCTCCGTGACGCTTGTCATCCCAGTGCTCCATCACACCGGACATCACAATGCTCCATGCCTTTGTCAGGAAAATGCTACATGACCTTTTCATTACAATGCTCTATGTGCTTGTCATCACATTACTCCATTAACATTTTCATCACAATCCTCCATGAACCTTGGAATCACATTGCTTCATGCCCTTCTCATCACAATGCTCCATGATCCTTGAAATCAAAATGATCCATGACCTCTGGCATCACAATTCTTCAAACCCTTGTGATCACAATGTTCCATAACACTTGTCATCACAACGCTCCATGATGCATGTCATCACAATATTCCATGCCCTTTTCATAACAATGCTCCGTGACCCTTGTCATCACAATGCTCCATGCCTTTGTCAGAACAATGCTCCATAACCCTTGTCATCACAATGTGCCATGCGCTTTTCATCACAATGATCCACAACCTTGTCATCGGTATGCTCCATAAACCTTGTAATCAGTATGCTCTATGCACTTCTCATCCAAATGCTCTCTCACATGAGATATCACAATGTTCCATCACTAGGCAACACAATCCTCCCTCACCCCTGTTATCACAATGTTCCCTGACCCCTGTCATCACAATGCTACATCCCCTTATCAGCACAATGTTCCTTGACCCCTGACATCACAATGTTCCATAACCCCTGTCATCAAAATGCTCCATGACCCTTTTCATCCCAAAGCTCCATGATCCCTGGCATCACAATGTTCTATAACCCCTGTCATCAAAATATTCCATTACACTTTTCATCAAATTGCTGCATGACCCTGTCATCAAAATGCTCCCTGCCCTTCTCATCACAATGCACCACACACTTGTCATCAAAATGCTCCATGACCTTTGTCATCACAAAGCTCCATGACACTTGGCATCACAATGCTCCATGTCATTGGCATCACAATGATCCATGAACCCTCTCATCACATTGCTCCATGCCTTTGTCATCACAAAGCTGAATGACACTTGTCATCACAATGCTCGATGCCTTTCTCATCACAATGCTCCATGCCCTTGTCATTATAATCCTCCATGACCCATGTATCACAGTGTACCGTGCCCTTTTCATCACAATGCTCCATGCCCACTCTCATCACAATAATCCATGAAACATTTCAGACCAATGCTCAATGCCCTTCTCATCACAATGCTCCATTACCACTGTCATAACAATGCTCTGTGACCCCTGCCATCACAATGTTCCACGGCCTTGCCATCAATAGGCTCCATGACCCTTGTCATCACAATGCTCCAAGACCCCTGTAATCACAATGTTCCATGCCCTTGTCATCACAAATCTCCATAATGCATGCCATCAGATCGTTCCATGGCCTTCTACTCACAATTCTCCATGCCCTTGTCATCACAATGCTCCAAGAACCCTGTAATCAAAATGCTCCATGCCCCTTTTCATCAGAATGCTCCATGAGAATTGTCATCACAAGTCTCCATCGTCATCTCATCACAATACTCCAGGACCTTGTCATCACCATGCTCCATTCCCTTGTCATCACAATGCTCCATGACACTTGTCATCACAATAATCCCTGAACATTTTCAACCCAGTGCTCCATTACCTTCTCATCACAATGCTCCATGACCAGTATCATCACAATGCTCCATGACCACTGTCATCACAATGCGCCATTCCAACTGTCATCACAATAATCCATGAAAATTATTATACCAATGCTCCATGCCCTTGTCATCATAATGCTCCATGCCCTTGCTATCACAATGTTCCAAGACCCCTGTCATCAGAATGCTCCATGCCCCTTTTCATCAGTATGCTCCATGAGACCTGTCATCACGAGGCTCCATGGTTTTCTCATCACAATGCTCAAGGACCTTGTCATCACAATGCTTCACGACATTGTCATGAAAATTCTCAATGGCCCTTGTCATCATAATGCTCCAAGCCCTAGTCATCACAATGCTCCATCATATTTGTCATCACAATCCTCCATTACATTTGGCATCACAATGCACCATGCCATTGTCATCGAAATGGACCATGACATATGTCATCAAAATGCTCCCTGACACCTGTCTTCACTATACTCCATGACTTTGTCATCACAATGCCCCATGCCCTTGTCATCACAATGCTCCATGAACCCTGTCAACACAATGCTCCGTGACTCCAGTCATCACAATGCTTCATAAGGTTTGTCATCACAGCGGTCCATGCCCGCGTCATCACAAGTCTCTCTTACCTTTGTAACCACAATGCTCCATGAACATTTCAACACAGTGCTCCGTGACACTTGTCATCACAGTGCTCCATGCCTTTGTCAGAAAAATGCTCCATGACCCTTGTCATCAAAATGTGCCACGGGCTTTCCATCACAATGATACACAACTTTGTCATCGCTATGATCCATAAACCTTGTAATCACAATGCTCCATGCTCTTCTCATCCAAATGCTCTCTCACCTGAGATATAACCATGTTCCCTCACTAGTCATCACAATCCTCCCTCACCCCGGTAATCAAAATGTTCCATGACCCCTGTCATCACCATGTTCCATTCCCTTGTCATCACAATGTTCCATGACCACTGTCATCACAATACTCCATGAACATTTTCAGCCAAATACTCCATGACCTTCTCATCACAATGCTCCATGACAAATATCATCACAATGCTCCATGACCACTGTCATCACAACATTCCATGACACCCGACAACACAATGATCAGGGACTCTTGTCATTACAATGCTCCATTCCCTAGTCATCACAATGCTCCATGACCCCTGTCATCACAATACTCCATGTACATTTTCAGCCCAATGCTTCATGACCATTGTCATCACAATGATCCATGCCCTTGTCATCCCAATTCTCCATGACCCCTGTATTCACAATGCTCCGTGACGCTTGTCATCACAGTGCTCCATGACACCTGGCATCACAATGCTTCATGCCTTTGTCAGCAGAATGCTACATGACCTTGTCATTACAATGCTCTATGCGCTTGTCATCACAATACTCCATTACCATTATCATCACAAACCTCCATGAACCTTGGGATCACATTGTTTCATGCCCTTGTCATCACAGTGTTCCATGCTCTTTGAAATCAAAATGATCCATGACCTCTGTCATCACAATGCTCCAAAACCTTGTGATCACAATGTTCCATAGCACTTGTCATCACAACGCTCCATGATGCCTGTCATCACAATACTTCATGCACTTTTCATCACAATGCTCCATGACATTTGTCATCACAATTCTCAATATATTGTCATCACAATGCTCCCTGACGTTTGTCGTCAGAATCCTCCTTGAACCCTCTAATGAAAAGTCTCCATGCTTTTTTCATCACAATGCCCCATGCGGTTTTCATCACAATGCTCCATGCCATTGTCATCAAAATACTCCACAAGCTTGTCAGCAGAATGCTCCATGACCCTTGTCATCACAATTCTCCATGCACTTGTCAGCACAATGTTCCCTGAACCTTGTCATCACAATGCTCCAAGCCATTGTCATCACAATGCTCCATTACCTTTGTCTTCAGAATCCTCCATGACACTTGGCATCACAATGCTCCATGCCATTGTCATCACAATGGGCCATTATATATGTCAGCACAATGCTCCCTGACAACTGTCTTCACAATACTGCATTACAAGGTCATCACAATGCTCCATGCCCTTGTCATCACAATGCTCCATGCCCTTGTTATCACAATGCTCCGTGACTCCAGTCATCACAATGCTTCATGACCTTTGTCATCACAATGGTCCATGCCCTCATCATCAAGAGTCTCTGTGACCTTTTTAACCACAATGCTCCATGAACTTTTCTTCACAATGCTCTTTATCCGCTGTCATCACAATGCTCTATGCCTTTCTCAGCACAATGCTCCATGACGTATGTCATCAGAATGCTCCATGGCCTTCTCCTCACAGTGCTCCTTGCCCTTGTCATCACAATGCTCCAAGACCCCTGTAATCACCATGCTCCTTGCCCCTTTTCATCAGAATGCTCCATGAGACTTGTCATCACAAGTCTCCATGGTCATCTCATCACAATGCTCCAGGACCTTGTCATCACAATGTTCTGTGACTCCAGTCATCACAGTGCTTCATAATATTTGTCATCACAATGGTCCATGCCCAAGTCATCACAAGGCTCGGTTACCTTTGTATCCACAATGCTCCATGAACATTTCATCACAATGTTCCTTGACCCTTGTCATCACATTGCTCCATGCCTTTGTCATTAAAATGCTCCATGACCATTGTCATCACAATGTGCCACGAGCTTTTCATCCCAACGGTCCAAAAATTTGTCATCACAATGCTCCATAAAAATTGTAATCACAATGCTCCATGCCCTTCTCATCACAATGCTCCATTACCCCTGTCATAACAATGCTCCATGACCCGTGCCATCACAATGTTCCACGGCCTTGTCATCACAAGGCTCCATGACACTTGTCATCACAATGCTCCAAGACCCCTTTAATCACAATGCTCCATGCCGTTGTCATCACAAAGCTCCATGACACATGTCATCAGAATGTTCCATGGCCGTCTCATCAAAATGCCGCATGCCCTTGTCATCACAGTGCTCCAAAACCCCTGTAAACACAGTGCTCCATGCCCCTTTTCATCTCAATGCTCCATGAACCCTGTCATCACAACACTCCATGACACGTGACAACACAATGATCCGGGACTCTTGTCATCACAGTGCTCCAAGACCCCTGTAATCAAAATTCTCCATGACCCCTGTCATCACAATACTCCATGAACATTTTCAGTCCAATGCTCCATGACCCTTGTCATCACAATGATCCATGCACTTGTCATCCCAATGATCCATGACCTCTGTATTCAAAATGCTCTGTGACAATTGTGTCACAGTTCTCCATGACACCTGTCATCACAATGCTCCATGCCATTTTCAGGAAAATTCTACATGAAATTTTCATTACAATGCTCTATGCGCTTGTCATCACAATGCTCCAAGACCCCTGTAATCAAAATGCTCCATGCCCCTTTTCATCTCAATGCTCCATGAACTCTGTCATCACAATGCACCATGCTCATCATCATAATGCTTCAGGCTATTGTCATCACGATGAAATCAAAATTCTCCATGACCTCTGTCATCATAATGCTCCAAAGCCTTGTGATCACAATGTTCCATAACACTTATAATCACAACACCCCATGACGATCATCATCACAATTATCCATGGCCTTCTCATCACCATGCTCCATGACTTTTGTCATCACAATTCTCAATACACTTGTCATCACAATGCTCCCTGACACTGGTCGTCAGAATGCTCCTTGAACCCTGCCAAGAAAAGGCTGCATGCCTTTTTCATCACATTGCCCCATGCCGTTTTCATCACAATGCTCCAAGCCATTGTCATAACAGTGCTCCATTACCTTTGTCATCAGAATCTTTCATGAAACTTGGCATCACAATGCTCCATGCCATTTTTATCACAATGGGACATTACATATGTCATCACAATGCTCCCTGACACTTCTCTTCACAATACTGCATGAGCTGGTCATCACAATGCTCCATGCCCTTGTCATCACAATGCGCCATTCCAAATGTCATTGCAATAATCCATGAAACATATTAGACCAATGCTCCATGCCCTTGTCATCACAATGCTCCATGCCCTTGTTATCACAATGCTCCATGACCCCTGTCATCACCATGCTCCGTGACTCCAGTCATCACAATGCTTCATGACTTTTGTCATCACAATGGTCCATTACCTCATCATCAACAGTCTCTGTGACATTTTTAACCACAATGCTCCATGAATTTTTCATCACAATGCTCTTTGACCCTTGTCATCACATTGATCTACGCCATTCTCAGCACAATGTTCGATGCCCTTGTCATCACAATGCTCCATGACCCTGTCATCACAATGCTGCGTGACTCCAGTCATCACAATGCTTCATAACATTAGTCATCACAATGGTCCATGTCCGTGTCATCACAAGGCTTTGTGACATTTTTAAACACAATGCTTCATGAACTTTTCATCACAATGCTCCGTGACCCTTGTCATCACTGTGCTCCATGCCTTTGTCAGAAAAATGCTCCATGACCCTTGTCATCACAATGTACCACGCGCTTTTTATCCCAACAGTCCACAGATTTGTCATCGCAAGGCTCCATAAAACATGTAATCCCAATGCTCCATGCCGTTCTCATCACAATGCTCCATTACCCCTGTCATAACAATGCTCCTTGACCCCTGCCATCACAATGTTCCACGGCCTTGTCATCACAAAGCTCCATGACCCTTGTCATCACAATGCTCCAAGACCCCTGTAATCACAATGCTCCATGCCCTTGTCATCACAAAGCACCATGACACATGTCATCAGAATGTTCCATGTCCTTCTCATCCAAATGCTCCATGCCCTTGTCATCACAATGCTCCAAGCCCCCTGTAATCAAAATGCTCCATGCCCCTTTTCATCTCAATGCTCCATGAACCCTGTCATCACAATGCATCATGCCCATCATTATAATGCTTCCGTCTATTGTCAGCACAATGAAATCAAAATTCTCCATGACCTCTGTCATCACAATTCTCCATGACCCCTGTCATCACAATACTCCATGAACATTTTCAGCCCAATGCTCCATGACCCTTGTCATCACAGTGATCCATGACCCCTGTATTCACAATGCTCCGTGACACATGTCATCACAGTGCTCCATGACGCCTGTCATCACAGTGCTCCATGCATTTGTCTGCAAAATTCTACATGATCTTGTCATTACAATGCTCTGTGCGCTTGTCATCACAATGCTACAAGACCCCTGTAATCACAATGCTCCATGCCCCTTTTCATCTCAAAGCTCCATGAACCCTGTCATCACAATGCACCATGCCCATTATCATAATGCTTCAGGCTATTTTCATTACAATGAAATCAAAAGTCTCCGTGACCTCTGTCATCATAATGCTCCAAACCCTTGTGATCACAATGTTCCATAATATTTATCATCACCACACCCCATGACGATCATCATCACAATTATCCTTGGCCTTCTGATCACAATGCTCCCTGATCTTTGTCATCACAATGCTCAATACACTTGTCTTCACAATGCTCCATGACACTTGTCGTCAGTATGCTCCTTGAACACTGTCATGACAAGGCTCCATTCAATTTTCATCACAATGATCCATGCCCTTTTCATCACAATGCTCCAAGACCCCTGTAATCACAATGCTCCATGCCCTTGTCATCAAAAAGCTCCATGACGCATGTCATCAGAATGCTCCATGGCCTTTTCCTCACTATGCTCCATGGCATTGTAATCACAATGCTCCATGTACCCTCTCATCACATTGCTACATGCACTTGTCATTACAATCCTCCATGACCCATGTATCACAGTGTTCCGTGCCCTTGTCATCACAATGCTCCAGTCCACTCTCATCACAATAAAATATGAAATATTTCAAACCAATGCTCAATGCCCTTCTCATCACAATGCTCCATTACTTCTGTCATAACAATGCACCACGACCACAGCCATCACAATGTTCCACGGCCTTGTCATCACAAGGCTCCATGACCCTTGTCATCACAATGCTCCAAGAAATATGTAATCAAAATTCTCCATGCCCTTGTCATAACAAAGCTCCATGACACATGTCATCAGAAGGTCCCATGGACTTCTCATCACAATGCTCCATGCCCTTGTCATCACAATGCTCCAAGACCCCTGTAGACACAATGTTCCATGCCCATTTTCATCTCAATGCTCCATGAACCCTCTCATCACAATGCACCATGCCCATCTTCATAATGCTTCAGGCTATTGTCACTACAATGAAATCAAAATTCTCCATGACTTCTGTCATCATAATGCTCCAAACCCTTGTGATCACAATGTTCCATAACACTTATCATCACAATACCCCATGACGATCATCATCACAATTATCCATGGTGTTCTCATCACAATGCTCCATGATCATTGTCATCACAATCCTCAATACACTTTTCATCACAATACTCCCTGACACTTGTCGTCAGTATGCTCCTTGAACCCTGTGATGACAAGTCTCCATGCCTTTTACATCACAATGATCCATGCCTTTTCATCACAATGCTCCAAGACCCCTGTTATCACAATGCTCCATGGCCTTGTCAGCACAAAGCTCCATGACGCATGTCATCAGAATTCTCCATGGCTTCTCCTCACAATGCTCCATGCCCTTGTCATCACAATGCTCCAAGACCCTTGTAATCACAATGCTCCATGACCTTTTTCATCAGAATGCTCCATGAGACTTGTCATCACAAGTCTCCATGGTCACCTCATCACAGTGCTCCAGGACATTGTCATCACCATGCTCCATTCCCTTGTCATCACAATGCTCCATGACCCCTGACATTACAATAATCCATTAACATTTCCAGCCGAATGCTACATGACATTCTCATCACAATGCTCCATGACCAATATCATCACAATGCTCCATGACCCCTGTCATCACAACCATCCATAACACCTGACAACACAATGATCCCTGACTCTTGTCATCACAATGCTCCATTCCCTAGTCATCACGATGCTCCATGACCCCTGTCATCACAACCATCCATAACACCTGACCACACACTGATCCCTGACTCTTGTCATCACAATGCTCCATTCCCTAGTCATCCCAATGCTTCATGACCCCTGTATTCACAATTCTCCTTGACGCTTGTCATCACAGTGCTCCATGACACCTGTCATCACAATGCTCCATGCATTTGTCAGCAAAATGCTCCATGCCCTTGTCATTGCAATGCTCTATGCGCTTGTCATCACAATACTCCATTACCATTGTCATCACAATCCACCTTGAACCTGGGGATCACGTTGCTTCATGCCCTTGTCATCACAATGCTCCATGTGCCTTGAAATCAAAATGATCCAGGACCTCTCTCATCACAATGCTCCAAACCCTTGTGATCACAATGTTCCATAACACTTGTCATCACAATGCTACATGATGCCTGTCATCACAATACTCCATGCCCTTTTCATCACATTGCTCCATGACCTTTGTCATCACAATTCTCAATACACTTGTCATCACCATGCTCCCTGACACTTGTCGTCAGAATTCTCCTTGAACCCT
Source organism: Mesoplodon mirus (assembly GCF_964341445.2). NCBI lineage: Eukaryota > Metazoa > Chordata > Mammalia > Artiodactyla > Ziphiidae > Mesoplodon > Mesoplodon mirus. The sequence goes on from NW_028295817.1 coordinate 8,462,626, forward strand.
GTCAAGAAAAGGCTCCATGCCTTTTTCATCACAATGTCCCATGCCGTTTTCATCACAATGCTCCATGACATTGTCATTAAAATACTCCACAAGCTTGTCATTAGAATGCTCCATGACCCTTGTCATCACAATTCTCCATGCACTTGTCAGCACAATGCTCCCTGACCCTTGTCATCACAATGCTCCAAGCCATTGTCATCACAATGCTCCATTACCTTTGTCATCAGAATCCTCCATGACACTGGGCATCACAATGCTCCATGCCATTGACATCACAATGGGCCATTACATATGTCATCACAATGCTCCCTGACACCTGTCTTCACAATACTGCATCACCTGGTCATCACAATGCTCCATGCCCTTGTCATCACAATGTGTCATTCCATCTGTCATCGCAATAATCCATGAAATATATTAGACCAATGCTCCATGCCCTTGTCATCACAATGCTCCATGTCCTTGTTATCACAATGTTCCAAGACCCCTGTAATCAGAATGCTCCATGACCCTTTTCATCAGTATGCTCCATGAGACTTGTCTTCACAAGGCTCCATGGATTTCTCTTCAAAAAGCTCCAGGACATTGTCATCACAATGCTTCACGACATTGTCATGAAAATCCTCAATGGCCCTTGTAATCATAATGCTGCAAGCCCTAGTCATCACAATGCTCCATTATATTTGCCATCACAATGCTCCATTACATTTGGCATCACAATGCTCCCTGCCATTGTCATCGCAATGGACCATGACATATGTCATCACAATGCTCCCTGACACCTCTCTTCACAATACTCCATGACCTTCTCTTCACAATGCCCCATGCCCTTGTCATCACAATGCACCATGTCCACTGTCATCACAATAATCTATGAAACTTCTCAGACCAATGCTCCATGCCCCTGTCTTCACAATGCCCCATGCCCTGGTTAGCACAATGCTCCATGACGCCTGTGCTCACAATGCTCCATGACTCCAGTCATCACAATGCTTCATAACGTTTGTCATCACAGCGGTCCATGCCTGCGTCATCACAAGGCCCTGTGTCATTTGTAACCGCAATGCTCCATGAACATTTCATCACACTGCTCCGTGACCCTTGTCATCACAGTGCTCCATGCCTTTGTCAGAACAATGCTTCATGACCATTGTCTTCACAATGTGCCACGCGCTTTTCATCACAATGATCCACAACCTTGTCATGTCTATGCTCCATAAACCTTGTAATCACAATGCTCCATGCACTTCTCATCCAAATGCTCTCTCACCTGAGATATCACAATGTTCCATCACTAGTTATCACAATGCTCCCTCACCCCTGTAATCACAGTGTTCCATACACCTGTTATCACAATGCTACATCCCCTTATCAGCACAGTGTTCCATGACCCCTGGCATCACAATGTTCTCTAACCCCTGTCATCAAAATGTTCCATTACACTTTTCATCAAATTGCTGCATGACCCTGTCATCAAAATGCTCCATGCCCTTCTCATCACAATGCACCACACACTTGTCATCAAAATGCTCCATGACTTTGTCATCACAAAGCTCCATGACCCTTGGCATCACAATGCTCCATGTCATTGTCATCACAATGCTCCGTGAACACTCTCATCACATTGCTCCATGCCCTTGTCATCACAAAGCTCCATGACACTTGTCATCACAATGCTCGATGCGTTCTCATCACAATGCTCCATGCCCCTGTCATTACAATCCACGATGACCCATGTATCACAGTCTTCCGTGCCCTTGTCATCACAATGCTCCATGCCCACTCTCATCACAATAATCCATGAAATATTTCAAACCAATGCTCAATGCCCTTCTCATCAATATGCTCCATTACTTCTGTCATAACAATGATCCATGACCACTGCCATCAAAATGTTCCACGGGCTTGGCCTCACTAGGCTCCATGACCCTAGTCATCACAATGCTCCATTATATTTGCCATCACAATGCTCCATTACATTTGGCATCACAATGCTCCCTGCCATTGTCATCGCAATGGACCATGACATATGTCATCACAATGCTCCCTGACACCTCTCTTCACAATACTCCATGACCTTCTCTTCACAATGCCCCATGCCCTTGTCATCACAATGCACCATGTCCACTGTCATCACAATAATCTATGAAACTTCTCAGACCAATGCTCCATGCCCCTGTCTTCACAATGCCCCATGCCCTGGTTAGCACAATGCTCCATGACGCCTGTGCTCACAATGCTCCATGACTCCAGTCATCACAATGCTTCATAACGTTTGTCATCACAGCGGTCCATGCCTGCGTCATCACAAGGCCCTGTGTCATTTGTAACCGCAATGCTCCATGAACATTTCATCACACTGCTCCATGACCCTTGTCATCACAGTGCTCCATGCCTTTGTCAGAACAATGCTTCATGACCATTGTCTTCACAATGTGCCACGCGCTTTTCATCACAATGATCCACAACCTTGTCATGTCTATGCTCCATAAACCTTGTAATCACAATGCTCCATGCACTTCTCATCCAAATGCTCTCTCACCTGAGATATCACAATGTTCCATCACTAGTTATCACAATGCTCCCTCACCCCTGTAATCACAGTGTTCCATACACCTGTTATCACAATGCTACATCCCCTTATCAGCACAGTGTTCCATGACCCCTGGCATCACAATGTTCTCTAACCCCTGTCATCAAAATGTTCCATTACACTTTTCATCAAATTGCTGCATGACCCTGTCATCAAAATGCTCCATGCCCTTCTCATCACAATGCACCACACACTTGTCATCAAAATGCTCCATGACTTTGTCATCACAAAGCTCCATGACCCTTGGCATCACAATGCTCCATGTCATTGTCATCACAATGCTCCGTGAACACTCTCATCACATTGCTCCATGCCCTTGTCATCACAAAGCTCCATGACACTTGTCATCACAATGCTCGATGCGTTCTCATCACAATGCTCCATGCCCCTGTCATTACAATCCACGATGACCCATGTATCACAGTCTTCCGTGCCCTTGTCATCACAATGCTCCATGCCCACTCTCATCACAATAATCCATGAAATATTTCAAACCAATGCTCAATGCCCTTCTCATCAATATGCTCCATTACTTCTGTCATAACAATGATCCATGACCACTGCCATCAAAATGTTCCACGGGCTTGGCCTCACTAGGCTCCATGACCCTTGTCATCACAATGCTCCAAGAAACCTGTAATCACAATGCTCCATGCCCTTGTCATCAGAGTGCTCCAAGATCTCTGTAATCACAATGCTCCATGCCCCTTTTCATCTCAATGCTCCATGAACCCTGTCATCACAATGCACCATGCCCATCATCATAATGCTTCAGGCTATTGTCATCACAATGAAATCAAAATTCTTCATGACCTCTGTCATCATAATGCTCCAAAACCTTTTGATCACAATGTTCCATAACACTTATCATCACAACACCCCAGGACAATCATCATCACAATTATCCATGGCATTCTCATCACAATACTCCATGACCTTTGTCATCATAATTCTAAATACACTTGTCATCACAATGCTCCCTGACACTTGTCATCAGAATGCTCCTTGAACCCTGTCAGAAAAAGGCTCCATGCCTTTTTCATCACACTGTCCCATGCCGTTTTCATCACAATGCTCCATGCCTTTGTCATCAAAATACTCCACAGGCTTGTCATCAGAATGCTCCATGACCCTTGTCATCACAATCCTCCATGCACTTGTCAGCACAATGCTCCTTGACACTTGTCATCGCAATGCTCCAAGGCATTTTCATCACAATGCTCCATTACCTTTGTCATCAGAATCCTCCATGACACTTGGCATCACAATGCTCCATGCCATCGTCATCACCATGGGCCATTACATATGTCATCACAATGCTCCCTGAGACCTGTCTTCACAATACTGCATGACCTGGTCATCACAATGCTCCATGCCCTTGTCATCACAATGCGCCATTCCAACTGTCATCGCAATAATCCATGAAACTTATTAGAAAAATGTTCATTGCCCTTGTCATCAAAATGTTCCATGCCCTTTTTATCACCATGCTCCATGACCCCTGTCATCACAATGCTCCGTGACTCCAGTCATCACAGTGCTTCATAACCTTTGTCATCACAATGGTCCATGCCCTCGTCATCAACAGTCTCTGTGACCTATTTAACCACAATGCTCCATGAACTTTTCATCACAATGCTCTTTGACCCTTGTCATCACAGTGCTCTATGCGTTTCTCAGCACAATGCTCCATGATCCTTGTCATCACAATGCTCCATGCGCTTGTCAGCACAATGTTCCATGACACATGTCATCACAATGCACCATGCGCTTATCATCACTGTGCTCCACAATCTTGTCATCACAATGCTCCGTAAAAATTGTCATCACAATGCTCCATGCACTTCTCATCAAAATGCTCTCTCAACACTGATATCACAATGCTACATCACTGTTTGTCATAATACTCCCTCACCCCTGTCATCACAATGTTCCATGACTCCTGTCATCACAATGCTACATGCACTTATCATCATAATATTTGATGACCCATGACATCACAATGTTCCATAACACCTGTCATCAAATTGTTCCATGACACTTTTCATCAAATTGCTCCATGACCCTGTCATCACAATGCTCCCTGCCCTTCTCATCACAATGCACAACGCCCTTGCCATCAAAATGCTCCATGACCATTGTCATCACAAATATCCATGACACTTGGCATCACAATGTTCCATGTCATTGTCATCACAATGCTCCATGAATGCTCTCATCACATTGCTCCATGCCCTTGACTTCACATAGCTCCATGACACATGTCATCAGAATGATCCAAGACTTTCTCATCACAATGCTCCATGCCCTTGCCATCACAATGCTCCATTACACCTGTCATAACAATGCTCCATGACCCCTGCCATCACGAAGTTCCATGGCCTTGTCATCACAAGGCTCCATGACCCTTCTCATCACAATGCTCCAAGAACACTGTAATCACAATGCTCTATGCCCCTTTTCATCTCAATGATCCATGAAACCTGTCATCACAATGCACCATGCCCATCATCATAATGCTTCATGCTATTGTCATAAAAATGAAAACAAATGCTCCATGACCTCAGTCATAACAAAGCTCCAAACCCTTGTGATCACAATATTCCATAACACTTGACATCACAGTGCCCCATGACGCTCGTCATCACAATTATCCATGGTCTTCTCATCACAATGCTCCATGACCTTCGTCATCACAGTGCTCAATACACTTGTCATCATACTGCTCCCTGAAACTTGTTGTCTGTATGCTCCTTTTACCCTGTCATGACAAGGCACCATGCCTTTTTCATCACAATGATCCATGCCCTTTTCATCACAATGCTCCAAGTCCCATGTAATCACGATTCTCCATGCCCTTGTCATCACAAATCTCAATGATGCATGCCATCAGAATGCTCCTTGGACTTCTCCTCACAATGCTTCATGCCCTTGTCATCACAAAGTTCCAAGACCCCTGTAATCACAATGCTGCATGCCCTTTTTCATCAGTAATCTCCATGAGACTTGTCATCACATGGCTCCATGGTTTTGTCATCATAATGCTCCCAGCCCTAGTCATCACAATGCTCCATTATATTTGTCATCACAATCCTCCATTACATTTGGCATCACAATGCTCCCTGCCATTGTCATCTCAATGGCCCATGCCATATGTCATCCCAATGCTCCATGACCCCTGTATTCACAATGTTCCATGAAGCTTGCCATCACAGTGCTGCATGACAACTGTCATCACAATCCTCCATGCCTTTTTCAGCAAAATGCTACATGACCTTGTCATTACAATGCTCTATGCGCTTTTCATCAAAATACTCCATTACCATTGTCATCACTATCCTCCATGAACCTTGGGATCACATTGATTCATGCCCTTGTCATCACAATGCTCCATGCTCCTTGAAATCAAAATGATCCATGACCTCTGTCATCGCAATGCTCCAAACCATTGTGATCACAATGTTCCATAACACTTGTCATCACAATACTCGATGCTCTTTTCATCACAATGCTCCATGACCTTTGTCATCACAATTCTCAATACACTTGTCATCACAATGTTCCTTGACACTTGTCGTCAGAATGCTCCTTGAACCCTGTCACGAAAAGGCTCCATGCCTATTTCATCACAAAGCCCCATGCCGTTTTCATCACAATGCTCCATGCCATTGTCATCAAAATACTCCACAAGCTTGTCTTCAGAATGCTCCATGACCCTTGTCATCACAATTCTCCATGCACTTGTCAGCACAATGTTCCCTGACCTTTGTCATCACTATGCTCCAAGCCATTGTCATCACAATGCTCCATTACCTTTGTCATCAGAATCCTCCTTGACACTTGGCATCACAATGCTCCATGCCATTGTCATCACAATGGGCCAATACATATGTCATCACAATGCTCCCTGACACCACTTTTCACAATAATCCATGACCTGGTCATCACAATGCTCCTTGCCCTTAACATCACAATGCTCCATTACCTCTGTCATAACAATGCTCCATGACCCCTGCCATCACAATGTTCCACGGCCTTGTCATGACAAGGCTCCATGACCCTTATCATCACAATTGTCCAAGACCCCTGTAATCACAATGCTCCATGCCCTTTTTCATCAGAATGCTCCATGAGAATTGTCACCACAAGTCTCCATGGTCATCTCATCACAATGCTCCAGGACCTTGTCATCACAATGCTTCATTCCCTTGTCATCACAATGCTCCATGACCACTGTCATCACAATACTCCATGAACATTTTCAGCCCAATGCTCCACGACCTTCTCATCACAATGCTCCATGACCACTGTCATCACAACACTCCATGACACCTGACAACACAATGATCTGGGAATCTTGTCAACACAATGCTCCATTCCCTAGTCATCACAATGCACCATGACCCCTGTCATCACAATACTACATGAATATTTTCAGCCCAATGCTCCATGACCCTTGTCATCACAATGATCCATGCCATTGTCATCCCAATGCTCCATGACCACTGTATTCACAATGCTCCGTGACCCTTGTCATCACACTGCTCCATGAAACTTGTCATCACAATGCTCCATGCCTTTGTCAGCAAAATGCTACATGACCTTTTCATTAAAATGCTCTATGCGCTTGTCATCACAATACTCCATTTCCATTTTCATCACAATACTCCATGAAACTTGTGATCACATTGCTTCATGCCCTTGTCATCACAATGCACCATGCTCCTTGAAATCAAATTGATCCATGACCTCTGTCATCACAATGCTCCAAACACTTGTGATTCCAGGGTTCCATAACACTTGTCATCACAACGCTCCATGATGCCTGTCATCACAATACTCCATGCCATTTTCATCACAATGCTCCATGACCTTTGTCATCACAATTCTCATTACACTTGTCATCACAATCCCCCCTGACACTTGTCGTCAGAATGCTCCTTGAATCCTGTCACGAAAAGGCTCCATGCTTTTTTCATCACAAAGCCCCATGCCATTTTCATCACAATGCACCATGCCGTTGACATCAAAACACTCCAAAAGATTGTCATCAGAATGCTCCATGACCCTTGTCATCACAATTCTCCATGCACTTGTCAGCACAATGCTCCCTGACCTTTGTCATCACAATGCTCCAAGCCATTGTCATCACAATGCTCCATTACCTTTGTCCTCAGAATCCTCCATGACACTTGGCATCACAATGTTCCATGCCATTGTCATCACAATGGGCCATTACATATGTCATCACAATTCTCCCTGACTCCTCTCTTCACAATACTGCATGACCTGGTCATCAAAATGCTCCATGACCTTGTCATCACAATGCGTCATTTCAACTGTCATCACAATAATCCATGAAAATTATTAGACCAATGCTCCATGCCATTGTCATCACAATGGACCATGACATATGTCATCACAATGCTCCCTGACACGTCTTCACAATACTCCATGCCCTTGTCATCACAATGCTCCATGTCCTTGTCATCACAATGCTACATGCCCACTGTCATCACAATAATCTATGAAACTTGTCAGACCAAATCTCCATGCCCCTTTCATCACAATGCTCCATGCCCTATTCATCACAATGCTCCATGACCCCTGTCATCACAATGCTCCGTGAATCCAGTCATCACAGTGCTACATAACGTTTGTCATCAAAACGGTCTATGCCCGTGTCATCACAAGGCTCTGTGACCTTTGTAACCACAATGTTCCATGAACTTTTCATCACAATGCTCCGTGACCCTTGTCATCACAATGCTCCATGCCTTTGTCAGAACAATGCTCCATGATCCTTGTCATCACATTGGGCCATGCGCATTTCATCACAATGATACACAACATTGTCATTGCTATGCTCCATAAAGATTGTAATCACAATTCTCCATGCGCTTCTCATCCAAATGCTCTCTCACATGAGATATCACAATATTCCATCACTAGTCATCACAATCCTCCCTTAACCCTGTTATCACAATGTTCCATGACCCCTGTCATAACAATGCTACATCCCATTATCAGCACAATGCTCCATGGCCACTGTCATCAAAATACTCCATGACCATTTTCAGCCCAATCCTCCATGACCCTTGTCATCACAGTCATCCATGCCCTTGTCCTCCCAATGCTCCATGACCCCTGTATTCACAATGATCCGTGACGCTTGTCATCACAGTGCTCCATGACACCTGTCATCACAATGCTCCATGCCTTTGTCAGCAAAATGCTACATGACATTGTCATTACAATGCTCTAGGCGCTTGTCATCACAATACTCAATTACCATTGTCATCAAAATCCTCCATGAACCTTGGGATCACATTGCTTCATGCCCTTGTCATCACAATGCTCCATGCTCTTTGAAATCAAAATGATCCATGACTTCTGTCATCACAATGCTCCAAACACTTGTGATCACAATGTTCCATAACACTTGTCATCACAACGCTCCATGATGCCTGTCATCACAGTACTCCATGCCCTTTTCATCACAATGCTCCATGACCTTTGTCATCACAATTCTCAATACACTTGTCATCACAATGCTCCCTGACACTTGTCATCAGCATGCTCCTTGAAACCTGTCACGAAAGGCTGCATGACTTTTTATCACAAAGCCCCATGCCATTTTCATCACAATGCTCCATGCCTTTGTCATCAAAATACTCGACAAGCTTGTCATCAGAATGCTCCATGACCCTTGTCATCACAATTCTCCATGCACTTTTCAGCACAGTGTTCCCTGACCCTTCTCATCACAATGCTCCAAGCCAATGTCATCACAATGCTCCATTACATTTGTCATGAGAATTCTCCATGACACTTGGCATCACAATGCTCCATGCCATTGTCATCACAATGGACCATGACATATGTCATCACAATGCTCCCTGAGACCTGTCTTCAAAATACTCCATGACCTTCTCATCACAATGCTCCATGCCCTAGTCATCACAATGCGCCATTCCAACTGTCATCGCAATAATCCATGAAACATATTAGACGAATGTTCCATGCCCTTGTCATCACAATGCTCCATGCCCTTGTTATCACAATGTTCCATGACCCCAGTCATCACAATGCTCCTTGACTCCAGTCATCACAATGCTCCGTGACTCCAGTCATCACAATTTTCCATGACTTTTGTCATCACAATGGTCCATGCCCTCATCATCAACAGTCTTTGTGACCTTTTTAACCACCATGCTCCATGAACATTTCATCACAATGCTCTTTGACCCTTGTCATCACAATGCTCTATGCCTTTCTCAGCACAATGTTCCATGCCCTTTTCATCACAATTCTCCACGACTCCTGTCATCACATTGTTCCGTGACTCCAGTCATCACAATTCTTCATAATATTTGTCATCACAATGGTCTATACCCGCGTCATCACAAGGCTCTGTTACCATTGTAACCACAGTGCTCCATGAACTTTTCATCACAATGCTCCGTGACCCTTGTTATCACAATGCTCCATGCCTTTGTCAGAAAAATGCTCCATGACACTTGTCATCACAATGTGCCACACACTTTTCATCCCAACGGTCCACAAATTTGTCATCGAAATGCTCCATAAAACTTGTAATCACATGCTCCATGTCCTTCTCATCACAATGCTCCATTACCCCTGTCATAATAATGCTCCATGACCCCTGCCATCACAGTGTTCCACGGCCTTGTCATCAGAAGGCTCCATGACACGTGTCATCACAATGCTCCAAGAGCCCTGTAATCACAATGCTCCATGCCCTTGTCATCACAAAGCTCCATGACACATGTCATTAGAAAGTTCCATGGCCTTCTCATCAAAATGCTCCATTCCCTTTTCATCACAATGCTCAAAGACCCCTGTAATCACAATGCTCAATGCCCCTTTTCATCTCAATGCTCCATGAACCCTGTCATCACAATGCATCATGCCAATCATAATAATGCTTCCAGCTATTGTCAGCACAGTGAAATCAAAATTCTCAATGACATTGGTCATCGCAATGCTCCACGACCCCTGTCATCACAATACTCCATGAACATTTTCAGCCCAATGCTCCATGACTCTTGTCATCACAATGATCCATGCCCTTGTCATCCCAATGCTCCATGACCCCTGTATTCACAATGATTCGTGACGCTTGTCATCACAGTGCTCCATGACACATGTCATCACAATGCTCCATGCCTTTGTCAGCAAAATGCTACATGACCTTGTCATTACAATGCTCTATGCGCTTGTCATCAAAATACTCCATTAGCATTGTCATCACTCTACTCCATGAACCTTGGGATCACATTGCTTCATACCCTTGTCAGCACAATGCTACATGCTCCTTGAAATCACAATGATCCATGACCTCTGTCATCGCAATGCTCCAAAACCTTCTGATCACAATGTTCCATAGCACTTCTCATCACAACGCTCCATGATGCCTGTCATCACAATACTCCATGCACTTTTCGTCAAAATGCTCCATGAACTTTTTAATCACCATTCTCAATACACTTGTCATCACAATGTTCCCTGACACTTGTCGTCAGAATGCTCCTTGAAACCTGTCATGAAATGGCTTCATGCCTTTTTCATCACAAAGCCCCATGCCGTTTTCATCACAATGCTCCATTCCATTGTCATCAAAATACTCCCCAAGCTTGTCATCAGAATGCTCCATGACCCCTGTCATGAGAATTCTCCATGCACTTATCAGCACAGTGCTCCCTGAACCTTGTCATCACTATGCTCCAAGCCATTGTCATCACAATGCTCCATTAACTTTGTCATCAGAATCCTCCATGACACTTGGCATCACAATGCTCCATGCCATTGTCATCACAATGGGCCAATACATATGCCATCATAATGTTCCGTGACACCCCTTTTTACAATACTGCATGACCTGGTCATCACAATGCTCCATGCCCTTCTCATCACAATGCTCCATTACCTCTGTCATAAAATGCTCCATGACCCCTGACATCACAGTGTTCCACGGCCTTGTCATCACAAGGCTCCATGACCCCTGTCATCACAATACTTCATGCCCTTTTCATCACAATGCTCCATGACACATGTCATCAGAATGCTCCATGGCCTTCTCCTCACAATGCTCCATGCCCTTGTCCTCACAATGCTCCAAGACACATGGAATCACAATGCTCCATGTCCCTTTTCATCAGAATGCTCCATGAGATTTGTCTGCACAAGTCTCCATGGTCTTATCATCACAATGCTACAGGACCTTGTCATCACCATGCTCCATTCCCTTGTCATCACAATGCTCCATGACCCCTGTCATCACAATACTCCATGAACATTTTCAGCCCAATGCTCCATGAAATTCTCATCACAATGCTCCATGAAAATTATCATCAAAATGCTCCATGACCACTGTCATCACAACACTCCATCACACCTGACAACACAATGATCCGGGACTCTTGTCATCACAATGCTCCATTCCCTACTCATCACAATGCTCCATGACCTCTGTCATCACAATACTCCATGAAAATTTTCAGCACAATGCTCCATGACTCTTGTCATCACAATCATCCATGACATGTCATCCCAATGCTCCACGACCCCTGTATTCACAGTGCTCCATGACACATCTCATAACAATGCTCCATGCCTTTGTCAGCAAAATACTACCTGACCTTGTCATTGCAATGCTCTATTCGCTTGTCATCACAATACTCCATTCCCATTGTCATCACAGTCCTCCATGAAACTTGGGATCTCATTGCTTCATGCCCTTGTCACCACAATGCTCCATGCTCCTTGAAATCAAAATGATCCATGACCTCTGTCATCACAATGCTACAAACCCTTGTGATCACAATGTTCCATAACACTTGTCATCACAGCGCTCGACGATGCCTGTCATCACAATAATCCATTCTCTTTTCATCACAATGCTCCATGACCTTTGTCATAACAATTCTCAGTACACTTATCATCACAAAGCTCCCTGACACTTGTCATCAGAATGCTCCTTGAACCCTGTTATGAAAAGGCTCCATGCATTTTTCATCACAAAGCCCAATGCCATTTTCATCACAATGCTCCATGCCATTGTCATCAAAATACTCCACAAGCTTGTCATCAGAATGCTGCATGACCCTTGTCATCACAATTCTCCATGCACTTGTCAGCACAATGCACCCTGACCCTTGTCATCACAATGCTCCATGCCCTTGTCATCACAATGCTCCATTACTTTTGTCATCAGAATCCTCCATGACACTTGGCATCACAATGCTCCATGCCATTGTCATCTCAATGGGCCATTACATATTTCATCACAATGCTCCTGACAGCTCGCTTCAAAATACTGCATGACCTGGTCACTACAATGCTCCATGCCCTTGTCATCACAATGCGCCATTCCAACTTTCATCACAATAATCCATGAAACTTATTAGACCAATGCTCCATGCCCTTTTCATCACCATGATCCATGCCCTAGTTATCACAATGTTCCAAAACCCCTGGATTCAGAATGCTCCATGCCCCTTTTCAGCAGTATGCTCCATGAGATTTGTCGTCACAAGGCTCCATGGTTTTCTCATCACAATGCTCCAGGACCTTGTCATCACAATGCTTCACGACATTTTCGTGAAAATTCTCAATGGCCCTTGTCATCATAATGCTCCAAGCCCTAGTCATCACAATGCTCCATTATATTTGTCATCACAATCCTCCATTACATTTGGCATCACAATGCTCCATGCCATTGTCATCGCAATGGACCATGACATATGTCATCACAATGCTCCCTGACACCTGTCTTCACAATATTCCATGCCCTTGTCATCACAATGCTCCATGCCCTTGTCATCAAAATTCACCATGTCCACTATCATCACAATAGCCTAGGAATCTTGTCAGACCAATTCTTCATGCCCCTGTCATCACAATGCTCCATGCCCTTATCATCACAATGCTCCATGACCCCTGTCATAACAAAGCTCCATGACCCCTGCCATCACAATGTTCCACGGCCTTGTCATCACAAGGATCCATGACGCTTGTCATCACAATGCTCCAAGACCCCTGTAATCACAATGCTCCATGCCCTTGTCATCACAAAGCTCCATGACACATGTCATCAGAATGTTCCATGGCCTTCAAATCAAAAGGCTCCATGCCCTTGTCATCACAATGCACCATGACCAATGTCATCACAATAATCTATGAAACTTGTCAGACCAATGCTCCATGCCCCTGTCCTCACCATGCTCCATTCCCTTGTCATCACAATGCTCCCTGACCCCTGTCATCACAATGCTCCATGACTCCAGTCATCACAAGGCTTCATAATGTTTGTCATCACAACGGTCCATGCCCGCGTCAGGACAAGGCTCTGTGACATTTGTAACACAATGCTCCATGAACTATTCATCACAATGCTGTGTGACCCTTGTCATTACAATGCTCCATGCCTTTGTCAGAACAATGCTCCATGACCCTTGTCATCACAGTGTGCCATGCGCTTTTCATCACAATGATCCACAACCTTGTCATCGCTATGCTCCATAAACCTTGTAAGCACAATGCTCCATGCACTTCTCATCCAAATGCTCTCTCACATGAGATATCACAATGTTCCTTCACTAGTCATCACAATCTTCCCTCACCCCTGTTATCACAATGATCCATGAACACTGTCATCACAATGCTACATCCCCTTATCAGCACAAAGTTCTATGACCCCTGACATCACAATGTTCCATAACCACCTTCATCAAAATGCTCCATGACCGTTTTCATCCCAAAGCTCCATGACCCATGGCATCACAATGTTCTATAACCCCTGTCATCAAAATGTTCCATTACATTTTTCATCAAATTGCTGCATGACCCTGTCATCAAAATGCTCCCTGCCTTTCTCATCACAATGCACCACACCCTTGTCATCAAAATGCTCCATGACCTTTGTCATCACAAAGCTCCATGACCGTTGGCATCACAATGATCCATGCAATTGTCATCACAATGCTCCATGAACCTTCTCATCACATTGCTCCATGCCCTTGTCATCACAAAGCTCCATGACACTTGTCATCACAATGCTCAATGCCCTTCTCATCACAGTAATCCATGAAATATTTCAGACCAATGCTCAATGCCCTTATCATCACAATGATCCATTACCTCTGCATAACAATGCTCCATGACCCCTGCCATCACAATGTTCCATGGCCTTGTCATCACAAAGCTCCATGAAGCATGCCATCAGAATGTTCCATGGCCTTCTCATCACAGTGTTACATGCCCTTGTCATGACAGTGCTCCAAGACACTTGTAATCACAATGCTCCATGCCACTTTTCATCTCAATGCTCCATGAAGCCTGTCATCAAAATGCACCATGCCCATCATCATAATGCTTCAGGCTATTGTCATCACAATGAAATCAAAATTATCCATGACCACTGTCATCATAATGCTCCAAACCCTTGTGATCACAAAGTGCCATAACACTTATCATCACAACACCCTATGACGCTCATCATCACAATTATCCATGGTCTTCTCATCACAATGCTCCATGACCTTTGTTATCACAATTCTCAGTACACTTGTCATCACAATGCTCCCTGACACATGTCGTCAGTATGCTCCTTGAAACCTGTCATGACAAGGCTCCATGCATTTTCATCACAATGATCCATGCCCTTTTCATCACAATGCTCCAAAACCCCTGTAATCACAGTGCTCCATGCACTTGTAATCACAGAGCTCCATGACACATGTCATCAGAATGCTCCAAGACCCCTGTAATCACAATGCTCCATGCCCCTTTTCATTAGAATGTTCCATGAGACTTGTCATCACAAATCTCCAGGCTCTTATCATCACAGTGCTCCAGGACCTTTTCATCACCATGCTCCATTCCCTTGTCATCACAATGCTCCATGACCACTGTCATCACAATACTCCATGAATATTTTCAGCCCAATGCTCCATGAAATTCTCATCACAGTGCTCCATGTCAAATATCATCAAAATGCTCCATGATCACTGTATCACAACAATCCATAACACCTGACAACACAATGATCCGGGACTCTTGTCATCACAATGCTCCATTCCCTAGTCATCACAATGCTCTATGAACATTTTCAACCCAATGCTCCATGACACATTTCATCACAATCATCCATGCCATTTTCAGCCCAATGCTCCATGACCCCTGTATTCACAATGCTCCGTGACGCTTGTCATCACAATGATCCATGACACCTGTCATCACAATGCTCAATGACTTTGTCAGCAAAATGCTGCATTACCTTGTCATTACAATGCTCTATGCGCTTGTCATCACAGTACTCCATTACCAATGTCATCACAATCCTCCATGAACCTAGGATCACATTGCTTCATGCCATTGTCATAACGAAACTCCATGCTCCTTGAAATAAAAATGATCCATGACCTCTGTCATCACAATGCTACAAACCCTTGTGATCATAATGTTCCATAACAGTTGTCATCACAACGCTCCATGATGTCTGTCATCACAATAATCCATGCCCTTTTCATCACAGTGCTTCATGACCTTTGTCATCACAATTCTCAATACACTTGTCATCACAATGTTCCCTGACACTTGTCGTCAGAATGCTCCTTGAAACCTATCACAAAAAGGCTCCATGCCTTTTTCATCACAAAACCCCATGCCATTTTCATCAAAATGCTCCATGCCATTGTCATCAAAATACTCCACAGGCTTGTCATCAGAATGCTCCATGAACATTGTCATCACAATTCTCCATGCACTTGTCAGAACAATGCTTCCTGACCCTTGTCATCACAATTCTTCAAGCCATTTTCATCACAAAGCTCCATTACCTTTGTCATCAGAATCCTCCATGACACTTGGCATCACAATGCTCCATGACATTGTCATCACAATGAGCTATTACATATGTCATCACAATGCTCCATGACACCACTCTTCACAATAATGCATAACCTGGTCATCACAATGCTCCATGCCCTTGTCATCACAATGCGCCATTCCAACGGTCATCACAATAATCCATGAAAATTATTAGACCAATGGTCCATGCCCTTGTCATCACAATGCTCCATTCCCTAGTTATCATAATGTTCCAAAACGCCTGTAATCAGAATGCTCCATGCCCCTTTTCATCAGTATGCTCCATGAGATTTGTCATCACAAGGCTCCATGGTTTTCTCATCACAGTGATCCAGTACCTTTTCATCACAATGCTCCATGACACCTGTCATAACAATGCTCCATGACCCCTGCCATCACAGTGTTCCACGGACTTGTCATCACAAGGCTCCATGACGCTTGTCATCACAATGCTCCAAGACCCCTGTAATCACAATGCTCCATGCCCTTGTCATCACAAAGCTCCTTGACACATGTCATCAGAATGTTCCATGGCCTTCTCATCAAAATGCTCCATGCCCTTGTCATCACAATGCACCATGTGCAATGTCATCACAATAATCTATGAAACGTGTCAGACCAATGCTCCATGCCCCTGTCATCACAATGCTCCATGCCCTTGTCATCACAATGCTCCATGACCCCTGTCATCACAATGCTCCGTGACTCCAGTCATCACTATTCTTCATAACGATTGTCATCACAACGGTCCATGCGCGCGTCATCACAAGGCTCTATGAACTTTGGAAACACAATGCTCCATGAACCTTTCATCACAATTCTCTGTGACCCTTGTCATCACAATGCTCCATGCCTTTGTTAGGACAATGCTGCATGACCGTTGTCATCACAAAGTGCCATGCGCTTTTCATCACAATGATCCACAACCTTGTCATCGCTATGCTCCACTAACCTTGTAATCACAATGCTCCATGCACTTCTCATCCAAATGCTCTCTCACATGAGATATCACAATGTTCCATCACTAGTCATCACAATCCTCACTCACCCCTGTTATCACAATGCTCCATGACCCTTCTCATCACAATCCTCCATGCCCTTGTCATGACAATGCTCCAAGACCCCTGTATTCACAATGCTCCATGCTACTTTTCATCTCAATGCTCCATGAAGCCTGTCATCAGAATGTTCCATGCCCATCATCAAGATGCTTCAGGCTATTGTCATCACAATGAAATCAAAATTATCCATGAACACTGTCATCATAATGCTCCAAACCCTTGTGATCACAATGTTCCATAACACTTAACATCACAACACCCTATGACGCTCATCATCACAATTATCCATTGTCTTCTCATCACAATGCTCCATAACCTTTGTCATCACAATTCTCAATACACTTGTCATCACAATGCTCCCTGACACTTGTCGTCAGTATGCTCCTTGAACCCTGTCATGACAAGGCTCCATGCCTTTTCATCACAATGATCCATGCCTTTTCATCGCAATGTTCCAAGACACCTGTAATCACAGTGCTCCATGCACTTGTCATCTCAAAGCTCAATGACACATGT
Source organism: Mesoplodon mirus (assembly GCF_964341445.2). Lineage (NCBI taxonomy): Eukaryota > Metazoa > Chordata > Mammalia > Artiodactyla > Ziphiidae > Mesoplodon > Mesoplodon mirus. The sequence continues at coordinate 8,480,689 of NW_028295817.1, forward strand.
CATCAGAATGCTCCATGGCCTTCTCCTCACAATGCTCCAGGCCATTGTCATCACAATGCTCCAAGACCCCTGTAATCACAGTGCTCCATGCCCCTTTTCATCAGAATGCTCCATGAGACTTCTCATCACAAGTCTCCATGCTTTTATCATCACAATTCTCCAGGACCTTGTCATCACCATGCTGCAATCCCTTGTCATCACAATGCTCCATGACCCCTGTCATCACAATACTTCATGAATATTTTCAGCCCAATGCTCCATGAAATTCTCATCACAATGCTCCATGACAAATATCATCAAAATGCTCCATGACCACTGTCATCAAAACACTACATGACACCTGACAACACAATGATCCGGAACTCTTGTCATCACAATGCTCCATTCCCTACTCATCACAATGCTCCATAACCCCTGTCATCACAATACTCCATGAACATTTTCAGCCCAATGTTCCATGACACTTGTCATCACAATGCTCCATGCCATTGTCAGCAAAATGCTACATGACATTGTCATTACAATGCTCTATGCGCTTGTCATCACAATACTCCATTACCATTGTTATCACAAACCTCCATGAACCTTTGGATCACATTGCTTCATGCCCTTGTCATCACAATGCTCCATGCACTTTGAAATCAAAATGATCCATGACCCCTCTCATCACCATGCTCCAAACACTTGGAATCACAATGTTCCATAACACTTGTCATCACAACGCTCCATGATGCCTGCCATCACAATACTCCATGCCCTTTTCATCACAATGCTCCATGACCTTTGTCATCACAATTCTCCATACACTTTTCATCACAATGCTCCCTAACACTTTTCTTCAGAATGATCCATGAACCCTGTCACGAAAAGGCTCCATTCCTTTTTCATCACAAAGCCCCATGTCATTTTCATCACAATGCTCCATGCCATTGTCATCAAGATACTCCACAAGCTTGTCATCAGAATGCTCCATGACCCTTGTCACCACAATTCTCCATGCACTTGTCAGCACAATGATCACTGACCCATGTCATCACAATGCTCCATTAACTTTGTTATCAGAATCCTCCATGAAACTTGGCATCACAATGCTCCAGGCCGTTGTTATCACAATGGGCCATTACATATGTCATCACAGTGCTCCCTGACACCTCTCTTCTCAATACAGCAAGACCTGGTCATCACAATTCTCCATGCCCTTGTCATCATAATGCGCCATTCCAACTGTCATCACAATATTACATGAAAATTATTAGACCAATGCTCCATGCCATTTTCATCACAATGCTCCATGGCCTTGTTATCACAATGTTCCATGACTCCTGTCATCACAATGCTCCGTGACTCCAGTCATCACAATGCTCCATGACCTTTGTCATCACAATGGTCTATGCCCTCATCATCAACAGTCTCTGTGACCTTTTTAAGCACAATGCTCCATGAACATTTCATCACAATGCTCTTTTACACTTGTCATCACAATGATCTATGCCTTTCTCAGGACAATGCTCCATGCCCTTGTCATCACATTGCTCCATGACCCCTGTCATCACAATGCTCCGTGACTCCAGTCATCACAATTCTTCATATCATTTGTCATCACAATGGTCAATTCTCGCATCATCAAAAGGCTCTGTTACCTTTGTAACCACAATGTTCCATGAACATTTCATCACAATGCTCCGAGACCCTTGTCATCACAATGCTCCATGCCTTTGTCAGAAAAATGCACCATGACACTTGTCATCACAATGTGCCACACGCTTTTCATCCCAACGGTCCACAAATTTGTCAGTGCAATGCTCCATAAACTTTCTAATCACAATGCTCCGTGCCGTTCTCATCACAATGCTCCATTATACCTGTCATAACAATGCTCCATGACCCTTGTCATCACAATGCTCCAAAACCCCTGTACTCACAATGCTCCATGCCCTTCTCATCACAAAGCTCCATGACACATGCCATCAGAATGTTCCATGGTCTTCTCATCAAAATGCTCCATGCCCTTGTCATCACAATGCTCCCAGACCCCTGTAATCACAATGCTCCATGCCTCTTTTCAACTCAATGGTCCATGAAACCTACCATCACAATGCATCATGCCCATCATCATAATGCTTCCAGCTATTGTCAGCACAATGAAATCAAAATTCTCCATGACCTCTGTCATCATAATGCTCCATGACCCCTGTCATCACAATACTCCATGAACATTTTCAGACCACTGCTCCATGACAATTGTCATCACAATGATCCAAGCCCTTGTCATCCCAATGCTCCATGACCACTGTATTCACAATGCTCCGTGACGCTTGTCATCACAGTGCTCCATGACACCAGTCATCACAGTGTTCCATGCCTTTGTCAGCAAAATGCTACATGACCTTGTCATTACAATGCTCTATACACTTGTCATCACAATACTCCATTACGATTGTCATCACAATCCTCCATGAATATTTTGGTCACTTTGCTTCATGCACTTGTCATCACAGTGCTCCATGATCCTTGAAATCAAAATGATGCATGACCTATGTCATCACAATGCTCCAAACGCTTGTGATCACAATGTTCCATAACACTTGTGATCACAACGCTCCATGATGACTGTCATCACAATACTCCATGCCATTTTCATCACAATGCTCCATGACCATTGTCATCACAATTCTCAATACACTTGTCATCACAATGCTCCCTGACACTTGTCGTCAGAATGCTCCTTGAACCCTTTCACGAAAAGGCTCCATGCCTTTTTCATCACAAAGCCCCATGCCGTTTTCCTCACAATGCTCCATGCCATTGTCATCAAAATACTCTACAAGCTTGTCATGAGAACGCTCCATGACCGTTGTCATCACAATTCTCCATGCACTTGTCAGCACAATTCTCCCTGACCCTTGTCATCACAATGCTCCAAGCCATTGTCATCACAATGCTCCATTACCTTTGTCATCAGAATCCTCCATGACACTTGGCATCACAATGCTCCATGCCATTGTCATCACAATGGGCCATTATATATGTCATCACGATGCACCCTGACACCTGTCTTCACAATACTGCAAGACCTGGTCATCACAATGCTCCTTGTCCTTCTCATCACAATATGCCATTCCAACTCTCATCGCAATAATCCATGAAACATATTAGACCAATGATCCATGCCCTTGTCTTCACAATGCTCCATGCCCTTGTTATCACAATGCTCCATGACCCCTGTCATCACAATGCTCCGTGACTCCAGTCATCACAATGCTCCATGACCTTTCTCATCACAATGGTCCATGCCCTCATCATCAACAGTCTCTGTGACCTTTTTAACCACAATGCTCCATGAACATTTCATCACAATGCTCTTTGCCCCTTGTCATCACAATGCTATATGCCTTTCTCAGAACAATGCTCCTTGCCCTTGTCATCACAATGCTCTATGACCCCTGTCATCACAATGCTCTTTGACTCCAGTCATCACAATTCTTCATAACATTTGTCATCAAAATGATCGATGCCCGCGTCATCACAGGGCTCTGTTACATTTGGAACCACAATGCTCCATGAAATTTTCATCACAATGCTCCGTGACGCTTGTCATCACAATGCTCAATGCATTGGTCCGAAAAATATTCCATGCCCATTATCATCACAATGTGCCACGCGCTTTTCACCCCAACGGTCCACAAATATTTCATGGCAATGCACCATAAACCTTGTAATCACAATGTTCCATGCCTTTCTCATCAAAATGCTCCATTACCCCTCTCATAGCAATGTTCCATGACCCCTGCCATCACAATGTTCCATGGCCTTGCCATCACAAGGCACCATGACCCTTGTCAACACAATGCTACAAAACACCTGTAATCACAATGTTCCATGTCCTTGTCATCACAAAGCTCCAAGACACATGTCATCAGAAAGTTCCATGGCCTTCTCATCAAAATGTTCCATGCCCTTGTCATCACAATGCTCCCAGATCCCTGTAATCACAATGCTCCATGCTCCTTTTCATCTCAATGCTCCATGAACACTGTCATCACAATGCACCATGCCCATCATCATAATGCTTCCGGCTATTGTCAGCACAGTGAAATCAAAATTCTCCATGACCTCTGTCATCACAATGCTCCATGATTCCTGTCATCACAATGATCCATGCTCTTGTCATCCCAATGCTCTATGACCCCTGTATTCATAATGCTCCGTGACGCTTGTCATCACAGTGCTCCATGACACCTGTCATTACAATGCTCCATGCCTTTGTCAGCAAAATGCTACATGACCTTGTCATTACAATGCTCTATGCGCTTGTCAACACAATACTCCATTACCATTGTCATCAAAATCCTCCATGAACCTTGGGATCACATTGCTTGATGACCTTGTCATCACAATGCTCCATGCTCCTTGAAATCAAAATGATCCATGACCTCTGTCTTCGCAATGATCCAAACCCTTGTGATCACAATGTTCCATAACACTTTCATCACAACACTCCATGATGCCTGTCATCACAATACTGCATGCACTTTTCATCACAATGCTCCATGACCTTTGTCATCACAATTCTCAATACACTTGTCATCACAATGCTCCATGACACTTGTTGTCAGAATGCTTTTTGAACCCTGTCACGAAAGGCTCCATGACTTTTTCATCACAATGCCCCATGCCGTTTTCATCACAATGCTCCATGTCATTGTCATCAAAATACTCCACAAGCTTGTCATCAGAATGCTCCATGACCCTTGTCATCAAAATTCTCCATGCAATTCTCAGCACAAAGCTAACTGACCCTTGTCATCACAATGCTCCAAGACATTGACATCACAATGCTCCATTACCTTTGTCATCAGAATCCTCCATGACACTTGGCATCACAATGCTTAATGCCATTGTCATCACAATGGGCCATTATATATGTCATCACGATGCACCCTGACACCTGTATTCACAATAATGCATGACCTGGTCATCACAATGCTCCATGCCCTTTTCATCACAATGCGCCATTCCCACTCGCATCACAATAATCCATGAAACACATTAGACCAATGCTCCATGCCCTTGTCATCACAATGCTCCATTCCCTTGTTATTACAATGCTCCATGACACCTGTCATCACAATGCTCTGTGACTCCAGTCATCACAATGCTTCTTGACCTTTTTCATCACAATGGTCCATGCCCTCATCATCAACAGTCTCTGTGAGGTTTTTAACCACAATGCTCTATGAACTTTTCATCACAATGCTCTTTGACCCTTGTCATCACCATGCTCTATGCCTTTCTCAGCACAATGCTCCATTACCCTTGTCATCACAATTCACCATGCGCTTGTAAGCACGATGCTCCACGACACATGTCATCACAATGCACCATGCACATGTCATAACAGTGCTCCACAATCTTGTCACCACAATGCTCGATAAAACTTGTCATCACAATGCTCCATGCACTTCTCATCAAAATGCTCTCTCACCATTGATATCTCAATGTTACATCACTATTCGTCACAATACTCCCTCACCCCTGTCATCACAATGTTCCATGACTCCTGTCATCACAATGCTACATGCATTATCATCACAATGTTTGATGACCACTGACATCACAATGTTACATAACCCCTCTCATCAAAATGCTCCATGAACCTTTTCATCAAAATGCTCCATGACCCCTGACACCTCAATGTTCCATAACCCATGTCATAAAAATGTTCCATGACACTTTTCATCAAATTGCTCCATGACCCTGTCATCACAATGCTCCCTGCCCTTCTCATCACAATGCACAACGCCCTTATGATCAAAATGCTCCATGACATTTGTCATCACAAAGATCCATGACGCTTGGCATCACAATGCTCCAAGTCTTTGTCATTACGATGCTCCATGAACGTTCTCATCACTTTGATCCATGCCCTTGTCATCACAAAGCTCCATGACACATGTCATCAGAATGTTCCATGGCTTTCTCATCGCAATTCTCCTTGCCCTTGCCATCACAATGCTCCATTACCCCTGTCATAACAATGTTCCATGTCCCAAGCCAACACAATGATCCATGGCCTTTTCATCACAAGGCTCCATGACCCTTCTCATTACAATGCTCCAAGAACACTGTAATCACAATGCTCTATGACCTTCTCATCACAAACCTCCATGACACATGTCATCAGAATATTCCATGGCCTTCTTATCAAAATGCTCCATGCCCTTTTCATCACAATGCTCCCAGACCCCTGTAATCACAGTGCTCCATGCCCCTATTCATATCAATGGTCCATGAACCCTGTCATCACAGTGCATCATGCCCATCATCATAATGCTTCCGGCTATGGTCAGCACAATGAAATCAAAATTCTTTATGACCTCTGTCATCACAATGCTCCATGACCCCTGTCATCACAATACTCCATGAACATTTTCAGCCCAATGCTCCATGACACTTGTCATCACGATCCATGCACTTGTCATCCCAAAGCTCCATGACCACTGTATTCACAATGCTCCATGACTCTTGTCATCACAGTGCTCCATGAAACCTGTCATCACCATGCTCCATGCCTTTGTCAGCAAAATGCTACATGACCTTGTCATTACAATGCTCTATGCGCTTTTCATAACAATACTCCATTACGATTGTCATCACAATCCTCCATGAACTTTGGGATCACATTGCTTCATGCCCTTGTCATCACAATGCTCCATGCTCCTTGAAATCAAAATGATCCATGACCTCTGTCATCACAATGCTCGAAACACTTGTGATCACAATGTTCCATAACACTTGTCATCACAACGTTCCATGATGCCTGTCATCACAATACTCCATGCACTTTTCATCACAATGCTCCATGACCTTTGTCATCACAATTCTCAATACACTTGTCATCACAATGCTCCCTGACATTTGTCGTCAGAATGCTTTTTGAACCCTGTCACGAAAGCTTCCAGGCCTTTTTCATCACAATGCCCCATGCCATTTTCATCATAATGCTCTATGTCATTGTCTTCAAAATACTCCACAAGTTTGTCATCAGAATGCTCCATGACCCTTGTCATCAAAATTCTCCATGCAATACTCAGCACAAAGCTACCTGACCCTTGTCATCACAATGCTCCAAGCCATTGTCATCACAATGCTCCATTACCTTTGTCATCAGAATCCTCCATGACATTTGGCATCACAATGCTTCATGCCATTGTCATCACAATGGGCCATTATATATGTCATCACAATGCTCCATAACACCTCTCTTCACAATACTGCATGACCTGGTCATCACAATGCTCCATGCCCTTGTCATCACAATGCGCCATTCCAACTCGCATCACAATAATCCATGAAACATATTAGACCAATGCTCCATGCCCTTGTCATCACAATGCTCCATTCCCTTGTTATTACAATGCTCCATGACACCTGTCATCACAATGCTCTGTGAATCCAGTCATCACAATGTTTCTTGACCTTTGTCATCACAATGGTCCATGCCCTCATCATCAACAGTCTCTGTGACGTTTTTAACCACAATGCTCCATGAACTTTTCATCACAATGCTCTTTGACCCTTGTCATCACCATGCTCTATGCCTTTCTCAGCACAATGCTCCATGATCCTTGTCATCACAATGCTCCATGCGCTTGTCAGCACGATGCTCCACGACACATGTCATCAAAATGCACCATGCGCTTGTCATCACAGTGCTCCACAATATTATCATCACAATGCTCCCTAAACCTTGTCATCACAATGCTCCATGCACTTCTCATCAAAATGCTCTCTCACCAGTGATATCACAATGTTACATCACTATTCGTCACAATACTCCCTCACCCCTGTCATCACAATGTTCCATGACTCCTGTCATCACAATGCTACATGCATTATCATCACAATGTTTGATGACCACTGACATCACAATGTTACATAACCCCTGTCAACAAAATGCTCCATGACCCTTTTCATCAAAATGCTCCATGACCCCTGATATCACAATGTTCCATAACCCCTGTCATCAAAATGTTCCATGACACTTTTCATCAAATTGCTCCATGACCCTTTCATCACAATGTTCCTGCCCTTCTCATCACAATGCACAACACCCTTGTCATCAAAATTTTCCATGACATTTGTCATCACAAAGATCCATGACGCTTGGCATCACAATGCTCCATGCCCTTGTCATCACAAAGCTCCATGACACATGTCATCAGAAAGTTCCATGGCCTTCTCATCACAATGCTCCATGCCCTTGCCATCACAATGCTCCATTACCACTGTCATAACAATGCTCCAAGTCCCAATCCAACACGATGATCCATGGCCTTTTCATCACAAGGCTCCATGACCCTTCCGTTCACTATGCTCCAAGAACACTCTAATCACAATGCTCTATGAACTTGTCATCACAAAGCTCCATGACACATGTCATCAGAATGTTCCATGGCCTTCTCATCAAAATGCTCCATGCCCTTTTCATCACAATGCTCCCAGACCCCTGTAATCACAGTGCTCCATGCCCCTTTTCATATCAATGGTCCATGAACCCTGTCATCACAGTGTATCATGCCCATCGTCATAATGCTTCAGGCTATTGTCAGCACAATGAAATCAAAATTCTCTATGACCTCTGTCATCACAATGCACCATGACCCCTGTCATCACAATACTCCATGAACATTTTCAGCCCAATGCTGAATGACACTTGTCATCACAATGATCCATTCCCTTGTCATCCCAATGCTCCATGACCGCTGTATTCACAATGCTCCGTGACGCTTGTCATCACAGTGCTCCATGACACCTGTCATCAAAATGCTCCAAGCCTTTGTCAGCAAAATGCTACATGACCTTGTCATTACAATGCTCTATGCGCTTGTCATCACAATACCGCATTACCATTGTCAACACAATCCTCCATGAACCTTGGGATCACATTGCTTCATGCGCTTGTCATCACAATGCTCCATGCTCCTTGAAATCAAAATGATCCATGACCTCTGTCATCACAATGCTCCAAACCCTTGTGATCACAATGTTCCATAACACTTGTCATCACAACGCTCCATGATGCCTGTCATCACAATACTCCATGGACTTTTCCTCACAATGCTCCATGACCTTTGTCATCACAATTCTAAATACACTTGTCATTACAATGCTTCCTGAAACTTGTCGTCAGAATGCTCCTTGAAATCTGTCACGAAAAGGCTCCATGCCATTTTCATCACAATGCCCAATGCTGTTTTCATCACAATGCTCCATGCCATTGTCATGAAAATACTCCACAAGCTTGTCATCACAATGCTCCCTGACCCTTGTCATCACAATGCTCCAAGCCATTGTCATCACAATGCTCCATTACCTTTGTCATCAGAATCCTCCATGACAATTGGCATCACAATGCTCCATGCCATTGTCATCACAATGGGCCATTACATATCTCATCACAATGATCCCTGACACCTATCTTCACAATACTGCATGACCTGGTCATCACAATGCTCCATGCCCTTGTCATCACAATGCGCCATTCCAACTGTCATCGCAATAATCCATGAAACTTATTAGACCAATGCTCCATGCCCTTGTCATCACAATGCTCCATGCCCTTTTTATCACAATGCTCCATGACTCCAGTCATCACAATGCTTCATGAACTTTGTCATCACAATGGTCCATGCCCTCATCATCAACAGTCTCTGTGACCTTTTTAACCACAATTTTCAATTAACTTTTTATCACAATGCTCTTTGACCCTTGTCATCACAATGCTCTATGCCTTTCTAAGCACAATGCTCCTTGCCCTTGTCATCAGAGAGCTTCATGACCCCTGTCATCACAAGCTCTGTGACTCCCGTCATCACAATGCTTCATAACATTTGTCATCACAATGGTCCATGCCCGCATCATCACAAGGCTCTGTTACGTTTGTTACCACAATGCTCCATGAACTTGTCATCACAATGTTCAATGCCTTTGTCAGAAAAATACTCCATGACCCTTGTCATCAAAATGTGCCACGCACTTTTCATCACAAAGGTCCACAAATTTGTCATTGCAATGCTCCATAAATATTGTAATCTCAATGCTCCATGCCCTTCTCATCACAGTGCTCCATTACCCCGGTCATAACAATGATCCATGACCCCTGCCATCACAATGTTCCACGGCCTTGTCATCACAAGGCTCCATGACAATTGTCATCACAATGCTCCAAGACCCCTGTAATCACAATTCTCCATGCACTTGTCATCACAAAACTCCATGACACATGTCATCAGAATGTTCCATGGCCCGCTCATCAAAATGAGGCTTGCCCTTGTCATCACAGTGCTCCAAGACCCCTGTAATCACAATGCTCCATGCCCCTTTTCATCTCAATGCTCCATGAAGCCTGTCATCACAATGCATCATGCCCATCACCATAATGCTTCCGGCTATTGTCAGTGCAATGAAATCAAATCTCTCCATGACCTCTGTCATCACAATGCTCCCTGACTCCTCTCATCACAATACTCCATGAACATTATCACGGCAGTGCTCCATGACCCTTTTTATCACAATGATACATGACCTTGTCATCCCAATGCTCCATGACCCCTGTATTCACAATGATCCGTGACACATGTCATCACAGTGCTCCATGACACCTGTCATTACAATGCTCCATGCCTTCGTCAGCAAAATTCTACATGACCTTGTCATTACAATGCTCTATGCGCTTGTCATCACAATGCTCCAAGACCCCTTAAATCACAATGCTCCATGCCCTTTTTCATCTCAATTTTCCATGAACCCTGTCATCACAATGCACCATGCCCATTATCATAATGCTTCAGGCTATTATCATTACAATGAAATCAAAATTTTCCATGACCTCTGTCATCAAAATGCTTCCAACCGTTGTGATCATAATGTTCCATAACACTTATCATGACAACACCCCATGACGATCATCATCAAAATTATCCATGGTCTTGTCATCACAATGCTCCATGATCTTTGTCATCACAATGCTCAATACACTTGTCATCACAATGCTCCCTGACACTTGTCAGTATGCTCCCTGAACCCTGTCATGACAAGTCTCTGGGCCTTTTTCATCACAATGATCCATGCCCTTTTCATCACAATGTTCCAAGACCCCTGTAATCACAATGCTCCTAGCCTTTGTCATCACAAAGCTACCTGATGCATGTAATCGGAATTCTCCATGGCCTTCTCCTCACAATGCTCCATGTCATTGTCATCACAATGCTCCATGAACTCTCTCATCACATTGCTCCATGACTTTGTCCTTACAATCCTCCATGACCCATGTATCACAGTGTTCTGTGCCCTTGTCATCACAATGCTTCTTGCCCACTCTCGTCACAATAATCCATGAAATATTTCAGACCAATGCTCAATGACCTTCTCATCACAATGCTCCATTTACTCTGTCATAACAATGCTCCATGACCCCTGAGATCACAATGTTCCACGGCCTTGTCATCACAAGTCTCCATGACCCTTGTCATCACAATGCTCCAAGAACCCTGTAATCACAATGCTCCATGCCCTTTATCATCTCCATGCTCCATTAACACTGCCATCACAATGCACCATGCCCATCATCATAATTCTTCAGGCTATTGGCATTACAATGAAATCAAAATTCTCCATGACCTCTGTCATCATAATGCTCCAAACCCTTGTGATCACAATGTTCCATAACACTTATAATCACAACACTCCATGACGCTCATCATCACAATTATCCATGGTCTTGTCATCACAATGCGCCATGATCTTTGTCATCACAATGCTCAATACACTTGTTGTCACAGTGCTCCTTGACACTTGTCGTCAGTATGCTCCTTGAACCCTGTCATGACAAGGATCCATGCCTTTTTCATCACAATGATCCATGCCCTATTCATCACAATGCTCCATGACCCCTTTCATCACAATACTCCATGAACATTTTCAGCCGAATGCTCCATGACATTCTCATCACAATGCTCCCTGACCAATATCATCACGATGCTCCATGACCACTGTCATCACAACACTCCATGACACCTGACAACACAATGATCCGTGACTCTTGTCATCCCAATGCTCCATGCCATTGTCATCACAATGCTTCATTCCAACTGTCATCGCAATAATACATGAATCTTATTAGACCAATGCTCCATGCCCTTGTCTTCACAATGCTCCATGCCCTTGTTCTCACAATGCACCATGACCACTGTCATCACAATACTCCATGAACTTTTTCAGCCGAATGCTCTATAACACTTGTCATCACAATGATCTATGCCCTTCTCATCCCAATGCTCCATGACAACGATCACCACAATGCTCCATGCCTTTGTCAGCAAAATGCTACATGACATTGCCATTACAATGCTCTATGGGCTTGTCATCACAATACTCCATTACAATTGTCATCACAATCCTCCATGAACCTTGGGATCACATTGCTTCATGCCCTTGTCATCACAACGCTCCATGATGCCTGTCATCACAATACTCCATGGCCTTTTCATAACAATGCTCCATGACCTTTCTCATCACAATTCTCAATACAATTGTCATCACAATGCTTCCTGACACTTGTCGTCGGAATGCTCATTGAACCCTGTAACAAAAGCGCTCCATGCATTTTTCATCACAAAGCCCCATGCCATTTTCATCACAATGCTCCATGCCATTGTCATCAAAATACTCCACAAGGTTGTCATCAGAATGCTCCATGACACTTGTCATCACAATTCTTCATGCACTTGTCAGCACAATGCTCCCTGACCCTTGTCATCACAATGCTCCCAGCCATTGTCATCAGAATGCTCCATTACATTTGTCATCAGAATCCTCCATGACACCTGGCATCACAATGCTCCATGCCATTGTCATCACAATGGGCCATTACATATGTCATCACAATGCTCCCTGACACCTCTCTTCACAATAATGCATGACCTGGTCATCACAATGTTCCATGCCCTTGTCATCACAATGCACCATTCCAACTGTCATCACAATAATTCATGAAACTAATTAGACCAATGTTCCATGCACTTGTCATCACAATGCTTCATGCCCTTGTTATCACAATGTTCCAAGAACCCTGTAATCAGAATGCTCCTTGCCCCTTTTCATCAGTATGATCCATGAGACTAGTCATCACAGGGCTCCATGGTTTTCTCATCATAATGCTCCAGGAGCTTGTCATCAAAATGCTTCACGACCATGTCATGAAAGTTCTCAATGACCCTTCTCATCATAATGCTCCAAGCCCTAGTCATCACAATGCTCCATTATATTTGTCATCACAATCCTCCATTACAGTTGGCATCACAATGCTCCCTGCCATTGTCATCGCAATGGACCATGACATATGTCATCACAATGCTCTCTGACAAGTCTCTTCACAATACTCCATGACCTTATCATCACAATCCTCCATGCCCTTGTCATCACAATGCACCATGTCCACTGTCATCACAATAATCTCTGAAACTTGTCACCACAACTCTCCATGTCCCTGTCATCACAATGTTCCATGCTCTTGTCATCACAATGCTCCATGACCCCTGTCATCACAATGCTCCGTGAATCCAGTCATCACATTGCTTCATAACATTTGTCATCACAACGGTCCATGCCCACGTCATCACAAGGCTCTGTGACCTTTGTAACCAAAATGCTCCATGAACTTTTCATCACAATGCTCCGTGACCCTTGTGATCACAATGCTCCATGCCTTTGTCAGAACATTATTCCATGACCCTTGTCATCACAATGTGCCACACGCTTTTCATCACAATGATCCACAACCTTGTCATCGCTATGCTCCATAAAACATGTAATCACAATTCTCCATGCACTTCTCATTCAAATGCTCTCTCACCTGAGATATCACAATGTTCCATCACTAGTCATCACAATCCTCCCTCAACCCTGTAATCACAAAGTTCCAGGACCCCTCTGACATCACAATTTTCCATAACCACTCTCATCAAAATGCTCCATGGCACTTTTCATCCCAAAGCTCCATGACCCATGGCATCACAATATTCTGTAACCCCTGTCAACAAAATGTTCCATTACAATTTTCAACAAATTGCTGCATGACCCTGTCATCAAAATGATCCCTCACATTCTCATCACAATGCACCACATGCTTGTCATCAAAATGCTCCATGACATTTGTCATCACAAAGCTCCAGGACCCTTGGCATCACAATGCTCCATGTCATTGTCATCACAATGCTCCATGAACACTCTCATCCCATTACTCCATGCACTTGTCATCACAAAGCTCCATGACACTTGTCATTACAATGCTCGATGCACTTCTCATCAAAATGCTCCATGCAATTTTCATCACAATCCTCCATGACTCATGTATCACAGTGTTCCGTGCCCTTGTCATCACAATGCTCCGTGCCCACTCTCATCACAATAATCCATGAAAGCTTTCAGGCCAATGCTCAATGCCCTTCTCATCACAATGCTCCATTACCTCTGACATAACAATGCTCCATGACCCCTGCCATCACAATGTTCCACGGCTTTGTCATAACAAGGCTCCATGACCCTTGTCATCACAATGCTCCAAGACCCCTGTAATCACAATGCTCCATGCCCTTTTCATCACAAAGCTCAATGACACATGTCATCAGAATGTTCCATGGCCTTCTCCTCACAATGCTCCATGCCCTTGTCATCACAATGCTCCAAGACCCCTGTAATCACAATGCTCCATGCCCCTTTTCATCTCAATGCTCCATGAAACCTGTCATCACAATGCACCATGCCCATTATCATAATGCTTCCGGCTATTGTCAGCACAATTAAATCAATATTCTCCATTACCTCTGTCATCACAATGCTCCATGACCACTGTCATCCCAATTCTCCATGCACTTGTCAGCACAATGCTCCCTGACCCTTGTCATGTCAATGCTCCAAGCCATTTTCATCAAAATGCACCATTACCTTTGTCATCAGAATCCTCCATGACACTTGGCATCACAATGCTCCATCCCCTTGTCAACAAAATGCACCATTCCAACAGTCATCACAATAATACATGAAATTTATGAGACCAATGATCCATGCCCTTGTCATCACAATGCTCCATGACCCCTGTCATCACAGTGCTCCTTGACTCCAGTCATCACAATGCTTCATGACCTTTGTCATCACAATGGTCCATGCCATCGTCATCAAGAGTCTCTGTGAAATTTTTAACCACAATGCTCCATGAACTTTTCATCACAATTCTCTTTGACCCTTGTCATCACAATGCTCTATGCCTTTCTCAGCACAATGCTCCATGACCCTTGTCATCACAATGCTCCATGTGCTTGTCAGCACAATGCTCCATGACACATGTCATCACAATGCACCATTCGCTTGTCATCACAGTGCTCCACAATCTTGTCATCACAATGCTCCATAAACCTTGTCATCACAATGTTCCATGAACTTCTCATCAAAATGCACTCTCATCACTGATATCTCAATGTTACTTCACTATTCGCCACAATACTCCCTCACCCCTGTCATCACAATGTTCCATGACTCCTGTCATCACAGTGCTACATGCACTTATCATCACAATGTTCGATGACCCCTGACATCACAATGTTCCTTAACCGCCGTCATCAAAATGTTCCTTGACACTTTTCATCAAATTGCTCCATGACCCTGTCATCACAATGCTCCCAGCACTACTCATCACAATGCACAACGCCCTTGTCATCAAAATGCTCCATGACATTTGTCATCACAAATATCCATGACCCTTGGCATCACATTGCTCCATGCCCTTGTCATCACTAAGCTCCTTGACACATGTCATCAGAATGCTCCATGGCCTTCTCATCACAATGCCCCATGACCTTTGTCATCACAATGCTCAATACACTTGTCATCAATATGCTCCATGACACTTGTTGTCTGTATGCTCCTTGAACCCTGTCATGACAAGGCTCCATGCATTTTTCATCACAATGTTCCATGCCCTTTTCATCACAGTGTTACAAGACCCCTGTAATCAAAATGCGCCATGTGCTGGTCATCACAAAGCTCAAAGACGCATGTCCTCAGAATGTTCCTTGGCCTTCTCTTCACAATGCTCCGTGCCTTTGTCATCACAATGTTCCTAGACTCCTGTAATCACAATGGTCCATGCCCCTTTTCATCAGTATGCCATATGAGACTTGTCATCACAAGGCTCCATGGATTTCTCATCACAGAGCTCCAGGACCTTGTCATCACAATGCTTCACAACTTTGTGAATAAAATTCTCATTAGCACTTGTCATCATATTGCTCCAAGCCCTAGTCATCACAATGCTTCATTTTATTTGTCATCACAATCCTCCATTACATTTAGCATCACAATGTTCCATGCCAATATCATCGCAATGGACCATGACATATGTCATCACAATGCTCCCTGACACCTGTCTTCACAAGACTCCATGACCTTCTCATCACCATGATCCATACCCTTGTCATTACAATGCACCATGTCCACTATCATCACAATAATCTCTGAAAGTTGTCAGACCAGTACTCCATGCCCCTGTCACCACAATGCTCCATGCCCTTGTCATCACAATGCTCCATGACCCCTATCATCACAATGCTCCGTGAATCCAGTCATCACAATGCTTCATAACGTTTTTCACCAAAACGGTCCATGCCCACGTCATCACAAGGCTCTGTGACCTTTGTAACCAAAATGCTCCATGAACTTTTCATCACAATGCTCCGTGACCCTTGTGATCACAATGCTCCATGCCTTTGTCAGAACATTATTCCATGACCCTTGTCATCACAATGTGCCACACGCTTTTCATCACAATGATCCACAACCTTGTCATCGCTATGCTCCATAAAACATGTAATCACAATTCTCCATGCACTTCTCATTCAAATGCTCTCTCACCTGAGATATCACAATGTTCCATCACTAGTCATCACAATCCTCCCTCAACCCTGTAATCACAAAGTTCCAGGACCCCTCTGACATCACAATTTTCCATAACCACTCTCATCAAAATGCTCCATGGCACTTTTCATCCCAAAGCTCCATGACCCATGGCATCACAATATTCTGTAACCCCTGTCAACAAAATGTTCCATTACAATTTTCAACAAATTGCTGCATGACCCTGTCATCAAAATGATCCCTCACATTCTCATCACAATGCACCACATGCTTGTCATCAAAATGCTCCATGACATTTGTCATCACAAAGCTCCAGGACCCTTGGCATCACAATGCTCCATGTCATTGTCATCACAATGCTCCATGAACACTCTCATCCCATTACTCCATGCACTTGTCATCACAAAGCTCCATGACACTTGTCATTACAATGCTCGATGCACTTCTCATCAAAATGCTCCATGCAATTTTCATCACAATCCTCCATGACTCATGTATCACAGTGTTCCGTGCCCTTGTCATCACAATGCTCCGTGCCCACTCTCATCACAATAATCCATGAAAGCTTTCAGGCCAATGCTCAATGCCCTTCTCATCACAATGCTCCATTACCTCTGACATAACAATGCTCCATGACCCCTGCCATCACAATGTTCCACGGCTTTGTCATAACAAGGCTCCATGACCCTTGTCATCACAATGCTCCAAGACCCCTGTAATCACAATGCTCCATGCCCTTTTCATCACAAAGCTCAATGACACATGTCATCAGAATGTTCCATGGCCTTCTCCTCACAATGCTCCATGCCCTTGTCATCACAATGCTCCAAGACCCCTGTAATCACAATGCTCCATGCCCCTTTTCATCTCAATGCTCCATGAAACCTGTCATCACAATGCACCATGCCCATTATCATAATGCTTCCGGCTATTGTCAGCACAATTAAATCAATATTCTCCATTACCTCTGTCATCACAATGCTCCATGACCACTGTCATCCCAATTCTCCATGCACTTGTCAGCACAATGCTCCCTGACCCTTGTCATGTCAATGCTCCAAGCCATTTTCATCAAAATGCACCATTACCTTTGTCATCAGAATCCTCCATGACACTTGGCATCACAATGCTCCATCCCCTTGTCAACAAAATGCACCATTCCAACAGTCATCACAATAATACATGAAATTTATGAGACCAATGATCCATGCCCTTGTCATCACAATGCTCCATGACCCCTGTCATCACAGTGCTCCTTGACTCCAGTCATCACAATGCTTCATGACCTTTGTCATCACAATGGTCCATGCCATCGTCATCAAGAGTCTCTGTGAAATTTTTAACCACAATGCTCCATGAACTTTTCATCACAATTCTCTTTGACCCTTGTCATCACAATGCTCTATGCCTTTCTCAGCACAATGCTCCATGACCCTTGTCATCACAATGCTCCATGTGCTTGTCAGCACAATGCTCCATGACACATGTCATCACAATGCACCATTCGCTTGTCATCACAGTGCTCCACAATCTTGTCATCACAATGCTCCATAAACCTTGTCATCACAATGTTCCATGAACTTCTCATCAAAATGCACTCTCATCACTGATATCTCAATGTTACTTCACTATTCGCCACAATACTCCCTCACCCCTGTCATCACAATGTTCCATGACTCCTGTCATCACAGTGCTACATGCACTTATCATCACAATGTTCGATGACCCCTGACATCACAATGTTCCTTAACCGCCGTCATCAAAATGTTCCTTGACACTTTTCATCAAATTGCTCCATGACCCTGTCATCACAATGCTCCCAGCACTACTCATCACAATGCACAACGCCCTTGTCATCAAAATGCTCCATGACATTTGTCATCACAAATATCCATGACCCTTGGCATCACATTGCTCCATGCCCTTGTCATCACTAAGCTCCTTGACACATGTCATCAGAATGCTCCATGGCCTTCTCATCACAATGCCCCATGACCTTTGTCATCACAATGCTCAATACACTTGTCATCAATATGCTCCATGACACTTGTTGTCTGTATGCTCCTTGAACCCTGTCATGACAAGGCTCCATGCATTTTTCATCACAATGTTCCATGCCCTTTTCATCACAGTGTTACAAGACCCCTGTAATCAAAATGCGCCATGTGCTGGTCATCACAAAGCTCAAAGACGCATGTCCTCAGAATGTTCCTTGGCCTTCTCTTCACAATGCTCCGTGCCTTTGTCATCACAATGTTCCTAGACTCCTGTAATCACAATGGTCCATGCCCCTTTTCATCAGTATGCCATATGAGACTTGTCATCACAAGGCTCCATTGATTTCTCATCACAGAGCTCCAGGACCTTGTCATCACAATGCTTCACAACTTTGTGAATAAAATTCTCATTAGCACTTGTCATCATATTGCTCCAAGCCCTAGTCATCACAATGCTTCATTTTATTTGTCATCACAATCCTCCATTACATTTAGCATCACAATGTTCCATGCCAATATCATCGCAATGGACCATGACATATGTCATCACAATGCTCCCTGACACCTGTCTTCACAAGACTCCATGACCTTCTCATCACCATGATCCATACCCTTGTCATTACAATGCACCATGTCCACTATCATCACAATAATCTCTGAAAGTTGTCAGACCAGTACTCCATGCCCCTGTCACCACAATGCTCCATGCCCTTGTCATCACAATGCTCCATGACCCCTATCATCACAATGCTCCGTGAATCCAGTCATCACAATGCTTCATAACGTTTTTCACCAAAACGGTCCATGCCCGTGTCATCACAAGGCTCTGTGACCTTTGTAACCACAATGCTCCATGAACTTTTCATCACAACGCTCCGTGACCCTTGTCATCACAATGCTCCATGCCTTTGTCAGAACAATGCTCCATGACCCTTGTCATCACAATGTGCCACGTGCTTTTCTTCACATCGGTCCACAAACTTGTAATCACTATGCTCCATAAACCTTGTAATCACAATGCTCCATGCACTTCTCATCCAAATGCTCTCTCACCAGAGATATCACAATGTTCCATCACTAGTCATCACAATACCCCTCACGCCTGTAATCATAATGTTCCATGACACCTGTCATCACAGTGCTACATAACCTTATCATCACAATGTTCCATGACCCCTGACATCACAATGTTCCATAACCCCTGTCATCAAAATGCACCATGACCCTTTTCATCCCAAAGCTCCATGACCCCTGACATCACAATGTTCTATACACCCTGCCCTCAAAATATTCCATTACATTTTCATCAAATTGCTGCATGACATTGTCATCAAAATGCTCCCTGCCCTTCTCATCACAATGCACCACACCATTGTCATCGAAATGCTCGATGTTATTTGTCATCACAAATCTCCGTGACCATTGGCATCACAATGCTCCATGTCATTGTCATCACAAAGCTCCATGAACACTCTCATCACATTGCTCCATGCCCTTGTCATCACAAAGCTCCATGACACTTGTCATCACAATGCTCGATGCCCTTCTCATCACAATGCTCCATGCCCTTGTCATTACAATCCTCCATGAACCATGCATCACAGTGTTCCGGGCCCTTGTCATCCCAATGCTCCATGCCCACTCTCATCACAATAATCCATGAAATATTTTAGACAAAAGCTCAATGCCCTTCTCATCACAATGCTCCATTACCTCTGTCATAGCAATGCTCCATGACACCTGCCATCACATTGTTCAACGGCATGTCATCACAAGGCTCCATGACCCTTGTCATCACAATGGTCCAAGACCCCTGTAATAACAATGCTCCATGCCCTTGTCATCACAGTGCTCCATGACGCATGTCATCAGAATGTACCATGGTCTTCTCATCACAATGCTCCATGCCCTTGTCATCACAGTGCTGCAAGACCCCGGTAATCACAATGCTCCATGCCCCTTTTCATCTCAATGCTCCATGAACCCTGTCATCACAATGCACCATGCCCATCATCATAATGTTTCAGGCTATTGTCATCACAAGGAAATTTAAATTCTCCATGACCTCTGTCATCATAATGCTCCAAACCCTTGTGATCACAATGTTCCATAAGACTTATCATCACAAAACCCCATGTCGCTCATCGTCACAATTATCCATGGTCTTCTGATCACAGTGCTCCATGACCTTTGTCATCAAATGCTCAATACACTTGTCATCACAATGCTCCCTGACACTTGTCGTCAGTATGCTTTTTGAAACCTGTCATGACAAGTCTCAATGCCTTTTTCATCACAATGATTCATGCCCATTTCATCACAATGCATCAAGACACCTGTAAACACTATGCTCCACAAACTTCTCATCACAATGCTCCATGGCCAATATGATCACAATGCTCCATGACCACTGTCATCACAACACTCCATGACACCTGACAACACAATGATCCGGAACTCTTGTCATCAAAATGCTCCATTCCCTAGTCATCACAATGCTCCATGACCCCTGTCATCACAATATTCCATGAACATTTTCAGCCCAATGCTCCATGAACCTTGTCATCATATTGAACCGTGCCCTTGTCTTCCCAATGCTCCATGACACCTGTATTCACAAAGCTCCGTGACGCTTGTCATCACAGTGCTCCATGACACATGTCATCACAATGCTCCATGCCTTTGTCAGGAAATGCTACATAACCTTGTCAATACAATGCTCTATGCACTTGTCATCACAGTACTCCATTACCATTGTCATCACAATCCTCCATGAACCTTGGGATCACATTGTTTCATGCCCTTGTCATCACAGTGCTCCATGATCCTTGAAATCAAAATGATCCATGACCTCTCTCATCACAATGCTTCAAACCCTTATAATCACTATGTTCCATAAAACTTGTCATCACAACGCTCCATGATGCCTGTCATCACAATACTCCATGGCTTTTTCATCACAATGCTCCATGACCATTGTCATCACAATTCTAAATACACTTGTCATTACAATGCTTCCAGAAACTTGTCGTCAGAATGCTCCTTGAAACTTGTCACGAAAAGGCTCCATGCCTTTTTCATCACAATGCCCCATGCCGTTTTCATCACAATGCTCCATGCCATTGTCATCAAAATACTCCACAAGCTTGTCATCAGAATGCTCCATGACCCTTGTCATCACAATTCTCTATCCACTTGTCAGCACAATGCACCCTGACCCTTGTCATCACAATGCTCAAAGCCATTGTCATCACAATGCTCCATTACCTTTGTCATCAGAATCCTCCATGACACTTGGCATCACAATGCTCTATGCCATTGTCATCACAATGGGCCATTACATATCTCATCACAATGCTCCCTGACAACTGTCTTCACAATACTGCATGATGTGGTCATCACAATGCTCCATGCCCTTGTCATCACAATGCGCCACACCCTTGTCATCAAAATGCTCCATGAATTGTCATCACAAAGCTCCATGAACCTTGGCATCACAATGCTCCATGTCATTGTCATCCCAATGCTCCATGAATCCTCTCATCATATTGCTCCATTCCCTTGTCATCACAAAGCTCCATGACACTTGTCATCACAATGTTCGATGCCATTCTCATCACAATGCTCCATGTCCTTTTCATTACAATCCTGCATGACCCATGTATCACAGTGTTCCGTGCTCTTGTCATCACAAATCTCTATGCCCACTCTCATCACAATAATCCATGAAACATTTCAGACCAATGTTCCATGCCCTTCTCATCAAAATGATCCATTACACCTGTCATAAGAATGCACCATGAACCTTGCCATCACAATGTTTCTCGGCCTAGTCATCACAAGATTCCATGTCACTTGTCATCACATTGCTCAAGACCCATGAAATCGCAATGCTCCATGCCCTTGTCATCAGAAAGCTCCATGACGCATGTCATCAGAATATTCCATTGCCTTCTCATCACAATGTTCCATGCCCTTGTCATCACAATGCTCCAAGACCCTTGAAATCACAATGCTCCATGCCCCTTTTCATCAGAATGCTCCATGAGACTTGTCAACACAAGTCTCCATGAACTTCTCATCACAATGCTCCAGGACCTTGTCATCACCATGCTCGATTCCCTTGTCATCACAATGCTCCATGACCCCTGTCATCACAATAATCCATGAACATTTTCAGCCCAATGCTCCACGACCTACTCATCACAATGCTCCATGGACAATATCGTCACAATGTTCCATGACCACTGTCATCACAGCACTCCATTACACCTGACAACACAATTATCCTGGACTCTTGTCATCATAATTCTCCATTCCCTAGTCATCACAATGCTCCATGATCCCTGTCATCACTACACTCCATGAACATTTTCAGCCCAGTGCTCCATGACCCTTGCCATCACAATGATCCATGCCCTTGTCATCCCAGTGCTCCATGACCCCTGTATTCAAACTGCTCCATGAGACTTGTCATCACAAGTCTCCATTGTCTTCTCATCACAATGCTCCAGGATTTTGTCATCACCATGCTCCATTCCGTTGTCATCACATTGCTCCAGGAAACATGTCATCACAATGCTCAATGCGTTTGTCAGCAAAATGCTACATGACCTTGTCATTACAATGCTCTATGTGCTTGTCATCACAATACTCCATTTCCATTGTCATCACAATCCTCCATGAACCTCGGCATCACATTGCTTCATGCCCTTGTCATCACAATGCTCCATGCTCCTTGAAATCAAAATGATGCATGACCTCTGTCATCACAATGCTCCAAACCCTTGTGATCACAATGTACCATAACACTTGTCATCACAATGCTCCAAGATGCGTGTCATCACAATACTCCATGCCCTTTTCATCACAATGCTCCATGACCTTTGTCATCACAGTTCTCAATACACTTTTCATCACAGTGCTCACTAACACTTGTCCTCAGAATGCTCCTTGAACCCTGTCACGAAAAGGCTCCATGCGTTTTTCATCACAATGCCCCATGCCATTTTCATCACAATGCTCCATGCCATTGTCATCAAAATACTCCACAAGCTTGTCATCAGAATGCTCCATGACCCTTGTCATCACAATTCTCCATGCACTTGTCAGCACAATGCTCCCTGAAACTTGTCATCACTATGCTCCAAGCCATTGTCATCACAATGCTCCATTACCTTTGTCATCAGAATCCTCCATGACACTTGGCATCACAATGCTCCATGCCATTGTCATCACAATGGACCATTACATATGTCAGCACAATGCTCCCTGACACCTGTCTTCACAATACTGCATGACCTTGTCATCACAATGCACCATTCCAACTGTCATTGCACTAATCCATGAAACTTATTAGACCAATGTTCCTTGCCCTTGTCATCACAATGATCCATGCCGTTGTTATCACAATGCTCCATGACCCCAGTCACCACAGTGCTCCGTTACTCCAGTCATCACAATGTTTCATGACTTTTGTCATCACAATTGTCCATGCCCTCGTCATCAACAGTCTCTGTGACCATTTTAACCACAGTGCTCCATGAACATTTCATCACAATATTCTTTGACCCTTGTCATCACAATGCTCCATGTGCTTGTCAGCACAATGCTCCATGACACGTCATCACAATGCACCATGCGCTTGTCATCACAGTGCTCCACAATCTTGTCATCACAATGCTCCTTAAAATTTGTCATCACAGTGCTTCATGCACTTCTCATCAAAATGCTCTCTCACCACAGATATCACAATGCTACATAACTATATGTCACAATACTCCCTCACCACAGTCATCACAATGTTCCATGACTCCTGTCATCACAATGCTACATGCACATATCATCACAATGTTCGATGACCCCTGACATCACAATGTTCCATAACAACTGTCATCAAAATGTTCCATGACAGTTTTCATCAAATTGCTCCATGACCCTGACATCAGAATGCTCCCTGCCCTTCTCATCACAATGCACAACGCCCTTGCCATCAAAATGCTCCATGTCATTTGTCATCACAAAGATCCATGACCCTTGGCATCACAGTGCTCAATGTCATTGTCATCACAATGCTCCATGAATACTCTCATCACATTGCTCCATGCGCTTGTCTTCACAAAGCTCCATGACCCATGTCATCAGAATGCTCCATGGCCTTCTCATCACAATGCTCCATTCCCGTGCCATCAAAATGCTCCATTACCCAGGTCATAACAATGCTCCATGACCCATGCTATTACGGTGTACCATGGACTTGTCATCATAATGCTCCATGACCCTTCTCATCACAATTCTCCAAGAACCCTGTAATCACAATGCTCTATGCCCCTTTTCATCTCAATGATCCATGAACCCTGTCATCACTATGCACCATGCCCATCATCATAATGCTTCAGGCTATTGTCATCACAATGAAATCAATATTCTCCATGCCCTCTGTCATCGTAATTCTCCAAACCCTTGTGATAACAATGTTCCATAACACTTATCATCACAACACCCCATGACGCTCATCATCACAATTATCGATGGACTTCTCATCACAATGTTCCATGATCATTGTCATCACAATGCTCAATACACTTGTCATCACAATGCTACCTGACACTTGTCGTCAGTATGCTCCTTGAACCCTGTCATGACAAGGCTCCAGGCCTTTTTCATCACAATGATCCATGCACTTTTCATCACAATGCTCCAAGATCCCTGTAATCACAAATTGTCCATGCCCTTGTCATCACAAAACTACATGACACATGTCATCAGAGTGCTCCATGGCCTTCTCATCAAAATGCTCCATGCCCTAGTCATCACAATGCTCCAAGACCCCTGTAATCAGAAGGCTCCATGCCCCTTTTCATCAGAATGCTCCATGAGACTTGTCATCACAAGTCTCCATGATCTTCTCATCACAATGCTCCAGGACCTTGTCATCACCATGCTCCATTCCCTTGTCATCACAATGCTCCATGACCACTGTCATCACAATAATCCATGAACATTTTCAGCCCAATGCTCCACGACCTACTCATCACAATGCTCAATGGACAATATCGTCACAATGTTCCATGACCACTGTCATCACAGCACTCCATGACACCTGACAACACAATAATCCTGGACTCTTGTCATCATAATTCTCCATTCCCTAGTCATCACAATGCTCCATGATCCCTGTCATCACCACACTCCATGAACATTTTCAGCACAGTGCTCCATGACCCTTGCATTCACAATGATCCATGCCCTTGTCATCCCAGTGCTCCATGACCCCTGTGTTCACACTGCTCCATGAGACTTGTCATCACAAGTCTCCATGGTCTTCTCATCACAATGCTCCAGGATTTTGTCATCACCATGCTCCATTCCGTTGTCATCACATTGCTCCAAGAAACATGTCATCACAATGCTCCATGCGTTTGTCAGCAAAATGCTACATGACATTGTCATTACAATGCTCTATGTGCTTGTCATCACAATACTCCATTTCCATTGTCATCACAATCCTCCATGAACCTTGGGATCACATTGCTTCATGCCCTTGTCATCACAATGCTCCATGCTCCTTGAAATCAAAATGATGCATGACCTCTGTCATCACAATGCTCCAAACCCTTGTGATCACAATGTACCATAACACTTGTCATCACAATGCTCCATGATGCGTGTCATCACAATACTCCATGCCCTTTTCATCACAATGCTCCATGACCTTTGTCATCACAATTCTCAATACACTTTTCATCACAGTGCTCACTAACACTTGTCCTCAGAATGCTCCTTGAACCCTGTCACGAAAAGGCTCCATGCATTTTTCATCACAATGCCCCATGCCATTTTCATCACAATGCTCCATGCCATTGTCATCAAAATACTCCACAAGCTTGTCATCAGAATGCTCCATGACCCTTGTCATCACAATTCTCCATGCACTTGTCAGCACAATGCTCCCTGAAACTTGTCATCACTATGCTCCAAGCCATTGTCATCACAATGCTCCATTACCTTTGTCATCAGAATCCTCCATGACACTTAGCATCACAATGCTCCATGCCATTGTCATCACAATGGACCATTACATATGTCAGCACAATGCTCCCTGACACCTGTCTTCACAATACTGCATGACCTTGTCATCACAATGCTCCATGCCCTTGTCATCACAATGCACCATTCCAACTGTCATTGCACTAATCCATGAAACTTATTAGACCAATGTTCCTTGCCCTTGTCATCACAATGATCCATGCCGTTGTTATCACAATGCTCCATGACCCCAGTCACCACAGTGCTCCGTTACTCCAGTCATCACAATGTTTCATGACTTTTGTCATCACAATTGTCCATGCCCTCGTCATCAACAGTCTCTGTGACCATTTTAACCACAGTGCTCCATGAACATTTCATCACAATATTCTTTGACCCTTGTCATCACAATGCTCCATGTGCTTGTCAGCACAATGCTCCATGACACGTCATCACAATGCACCATGCGCTTGTCATCACAGTGCTCCACAATCTTGTCATCACAATGCTCCTTAAAATTTGTCATCACAGTGCTTCATGCACTTCTCATCAAAATGCTCTCTCACCACAGATATCACAATGCTACATAACTATATGTCACAATACTCCCTCACCACAGTCATCACAATGTTCCATGACTCCTGTCATCACAATGCTACATGCACATATCATCACAATGTTCGATGACCCCTGACATCACAATGTTCCATAACAACTGTCATCAAAATGTTCCATGACAGTTTTCATCAAATTGCTCCATGACCCTGACATCAGAATGCTCCCTGCCCTTCTCATCACAATGCACAACGCCCTTGCCATCAAAATGCTCCATGTCATTTGTCATCACAAAGATCCATGACCCTTGGCATCACAGTGCTCAATGTCATTGTCATCACAATGCTCCATGAATACTCTCATCACATTGCTCCATGCGCTTGTCTTCACAAAGCTCCATGACCCATGTCATCAGAATGCTCCATGGCCTTCTCATCACAATGCTCCATTCCCGTGCCATCAAAATGCTCCATTACCCAGGTCATAACAATGCTCCGTGACCCATGCTATTACGGTGTACCATGGACTTGTCATCATAATGCTCCATGACCCTTCTCATCACAATTCTCCAAGAACCCTGTAATCACAATGCTCTATGCCCCTTTTCATCTCAATGATCCATGAACCCTGTCATCACTATGCACCATGCCCATCATCATAATGCTTCAGGCTATTGTCATCACAATGAAATCAATATTCTCCATGCCCTCTGTCATCGTAATTCTCCAAACCCTTGTGATAACAATGTTCCATAACACTTATCATCACAACACCCCATGACGCTCATCATCACAATTATCGATGGACTTCTCATCACAATGTTCCATGATCATTGTCATCACAATGCTCAATACACTTGTCATCACAATGCTACCTGACACTTGTCGTCAGTATGCTCCTTGAACCCTGTCATGACAAGGCTCCAGGCCTTTTTCATCACAATGATCCATGCACTTTTCATCACAATGCTCCAAGATCCCTGTAATCACAAATTGTCCATGCCCTTGTCATCACAAAACTACATGACACATGTCATCAGAGTGCTCCATGGCCTTCTCATCAAAATGCTCCATGCCCTAGTCATCACAATGCTCCAAGACCCCTGTAATCAGAAGGCTCCATGCCCCTTTTCATCAGAATGCTCCATGAGACTTGTCATCACAAGTCTCCATGATCTTCTCATCACAATGCTCCAGGACCTTGTCATCACCATGCTCCATTCCCTTGTCATCACAATGCTCCATGACCACTGTCATCACAATAATCCATGAACATTTTCAGCCCAATGCTCCACGACCTACTCATCACAATGCTCAATGGACAATATCGTCACAATGTTCCATGACCACTGTCATCACAGCACTCCATGACACCTGACAACACAATGATCCTGGACTCTTGTCATCATAATTCTCCATTCCCTAGTCATCACAATGCTCCATGATCCCTGTCATCACCACACTCCATGAACATTTTCAGCACAGTGCTCCATGACCCTTGCATTCACAATGATCCATGCCCTTGTCATCCCAGTGCTCCATGACCCCTGTGTTCACACTGCTCCATGAGACTTGTCATCACAAGTCTCCATGGTCTTCTCATCACAATGCTCCAGGATTTTGTCATCACCATGCTCCATTCCGTTGTCATCACATTGCTCCAAGAAACATGTCATCACAATGCTCCATGCGTTTGTCAGCAAAATGCTACATGACATTGTCATTACAATGCTCTATGTGCTTGTCATCACAATACTCCATTTCCATTGTCATCACAATCCTCCATGAACCTTGGGATCACATTGCTTCATGCCCTTGTCATCACAATGCTCCATGCTCCTTGAAATCAAAATGATGCATGACCTCTGTCATCACAATGCTCCAAACCCTTGTGATCACAATGTACCATAACACTTGTCATCACAATGCTCCATGATGCGTGTCATCACAATACTCCATGCCCTTTTCATCACAATGCTCCATGACCTTTGTCATCACAATTCTCAATACACTTTTCATCACAGTGCTCACTAACACTTGTCCTCAGAATGCTCCTTGAACCCTGTCACGAAAAGGCTCCATGCATTTTTCATCACAATGCCCCATGCCATTTTCATCACAATGCTCCATGCCATTGTCATCAAAATACTCCACAAGCTTGTCATCAGAATGCTCCATGACCCTTGTCATCACAATTCTCCATGCACTTGTCAGCACAATGCTCCCTGAAACTTGTCATCACTATGCTCCAAGCCATTGTCATCACAATGCTCCATTACCTTTGTCATCAGAATCCTCCATGACACTTAGCATCACAATGCTCCATGCCATTGTCATCACAATGGACCATTACATATGTCAGCACAATGCTCCCTGACACCTGTCTTCACAATACTGCATGACCTTGTCATCACAATGCTCCATGCCCTTGTCATCACAATGCACCATTCCAACTGTCATTGCACTAATCCATGAAACTTATTAGACCAATGTTCCTTGCCCTTGTCATCACAATGATCCATGCCGTTGTTATCACAATGCTCCATGACCCTTGTCACCACAGTGCTCCGTTACTCCAGTCATCACAATGTTTCATGACTTTTG
Organism: Mesoplodon mirus; assembly: GCF_964341445.2. Taxonomy (NCBI): domain Eukaryota; kingdom Metazoa; phylum Chordata; class Mammalia; order Artiodactyla; family Ziphiidae; genus Mesoplodon; species Mesoplodon mirus. The sequence goes on from NW_028295817.1 coordinate 8,510,843, forward strand.
TCATCACAATTGTCCAAGCCCTCGTCATCAACAGTCTCTGTGACCATTTTAACCACAGTGCTCCATGAACATTTCATCACAATATTCTTTGACCCTTGTCATCACAATGCTCCATGTGCTTGTCAGCACAATGCTCCATGACACGTCATCACAATGCACCATGCGCTTGTCATCACAGTGCTCCACAATCTTGTCATCACAATGCTCCTTAAAATTTGTCATCACAGTGCTTCATGCACTTCTCATCAAAATGCTCTCTCACCACAGATATCACAATGCTACATAACTATATGTCACAATACTCCCTCACCACAGTCATCACAATGTTCCATGACTCCTGTCATCACAATGCTACATGCACATATCATCACAATGTTCGATGACCCCTGACATCACAATGTTCCATAACAACTGTCATCAAAATGTTCCATGACAGTTTTCATCAAATTGCTCCATGACCCTGACATCAGAATTCTCCCTGCCTTTCTCATCACAATGCACAACGCACTTGCCATCAAAATGCTCCATGTCGTTTGTCATCACAAAGATCCATGACCCTTGGCATCACAATGCTCAATGTCATTGTCATCACAATGCTCCATGAATACACTCATCACATTGCTCCATGCGCTTGTCTTCACAAAGTTCCATGACCCATGTCATCAGAATGCTCCATGGCCTTCTCATCACAATGCTCCATTCCCGTGCCATCAAAATGCTCCATTACCCAGGTCATAACAATGCTCCATGACCCATGCTATTACGGTGTACCATGGACTTGTCATCATAATGCTCCATGACCCTTCTCATCACAATTCTCCAAGAACCCTGTAATCACAATGATCTATGCCCCTTTTCATCTCAATGATCCATGAACCCTGTCATCACTATGCACCATGCCCATGATCATAATGCCTCATGCTATTGTCATCACAATGAAATCAAAATGCTCCATGACCTCTGTCATAACAATGATCCAAACCCTTTTGATCACAATATTCCATATCACTTGTCATCACAATGCCCCATGACACTCGTCATCACAATTATCCATGGGCTTCTCATCACAATGCTCCATGACCTTTGTCATCACAATGCTCAATACACTTGTCATCAAAATGCTCCCTCACACTTGTTGTCTGTATGCTCCTTGAATCCTGTCATGACAAGGCTCCATGCCTTTTTCATCACAATGATAAATGTCCTTTTCATCACAATGCTCCAAGACCCATGTAATCTCAATGATCCATGCCCTTGTCATCAAAAAGCTGAATGATGCATGCCATCAGAATTCTCCTTGGTCTTCTCCTCACAATGCTCCATGACCTTGTCATCACAATGTTCCAAGACCCCTGTAATCACAATGCTCCATGCCCGTGTCATCAAGAAACTCCATGATGCATGTCATCAGAATGCTCCATGGCCTTCTCATGAAAATGCTCCTTGCCCTAGTCATCACAATGCGCGAAGACCCCTGTAATCACAATGCTCCATGCCCCTTTTCATCAGAATGCTCCATGAGACTTATCATCACAAGTCTCCATGGTCCTCACATCACAATGCTACAGGGCCTTGTCATCACCATGCTCCATTCCCTTGTCATCACAATGCTCCATGACCCCTGTCATCACAACATTCCATGAACATTTTCAGCCCAGTGCTCTGTGACGCTTCTCATCACAATGATCCATGCCCTTGTCATCCCAATGCTCCATGACCCCTCTATTCACAATGCTCCGTGACGCTTGTCATCACAGTGTTCCATGACACATGTCATCACAATGCTGCATGCCTTTGTCAGCAAAATGCTACATGACCTTGTCATTACAATGCTCTATGCGCTTGTCGTCACACTACTCCATTTCCATTGTCATCACAATCCTCCAGGAACCTTGGGATCACATTGCTTCATGCCCTTGTCATCAAAATGCTCCATGCTCCTTGAAATCAAAATGATCCATTACCTCTGTCATCATAATGCTCCAAACCCTTGTGATCACAGTGTTCCATAACACTTGTCATCACAACGCTCCATGATGCCTATCATCACAATACTCCATGCCCTTTTCATCACAATGCTCCATGAACTTTGTGATCACAGTTCTCAATACACTTGTCATCACAATGCTCCATGCGCTTGTCAGCACAATGCTCCATGACACATGTCATCACAATGCACCATGCGCTTGTCATCACAATGCTCCTTAAAATATGTCATCACAATGCTCCCTGCACTTCTCATCAAAATGCTCTCTCACCACTGATATCACAATACTACATCACTATTTGTCACAATACTCCCTCACCCCTGTCATCACAATGGTCCATGACTCCTGTCATCACAATGCTACATGCAGTTATCATCACAATGTTCGATGACCCCTGACATCACAATTTTCCATAACACCTGTCATCAAAATGTTCCATGACACTTTTCATCAAATTGCTCCATGACCCTGTCATCAGAATGATCCCTGCCTTTCTCATCACAATGCACAACGCCCTTGCCATCAAAATGTTCCATGACCTTTGTCATCACAAAGATCCATAACCCTTGGCATCACAATGCTCCATGTTATTATCATCACAATGCTCCATGAACGCTCTCATCACATTGCTCCATGCCCTTGTCTTCACATAGCTCCAAGACACATGTCATCAGAATGCTCCATGGCCTTCTCATCACAATGTTCCATGCCCTTACCATCACAATGCTCCATTACCCCTGTGTTAACAATGCTCCATGACCCCTGCCATCACGATGTTCCATGGACTTGTCATCACAAAGCTCCATGACCCTTCTCATCACAATGATACAAGAACCCTGTAATCACAATGCTCTATGCCCCTTTCCATCTCAATGATCCATGAATCCTATCATCACAATGCACGATGTCCATCATCATAATGCTTCATGTTATTTTCATCACAATGAAAGAAAAATGCTCCATGACCTCTGTCATAACAATGCTCCAAACCCTAGTGATCACAATATTCCAAAACACTTGTCCTCACAATGCCCCATGACGCTCGTCATCACAATTATACATGGTCTTCGCATCACAATGCTCCATGATCTTTGTCATCACAATTCTCAAATACACTTGTCATCACAATGCTCCCTGACACTTGTCATCAATATGCTCATTGAACACTGTCATGACAAGGCTCTATGCCATTTTCATCACAATGATCCATGCCCTTTTCATCACAATGCTCCAAGACACGTATTCACAATGCTCCATGCCCTTCTCATCACAAAACTCCATGTCTTTGTCAGAACAATGCTCAATGACCATTGTCATCACAATGTGCCATGCGCATTTCATCACATCAGACCACAACTTTGTCATTGCTATGCTCCATAAAACTTGTAATCACAATGGTCCATGCACTTCTCATCAAAATGCCCTATCACCAGAGATATCACAATGTTCCATCACTAGTCATCACAATACTCCCTCACCCCTGTAATCACAATGTTCCAGGACCCTGTCATCACAATGCTACATCCCCTTATCATCACAATGCTCCATGACCTCTGTCATCACAACACACGATGACACCAGAAAACACAATGATCCGGGACTCTTGTCATCACAATGCTCCATTCCCTAGTCATCACAATGCTCCATTACCCCTGTCATCACAACACTCCATGAACATTTTCAGCCCAGTGCTCCATGACCCTTGTCATCACAATGATCCATGCCCTTGTCATCCCAATGCTCCATGACCCCTGTATTCAAAATGCTCCATTACGCTTGTCATCACAGTGCTCCATGACACATGTCATCACAATGCTCCATGCCTTTGTCAGCAAAATGCTACATGACCTTCTCATTACAATGCTCTATGCGCTTGTCATCACAATACTCCATTTCCATTCTCATCACAATCCTCCATGAACCTTGGGATCACATTGCTTCATGCCCTTGTCATCACAATGCTCCATGCTCCTTGAAAACAAAATGATCCATGACCTCTGTCATCACAATGCTCCAAACCCTTGTGATCACAATGTTCCATAACACTTGTCATCACAACGCTCCATGATGCCTGACATCACAATACTCCATGCCCTTTTCATCACAATGCTCCACGACCCTTGTCATCACAATTCTCAATACACTTGTCATCACAATGCTCCCTGACACTTGTCATCAGAATGCTTCTTGAACACTGTCACGAAAAGGATCCATGCCTTATTCATCACAATGTGCCATGCCGTTTTCATCACAATGCTCCATGCCATTGTCATCAAAATACTCCACAAGCTTGTCATCAGAATGCTCCATGACCCTTGTCATCACAGTTCTCCATGCACTTGTCAGCACAAGGCTCATTGACCCTTGTCCTCACAATGCTCCAAGCCATTGTCATCACAATGCTCCATTACTTTTGTCATCAGAATCCTCCATGACACTTGACATCAAAATGCTACATGCACTTATCATCACAATGTTCGATGACCCCTGACATCACAATGTTCCATACCTCCTGTCATCAAAATGTTCCATGACACTTTTCATCAATTAGCTCCATGACCCTGTCATCACAATGCTCCCTGCCCTTCTCATCACAATGCACAACGCCCTTGCCATCAAAATGCTCCATGACATTTGTCATCACTAAGATCCATGACCCTTCTCATCACAATGATCCATGTCATTGTCATCACAATGCTCCATGAAAGCTCTCATCACATTGCTCCATGCAGTTGTCTTCACATAGTTCCATGACACAGGTCATCAGAATGCTCCATGACCTTCTCATCACAATGCTCCATGCTCTTGACATCACAATTCTCCTTTAAACCTCTCATAACAATGCTCCATGACCCCTGCCATCACGATGTTCCATGGCCTTGTCATCACAAGGCTCCATGACGCTTCTCATCACAATGCTCCAAGAACACTGTAATCACAATGATCTATGCCCCTTTTAATCTCAATGATCCATGAACCCTGTCATCACAATGCACCATGCCCATCATCATAATGCTTCCTGCTATTGTCATAACAATGAAATCAAAATGCTCCATGACCTCTGTAATAACAATGCTCCAAACCCTTGTGATCACAATATGCCATAACACTTGTCATCACAATGCTCCATGACCTTCGTCATCACAATGCTCAATACACTTGTCATGAAAATGCTCCCTGACACTTGTTGTCTGTATGCTCATTTTACCCTGTCATGACAAGCCTACATGCTTTTTTCATCACAATGATCCATGCCCTTTTCATCACAATGCTCCAAGACCCATTTAATCACGATGCTCCATGCCCATGTCATCACAAAGCTCAATGGCGCATGCCATCAGAATGCTCCTTGGTCTTCTCCTCACAATGCTCCATGCTCTTGTCATCACAAAGATCCAAGACGCCTATAATCACAATGCTCCATGCCCTTCTTCATCAGTATGGTCCATGAGACTTGTCATCACATGGCTCCATGGTTTTGTCATCATAATGCTCCAAGCCCTAGTCACCACAATGCTCCATTATATTTGTCATCACAATCCTCCATTACATTTTGCATCACAATACTCCCTGCCATTGTCATCGCAATGGACTAATACATATGTCATCACAATGCTCCCTGACACCTGTCTTCAAAATATTCCATGACCTTCTCATCACAATGCCCCATGCCCTTGTCATCACAATGCACCATGTCCACTGTCATCAAAATAATCTATGAAACTTGTCAGACCAATAATCAATTCCCCTGTCATCTCAATGCTCCATGCCCTTGTTATCACAATGCTCCATGACCCCAGTCATCAAAATGCTCCGTGACTGCTGTCATCACAATGCTTCATAACGTTTGTCATCACAACAGTCCATGCCCGCGTCATAACAAGGCTCTGTGTCCGTTGTACCCACAATGATCCATGAAATTTTCATCACAATGCTCCGTGACCCTTGTCATCACATTGCTCCATGCCTTTGTCAGAACAATTCTCCATTACCATTGTCATCACAATGTCCCACGCGCTTTTCATCACAATGATCCACAGCCTTGTCATCGCTATGATCCATAAACCTTGTAATCACAATGCTCCATTCACTTCTCATCCAAATGCTCTCTCAACAGAGATATCACCATGTTCCATCACTAGTTATCACAATCCTCCCTCACCCCTGTAATCACAGTGTTCCATGACCCCTGTCATCACAATGCTACATCCCCTTATCAACACAATGTTCCATGACCCCTGACATCACAATGTTCCATAACCCCTGTCATCAAAATGCTCCATGACACATTTTATCCCAAAGCTCGATGACCCATGGCATCACAATGTCCTATAACCCCTGTCATCAAAATATTCCATTACTCTTTTCATCAAATTGCTGCATGACCCTGTTATAAAAATGCTCCCTGCCCTTCTCATCACAATGCACCACACCCTTGTCATCAAAATGCTCCATGACATTTGTCATCACAAATCTCCATGACCCTTGGCATCACAATGCTCCATGTCATTGCCATCACAATGCTCCATGAACCCTCTCATCACATTGCCCGATGCCCTTGTCATCACAAAGCTCCATGACACTAGTCATCACAATGCTCGATGCCCCTCTCATCACAAAGCTCCATGCCCTTGACATTACAATCCTCCATGACCCAAGTATCACAGTGTACCGTGCCCTTGTCATCACAATGCTCCATGCCCACTCTCATCACAATAATCCATGAAACATTTCAGACCAAAGGTCAATGCCATTCTCATCACTATGCTCCATTACAACTGTCATAACAATGCTCCATGACCCCTGCCATCACAATGTTCCACGGCCATGTCATCACATTGCTCCATGCCCTTGTCATCACAAAAATCCATGACGCATGTCAACACAATGCTCCATGGACTTTTCCTCACAATGATCCATGCCCTTGTCATCACAATGCTCCAAGACCCCTGTAATCACAATGCTCCATGCCCCTTTTCATCAGAATGCTCCATGAGACTTGTCATCACAAGTCTCCATGGTCATCTCATCACAATACTCCAGGACATTCTCATCACCATGCTCCATTCCCTTGTCATCAGAATGCTCCATGAGCCATGTCATCACAAGTCTCCATCGTCATCTCATCACAATGCTCCAGGACCTTGTCATCATCATGCTCCATGACCCAGGTCATCACAATACTCCATGAATATTTTCAGCCCAATGCTCCATGACCTTCTCATCACAATGTTCCATGACCAATATCATCACAATGCTCCATGACCACTGTCATCACTACACTCCATGACACGTGACAACACAATGATCCGTGACACTTGTCATCACAATGATCCAAGACCCCTGTAATCACAATATTCCGTGACACCTGTCATCACAATACTCCATTAACTTTTTCAGCCAAATGCTCCATGACCCTTGTCATCACAATGATACATGCCCTTGTCATCCCAATGCTCCAAGACCCCTGTATTCACAATGCTCCGTGACGCTTGTCATCACTGTGCTTCATGACACATGACATCACCATGCTCCATGCCTTTGTCAGCAAAATGCTACATGAACTTGTCATTACAGTGCTCTATGTGCCTGTCATCAAAATACTCCTTTACCATTGTCATCACAATCCTCCATGAACCTTGGGATCACATTGATTCATGCCCTTGTCATCACAATGCTCCATGCTCCTTGAAATCAAAATGATCCATGACCTCTGTCATCACAATGCTCCAAACCCTTGTGATCACAATGTTCCGTAACACTTGTCATAACAAAGCTCCATGATGACTGTCATCACAATACTCCATGACCTTTTCATCACAATACTCCATGACTTTTTCATCACAATTCTCAATACACTTGTCATCACAATGCTCCCTGACATTGTCGTAAGAGTGCTTCTTGAACCCTGTCAACAAAAGGCTCCATTCATTTTTCAACACAATGCCCCATGCCATTTTCATCACAATGCTCCATGCAATTGTCATCAAAATACTCCACAAGCTTGTCATCAGAATGCTCCATGACTCTTGTCATCACAATTCTCCATGCACTTGTCAGCACAATGCTCCCTGACCCTTGTCATCACAATGCTCCAAACCCTTGTCTTCACAATGCTCCATTACCTTTGTCATCAGAATCCTCCATGACACTTGGCATCACAATGCTCCATGCCATTGTCATCACAATGGGCCATTACATATGTCATCACAATGCTCCCTGACACCTCTCTTCACAATACTGCAGGCCATTGTCATCACAATGCGCAATTCCAACTGTCATCACAATAATCCATGAAACTTATTAGACCAATGCTCCATGCCCTTGTCATCACAATGCACCATGCCCTTGTTATCACAATGTTCCAAGACCACTATAAGCAGAATGCTCCATGCCCCTTTTCATCAGTATGCTCCATGAGACTTCTCATCACAAGGCTCCATGATTTTCTAATCACAATGCTCCAGGACCTTGTCATCACAATGCTTCACGACATTGTCATGAAAATTCTCAATGGCCCTTGTCATCATAATGCTCCAAGCCGTAGTCATCACAATGCTCCATTATATTTGTCATCACAATCCTCCATTACATTTGGCATCACAATGCTCCATGCCATTGTCATCGCAATGGACCATGACATATGTCATCACAGTGCTCCCTGACACATGTCTTCTCAATACTCCTTGCCCTTGTCATCACAATGCTCCATGCCCTTTTCTTCACAATGCACCATGCCCACTCTCATCACAATAATCTATGAAACTTGTCAGACCAATGCTCCTTGCCCCTGTCATCACAATGCTCCATGCCCTTTTCTTCACAATGCTCCATTACCTCTGTCATAACAATGCTCCATGACACCTGCCATCACAATGTTCTATGCCCTTGTCATCACAAAGCTCCATGACAGGTCATCAGAATGTTCCATGTCCTTCTCATCAAAATGCTCCATGCCCTTGTCATCACAATGCTCCAAGACCCCTGTAAACACAATGCTCCATGCCCCTCTTCATCTCAATGCTCCATGAACCCTGTCATCACAATGCATCATGCCAATCATTATAATGCTTCCGGCTATTGTCAGCACAATGAAATCAAAATTCTCCATGACCCCTGTCATCACAGTACTCCAAGAACATTTTCAGCCCAATGCTCCATGACACTTGTCATCACAATGATCCATGCCCTTGTCATCCCAATGCTCCATGACCCCTGTATTCACAATGCTCCGTGACGCTTGTCATCACAGTGCTCCATGAAACTTGTCATCACAGTGCTCCAAGCCTTTGTCAGCAAAATGCTACATGACAGTGTCATTACAATGCTCTATGCGCTTGTCATCACAATACTCCTTTACCATTGTCATCACAATCCTCCATGAAACCTGGGATCACATTGCTTCATGCCCTTGTCATCACAATGCTCCCTGCTCCTTGAAATCAAATGATCCATGACCTCTGTCATCACTATGCTCCAAACCCTTGTGATCACAGAGTTCCGTAACACTTGTCATCACAACGCTCCATGATGCCTGTCATCACAATACTCCATGCCCTTTTCATCACAATGCTCCATGACTTTTGTCATCACAATTCTCAATACACTTGTCATCACAATGCTCCATGACATTGTCGTCAGAGTGCTCCTTGAAACTTGTCACCAAAAGGCTCCATTCCTTTTTCATCACAAAGCCCCATGCCATTTTCATCACAATGCTCCATGCCATTGTCATCAAAATACTCCACAAGCTTGTCATCAGAATGCTCCATGACACTTGTCATCACAATTCTCCATGAACTTGTCAGCACATGCTCCCTGACCCTTGTCATCACAATGCTGCAAGCCATTGTCATCACAATGTTCCATTTCCTTTGTCATCAGAATCCTCCATGACACTTGGCATCACAATGCTCCATGCCATTGTCATAACAATGGGCCATTATATATGTCATCACAATGCTCCCTGATACCTCTCTTAACAATACTGCATGCACTTGTCATCACAATGCTCCATGCCCTTGTATCACAATGTTCCAAGTCCCCTGTAATCAGAATGCTCCAGGCCCATTTTCATCAGTATGCTCCTTGAGATTTGTCATCACAAGTCTCCATGGTTTTCTCATCACAATGCTCCAGGACTTGTCATCACAATGCTTCACGACATTGTCATGAAAATTCACAATGTCCCTTGTCAACATAATGCTCCAAGCCCTAGTCATCACAATGCTCCATTTTATTTGTCATCACATCCTCCATTATATTTGGCATCACAATGCTCCATGCTATTTTCATCGCAATGGACCATGACATAGGTCATCACAATGCTCCCTGACACCTGTCTTCACAATACTCCATGCCCTTGTCTTCACAATGCTCCATGCCCTTGTCATCATAATGCACCATGTCCACTGTCATCACAATCATCTATGAAACTTGTCAGACCAATGCTCCAAGCCCCTGTCATCACAATGCTCCATGCCCTTGTCATCACAATGCTCCATGACCCCTGTCATCACAATGCTCCGTGACTCCAGTCATCACTATGCTTCATAACGTTTGTTATCACAACAGTCCATGCCCGCGTCATCACAAGGCTCTGTGACCTTTGTAACCACAATGCTCCATGAACATTTCATCACAATGCTCCGTGACCCTTGTCATCACAATGCTCCATGCCTTTGTCAGAACAATGCTCCATGACCCTTGTCCTCACAATGTGCCATGCGCTTTTCATCACAATGATCCACAACATTGTCATCGCTATGCTCCATAAACCTTGTAATCACAATGCTCCATGAACTTCTCATCCAAATGCTCTCTCATATGAGATATCAGAATGTTCCATCACTAGTCATCACAATCCTCGCTCAACCCTGTTATCAAAATGTTCCATGACCCCTGTCATCACAATGCTACATCCCCTTATCAGCACAAAGTTCCTTGACCCCTGACATCACAATGTTCCATAACCTCGTCATCAAAATGCTCCATGACCCTTTTCATCCCAAAGCTCCATGATCCCTGGCAACACAATGTTCTATAATCCATGTCATCAAAATGTTCCATTATACTTTTCATCAAATTGCTGCATGAACCTGTCATCAAAATGCTCCCTGCCCTTCTCATCACAATGCACAACACACTTGTCATCAAAATGCTCCATGACATTTGTCATCACAAAGCTCCATGACCCTTGGCATCACAATGCTCCATGTCATTGTCATCACAATGCTCCATGAACCATCTCATCACATTGCTCCATGCCCTTGTCATCAAAAGCTCCATGACACTTGTCATCACAATGCTCGATGCCCTTCTCATCACAATGCTCCATGCCCTTGTCATTACAATCCTCCATGACCCATGTATCACAGTGTACCGTGCCCTTGTCATCACAATGTTCCATGCCCATTCTCATCACAATAATCCATGAAACATTTCAGACAAATGCTCAATGCCCTTCTCATCACAATGCTCCATTACCTCTGTTATAACAATGCTCCATGACCCCTGCCATCAAAATGTCCCACAGCCTTGTCATCACAAGGCTCCATGACCCTTGTCATCACAATGCTCCAAGACCCCTGTAATCACAATGCTCCAAGCAATTGTAATCACAAAGCTCCATGACGCATGCCATCAGAATGTTCCATGGACTTCTCCTCAGAATGCTCCATGCCCTTGTCTTCACAATGCTCCAAGACCCCTGTAATCACAATGTTCCATGCCCCTTTTCATCAGAATGCTCCATGAGACTTGTCATCACAAGTCTCCATCGTCATCTCATCACAATGCTCCAGGACCGTGTCATCACCATGCTCCATTCCCTAGTCATCAGAATGCTCCATGACCCCTGTCATCACAATACTCCATGAATATTTTCAACCCAATGCTCCATGAACTTCTCATCACAATGCTCCATGACCATTATCATCACAATCCTCATGCCCTTGTCATCACAATGCGCCATTCCAACTGTCATCACAATAATCCATGAAACTTTTTAGACCAATGCTCAATGCCCTTGTCATCACAATGCTCCATTCCCTTACTATCACATTGTTCCAAGACCCCTGTAATCAGAATGCTCCATGCCCCTTTTCATCAGTATGCTCCATGAGACCTGTCATCACAAGGCTACATGGATTTCTCATCACAGTGCTCGAGGACCTTGTCATCACAATGCTTCATGACATTGTCATGAAAATTCTCAATGGCCCTTGTCATCATAATGCTCCAAGCCCTAGTCATCACAATGTTCCATTATATTTGTCATCACAATCCTCTATTACATTTGGCATCACAATGCACCATGCCATTGTCATCGAAATGGACCATGACATATGTCATCACAATGCTCCCTCACACCTGTCTTCACAATTCTCCATGATTTTCTCATCACAATGCTCCATGACCTTGTCATCACAATCCTCCATGACCCCTGTCAACACAGTGCTCCGTGACTCCAGTCATCACAATGCTTCATAACATTTGTCATCACAACGACCCATGCCCGTGTCATCACAAGGCTCTGGGACCTTTGTAACAACAATGCTCCATGAACTTTTCATCACAATGCTCCGTGACCCTTGTCATCACAATGCTCCATGCCTTTGTCAGAACAATGCTCCATGACCCTTGTCATGAAAATGTGCCACGGGCTTTCCATCACAATGATCCACCACCTTGTAATCGCTATGCTCCATAAAACTTGTAATCACAATGCTCCATGCTCTTCTCATCCAAATGCTCTCTCACCTGAGATATCACCATGTTCTCTCACTAGTCATAACAATCCTCGCTCACCACTGTAATCAAAATATTCCTTGACCCCTGTCATCACCATGTTCCATTCCCTTGTCATCACAATGCTCCATGACCACTGTCATCACAATACTCCATGAACATTTTCAGCCAAATACTCCATGACCTTCTCATCACAATGCTCCATGACAAATATCATCACAATGCTCCATGACCACTGTCATCACAACACTCCATGACACCTGACAACACAATGATCTGGGACTCTTGTCATTACAATGCTCCATTCCCTAGTCATCACAGTGATCCATGAACCCTGTCATCACAATACTCCATGAATATTTTCAGCCCAATGCTCCATGACACTTGTCATCACAATGAACCATACCCTTGTCATCCAAATGCTCCATGACCCCTGTATTCACAATGCTCCGTGACGCTTCTCATCACAGTGCTCCATGACCCCTGGCATCACAATGCTCCATGCCTTTGTAAGCAGAAGGCTGCATGACTTTGTCATTACAATGCTCTATGCGCTTGTCATCTAAATACACCATTACCATTGTCATCACAATCCTCCATGAAACTTGGGATCACATTGCTTCATGCCCTTGTCATCACAATTTTCCATGCTCCTTGAAATCAATATGATCCATGACCACTGTCATCACAATGCTCCAAACCCTTGTGATCACAATGTTCCATAGCACTTGTCATCACAACGCTCCATGATGCCTGTCATCACAATACTCCATGCCCTTTTCATCACAATGCTTCATGACCTTTGTCATCACAATTCTCAATACACTTGTCATCACAATGCTCCCGGACACTTGTAGTCAGAATGCTCCTTGAATCCTGTTATGAAAAGGCTCCATGCATTTTTCATCACAAAGCCCCATGCCGTTTTCATCACAATGCTCCATGACATTGTCATCAAAATACTCCACAAGCTTGTCATCACAATGCTCCATGACCCTTGTCATCACAATTCTCCATGCACTTGTCAGCACAATGCTCCCTGAAACTTGTCATCACTATGCTCCAAGCCATTGTCATCAAAATGCTCCATTACCTTTGTCATCAGAATCCTCCATGACACTTGGCATCACAATTCTCCATGCCATTGGAATCACAATGGGCCAATACATATGTCATCACAATGCTCCCTGACACCTCTCTTCACAATATTGCATGACCTGGTCATCACAATGCTCATGCCCTTGTCATCACAATGTGCCATACCAACTGTCATCACAATAATCCATGAAACTTATTAGACCAATGCTCCAGGACCTTGTCATCACAATGCTCCATGTCCACTGTCATCGCAATCATCTATGAAACTTGTCAGACCCATGCTCCATGACCCTGTCATCACAGTGCTCCATGCCCTTGTCATCACAATGCTAAAAGACCCCTGTAATCACAATGCTGCATGCCCCTTTTCATCAGAATGCTCCATGAGACTTGTCATCAAAAGTCTCCATGGACTTCTCATCAAAATGCTCCAGGACCTTGTCATCACCATGCTCCATTCCCCTGTCATCACAATGCTCCATGACCCCTGTCATCACAATACTCCATGAATATTTACAGCCCAATGCTCCATGACCTTCTCATCACAATGCTCCAAGACCAATATCATCACAATGCTCCATGACCACTGTCATCACAACACTCCCTGACACCTGACAACACAATGATCCGGGACTCTTTTCATCACAATGCTACATTCCCTAGTCATCACAATGCTCCATGACCCCTGTCATCACAATACTCCATGAATATTTTCAGCCCAATGCTCCATGACGCTTGTCCTCAAAATGATCCATGTCCTTGTCATCCCAATGCTCCATGACCCCTGTATTCACAATGCTCCGTGAAGCTTGTCATCACAGTGCTCCATGACACCTGTCAGCACAATGCTCCATGCCTTTGTCATCAAAATGCTACATGACCTTCTCATTACAATACTCTATGCGCTTGTCATCACAATACTCCATTACCATTGTCATCACTATCCTCCATGAACCTTGGGATCACGTTGCTTCATGCCCTTTTCATCACAATGCTCCATGCTCTTTGAAATCAAAATGATCCATGACCCTTGTCATCACAATTCTCCATGCACTTGTCAGCACAATGCTCCAAGCCATTGTGATCAAAATGCTCCATAACCTTTGTCATAAGAAACCTCCATGACACTTGTCATCACAATGCTCCATGCCATTGTCATCACAATGAGCCAATGCATATGTCATCACAATGCTCCGTGAAACCTCTTTTCACAATAATGCATGACCTGGTCCTCACAAAGCTCCATGCCCTTGTCATCCCAATGCGCCATTCCAACTGTCATGACAATAATCCATGAAACTTATTAGACCAATGCTCCATGCCCTTGTCATCACAATGCTCCATGCCCATGTTATCACAATGTTCCAAGGCCCCTGTATTCAGAATGCTCCATGCCCCTTTTCATCAGTATGCTCCATGAGACTTGTCATCACAAGGCTCCATGGTTTTCTCATCACAATGCTCCAGGACATTGTCATCACAATGCTTCACGACATTGTCATGAAAATTCTCATTGTCCCTTGTCATCATAATGCTCCAAGCTGTAGTCATCACAATGCTCCATTATATTTGCCATTACAATCCTCCATTACATTTGGCATCACAATGCTCCATGCCATTGTCATTGCAATGGACCATGACATATGTCATCACAATGCTCCCTGACACCTGACTTCACAATACTCCATGCCCTTGTCATCAAAATGCTCCATGCCCTTGTCATCACAATGCACCATGTCCACTGTCACCACAATCATCTATGAAACTTGTCAGACCAATGCTCCATGCCCCTGTCATCACAGTGTTCCATGCCCTTGTCATCACAATTCTCCATGACCCCTGTCATCACAATTCCCCCTGACTCCAGTCATCACAATGCTTCATAACGTTTGTCATCACAACGGTCCATGCCCACGTCATCACAAGGCTCTGTGTCCATTTTAACCACAATGCTCCATGAACTTTTCATCACAATGCTCCGTGACCCTTGTCATCACAATGCTCCATGCCTTTGTCACAACAATGCTCCATGACCTTTGTCTTCACAATGTGCCATGCACTTTTCATCAAAATGATCCACAACCTTGTCATCGCTATGCTCCATAAACCTTGTAATCACAATGCTCCATGAACTTCTCATCCAAATGCTCTCTCACATGAGATATCACAATGTTCAACCACTAGTCATCACAATCCTCCCTCACCCCTGTTATCACAATGTTCCATGACCCCTGTCATTCCAATGCTACATCACCTTATCTGCACAATGTTCCATAACCCCTGTCATCAAAATGCTCCATGACCATTTTCATCCCAAAGATCCATGACCACTGGCATCACAATGTTCATAACCCCTGTCATCAAAATGTTCCATTACACTTTTCATCAAATTGCTGCATGACCCTGTCATAAAAATGCTCCCTGACCTTCTCATCACAATGCACCACACCCTTGTCATCAAAATGCTCCTTGACCTTTGTCATCACAAAGCTTCATAACACTTGGCATCACAATGCTCCATGTCATTGTCATCACAATGCTCCATGAACCCTCTCATCACATGGCTCCATGCCCTTGTCATCAAAAAGCACCATGACACTTGTCATCACAATGCTCCATGCCCTTGTCATTACAATCCTCCATGACCCATGTATCACAGAGTTCCGTGCCCTTGTCATCACAATGCTCCATGCCCACTCTCATCACAACAATCCATGAAACATTTCAGACCAATGCTCAATGCCCTTCTCATCACAAGGCTCCATTACCTCTATCATAACAATGCTCCATGACACCTGCCATCACAATGTTCCACGGCCTTGTCATCACAAGGCTCCATGACTCTTGTCATCACATTGCTCCAAGACCCCTCTAATCACAATACTCCATGCCCTTTTCATCACAAAGCACCATGATGCATGTAATCAGAATATTCCATGGCCTTCTCCTCACAATGCTCCATGCCCTTGTCATCACAATGCTCCAAGACCCCTGTAATCACTATGCTCCATGTCCCTTTTCCTCAGAATGCTCCATGAAACTTGTCATCACAAGTCTCCCTGGTCATCTCATCACACTGCTCCAGGACATTGTCATCAAGACGCTCCATTCCATTGTCATCACAATGCTCCATGACCCCTGTCATCACAATACTCCAGGAACATTTTCAGCCCAGTGCTCCATGACCCTTGTCATCACAATGATCCATGCCCTTGTCATCCTAATGCTCCATGACCCCTGTATTCACAATGCTCCGTGACGATTTTCATCACAGTGCTCC
Organism: Mesoplodon mirus; assembly: GCF_964341445.2. Classification (NCBI taxonomy): domain Eukaryota; kingdom Metazoa; phylum Chordata; class Mammalia; order Artiodactyla; family Ziphiidae; genus Mesoplodon; species Mesoplodon mirus. The sequence continues at coordinate 8,527,958 of NW_028295817.1, forward strand.
ATGACACATGTCATCACATTGCTGTATGCCATTCTCAGTACAATGCTCCATGCCCTTTTCATCACAGTGCTCCACGACCCATGTCATCACAATGCTCCGTGACTCCAGTCATCACAATTCTTCATAGCATTTGTCATCACAATTGTCGATACCCATGTCATCACAAGGCTCTGTGACCTTTGTAAACACAATTCTCAATGAACTTTTCATCACAATGATCCGTGACCCTTGTCATCACAATGCTCCATGCCTTTGTCAAAAAATGCTCCATGACCCTTGTCATCACAATGTGCGACACGCTTTTCATCCCAACGGTCCACAAATTTGTCATCGCAATGCTCCATAAACCTTGTAATCACAAAGCTCCATTCCCTTCTCATCACAATGCTCCATTACCCCTGTCCTAGCAATGCTCCATTACCACTGCCATCACAATGTTCCACGGCCTTGTCTTCACAAGGCTCCATGACACTTGTCATCACAATGCTCCAAGACTCCTGTAAGCACAATGCTCCATGCCCTTGTCATCACAAAGCTCCATGACACATGTCATCAGAATGTTCCATGTCCTTCTCCACACAATGCTCCATGCCCTTGTCATCAAAATGCTCCATGTCCCCTGTAATCACAATGCTCCATGCCCCTTTTCATCTCAATGCTCCATGAACCCTCTCATCAAAATGCATCATGCCAATCATCATAATGCTTCCGGCTATTGTCAGCACAATGAAATCAAAATTCTCCATGACCTCTGTCATCACAATGCTCCATGACCCCTGTCATCACAATGATCTATGCCCTTGTCATCCCAATGCTACATGACCCCTGTATTCACAATGCTCCGTGACGCTTGTCATCACAGTGCGCCATGACACTTGTCATCACAATGCTCCATGCCTTTGTCAGCAAAATGCTACATGACCTTGTCATTATAATGCTCTATGTGCTTGTCTTCACAATACTCCATTACCGTTGTCATCATAATCCTCCATGAACCTTGGGATCACATTGCTTCCTGCCCTTGTCATCACAATGCTCCATGCTCCTTGAAATCAAAATGATCCATGACCTCTGTCATCACAATGCTCCAAAACCTTGTGATCACAGTGTTCCATAACACTTGTCATCACAATGCTCCATGATGCCTGTCATCACAATACTCCATGCCCTTTTCATCACAATGCTCCATGACCTTTGTCATCACAATTCTCAATACACTTGTCATCACAATGCTCCCTGACACATGTCATCAGAATGCTCCTTGAACCCTCTCACGAAAAGACTCCATGCCTTTTTCATCGCAATGCCCCATGCAGTTTTCATCACAATGCTCCATGCCATTGTCATCAAAATACTCCAAAAGCTTGTCATCAGAATGCTCCATGACCCTTGTCATCACAATTCTCCATGCACTTGTCAGCACAATGCTCCCTGACCCTTGTCATCACAATGCTCCAAGCCATTGTCATCACAATGCTCCATTACCTTTGTCATCAGAATCCTCCATGACACTTGGCATCACAATGCTCCATGCCATTGTCATCACAATGGGTCATTACAAATGCATCACAATGCTCCCTGACACCAGTCTTCACAATACTGCATGACCTGGTCATCACAATGCTCCATGCCCTGGTCATCACAATGCGCATATTCCAAATGTTATCGCAATAATCCATGAAACTTATTAGACCAATGCTCCATGCCCTTGTCATCACAATACTCCATGCCCTTGTTATCACAATGCTTCATGACCTTTGTCATCACAATGGTCAATGACCTCGTCATCAACAGTCTCTTTGACCATTTTAACCACAATGCTCCATGAACTTTTCATCACAATGCCCTTTACCCTTGTCATCACAATGCTCTATGCCTTTCTCAGCACAATGCTCCATGACCCTTGTCATCACAATGCTCCATGCACTTGTCAGCACAATGCTCCATGACACATGTCATCCCAATGCACCATGCGCTTTTCATCACAGTGCTCCCCAATCTTGACATAACAATGCTCCATGAAACTTGTCATCACAGTGCTCCATGGACTTCTCACCAAAATGCTCTCTCACCACTGATATCACAATGTTACATCACAATTCGTCACAATATTCCCTCACCCCTGTCATCAAAATATGCCATGACTCCTGTCATCACAGTGCTACATGCACTTATCATCACAATGTTCGATGACCCCTGGCATCACAATGTTCCATAATCACTGTCATCAAAATGTTCCATGACACTTTTCATCAAATTGCTCCATGACACCTGCAATCACAATGTTCCACGGCCTTGTCATCACAAGGCTCCATGACACTTGTCATCACAATGTTCCACGACCCATCTAATCAAAATGCTCCATGCCCTTGTCATCAAAAAGCTACATGACACATGTCATCAGAATGTTCCATGGCCCTGTCATCAAAATTCTCCATGCCCTTGTCATCACAATGCTCCAAGACCCTTGTAATCAAAATGCTCCATGCGTCTTTTCATCTCAATGCTGCATGAAACCTGTCATCACAATGGACCATGCCCATCATCATAATGCTTCAGGCTATTTTCATCACAATGAAATCAAAATGCTCCATGACCTCTGTCATCACAATGCTCCAAACCCTGGTGATCACAATGTTCCATAACACTTATCATCACAACACCACTTGACGCTCATCATCACAATTATCCATGGTCTTCTCATAACAATGCTCCATGAACTTTGTCATCACAATGCTTAATACACTTGTCATCACAATGCTCCCTGACACTTGTCATCAGTATGATCCATTAACCCTGTCATGACACGTCTCCATGCCTTTTTCATCACAATGATCCATGCCATTTTAATCACAATGCTCCAAGACACCTGTAATCACAATGCTCCATGCCCTTGTCCTCATAAAGCTCAATGATGCATGTCATCAGAATGCTCCATGGCCTTCTCATCACAATGCTCCATGCCCTTGTCATCACAATGCTCCACGACCCCTGTAATCACAATGCTCCATGTCCCTTTTCATCAGAATGCTCCATGAGACTTGTCATCACAAGTTTCCATTGTCTTCTCATCAAAGTGCTCCAGGAACTTGTCATCAAAATGCTCCATGATCCCTGTCATCACAATACTCCATGAATATTTTCAGCCCAATGCTCCATGACCTTCTCATCAAAATGCTCCATGACCCCTGTCATCACAATACTCCATGAACATTTTCAGCCCAATGCTCCATGACCCTTGTCATCACAATGATCCATGCCCTTGTCATCCCAATGCTCCATGAACCCTGTATTCACAATGCTCCGTGACGCTTGTCATCACAGTGCGCCATGACACCTGTCCTCACAATGCTCCATGCCTTTGTCAGCAAAATACTACCTGACCTTGTCATTGCAATGCTCTATGCGCTTGTCATCACAATTCTCCATTCCCATTGTCATCACAGTCCTCCATGAACCTTGGGATCACATTGCTTCATGCCCTTGTCATCACAATGCTCCATGCTCCTTGAAATCTAAATGATCCATGACCTCTGTCATCACAATGCTCCAAACACTTGTGATCACAATGTTCCATAGCACTTGTCATCACAACGCTCTAAGATGCCTGTCATCACATTACTCCATGCCTATTTCATCACAATGCTCCATGACTTTGGCATCACAATTCTCAATACACTTGTCATCACAATGCTCCCTGACACTTGTCATCAGAATGCTCCTTGAACTCTTTCACGAAAATGCTCCATGCCTTTATCATCACAATGCCCATGCCGTTTTCATTACAATGATCCATGCCATTGTCATCAAAATACTCCACAAGCTTGTCATCAGAATGCTCCATTACGCTGGTCATCACAATTCTCCATGCACTTGTCAGCACAATGCTCCCTGACCTTTGTCATCACAATGCTCCAAGCCATTGTCATCACAATGCGCCATTTCCATTGTCATCAGAATCCTCCATGACACTTGGTATCACAATGCTCCATGCCATTGTCATCACAATGGGCCATTACATATGTCATCACTATGCTCCCTGACACCTGTCTTCACAATACTGCATGACCTGGTCATCACAATGCTCCATGCCCTTGTCATCACAATGTGCCATTCCAACTGTCATCACAATAATCCATGAAACATATTAGACCAATGTTCCCTGCCCTTGTCATCACAATGATCCATGCCTTTGTTATCACAATGCTCCATGACCCCTGTCATCACAATGCTCCATGAATCGATTCATCACAATGCTTCATGACCTTTGTCATCACAATGGTCCATGCCCTCGTCATCCACAGTCTCTGTGACATATTTAACCAGAATGCTCCATGAAATTTTCATCACAGTGCTCTTTGACCCTTGTCATCACAATGCTCTATGCCTTCCTCAGCACAATGCTCCATGTCCCTAGTCATCACAATGCTCCATGCGCTTGTCAGCACAATGCACCATGACCCATGTCATCACAATGCACCCTGCACTTGTCATCACAGTGCTCCACAATCTTGTCACGACAATGCTCCATAAAACTTGTCATCACAATTCTCCATGCACTTCTCATCAAAATGCTCTATCACCACAGATATCACAATGTTACATCACTATTCATCACAATACTCCCTCACCACTGTCATCACAATGTTCCATGACTCCTGTCTTTGCAATGCTACATGCACTTATCATCACAAAGTTCGATGACCACTGACATCACAATGTTCCATATCCCCTGTCATCAAAATATTCCATGACGCTTTTCATCAAATTGCTCTATGACCCTGTCATCACAAAGCTCCATGACCCTTGGCATCCCAATGCCCCATGCCATTGTCATCACAATGCTCCATGAACCAACTAATCACAATGCTCCTTGCCCATTTGCATCTCAATACTTCATGAACCCTGTCATCAAAATGCACCATGCCCATCATCATAATGCTTCAGGCTCTTATCATCACTATGAAATAAAAATATTCGATCATCTGTCTCATCACAATGCTCCAAATCCTTGTGATCACAATGTTCTATAACACTTATCATCATAACGCCCCATGACGCTCATCATCACAATTATCCATGCTCTTCTCATCACAGTGCTCCATGACCTTTGTCATCACAATGCTCTATAAACTTGTCATCACAATGCTCCCTGACACTTGTCATCAGTATGCTCCTGGAACCCTGTCATGACAAGGCTCCATACCATTTTCATAACAATGATCCATGCCAATTTCATCACAATGCTCCAAGACACCAGTAATCACAGTGCTCCATGCCCTTGTCATCACAAAGCTCCAAGACCCCTGTAATCACAATACTCCATGCCCCTTTTCATCAGAATGCTCCATGAGACTTGTTATTACAAGGCTCCATGGTCTCCTCATCACAATGCTCCAGGAACTTTTCATCACAGTGCTCCATTCCCTTGTCATCACAATGCTCCATGACCCCTGTCCTCACAATACTTCCTGAACATTTTCAGTCCAATTCTCCAGGAACTTCTCATCACAATGCTTCATGATCCTTATCATCACAATGCTCCATGACCACTGTCATCACAACGCTCCATGACCCCTGACAACACAGTGATCCGTGACTCTTGTCATCACAATGCACCATTCCCTAATCATCACAATGCTCCATGAACATTTTTAGCCCAATGCTCCATGACACTTGTCATCACAATGATCCATAGCCTTGCCATCCCTATGCTCTATGACCCCTGTAATCACAATGATCCGTGATGCTTCTCATCACAGTGCTCCATGACCCTTATCATCACAATGCTCCATGCCTGTTTCAGCAAAATGCTACATGACCTTGTCATCACAATGCTCCATTTGCTTGTCATCACAATACTCCATTACCATTGTCATCACAATCCTCCATGAACCTTGGGATCACATTGCTTCATGCCCTTGTCATCCCAATGCTCCATGCTCCTTGAAAACAAAATGATCCATGACTTCTATCATCACAATGCTCCAAACCCTTGTGATCACAATGTTCCATAACACTTGTCATCACAACGCTCCATGATGCCTGTCATCACAATACTCCATGCCATTTTCGTCAAAATGCTCCATGATCTTTTTCGTCACCATTCTCAATACACTTGTCATCACAATATTCCCTGACACTTGTCGTCAGTATGCTCCTTGAAACCTGTCATGAAATGGCTTCATGCCTTTTTTATCACAATGCTCCATGCCCTTTTCATGACAATGCTCCATGCCATTTTAATCACAATACACCACAAGCTTGTCATCAGAATGCTCCATGACACTTGTCATCAAAATGCTCCATGGCCACTGTCATCACAATGCTCCATACCCCTTGTCATTACTGTGCTCCATGACGCTCGCCATCACAATTATCCATGGTCTTCTCATCACAATGCTCCACGCCCTTGTCATCAAAATGCTCCATGACCCTTTTCGTCACAATGCTCCATGGCCACTCTCATCACAATGCTCCATTCCCCTTGTCATTACAGTGCTCCATGACGCTCGTCATCACAATTATCCATGGTCTTCTCATCACAAAGCTCCACGGTCTTGCCATCACAATGCTCCATGCCCTGGTCATCACAGTGCTCCATGTCCCCTGTCATCACAATTCTCCTCGTTCTTGGCATCACTATGCTCCATGACACTTCTCATCACCGTGTTACATGATTTGTCATCACAATTCTCTATGCACTTGTCATCGCAATGCTCCATCACCCCTGTCATAGGAAGCTCCATGTGCTTGTCATCACAATGCTTCATGAAATTGTCATCAAAATTCTCAATGGCCCTTGTCATCACAATGCTCCATGCCCTTGTCATCACAATGCTCCATGTCCATTTTCATCACAATGCTCCAAGCCCTTGTCATCAAAATGCTCCATTACATTTGTCATCACAATCCTCCATGACACTTGGCATCACAATGTTCCATTCCATTGTCATCACAATGGACGATGACATATGTCATCACAATGCTCCCTGAGAACTGTCTTCAAAATACTCCATGACCTTCTCATCACAATGCTCCATGCCCCTGTCATCACAATGCTCATTGCCTTTTCATCACAAAGCTCTATGACCCCTGTCATCACAATGCTCCGTGACTCCAGTCATCACAATGCTTCATGACCTTTGTCATCACAATGGTCCATGCCCTCGTCATCACAAGGCTCTGTGACCTTTGTCACCAAAATGCTCCATGAAATTTCCATCACAATGCTCGGTGACCCTTGTCATCACATTGCTCTATGCCTTTGTCAGCACAGTGCTCCATGACCCATGTCATCACAATGCACCATGTGCTTGTCATCACAGTTCTCCACAATCTTGTCATAACAATGCTCCATAAAACTTGTCCTCACAATGCTCCATGCACTTCTTATCAAAATGCTCTCTCACGAATGATATCAAAATGTTCCCTCACTAGTCATCACAATACACCCACTCCCCTGTCATCACAATGGTCCACAACACCGTCATGAAAATGTTCCATGACTCCTGACATCACAATGTTCCATAAGCCATCATCAAAATGTTCCATGACACTTTTCATCACATTGCTCCATGACCCTTTCATCACAATGCTCCCTGCCCGTCACAAGACAATGCACCACACCCTTGTCATCAAAAGGCTCCATGACATTTGTCATCACAAAACTCCATGACACTTGGCATCACAATGATCCATGCCATTGTCATCACAATGCTCCAAAAACCTCTCATCACATTGTTCCAAGCCTTTGTCATCACAGGATCCATGATGCTTTTCATCACAATGCTCGATGCCATTCTTCTCACAATGCTCCATGCGCTTCTCATTACAATCCTCCATGAACCATGTATCACAGTGTTCCGTTGCATTGTTATCACAATGCTCCTTGCCCCCTCTCATCACAATAATCCATGAAACATTTCAGACCAATGTTCCTTGCCCTTTTCATCACAATGATCCAAGACTCCTGTAATCATAATGCTCCATGCCCCTTTTCATCTCAATGCTCCATGAACGCTGTCATCACAATGCACCAAATGCGCATCATCATAATGCTTCATGCTATCGTCATCACAATGAAATCAAAATGCTCTATGACCTCTGTCATCACAATGCTCCAAATCCTTGTGATCACAATATTCCATAACACCTATCATCACAACGCCCCATAACGCTCGTCATCACAAGTATCCATGGTCTTCTAATCACAATGCTCCATGACATTTGTCATCACAGTTCTCAATACCCTTGTCATCACAATGGTCCCTGACACTTGTCACCAGTATGCTCCTTGAACCCTGTCATGACAAGGCTCCATGCCTTTTTCATCACAATGATACATGCCCTTTCCCTCACAGTGCTCCAAGACCCCTGTAATCACAATGCTCCATGCCCTTGTCATCACAAAGCTCCATGATGCATGTAATCAGAACGTTCCATGACATTCTCATCCCATTGTTCACTGCCCTTGTCATCATAATGCTCCAAGAGCCCTCTAATCACAATGTTCCATGCCCTTGTCATCACAAAGCTCCATGATGCATGTCATCAGAACGCTCCATGACATTCTCATCCCAATGTTCCATGCCCTTGTCATCACAATGCTCCAAGACCCCTGTAATCACAATGCTCCATGACCCTTTTCATCAGAATGCTCCATGAGACTTGTCATCACATGGCTCCATGGTCTTCTCATCACAATGCTCCAGTACCTTGTCATCACAATGCTCCTTGACCCCAGTCATCACAATACTCCATGAACATTTTCAGCCCAATGCACCATGACGTTCTCATCACAATGCTCCATGACCTCTGTCATAACAATGCTCCATGACCACTGTCATCACAACGCTCCATGAACCCTGACAACACAATGATCCAGGAATCTTGTCATCAAAATGCTCCATGCCATTGTCATCCCAATGCTCCATGAACCCTGTAATCACAATGCTCCATGACGCTTGTCATCACAGTGCTCCATGAACCTAGTCATAACAATGCCTTTGACAACAAAATGATACATAATCTTGTCATCACAATGCTCCTTGCGCTTGTCATCACAATCCTCCAAGACCCTTGGGATCATATTGCTTTATGTCCTTGTCATCTCTATCTTGCCTTTCTGGTTTTTACAGATTTTCGGATGTCCTTTTTGACCGGTGGGAAGTGACAATTCTTTGTAGTGCGGATTTGCATTGTGCGCTTGCTTGATTGGCCAAAAATGGCCTATGCCTTTTCTCCTGAATATATTCAGGAGAAAATTCATATGCTGTTTTTGGCCAAGTGCATCATTCTCGAACTTGTGATGCCTTTCCTGTGCTTTAAAGTCAATTCCAACTTACCTCTTGATATATGTTTTGTGCAATTCCGCCTCATTTTCAAGTCAGCTTTGTTGCCTTCCCTCAACAGATTTTTGGAAGAGAGTAGTCCTTTATAACTCTGCAGGTTTTTGATTTGCTTTGCCCCTGAGCTCCAATTTTCAAATCCCATTATTGGGAGCTGACCGCAAATCCACAATTTTGATTCAGGACCTATACTGGTTCCAGGGGTGGCTATACTGGTTCCCTGTGGGTGGCTGAGGCTTTGGTTAATTCTTCTTCCTGATGGGAATTTAGAGTGACATGTGTCCGTCCAAAGGCCTACATCTACTCTCTGATTGGTTCTCCCTCTTCCCTTTCATCCTCTGCACAATTAGCAAACTGTGCGAACCAGGAGGTTATAGGGGATGACTCTCCTAAGTTGGGAGATTGATAGTAAAGTTGTTGGAATGCCAAACTGTAGCACAAGGAGAGGAAAAAGTAGGAGACTTTCAGAAACCTTTCGCCATCACAGGGTGTCCATTCTCTAGGTTTCCCATACATGTTATAACTGTAGTGATATTCCCTTCTACCTGGAAATTTGGGACCCATGGAATGGTGGCATGCATTACTACTTTAAAGGGTCTGCATTTTCTCTCCCAATCTCACCAGTCCTCTCAGTCCCAAGTGTCCAGCCTTATGTCTCATCCAGCTGTCTTTGCAGATAGGGTCATTCTAGGTTTCATCAGAACCCCTGAAGGAATTGTGTAAGAATTTCGCTGTTTTTTGTTTTGTTTTTGAAATTCATTTTTAAAATGGGGTTGAGCTGATTTTCCCTGACGTGTTTATGATGGTCTAGAAACACTTGATTCCCTTACAGAGGCATATCAGTACATAGGTTTTAAGATTCTTACTAATCAGATATATTCCTCTGTGGGGAATAGGGGTTTTGAGTCCCGTTCACTGAGGAAGGTGTAGGTCTTGTCTATTCTGTATTTGGTTTATGGAATGGTACCTGTGCTAATATCAAACTCCGGTTTTATGCATCACCCCACCTCTCCTTTCCCCTTAAGGAGGTATAAGAGTGTTTTCTAAATGTGAGACGCTGCTCTCTTTCCTAATTCAGTTCATGTGTTGTGATGTTGACATTCCCTCTGTAAGTGATATCATATGATAAGATTCTTTTTCTGTGTGACTAATTTCCCTTAGAATCATCATACCTAAATCCTCTCATTATGCTGCTACTGGCCTTATGACATTGATTTCACGTCTGAGTGATATTCCGTTGTACAAAATTACCACAAGTTCTTTATGCATTTCTCTTTTTCCTGGGATACTTTAGGTGTACCGAAGTTGAGGTTCTTGTATGCAGAGCAGCCCTAAACTTTGGGGTGCCTGTGTCTTGTTGATATTTAGTCTTCCCAAGTTATATGTCCATGAGTTGAAGTCCCCTTTGCTCGGGGGCTTTGTATTTTAGATGTTTTAGGAAACAGCATACACTTCTTCAGAGTAGCTCTTGGATATTTATACCCCACCCATCAGCGTGACTAGTCTCCCTGTTTTCCATGGCCTCTCCTGCATTTTTGATTTGTACACATTTTTTGGATGGCCTTTCTGAGCAGTAGAAGTTGAGACTTCTTTATTGTGCAGATTTGCATTTCCCTCTTGCTTGGTTGGCCAAAAACTCTGTATGTGTTTTTTTCCTGAAGATATTCACGAAAAAAACGCATACACCCTTTTGCCCAACTGCATCATTTTAGAAATTCTGCTGCTTTTCATATGCTTTAAATGTGAGTACAATCTACCTTTTGAAAAATGTTTCCTGTAATTCTGCCTCTCATTCAGAACCTCTTCGTTGCCTTACCTGAATATATTTTTGGACGTTGGTTATCATTTATATCTTTGCAGGTCTTTGAATTGTCTGCTCCTGAGCTCCATTTTGCAACTCGCTTTTTTTGTGAGCTGGCCGCCAAACCATTGGATTGATTCCGGCCCTATTCTGGTTCTGGGGAGGCAGGCTGAGCCTTTGGTTAATTCTTCTTCCTAAAGGGATATTAGAGTGACATGTGCCTGTCAAAACTCCTACAGCTAATCTCTCACTGGTTCCTCCAATCCCATTTATCCTCTTCAAAAATTGCAAACTGTGTGAAACAGGAGGTTAAAGGTGCTGATTCTCCAAGTGGGGAGATTGTTAGTAATGTGGCTGGAATGGTGAACCCCAGCACCAGGAGATCAAAAATGAGGTGCATTTTAGAACCTCTCCTGAGCACACGGTGTACATTCATCTCGGTTTCCCAGGCATGTTTTCCCTGTCAGAAGATTCCCTTGAACCTGCCGATTTGGGACCCATGGAATGGGTACCAGGCAGTATTACTTTAAAAGGTCTGCATTTCCTCACCTAGCCTCTCTAACATCTCTTAGCGTGCATAGCTTCCAGCCTTATATATCATCCTGCTGTGGGTCTACATGTGTTCAATCCATGTTACATCGTAGCCCTTCAACAAAAGTTGTAAGAATTTTTGTCTGTCTCACCGTTTTTATAAATATTTTTAAATTTATTTTTATATTGGTTACAGCTGATTTTCAAAGCTCTGTTTTTTGCTGCTGTACATCCACTTGATGCATGTACTGTGTGACAACAATAAATTCTTTCTCAGATGCTTACGAGTCATATGTATTATTTTCCAGTGACTTGAGTGGACTGAGTGCAGTTCTTTGAGGTACCGTGTAGGCCTTGCCAGTTATTCAATTCGGAACTTGGAATGGTATCTTTGCTAATTTCAACCTCCTGGATAATACCTCACCATTCCCCACCTTTCCCATTTAGCAGCCTTATGTCTCTTTTCTACATATTTGACTATGTTTCTGTTTTGTAGTTTATTTCATGTGTAGCTATTTTTGATTCCACCTTTAAGTGACATCTTATGATATGTCTTTTTCTTTCTGACATGTGTGACTTAGAATGATCGTATGTAACTCCTCCAGAGTTGTTCCAACTGGCCTTATTTCATTGATTTCTGGATGAGTAATATTCCACTCTACATAAGTACCCCATCTCTTTTATCCATTTTATCCTTCCAGGGACATTTAGGTTATATCCAAGTGGAGGCCCTTTTTAACAGAGAGGTGGTAAACGTTGGGGTGCCTGTTTTCTGTCATTTTTTGTTTTTCCCAAGGTATACGCCCATGAGTGCAAGTGCCCTATGCTCTGTAGCTCAGTTTTCAGATGTTTTAGCAAACACAATACACTTCTCCAGAGTGGCCATTGGCACATTACATTTCCAATATCAGCCTCACAGGGCTCCCTTTTCTCCTCACCCTGTCCGGCATTTCTGGTGTTTACACTTTATGTGGATGGCCCTTCTGACTGATGTGAAGTGATACATTTTGTAGTATTGATTTCCAGTGCCCACCTGTTTGGTTGGATAAAAAGTGTGTATGGCCTTTACTTGAATATATTCACAAAAAAAATGCATACGCCCTTTTGGGTCAACTGCATCATTGGCGATGTTCAGCCCCTTTTCTTGTGCTTTAATGGGGAGTCCTTTCTACCTCTTCAAATCTGTTTCCTGCCACTCTCCCTTGCTTACAACTCCTTTTCTGTGACTTACCTCAAGACATTTTTCGACAATAGATATTTTCAACTCTGCAGTTTCATGAATTTTATTGCCCCCGAGTTCCATTTTTCAACTTGTGTTTTTGGAAACTGGACACAAAACAGCGGGATTTCCTCTAGCCCTATTCTGTTTCCATGGGCAATTCTAGCCTTTGATGAATTTTTCTTCCAGATAGGAAATTAGAGTGGCATTTGCGTGTCTGAACAACTAAGACGTGTCTCTAAATTTTTCTCATCCTTCCGCTTCATCCTCTGGACAAATTCCAAACTGTGTGCAACAGGATGTTGACGGTGCTGATATCCCCAAGTAAGGAGATTGTCAGGAAAGATGCTGGAGGGTTGAACCCGTGCACCAGGCGATGAGGAGATGGGGTGCCTTTTCCAAAATCTTTCCGATCAAACGGTGTACCATCGTCTACGTGTGACAGGCATGTTTTAGCTGTAGGAAGGGTCCCGTGCATGTAAGGAGAACACCAGGGATTTTTCCAAATCAGTGCCTCCCCGAACCCCAAACTGGGGAATTTTTAAGCTACAGCTACATGTATGTCCATTAAGGGCCTTGGGAAATAGGCAGAGCCCAAATTTTAGATGATTGAAATCTTCAGGTTCAGAAGCGCTCACCATCGGCCTTGCTTAGGTTACATTTTATCTGTCATTGATAGATGATGTCAATAAAAATATCGATTCGTTTTCAGATTATTTCCCCTTATAGGTTATTGCAAAATATTCAGTGTAGTTCCCTGTGCTATACAGTAGTTCCTTGTTGATGATCTATTTTATACATAGCAGTGTGTATGTGTTAATCCCAAACTGTTAATTTATCCCTTTTCCTACCTTTCCCCTTTGGTAATAATAAATTATAAGATTTTATACTTCTCAGGAATGGGGGAGCTGAAAGAGAGGTATCGTTTTCAATGGAAAAGCATTCAAAACAAGATTGAAGTTTCAGCCAAGAGTATTCGATGTACAACCATGGAAATAAATCACTTCATTTCTCTAATGTTGACCTGACAAATAAGACAGACGTCTTCACTGAACTTGCTTATTGTAAAGTGATGGAATTATCAAATGTAAGTCTTAGAAAAATCTTATTTTACCCGAGCATTATACACTGCTCTATGTTAACTACAGTTTGGCTCACACATCTGTTCATTGAAGTTACAATGTTCTCAATTTCTGTTACTGATCCTCCAGAGTGTACCCCAACAGGAGTCCCCAAGCCCAGTGTCATTGGAGCCAACAGATCAAGACTGAGTTTGGTTCAGAAGCAAAGGAAACATTATTTTGACAACAGAATGGAGAGGGGAGAGCGTGCACTCCCCCACGGACTGTGGGCTGGGCTACTGTGTAGGGATCCCGGCAGCGTCAGTGGGAGTTAGGGGATGGAGCTCTCGAGGGCTGGGTTGGCTGCAGCTCAGGCTCTATGCCGTGGAGTGTGCATGGGACTCCGCTAGCTGAGGTGTCGACCGAGGCATTCTGCACTAGGAAATCAGGTCTGAAGTGCCGGGTGTGGGACCTCTGCATGCGGAACCCTAGGAGCACGTGAAATTAGACAAAGCACAAAGGAAAAACAGCTTAGACTTTATTTTATTGCCCAGATTCTCTTTTTATCTCCCAGGAATTTTTAATGAACGTTGACAGAGACGAACACCTCCTCGGCTTTTTGTTCCGTTCCTCATTCTTGGGGTGTTGAGGGTGCAGACCCCTCTTTTGTAACTGCTTCATGCTGTGGTGGCAGACCTGATACCTGGGGGGAGGGGCAAAACGTCTCCCCACCAGCCTCCAGGTGAGGTTGATTGTTCCAAAGACTCCTGCCTCACTTCTCGTCCGCCTGAGCACCAGCATTGGAAGTGTTATAGATTCTAGTGACCTTTAAGGGTCCAGGAAAGAGATGCAAAAAGATGCTGTGGTGGCAGGTTTCACTCCACCCCACATTTGTTCGTTGACCTTAGGCTGACGGTTTTTGCCAGCCTAGATGCTCTGACCAGTAGTCTGTGCTTTCTTTAATTAGGTCCCTGAATTAATGTACAAACAGCACCATGTGTCAGAGCCCTGCCCGTGCAACTCCCAGACAGTCCAGGGTCAGTGGTGATCCAGGACCATGACGTCCACTGAGTCAACGGCCTTTAGAAGTAGCCAGCAGTCCAGCTGGTCATATTGGCCACCATCACCGCGGTGTCTGTAGGGTTTTCTATGGTGAAAGCGTGATATACGTTTCCCCCGCCAAGCTTATTAGCTCCCCTCTGGGTGCAGTAAGTCCTGCAAGCAGTAGTCTGCTCTTTCGGGGCACAGTCTTGTTGTTTTCTGAGAGAAACTCCAGGTCAAGTGATGGTCACACAAGTCATCTTGGGGGCCCGATGCCCCCATTTGTATCTCTGGAGGTTGGAGTTGGAAGGCCTCCTCACTCGAGGTCAGTGTGTCCACAGAGCGACCCCTGCAACTTCAGGGCAAGATGGGTGGTTAGGATCACCACGTGGGGTCCTTTTCCCTTAGGAGGGAGCTGGCCTTGCGGGCTGCTGATTTCTAGCTTTTTAGATACCCCAGTATCCTGCCCTGATGAGTCGGTGGGCAAAGCCCTTGGTGACCATAGTTTATCATACCTGAAGGGCATTCTTGTGTTGCTCCATTTCAAGTGGTCCCTGTTTTTGCACTAAGTCTCCAAGGGCGATTAACCTTTGACCGGGTATGTAAAGGTCAAAGGGTTTAGCTAAATTAGTGAGTTACTGGGCAAGGATCTGAATTGACTGCTCTTTCCATTCTTGAAAGGCGGCTTCTGGATTCTATTCAAAAGGATCATCATATTTTCATGTCAGTGTTTCATGTAGAGGCCCATCTATTAGACTGTAGTTAGGGATCCAGATGCAGAAAACCTTGGCCTCCCCAGGAACCCCTAAGCTGTCTTCTAGTTTTAGAAGAGGTAAGGCTGCAAATGGCTTCTTCCCTATCCTGGGATGCGTTTCTCCGAATATCTGTGAGAATGAAGCCCAGGCATGTCACCTGAGCCTGAGACATTTGAGCCTTTTCCTTGGACACCTTCTATCCTTTCTTGGCTAGGTAGTTCAGAGGCGTCTTTAGTAGGCCTGGTGATCAGAATGTCATCTGCATATTGAAGGAGGGTTCCCTTTTACAGAGGTAGAACTTTTAGGTCTTTAGAGGACATTTCCCCAATGATGGTGTGGGGATTTTTGAACCATTGGGGCAGGACGGCCCAGCATTATTGCTTTTGTTGCATGTTGTGTCCTGCCACTCACAAGCCAAAAATTCTTGTGACTCTGAGATGAATGGAATACAGAAGAAGGCATCATTGAAGTGTAATACAGAATGCCATGGCCTGGTGGATGGTAGAATGAGCAGCAGGGTGTAGGAAATAGGAGCTACTGGATGTATATCCTCGGTGGCTTCACTGACTGTCCTGACATCCTGTACCAGGTCTCCAGCAGCCCATGGGGCTCTCGTGGTCAGGCCAATCCCAGGATATGGAGCTCACCTGGGCTGCATCCCACACCCCACAGCCCACGGGGCTCTCGTGTTCAAGTCCCTCCCAGGGTACGGAGCTCACCTGTGCAGCTACCCAGCAGCCCATGGGGCTCTCATAGTCAGGCCCTTCCCAGGATACGTAACTCCCCTGGGCAGGTACCCCAGTAAGGCTGGACACACAGGAACTGTGCACATAGCCCACCTTGCAGAGAACCCCCAGCTCACCTGTCGCTCACAGCTGACACAGAACACCTCAGAGCAGGACTTGAACTAACAAACAGCAGCTCTGACAGGTCTGTGACCCTGGCTATCACTCTGTGCAGCCTCTCTCTGCCTGGTCTTCCAGACACTTCCACTGCAGCCAGGGCACCAGGCCTCTGTCTCCACCCACCATCACTCCTCTCCCTGACTCCTGGGTTCCTCTCATTAGGATAGGGTCTTCTTGAAGTTGTTTTCCACTCATGGACCAGATAAAATGATAAGAAAACAAGCCGCAGCTGCAGCCCCTTGTCTGGCCTGACTCTCAAGAGCCCACACCTGTTCCTTGGGACTGAACCGTTTAGCAAGGTTCATTTTCTGCAACTGTGAGCCCCTGAGGGGTGAGGATTGGCTGATTTGGGCAGCCTGACACTGCCTGCCAGCCCCAACCCCACAGGTGTGCCTGGGTTGAGGTCAATATAAACACCTCTCCAGTCAGCAAGAGCCCCTCTAGCTGTGCCTGACGCCATATTCTCTGCCCCGTCAGCAGTTTCGGGGCTGGGGTGGTGGGAGGGAGTGAGGCGCCCTGGCTTTGTGGGTGGCCCAGTGTGATTTGGGCTCTGCTGGACTTTCTGCAGGAGTTGCCAGGCAGCCACCTGCTAAAGAAGAGGATGTGTCACCCATACCTGCTACTGGAATTTCTCCCCAGGCAGAGGTGAGGAAGTAAAAAATCTGTGGGGGCCGTGGCAGGAGGGGTATCTCAGGCAGGGAAATGGAAAGATTCCAGAAGAGCATCTGGGGCCAGGACCATCCTGGCTGGCCTGCAGGCACCAAGTCGGCCTGCGTGCTCTCGCTAGTGTGGCTCCACAGCCCTTCCTGTAGGCTTGCAAGTGCTTGTACATATTCAGGTGTTTTACCTGGAAAGGGTGGGAAGAGCTCAGCTGCAGCAGGACTGGGGCTCAGCTCACATTTACTCACAGACGCCTCGACACATTCCCCCAGCTTTGCAATGAGGATGCTCCTTGTGGGGGGAGCACTGCTGACTGCATGGGAGACGATTTCCCACCTCTGACCAACTTAAGAATTTTTTACCATTGGAGCAAGTGCCCTGATACGATTATCCTCTCTATAACTGGTGAGTTCTGTTTGTTTGTTTTTTTTTTCTTTTTTTATTTTTGGTTCAAGTTAGATTTTATTTATTCCTCTTTTTTTTTTAATTTGGAGATATACACATGGAAATAATGCATTAATATAAAGACGTCTATGTGAAGGGAAAAACTATTTTTCTGTTTTATTTTATTAAATGTTATTTATTTAGTTTTTTTTTTAAATTTATTTCTTTTATACAGCAAGTTCTTATTGGATATCTATTTCATACATATAAGTGTGCACATGTGAATCCCAGTCTCCCAATTCATCCCACCACCACCCTCACATGGCGTTCCCTCCTTGGTGTCCATATGTTTGTTCTTTACATCTGTGTCTCTATCTCTGCCCTGCACACTGGTTCATCTGTACCATTTTTCTAGGTTCCACATATGTGCATTAATATACAATATTTGTTTTTCTCTTTCTGACTTACTTCACTCTGTATGACAGTCTCTAGATCCATCAAGGTCTCTACAAATGACCCTATTTCATTCCTATGTATGGCTGAGTAATATTCCGTTGTATATATGTACCACGTCTTTATCCATTCGTCTGTCTGTGGGCACTTAGGTTGCTTTCATTACCTGTCTATTGTAAATAGTGCTGCAGTGAACATTGTGGTGAATGTGTCTTTTTGATTTATGGTTTTCTCTGGGTATATGCCCAGTAGTGGGATTGCTGGATTATATGGTAATTCTATTTTTAGTTTTCTAAGGAACCTCCATACTGTTCTCCATAGAGACTCTATCGATTTACATTCCCACCAATATTGGAAGAAGGTTCCTTTTCTCCACACCCTCTCCAGCATTTGTTGTTTGTAGATTTTCTGATGATGCCCATTCTAACAGGTGTGACGTGATACCTCATTGTAGTTTCGATTTCCATTTCTCTAATAATTAGTGATGTTCAGCAGATTTTCATGTGCGTACTGGCCATCTCTATGTCTTCTTGGAAGAAATGTCTATTTAGATCTTCCATTTTTGTATTGGGTTGTTTGTTTTATTAATATTGAGCTGCATGAGCTGTTTATATATATTGGAGATTAATCGTTTGGCCATTGATTCGTTTGCAAATAGTTTCTGCCATTCTGAGGGTTGTCTTTTCGTCTTGTTTGTAGTTTCCTTTGTTTTGCAAAAGATTTTACGTTTCATTAGGTCCCATCTGTTTAGTTTTCTTTTTTATTTCATTACTATAGGAGGTGGATCAAAAGATCTTGCTGTGATTTACGTCAGAGTATCCTTCGTAAGTTTTCCTCTCAGAGTTTTATACTGTCCGGTCTTACATTAAGGTCTCTAATCCATTTTGAATATATTTTTATGTATGGTGTTGGGGAGTGTTCTAATTTCATTCTTTTACATGCAGCTCTCCATATTTCCCAGCACCAATGATTGAAGAGACTGTCTTATCTCCATTGTATAGTCTTGCCTCCTTTGTCATAGGTTAGTTGACCATAGGTGTGTAGGTTTATCCTTTGGCTTTCTTTCTTTTTTTTTTCTTTTACACGTTTATTGGAGTATAATTGCTTTACAATGGAGTGTTCGTTTCTGCTGTATAACAAAGTGAATCAGCTATACATATACAAATATCACAAGATCCCCTCCCTCTTGCATCTCCCTCCCACACTCCATATCCCACCCCTTTATATGGTCACAAAGCACCGAGCTGATCTCCCTGTTCTATGTGGCTGCTTCCCAGTAACTATCAGTGTTACATTTGGTAATGTATTTATGTCCATGCCACTCTCTCACTTAGTCCCAGCTTACCCATCCCCCTTCCGGTGTCCTCAAGTCCTTTCTCTATGTCTGTGTCCTTAATCCTGTCCTGCCACTAGGTTCTTCAAAATCTTTTTTTTTTCTTCATTAGATTCCATATATCTCTGTTAACATACAGTATTTGTTTTTCCCTTTCAGACTTACTTCACTGTGTAGGACAGTTTCTAAGTCCATCCACCTCAGTACAAATAACTCAGTTTTGCTTCTTTTTATGGTTGAGTAATATTTGATTGTATATATGTGCCAGATCTTCTTTATCCATTCATCTGTCAATGGACACTTAGGTTGCTTCCATGTCCTGGCTAATGCAAATAGAGCTGCAATGAACATTTTTGTACATAACTCTTTTTGAATTATGGTTTTCGCAAGGCAAATGCCCAGTACTTGGATTGTTGTGTCGTATGGTACTTCTATTGTTAGTTATTTAAAGGAACCTCCGTACTGTTCTCCCTAGTGCCCATATCAATTCACATTCCCAACCACAGTGCAAGTGTGTTCCATTTTCTCCAATAAAGGCCTCTCCTGCATTTATTGTTTTGTAGATTTTTTTGATGAGTGCCACTCTGACTGCTGTGAGGTGATACCTCAGGGTAGTTTTGATTTGCATTACTCTAATGATTAGTGATGTTCAACATCCTTTCATGTGTTTCTTGGTAATCTGTATATCTTCTTTGGAGAAATGTCTATTTAGGTCTTCTGCCCGTTTGTGGATTGGGTTGTTTGTTTTTGTGATATTGAGCTACATGAGGTGCTTGTAAAGTTTGGAGATTAATCCTTTGTCAATTGCTTCATTTGAAAATATTTTCTCCCATTCTGAGGGTTGTTTTTGCATCTTGTTTATGTTTTCATGTACTGTGTAAAAGCTTTTAAGTTTCATTAGGTCCCATTTTTTGATTTCTGTTTTTTTTTTCCATTTCTCTAGGAGGTGGGTCAAAAAGGATCTTGCTGTGATTTATGTCATAGAGTGTTCTGCCTATGGTTTCCTCTAAGTGTTTTATAGTGTCTGGTCTTATATTTAAATCTCTAATCAATTTAGAGTCTATTTTTGTGTATGGTGTTATGGAGTGTTCTAATTTCATTCTTTTATGTGTAGGGGTCCAGTTTTCCCAGCACCAATTACTGAAGAGACTGTCTTTTCTCCATTGTATATCCTTAGCTCCTTTGTCATAGATGAGATAGCCATGGGTATGTAGGTTTACCTCTGGGCTTTCTGTCCTGTTCCATTGATCTGTGTTTATGCCAATCTACATACACTTGATTCCATTATGGAGACATATAAATACATAGGTTTCAAGGTTATTAACAGTCAGATATATTCCTCTTCAGTGAATAGGGTGTTTTGTGTCCAGTTCATTGAGAAAGGAGTAGGTCTTGTCTATTACATATTTGGTATATGGAATGGGATCTGTGCTAATTTCAAACTCTGCTTTTACACATCACCCCACGTCACCTTTCCCCTTAAGGAGGCATAAGTGTGTTTTCTAAATGTGTAACTCTGTTATCTTTTGAAATTCAGTTCATGTGTAGCCATGTTTACATTTCCTCTATAAGTGATATATTACAATAAGTTTCTTTTTCTTTGTGGCTCATTTCACTTAGCATCATCGTACCTAAAGCCACTCATTAAGCTGCTATTGGCCTTATGACATTGATTTTATGTCTGAGTGACATTCCATTGTATATAAGTACCACAACATCTATATCCATTTTTTTTTCCTTTCCTGGGATATATAAAGTGTACCGAAGTCGAGGTTCTTGTAAACAGAGCAGCCCTAAAGTTTGGGCTGGCTGTCTGTTGTGGATTTTAAGTTTTCCCAAAATACACGCCCATGATTGGAAGTGTGCTATGCTCTGTAGCTCTGTTTTAGAAAACAACATACAGTTCTCCAGAGAGGCTGTTGGCAATTTACATCCTGTCCATTGGCGTAACCAGACTCCCTTTTCTCCATGGCCTGTCCTGCATTGGTGGCTTTTACACTATTTGTGGATGGTCCTTTTGACTGGAGGTAAGGGACACTTCTATGTAGTGTGGATTTGCAATGCCTGATGGCTTGCTTGGCCAAAAAGGGCATATGCATTTTTTCCTGAATATATTCAGGAAAATACACATAGTCCCTTTTCAGCCCAGGGCAACATTGTCTAAATTCTGTCGTTTTTCATGTGCTTTAAAGACGACTCCAGTCTACCTCTTGAAATCTGTTTCCTTCAATTCTGCCTTGCATTCAAATCCTCTTCACTGCCTTTCCTCAATATATTTCTGGATGATAGTTGTCCTTTATAACTCTGCAAGTTTGTGAATTGCTGTGCCCCTGATTTCCATTTTTCAGCTCGCCTCTTTGTGAGCTGGCTGCAATACCGCAGGATGGCTTTAGGCCCTACTCTGGTTCCAGGGCTTCAGGCTGAGCCTTTGGTTAATTATTCTTCCTGATGGGAAACTAGAGTGACATGTGCCCATGCAAACACCTACAGCTAATCTCTCATTTATTTCCCCTCTTCCTGTTCATCCTCTGCACAATTTGCAAACTGTGCATAATGGGAGGGTAAAGGCGCTGACACTCCAAGTGGGGAGATTTTTAGTAATGCAGATGGAATGGCGAAGCCGAGCACGACAAAAGGAAAAATGAGATACCTTTTAGAAAACTTTCCCAATTACACAGTGTACCATCCACTGGGTTTCCCATGCATGTTTTAAGTGTAGGAAGATTCCCTTAAACCTGGAGAGTTGGGACCACTAGAATGGGTAGCACACAGTATTGCTCTAAGTGGTGTTCTTTTGTTCACACAACCTCAGCAATCTTGTCAGCCCCAAGTGTCCAGTCTTATGTCTCATCCAGCTGTGGGTGTAAAGGTGGTCAATCTAGCTTGCATCACAGGCCCTGAACGTAATTTTTAAGACTTTCTATCTGTTTTTGCAATTTGCTTTTGAAATTTATTTTTATAAGTGGGTTTAACTGAATTTCAGTGCTGTGTTCATGCCGTTATACACACACATGATTCCTTTATGGAGACATGAGAATACATATGTTTTAAAATACTTAGAGTCAGACATATTCCTCTGCAATGAATAGGGGGTGTTGAGTCCAGTTCATTGTGCCGGGAGTAGGTGTTGTCTATTACATACATGTTTTATATAACGGTATCTGTGCTAATTTAAAACTGTGGTTTTATGCATCACCCCGCCTCGGCTTTCCTCTTAAGCAAGCAAAAGTTGTTTCCTAAAAGTGTGACTCTGTTGTGTTTGTCATTCAGTTCATGTGTAGTCATGTTTACATTCCTGCTTTGAGTGATACCTTATGATAAGATTAGTTACTCTGTAATCTTTCCTTACTCCGTTCATGTGTAGCCATGTTTACAGGACCTTCATAAGTGATATCTTATGATAAGTTTCTTTTTCTGTGTGACTTATTTCACTTAGAATCATCGTACGTGAATCCACTCATTTTGCTGCTACTGGTCTTATGACATTGATTTCATGGCTGAGGGATATTCCATCGTACCTAAATACCACTATTTTTTGAACAATTTTTAACTTTCCTGGGATATTTAAGGTGTACCCAAGTTGAGGTTCTTGTAAGCAGTGCATCCCTAAATTTTGGGGTGGGTCTGTCTTATTGATTTTCAGTTTTCCCAAGGTATATTCCCTAGACTGGAAGTGCCCTTGGCTATGTAGCTCTGTTGTTTACATGTTTTAGGGAACACAATACACTCCTCCAGAGAGGCAGTTGCCAACTTACATCCCGCCCAACAGCATAACAAGCCTCCATGTTCTCCAGGTCCTCTCTTGCCTTTCTGGTTTTTACACATTTTGCCTATGTCCCTTTTGACCGGTGGGAAGGGATATTTCCTTGTACTGCAGATTTGCCTTGCCCACTTGCTTGCTTCGCCAAAAAGGGCGTATGCATTTTCTCCTGAATATATTCAGGAGAAAACGAATACACCATTTTTGGACAAGTGCATCATTGTCGAAGTTGTGCCCCTCTTCCTGTGCTTGAAAGGTGATTCCAACGTACCTCTTGAAATCTGTTTACTGCGATTCTGCCTCGCTTTCAAGTCCACCTCGTTGCCTTCCTTCAAACAATTTTAGGACGATAGCTGTCCTTTATTACTCTGCCAGTTTGTGAACTGCTGTGCCTCTGAGCTCCATTTATCAAATCGTTTTTTGTGAGCTGAGCGCAAGTCCAAATTTTCGGTTCAGGACCTATACTGGTTTCTGGCAGCGGGATGAGGCTTTGGTTAATTCTTCTTCCTGCCGGGCAATTAGAGTCACATGTGCCCGTCCAAATGCCTAACAGCTACTCTCTCATTGGTTCTCCCTGGTCCCTTTCATCCTCTGCCAAATTGGCAACCTGTGTTATCCAGGAGGTTAAAGGGGCTGTCTCTCTAAGTTGGGAGATTGATAGTCAAGCGGTTGGAAAGTCAAATTGGAACACCAGTAGAGGGACTATTCCTTGAGTTTTAGAAAGTTTTCGTATTCACAGTGTGTCCATTCTCTAGGTTTCCAGTACATGTTATAGCTGTATTAATATTCCCTTCAACCTGGAGAGTTTGGAACCATGGAATGGAGGCCACGCATTATTGCTTTAAATGGTCTGTGTTTGCTCACACAGTCTCACCAAGCCTCTCAGTCCCAAGTGTCCAGCCTTATGCCCAATCAAGATGTAGTTGTAGATAGATTCAGTCCAGGTTTCATCAGAGACCCTGAAGGAATTGTAAAGAATTTCCCGGTTTTTTTGTTTTGTTTTTGAAATTCCTTTTAATAGTGGGTTTGAGCTGATTCCCACTGCCATGTTTATGCCAGTCTAGACACACTTGATTCCCTTATGGAGACATATCAATACATAGGTTTTAAGATTCTTACTAGTCAGATCTATTCCTTTGTGGAAAATATGGTGTTTTGAGTCCCTTTCCCCGAGGAAGGTGTAGGCTTAACTATTCCATAGTTGGTTTTTGGAATAGTACCTGTGTTAAATCAAACTCTGGTTTTATGCATCACCCCACCTCTCCTTCCCCCTTAAGCAGGCATAAGAGTGTATTCTAAATGTGAGACTCTGTTCTCTTTCCTAACTCAGTTCATGTGTAGCCATGTTTACAGGATCTTCATAAGTCATATCCTATGATAAGCTTCTTTTTCTGTGTGACTTATTTCACTTAGAATCATCGTACCTGAATCCACTCATTTTGCTGCTACGGGTCTTATGACATTGATTTCATGGCTGAGGGATATTCCATCGTACGTATGTACCACAATTTTTTGAACCATTTTTAACTTTCTTGTGATAATTAATATGTACCCAAGTTGAGGTTCTTGTAAGCAGTGCATCCCTAAATTTTGGGGTGGCTCTGTCTTATTCATTTTCAGTTTTCCCAAGGTATATTCCCTAGACTTGAAGTGCCCTTGGCTATGTAGCTCAGTTGTTTACTTGTTTTAGGGAACACAATGCACTCCTCCAGAGTGGCAGTTGGCAACTTACATTCCGCCCATCAGCATAAAAAGGCTCCCTGTTCTCCAGGTCCTCTTTTGCCTTTCTGGTTTTTGCACATTTTGCCGATGTCCCTTTTGACTGGTGGGAATGATACTTCTTTGTACTGCAGATTTGCATAGCCCGCTTGCTTGCTTGGCGAAAAAGGGCGTATGCGTTTTCCCCTGAATATATTCAGGAGAAAACACATACACACTTTTTGGCCAATTGCATCATTGTCGAAGTTGTGCCCCTCTTCCTGTGCTTTACAGGTGATTCCAACGTACCTCTTGAAATCTGTTTCCTGCTATTCTGCCTCGCTTTCAAGTCCGCCTCTTTGCCTTCCTTCAAAAGATTTTTGGAAGATAGCTGTCCTTTATTACTCTGCCAGTTTGTGAATTGCTGTGCACCTGAGCTCCATTTATCAAATCGTTTTTTGTGAGCGGACCGCAAGTCCAAAATTTCGGTTCAGGACCTATACTGGTTCCCGGCAGGGGGAAGAGTCTTTGGTTAATTCTTCTTCCTGCCAGGCAATTAGAGTGACATGTGCCCGTCCAAATGCCTAACATCTACTCTCTCATTGGTTCTCCCTCTTCCCTTTCATCCTCTGCCAAATTGGCAACCTGTGAGAACCAGGAGGTTAAAGGTGCTGTCTCTCCAAGTTGGGAGATTGATAGTAAAGCTGTTGGAAAGTCAAACTGGTGCACAAGGAGGGGGACAATTCGTTGAGATTTAGAAACCTTTCATATTCACAGTGTGTCCATTCTCTAGGTTTCCCGTACATGTTAGAGCTGTAGTAATATTCCCTTCAACCTGGAGAGTTGGGACCCATGGAATGGGTGCCATGCATTATTGCTTTAAAGGGTCTGCATTTGCTCACCCAGTCTCACCAATCCTCCCAGTCCCAAGTGTCCAGCCTTGTGCCACATTCAGCTGTCATTGTAGACATGGTCATTCCAGGTTTCATCAGAGACCCTGAAGGAATTGTAAAGAATTTCCCTGTTTTTCTGTTTTGTTTTTGAAATTTTTTTTATATTGGGTTTGAGCTGATTCTCGCTGCCATGTTTATGCCAGTCTAGACACACTTGATTCCCTTATGGAGACATATCAGTACATAGGTTTTAAGATTCTTATTAGTCAGATATATTCCTCTGCACGGAATATGGGTTGTTGCGTCCTGTTCACTGAGGAAGTTGTAGGTCTTGCTATTACGTATTAGGTTTTTGGAATGGTACTTGTTCTATTATTAAACTCTTGTTTTTTGCATCACCCCACCTCTCCTTCCCCCTTATGCAGGCATCAGAGTGTTTTCTAAATGTGAGACTCTGTTCTCTTTCCTAATTCAGTTCATGTGTAGCCATGTTTACAGGATACCTATAAGTGATATCTTATGATAAGTTTCTTTTTCTGTGTGACTTATTTTACTTAGAATCATCGTACCTGAATCCACTCATTTTGCTGCTACTGGTCTTATGACATTGATTTCATGGCTGAGGGATATTTCATCGGACGTAAGTACCACAATTTTTTGTACCATTTTTATCTTTCAGGGATATTTAAGGTGCACCCAAATGAGCTTCTTGTAAGCAGTGCAGCCCTAAATAGTGGGGTGGCTCTCTCTTATTGATTTTCAGTTTTCCCAAGGTATAGTCCCTAGACTTGAAGTGCCCTTGGCTCTGTACCTCTGTTGTTTACTTGTTTTAGGGAACTCAATGCACTCCTCCAGAGAGGCAGTTGACAATTTACATCCCGCCCATCAGCATAACAAGGCTCCCTGTTCTCCAGGACCTGTCTTGCCTTTCTGGTAATTACCCATTTTGTGGATGTCCCTTTTGACCGGTGGGAAGTGATACTTCTTTGTAGTGCAGATTTGAATTGCCTGCTTGCTTGCCTGGCCAAAAAGCGTATATGTGTTTTCTCCTGAATATATTCAGGAGAAAACTCATACGCCCTTTTTGGCCTAGTGCATCATTGTCGAAGTTGTGCCACTTTTCCTGTGCTTTAAAGGCGATTCCAACGTACCTCTTGAAATCTGTCTCCTGCTATTCTGCCTCGCTTTCAAGTCCGCCTCGTTGCCTACCTTAAACAGATATTTGGATGATATTTGTCCTGTATTTCTCTGCCAGTTTGTGAATTGCTGGGCCCCTGAGCTCCATTTTTCAACTCGTATTTTGTGAGCTGAATGCAAGTCCAAACTTTGGTTCAGGACCTATACTGGTGTCCGTTGGGTGGCTGAGACTTTGGTTTATTCTTATTCCTCCCAGGAAAGAAGAGTGACATGTGCCCGTCCAAATGCCTAACAGCTACTCTCTCATTGGTTCTCCCTCTTCCGTTTCATCCTCTGCCAAATTGGCAACCTGTGAGAACCAGGAGGTTAAAAGGGGCTCTCTCTCCAAGTTGGGAGATTGATAGTAAATCAGTTGGAAAGTCAAACAGGAGCACCAGGAGAGGGACTATTAGTTGAGTTTTAGAGACCTTTCCTATTCACAGTGTGTCCATTCTCTAGGTTTCCCGTACATGTTATAGCTATAGTAATATTCCCTTCAACCTCGAGAGTTGGGAAACATGGAATGGGTGCCACTCATTATTGCTTTAAAGGGTCTGCATTTGCTCACCCAATCTCACCAATCCTCTCATTCCCAAGTGTCCAGCCTTATGCCACATCCAGCTGTCATTTTAGATAGGGTCATTCCAGGTTTCATCAGAGACCCTGAAGGAATTGTAAAGAATTTCCCTTTTTTTTTGTTTTGTTTTTGAAATTCCTTTTTATAGTGGGTTTGAGCTGATTCTCGCTGCCATGTTTATGCCAGTCTAGACACACTTGATTCCCTTATGGAGACATATCAATACATAGGTTTTATGATTCATACTAGTAATATATATTACTCTGTGGTGAATATGGGGTGTTGAGTCCCTTTCACTGAGGAAGGTGTAGGTCTTGTCTCTTCCATATTTGGTTTTTGGAACGGTACCTGTACTAATATCAAACTCTGGTTTTATGCATCACCCCACCTCTCCTTCCCCCTTAAGCAGGCATAAGAGTGTTTTCTAAATGTGAGTCTCTCTTCTCTTTCCTAACTCAGTTCATGTGTAGCCATGTTTACAGGATCTTCATAAGTGATATATTATGATAAGTTTCTTTTTCTGTGTGACTTATTTCACTTAGAATTATCGTACATGAATCCACTCATTTTGCTGCTACTGGCCTTATGACATTGATTTCATGGCTGAGGGATATTCCATCATATGTAAGTACCACAGTTTCTTGAACCATTTATGTCTTTCCTGGGATATTTCCAGTGTACCCATGTTGAGGCTTTTGTAAGCAGTTCATCCCTGAATTTTGGTGTGGATCTGTCTTATTTATTTTCAGTTTTCCCAAGGTATATTCCCTAGACTGGAAGTGCCCTTGGCTCTGTAGCTCTGTTGTTTACTTGTTTTAGGGAACACAATGCACTCCTCCAGAGAGGCAGTTGGCAATTTACATCCCGCCCATCAGCATAACTAGGCTCCCTGTTCTCCAGGGCCTCTCTTGCCTTTCTGTTTTTTCCACATTTTGTGGATGTCCCTTTTGACCGGTAGGAAGTGATACTTCTTTGTAGTGCTGATTTGCATTGCCCACTTTCTTGCTTGTCCAAAAAGGGCATATGCGTTTTCTCCTGTATATATTCACGTGAAAACCCATATGCACTTTATGGCATTTCCATAATTTTCGAAGTTGTAATGCTTTTCCTGTGTTTAAAGGCGATTCCAGTTTACCTCTTGAAATCTGTTTCATGCCATTCTGCCTCATTTTCCCTTCCACCTCGTTGCTTTCTCTCAACAGATTTTTGGATGAGAGCAGTCCTTTATAACTCTGCATGTTAGTGAATTGCTGTGGCCCTGAGCTCCATTTTCCAACTCGCATTTTTGTGAGCTGACCTCAAATCAACAGTTTTGTTTCTGGATTTCTAATGATTCTGGGGGGGCAGGCTGAGACTTTGGTTAATTCCTCTTTGTGACGGGAAATTATAGTGACATGTGGCTGTCCAAATGCCTAAAGCTACTCTCTCATTGGTTCTCTCTCTTCCCCTATATCCTCTGCACAATTTGCCAACTGTGCGAACCAGGAGTTTATAGGGGCTGGCTTTCAAAGTTGGGAGATTGATTTTAAAGCAGTTGGAATGTCAAACTGGAGCACAAGGAGAGAAAAAAGTAGTAGAGTTTTAGAAACCTTTCACCATCAGATGGTTTCCATTCTCTAGGTTCCCATACACGTTATAAATGTAGTGATATTCCCTTCTACCTGGAGAGTTGGGAACCATGGAATGGGTGGCAGGCATTATTGCTTTAAAGGGTCTGCATTTTTTCACCCAATGTCACCAATGCTCTCAGTCCCAAGTGACCAGCCTTATGCCACATCCAGCTGTCATTGTAGATAGGGTCATCCCAGGTTTCATCAGAACCCCTGAAGGTATTGTGTAAGAATTTTACTGTTTTTAAGTTTTGTTTTGAAATTCAGTTTTATATTGAGTTTGAGCTGATTCTCACTGCCATGTTTATGTCGTTCTAGACACACTTGTTTCCCTTACGGAGACATATAAATACATAGGTTTTAAAATTCTTACTAGTCAGATATGTTTCTCGGCGGGGAATAGGGATGTTGAGTTCCATTCACTGAGGAAGGAGTAGGGCTTGTCTCTTCTGTTTTTGGATTATGGAACGGTACCTGTGCTAATATCAATCTTATGGTTTGTGCATCTCCCCACCTCTCTTTCCCCTTAAGCAAGCGTTAGAGTGTTTTCTAAATCTGAGACTCTGTTCTCTTCCCTAATTCAGTTCATATGTAGCCATGTTTACATTCCCTTCATAAGTGATATCATATGTCAGAATGCACCATGGCCGTTCTCATAATAATGCTCCATGACCGCTGTCATAACAATGCACCATGCCCTGGTTATCAAAATGCTCCATGTCCCTTGTCATCACAATTCTCCACGTCCATGTCATCACAGTGCTACATGTCAATTCTCGTCAATATGTTACATGCTGTTGTCATCACAATTCTCCATCAAATTGACATTGCAATGCTCCATGCACTTGTCATCACAATGCTCCATGCACTTGTCATCACAATGCTCCATCCCCTTGTCATCACAATGCTCCATGACCCCTGTTATCACAATGCTCCCTGACACCTGTCATCACAATGCTTCATGCCCCTTGTCATTACAGTGCTCCATGATGCTCGACATCACAATTACCCAAGGTCTTCTCATCACAAAGCTCCATGGCCAATATCATCACAATGCTCCATGACCACTGTCAACACAACACTCCATGACACCTGACAACACAATGATACGGCACTCTTGTCATCACAATGTTCCATTCCCTAGTCATCACAATGCTCCATAGCCCCTGTCTTCACAATACTCCATGAACATTTTCAGCCCAATGTTCCATGACACTTGTCATCACAATGATCCATGTCCGTGTCATCCCTATGCTCCATGACCCCTGTATTCACAATGCTCCGTGACGCTAGTCATCACAGTGCTCCATGACACATGTCATCACAATGCTCCATGCCTTTGTCAGCAAAATGCTACATGACCTTGTCATTACAATGCTCTATGAACTTGTCATCACAATACTCCATTTCCATTGTCATCACAATCCTCCATGAACCTTGGGATCACATTGCTTCATGCCCTTGTCATCACAATGCTCCATGCTACTTGAAATCAAAATGATCCATGACCTCTGTCATCACAATGCTCCAAAACCTTGTGATCACAGTGTTCCATAACACTTGTCATCACAACGCTCCATGATGCCTGTCATCACAATAATCCATGTCCTTTTCATCACAAAGCTCCATGACCTTTGTCATCACAATTCTCAATACACTCGTCATCACTATGCTCCCTGACAGTTGTCATCAGAATGCTCTTTGAATCCTGTCACGAAAAGGCTCCATGCCTTTTTAATCACAATGCCCCATGCCGTTTTCATCACAATGCTCCATGCCATTGTCATCAAAATAATCCACAAGCTTCTCCTCAGAATGCTCCATGACCCTTGTCATCACAATGCTCCATGTCATTGTCATCACAATGGGCCATTACATATGTCATCACAATGCTCCCTGACACCTCTCTTCACAATACTGCATGACCTGGTCATCACAATGCTCCATGCCCTTGTCATCAAAATGCGCCATTCCAACTGTCATTGCAATAATCCATGAAACTTATGAGACCAATGTTCCATGCCCTTGTCATCACAGTGCTACATGCCCTTGTTATCACAATGCTCCATGACCCCTGTCATCACAATGCTCCGTGAATCCAGTCATCACAATGCTTCATGACCTTTGTCATCACAATGGTCCATGCCCTCGTCATCAACAGTCTCTGTGACCTTTTTAACCACAATGCTCCATGAACTTTGCATCACAATGCTCTTTGACCCTTTTCATCACAGTGCTCCATGCGCTTGTCAGCACAATGCTCCATGACACATGTCATCACAATGCACCATGCACATGTCATCACAGTGCTCCCCAATCTTGTCATCACAATGCTCCTTAAAATTTGTCATCACAATGCTCCATGCACTTCTCATCAAAATGCTCTCTCACCACTGATATCACAATGCTACATCACTGTTTGTCACAATACTCCCTCACACCTGTCATCACAATGTTCCATGACTCCTGTCATGAGAAAGCTACATGCACTTATCATCACAATGTTCGATGACCCCTGACATCACAGTGTTCCATAACACCTGTCATCAAAATGTTCCATGAAACTTTTCATCACATTGCTCCATGACCCTGTCATCAGAATGCTCCCTGCCATTCTCATCACAATGCACAACGCCCTTGCCATCAAAATGCTCCATGACCTTTGTCATCACAAAGATCCATGACCCTTGGCATCATAAAGCTCCATGTCTTTGTCATTACATTGCTCCATGACCTTGTCTTCACAAAGCTCCATGACACATGTCTTCAGAATGCTCCAAGGCCTTCTCATCACAATGCTCCATGCCCTTGCCATAACAATGCTCCATTACCCCTGTCATAACAATGCTCCATGACCCCTGCCATCACGATGAACCATGGCCTTGTCATCACAAAGCGCCATGACACTTCTCATCACAATGCTCTAAGAACACTGTCATCACAATGCACCATGCCCATCATCACAATGCTTCATGCTGTTGTCATCACAATGAAGTCAAAATGATCCATGACCTCTGTCATAACAATGCAGCGAACCCTTTTGATCACAATATTCCATAACACTTGTCATCACAATGCCCCATGACCCTCGTCATCACAATTATCAATGGTCTTCTCATCACAATGCTCCATGACCTTTGTCATCTCAATGCTCAATACACTTTTCATCAAAATGCTCCCTGACACTTTTTTTCTGTATGCTCCTTGAACCCTGTCATGAAAAGGCTCCATGCCTTTTTCATCACAATGATCCATGCTCTTTTAATCACAATGCTCCAAGACCCATGTAATCACAATGCTCCATGCCCTTGTCATCACAAAGTTCAATGACGCATGCCGTCAGATTTTTCCTTGGTCTTCTCCTCACAATGCTCCATGCCCTTGTCATCACAATGTTCCAAGACCCCTGTAGTCACAATGCTCCATGCCAATTTTCATCAGTATGCTCCATGAGACTTGTCATCACAAGGCTCCATGGTTTTGTCATCACAATGCTCCAGGACATTCTCATCAGAATGCTTCTCGACCTTCTCATGAAAATTTTCAATGACCCTTGTCATCATAATCCTCCAATCCCTAATCATCACAATGCTCCATTATATTTGTCATCACAATTCTCCATTACATTTGGCATCACAATGCTCCCTGACACCTGTCTTCACAATACTCCAAGACCTTCTCATCACAAAGCTCCATGCCCTTGTCATCACAATGCACCATGCCCACTGTCATCACAATAATCTATGAAACTTTTCAGACCAATGCTCCATGTCACTGTCATCACAATGCTCCATGCCCTTGTCATCACAATGCTCCATGACCTCTGTCATCACAATGCTCCGTGACTCCAGTTATTACAATGTTTCATAACATTTGTCATCACAGTGGTCCATGCCCGCGTCATCACAAGGCTCTGTGACATTTGTAACCACAATGCTCCATGAATATTTCATCACAATTCTTTGTGACCCTTGTCATCACAATGCTCCATGTCTTTGTCAGAACAATGCTCCATGACCATTTTCATCACAATGTGCCACGTGCATTTCATCACAACGGTCCACAACCTTGTCATTGCAATGCTGCATAAACCTTGTAATCACAATGGTCCATGCACTTCTCATCAAAATGCTCTCTCACCAGAGATATCACAATGTTCCATCACTAGGCATCACAATACTCCCTCACCTCTGTAATCACAATGATCCAAGACACGGTCATCACAATGCTACATCCCCTTATCATCACAATGTTCCCTGACCCCTGACATCTCAATGTTCTATAACCCCTCTCATCAAAATGCTCCATGACACTTTTCATCCCAAAGCTCCAAGACCCCTGTCATCACAATGTTCTCTAACCACTGCCATCAATGTGTTCCATTACACTTTTTATCAAATTGCTGCATGACCCTGTCATCAAAATGCTCCCTGCCCTTCTCATCACAATGCACCATGCCCTTGTCATCAAAATGCTCCATGACTTGTCATCAAAAAGCTTCATGACACTTGGCATCACAATGCTCCATGTCATTGTCATCACAATGCTCCATGAACCCTCTCATCACATGGCTCCATGCCCTTCTCATCACAAAGCTCCATGACACTTGTCATCACAATGCTTGATGCCCTCCTCATCACAGTTCTCCATGCCCTTGTCATTACAATCCTGCATGACCCATGTATCACAGTGTTCCGTGCCCTTGTCATCACAATGATCCATGCCCTCTTCATCACAATGCTCCAAAATCCCTGTAATCACAATGCTCTGTGTCCTTGTAATCACAAAACTGCATGACGCATGTCATCAGAATGCTCCATGGCCTTCTCATCACAATGTTCCATGCCCTCGTCATCACAATGCACTAAGACACCTGTAATCACATGCTCCATGCCCCTTTTCATCAGAATGCTCCTTGAGACTTGTCATCACAAGTTTCCATGGTCTTCTCATCACAGTGCTCCAGGACCTTGTCATCACCATGCTCCATTCCCTTGTCAACACAATGCACCTTGACACCTGTCATCACAATAAACCATGAAAGTTTTCAGCCCAATGCTCCACGACCTACTCATCTCAAAGCTCCATGGCCAATATCATCACAATTCTCCATGACCACTGTCATCACAACACTCCATGACACCTGACAACACAATGATCCGGGACTCTTGCCATCACAATGATACATTCCCTAGTCATCACAATGCTCCATGACCCCTGTCATCACAACACTCCATGAACATTTTCAGCCCAGTGCTCCATGACCCTTGTCATCACAATGATCCATGACCTTGTCATCCCAATGCTCCATGACCCCTGTATTCACAATGCTCCGTGACCCTTGTCATCTCAGTGCTCCATGACACATGTCATCAAAATGCTCCATGCCTTTGTCAGCAAAATACTACATGACCATGTCATTAAAATGCTCTATGCGCTTGTCATCAAAATACTCCATTTCCATTGTCATCACAATCATCCATGAATCTTGGGATCACATTGCTTCATGCCCTTGTCATCACAGTGCTCCATGCTCCTTGAAATCAAAATGATCCATGACCTCTGTCATCACAATGCTCAAAACCCTTGTGATCACAATGTTCCATAACACTTGTCATCACAATAATCCATGATGCCTGTATTCACAATACTCCATGCCCTTTTCTTCACAATGCTCCATGACCTTTGTCACCACAATTCTCAATACACTTGTCATCACAAAGCTCCCCGACACTTGTCATCAGAATGCTCCTTAAACACTGTCACGAAAAGGCTACATGCATTTTTCATCACAATGCCCCATGCCGTTTTCATCACAATGCTCCGTGCCATTGTCATCAAAATACTCCACAAGCTTGTCATCAGAATGCTCCATGACACTTGTCATCACAATTCTCCATGCACTTGTCAGCACAATGCTCCCTGACCCTAGTCATCACAATGCTCCAAGCCATTGTGATCACAATGCTCCATTACCTTTGTAATCAGAATCCTCCATGACACTTGGCATCACAATGTTCCATGACATTGTCATCACAATGGGCCTTTACATATGTCATCACAATTCTCCCTGACACCTGTCTTCACAATACGGCATGACCTTGTCATCACAATGCTCCATGCCCTTGTCATCACAATGGGCCATTACATATGTCATCACAGTGCTCCCTGACACCTCTCTTCACAATACTGCATGACCTGGTCATCACAATGCTCCATGCACTTGTCATCACAATGCGCCATTCCAAGTGTCATCACAATAATCCATGAAACTTATTAGACCAATGTTCCATGCCCTTGTCATCACAATGCTCCATGCCCTTTTTATCACAATGCTCCATGACCCTTGTCATCACAGTTCTCCGTGATTCCAGTCATCACAATGCTTCATGAACTTTGTCATCACAATGGTCCATGCCCTCGTCATCAACAATCTCTGTGACCATTTTACCCACAATAATCCATGAAATTTTCATCACAATGCTCTTTGACCCTTGTCATCACAATGCTCCATGCGCTTGTCAGCACAATGCTCCATGACAAATATCATCACAATGTGCCATGCGCTTGTCATCACAGTGCTCCACAGTATTGTCATCACAATGCTCCTTAAAATTTGTCATCACTATGCTCCATACTCTTCTCATCAAAATGCTCTCTCACCACTGATATCACAATGCTACATCACTATTTGTCACAATACTCCCTCACCCCTGTCATCACAATGTTCCATGACTCCTGTCATCACAATGTTACATGCACTTATCATCACAATGTTCGATGACCCCTGACATCACAATGTTCCATAACACCTGTCATCAAAATGTTCCATGACAGTTTTCATCAAATTGCTCCATGACCCTGTCATCAGAATGTTCCCTGCCCTTCTCATCACAATGCACAACGCTCTTTCCATCAAAATGCTCCATGACCTTTGTCATCACAAAGATCCATGACACTTGGCATCACAATGCTCCATGTCATTGTCATCACAATGCTAAATGAACGCTCTCATCACATTGCTCCATGCCCTTGTCTTCACAAAGCTCCGTGACACATGTCATCAGTATGCTCCATGGCCTTCTCATCACAATGCCCCATTCCCTTGCCATCACAATGCTCCATTACCCCAGTCATAACAATGCTCCATGACCCCTGCCATCACGATATTCCATGGCCTTGTCATCACAAAGCTCCATGACACTTCTCATCACAGTGCTCCTAGATCACTGTAATCACAATGCTCTATGCCACTATTCATTTCAATGCTCCATGAACACTTTCATCCGTATGCACCATGCCCATCATCATAATGCTTCAGTCTATTGTCATCACAATGAAAACAATATTCTCCATGACCTCTGTCATCATAATGCTCCAAACCCTTGTGATCACAATGTTCCATAACACTTATCATCACAACACCCCATGGCGCTCATCATCACAATTATCCATGGTATTCTCATCACAGTGCTCCATGATCATTGTCATCACAATGCTCAATACACTTGTAATTACAATGCTCCCTGACACTTGTCGTCAGTATGCTCCTTGAACCCTCTCATGACAAGGCTCCATGCCTTTTTCATCACAATGATCCATGGCGTCTTCATCACAATGCTCCAAGATCCCTGTAATCACAATGCTCCATGCCATTGTCATCACAAATCTCCATGACGCATGTCATCAGAATGCTCCATGGCTTTCTCATCACAATGCTCCATGCCCTCGTCATCACAATGCACCAAGACACCTGTAATCACAATGCTCCATGCCCCTTTTCATCAGAATGCTCCATGAGACTTGTCATCACAAGTCTCCATGGTCTTCTCATCACAATGCTCCAGGACCTTGTCATCAACATGGTCCAATCCCTTGTCATCACAGTGCTCCATGACATCTTTCATCACAATGATCCATGAACATTTTCAGCCCAATGCTACACGACCTACTCATCACAGTCCTCCATGGCCAATATCATCACAATGCTCCATGACCACTGTCATCACAACACTCCATGACACCTGACAACACAATGATCCGGGACACTTGTCATCACAATGCTCCATTCCCTAGTCAGCACAATGCTCCATTACCCCTGTCATCACAACACTCCATGAATATTTTCAGCCCAGTGCTCCATGACACTCGTCACCACAATGATCCATGCCCTTGACATCTCAGTGCTCCATGACCCCTGTATTAACAATTATCCGTGACGCTTGTCATCACAGTGAGCCATGACACATGTCATCACAATGCTCCATGCCTTTGTCAGCAAAATGCTACATGACCTTGTCATTACAATGCTCTATGCGCTTGTCATCACAATACTCCATTTCCATTGTCATCACAATCCTCCGTGAACCTTGGGATCACATTGCTTCATGCCCTTGTCATCAAAATGCTCCGTGCTCCTTGAAATCAGAATGATCCATGACCTCTGTCATCACAATGCTCCAAACACTTGTGATCACAATGTTCCATAACACTTGTCATCACAACACTCCATGATGCCTGTCATCACAATACTCCATGCCCTTTTCATCACAATGCTCCATGACCTTTGTCATCACAATTCTCAATACACTTGTCATCACAATGCTCCCTGACACTTGTCATCAGAATGCTCCTTAAACCCTGTCATGAAAAGGCTCCATGCCTTTTTCATCACAATGCCCCATGCCGTTTTCATCACAATGCTCCGTACTATTTTCATCAAAATACTCCACAAGCTTGTCATGAGAATGCTCCATGACCCTTGTCATCACAATTCTCCATGCACTTGTCAGCACAATGCTCCCCGACCTTTGTCATCACAATGTTCCAAGCCATTGTCATCACAACGCTCCATTACCTTTGTCATCAGAATCCTCCATGACACTTGGCATCACAATGATCCATGCCATTGTCATCCCAATGGGCCATTACATATGTCATCACAATGCTCCCTGACACCTTTCTTCACAATATTGCATGACCAGGTCATCACAATTCTCCATGCCCTTGTCATCACAATGCACCATTTCAACTCTCCTCGCAATAATCCATGAAACTTATTAGACCAATGCTCCACGCCCTTGTCATCACAATGCTCCATGCCCTTGTTATCACAAAGGTCCATGACACCTGTCATCAAAATGCTCCGTGACTCCAGTCATCACAATGCTTCATGACCTTTGTCATCACAGTTGTCCATGCCCTCGTCATCAACAGTCTCTGTGACCTTTTTAACCACAATGTTCCATGAAGTTTTCATCACAATGCTCTTTGACCCTTGTCATCACAATGCTCTATGCCTTTCTCAGCACAATGCTCCATGACCCTTGTCATCACAATGCTCCGTGATTCGAGTCATCTCAATGCTTCATAACGTTTGTCATCACAATGGTCCATTCCCGCGTCATCACAAAGCTCTGTGACCTTTGTAACCGCAATGCTCCATGAACTTTTCATCACAATTCTCTGTGACACTTACCATCACAATCCTCCATGTCTTTGTCAGAACAATGCTCCATGACCATTGTCTTCACAATATGCCACGCGCATTTCATCACAACGGTCCATAACCTTGTCATTGCAATGCTCCATAAATCTTGTAATCACAATGTTCCATGCCCTTCTCATAAAAATGCTCTCTCAGAAGTGATATCACAGTGTTCCATCACTAGTCATCACAATACTCCCTCAACCCTGTAATCACAATGATCCATGACCCTGTCATCACACGGCTACATCCCCTTATCATCACAATGTTCCATGACACTTGCCATCAAAATCCTCCATAATCCGTTTCATCCCAAAGCTGCAAGACCCCTGACATCACAATGTTCTATAACCCCTGGCATCAAAATGTTCCATTACATTTTTCATCAAATTGCTGCATGACCCGGTCATCAAATTTCTCCCTGAACTTCTCATCACAATGCACCATGCCCTTGTCATCAAAAAGCTCCATGACTTGTCATCACAATGCTCCATGAGCTTTGTCATCACAATTCTCAATACATTAGTCATCACAATGCTCCCTGACACTTGTCGTCAGAATGCTCCTTCAACCCTGTCACGAAAAGGCTCCATGCCTCTTTCAACACAGTGCCCCATGCCGTTTTCTTCACAATGCTCCATGACATTGTCATCAAAATACTCAACAAGCTTGTCATCAGAATGCCCCATGCCGTTTTCTTCACAATGCTCCATGCCATTGTCGTCAAAATACTCCACAAGCTTGTCATCAGAATGCTCCATTACCTTTGTCAACAGAATCCTCCATGACACTTGGCATCACAATGCTCCATGCCATTGTCATCACAATGGGCCATTACATATGTCATCACAATGCTCCCTGACACCTGTCTTCACAATACTGCATGACCTGGTCATCACTATGCTCCATGCCCTTGTCATCACAATATGCCATTCCAAATGTCATCACAATAATCCATGAAACTTATTAGATCAATGTTCCATGCCCTTGTCATCACAGTGCTCCATGCACTTGTTATCACAATCCTCCATGACCCCTGTCATCACAATGCTCCGTGACTCCAGTTATCACAATGCTTCATGACCTTTGTCATCACAATGGTCCATGCCCTCGTCATCAACAGTCTCTGTGACCTTTTTAACCACAATGCTCCATGAACTTTTCATCTCAATGCTCCATGAACCCTGTCATCACAATGCACCATGCCCATCATCACAATGCTTCAGGCTATTGTCATCACAATGAAATCAATATTCTCCATGACCTCTGTCATCATAATGCTCCAAACCCTTGTGATCACAATGTTCTATAACACTTATCATCACAACACCCCATGACGCTCATCATCACAATTATCCATGGTCTTCTCATCACAATGCTCCATGATCTTCGTCATCATAATGCTCAATACATTTGTCATCACAATGCTAACTGACACTTGTCGTCAGTATGCTCCTTGAACCCTGTCATGACAAGGCTCCATGCCTCTCTCATCACAATAATCCGTGCCCTTTTCATCACAATGCTCCAAGATCCCTGTAATCACAATGCTCCATGCCCTTCTCATCAAAAAGCTCCAAGACGCATGTCATCAGAATGCTCCATGGCCTTCTCATCACAATGCTCCAAGGCCCCTGTAATCACAATGCTCCATGCCCCTTTTCATCTCAATGCTCCATGAACCCTGTCATCACAATGCACCATGCCCATCATCACAATGCTTCAGGCTATTGTCATCACAATGAAATCAAAATTCTCCATGACCTCTGTCATCATAATGCTCCAAAACCTTGTGATCACAATGTTCCATAACACTTATCATCAAAACACCTCATGACGATCATCATCACAATTATCCATGGTTTTCTCATCACAATGCTCCATGACCTTTGTCATCACAATGCTCAATACACTTGTCATCACAATGCTCCCTGACACTTGTCATCAGTATGCTCCATTGTCATCAGAATGCTCCATTAAGCCTGTCATGACACGTCTCCATGCCATTTTCATCCCAATGATCCATGCCCTTTTCATCACAATGCTCCAAGACCCGTGTAATCACAATAATCCATGAAATATTTCAGACCAATGAACAAAGCCCTTCTCATCACAATGCTCCATTACCTCTGTCATAACTATGCTCCATGACCACTGCAATCACAATGTTCCACGGCCTTATCATCACAAGGCTCCATGACCATTTCATCACAATGCTGAAGACCCCTGTAATCACAATGTTCCATGCCCTTGTCATCACAAAACTCCATGAAGCATGTCATCAGAATGCTTCATGGCCTTCTCATCACAATGCTCCATGCCCTTGTCATCACAATGCTCTAAGACCACTGTAATCACAATACTCCATGCCCAGTTTCATCAGAATGCTCCATGTGAGTTGTCGTCACAAGTCTCCATGGTCTTCTCATCACCATACTCCAAGAACTTGTCATCACCATGCTCCATTCCCTTGTCATCACAATGCTCCATGACCCCTGTCATCACAATAATCCATGAGCATTTTCAGCCCAGTGCTCCACGACCTAATCATCACAATGCTTCATGACCATTGTCTTCACAACACTCCATGACACGTGACAACACAGTGATCCGGGACTCTTGTCATCACATTGCTCCATTCCTTGGTCATCACAATGCTCCATGACCCCTGTCATCACAACACTCCATGAACATTTTCAGCTCAGTGCTCCATGACCCTTGTCATCACAATGATCCATGCCATTGTCATCCCAATTCTCCATGACCCCTGTATTCACAATGCTCCGTGACGCTTTTCATCACAGTGCTCCATGACACCTGTCATCACAATGCTCCATGCCTTTGTCAGCAAAATGCTACATGACCTTGTCATTACAATGCTCTATGCGCTTGTCATCACTATACTCCATTTCCATTGTCATCACAATACTCCATGAACTTTGGGATCACATTGCTTCATGCTCTTGTCATCAAAATGCTCCCTGCTCCTTGAAATCAAAATGATCCATGACATTTTTCATCACAATTCTCCAAACACTTGTGATCACAATGTTCCATAACACTTGTCATCACAACGCTCCATGATGCCTGTCATCACAATACTCCATGCCCTTTTCATCACAATGCTCCATGACCTTTGTCATCACAATTCTCAATACACTTGTCATCACAGTGCTCCCTGACACTTGTCATCAGAATGCTCCTTGAACCCTGTCACGAAAATGCTCCATGCCTTTTTCAACACAATGCCCCATGCTGTTTTCATCACAATGCTCCATGCCATTGTCATCAAAATACTCCAAAAGCTTGTCATCAGAATGCTCCATGACCCTTGTCATCACAATTTTCCATGCACTTTTCAGCACAATGCTCTCTGACCCTTGACATCACAATGCTCCAAGCCATTGTCATCAGAATGCTCCATTACCTTTGTCATCAGAATCCTCCATGACACTTGGCATCACAATGCTCCATGCCATTGTCATCACAATGGACCATTACATATGTCATCACAATGCTCCCTGACACCTGTCTTCACAATACGGCATGAGCTGCTCTTCACAATGCTCCAT
The DNA here is from genome assembly GCF_964341445.2 of Mesoplodon mirus. Classification (NCBI taxonomy): domain Eukaryota; kingdom Metazoa; phylum Chordata; class Mammalia; order Artiodactyla; family Ziphiidae; genus Mesoplodon; species Mesoplodon mirus. The sequence goes on from NW_028295817.1 coordinate 8,570,224, forward strand.
GCCCTTGTCATCACAATGCGCCATTCCATCTGTCATCACAATAATCCATGAAACGTATTAGACCAATGCTACATGCCCTTGTCATCACAATGCTCCATGCACTTGTTATCACAAAGTTGCAACACCCCTGTAATCAGAATGTTCCATGCCCCTTTTCATCAGTATGCTCCAAGAGACTTGTCTTCACAAGGCTCCATGGATTTCTAATCACAAAGCTCCAGGAACTTGTCATCACAATGCTCCTCGACCTTGTCATGAAAATTCTCAATGGCCCTTGTCATCATAATGCTCCAAGCCCTAGTCATCACAAAGCTCGATTATATTTGTCATCACAATCCTCCATTACATTTGGCATCTCAATGCTCCCTGACATTGTCATCGCAATGGACCATGACATATGTCATCACAGTGCTCCCTGACACCTCTCTTTACAATACTCCATGACCTTCTCATCAAAATGATCCATGCCCTTGTCATCCCAATGCTCCATGACCCTTGTATTCACAATGCTCCGTGACCCTTGTCATCACAGTGCTCCATGACACCTGTCCTCAAAATACTCCATGACCTTCTCATCACAATGCTCCATGCCCTTGTCATCACAATGCACCATGTCCACTGTCATGACAATAATCTATGAAACTTGTCAGACCAGTGCTCCATGCCCCTGTCATCGCAATGCTCCATGCCCTTGTCATCACACTGCTCCATTACACCTGCCATCACAATGCTTCCTGAATCCAGTCATCACAATTCTTCATAACGTTTGTCAACACAACGGTCCATGTTCGCGTCCTCAAAAGGCTCTGTGTCCATTGTAACCTCAATGCTCCATGAAATTTTCATCTCAATGCTCCGTGACCCTTGTCATCACAATGCTCCATGCCTTTGTCAGAACAATACTCCATGACCCTTGTCCTCACAATGTGCCACGTGCTTTTCATCACAATGATCCACAACCTTGTCATCGCTATCCGCCATAATCCTTGTAATCACAATGCTCCATGCACTTCTCATCCAAATGCCCTCTCACCTGAGATATCACAATGTTCCATCACTAGTTATCACAATCCTCCCTCACCCCGGTAATCACAATGTTCCATGACCCCATTCATGACAATGCTACATCCCCTTATCAGCACAATGTTCCGTAACCCCTGACATCAAATCTTCCATAACCACTGTCATCAAAATGCTCCATGACCCTTTTCATCCCAAAGCGCCATGAACCCTGGCATCAAAATGTTCTATAACCCCTGTCATCAAAATGTTCCATTACACTTTTCATCAAATTGCTGCATGACACTGTCATCAAAATGCTCCCTGCCCTTCTCATCACAATGCACCACATCCTTGTCATCAAAATGTTCTATGACATTTGTCATCACAAAGCTCCATGACCCTTGGCATCACAGTGCTCCATGTCATTGTCATCACAGTGCTCCATAAACGCTCTCATCACATTGCTCCATGCCCTTGTCATTACAAAGCTCCATGACACTTGTCATCACAATGCTCGATGCCCTTCTCATCACAATGCCCCATGCCCTTGTCATTACAATCCTCCATGACTGATGTATCACAGTGTTCCGTGCCCTTGTCATCACAATGCTCCATGCCCACTCTCATCACAATAATCCCTGAAACATTTCAGACCAGTGCTCAATGCCCTTCTCCTCAAAATGCTCCATTACCTCTGTTATAACAATGCTCCATGACCACTGCCATCACAACGTTCCATTAAACTTTTCATCAAAATGCTGCATGACAAGGTCATCAAAATGCTTCCTGCCCTTCTCATCACAATGCACCATGCCCTTGTCATCAAAATGCTCCATGACTTGTCATCACAATGCTCCATGCATTTGTCAGCAAAATTCTACATGACCTTGTCATTAGAAAGCTCTATGCGCTTGTCATTACAATGCTCCAAGAACCCTGTAATCACAATGCTCAATGCCCTTTTTCATCTCAATGCTCCATGAACCGTGTCATCACAATGCACCATGCCCATCATCATAATGCTTCAGGCTATTGTCATCACAATGAAATCAAAATTCTCCATGAACTCTGTCATCATAATGCTCCAAACACTTGTGATCACAATGTTTCATAACACTTATCATCACAACACCGCATGACTCTCATGATCACAATTATCCATGGTCTTCTCATCACAATGCTCCATGATCTTTGTCATCACAATGCTCAATACACTTGTCATCACAATGCTCCCTGACACTGGTCGTCAGTATGCTCCTTGAACCCTGTCATGACAAGGCTCCATGCCTTTTTCATCACAGTGATCCATTCCCTTTTCATCACAATGCTCCAAGACCCCTGTAATCACAAAGCTCTATGCCCTTGTCATCAAAAAGCTCCATGACGCTAGACATCAGAATGCTCCATGGCCTGCTCCTCACAACGCTCGATGTCATTGTCATCACAGTGCTCCATGAACCCTCTTATCACATTGCTTCTTGCCCTTGACATTACAATCCTCCATGACCCATGTATCACAGTGTTCCGTGCCCTTTTCATCACAATGCTCCATGCCCAATCTCATCACAATAATCAATGAAATATTTCAGACCAATGCTCAATTCCCTTCTCATAACAATGCTCCATTACCTCTGTCATAACAATGCTCCATGACCATTGCCATCACAATGTTCCACGGCCTTGTCATCACAAGGCTCCATTACCCATGTCTTCGCAATGCTCCAAGACACCTGTAATCAAAATGCTCCATGCCCTTGTCATAAGAAAGCTCCATGACGCATGTCATCAGTAGGTTCCATGGCCTTCTCTTCACAATGTTCCATGCCCTTGTCATCACAGTGTTCCAAGACCCCTGTAATCACAATGCTCCATGTCCCTTTTCATCTCAATGATCCATGAACCCTGTCATCACAATGCACCATGCCCATCATCATAATGCTTCATGCTATTGTCATCACAATGAAATCAAAATGCTCCAGGACCTCTGTCATAACAATGCTCCAAACCCTTGTGATCACAATATTCCATAACACTCGTCATCACAATTATCCATGGTCTTCTCATCACAATGCTCCATGACCTTTGTCATCACAATGCTCAATACACTTGTCATCAAAATGCTCCCTGACACTTGTTGTCTGTATGCTCCTTGAACCCTGTCATGACACGGCTCCATGCCTTTTTCCTCACAATGCTCCAAGAACCCTTTAAAGACAATGCTCCATGCCCTTGTCATCACAAAGCTCAATGAAACATGTCTTCAGAGTGCTCCTTGGCCTTCTCCTCACAATGCTCCATGCCCATGTCATCACAATGTTCCAAGACCCCTGTAATCACAATGGTCCATGCCCCTTTTCATCAGTATGCTCCATGAGATTTGTCATCACAAGTCTCTATGGATTTCTCATCACAATGCTCCAGGACCTTGTCATCACAATGCTTCACGACCTTGTTCTGAACATTCTCAATGGCCCTTGTCATTATAATGCTCCAAGCCCTAGTCATCACAATGCTCCATTATATTTGTCATCAAAATCCTCCATTACATTTGGCATCACAATGCTCCCTGCCATTGTCATTGCAATGGACCATGACATATGTCATCACAATGCTCCCTGACACCTCTCTTCACAATACTCCATGACCTTCTCATCACAATGATCCATGCCCTTGTCATCACAATGCACCATGTCCAATGTCATCAAAATAATCTATGAAATTGTCAGACCAATGCTACCTGCCCCTGTCACCACAATGCTCCATGCCCTTGTCATCACAATGCTCCATGACCACTGACATCACAATGCTCCGTGACTCCAGTCATCACAATGCTTCATAACATTTGTCATCACAATGGTCCATGCCCGCGTCATCACAAGGCTCTGTGACCTTTATAACCACAATGCTCCATGAACTTTTCATCACAATGCTCCGTGACCCTTGTCATCAAAATGCTCCATGCGTTTGTCAGCAAAATGCTCCATGACTCTTGTCATCACAATGTGCTACGTGATTTTCATCACAACGATCACCAAATTTGTCATGGTAATGCTCCATAAACCTTGTAATCACAATGCTCCATGCCCTTCTCATCACAATGCTCCATTACTCCTGTCATAACAATGCTCCATGACCCCTGCCATCACAATATTCCACGGCCTTGTCATCACAAGGCTCCATGACACTTGTCATCACAATGCTCCAAGACCCCTGTAATCACAATGCTCCATGCCCTTTTCATCACAAAGCTCCATGACACATGCCATCAGAATGTTCCATGTCCTTCTCATCAAAATGCTCCATGCCCTTTTCATCACAGTGCTCCAAGACCCCAGTAATCACAATGCTCCATGCCCCTTTTCATCTCAGTTCTCCATGAAACCTGTCATCACAATGCACCAAGCCCATCATCATAATGATTCGGGCTATTGTCAGCACAATGAAATCAATATTCTCCATGACCTCTGTCATCGCAATGCTCCATGACCCCTGTCATCACAATAATCCATGAACATTTTCAGCCCAATGCTCCATGACCCTTGTCATCACAATGATCCATGCCCTTGTCATCCCAATGCTCCATGACCCCTGTATTCACAATGCTCCGTGACGCTTGTCATCACAGTGCTCCATGACACCTGTCATGACAATGCTCCATGCCTTTGTCAGCAAAATGCTACATGACCTTGTCATTACCATGCTCTATGCGCTTGTCATCACAATACTGCATTACCATTGTCATCACAATCCTCCATGAATCTTGGGATCACATTGCTACATGCCCTTGTCATCACAATGCTCCATGCTCCTTGAAATCAAAATGATCCATGACCTCTGTCATCACAATGCTACAAACACTTGTGATCACAATGTTCCATAAAACTTGTCATCCCAACGCTCCATGATGCCTGTCATCACAATACTCCATGCACTTTTCATCACAATGCTCCATGACCTTTGTCATCACAATTCTCAATACACTTGTCCTCACAATGCTCCCTGACACTTTTCGTCAGAATGCTCCTTGAACCCTGTCACGAAAAGGCTCCATGCCTTTTTCAACACAATGCCCCATGCCGTTTTCATCACAATGCTCCACGCCACTGTCAGCAATAAACTCCACAAGCTTATAATGAGAATATTCCATGACCCTTGTCATCACAATTCTCCATGGACTTTTCAGCACAATGCTCCCTGACCTTGTCATCTCAATGCTCCAAGCCACTGTCATCACAATGCACCATTACCTTTGTCATCAGAATCCTCCATGACACCTGGCATTACAATGCTCCATGCGATTGTCATCACAATGGGCCATTACATATGTTATCACAATGCTCCCTGACACCTCTCTTCACAATACTGCATGACCTGGTCATCACAATGCTCCATGCCCTTGTCACCACAAGGCACCATTCCAACTGTCATCGCAATAATCCATGAAACTTATTAGACCAATGCTCCATGCCCTTGTCATCAAAATGCTCCATGACCCTTGTAATCACAATGCTCCATGTATTTTTCATCACAATGCTCTTTGTTCCTTGTCATCACAATGCTCTACGCCTTTCTCAGCGCATTGCTCCGTGACCCTTGTCATCACAATGCTCCATGCGCTTGTCAGCACGATGCTCCATGACACATGTCATCATAATGCACCATGTGCTTGTCATCACAGTGCTCCACAAGCTTGTCATCACAATGCTCCATAAAACTTGTCATCACAATGCTCCATGCACTTCTCATCAAAGTGCTCTCTCACCACAGATATCACAATGTTACATCACTATTCGTCACAATACTCACTCACCCCTGTTATCCCAATGTTCCATGACCCCTGTCATCACAATGCTACATCCACTTATCATCAGAGTTTTCGATGACCCCTGACATCACAATGCTCCATAACCCCTTACATCAAAATGCTCCTTGACCCTTTTCATCATAATGCTCCATGACCTCTGACATCACATTGTTCCATAACCCCTATCATCATAATGTTCCATGACCCTTTTCATCAAATTGCTCCATGACCCTGTCATCACAATGCTCCCTGCCCCTCTCATCACAATGCACAACGCCCTTGTCATCAAAATCCTCCATGACTTTTGTCATCTCAAAGATCCATGACACTTGGCATCACAATGTTCCATGTCATTGTCATCACAATGCTCCATGAACACTCTCATCACATTGCTCCATGCCCTTGTCATCACAAAGCTCCATGACAGATGTCATCAGAATGCTCCATGGCCTTCTCATCACAATGCTCCATGCCCTTGGCGTCACAATGCTCCATTACCCCTGTCATAACAATGCTCCATGACCCCTGCCATCACGATGTTCCGTGGCCTTGTCATCACAGTGCTCCATGACAACTGTCATCACAATGCTCCATGACTTTGTCAGCAAAATGCTACATGAACTTGTCATTACAATGCTCTATGCGCTTGTCATCACAATACTCCATTTCCATTGTCATCACAATCCTCCATGAACCTTGAGAGCACATTGCTTCATTCCCTTGTCATCACAATGCTCCATGCTCCTTGAAATCAAAATGATCCCTGTCCTCTGTCATCACAATGCTCCAAACCCTTGTGATCCCAGTGTTCCATAACACTTGTCATCACAATGCTCCATGATGCCTGTCATCACAAAATTCCATGCCCTTTTCATCACAGTGCTCCATGACATTTGGCATCAAAATGCTCAGTACACTTGTCATCACAATGCTCCCTGACACTTGTCATCAGAATGCTCTTTGAACCCTGTCACGAAAAGGCTCCATGCCTTTTTCATCACAATGCCGCATTCCGTTTTCATCACAATGCTCCGTGACCATTGTCATCAAAATGCTCCATGACTTTGTCTGAAAACTGTTCCATGACCCTTGTCATCAAAATGTGCCATTCGCTTTTCATCACAACGGTCCAGAAAATTGTCATTGCAATGCTTCATAAACCTTGTAATCACAATGCTCCATACACTTCTCATCAAAATGCTCTCTCACCAGAGATATCACAGTGTTCCAACACTAGTTGTCACAATACTCCCTCACTACTGTAATCACAATGTCCCATGACCCCTGTCATCACAATGCTACATCCCTTTATCATCACAATGTTCCGTGACCCCTGACATCACAATATTCTGTAACCCCTGTCATCAAAATGTTCCAATACACTTTCCATCATAATGCTGAATGACCCTGTCATCAAAATACTCCCTGCCCTTATCATCATAATGCACCATGCACTTGTCATCAAAATGCTCCATGACATTTGTCATCACAAAGCGCCATGACACTTGGCATCACAATGCTCCATGAACTCTCTCATCACATTGCTCCATGCCCTTGTCATCACAAAGCTCCATGACACTTGTCATCAAAATGCTCGATGCCCTTCTCATCACAATGCCCCATGACCTTGTCATTACAATCCTTCATGACCCATGTATCACAGTGTTCCATGCCCTTATCATCACAATGCTCTATGCCCACTGCATCACAATAATCCATGAAACTTATTAGACCAATGCTCCATTCCCTTGTCATCACAAGGCTCCATGCCCTTGTTATCACAATGTTCCATGACCCCTGTCATCACAATGCTCCATGCATCCATTCATCACAATGCTTCATGACCTTTGTCATCACAATGTTCCATACCCTCGTCATCAGCAGTCTCTGTGACCTTTTTAACCACAATGCTCCATGAACTTTTCATCACAATGCTCTTTGACCCTTCTCATCACAATGCTCTATGCCTTTCTCAGCACAATGCTCCATGACCCTCGTCATCACAATGCCCCATGACCCATGTCATCACAATGCACCCTGCAATTCTCATCACAGTGCTCCACAATCTTGTCACCACAATGCTCCATAAAACTTGTCATCACAATTCTCCATGCACTTCTCATCAAAATGCTCTCTCAACACTGATATCACAATGTTACATCACTATTCATCACAATACTCCCTCACCCCTGTCATCACAATATTCCATGACATCTGTCTTTGCAATGCTACATGCACATATCATCAAAAAGTTCGATGACCCCTGATATCACAATGTTCCATAACAACTTTCATCAAAATATTCCATGACCCTTTTCATCAAATTGCTCTATAACCCTGTCATCACAATACTCCCTGCCCTTCTCATCACAATGTGCCACGCCCTTGTCATCAAAATGCTCCATGACCTTTGTCATCACAAGGATCCATGACCCTTGGCATCTCAATGCTCCATGCCATTGTCATCACAAAACTCCATGAACCCCCTAATCACAATGCTCCATGCACATTTGCATCTCAATGCTCCATGAACCCTGTCATCAAAATGCACCATGACCATCATCATAATGCTTCAGGCTATTGTCATCACAATGAAATCAAAATATTTGGTGATCTATCTCATCACATGCTCCAAATACTTTTGATCACAATGTTCCATAACACTTATCATCAAAATGTCCCATGACGCTCATCATCACAATTATCCATGGTCTTCTCATCACAGTGCTCCATGACCTTTGTCATCACAGTGCTCTATACACTTGTCATCACAATGCTCCCTGACACTTGTCATCAGTATGCTCCTGGAACCCTGTCATGACAAGGCTCCATACCATTTTCATAACAATGATCCATGCCAATATCATCACAATGCTCCAAGACACCAGTAATCACAATGCTCCATGCCTTTGTCATCACAATGCCCCAAGACCCCTGTAATCACAATACTCCATGCCCCTTTTCATCAGAATGCTCCATGAGACATGTTATTACAAGGCTCCATGGTCTTCTCATCACAATTCTCCAGGAACTTTTCTTCACAGTGCTCCATTCCCTTGTCATCACAATGCTCCATGACCCCTGTCCTCACAATACTTCCTGAATATTTTCAGTCCAATTCTCCAGGAACTTCTCATCACAATGCTTCATGATCCCTATCATCACAATGCTCCATGACCCCTGTCATCACAACGCTCCATGACCCCTGAAAACACAGTGATCCGGGACTCTTGTCATCACAATGCTCCATTCCCTAGTCATCACAATGCTCCATGAATATTTTCAGCCCAATGCTCTATAACAGTTGTCATCACAATGATCCATGACCTTGTCATCCCAATGCTCCATGACCCCTGTAATCACAATGATCCGTGATGCTTCTCATCACAGTGCTCCATGACCCTTATCATCACAGTGCTCCATGCCTGTGTCAGCAAAATGCTACATGACCTTGTCATCAAAATGCTGCATTTGCTTGTCATCACAATACTCCCTTACCATTGTCATCACAATCCTCCATGAATCTTAGGATCACATTGCTTAATGCCCTTGTCATCCCAATGCTCCATGCTCCTTGAAAACAAAATGATCCATGACTTCTATCATCACAATGCTCCAAACCCTTGTTATCACAAAGTTCCATAACCCTTGTCATCACAACGCTCCATTATGCCTCTCATCACAGTACTCCATGTCCTTTTCGTCAAAATGCTCCATGATCTTTTTCATCACCATTCTCAATACACTTGTCATCACAATGTTCCCTGACACTTGTCGTCAGAATGCTCCTTGAAACCTGTCATGAAATGGCTTCATGCCTTTTTCATCACAATGCTCCATGCCCTTTTCATCACAATGCTCCATGCCATTGTCGTCACAATACTCCACAAGCTTGTCATCAGAATGCTCCATGACACTTGTCATCACATTTCTCCATGGCCACTGTCATCACAATGCTCCATACCCCTTGTCATTACTGTGCTCCATGACGCTCGTCATCACAATTATCCATGGTCTTCTCATCACAATGCTCTACGCGCTTGTCATCAAAATGCTCCATGACCGTTGTCATCACAATGCTCCATGGCCACTGTCATCACAATGCTCCATTCACCTTGTCATTACAGTGCTCCATGACGCTCGTCATCACAATGCTCCATGGTCTTGCCATCACAATGCTCCATTCCCTGGTCATCACAATGCTCCATGCCCTGGTCATCACAATGCTCCATGTCCCCTGTCATCACAATTCTCCTCGTTTTTGGCATCACTATGCTCCATGACAGTTCTCATCACCGTTTTACATGATTTGTCATCACAATTCTCTGTGCACTTGTCATCGCAATGCTCCATGACCCCTGTCATAGGAAGCTCCATGTGCTTCTCATCACAAAGCTTCATGAACTTGTCATCAAAATTCTCAATGGCCCTTGTCATCACAATGCTCCATGCCCTTGTCATCACAATGCTCCATGTCCCTTGTCATAACAATGCTCCAAGCCCTTGGCATCAAAATGCTCCATTTCATTTGTCATCACAATCCTCCATGACACTTGGCATCACAATGTTCCATTCCATTGTCATCGCAATGGACAATGACATATGTCATCACAATGCTCCCTGAGACCTGTCTTCAAAATACTCCATGACCTTCTCATCACAGTGCTCCATGCCTTGTCATCACATTGCACCATGCCCACTGTCATCAAAATAATCCATGAAACATGTCAGGCCAATGCTCCATGCCCCTGTCATCACAATGATCATTGCCTTTTCATCACAATGCTCTATGAACCCTGTCATCACAATGCTCCATGACTCCAGTCATCACAATGCTTCATGACCTTTGTCATCACAATGGTCCATGCCCTCGTCATCACAAGGCTCTGTGACCTTTGTCACCAAAATGCTCCATGAAATTTTCATCACAATACTCGGTGACCCTTCTCATCACAATACTCCATGCCTTTGTCAGCACAGGGCTCCATGACCCATGTCATCACAATGCACCATGTGCTTGTCATAACAATGCTCCACAACCTTGTCATCACAATGCTCCATAAAACTTGTCATCACAATGCTCCATGCACTTCTTATCAAAATGCTCTCTCACAAATGATATCAATATGTTCCCTCACTAGTCATCACAATACACCCACTCCCCTGTCATCACAATGGTCCACAACACCGTCATGAAAATGTTCCATGACTCCTGACATCACAATGTTCCATAACCCCTGTCATCAAAATGTTCCATGACACTTTTCATCAAATTGCTCCCTGACCCTGTCATCACAATGCTCCTTGCCCTTCACAAGAGAATTCACCACACACTTGTCATCAAAATGCTCCATGACCTTTGTCATCACAAAACTCCATGACCCTTGGCATCACAATGCTCCAAAAACCTCTCATCACATCGTTCCAAGCCCTTGTCATCACAGTATCCATAATGCTTTTCATCACAATGCTCGATGCCATTCTTCTCACAATGCTCCATGCGCTTGTCATTACAATCTTCCATGAACCATGTATCACAGTGTTCCGTGCCATTGTTATCACAATGCTCCTTGCCCCCTCTCATCACAATAATCCAAGAAACATCTCAGACCAATATTCCATGCCCTTTTCATCACAGTGATCCAAGACTCTTCTAATCATAATGCTCCATGCCCCTTTTCATCTCAATGCTCCATGAACGCTGTCATCACAATGCACCAATGTGCATCATCATAATGCTTCATGCTATTGTCATCACAATGAAATCAAAATGCTCTATGACCTCTGTCATCACAATGCTCCAAATCCTTGTGATCACAATATTCCCTAACACTTATCATCACAGCTCCCCATAACGCTCGTCATCAAAATTATCCATGGTCTTCTAATCACAATGCTCCATGACATTTGTCATCACAATGCTCAATACCCTTGTCATCACAATGGTCCCTGACACTTGTCATCAGTATGCTCCTTGAACCCTGCCATGACAAGGCTACATGCCTTTTTCATCACAGTGTTACATGCCATTTTCCTCACAGTGCTCCAAGTCCCCTGTAATCACAATGCTCCATGCCCTTGTCATCACAAAGCTCCATGATGCATGTCATCAGAACGTTCCATGACATTCTCATCCCAATGTTCAATGCCCTTGTCATCACAATGCTCCAAGACACCTGTAATCACAATGCTCCATGACCCTTTTCATCAGAATGCTCCATGAGACTTGTCATCACATGGCTCCATGGTCTTCTCCTCACAGTGCTCCAGTACTTTGTCATCACAATGATCCTTGACCCTGTCATCACAATACTCCATGAACATTTTCAGCCCAATGCTCCATGACGTTCTCATCACAATGCTCCATGACCTCTGTGATAACAATGCTCCATGACCACTGTCATGACAATGCTCCATGAACCCTGACAACACAATGATCCGGGACGCTTGTCATCAAAATGCTCCATGCCCTTGTCATCCCAATGCTCCATGAACCCTTTAATCACAATGCTCCATGACGCTTGTCATCACAGTGCTCCATGAACCTTGTCATCACAATGCCTTTGTCAGCAAAATGATACATAATCTTGTCATCACAATGCTCCAAGACCCCTGTAATCACAATGCTCGATGACCCTTTTCATCAGAATGCTCCATGAGACTTGTCATCACATGGCTCCATGGTCTTCTCATCACAGTGCTCCAATACCTTGTCATCACAATGCTCCTTGACCCCTGTCATCACAATACTCCATGAACATTTTCAGCCCAATGCTCCATGACGTTCTCATCACAATGCTCCATGACCTCTTTCATAACAATGCTCCATGACCACTGTCATGACAACGCTCCATGAACCCTGACAACACAGTGATCCGGGACGCTTGTCATCAAAATGCTCCATGCCCTTGTCATCCCAATTCTCCATGAACCCTTTAATCACAATGCTCCATGACGCTTGTCATCACAGTGCTCCATGAACCTTGTCATCACAATGCCTTTGTCAGCAAAATGATACATAATCTTGTCATCACAATGCTCCATGTGCTTGTCATCACAATCCTCCATGACCCTTGGGATCATATTGCTTTATGCCCTTGTCATCTCTATCTTGCCTTTCTGGTCTTTACAGATTTTCGGATGCCCTTTTTGACCGGTGGGAAGCGACAATTCTTTGTAGTGTGGATTTGCGTTGTGTGCTTGCTTGATTGGCCAAAAATGGCCAATGCCTTTTCTCCTGAATATATTCAGGCGAAAAGTCATACACTGTTTTTGGCCAAGTGCATCATTCTCGAAGTTGTGATGCCTTTCCTGTGCTTTAAAGGCGATTCCAATTTACCTCTTGAAATATGTTTTGTGCAATTCTGCCTCATTTTCAAGTCCGCTTTGTTGCCTTCCCTCAACAGATTTTTGGAAGAGAGTAGTCCTTTATAACTCTGCAGGTTTTTGATTTGCTTTGCCCCTGAGCTCCAATTTTCAAATCCCATTATTGGGAGCTGACCGCAAATCCACAATTTTGCTTCAGTACCTATACTGGTTCCAGGGGTGGCTATACTGGTTCCCTGTGGGTGGCTGAGGCTTTGGTTAATTCTTCTTCCTAATGGGAATTTAGAGTGACATGTGTCCGTCCAAATGCCTACATCTACTCTCTGATTGGTTCTCCCTCTTCCCTTTCATCCTCTGCACAATTAGCAAACTGTGCGAACCAGGAGGTTATAGGGGATGACTCTCCTAAGTTGGGAGATTGATAGTAAAGTTGTTGGAATGCCAAACTGTAGCACAAGGAGAGGAAAAAGTAGGAGACTTTCAGAAACCTTTTGCCATCACAGGGTGTCCATTCTCTTGGTTTCCCATATATGTTATAACTGTAGTGATATTCCCTTCTACCTGGAAATTTGGGACCCATGGAATGGTGGCATGCATTACTACTTTAAAGGGTCTGCATTTTCTCTCCCAATCTCACCAGTCCTCTCAGTCCCAAGTGTCCAGCCTTATGTCTCATCCAGCTGTCTTTGCAGATAGGGTCATTCTAGGTTTCATCAGAACCCCTGAAGGAATTGTGTAAGAATTTCGCTGTTTTTTGTTTTGTTTTTGAAATTCATTTTTATAATGGGGTTGAGCTGATTTTCCCTGACGTGTTTATGACGGTCTAGACACACTTGATTCCCTTACAGAGGCATATCAGTACATAGGTTTTAAGATTCTTACTAATCAGATATATTCCTCTGTGGGGAATAGGGGTTTTGAGTCCTGTTCACTGAGGAAGGTGTAGGTCTTGTCTATTCTGTATTTGGTTTATGGAATGGTACCTGTGCTAATATCAAACTCCGGTTTTATGCATCACCCCACCTCTCCTTTCCCCTTAAGGAGGCATAAGAGTGTTTTCTAAATGTGAGACGCTGCTCTCTTTCCTAATTCAGTTCATGTGTTGTGATGTTGACATTCCCTCTGTAAGTGATATCATATGATAAGATTCTTTTTCTGTGTGACTAATTTCCCTTAGAATCATCATACCTAAATCCTCTCATTATGCTGCTACTGGCCTTATGACATTGATTTCACGTCTGAGTGATATTCCGTTGTACAAAATTACCACAAGTTCTTTATGCATTTCTCTTTTTCCTGGGATACTTTAGGTGTACCGAAGTTGAGGTTCTTGTATGCAGAGCAGCCCTAAACTTTGGGGTGCCTGTGTCTTGTTGATATTTAGTCTTCCCAAGTTATATGTCCATGAGTTGAAGTCCCCTTTGCTCGGGGGCTTTGTATTTTAGATGTTTTAGGAAACAGCATACACTTCTTCAGAGTAGCTCTTGGATATTTATACCCCACCCATCAGCGTGACTAGTCTCCCTGTTTTCCATGGCCTCTCCTGCATTTTTGATTTGTACACATTTTTTGGATGGACTTTCTGAGCAGTGGAAATTGAGACTTCTTTATTGTGCGGATTTGCATTTCCCTCTTGCTTGGTTGGCCAAAAACTCTGTATGTGTTTTTTTCCTGAAGATATTCACGAAAAAAACGCATACACCCTTTTGCCCAACTGCATCATTTTAGAAATTCTGCTGCTTTTCATATGCTTTAAATGTGAGTACAATCTACCTTTTGAAATCTGTTTCCTTCAATTCTGCCTCTCATTCAGAACCTCTTTGTTGCCTTACCTGAATATATTTTTGGACGTTGGTTATCATTTATATCTTTGCAGGTCTTTGAATTGTCTGCTCCTGAGCTCCATTTTGCAACTCGCTTTTTTTGTAAGCTGACCGCCAAACCATTGGATTGATTCCGGCCCTATTCTGGTTCTGGGGAGGCAGGCTGAGCCTTTGGTTAATTCTTCTTCCTAATGGGAAATTAGAGTGACATGTGCCTGTCAAAACTACTACAGCTAATCTCTCATTGGTTACTCATCTTCCCATTTATCCTCTGCAAAAATTTCAAACTGTGTGAAACGGGAGATTAAAGGTGCTGATTCTCCAAGTGGGGAGATTGTTAGTAATGTGGCTGGAATGGCGAACCCCAGCACCAGGAGATCAAAAATGAGGTGCATTTTAGACACCTCTCCTGAGCACACTGTGTACATTCATCTCGGTTTCCCAGGCATGTTTTCACTGTCAGAAGATTCCCTTGAAAGTGCAGATTTGGGACCCATGGAATGGGTACCAGGCAGTATTACTTTAAAAGGTCTGCATTTCCTCACCCTGCCTCTCTAACATCTCTTAGCGTGCATAGCTTCCAGCCTTATATATCATCCTGCTGTGGGTCTACATGTGTTCAATCCATGTTACATCGTAGCCCTTCAACAAAAGTTGTAAGAATTTTTGTCTGTCTCACCGTTTTTATAAATATTTTTAAATTTATTTTTATATTGGTTACAGCTGATTTTCAAAGCTCTGTTTTTTGCTGCTGTACATCCACTTGATTCATGTACTGTGAGACAACAATAAATTCTTTCTCAGATGCTTATGAGTCATATGTATTATTTTCCAGTGACTTGAGTGGACTGAGTGCAGTTCTTTGAGGTACCGTGTAGGCCTTGCCAGTTATTCAATTTGGTACTTGGAATGGTATCTTTGCTAATTTCAACCTCCTGGATAATACCTCACCATTCCCCACCTTTCCCATTTAGCAGCCTTATGTCTCTTTTCTACATATTTGACTATGTTTCTGTTTTGTAGTTTATTTCATGTGTATCCATTTTTGATTCCACCTTTAAGTGACATCTTATGATATGTGTCTTTTTCTTTCTGACATGTGTCACTTAGAATGATCGTATGTAACTCCTCCAGAGTTGTTACAACTGGCCTTATTTCATTGATTTCTGGATGAGTAATATTCCACTCTACATAAGTACCCCATCTCTTTTATCCATTTTATCCTTCCAGGGACATTTAGGTTATATCCAAGTGGAGGCCCTTTTTAACAGAGAGGTGGTAAACGTTGGGGTGCCTGTTTTCTGTCATTTTTTGTTTTTCCCAAGGTATACGCCCATGAGTGCAAGTGCCCTATGCTCTGTAGCTCAGTTTTCAGATGTTTTAGCAAACACAATACACTTCTCCAGAGTGGCCGTTGGCAAATTACATTTCCACTATCAGCCTCACAGGGCTCCCTTTTCTCCTCACCCTGTCCTGCATTTCTGGTGTTTACACTTTATGTGGATGGCCCTTCTGACTGATGTGAAGTGATACATTTTGTAGTATTGATTTCCAGTGCCCACCTGTTTGGTTGGATAAAAAGTGTGAATGGCCTTAACTTGAATATATTCAGAAAAAAATGCATATGCCCTTTTGGGTCAAGTGCATCATTGACGATGTTCAGCCCCTTTTCTTGTGCTTTAATGGGGAGACCTTTCTACCTCTTCAAATCTGATTCCTGCCACTCTCCCTTGCTTATAAGTCCTTTTCTGTGACTTACCTCAAGACATTTTTCAACAATAGATATTTTCAACTCTGCAGTTTCATGAATTTTTGTGCCCCTGAGTTCCATTTTTCAACTTGTGTTTTTGGAAACTCGACACAAAACAGCAGGATTTCCTCTAGCCCTATTCTCTTTCTGTGGGTAATTCTAGCCTTTGATGAATTTGTCTTCCGGATTGGAAATTAGAGTGGCATGTGCCTGTCCAAACACCTAAGACTTGTCTCTAAATTTTCTCATCCTTCCGCTTCATCCTCTGGACAGATTCCAAACTGTGTGCAACAGGATATTGACGGTGCTGATATCCCCAAGTGAGTAGATTGTTAGGAAAGATGCTGGAGGGGTGAACCCGAGCACCAGGCGATGAGGAGATGAGGTGCCTTTTCCAAACTCTTTCCGATAAAACGGTGTACCTCCTCTAGGTGTGACAGGCATGTTTTAGCTGTAGGAAGGGTCCCGTGCATGGAAGGAGAACACCAGGGATTTTTCCAAATCAGTGCCTCCCCGAACCCCAAACTGGGGAATTTTTAAGCTACGGCTACACGTATGTCCATTAAGGGCCTTGGGAAATAGGCAGAGCCCAACTTTAGATGATAGAAATCTTCAGGTTCAGAAGCGCTCACCATCGGCCTTGCTTAGGTTACATTTTATCTGTCATTGATAGATGATGTCAATAAAAATATCGATTCTTTTTCAGATTATTTCCCCTTATAGGTTATTGCAAAATATTCAGTGTAGTTCCCTGTGCTTTACAGTAGTTCCTTGTTGATGATCTATTTTATACATAGCAGTGTGTATGTGTTAATCCCAAACTGTTAATTTATCCCTTCTCCTACCTTTCCCAATTGGTAATAATAAATTATAAGATTTTATACTTCTCAGAAATGGGGGAGCTGAAAGAGAGGTATCGTTTTCAATGGAAAAGCATTCAAAACAATATTGAAGCTTCAGCCAAGAGTATTCGATGTACATCCATGGAAATAAATCACTTCATTTCTCTAATGTTGACCTGACAAATAAGACAGACGTCTTCACTGAACTTGCTTATAGTAAAGTGATGGAAATATCAAATGTAAGTCTTAGAAAAATCTTATTTTACCCGAGCATTATACACTGCTCTATGTTAACTACAGTTTGGCTCACACATCTGTTCAATGAAGTTACAAAGTTCTCAATTTCTGTTACTGATCATCCAGAGGGGACCCCAACAGTAGTCGCCATGCCCAGTGTCATTGGAGCCAACAGATCAAGACTGAGTTTGGTTCAGAAGCAAAGGAAACATTATTGTGAAAACCGAATGGAGAGGTGAGAGTGTGCACTCCCCCACGGGCTGTGGGCTGGGATGCTGAGTAGGGATCCTGGCAGCGTCAGTGGGAGTTAGGGGATGGAGGTCTCGAGGGCTGGGTTGGCTGCAACTCAGGCTCTATGCCGTGCAGTCTGCATGGGACTCCGCTAGCTGAGGTGTCGACCCAGCCATTCTGCACTAGGAAGTCGGGTCTGAAGTGCCGGGTGTGGGACCTCTGCATGTGGAACCCTAGGAGCATGTGAAATTAGACAAAGCACAAAGGAAAAACAGGTTAGACTTTATTTTATTGCCCAGATTCTCTTTTTATCTCCCAGGAATTTTTAATGAACGTTGCCAGAGACGAACACCTCCTCTGCTTTTTGTTCCGTTCCTCATTCTTGGGGTGTTGAGGGTGAAGATCCCTCTTTTGTAACTGCTTCATGCTGTGGTGGGAGCTCTGATACCTAGGGGGAGGGGCAAAACTTCTCCCCACCAGCCTCCATGTGAGGATGATTGTCCCAAGGCCTCCTGCCTCACTTATCGTCCGCCTGAGCACCAGCTTTGGAAGTGTTATAGATTCTAATGACCTTTAAGGGTCCAGGAAAGAGATGCGCAGAGATGCTGTGGTGGCAGGATTCACCCCACCCCACATTTGTTCAGTGACATTAGGCTGACATTTTTGCCAGCCTAGATGCTCTGACCAGTAGTCTGTGCTTTCTTTAATTAGGTCCCTGAATTAATGTACAAACAGCACCACGTGTCAGAGCCCTGCCCGCGCAACTCCCAGACAGTCCAGGGTCAGTGGTGATCCAGGACCATGACGTCCACTGAGTCAACGGCCTTTAGAAGTAGCCAGCAGTCCAGCTGGTCATATTGGCCACCATCACCGCGGTGTCTGTAGTGTTTTCTATGGTGAAAGCGTGATATACGTTTCCCCCGCCAAGCTTATTAGCTCCCCTCTGGGTGCAGTAAGTCCTGCAAGCAGTAGTCTGCTCTTTCGGGGCACAGCCTTGTTGTTTTCTGAGAGAAACTCCAGGTCAAGTGATGGTCACACGAGTCATCTTGGGGGCCCGTTGCCCCCATTTGTCTCTCTGGAGGTTGGAGTTGGAGGGCCTCCTCACTCGAGGTCAGTGTGTCCACAGAGCGACCCTTGCCACTTCAGGACATGATGGGTGGTTAGGATCACCACGTGGGGTCCTATTCCCTTAGGAGGGAGCTGGCCTTGTGGGCTGCTGATTTCCAGCTTTTTAGATACCCCAGTATCCTGGCCTGATGAGTCAGTGGGCAAAGCCCTTGGTGACCATAGTTTATCATACCTGAAGGGCATTCTTGTGTTGCTCCATTTCAAGTTGTCCCTGTTTTTGCACTAAGTCTCCAAGGGCGATTAACCTTTGACCGGGTATGTAAAGGTCAAAGGGTTTAGCTAAATTAGCGAGTTCCTGGGCAAGGATCTGAATTGACTGCTCTTTCCATTCTTGAAAGGCTGCTTCTGGATTCTATTCAAAAGGATCATCATCTTTTCATGTCAGTGTTTCAGGTAGAGGCCCAGCTATTAGACTGTAGTTAGGGATCCAGATGCAGAAAACCTTGGCCTCCCCAGGAACACCTAAGCTGTCTTCTAGTTTTAGAAGAGGTAAGGCTGCAAATGGCTTCTTCCCTATCCTGGGATGCGTTTCTCCAAATATCTGTGAGAATGAAGCCCAGGCAAGTCACCTGAGCCTGGGATATTTGAGCCTTTTTCTTGGACACCTTCTATCCTTTCTTGGCTAGGTAGTTCCGAGGCGTATTTAGTAGGCCTGGCAATCAGAATATCATCTGCATATTGAAGGAGGGTTCCCTTTTACAGAGGTAGAACGTTTAGGTTTTTAGAGGACATTTCCCCAATGATGGTGTGGGGATTTTTGAACAATTGGGACAGGACGGCCCAGCATTATTGGTTTTGTTGCATGTTGTGTCCTGCCACTCACAAGCCAAAAATTCTTGTGACTCTGAGATGAATGGAATATAGGAGAAGGCATCATTGAAGTCTAATACAGAATGCCATGGCCTGGTGGATGGTAGAATGAGCAGCAGTGTGTAGGAAATAGGATCTACTAGATGTAGATCCTCGGTGGCTTCACTGACTGTCCTGATATACTTTACCAGGTCTCCAGCAGCCCATGGGGCTCTCGTGGTCAGGCCAATCCCAGGATATGGAGCTCACCTGGGCTGCATCCCACACCCCACAGCCCACGGGGCTCTCGTGTTCAAGTCCCTCCCAGGGTATGGAGCTCACCTGTGCAGCTACCCAGCAGCCCATGGGGCTCTCATAGTCAGGCCCTTCCCAGGATACGGAACTCCCCTGGGCAGGTACCCCAGCAGGGCTGGACACACAGGAACTGTGCACATAGCCCACCTTGCAGAGAACCCCCAGCTCACCTGTCGCTCACAGCTGACACAGAACACCT
This sequence comes from Mesoplodon mirus, assembly GCF_964341445.2. NCBI lineage: Eukaryota > Metazoa > Chordata > Mammalia > Artiodactyla > Ziphiidae > Mesoplodon > Mesoplodon mirus. The sequence continues at coordinate 8,590,670 of NW_028295817.1, forward strand.
CAGAGCAGGACTTGAACTAACAAACAGTAGCTCTGACATTTCTGTGACCCTGGCTATCACTCTGTGCAGCCTCTCTCTGCCTGGTCTTCCAGACACTTCCACTGCAGCCAGGGCACCAGGTCTCTGTCTCCACCCACCATCACTCCTCTCCCTGACTCCTGGGTTCCTCTCATTAGGATAGGGTCTTCTTGAAGTTGTTTTCCACTCATGGACCAGATAAAATGATAAGAAAACAAGCCGCAGCTGCAGCCCCTTGTCTAGCCTGACTCTGAAGGCCCACACCTGTTCCTTGGGACTGACCCGTTTAGCAAGGTTCATTTTCTGCAACTGTGAGCCCCTGAGGGGTGAGGTTTGGCTGATTTGGGCAGCCTGACACTGCCTGCCAGCCCCCACCCCACAGGTGTGCCTGGGTTGAGGTCAATATAAACACCTCTCCAGTCAGCAAGAGCACCTGTAGCTGTGACTGACGCCATATTCTCTGCCCCGTCAGCAGTTTCGGGGCTGGGGTGGTGGGAGGGAGTGAGGGGCCGTGGCTTTGTGGGTGGCCCAGTGTGATTTGGGCTCTGCTGGACTTTCTGCAGGAGTTGCCAGGCTGCCACCTGCTAAAGAAGAGGATGTGTCACCCATACCTGCCACTGGAATTTCTCCCCAGGCAGAGGTGAGGAAGTAAAAAAGCAGTGGGGGCTGTGGCAGGAGGGGTATCTCAGGCAGGGAAATGGAAAGCTTCCAGAAGAGCATCTGGGGCCAGGATCATCCTGGCTGGCCTGCAGGCACCAAGTCGGCCTGCGTGCTCTCGCTAGTGTGTCTCCACAGCCCTTCCTCTAGGCTTGCAAGTGCTTGTACATATTCAGGTGTTTTACCTGGAAAGGGTGGGAAGAGTTCAGCTGCAGCAGGACTGGGGCTCAGCTCACATTTACTCACAGACGCCTCGACACAGTCCCCCAGCTTTGCAATGAGGATGCTCCTTGTGGTGGGGAGCGCTGCTGACGGCATGGGAGACGATTTCCCACCTGTGACCAACTTAAGAATTTTTTACCATTGGAGCAAGTGCCCTGATACAATTTTCCTCTCTATAACTGGTGAGTTCTGTTTTTTTTTTTTTCTTTTTTTCTTTTTGGTTCAAGTTAGATTTTATTTATTCCTCTTTTTTTTATTGGGAGATATAAACATGGAAATAATGTATTAATATAAAGATGTCTATGTGAAGGGAAAAACTTTTTTCTGTTTTATTTTATTAAATGTTATTATTTTTAATTTTTTTAAATTTATTTCTTTTATACAGCAGGTTTTTATTGGATATATATTTTATACATATAATTGTGCATATGTGAATCCCAGTCTCCCAATTCATCCCACCACCACCCTCACATGGCGTTCCCTCCTTGGTGTCCATATGTTTGTTCTCTACATCTGTCTCTATCTCTGCCCTGCAAACTGGTTCATCTGTACCATTTTTCTAGGTTCCACATATATGCATTAATATACAATATTTGTTTTTCTCTTTCTGACTTACTTCACTCTGTATGACAGTCTCTAGATCCATCGAGGTCTCTACAAATGACCCAATTTCATTCCTATGTATGACTGAGTAATATTCGTTGTATATATGTACCACGTCTTTATCCATTCGTCTGTCTGTGGGCACTTAGGTTGCTTTCATTACCTGTCTATTGTAAATAGTGCTGCAATGAACACTGTGGTGAATGTGTATTTTTGATTTATGGTTTTCTCTGGGTATATGCCCAGTAGTGGGATTGCTGGATTATATGGTAATTCTATTTTTGTTTTTTTTAGGAACCTCCATACTGTTCTCCATAGAGACTGTATCGATTTACATTCCCACCAATAGTGGAATAAGGTTCCTTTTCTCCACACCCTCTCCAGCATTTGTTGTTTGTAGATTTTCTGATGATGCCCATTCTAACAGGTGTGACGTGATACCTCATTGTAGTTTCAATTTCCATTTCTCTAATAATTAGTGATGTTCAGCAGATTTTCATGTGCGTACTGGCCATCTCTATGTCTTCTTGGAAGAAATGTCTATTTAGATATTCCATTTTGTATTGGGTTGTTTGTTTTATTAATATTGAGCTGCATGAGCTGTTTATATATATTGGAGATTAATCATTTGTCCATTGATTCGTTTGCAAATATTTTCTGCCATTCTGAGGGTTGTCTTTTCGTCTTGTTTGTAGTTTCCTTTGCTTGGCAAAAGCTTTTACGTTTCATTAGTCCCATCTGTTTAGTTTTCTTTTTTATTTCATTACTATAAGAGGTGGATCAAAAAAGATCTTGCTGTGATTTACGTCAGAGTATCCTTCGTAAGTTTTCCTCTCAGAATTTTATACTGTCTGGTCTTACATTAAGGTCTCTAATCCATTTTGAATATATTTTTATGTATGGTGTTGGGGAGTGTTCTAATTTCATTCTTTTACATGTAGCTCTCCATATTTCCCAGCACCAATGATTGAAGAGACTGTCTTATCTCCATTGTATAGTCTTGCCTCCTTTGTCATAGATTAGTTGACCATAAGTGTGTAGGTTTATCCTTGGGCTTTTTTTTTTTTTTTCCTTTTACACGTTTATTCGAGTATAATTGCTTTACAATGGAGTGTTCGTTTCTGCTGTATAACAAAGTGAATCAGCTATATATATACAAATATCACCAGATCCCTTCCCTCTTGCATCTCCCTCCCACACTCCATATCCCACCCCTTTATGTGGTCACAAAGCACCGAGCTGATCTCCCTGTTCTATGTGGCTGATTCTCAGTAGCTATCGGTGTTACATTTGGTAATGTATTTATGTCCATGCCACTGTCTCAATTCGTCCGAGCTTACCCATCCCCCTTCCGGTGTCCTCAAGTCCTTTCTGTATGTTTGTGTCCTTAATCCTGGCCTGCTACTAGGTTCTTCAAAATCTTTTTTTTTTCTTCATTAGATTCCATATATCTCTGTTAACATACAGTATTTGTTTTTCCCTTTCTGACTTACTTCACTGTGTAGGACAGATTCTAAGTCCATCCACCTCAGTACAAATAACTCAGTTTTGCTTCTTTTTATGGTTGAGTAATATTTGATTGTATATATGTGCCAGATCTTCTTTTTCCATTCATCTGTCGATGGACACTTAGGTTGCTTCCATGTCCTGGCTAATGCAAATAGAGCTGCAATGAACATTTTTGTACATAACTCTTTTTGAATTATGGTTTTCGCAAGGCAAATGCCCAGTACTTGGATTGTTGTGTCGTATGGTACTTCTATTGTTAGTTATTTAAAGGAACCTCCGTACTGTTCTCCCTAGTGCCCATATCAATTTACATTCCCACCCACAGTGCAAGTGTGTTCCATTTTCTCCAATAAAGGCCTCTCCAGCATTTATTGTTTTGTAGATTTTTTTGATGATTGCCACTCTGACAGCTGTGAGGTGATACCTCAGGGTAGTTTTGATTTGCATTTCTCTACTGATTAGTGATGTTCATCATCCTTTCATGTGTTTCTTGGTAATCTGTATATCTTCTTTGGAGAAATGTCTATTTAGGTCTTCTGCCCGTTTTTGGATTGGGTTGTTTGTTTTTGTGATATTGAGCTACATGCGGTGCTTGTAAAGTTAGGAGATTAATCCTTTGTCAATTGCTTCATTTGAAAATATTTTCTCCCATTCTGAGGGTTGTTTTTGCATCTTGTTTATGTTTTCCTGTACTGTGTAAAAGCTTTTAAGTTTCATTAGGTCCCATTTGTTGATTTCTGTTTTTTTTTCCATTTCTCTAGGAGGTGGGTCAAAAAGGATCTTGCTGTGATTTATGTCATAGAGTGTTCTGCCTATGGTTTCCTCTAAGTGTTTTATAGTGTCTGGTCTTATATTTAGATCTCTAATCAATTTAGAGTTTATTTTTGTGTATGGTGTTATGGAGTGTGCTAATTTCATTCTTTTATGTGTAGGGGTCCAGTTTTTCCAGCACCAATTACTGAAGAGACTGTCTTTTCTCCATTGTATATCCTTAGCTCCTTTGTCATAGATGAGATAGCCATAGGTATGTAGGTTTATCTCTGGGCTTTCTGTCCTGTTCCATTGATCTGTGTTTATGCCAATCTACATACACTTGATTCCATTATGTAGACATATAAATACATAGGTTTCAAGGTTATTACCAGTCAGATATATTCCTCTTCAGTGAATAGGGTGTTTTGTGTCCAGTTTATTGAGAAAGGAGTAGGTCTTGTCTATTACATATTTGGTATATGGAATGGGATCTGTGCTAATTTCAAACTCTGCTTTTACACATCACCCCACGTCACCTTTCCCCTTAAGGAGGCGTAAGTGTGTTTTCTAAATGTGTAACTCTGTTCTCTTTTGAAATTCAGTTCATGTGTAGCCATGTTTACATTTCCTCTATAAGTGATATATTACAATAAGTTTCTTTTTCTTTGTGGCTCATTTCACTTAGCATCATCGTACCTAAAGCCACTCATTATGCTGCTATTGGCCTTATGACATTGATTTTATGTCTGAGTGACATTCCATTGTATATAAGTACCACAACATCTATATCCATTTTTTTTTTCCTTTCCTGGGATATATAAAGTGTACCGAAGTCGAGGTTCTTGTAAACAGAGCAGCCCTAAAGTTTGGGCTGGCTGTGTGTTGTGGATTTTTAGTTTTCCCAAAATACACGCCCATGAGTGGAAGTGTGCTATACTCTGTAGCTCTGTTTTAGAAAACAACATACAGTTCTCCAGAGAGGCTGTTGGCAATTTACATCCTGTCCATCGGTGTAACCAGGCTCCCTTTTCTCCATGGCCTGTCCTGCATTTGTGGTTTTTACACTATTTGTTGATGGCCCTTTTGACTGGAGGTAAGGGACACTTCTATGTAGTGTGGATTTGCAATGCCTGATGGCTTGCTTAGCCAAAAAGGGCATATGCATTTTTTCCCGAATATATTCAAGAAAATACACATAATCCGTTTTCAGCCAAGGGCAACATTGTCGAAATTCTGTCGCTATTCATTTGCTTTAAAGACGACTCCAATCTACCTCTTGAAATCTGTTTCCTTCAATTCTGCCTTGCATTCAAATCCTCTTCACTGCCTTTCCTCAATATATTTCTGGATGATAGTTGTCCTTTATAATTCTGCAAGTTTGTGAATTGCTGTGCCCCTGATTTCCATTTTTCAACTCGCCTCTTTGTGAGCTGGCTGCAATACCGCAGGATGGCTTTAGGCCCTAGTCTGGTTCTGGGGCTTCAGGCTGAGCCTTTGGTTAATTCTTCTTCCTGATGGGAAACTAGAGTGACATGTGCCCATCCAAACACCTACAGCTAATCTCTCATTTATTTCCCCTCTTCCTGTTCATCCTCTGCACAGTTTGCAAACTGTGCATAACGGGAGGGTAAAGGCGCTGACACTCCAAGTGGGGAGATTTTGAGTAATGCAGATGGAATGGCGAAGCCGAGCACGACAAAAGGAAAAATGAGGTACCTTTTAGAAAACTTTCCCAATTACACAGTGTACCATCCACTGGGTTTCCCATGCATGTTTTAACTGTAGGAAGATTCCCTTAAACCTGGAGAGTTGGGACCACTAGAATGGGTAGCACACAGTATTGCTCTAAGTGGTGTTCTTTTGTTCACACAACCTCAGCAATCTTGTCAGCCCCAAGTGTCCAGTCTTATGTCTCATCCAGCTGTGGGTGTAAAGGTGGTCAATCTAGCTTGCATCACAGGCCCTGAACGTAATTTTTAAGACTTTCTCTCTGTTTTTGCATTTTGCTTTTGAAATTTATTTTTATAAGTGGGTTTAACTGAATTTCAGTGCTGTGTTCATGCCGTTATACACACACATGATTCCTTTATGGAGACATGAGAATACATATGTTTTAAAATACTGAGAGTCAGACATATTCCTCTGCAATGAATAGGGGGTGTTGAGTCCAGTTCATTGTGCCGGGAGTAGGTGTTGTCTATTACATACATGGTTTATATAACGGTATCTGTGCTAATTTAAAACTGTGGTTTTATGCATCACCCCACCTCAGCTTTCCCATTAAGCAGGCAGAAGATGTTTTCTAAATGTGTGACTCTGTTGTGTTTGTAATTCAGTTCATGTGTAGTCATGTGTACATTCCCGCTATGAGTGATAACTTATGATAAGATTAGTTACTCTGTAATCTTTCCTAACTCAGTTCATGTGTAGCCATGTTTACAGGACCTTCATAAGTGATATCTTATGATAAGTTTCTTTTTCTGTGTGACTTATTTCACTTAGAATCATCGTACCTGAATCCACTCATTTTGCTGCTACTGGCCTTATGACATTGATTTCATGGCTGAGAGATATTCCATCGTACGTAAGTACCACAATATCTTGAACCATTTTTGTCTTTCCTGGGATACTTAAGGTGTACCCAAGTTGAGGTTCTTGTAAGCAGTGCAGCGCTAAATTTTAGGGTGGCACTGTCTTATTGATTTTCAGTTTTCCCAAGGTATATTCCCTAGACTGGAACTGCCCTTGGCTGTGTAGCTCTGTTGTTTACTTGTTTTAGGGAACACAATGCACTCCTCCAGAGAGGCAGTTGGCAACTTACATCCCGCCCATCAGCATAACAAGGCTCCGTGATCTCCAGGGCCTGTCTTGCCTTTCTGGTTTTTACACATTTTTTGGATGTCCCTTTTGACCGGTGGGAAGGGATACTTCTTTGTAGTGCAGATTTGCATTGCTTCTTGCTTGCTTGGCCAAAAATGGCGTATGCATTTTCTCCTGAATATACTCAGGAGAAAACGCATACGCCCTTTTTGGCCAAGTGCATCATTGTCGAAGTTGTGCCCCTCTTCCTGTGCTTGAAAGGTGATTCCAACGTACCTCTTGAAATCTGTTTCTTGCTATTCTGCCTCATTTTAAAGTCCGCCTCTCTGCCTTCCCTCAAAAGATTTTTGGACGATAGTTGTCCTCTATTACTCTGCCAGTTTGTAAATTGCTGTGCCCCTGAGCTCCATTTTTCAACTCGTTTTTGTGAGCTGACAGCAAATACAAAATTATGGTTCAAATCCTATACTGGTTCCCGGCGGGTGGCTGAGACATTGGTTAATTCTACTTCCTGCCGGGCAATTAAAGTGACATGTACCTGTCCAAATGCCTAACAGCTACTCTCTCATTGGTTCTCCCTCTTCCCTTTCATCCTCTGCCAAATTGGCAACCTGTGCGAACCAGGAGGTTTTACGGACTATCGCTCCAAGTTGGGAGATTGATAGTAAAGCCGTTGGAAGTTCAAACTGGAGCACAAGGAGAGGGACTATATGTTGAATTTTAGAAACATTTCGTATTCACAGTGTGTTCATTCTCTAGGTTTCCCATAAATGTTATGGCTGTAGTAATATTCCCTTACACATGGAGAGTTGGGACACATGGAATGGGTGCCACATATTATTGCTTTAAAGGGTCTGCATTTGCTCACCCAGTCTCACCAAACCTCTCAGTCTCAAGTGTCCAGCTTTATGCCACATCCACCTCTCGTTGTAGGTAGGGGCATTCCAGGTTTCCTTAGAGCCCCTGAAGGAATTGTAAAGATTTTCCCTGTTTTTTTTGTATTGTATTTGAAATTTTTTTTTTACTGGGTTTGAGCTGATTCTCACTGTCATGTTTATGCCAGTTTAGACACACTTGATTCCCTTATGGTGACATATCAATACATAGGTTTTAAGATTCTTACTAGTCAGATATATACCTCTGCGCAGAATATTGGGTTTTGTGTCCCTTTCACTGATGAAGGTGTAGGTCTTGTCTATTCCGTATTTTGATTTTGGAATGGTACTTGTACTAATATCAAACTCTGGTTCTATGCATCACCCCACCTCTCCTTCCTCCTTAAGCAGGCATAAGTGTGTTTTCTAAATGTGAGACGCTGTTCCCTTTCCTAACTCAGTTCATGTGTAGCCATGTTACAGAAAATTCATAAGTGCTATCTTATGATAAGTTTCTTTTTCTGTGTGACTTATTTCACTTAGAATCATCGTACCTGAATCCATTCATTTTCCTGTTACTGGCATTATGACATTGATTTCATGGCTGAGGGATAATCCATCGTACATAAGTACCACAATTTTTTGAATCGTTTTTATCTATCCTGGGATATTTAGAGAGTACTCAATTTGAGATTCTTGTAAGTAGTGCAGGCCTAAATTTTGGGGTGGCTCTATCTTATTGATTTTCAGTTTTCCCAAGGTATATTCCCTAGAATGGAAGTGCCCTTGGCTCTGTAGCTCTGTTGTTTACTTGTTTTAGGGAACACAATGCACTCCTCCAGAGAGGCAGTTGGCAATTTACATCCTGCCCATCAGCATAACAAGGCTCCATGTTCTCCAGGGCCTCTCTAGGATTTCTGGTTTTTACACATTTTGTGGATGTCCCTTTTGACAGGTGGGAAGTGATACTATTTTGCGGTGCAGATTTGCATTGCCCGCTTGCTTGCTTGGCCAAAAAGGGCGTATGCGTTTTCTCCTGAATAGATTCAGGAGAAAATGCATACGCCCTTTTTGGCCAAGTGCATCATTTTCGAAGTTGTGCCCCTCTTACTGTGCTTTAAAGGTGATTCCAACGAACCACTTGAAATCTGTTTCCTGCTATTCTGCCTCGCTTTGAAGGTCGCCTCGTTGCCTTCCCTTAACAGATTTTTTGGACGATAGTTGTCCTTTATTACTGTGCCAGTTTGTGAATTGCTGTGCCCCTGAGCTCCATTTTCTAACTTGTTTTTTTGTGAGCTAACCGCAAGTCCAAAATTTTGGTTCAGGAACTATACTTGTTCACGGCAGGTGGCTGAGACTTTGGTTAATTCTTCTTCCTGCCGGGCATTTAGAGTGACATGTGCCCATCCAAATGCCTAACAGTTACTCTTTCATTGGTTCCCCCTTTTCCCATTCATCCTCTTCCAAATTGGCAACCAGAGCAAACCAGGAGGTTAAAGGGGCTGTCTCTCCAAGTTGGGAGATTGATAGTTAAGCAGTTGGAAAGTCAAACCGGAGCACCAGGAGAGGGACAGTTAGTTGGGTTTTAGAAACCTTTCGTATTCACTGTGTGTCCATTCTCTTGGTTTCCTGTACATGTTATAGCTGTAGTAAGATTCCCTTCAACATGGAGAGTTGGGAACCATGGAATGGGTGCCACACATTATTGCTTTGAAGGGTCTGCATTTGCTAACCCAAATTCACCAATGCTCTCAGTCCCAAGTGTCCAGCCTTATGCCACATCCAGCTGTCGTTGTACACAGGGTCATTCAAGGTTTCATCAGAGACCCTGAAGGAATTGTAAAGAATTTCCCTGTTTTGTTGTTTTGTTTTTGAAATTCCTTTTTATAGTGGGTTTGAGCTGATTCGCACTGCTGTGTTTATGCCAGTCTAGACACACTTGTTTCCCTTACGGAGATATATCAATACATAGGTTTTAAGATCCTTACTAGTCAGATATATTCCTCTGCAGGAAGTATGGGGTCTTGATAACCTTTCAGTGAGGAAGGTGTAGATCTTGTCTATTCTGTATTTGGTTTCTGGAATGGTGCCTGTACTTATATCAAACTCTGTTTTATGCAACACCCCACCTCTCCTTCCCCCTTAAGCAGGCGTAAGAGTGTTTTCTAAATGTGAGACTCTGTTCTCTTTCCTAACTCAGTTCATGTGTAGCCATGTTTACAGGATTTTCATAAGTGATATCTTATGATAAGATTCTTTTTCTGTGTGACTTATTTCACTTAGAATCATCATACCTGAATCCATTCATTTTGCTGCTACTGGTCTTTTGACATTGATTTCTTGGCTGAGGGATATTCCATCATAACGTAAGTACCACAATTTTTTGAACCATTTTTATATTTCCTAGGATATTTCAGGTGTACCCAAGTTGAGGTTCTTGTCAGCAGTGCAGCTCTAAATTTTGGGGTGGCTTTGTCTTATTGATTTTCAGTTTTCCCAATGTATATTCCCTAGACTGGAAGTGCCCTTGGCTCTGTAGCTCTGTTGTTTACTTGTTTTAGGGAACACAATGCAGTCCTCCAGAGAGCCAGTTGGCAATTTACATGCCTTCCTTCAGCATAACAAGGCTCCCTGTTCTCCAGGACCTGTGTTGCCTTTCTGGTTTTTAAACATTTTTCTGATGTCCCTTTTGACCGGTGGGAAGTGATACTACTTTGTAGTGCAGATTTGCATTGCCCGCTTGCTTGCTTGGCCAAAAAGGGCGTATACGTTTTCTACTGAATATATTCAGGAGAAATCACATACGCACTTTTTGGCCAAGTGCATCTTTGTCGAAGTTGTGACACTCTTCCTGTGCTTCAAAGGCGATTCGAACGTACCTCTTGAAATCTGTTTCCTGCTATTCTGCCTCGCTTTCAAGGCCACCTCGTTGCCTTCCCTCAACAGATTTTTGGACGATAGTTGCCCTTTGTTACTCTGCCAGTTTGTGAATTGCTGTGCCCCTGAGCTCCATATTTTAACTCGTTTTTTCTGAGCTGAACGCAAGTCCAATATTTTGGTTCAGGAACTATACTGGTTCCCGGTGGGTGGCTGAGACTTTGGTCAATTCTTCTTCGTCCCGGGAAATAAGAGTGACATATGCCCGTCCAAATACCTAACAGCTACTCTCTCATTGGTTCTCCCTATTCACATTCATCCTCTGCAAAATTGTCAACCTGTGCGAAACAGGAGGTTAAAGGTGCTTTCTCTCCAGGTTCAGAGATTGATAGTAAAGCAGTTGGAAAGTCAAACCGGAGGACCAGGAGAGGGACTGTTCGTTGAGTTTTAGAGACCTTTCGTATTCACAGTGTGTCCATTATCTAGGTTTCCCGTACATGTTATAGCTGTAGTAATATTCCCTTCAACCTGGAGACATCGGACCCATGGAATGGGTGCCATGCATTATTGCTTTAAAGGGTCTGCATTTGCTCACCCAATCTCACCAATCCTCTCAGTCCCAGGTATCCAGCCTTATGCCATATCCAGCTGTCATTGTAGATAGGGTCATTCCATGTTTCATCAGAGACCCTGAAGGAATTGTAAAGAATTTCCCTGTTTATTTTTTTTTGAAATTCCTTTTTATAGTGAGTTTGTGCTGATTTTCGCTGCCATAATTATGACAATCTAGACACACTGATTCCCTGACGGAGACATATCAATACATAGGTTTTAAGATTCTTACTAGTCAGATATATTCCTCTGCGGGAAATATGGGGTTTTGAGTCCCTTTCACTGAGGAAGGTGTAGGTCTTGTCTATTCCATAGTTGGTTTTTGGAACGGTACCTGTGCTTATATCAAACTCTGGTTTTATTCATCACCGCACCTCTCCTTCCCCCTTAAGCAGGCATAAGAGTGTTTTCTAAATGTGAGACTCTGTTCTATTTCCTAACTCAGTTCATGTGTAGCCATGTTTACATGATCTTCATAAGTGATATGTTATGATACGTTTCTATTTCTGTGTGACTTATTTCACTTAGAATCTTCGTACCTGAATCCACTCATTTTGCTGCTACTGGTCTTATGACATTGATTTCATCGCTGAGCGATATTCCATCATACGTAAGTACCACAATTTTTTGAACCATTTTTATATTTCCTGTGATATTTAAGGTGTACCCAAGTTGAGGTTATTGTAAGCGGTGCAGCACTGAATTTTGGGGTGGCTCTGTCATATTGATTTTCAGTTTTCCCAAGGTATATTCCCTGGACTGGAAGTGTCCTTGGCTCTGTAGCTCTGTTGTTTACTTGTTTTTGGGAACACAATGCACTCCTCCAGAGAGGCAGTTGGCAATTTACATCCTGGCTATCAGCATAACAAGGCTTCCTGTTCTCCAGGGCCTGTCTTGAATTTCTGGTTATTACCCTTTATGTGGATGTCCCTTAGGATCGGTGGGAAGTGATACTTCTTTGTAGTGGAGATTTGCATTGCCCGCTTGTTTACTTGGCCAAAATGGGTGTATGCGTTTTCTCCTGAATATACTCAGGAGAAAACTCTTACGCCCTCTTTGGCCAAGTGCATCATTGTCGAAGTTGTGCCTCTCTTCCTGTGCTTTAAAGGCGATTCCAACGTACCTGTTGAAATCTGTTTCCTGCTATTCTGCCTCACATTCAAGTCCACCTCGTTGCGTTCCCTCAACAGATTTTTGGATGATAGTTGTCGTTTATTACTCTGGCAGTTTGTGAATTGCTGTGCCCCTGAGCTCCATTTTTTAAATCGTTTTTTGTGAGCTGAACGCAAGTCCCATATTTTGGCTCAGGACCTATACTGGTTCCCGGTGGGTGGCTGAGACTTTGGTTAATTCTTCTTCCTCCCGGGAAATAAGAGTGACATGTGCCCGTCGAAATGCCTAACAGCTAATCTCTCTTTGGTTCTCCCTCTTCCCTTTCATACTTTGCCACACTGGCAACCTGTGCGAACAAGGAGGGTAAAGGTGCAGTCTCTCCTAGTTGGGAGATTGATAGTTAAGCAGTTGGAATGTCAAACTGGAGCACCAGGAGAGCGATTATTCGTTGAGTTTTAGAAAGCTTTCGTATTCACAGTGTGTCCATTCTCTAGGTATCCCATACCTTTTATAGCTGTAGTAATATTACCTTCAACCTGGAGAGTTGGGACCCATGGAATGGGTGGCATGCATTATTGCTTTACAGGGTCTGCATTTGCTCACCCAATCTCACCAATCCTCTCAGTCCCAAGTGTCCAGCCTTATGCCACCTCCAGCTGTCGTTGTAGATAGGGTCATTCCAAGGTTCATCAGAGAGCCTGAAGGAATTGTAAAGTATTTTGCTTTTTTTTGTTTTGTTTTTGAAATTCTGTTTTATAGTGGGTTTGATCTGATTCTCGCTGCCATCTTTATGCCAGTCTAGACACACTTGATTCCCTTACGGAGACATATCAATACATAGGTTTTAAGATTCTTACTAGTCAGATATATTCCTCTGCGGGAAATGAGGGGTTTTGAGTCCCTTTCACTGAGGAAGGTGTAGGTGCTGTTTATTCCATAGTTGGTTTTTGGAAGGGTACCTGTGCTTATATCAAACTCTGGTTTTATGCATCACCCCACCTCTCCTTCCCCCTTAAGCAGGCATAAGAGTGTTTTCTAAATATGAGACTCTGTTCACTTTCCTAACGCAGTTCATGTGTAGCCATGTTTACAGGATCTTCATAAGTGATATCTTATGATATGTTTCTTTTTCTGTGTGACTTAATTCACTTAGAATCATCGTACCTGAATCCACTCATTTTGCTGCTACTGATCTTATGACATTGATTTCATAGCTGAGGGATATTCCATCATACGTAAGTACCACACTTTTTTCAACATTTTTTACCTTTCCTGGGATACTTAAAGTGTACCCAAGTTGAGGTTCTTGAAAGAAGTGCAGCCCTAAATTTTGGGGTGGCTCTGTCTTATTCATTTTCAGTTTTCCCAAGGTTTATTCCCTAGACTGGGAGTGTACTTGGCTCTGTAGCTCTGTTGTTTACTTATTTTAGGGAACACAATGCACTCCTCCAGAGAGGCAGTTGGCAATTTACATCCCGCCCATCAGCATAACATGGCTCCCTGTTCTCCAGGGCCTGTCTTGCCTTTCTGATTTTTGCCCATTTTGTGGATGTCCCTTTTGACTGGTGGGAAGTGATACTTCATTGTAGTGCAGATTTGCACGGCCACTTGCTTCCTTGGCCAAAAAGGGCGTATGCGTTTTCTCCTGAATATATTCAGGAGAAAACGCATACGCCCTTTTTGCCAAGTGCATCATTTTCGAAGTTGTGCCCCTCTTCCTGTGCTTTAAAGGCGATTCCAAAGTACCTGTTGTAAACGGTTTCCTGCTATTCTCCCTCGCTTTCAAGTCCGCCTCGTTGCCTTCCCTCAACAGATTTTCCGACGATAGTTGTCCTTTATTACTCTGCCAGTTTGTGAATTGCTCTGCCCCATAGCTCCATTTTTTAACTCATTTTTTCTGAGCTGAACGCAAGTCCAATATTTTGGTTCAGGAACAATACTGGTTCCCGGTGGGTGGCTGAGACTTTGGTTAATTCTTTTTCCTCCTGGGTAATAAGAGTGAAATATGCCCGTCCAAATACCTAACAGCTACTCTCTCTTTGGTTTTCCCTCTTCCCTTTCATCCTTTGCCAAATTGGCAACATGTGCGAACCAGGAGGTTAAAGGTGCTGTCTCTCCAAGTTGGGAGATTGATAGTAAAGCAGTTGGAATGTCAAACTGGAGCACCAGGAGAGCGATTATTCGTTGAGTTTTAGAAAGCTTTTGTATTCACAGTGTGTCCATTCTGTAGGTTTCCCATACCTGTTATAGCTGTAGTAATATTCCCTTCAACCTGGAGAGTTGGGACCCATGGAATGGGTGACATGCATTATTGCTTTACAGGGTCTGCATTTGCTCACCCAATCTCACCAATCCTCTCACTCCCATGTGTCCAGCCTTATGCCACCTCCAGCTGTGGTTGTAGATAGGGTCATTCCAAGGTTCATCAGAGAGCCTGAAGGAATTGTAAAGAATTTCGCTGTTTTTTGATTTGTTTTTGAAATTCCGTTTTATAGTGGGTTTGATCTGATTCTCGCTGCCATCTTTATGCCAGTCTAGACACACTTGATTCCCTTAGGGAGACATATCAATACATAGGTTTTAAGATTCTTACTAGTCAGATATATTCCTCTGCGGGAAATGTGGGGTATTGAGTCCCTTTCACTGAGGAAGGTGTAGGTGTTGTTTATTCCATAGTTGGTTTTTGGAAGGGTACTTGTGCTTATATCAAACTCTGCTTTTATGCATCACCCCACCTCTCCTTCCCCCTTAAGCAGGCATAAGAGTGTTTTCTAAATGTGAGACACTGTTCTCTTTCCTCATTCAGTTCATGTGTAGCCATGTTTACAGGGTCTTCATAATTTATATATTATGATAAGTTTCTTTTTCTGTGTGACATAATTCACTTAGAATCATCGTAACTGAATACACTCATTTTGCTGCTACTGGTCTTATGACATTGATTTCATGGCTGAGGGATATTCCATCATACGTAAGTACCACAATTTTTTGAACAATTTTTACCTTTCCTGGGATACTTAAGGTGTACCCAAGTTGAGGTTCTTGTAAGCAGTGCAGCCCTAAATTTTGGGGTGGCTCTGTCTTATTTATTTTCAGTTTCCCCAAGGTATATTCCCTAGCCTGGGAGTGTACTTGGCTCTGTAGCTCTGTTGTTTACTTGTTTTAGGGAACACAATGCACTCCTCCAGAGAGGCAGATGGCAATTTACTTCCCGGCCATCAGCATAACAAGGCTCCCTGTTCTCCAGGGCCTGTCTGGCCTTTCTGGTTTTTACCCATATTGTGGATGTCCCTTTTGACTGGTGAGAAGTGATACTTCTTTGTAGTGCAGACTTGCATTGCCCACTTGCTTGCTTGGCCAAAAGTGCGTATGCATTTTCCCCTGAATATATTCAGGAGAAAATGCATACGGCCTTTTTGGCCATGTGCATCATTGTCGAAGTTGTGATCTTCTTCCTGTGCTTTAAAGGCGATTCCAACGTACCTCTTGAAATCTGTTTCCTGATATTCTGCCTCGATTTCAATTCCGCCTAGTTGCCTTCCCTCAACAGATTGTTGGAAGATAGTTGCCCTTTATTACTCTGCCAGTTTGTGAATTGCTTTGCCCCTGAGTTCCATTTTTTAACTCGTTTTTTGTGAGCTGAACGCAAGTCCAATATTTTGGTTCAGCATCTATACCGGTTTTCAGTGGGTGGCTGAGACTTCAGTTAATTCTTCTTCCTCCCGGGAAATAAGAGTGATATGTGCCCGTCCAAATGCCTAAGAGCTACTCTCTCATTGGTTCGCCCTATTCCTTTTCATCCTTTGCCATTTGGCAACCTGTGCGACCCAGGATGTTAAAGGTGCTCTCCCTCCAAGTTGGGAGATTGACAGTAAAGCAGTTGGAAAGTCAAACTAGAGCACAAGGAGAGGGACTATTCGTTGAGTTTTAGAGACCTTTCGTATTCACAATGTTTCCATTCTCTAGGTTTCCCGTACATGTTATAGCTGCAGTAATATTCCCTTCAACCTGGAGACATCGGACCCATGGAATGGGTGCCATGCATTATTGCTTTAAAGTGTCTGTATTTGCTCACCCAATCTCTCTAATCCTCTCAGTCCCAGGTATCCAGCCTTATGCCATATCCAGCTGTCGTTGTAGATAGGGTCATTCCAGGTTTCATCAGAGACACTGAAGAAATTGTAAAGAATTTCCCTTTTTTTGTTTTTGAAATTCCTTTTTATAGTGGGTTTGAGCTGATTTTTGCTGCCATATTTATGCCAGTCTAGACACACTTGATTCCCTTACGGAGACATATCAATACATAGGTTTTAAGATTCTTACTTGTCAGATATATTCCTCTGCAGGAAATATGGGGTTTTGAGTCCCTTTCACTGAGGAAGGTGTAGGTCTTGTCTATTCCATAGTTGGTTTTTGGAACGGTACTTCTGCTTATATCAAACTCTGGTTTTATGCATCACGCCACCTCTGAATCCCCCTTAAGCAGGCATAAGAGGGTTTTGTAAATGTGAGACTCTGTTCTCTTTCATAAATCAGTTCATGTGTAGCCATGTTTACAGGATCTTCATAAGTGATAGCTTATGATAAGTTTCTTTTTCTGTGTGACTTATTTCACGTAGAATCATCCTACCTGAATCCACTCATTTTGCTGCTACTGGTCTTATGACATTGAATTCATGGCTGAGGTATATTCCATCGTACATATGTACCACAGTTTTTTGAACCATATTTATCTTTCCTGTGATATTTAAGGTGTATCCAAGTTGAGGTTCTTGTAAGCAGTGCAGCCCTAAATTTGGGGGTGGCTCTGTCTTATTGATTTTCAATTTTCCAAAGGTATATTCCCTAGACTGGAATTGCCCTTGGCTCTCTAGCCCTGTTGTTTACTTGTTTTAGGGAACACAATGCACTCTTCCAGAGAGGCAGTTGGCAATTTACATCCCGCCAATCAGCATAACAAGGCTCCCTGTTCTCCAGGGCCTTTCTTGCCTATCTGATTTTTGCCCATTTTGTGGATGTCCCTTTTGACCTGTGGGAAGTGATACTTCTTTGTAGTGCAGATTTGCATTGCCTACTTGCTTGCTTGGCCAAAAAGGGCGTATGCGTTTTCTCCTGAATATATTCAGGTGAAAACTCATACGCCCTTTTTGGCCAAGTGCATCATTTTGAATGCTGTGCCCCTCTTCCTGTGCTTTAAAGGCGATTCCAACATACCTCTTGAAATCTGTTTCCTGCTATTCTGCCATGCTTTCAAGTCTGCCTCATTACCTTCCCTCAAGAGATTTGTGGACGATAGTTGCCCTTTATTACTCTGCCAATTTGTGAATTGCTGTGACACTGGGCTCCAATTTTTAACTCATTTTTTGTGAGATGAACGCAAGTAGAATATTTTGGTTCAGAACCTATACTGGTTTTCGGTGGTTGGCTGAGACTTCGTTTAATTCTTCTTCCTCACGGGAAATAAGAGTGACATGAGCCCGTCCAAATGCCTAACAGCTACTCTCTCATTGGTTCTCCCTCTTCGCTTTCATCCTCTGCCAAATTGGCAACCTGTGCAAACCAGGAGGTTAAAGGTGCTGTCTCTCCAAGTTGGGAGATTGATAGTAAAGCAGTTGGAAAGTCAAGCTGGAGCACAAGAAGAGGGACTATTCGTTGACTTTTAGAAACCTTTCGTATTCACAGTGTGTCCATTCTCTAGGTTTCTCATACATGTTATAGCTATAGTAATATTCCCTTCAACCTGGAGAGTTGGTACCCATGGAATGGGTGCCATGCATTATTGCTTTAAAGGGTCTGCATTTGCTCACCCAATCTCACCAATCCTTTCAGTCCCATGTGTCCAGCCTTATGCCAAATCAAGCTGTCATTGTAGATAGGGTCGTTCCAGGTTTCATCAGAGACCCAGAAGGAATTGTAAAGAATTTTCCTGTTTTTTGTTTTGTTTTTGAAATTCCTTTTTATAGTGGGTTTGAGCTGATTCTCTCTGCCATGTTTATGCCAGTCTAGACACACTTGATTCCCTTAAGAAGTCATATCAATACATAGATTTTAAGATTCTTACTAGTCAGATATATTCCTCTGCGGGAAATATGGGGTTTTGAGTCCCTTTCACTGAGGAAGGAGTAGGTCTTGTCTATTCCATAGTTGGTTTATGGAACGGTACCTGTGCGTATATCAAACTCTGGTTTTATGCATCACCACACCTCTCCTTCCTCCTTAAGCAGGCATAAGAGTGTTTTCTAAATGTGAGACTCTGTTCTCTTTCCTAACTCTGTTCATGTGTAGCCATGTTTACAGGATGCTCATAAGTGATATCTTATGATATGTTTCTTTTTCTGTGTCACTTATTTCACTTAGAATCATCGTACCTGAATCCACTCATTTTGCTGCTACTGGTCGTATGACATTGATTTCATGGCTGAGGGATATTCCATCATATGTAAGTACCACAATTTTTTGAACCATTTTTATATTTCCTGGGATATTTAAGTTGTACACAAGTTCAGGTTTTTGTAAGCAGTGCAGCACTAAATTTTGTGGTGGCTCTGTCTTACTGATTTTCAGTTTTCCCAAGGTATATTCCCTAGACTGGAAGTGTCCTTGGCTCTGTAGCTCTGTTTTTTACTTGTTTTAGGGAACACAATGCACTCCTCCAGAGAGGCAGTTGGCAATTTACATCCCGCCCATCAGCATAACAAGGCTCCCTGTTCTCCAGGGCCTGTCTTGAATTTCTTGTTTTTACCCTTTATGTGGATGTCCCTTAGGACTGGTGGGAAGTGATACTTCTTTGTACTGCAGGTTTGCATTGCCCGCTTGCTTGCTTGGCCAAAAAGGGCGTATGCGTTTTCTCCTGAATATATTCAGGAGAAAACGCATACGCCCTTTTTGGCCAAGTGCATCATTGTCGAAGTTGTGCCCCTCTACCTGTGCTTTAAAGATGATTCCAACGTACCTCTTGAAATGTGTTTCCTGCTATTCTGCCTCCCTATCAAGTCCGCCTTGTTGCCTTCCCTCAACAGATTTTTGGATGATAGTTTCCCTTAATTACTCTGCCAGTTTGTGAATTGCTGTGCCCCTGAGCTCCATTTTTTAACTTGTTTGTTGTGAGCTGATCGCAACTCCAAAATTTTGGTTCAGGACCTAAACTGGTTCCCGGTTGGTGGCTGAGACTTTGGTTAATTCTTCTTCCTCCCGGGATATAAGACTGACATGTGATCGTCCAAATGCCTAACAGCTACTCTCTCATTGGTGCTCCCTCTTCCCTTTCCTCCTCTGTCAAAATTGGAACCTGTGCGAACCAGGAGGTTAAAGGTGCTGTCTCTCCAAGTTGGGAGATTGATAGTAAAGCTGTTGGAAATTCAAACCAGAGCACCAGGAGAGGGACTATTCGTTGAGTTTTAGAGACCTTTAGTATTCACATTGTGTCCATTCTCAAGGTTTCCCGTACATGTTATAGCTGCAGTAATATTCCCTTCAACCTGGAGACATGGGACCCATGGAATGGGTGCCATGCATTATTGCTTTAAACGGTCTGCATTTGCTCACCCAATCTCAACAATCCTCTCAGTCCCATGTGTCCAGCCTTATGCCACATCCTGCTGTCATTGTAGATAGGGTAATTCCAGGTTTCATCAGAGACCCTGAAGGAATTGTAAAGAATTTCCCTTTTTTTTGTTTTTGAAATTCATTATATAGTGGGTTTGAGGTAAATCTCACTGCCATGTTTATGCCAGTCTACACACACTTGATTCCCTTACGGAGACATATCAATACATAGGTTTTATGATTCTTACTAGTCATATATATTCCTCTGTGGGAAATATGTGATTTTGAATCCCTTTCACTGAGGAAGGTGTAGGTATTGTGTATTCCATAGTTGGTTTTTGGAACTGTACCTGTGCTTATATCAAACTCTGGTTTTATGCATCACCCCACCTCTCCTTCCCCCTTAAACAGGAACAAGAGTGTTTTGTAAATGTGAGACTCTGTTCTCTTTCCTAAATCATTTCATGTGTAGCCATGATTACAGGATCTTCATAAGTGATATCTTATGATAATTTCTTTTTCTCTGTGACTTATTTCACTTAGAATCATCGTACCTGAATCCACACATTTTGCTGCTACTGGTCTTATGACATTGATTTCATGGCTGAGGGATATTCCATCGTACGTATGTACCACAATTTTTTGAACCATTTTTATATTTCCTGGGATATTTAACGTGTACCCAAGTTCAGTTTCTTGTAAGAAGTGCAGCCCTATATTTTGGGGTGGCTCTGTCTTATTGATTTTCAGTTTTCCCAATGTATATTTCCTAGACTGGAAGTGCCCTTGGCTCTGTAGCTCTGTTGTTTATTTGTTTTAGGGAACACAATGCACTCCTCCAGAGAGGCAGTGGGCAATTTACATCACGCACATCAGCATAACAAGGCTCCCTGTTCTCCAGGGCCTGTCTTGCCTTTCTGGTTTTTATCCATTTGTGGATGTCCCTTTTGACTGGTGGGAAGTGATACTTCTTTTTAGTGCAGATTTGCATTGCCCGCTTGTTTGCTTGGCCAAAGAGGGCGTATGCGTTTTCTCCTGAATATATTCAGGAGAAAACGCATACGCCCATTTTGGCCAAGTGCATCATTGTCAATGTTGTGCCCCTCTTCCTGTGCTTTAAACGTGATTCCAATGAACCTCTTGAAATCTGTTTCCTGCTATTCTGTGTCGCTTTCAAGTCCGCCTCGTTGCCTCCCCTCAACAGATTGTTGGACGATAGTTGCCCTTTATTAATCTGCCATTTTGTGAATTGCTGTGCCCCTGAGCTACATTATTTAACTCGTTTTTTTTGTGAGCTAAACGCAAGTCCAATATTTTGGTTCAGGACCTATACTGGTTTTAGGTGTGTGGCTGAGACTTTGGTTAATTCTTCTTCCTCCCGGGAAATAAGTGTGACATATGCCCGTCCAAATGCCTAACAGCTACTCTCTCATTGGTTTTCCCTGTTCCCATTCATCCTCTGCCAAATTGGAAATCTGTGCGAAACAGTAGGTTAAACGTGCTGTCTCTCTAGGTAGGGAGATTGATAGTAAAGCAGTTGGAAAGTCAAACTGGAGCACCAGGAGAGGGAGTATTCGCTGAGTTTTAGAGACCTTTCGTATTCACAGTGTGTCCATTCTCTAGGTTTCCCATACATGTTATAGCTGTAGTAACATTCCCTTCAACCTGGAGAGTTGGTACCCAGGGAATGGGTGCCATGCATTATTGCTTTAAATGGTCTGCATTTGCTCACCCAATGTCACAAATCCTCTCAGTCCCATGGGTCCAGCCTTATGCCACATCCAGCTGTCGTTGTAGATAGGGTCATTCCAGGTTTCATCAGAGACCCTGAAGGAATTGAAAAGTATTTCCCTGTTTTTTTTGTTTTTTTTTTGAAATTCCATTTTATACTGGGTTTTAGCTGATTCTCACTGCCATGTTTATGCCAGTCTAGACACACTTGATTCCATTATGTGGACATATCAATACATACGTTTTAAGATTCTTACTATTAAGATATATCCCTCTGCATGGAATATGGGGAGTTGAGTCCTTTTCACTGAAGAAGGTTTATTTCTTGTCTATTCCATATATGGTTTGTGGAACGGTACCAGAACTAATATCAAAATCTGGTTTAATGCATCACCCCAGCTCTCCTTCCCCCTTAAGCAGGCATAAGAATGTTTTCTAAAGGTCAAACTCTCTTCTCTTTCCTAACTCAGTTCATGTGTAGCCATGTTTACAGGACCTTCATAAGTGATATCTTATGATAAGTTTCTTTTTCTGTGTGACTTATTTCACTTAGAATCATCGTACCTGAATCCACTCATTTTGCTGCTACTGGTCTTATGACATTGATTTCATGGCTGAGGGATATTCCATCGTACGTAAGTACCACAATTTTTTGAACCATTTTTATGGTTCCAGGGATATTTAAGGTGTAGACAAGTTGAAGTTCTTGTAAGCAGTGCAGCCCTAAATTTTGGGCTGGCTCTGTCTTATTGATTTTCAGTTTGCCCAAGGTATATTCCTTAGACTGGAACTTCTCTTGGCTCTGTAGCTCTGTTGTTTACTTGTTTTAGGGAACACAATTCACTCCTCCAGAGAAGCAGTTGACAATTTACATCCCGCCCATCAGCATAACAAGGCTCGCTGTTCTCCAATGCCTGTCTAGCCTTTCTGGTTTTTACATATTTTGTGGATGTCCCTTTTGACTGGTGGGAAGTGATACTTCTTTGTAGTGCAGATTTGCATTTCCCACTTGCTTGCTTGGCCAAAAAGGTCGTATGCATTTTCTCCTGCATATATTCAGGAGAAAATGCACACGCCCTTTTTGGCCAAGTGCATCACTGTCGAAGTTATGCCCCTCTCCCTGTGCTTTACAGACGATTCCAACGTAACTTTTGAAATCTGTTTCCTGCTATTCTGCCTCGCTTTCCAGTCCGCTTCGTTGCCTTCCCTCAACAGATTTCTGGACGATAGTTGGCCTTTGTTACTCTGCCAGTTTGTGCATTGCTCTGCCCCTGAGCTCCATTTTTCAACTCGTTTTTCTTGAGCTGAATGCAAGGCCAAAATTGTGGTTTAGGACCTATACTTTTTCCCGGTGAGGGGCTGAGACTTTGGTTAATTCTTCTTCCTGCCGGGCAATTAGAGTGACATGTGCCCGTCCAAATGCCTAACAGCCACTCTCTCATTGGTTCTCCCTCTTCCCTTTCATCCTCTGACAAATTGCCAACCTGTGCGAACCAGGAGGTTAAAGAGGCAGTCTCTCCAAGTTGGGAGATTGATAGTAAAGCAGTTGGAAAGTCAAACCGGAGCACCAGGAGAGGGTTTATTCGTTGAGTTTTAGAAACCTTTTGTATTCACAGTGTGTCCATTCTCTAGGTTTCCCATACATGTTATAGCTGTAGTAACATTCCCTTCAACCTGGAGAGTTGGGACCCATGGAAAGAGTGCCATGCATTATTGCTTTAAAGGGTCTGCATTTGCTCACCCAATATCACCAATCCTCTCAGTCCCAATTGTCCAGCCTTATGCTACATCCAGCTGTCATTGTAGACAGGGTTATTCCACGTTTCATCAGAGACCCTGAAGGAATTGTAAAGAATTTCCCTGTTTTTTTGTTTTGTTTTTGAAATTCCTTTTTATAGTGGGTTTGAGCTGCTTCTCACTGCCATGTTTATGCCAGTCTAGACACACTTGATTCCATTATGGGGACATATCAATACATAGGTTTTAAGATTCTTACTAGTAAGTTATATCTCTCTGCATGGAATATGGGGAGTTGAGTCCCTTTCACTGAGGAACGTGTAGTTCTTGTCTATTCCGTATTTGGTTTTTGGAACGGTACCTGAACTAATATCAAAATCTGGTTTAATGCATCACCACACCTCTCCTTCCCCCTTAAGCAGGCATAAGAATGTTTTCTAAAGGTCAAACTCTCTTCACTTTCCTAACTCAGTTCATGTGTAGGCATGTTCCCAGGGTCTTCGTAAGTGATATCTTATGATTAGCTTCTTTTTCTGTGTGACTTATATCACTTAGAATCATCGTACCTGAATCCACTCATTTTGCTGCTACTGGTCTTATGACATTGATTACATGGCTGAGGGATATTCCATCGTACGTAAGTACCACAATTTTTTGAACCATTTTTATATTTCCTGGGATATTTGAGGTGTACCCAAGTTGAGGTTGTTGTAACCAGTGCAGCCCTAAATTTTGGGCTGGCTCTGTCTTATTGATTTTCCATTTCCCAAGGTATATTCCCTAGACTGGAAATGCCCTTGGCTCTGTAGCTGTGTTGTTTACTTGTTTTAGGGAACACAATGCACTCCTGCAGAGAGACAGTTGGCAATTTACATCCTGCCCATCAGCATAAAAAGGCTCCCTGTTCTTCAGGGCCTGTCTTGCCTTTCTGATTTTTACACATTTTGTGGATTTCCCTTTTGACCTGTGGGAAGTGATACTTCTTTGTAGTGCAGATTTGCATTGCCCGCTTGCTTGTTTGGCCAAAAAGGGCGTATGCGTTTTCTGCTGAATATATTCAGGAGAAAACACATACGCCCTTTTTGGCCAAGTGCATCATTTTCGAAGTTGTGCCCCTCTTTCTGTTCTTTAAAGGCGATTCCAACGTACCTCTTGAAATCTGTTTCCTGCTATTCTGCCTCGCTTTCAAGTCCGCCTCGTTGCCTTCCCTCAACAGATTTTTGGATGATAGTTGTCCTTTATTACTCTGCCTGTTTGTGTATTGCCATGCCCCAGAGCTACTTTATTTAACTCGTTTTTTGTGAGCTGAACGCAAGTCCAATATTTTGGTTCAGGACCTATACTGGTACCCGGTGGGTGGCTGAGACTTTGGTTAATTCTTCTTCCTCCCGGGAAACAAGAGTGGCATGTGCCCGTCCAAATGCCTAACAGCTCCTCTCTCATTGGTTCTCATTCTTCCGTTTCATCCTCTGCCAAATTGGCAACCTGTGTGAAACAGGAGGTTAAAGGAGCTGTCTCTCCAAGTTGAGAGATTGATAGTAAAGCAGTTGGAAAGTCAAACCGGAGCACCAGGAGAGGGACTATTTGTTGAGTTTTAGAGACCATTCGTATTCACAGTGTGTCCATTCTCTCGGTTTCCCGTACATGTTATAGCTGTAGTAATATTCCCTTCAACCTGCAGAGTTAGGACCCAAGGAATGTGTGCCATGCATTATTGCTTTAAAGGCTCTGTATTTGCTCACCCAATCTCACCAATCCTCTCAGTCCCATGTGTCCAGCCTTATGACACATCCAGCTGTCATAGATAGCGTCATTCCAGGTTTCATCAGCGACCCTGAAGGTATTGTGTAAGAATTGTTCTGTTTTTATGTTTTGTTTTGAAATTCATTTTTATATTGGGTTTGAGCTGATTCTCCCTGCCATGTTTATGTCATTCTAGACACACTTAGTTACCTTACGGAGACATATCAATACATAGGTTTTAAAATTCTTACTAGTCAGATATATTTCTCTTCGGGGAATAGGGATGTTGAGTTCCGTTCACTGAGGAAGGAGTAGGGCTTGTCTCTTTTTTTTTTGGATTATGGAACGGTACCTGTGCTAATATCAATCTTTTGTTTTGTGCATCTCCCCACCTGTCTTTCCCCTTAAGCAAGCGTTAGAGTGTTTTCTAAATCTGAGACTCTGTTCTCTTCCCTAAATCAGTTCATATGTAGCCATGTTTACATTCCCTTCATAAGTGATATCTTATGTCAGAATGCACCATGGCCCTTGTCATAATAATGCTTCATGACCCCTGTCATCACAATGATACATGCCCTGGTTATCAAAATTCTCCATGTCCCTTGTCATCAAAATTCTCCACGTACTTGTCATCACAGTGCTACATGACACTTCTCATCAAAATGTTACATGTTCTTGTCATCACAATTCTCCATTCTCTTGACATTGCAATGCTCCATGCCCTTGTCATCACAATGCTCCATGCCTTTGTCATCACATTGCTCCATGACCCCTGTCATCAAATTGCTCCCTGACACCTGTCATCACAATGCTTCATGCCCATTGTCATTACAGTGCTCCATGATGCTCGACATCACAATTACCCAAGGTCTTCTCATCACAATGCTCCACGGTTTTGCCATCACCATGCTCCATGCCTTGTCATCTCAAAGCTCAATGTCCCTTGTCCTCACAATTCTCCACGTCCTTGTCATTACAATGCTCCATGGCACTTCACATCACAATGTTATATGCTCTTGTCATCACAATACTCCATGCACTTGTCATCGCAATGCTCCATGACCCCTGTCATGGGAAGCTCCATGCACTTTTCATCAAAATGTTTCACGACCAGGACATTAAAATTCTCAATGGCCCTTGATATCACAATGCTCCATGCCCTTGTCATCACAATGCTCCTTTACTTTGTCACAACAATCCTCCATAACAATTGGCATCACAATGCTCCATGATATTGTCATCAAACTGGAACATGACATATTTCATCACAATGCTCCCTGACACCTTTCTTCACAATAATCCATGACCTTGTCATCACAGTGCTCCATGACCTTGTCATCACAATGGGCCATGCCCATGCTTATCACAATAATCCAAGAAACTTGTCAGACCAATGCTCCATGCCACTTTTCATCACAATGCTCCATGAACGCTGTCATCAAAATGCACCATGCCCATCATCAAAATGCTTCATGCTATTGTCATCACAATGAAATCAAAAAGCTCCATGACATCTGTCATCACAATGCAGCAAACCCTTGTGATCACAATGTCCCATAACACTTGTCATCACAATGCCCCATGACGCTGGTCACCACAGTTATCCATGGTCTTCTCATCACAATGCACCATGACTTTTGTCAACACAATGCTCAATACCCTTGTCAACACAATGCTCTCTGATTATTGACCTAAGTATGCACAGTGCACTCTTTCATGACAAGGCTCCATGCCTTTTTCATCACACTGATCCATGCCCTTCTCATCAAAATGTTCCAAGACACCTGTGATCACAATGCTCCTTGCACTTGTCATCACAGAGCTCCATGACGAATGTCATCAGAATGCTCCATGGCCTTCTCATCATAATGTTCCATGCCCTTGTCATCACAATGCTCCAAGAGCCCTGTAATCAAAATGATCCCTGCGCCTTTTCATCAGAATGCTCCATGAGACTTGTCATCACAAGGTTCCATGGTCTTCACATCACAGTGCTCCAGGACCTTGTCATCTCAGTGCTCCATTCCCTTGTCATCACAATGCAACATGACCACTGTCATCACAAAAATCCATGAACATTTTCAGCCCAATGCTCCACGAAATTCTCATCACAATGCTCCATAGCCCATATCACCACAATGCTCCATGACCACTGTCATCAAAACACTCCATGACACCTGACAACACAATGATCCGGGACACTTGTCATCACAGTGCTCCATACCCTAGTCATCACAATGCTCCATGACCCCTGTCATCACAACACTCCATGAACATTTTCAGCCCAGTGCTCCATGACCCTTGTCATCACAATGATCCATGCCCTTGTCATCCCAATGCTCCATGACCCCTGTATTCACAATGCTCCGTGACGCTTGTCATCACAGTGCTCCATGACACCTGTCATCACAATGCTCCATGCCTTTGTCAGCAAAATGTTACATGACCTTGTCATTACAATACTCTATGCGCTTGTCATCAAAATACTCCATTTCCATTGTCATCACAATCTTCCATGAACCTTGGGATCACATTGCTTCATGCCATTTTCATCACAATGCTCCATGCCCCTTGAAATCAAAATGATCCATGACCTCTGTCATCATAATGCTCCAAAACCTTGTGATCACAATGTTCCATAACACTTGTCATCACAACGCTCCATGATGCCTGTCATCACAATAATCCATGCCCTTTTCATCACAATGCTCCATGACCTTTGTCATCACAATTCTCAATACACTTGTCATCAAAATGCTCCCTGACACTTGTCATCAGAATGCTCCTTGAACCCTGTCACGAAAAAGCTCCATGCCGTTTTCATCACAATGCACCATGCCGTTTTCATCACAATGCTCCAGGCCATTTTCATCAAAATCCTCCACAAGCTTGTCATCAGAATGCTCCATGAGCCTTCTCATCACAATTCTCCATGCACTTGTCAGCACAATGCTCCCTGACCCTTGTCATCACAATGCTCCAAGCCATTGTCATCACAATGCTCCATTACATTTGTCATCAGAATTCTCCATGACACTTGGCATCACAATGTTCCATGACATTGTCATCACAATGGGCCATTCCAAATGTCATTGCAATAATCCATGAAACATATTAGACCAATGTTCCATGCCCTTGTCATCACAATACTCCATGCCCTTGTTATCACAATGCTCCATGACCCCTGTCATCACAATGCTCCGTGACTCCCGTCATCACAATTCTTCATGACATTTGTCATCACAATGGTCCATGCCGTCGTCATCAACAGTCTCTGACCTTTTTAAACACAATGCTCCATGAACTTTTCATCACAATGCTCTTTGACACTTGTCATCACAATGCTCCATGCGCTTGTCAGCACAATGCTGCATGACATGTCATCACAGTGCACCATGCGCTTGTCATCACAGTGCTCCACAATCTTGTCATCACAATGCTCCTTAAAATTTGTCATCACAATGCTACATGCACTTCTCATCAAAATGCTCTCTCACCACTGATATCACAATGCTACATCACTGTTTGTCACAATACTCCCTCACACCTGTCATCAAAATGTTCCATGACTCCTGTAATCCCAATGCTACATGCACTATTCATCACAATGTTCGTTGACCCGTGACATCACAATGTTCCATAACACCTGTCATCAAAATGTTCCATGACAATTTTCATCAAAGTGCTCCATGTCCCTGTCATCAGAATGCTCGAAGCCATTCTCATCACAATGCACAACGACCTTGCCATCAAAATGTTCCATGAACTTGTCATCACAAAGATCTATGATCCTTGGCATCACAGTGCTCCATGTCATTGTCATCACAATGCTCCATGAACGCTCTCATCACATTGCTCCATGCCCTTGTCTTCACAAAGCTCCATGACACATGTCATCAGAATACTCCATGTTCTTCTCATCACAATGCTCCATGCCCTTGCCATCACAATGCTCAATTACCACAGTCATCACAATGCTCCATGACCCCTGCCATCACGATGTTCCATGGCCTTGTCATCACAAAGCTCCATGACCCTTCTCATCACAATGCTCCAAGAACCGTGTAATCACAATGCAGTATGCCCCTTTTCATCTCAATGATCCATGAACCCTGTCATCAAAATGCACCATGCCCATCATCATAATGCTTCATGCTATTGTCATCACAATGAAATCAAAATGCTCCATGACATCTGTCATACAAATACTCCAAACCCTTGTGACCACAATATTCCATAACACTTGTCATCACAATGCCCCATGACGCATGTCATCAGAATGCTCCATGTCCTTCTCATCACAATGCTCCGTGCCTTAGTCATCACAATGCTCCAAGACCCCTGTAATCACATTGCTCCATGCCCGTTTTCATCAGGATGTTCCATGAGACTTGTCATCACTAGTCTCCATTGTCTTCTCATCACAATGCTCCAGGACCTTGTCATCACCATGCTCCATTCCCTTGTCATCACAATGCTCCATGACCCCTGTCATCACAATAATCCATGAACATTTTCAGCCCAGTGCTCCACGACCTACTCATCACAATGCTCCATGGCCAATATCATCACAATGCTCCATGACCACTGTCATCACAACACTATATGACACCTGACAACACAATGATCTGGGACTCTTGTCATCACAATGCTCCATTCCGTAGTCATCACAATGCATTATGACCCCTGTCATCACAACATTCCATGAATATTTTCAGCCCAGTGCTCCATGACCGTTCTCATCATAATGATCCATGCCATTGTCATCCCAATGCTCCGTGACCCCGTATTCACAATGCTCCATGACGCTTGTCATCACAGTGCTCCATGACACCTGTCATCACAATGATCCATGCCTTTGTCAGCAAAATGCTACATGACGTTGTCATTACAATGCTCTATGCGCTTGTCAGCACAATACTCCATTTCCATTGTCATCACACTCCTCCATGAACATTGGGATCACATTGCTTCATGCCCTTGTCATCACAATGCTCCATGCTCCTTGAAATCCAAATGATCCATGACCTCTGTCATCACAATGCTCCAAACCCTTGTGATCACAGTGTTCCATAACACTTCTCATCACAACGCTCCATGATGCCTGTCATCACAATACTCCATGCCCTTTTCATCACAATGCTCCATGACCATTTTCATCACAATTTTCAATACACTTGTCATCAAAATGCTCCCTGACACTTGTCGTCAGAATGCTCCTTGAACCCTGTCACGAAAAGGCTCCATGCCTTTTTCATCACAGTGCCCCATGGCGTTTTCATCACAATGCTCCATGCCATTGTCATCAAAATACTCCACAAGCTTGTCATCAGAATGCTCCATGACCCTTGTCATCACAATTCTCCATGCACTTGTCAGCACAATGCTCCCTGACCCTTATCATCACAATGATCCAAGCCATTGTCATCACAATGGGCCATTACTTATGTCATCACAATGCTACCTGACACGTGTCTTCACAATACTGCATGACCTGGTCATCACAATGCTCCATGCCCTTTTCATCACAATGCGCCATTCCAACTGTCATCACAATAATCCATGAAACTTATTATACCAATGTTCCATGCCCTTGTCATCATAACGCTCCATGCCCTTATTATCACAATGCTCCATGGCCCCTGTCATCACAATGCTCCGTGACTCCAGTCATCACAGTGCTTCATGACCTTTGTCATCACAATGGTCCATGCCCTCGTCATCAACAGTCTCTCTGACCTTTTTAACCACAATGCTCCATGAACTTTTCATCACAATGCTCTTTGACCCTTGTCATCACAATGCTCCATGCGCTTGTCAGAACAATGCTCCATGACACATGTCATCACAATGCACCATGCGCTTGTCATCACAGTGCTCCACAAACTTGTCATCACCATGCTCCTTAAAATTTGTCATCACAATGCTCCATGCACTTCTCATCAAAATGCTCTCTCACCACTGATATCACAATGATACATCACTATTCGTCACAATACTCCCTCACCCCAGTCATCACAATGTTCCATAACTCCTGTCATCACAATGCTACATGCACTTATCACAATGTTCGATGACCCCTGACATCACAGTGTTCCATAACACCTGTCATCAAAATGTTCCATGACACTTTTCATCAAATTGCTCCAAGACACTGTCATCAGAATGCTCCCTGCCCTTCTCATCACAATGCACAAGGCCCTTGCCATCTAAATGCTCCATGACCTTTGTCATCACAAAGATCCATGACCTTTGGCATCACAATGCTCCATGTCATTGTCATCACCATGCTCCATGAACACTCTCATCACATTGCTCCATGCCATTGTCTTCACAAAGCTCCATGACACATGTCATCAGAATGCTCCATGGCCTTCTCATCACAATGCTCCATGCCCTTGCCATCACAATGCTCCATTACCCCAGTCATAACAATGCTCCATGACCCCTGCCATCACGATGTTCCATGGTCTTGACATCACAAAGCTCCATGACCCTTCTTATCACAATGCTCCAAGAACCCTGTAATCACAATGCTCTATGCCCTTTTTCATCTCAATGATCCATGAACCCTGTCATCACAATGCACCATGACCATCATCATAATGCTTCATGCTATTGTCATCACAATGAAATCAAAATGCTCCATGACCTCTGTCATAATAATGCTCCAAATCCTTGTGATCACAATATTCCCTATCACTTTTCATCACAATGCCCCATGACACTCGTCTTCACAATTATCAATGGTCTTCTCATCACAATGCTCAATACACTTGTCATCAAAATGCTCCCTGACACTTGTTGTCTGTATGCTCCTTGAACCCTGTCATGACAAGGCTCCATGCCTTTTTCATCACAATGATCCATGCACTTTTCATCACAATGCTCCAAGACCCATGTAATCACAATGCTCCATGTCCTTGTCATCACAAAGCTCAATGACGCATGCCATCAGAATGCTCCTTGGTCTTCTCCTCACAATGCTCCATGCCCTTGTCATCACAATGTGCCAAGACCCCTCTAATCACAATGCTCCATGCCCTTTTTATCAGTATGCTCCATGAGATTTTTCATCACAAGGCTCCATGGTTTTGCCATCACAATGCTCCAGGACCTTGTCATCACAATGCTTCTCGACATTGTCATGAAAATTTTCAATGGCCCTTGTCATCATAATGCTCCAAGCCCTAATCATCAAAATGCTCCATTATATTTGTCATCACAATTCTCCATTACATTTTGCATCACAATGCTCCATGCCATTGTAATCGCAATGGACCATGACATATATCATCACAATGCTCCTTGACACCTGTCTTCACAATACTCCATGACGTTCTCATCAGAATGCTCCAGGCCCTGGTCATCACAATGCACCATGCCCACTGTCATCACAATAATCTATGAATCTTGTCAGACCAATGCTCCATGCCCCTGTCATCATAATGCTCCATGCCCTTATCATCACAAAGCTACATGACACCTGTCTTCACAATGCTCCGTGAATCCAGTCATCACAATGTTTCATAACTTTTGTCCTCACAGTGGTCCATGCCCGCATCATCACAAGGCTCTGTGACCTTTGTAACCACAATGCTCCATGAACTTCTCATCACAATGCTCTTTGACCCTTGTCATCACAATGCTCTATGCGCTGGTCAGCACAATGCTCCATGACACATGTCATCACAATGCACCATGCACTTGTCATCACAGTGCTCCACAATCTTGTCATCACAATACTCCTTAAAATTTGTCATCACAATGCTCCATGCACTTCTCATCAAAATACTCTCTCACCACTGATATCACAATGCTACATCACTATTTGTCACAATACTCCTTCACCCCTGTCATCACAATGTTACATGACTCCTGTCATCACAATGCTACATGCACTTATCACAATGTTCGATGACCCCTGACATCACAGTGTTCCATAACACCTGTCATCAAAATGTTCCATGACACTTTTCATCAAATTGCTCCAAGACCCTGTCACCAGAATGCTCCCTGCCCTTCTCATCACAATGCACAACGCCCTTGCCATCTAAATGCTCTGTGACCTTTGTCATCACAAAAATCCATGACCCCTGTCTTCACAATACGCCGTGACTCCAGTCCTCACAATGTTTCATAACGTTTGTCATCACAGTGGTCCATGCCCGTGTCATTACAAGGCTCTGTGACCTTTGTAACCAGAATGCTCCCTGAAATTTTCATCTCAATTCTCTCTGCCCCTTGTCATCATAATGTTCCATGTCTTTTTCAGAACAATGCTCCATGACCATTGTCATTACAATGTGCCACGCGATTTTCATCACAACGGTCCACAACCTTGTCATTGAAATGCTCCATAAACCTTGTAATCACAATGCTCCATGCACTTCTCATCAAACTGTTCTCTCACACGAGATATCACAATGTTCCATCACTAGTCATCACAATACTCTCTCACCCCTGTAATCACAATGTTCCATGAACCTGTCATCACAGTGTTACATCCCCTTATCATCACAATGTTCCATGACCCCTGACATCACAATGTTCCATAACCCCTGTCAACAAAATGCTCCATGACGCTTTTCATCCCAAAGCTCCAAGACCCCTGACATCACAATGTTCTATAACCCCTGCCATCAAAATGTTCCATTACACCTTTCATCAAATTGCTGCATGACCCGGTCATCAAAATGTTCCCTGCCCTTCTCATCACAATTCACCATGCCCTTGTCATCAAAATGCTCCATGACTTGTCATCACAAAGCTCCATGACCCTTGGCATCACAATGCTCCATGTCTTTGTCATCACAATGCTCCATAAACCCACTTATCACATTGCTCCATGCCCTTGTCATCACAAAGATCCCTGATACTTGTCATCACAATGCTCGATGCCCTTCTCATCATAATGCTCCATGCCCTTGTCATTACCATCCTGAATGACCCATGCATCACAGTGCTCCGTGCCCTTGTCATCACAATGCTCCATGCCCACTCTCATCACAATAATCCATGAAATATTTCAGACCAATGTTCCATGCCCTTCTCATCAAAATGCTCCATTACCCCTGTCATAACAATGCACCATGAACCTTGCCATCAAAATGTTCCTCGGCCTAGTCATCACAAGGTTCCATGACACTTGTCATCACAATGCTTAAGACCCCTGAAATCACAATGCTCCATGACCTTGTCATCAGAAAGCTCCATGACGCATGTCATCAGAATGTTTCATGGCCTTTTCATCACAATGCTCCATACCCTTGTCATCAGAATGCTCCATGACCCTTGTAATCACAAAGCTCCATGCCCCTTTTCATCTCAATGCTCCATGAACCCTGTCATCACAATGCACCATGCCCATCATCATAATGCTTCAGGCTATTGTCATCACAATGAAATCAATATTCTCCATGACCTCTGTCATAATAATGCTCCAAACCCTTGTGATCACAATGTTCCATAACACTTATCATCACAACACCCCATGACGCTCATCATCACAATTATCCATGGTCTTCTCATCACAATGCTCCATGATCTTTGTCATCACAATTCTCAATACACTTGTCATCACAATGCTCCCTGACACTTGTCGTCAGTATGCTCCTTGAACCCTGTAATGACATGGCTCCATGCATTTTCCTCACAATGATCCATGCCCTTTTCATCACAATGCTCCAAGACCCCTGTAATCACAATGCTCTATGCCCTTGTCATCACAAAGCTCCATGACGCATGTCATCAGAATGCTCCATGGCCTCCTCCTCAAAATTCTCCATGCACTTGTCATCACAATGCTCCAAGTCCCGTGTAATCACAATGCTCCATGCCCCTTTTCATCACAATGCTCCATGAGACTTGTCATCACAAGTCTCCATGGTCTTCCCATCACAATGCTCCAGGACCTTGTCATCACCATGCTCCATTCCCTTGTCATCACAATGCTCCATGACCCCTCTCATCACAGTACTCCATGAACATTTTCAGCCCAATGCTCCATGACCCTTGTCATCACAATCTTCCATGACCTTGTCATCCCAATTCTCCATGACACTTGTAATCACAATGCTCCAAGAACCCTTAATCAAAATGCTCCATGCCCCTGTCATCACAAAGCTCCATGACGCATGTCATCAGAATGTTCCATGGGATTCTCCTCACAATGTTCCATGCCCTTGTCATCACAATGATCCATGACCCCTGTAATCACGATACTCCATGCCCTTATCATCACAAAGCTCCATGACACATGTCATCAGAATGTTCCATGGCTTTCTCATCAATATGTTCCATGCCCTTGTCATCACAATGCTCCCAGACCCCTGTAATCACAATTCTCCATGCCACTTTTCATCTCAATGCTCCATGAACCCTGTCATCACAATGTTCCGTGACTCCAGTCATCACAATGCTTCATAACGTTTGCCATCACAACGGTCAATGCCCGCATCATCACAAGGCTCTGTGACCTTTGTAACCACAATGCTCCATGAAGTTTTCATCACAATGCTCCGTGATCCTTGTCATCACAATGCTCCTTGCCTGTGTCAGTACAATGCTCCATGACCCTTGTCATCACAATGTGCCATGCGCTTTTCATCACAATGATCCACAACCTTGTCATCGCTATGCTCCATAAACCTTGTAATCACAATGCTCCATGCACTTCTCATCCATATGCTCTCTCTCATGAGATATCTCAATGTACCATGACTAGTCATCACAATCCTCCCTCAACCAAGTTATCACAATGTTCCATGACCCCTATCATCACAATGCTATATCCCCTTATCAGCACAATGTTCCATGACCCCTGACATCACAATGTCCCATAACCCCTGTCATCAAAGTGCTCCATGACCGTTTTCATCCCAAAGCTCCATGAACCCTGGCATCACAATGTTCTATAACCCCTGTCATCAGAATATTCCATTACATTTTTCATCAAATTGCTGCATGACACTGTCATCAAAATGCTCCCTGCAATTCTCATCACAATGCACCACACGCTTGTCATCAAAATGCTCCATGACCTATGACATCACAAACTCCATGACCGTTGGCATCACAATGCTCCATGTCATTGTCATCACGATGCTCCATGAACCCTCTCATCACATTGATCCATGCCCTTGTCATCACAAAGCTCAATGACACTTATCATCACAATGCTCGATGCCCTTCTCATCACAATGCTACATGCCCTTGATATTACAATCGTCCGTGACCCAAGTATCACAGTGTTCCGTGCCCTTCTCATCACAATGCTCCATATGCAATCTCATCACAATAATCCATGAAACATTTCAGACCAATGCTCAATGCCCTTCTCATAACAATGCTCCATTACCTCTGTCATAACAATGCTCCATGACCCCTGCCATCACTATGTTCCATGGCCTTGTCATCACAAGGCTCCATGACCCTTGTCATCACAATGCTCCAAGACCCCTGTAATCACAAAGCTCCATGCCCTTGTCATCACAAAGCTCCATGACACATATCATCAGAAGGTTCCATGGCCTTCTCGTCACAATGCTCCATGCCCTTGTCATCACAATGCTCCAAGACCCCTGCAGTCACAGTGATCCATGCACCTTTTCATCAGAATGCTCCATGAGACTTGTCATCACAAGTCTCCATGGTCATCTCATCACAATGCTCCAGGACATTGTCATCACCATGCTCCATGCACTTGTCATCACAATGCTCCAAGACCCCTGTAATCACAATGCTCCCTGCCCCTTTTCATCAGAATGCTCCATGAGACTTGTCATCACAAGTCTCCATGGTCTTCTCATCACAATGCTCCAGGACCTTGTTGTCACCATGCTCCATTCCCTTGTCATCACAATGCTCCATGACCCCTGTCATCACAATACTCTATGAATATTTTCAGCCAAATGCTCCATGAGCTTCTCATCACAATGCTCCATGACCAATATCATCACAATGCTTCATGACCACTGTCATCACAACACTCCATGACACCTGACAACACAGCGATCCGGGACTCTTGTCATCACAATGCTCCAAGTCCCCTGTAATCAGAGTGATCCATGACCCCTGTCATCACAATAATCCATGAACATTTTCAGCCCAATGCTCCATGACCCTTGTCATCACAATGATCCATGCCCTTGTCATCCCAATGCTCCATGACCCCTGTATTCACAATGCTCCTTGACGCTTTTCATCACAGTGCTCCATGACACCTGTCATCACAATGCTCCATGCCTTTGTCAGCAAAATGCTACATGACCTTGTCATTATAATGCTCTATGCGCTTGTCATCACAATACTCCATTACCATTGTCATCACAATCCTCCATGAAACTTGGAATCACATTGCTTCATGCCCTTGTCATCACAATGCTCCATGCTACTTGAAATCAAAATGATCCATGACCTCTGTTATCACAATACTCCAAACACTTGTGATCACAATGTTCCATAACACTTGTCATCACAATGCTCCATGATGCCTGTCATCACAATACTCCATGCCCTTTTCATCACAATGCTCCATGACCTTTGTCATCACAATTCTCAATACACTTGTCATCACAATGTTCCCTGACACTTGTCATCAGAATGCTGCTTGAACCCTGTCACGAAAAGGCTCCATGCATTTTTCATCACAAAGTCCCATGCCATTTTCATCACAATGCTCCATGCCATTGTCATCAAAATGCTCCACATGCTTGTCATCAGAATCCTCCATGACCCTTGTCATCACAATTCTCCATGCACTTGTCAGCACAATGCTCCCTGACCCTTGTCATCACAATGCTCCAAGCCATTGTCATAAAAATGCTCCATTACCTTTGTCATCAGAATCCTCCATGACACTTGGCATCACAACGCTCCATGCCATTGTCATCACAATGGGCCATTACATATGTCATCACAATGCTCCCTGACACCTCTCTTCACAATACTGCCTGACCTGGTCATCACAAATCTCCATGCCCTTGTCATCACAATGCGCCATTCCAACTCTCATCACAATAATCCATGAAACTTATTAGACCAATGCTCCATGCCCTTGTCATCACAATGCTCCATGCCCTTGTTATCACAATGTTCCCAGACCCATGTAATCAGAATGCTCCATGTCCGTTTTCATCAGTATGCTCCATGAGACTTGTCATCACAAGGCTCCATGGTTTCTCATCACAATGCTCCATGCCCTTGTCATCTCAATGCTCCATGAGCCCTGTCATCACAATGCTCCGTGACTCCAGTCATCACAATGCTTCATAACGTTTGTCATCACAATGTTCCATGCCCGCATCATCACAAGGCTCTGTGACCTTTGTAACCACAATGCTCCATGACCTTTTCATCACAATGCTCCGGACACTTGTCATCACAATGCTCCATGCCTTTGTCAGAACAATGCTCCATGACCCTTGTCATCACAATGCACCATGCGCTTTTCATCACAAAGATCCACAACCTTGTCATCGCTATGCTCCATAAGCCTTGTAATCACAATGCTCCATGCACTTCTCATCCAAATGCTCTCTCACATGAGATATTACAATGTTCCATCACTCGTCATCACAATCCTCCCTCACCCCTGTTATCACAATGTTCTATGACCCCTGTCATCACAATGCTATATTTGCTTATCAGAACAATGTTCCATGACCCCTGACATCACAGTGTTCCATAACCCCTGTCATCAAAATGCTCCATGACCATTTTCATCTCAAAGCTCCATGACGCCTGGCATCACAGTGTTCTATAACCACAGTCATCAAAATGTTCCATTACAAATTTCATCAAATTGCTGCATGACCCGGTCATCAAAATACTCCCTGCCCTTCTCATCACAATGCACTGCACCCTTGTCATCAAAATGCTCCATGACTTTGGTCATCACAAAGCTCCATGAACCTTGGCATCACAATGCTCCATGTCACTGTCATCACAATGCTCCATAAACCCTCTCATCACATTGCTCCATGCCCTTGTCATCACAAAGTTCCATGACACTTGTCACCACAATGCTCGATGCCCGTCTCATCACAATGCTCCATGCCCTTGTCATTAAAATCCTCCATGACCCATGTATCACAGTGTACCGTGCCCTTGTCATCACAATGCTCCATGCCCACTCTCAGAGCAATAATCCATGAAATATTTCAGACCAATGCTCAATGCCTTTCTCGTCACAATGTTCCATTACCTCTGTCATAACAATGCTCCATGACCCCTGCCATCACAATGTTCCACGGCCTTGTCATCACAATGTTCCATGACCCTAGTCATCACAATGCTCCCAGACCCATGTAATCACAGAGCTCCATGCCCTTGTAATCACAAAGCTCCATGACGCATGTATTCAGAATGTTCCATGGCCTTCTCCTCACAATGCTACATGCCCTTGTCATCACAATGCTCCAAGACCCCTAAAATCACAATGCTCCATGCCCCTTTTCATCAGAATGCTCCATGAGACTTGTCATCACAAGTCTCCATTGTCATCTCATCACAATGCTCCAGGAACTTGTCATCACCATGCTCCATTCCCTTGTCATCACAATGCTCCATGACCCCTGTCATCACAATACTCCATGATCATTTTCAGCCCAATGCTCCATGACATTCTCATCACAATGCTCCATGACCAATATCATCACAATGCTCCATTTCTTTTGTCATCAAAATCTTCCATGACACTTGCCATCACAATGCTCCATGCAGTTGTCATCACAATGGGACATTTCATATGTCATCACAATGCTCCCTAATACCTCTCTTCACAATACTGCATGGCATGGTCATCACAATGCTCCATGCCCTTGTCTTCAAAATGCGCCATTCCAACTGTCATCACAATAATCCATGAAACTTATTAGACCAAAGCTCCATGCCCTTGTCATCACAATGCTCCATGCACTTGTTATCACAAAGTTTCAAAACCCCAGTAATAAGAATGTTACATGCCCCTTTTCATCAGTATGCTCCATGAGACTTGTCCTCACAAGGCTCCATGGTTTTCTCATCACAATGCTCCAGGACCTTGTCATCACAATGCTTCACGACATTGTCATGAAAATTCTCAATTGCCCTTTTCATCATAATGCTCCAAGCCCTATTCATCACAATGCTCCATTATATTTGTCATCACAATCCTCCATTACATTTGGCATCACAATGCTTCATGCCATTGTCATCGCAATGGACCATGACATATGTCATCACAATGCTCCCTGACACCATTCTTCACAATACTCCATGCCCTTGTCATCACAATGCTCCATGCACTTGTCATCACAATGCACCATGTCCACTGTCATGACAATAATCTATGAAACATGTCAGACCAATGCTCCATGCCCCTGTCATCACAATGCTCCATGCCCTTGTCATCACAATGCTCCATTATCCCTGTAATCACAGTGGTCCGTGACTCCAGTCATCATAATGCTTCATAACGTTTGTCATTACAACGGTCCATGCCCACATCATCACAAGGCTCTGTGACATTTGTAACCACAATTCTCCATGAACTTTTCATCACAATGCTCCGTGACCCTTGTCATCACAATGCTCCATTTCTTTGTCATCACCATGCTGCATTCCCTTGTCATCACAATGCTCCATGACACCAGTCATCACAATAATCCATGAACATTTTCAGCCCAATGCTCCACGACCTACTGATCACAATGCTCCATGGCCAATATCATCACAATGCTCCATGACCACTGTCATCACAGCACTCCATGACACCTGACAACACAATGATCCAGGACTCTTGTCGTCACAATGCTCCATTCCCTAGTCATCACAATGCTCCATGACCCCTGTATTCACAATGCTCCAAGCCCTTGTCATCACAATGCTCCATTAAATTTGTCATCAGAATCCTCCATGACACTTGACATCACAATGTTCCATTCCATTGTCATCACAATGGGCCATTACATATATCATCACAATGCTCCCTGAAACCTGTCTTCACAATAGTGCATGACCTGGTCATCACAATGCTCCATGCCCCTGTCATCACAATGCACCATGCCCACTGTCAGCACAATAATCTATGAAACATTTCTGACCAATTCTCCATGCCCCTGTCATCACAATGCTCCATGCTCTTGTCATCACATTGCTCCATGACCCCTGTCATCACAATTCTCCATGACTCCAGTCATCACAATGCTTCATAACGTTTGTCATCACAACGGTCCATGCCCGTGTCATCACAAGGCTCTGTGACCTTTGTAATCACAATGCTACATGAACTTTTCATCACAATGCTCCGTGACCCTTGTCATCACAATGCTCCATGCCTTTGTCAGAACAATGCTCCATGACCCTTGTCATCACAATGTGCCATGTGCTTTTCATCACAATGATCCACAACCTTGTCATCGCTATGCTCCATAAACCTTGTAATCACAATGCTCCATGCACTTCTCATCAAAATGCTCTCTCACCAGAGATATCACAATGTTCCATCACTAGTCATCACAATCCTCTCTCACCCCTGTTATCACAATGTTCGATGACCCCTGTCATCACAATGCTACATCCGCTTATCAGTGCAATATTCCATGACCCCTGACATCACAATGTTCCATAACCCCTGTCATCAAAATGCTCCATGACCCTTTTCATCACAAAGCTCCATGACTCCTGGCATCACAATGTTCTATAAAACCTGTCATCTAAGTGTTCCATTACACTTTTCATCAAATTGCTGCATGACCCTGTCATCAAAATGCTCCCTGCCCTTCTCATCACAATGCACCACACACTTGTCATCAAAATGCTCCATGACCTTTGTCATCACAAAGATCCATGACCCTTGGCATCACAATGCTCCATGTCATTGTCATCACAAAGCTCCATGACCCTTGGTATCACATTGCTCCATATCATTGTCATCACAATTCTCCATGACCCTTGGCATCACATTGCTCCATGTCATTGTCATCACAATGCTCCATGAACCCTCTCATCACATTGCCCAATGCCTTTGTCATTACAATCTTCCATGACTCATGTATCACAGTGTACCGTGCCCTTATCATCACAATGCTCCATGCCCACACTCATCACAATAATCCATGAAATATTTCAGACCAATGCTCAATCCCCTTCTCATCACAATGTTCCATAACCTCTGTCATAACAATGCTCAATGTCCCCTGCATTCACAATGTTCCACGGCCTTGTCATCACAAGGCTCCATGACCCTTGTCATCACAATGCTCCAAGACCCCTGTAATCACAATGCTCAATGCCCTTGTCATCACAAAGCTCCATGACACATGT
This sequence comes from Mesoplodon mirus, assembly GCF_964341445.2. Taxonomy (NCBI): domain Eukaryota; kingdom Metazoa; phylum Chordata; class Mammalia; order Artiodactyla; family Ziphiidae; genus Mesoplodon; species Mesoplodon mirus. The sequence continues at coordinate 8,632,792 of NW_028295817.1, forward strand.
CATTAGAATGTTCCATGGTCTTCTCCTCACAATGCTCCATGCCCTTGTCATCACAATGCTCCAAGACCACTGTAATCACTATTCTCAATGCCCCTTTTCATCAGAATGCACCATAAGAATTGTCATCACAAGTTTACATGGTCCTCTAATCAAAATGCTCCAGGACCTTGTTGTCACCATGCTCCATTCCTTTGTCATCACAATGCTCCATGACCACTCTCATCACAATAATCCATGAATATTTTCAGCCCTATTGTCCATGACCTTCTCATCACAATGCTCCATGTCCAATATCATCACAATGCTGAATGACCGCTGTCATCACAATACTCCATGACACCTGACAACACAATGATCCGGGACTCTTGTCATCACAATGCTCCAAGACCCATGTAATCACAATGCTCCATGACCCCTGTCATCACAATACTCCATGAACTTTTTCAGCCTAATGTTCCATGACATTTGTCATCACAATGATCCATGCCCTTGACATCCCAATGCTCCATGACCCCTGCATTCACAATGCTCCGTGACGCTTGTCATCACAGTGCTCCATGACACATGTCATCACAATGCTCCATGAACCCTCTCATCACATTGATCCATGCCCTTGTCATCACAATACTCCATGACACTTGTCATCACAATGCTCGATGACCTTCTCATCACAATGCTCCATACACTTGTCATTACAATCCTCCATGACCCATGTATCACAGTGTACCATCCCCTTGTCATCACAATGCTCCATGCCCACTCTCATCACAATAATCTATGAAACATTTCAGACCAATGCTCAATGCCCTTCTCATCACAATGCTCAATTACCTCTGTCATAACAATGCTCCATGACCTCTGCCATCACAAAGTTCCACGGCCTTGTCATCACAAGGCTCCAAGATCCTTGTCATCACAATGCTCCAAGACCCATGTAATCACTTTGCTCCATGCCGTTGTCATCACAAAGCTCCATGATTCATGTCATCAGGATATTCCATGGTCTTCTCCTCACAATGCTCCATGCCCTTGTCATCAAAATGCTCCAAGACACCTGTAATCACAATGCTCCATGCCCCTTTTCATCAGAATGCTCCATGAGATTGTCATCACAAGTCTCCATGGTCATCTCATCACAATGCTCCAGGACCTTGTCATCACCATGCCCCATCCCCTTGTCATCACAATGCTCCATGACCCCTGTCATCACAATGTTCCGTGACTCCAGTCATCACAATGCTTCATAATGTTTGCCATCACAACGGTCCATGCCCGCATCATCACAAGGCTCTGTGACCTTTGTAACCACATGCTCCATGAACTTTTCATCACAATGCTCCGTGATCCTTGTCATCACAATGCTCCATGCCTGTGTCAGTACAATGCTCCATGACCCTTGTCATCACAATGTGCCATGCGCTTTTCATCACAATGATCCACAACCTTGTCATCGCTATGCTCCATAAACCTTGTAATCACAATGCTCCATGCACTTCTCATCCATATGCTCTCTCTCATGAGATATCTCAATGTTCCATGTCTAGTCATCACAATCCTCCCTCACCCCAGTTATCACAATGTTCCATGACCCCTATCATCACAATGCTATATCCCCTTATCAGCACAATGTTCCATGACCCCTGACATCACAATGTCCCATAACCCCTGTCATCAAAGTGCTCCATGACCCTTTTCATCCCAAAGCTCCATGAACCCAGGCATCACAATGTTCTATAACCCCTGTCATCAAAATATTCCATTACATTTTTCATCAAATTGCTGCATGACCCTGTCATCAAAATGCTCCCTGCAATTCTCATCACAATGCACCACACACTTGTCATCAAAATGCTCCATGACCTATGTCATCACAAACTCCATGACCGTTGGCATCACAATGCTCCATGTCATTGTCATCACGATGCTCCATGAACACTCTCATCACATTGCTCCATGCCCTTGTCATCACAAAGCTCTATGACACTTGTCATCACAATGCTCGATGCCCTTCTCATCACAATGCTCAATGCCCTTGACATTACAATCGTCCATGACCCAAGTATCACAGTGTTCCGTGCCCTTCTCATCACAATGCTCCATATCCAATCTCATCACAATAATCCATGAAACATTTCAGACCAATGCTCAATGCCCTTCTCATAACAATGCTCCATTACCTCTGTCATAACAATGCTCCATGACCCCTGCCATCACAATGTTCCATGGCCTTGTCATCACAAGGCTCCATGACCCTTGTCATCACAATGCTCCAAGACCCCTGTAATCACAAAGCTCCATGCCCTTGTCATCACAAAGCTCCATGACACATATCATCAGAAGGTTCCATGGCCTTCTCGTCACAATGCTCCATGCCCTTGTCATCACAATGCTCCAAGACCCCTGCAGTCACAATGATCCATGCACCTTTTCATCAGAATGCTCCATGAGACTTGTCATCACAAGTCACCATGGTCATCTCATCACAATGCTCCAGGACATTGTCATCACCATGCTCCATGCACTTGTCATCACAATGCTCCAAGACCCCTGTAATCACAATGCTCCCTGCCCCTTTTCATCAGAATGCTCCATGAGACTTGTCATCACAAGTCTCCATGGTCTTCTCATCACAATGCTCCAGGACCTTGTTATCACCATGCTCCATTCCCTTGTCATCACAATGCTCCATGACACCTGTCATCACAATACTCTATGAATATTTTCAGCCAAATGCTCCATGACCTTCTCATCACAATGCTCCATGACTAACATCATCACAATGCTTCATGACCACTGTCATCACAACACTCCATGACACCTGACAACACAGCGATCCGGGACTCTTGTCATCACAATGCTCCAAGTCCCCTGTAATCAGAGTGATCCATGACCCCTGTCATCACAATAATTCATGAACATTTTCAGCCCAATGCTCCATGACCCTTGTCATCACAATGATCCATGCCCTTGTCATCCCAATGCTCCATGACCCCTGTATTCACAATGCTCCATGACGTTTTTCATCACAGTGCTCCATGACACCTGTCATCACAATGCTCCATGCCTTTGTCAGCAAAATGCTACATGACCTTGTCATTATAATGCTCTATGCGCTTGTCATCACAATACTCCATTACCATTGTCATCACAATCCTCCATGAAACTTGGAATCACATTGCTTCATGCCCTTGTCATCACAATGCTCCATGCTCCTTGAAATCAAAATGATCCATGACCTCTCTTATCACAATACTCCAAACACTTGTGATCACAATGTTCCATAACACTTGTGATCACAATGATCCATGATGCCTGTCATCACAATACTCCATGCCCTTTTCATCACAATGCTCCATGACCTTTGTCATCACAATTCTCAATATACATGTCATCACAATGCTCCCTGACACTTGTCATCAGAATGCTGCTTGAACCCTATCACGAAAAGGCTCCATGCATTTTTCATCACAAAGTCCCATGCCATTTTCATCACAATGCTCCATGCCATTGTCATCAAAATACTCCACATGCTTGTCATCAGAATCCTCCATGACCCTTGTCATCACAATTCTCCATGCACTTGTCAGCACAATGCTCCCTGACCCTTGTCATCACAATCCTCCAAGCCATTGTCATCACAATGCTCCATTACCTTTGTCATCAGAATCATCCATGACACTTGGCATCACAACGCTCCATGCCATTGTCATCACAATGGGCCATTACATATGTCATCACAATGCTCCCTGACACCTCTCTTCACAATACTGCCTGACCTGGTCATCACAAATCTCCATGCCCTTGTCATCACAATGCGCCATTCCAACTGTCATCACAATAATCCATGAAACTTATTAGACCAATGCTCCATGCTCTTGTCATCACAATGCTCCATGCCCTTGTTATCACAATGTTCCCAGACCCATGTAATCAGAATGCTCCATGCCCCTTTTCATCAGTATGCTCCATGAGACTTGTCATCACAAGGCTCCATGGTTTTCTCATCACAATGCTCCATGCCCTTGTCATCTCAATGCTCCATGAGCCCTGTCATCACAATGCTCCGTGACTCCAGTCATCACAATGCTTCATAACGTTTGTCATCACAATGTTCCATGCCCGCATCATCACAAGGCTCTGTGACCTTTGTAACCACAATGCTCCATGACCTTTTCATCACAATGCTCCGGACACTTGTCATCACAATGCTCCATGCCTTTGTCAGAACAATGCTCCATGACCCTTGTCATCACAATGCACCATGCGCTTTTCATCACAATGATCCTCAACCTTGTCATCGCTATGCTCCATAAACCTTGTAATCACAATGCTCCATGCACTTCTCATCCAAATGCTCTCTCACATGAGATATCACAATGTTCCATCACTAGTCATCACAATCCTCCCTCACCCCGGTTATCACAATGTTCCATGACCCCTGTCATCACAATGCTACATTTGCTTATCAGAACAATGTTCCATGACCCCTGACATCACAATGTTCCATAACCCCTGTCATCAAAATGCTCCATGACCATTTTCATCTCAAAGCTCCATGACGCCTGGCATCACAGTGTTCTATAAACATAGTCATCAAAATGTTCCATTACAAATTTCATCAAATTGCTGCATGACCCGGTCATCAAAATTCTCCCTGCCCTTCTCATCACAATGCACTGCACCCTTGTCATCAAAATGCTCCATGACTTTGGTCATCACAAAGCTCCATGACCCTTGGCATCACAATGCTCCGTGTCATTGTCATCACAATGCTCCATAAACCCTCTCATCACATTGCTCCATGCCCTTGTCATCACAAAGCTCCATGACACTTGTCACCACAATGCTCGATGCCCGTCTCATCACAATGCTCCATGCCCTTGTCATTAAATTCCTCCATGACCCATGTATCACAGTGTACTGTGCCCTTGTCATCACAATGCTCCATGCCCACTCTCAGAGCAATAATCCATGAAATATTTCAGACCAATGCTCAATGCCCTTCTCATCACAATGCTCCATTACCTCTGTCATAACAATGCTCCATGACCCCTGCCATCAAAATATTCCACGGCCTTGTTATCACAAGGTTCCATGACCCTTGTCATCACAATGCTCCCAGACCCATGTAATCACAGAGCTCCATGCCCTTGTAATCACAAAGCTCCATGACGCATGTATTCAGAATGTTCCATGGCCTTCTCCTCACAATGCTACATGCCCTTTTCATCACAATGCTTCAAGACCCCTAAAATCACAATGCTGCATGCCCGTTTTCATCAGAATGCTCCATGAGACGTGTCATCACAAGTCTCCATTGTCATCTCATCACAATGCTCCAGGACCTTGTCATCACCATGCTCCATTCCCTTGTCATCACAATGCTCCATGACCCCTGTCATCACAATACTCCATGATCATTTTCAGCCCAATGCTCCATGACATTCTCATCACAATGCTCCATGACCAATATCATCACAATGCTCCATTTCTTTTGTCATCAGAATCCTCCATGACACTTGCCATCACAATGCTCCATGCAGTTGTCATCACAATGGAACATTTCATATGTCATCACAATGCTCCCTAATAACTCTCTTCACAATACTGCATGACATGGTCATCACAATGCTCCATGCCCTTGTCATTAAAATGCGCCATTCCAACTGTCATCACAATAATCCATGAAACTTATTAGACCAAAGCTCCATGCCCTTGTCATCACAATGCTCCATGCACTTGTTATCACAATGTTTCAAAACCCCAGTAATAAGAATGTTCCATGCCCCTTTTCATCAGTATGGTCCATGAGACTTGTCCTCACAAGGCTCCATGGTTTTCTCATCACAGTGCTCCAGGACCTTGTCATCACAATGATTCACGACATTGTCATGAAAATTCTCAATTGCCCTTGTCATCATAATGCTCCAAGCCCTATTCATCACAATGCTCCATTATATTTGTCATCACAATCCTCCATTACATTTGGCATCACAATGCTCCATGCCATTTTCATCACAATGGACCATGACATATGTCATCACAATGCTCCTTGACACCATTCTTCACAATACTCCATGCCCTTGTCATCACAATGCTCCATGCACTTGTCATCACAATGCACCATGTCCACTGTCATGACAATAATCTATGAAACATGTCAGACCAATGCTCCATGCCCCTGTCATCACAATGCTCCATGCCCTTGTCATCACAATGCTCCATTATCCCTGTAATCACAGTGGTCCGTGACTCCAGTCATCATAATGCTTCATAACGTTTGTCATTACAACGGTCCATGCCCGCGTCATCACAAGGCTCTGTGACATTTGTAACCACAATTCTCCATGAACTTTTCATCACAATGCTCCGTGACCCTTGTCATCACAATGCTCCATGACACCAGTCATCACAATAATCCATGAACATTTTCAGCCCAATGCTCCACGACCTACTCATCACAATGCTCCATGGCCAATATCATCACAATGCTCCATGGCCAATATCATCACAATGGTCCATGACCACTGTCATCACAGCACTCCATGACACCTGACAACACAATGATCCAGGACTCTTGTCGTCACAATGCTCCATTCCCTAGTCATCACAATGCTCCATGACCCCTGTATTCACAATGCTCCAAGCCCTTGTCATCACAATGCTCCATTAAATTTGTCATCAGAATCCTCCATGACACTTGACATCACAATGTTCCATTCCATTGTCATCACAATGGGCCATTACATATATCATCACTGTGCTCCTTGAAACCTGTCTTCACAATAGTGCATGACCTGGTCATCACAATGCTCCATGCCCCTGTCATCACAATGCACCATGCCCACTGTCAGCACAATAATCTATGAAACATTTCTGACCAATTCTCCATGCCCCTGTCATCACAATGCTCAATTCCCTTGTCATCACAAAGCTCCATGACGCATGTCATTAGAATGTTCCATGGTCTTCTCCTCACAATGATCCATGACCAATATCATCACAATGCTGAATGACCACTGTCATCACAATACTCCATGACACCTGACAACACAATGATCCGGGACTCTTGTCATCACAATGCTCCAAGACCCATGTAATCACAATGCTCCATGACCCCTGTCATCACAATACACCATGAACTTTTTCAGCCTAATGTTCCATGACCCTTGTCATCACAATGATCCATGCACTTGACATCCCAATGCTCCATGACCCCTGCATTCACAATGCTCCGTGACGCTTGTCATCACAGTGCTCCATGACACCTGTCATCACAATGCTCCATGACTTTGTCAGCAAAATGCTACATGACCTTGTCATTACCATGCTCTATGCGCTTGTCATCACAGTACTCCATTACCATTGTCATCACAATCCTCCATGAACCTAGGATCACATTGCTTCATGCCCTTGTCATCCCAGTGCTCCTTGCTACTTGAAATCAAAATGATCCATGCCCACTCTCATCGCAATGCTCCAAACACTTGTGATCACAATGTTCCATATCCCTTGTCATCACAATGCTCCATGATGACTGTCATCACAATACTCCATGCCCTTTTCATCACAATGCTCCATGACCTTTGTCATCACAATTCTCAATACACTGGTCATCACAATGCTCCCTGACACTTGTCGTCAGAATGCTCCTTGAACCCTGTCACGAAAAAGCTCCATGCCTTTTTCATCACAATGCCCCATGCCTTTTTCATCACAATGCTCCATGCCATTGTCATCAAGATACTCCACAAGCTTGTCATCAGAATGCTCCATGACCCTTGTCATCACAATTCTCCATGCACTTGTCAGCACAATGCTCCCTGACCATTGTCATCACTATGCTCCAAGCCCTTGTCATCACAATGCTCCATTACCTTTGTCATCAGAATCCTCCTTGACACTTGGCATCACAATGCTCCATGCCATTGTCATCACAATGGGCCAATACATATGTCATCAGAATGCTCTCGGACACCACTTTTCACAATACTGCATGACCTGTTCATCACAATGCTCCTTGCCCTTATCATCACAATGCTCCATTACCTCTGTCATAACAATGCTCCATGACCCCTGCCATCACAATGTTCCACGGCCTTGTCATCACAAGGCTCCATTACCCTTGTCATCACAATGCTCTAAGACACCTGTAATCACAAAGCTCCATGCCCTTGTCATCACAAAGCTCCATGACGCATGTCATCAGAATGTTCCATGGCCTTCTCCTCACAATACTCCATGTCCTTGTCATCACAATGCTCCATGCCCTTGTTATCACAATGTTCCATGACCCCTGTCATCACAATGCTCCGTGACTCCAGTCATCACAATGCTCCATGACCTTTGTCATCACAATGGTCCATGCCCTCATCATCAACAGTCACTGACATTTTTAACCACAATGCTCCATGAACATTTCATCACAATGCCCTTTGACCCTTGTCATCACAATGCTCTATGCCTTTCTCAGCACAATTCTCCATGCACTTTTCATCACAATCCTCCATGACCCCTGTTATCACAATGCTCCGTGACTCCAGTCATCACAATTCTTCATAACATTTGTCATCACAGTGGTCGATACCAGCGTCATCACAAGGCTCTGTTACCTTTGTAACCACAGTGCTCCATGAACTTTTCATCACAATGCTCCGTGACCATTGTCATCACAATGCTCCATGGCTTTGTCAGAACAATGCTCCATGACCCTTGTCATCACAATATGCCATGCCGTTTTCATCACAATGATCCACATCCTTGTCATCGCTATGCTCCATAAACCTTGTAATCACAATGCTCCATGCATTTCTCATCCAAATGCTCTCTCACATGAGATATCACAATGTTCCATCACTAGGCATCACAATCCTCCCTCACCCTTGTTATCAAAATGTTCCATGACCACTGTCATCAAAATGCTACATCCCCTTATCAGTACAATGTTCCATGACCCATGACATCACAATGTTCCATAATCCCTGTCATCAAAATGTTCCATGACCCTTTTCATCCCAAAGCTCCATGACCCCTGGCATCACATTGTTCTATAACCCCTGCCATCAAAATGTTCCATTACATTTTTCATCAAATTGCTGCATGACCCGTTCATCAAAATGTCCCCTGCCCTTCTCATCACAATGCACCATGCCCTTGTCATCAAAATGCTCCATGACCATTGTCATCACAAAGCTCCATGACCCTTGGCATCACAATGGTCCATGCCATTGTCATCACAATGCTCCATGAACCCTCTCATCACATTGATCCATGCCCTTGTCATCACAAAGCTCCATGACACTTGTCATCACAATGCTCGATGAAATTCTCATCACAATGCTCCATGCCCTTGTCATTACAATCCTCCATGACCCATGTATCCCAGTGTACCGTCCCCTTGTCATCACAATGCTCCATGCCCACACTCATCACAATAATCTATGAAATATTTCAGACCAATGCTCAATGCCCTTCTCATCACAATGCTCCATTACTTCTGTCATAACAATGCTCCATTACTTCTGCCATCACAAAGTTCCACGGCCTTGTCATCACAAGGCTCCAAGACCCTTTTCATCACAATGCTCCAAGACCCATGTAATCACAATGCTCCAAGACCCATATAATCACAATGCTCCATGCCGTTGTCATCACAAAGGTCCATGATTCATGTCATCAGGATATTCCATGGCCTTCTCCTCACAATGCTCCATGTCCTTGTAATCAAAATGCTCCAAGACACCCGTAATCACAATGCTCCATGCCCCTTTTCATCAGAATGCTCCATGAGACTTGTCATCACAAGTCTCCATGGTCATCTCATCACAATGCTCCAGGACCTTGTCATCACCATGCTCCATTCCCTTGTCATCACAATGTTCCATAACCCCTATCATCACAATACTCCATGAATATTTTCAGCCCAATGCTCCATGACCTTCTCATCACAATGCTCCATGACGAATATCATCACAATGCTCCATGACCACTGTCATCATACACTCCATGACAGATGACAACACAATGATCCGGGACACTTGTCATCACAATGGTCAAACACCCCTGTAATCACAATGCTCCATGACCCCTGTCATCACAATACTCCATGAACATTTTCAGCCCAATGCTCCATGACCCTTGTCATCACAATGATCCAGGCCCTTGTCATCCCAATGCTCCAAGACCCCTGTATTCACAGTGATCCGTGACGCTTGTCATCACAGTGCTCCATGAAACCTGTCATCACAATGCTCCATGCCTTTGTCAGCAAAATGCTACATGACCTTGCCATTACAATGCTCTATGCGCTTGTCATCACAATACTCCATTACCATTGTCATCACAATCCTCCATGAACCTTGGGATCACATTGCTTCATGTCCTTGTCATCACAATGCTCCATGTTCCTTGAAATCAATATGATCCATGACCTCTGTCATCACAATGTTCCAAACCCTTGTGATCACAGTGTTCCATAACACTTGTCATCACAACGCTCCATGATGCCTGTCATCACAATACTCCATGTACTTTCCAACACAATGATCCATACCCTTTTCATCGCAATGCTCCAAGACCCCTGTAATCACATTGTTCTATGCCCTTGTCATCACAAAGCTCCATGACGCATGTCATCAGAATGCTCCATGGACTTCTCCTCATAATGCTCCATGCCCTTGCAATCATAATGCTCCAAGACCACTGTAATCACAATGCTCCATGCCCCTTTTCATCAGAATACTCCATGAGACTTGTCATCACAAGTCTCCATGGTCTTCTCATCACAATGCTCCAGGACCTTGTCATCACCATGCTCCATTCCCTTGTCATCAAAATGCTCCATTACCACTGTCATCACAACACTCCATGACACCTGACCACACAATGATCCGGGACTCTTGTCATCACAATGTTCTATACCCTACTCATCACAATGCTCCATGAACCCTGTCATCACAATTCTCCATGAACCTTTTGCGCCCAATGCTCCAAGCCTTTGTCAGAAAAATTTTCCATGACCATTGTCATCACAATGTGCCACACACTTTTCATCACAACCGTCCAAAATTTGTCATGGCAATGCTCCATAAATCTTGTAATCACAATGCTCCATGCCCTTCTCATCACAATGCTCCATTACCCCTGTCATAACAATGCTCCATGACCCCTGCCATCACAATGTTCCAAGGCCTTGTCATCACAAGGCTCCATGACACTTGTCATCACAATGCTCCAAGACCCCTGTGATCACAATGCTCCATGCCGTTATCATCACAAAGCTCCATGACACATGTCATCAGAATGTTCCATGGCCTTGTCATCAAAATGCTCCATGCCCATGTCATCACAGTGCTCCAAGACCCCTGTAATCACAATGCTCCATGTCCCTTTTCATCTCAATGCTCCATGAACCCTGTCATCACAATGCATCATGCCCATCATCATAATGCTTCCGGCTATTGTCAGCACAATGAAATCAAATTTCTCCATGACCTCTGTCATCACAATGCTCCATGACCCCTGTCATCACAATACTCCATGAACATTTTCAGCCCAATGCTCCATAACCCTTGTCATAACAATGATCCATGCACTTGTCATCCCAATGCTCCATGACCCCTGTATTCACAATGCTCCGTGACCCTTGTCATCACAGTGCTCCATGACACGTGTCATCACAATGCTCCATGCCTTTGTCAGCAAAATGCTACGTGACATTGTCATTACAATGCTCTACGCCCTTGTCATCACAATAATGCTTTACCATTGTCATCACAATCCTCCATGAACCTTGGGGTCACATTGCTTCATGCCCTTGTCATCACAATGCTCCATGCTCCTTGAAATCAAAATGTTCCATGACCTCTGTCATCACAATGCTCCAAACCCTTGTGATCACAATGTTCCATAACACTTGTCATCACAACACTCCATGATGACTGTCATCACAATACTCCATGCCCTTTTCATCACAATGCTCCATGACCTTTGTCATCACAATTCTCAATACACTTGTCATCAGAATGCTCCCTGACACATGTCATGAGAATGCTCCTTGAACCCTGTCACGAAAAGGCTCCATGAATTTTTCATCACAATGCCCCATGCCGATTTCATCACAATGCTCCATGCCACTGTCATCAATATACTCCAAAAGCTTGTCATCAGAATGCTCCATGACCATTGTCATCACAATTCTCCATGCACTTGTCAGCACAATGCTCCCTGACCCTTGTCTTCCGAATGTTCCAAGCCATTGTCATCACAATGCTCCATTACATTTGTCATCAGAATCCTCCATGACACTTGGCATCACAATGCTCCATGCCATTGTCATCACAATGGGCCATTACATATGTCATCACAATGCTCCCTGACACCTGTCTTCACAATACTGCATGACCTGGTCATCACAATGCTCCATGCCCTTGTCATCACAATGAGCCATTCAAACTGTCATCGCAATAATCCATGAAAATTAATAGGCCAATGCTCCATGCCCTTGTCATCACAGTGCTGCATGCCCTAGTTATCACAATGCTCCATGACCCCTGTCATCACAATGTTCCGTGACTCCAGTCATCACAATGCTTCATGACCTTTGTCATCACAATGGTCCATGACCTCGTCATCAACAGTCTCTGTGACCTTTTTAACCACAATGTTCCATGAACTTTTCATCACAATGCTCTTTGACCGTTGTCATCACAATCCTCTGTGCCTTTCTCAGCACAATGATCCATGACCCTTGTCATCACAATGCTCCATGCCCTTGTCATCACAATGCACCATTCCCACTGTCATCACAATAATCCATGAAACTTATTAGTCCAATGATCCATACCTTTGTCATCACAATGCTCCATGCCCTTGTTATCACAATGCTCCGTGACCCCTATCATTACAATGCTCCGTGACTCCAGTCATCACAATGCTTCATGACTTTGTCATCACAATGGTCCATGCCCCCGGCATCAACAGTCTCTGTGACGTTTTTAAGCACAATGCTCTATGAAGTTTTCATCACAATGCTCTTTGACCCTTGTCATCACAATGCTCTATGCCTTTCTCAGCACAATGCTCCATGACCCTTGTCATCACAATGTTCCATGTGCTTGTCAGCACAATGCTCCATGACAGATATCATCACAATGCACCATGCGCTTAACATCACAATTCTCCACAATCTTGTCATCACAATACTCCATAAACCTTGTCATCACAATGCTCCATGCACTTCTCATCAAAATCTTCTCTCACCACTGATATCATAGTGTTAAATCACTATTCGTCACCCTACTCCCTCACATCTGTCATCAAAATGTTTCATAACTCCTGTCATCACAATGTTACATAACCCCTGTCATCAAAATGCTCCATGATAATTTTCATCAAAAAGCTCCATGACCCATGACATCACAATGTTCCTTAACCCTGGTCATCAAAATGTTCCTTGACCCTTTTCATCAAATTGCTCCGTGACTCCTGTCACCACAATGCTACAGGCATTATCATCACAACGTTCGATGAACCCTGACATCCCAATGTTCTATACCCCTATCATGAAAATGCTACATGACCCTTTTCATCAACGTGCTCCATGACCCGTGACATCACAATGTTCCATAACCCCTGTCATCAAAATGTTCCTTTACCCTTTTCATCAAATTGCTCCAAAACCCTGTCATCACAATGCTCCAAACCATTGTGATCACAATATTCCATAACATTTGTCATCACAGTGCCCCATGACGCTCGTCATCACATTATCCATAGTCTTCTAATCAAAATGCTCAATGACCTTTGTCATCACAATGCTCAATACACTTGTCATCATTATGCTCCCTGACAATTGTTGTCTGTATGCTCCTTGAACACTCTCATGACAAGGCTCCATGCATTTTTCATCACAATGATCCATGCCCTTTTCATCACAATGCTCCAAGACCCCTGTAATCAGAATGCTCCATGCCCTTGTCACCAAAATGTTCCATGACCTTTGTCATCACAAAGATCCATGACACTTGGCATCACAATGTTCCATGTCATTGTCATCACAATGCTCCATGAACGCTCTCATCACATTGCTTCATGCACTTTTCATGACAAAGCTCCATGACACATGTCATCAGAATGCTCCATGCCCTTCTCATCACAGTGCTCCATGCCCTGGCCATCACAATGCACCATGTCCACTGTCATCACAATAATCTATGAAACTTGCCAGACCAATGGTCCATGCCCCTGTCATCAAAATACTCCATGACCTTGTCATCACAAAGCTCCATGACGCATGTCATCAGAATGCAGCATGGCCGTCTCATGACAATGCTCCATGCCCTTGTCATCACAATGCTCCAAGACCACTGTAAGCACAATGCTCCATGCCCCTTTTCATCAGAATGCTGCATGAGAATTGTCATCACAAAGCTCCATGACGCATGTCATCAGAAGGCTGCATGGCCGTCTCATGACAATGCTCCATGCCCTTGTCATCACAATGCTCCCAGACCACTGTAGTCACAGTGTCCCATACCAATTTTCATCAGAATGCTCCATGAGATATGTCATCACAAGTCTCCATGGTCTTCTCATCACAATGCTCCATTTCCTTGTCATCACAATGCTCCATGACCACTGTCATCACAATACTCCAAGAATATTATCAGCCCAATGATTCATGACCTTCTCATCACAATGCTCCATGACCAATATCATCACAATGCACCATGACAACTGTCATCACAACACTCCATGACACCTGACAACACAATGATCCGGGACACTTATCATCACAATGCTCCATTCCCTAGTCATCACAATGCTCCATGACCCCTGTCATCACAATGCTCCATGACATCAGTCATCACAATGCTTCATAACGTTAGTCATCACAGTGTTGCATGCCCGCGTCATCACAAGGCTCTTTGACTTTTGTAACCACAATGATCCATGAACTTTTCATCACAATGCTCCCTGTCCGTCGTCATCATAATGCTCCATGGCACATGTCATCAGAATGCTCCATGGCCTTCTCATCACAATGTTCCATGTCCTTGCCATCACAATGCTCCATTACACCTGTCATAACAATGCTCCATGATCCCTGCCATAACGATGTTCCATGGCCTTGTCATCACAGGGTTCCATGACCCTTCTCATCACAATGCTCCAAGACCCCTGTCATCACAATGCTCCATGCTCATTTTCATCTCAATGATCCATGAACCCTGTCATCACAATGCACCATGCCCATCATCATAATGCTTCATGCTATTGTCATCAAAATGAAATCAAAATGCTCCATGACCTCTGTGATCACAATGCTCCAAACCCTTGTGATCACAATATTCCATAACACTTGTCATCACAATGCCCCATGACGCTCATCATCACAATAATCAATGGTCTTCTCATCACAATGCTCCATGACCTTTGTCATCACAATGCTCAATACACTTGTCATCAAATGCTCCCTGACACTTGTTATCTGTACTCTCCTTGAAACCTTTCATGACAAGTTTCCATGCCATTTTCATCACAATGATCCATGCCCTTTTCATCACAATGTTCCAAGACCCCTGTAAACACAATGGTCCATGCCCCTTTTCAACAGTATGCTCCATGAGATTTGTCATCACAAGGCTCCATGGTTTTGCCATCACAATGCTCCAGGACATTGTCATCACAATGCTTCACGACCTTGTCATGAATATTCTCAATGGCCCTTGTCATCATAATGCTCCAAGCCCTAGTCATCACAATGTTCCATTATATTTGTCATCACAATCCTCCATTTCATTTGGCATCACAATGCTCCATGCCATTGTCATCGCAATGGACCATGACATATGTCATCACAATGCTCCCTGACACATATCTTCATAATAATAAATGACCTTCTCATCACAATGCTCCATGCCCTTGTCATCACAATGCACCATGTCCACTCTCATCACAATAATCTATGAATCTTGTCAGACCAATGCTCCATGCCCCTGTCATCAAAATGCTCCATGCCCTTGTCATCACAACGCTCCGTGAACCCTGTCTTCACAATGCTCCGTGACTCCAGTAATCACACTGCTTCATAACATTTGTCATCACAATGGTCCATGCCCGCGTCATCACAAGGCTCTGTGACCTTTGTAACCACAATGCTCCATGAACATTTCATCACAATGCTCCGTGACCCTTGTAATCACAATGCTCCATGCTTTTGTCAGAAAAATTTTCCATGACACTTGTCATCACAATGTGCCACGTGCATTTCATCACAACGGTCCACAAATTTGTCATGGCAATGCTCCATAAAACTTGTAATCACAATTCTCCATGCCCTTCTCATCACAATGCTCCATTACCCCTGTCATAACAGTGCTCCAAGACCCCTGCAATCACAATGTTCCACGGCCTTGTCATCACAAGGCTCCATGACACTTGTCATCAGAATGCACCAAGACCCCTGTAATCACAATGCTCCATGCCCCAGTCATCACAATACTCCATGAACATTTTCAGCCCAATGCTCCATGACCCTTGTCATCACAATGATCCATGCCCTTGTCATCCCAATGCTCCATGACCCCTGTATTCACAATGCTCCGTGACGCCTGTCATCACAGTGATCCATGACACCTGTCATCACAATCCTCCATGCCTATGTCAGCAAAATGCTACATGACCTTGTCATCACAATGCTCTATGCGCTTGTCATGACAATTCTCCATTACCATTGTCATCACAATCCTCCATGAATTTTGGGATCACATTGCTTCATGTCCTTGTGATCACAATGCTCCATGTTCCTTGAAATCAAAATGATCCATGACCTCAGTCATCACAATGCTCCAAACCCTTTTGATCACAATGTTCCATAACACTTGTCAACACAACGCTCCATGATGCCTATCATCACAATACTCCATGCCATTTTGATCACAATGCTCCATGACCATTTTCATCACAATTCTCAATACACTTGTCATCACAATGCTCCCTGACACTTGTCGTCAGAATGCTCCTTGAACCCTGTCACGAAAAGGCTCCATGCCTTTTTCATCACAATGCCCCATGCCGTTTTCATCACAATGCTCCATGCCATTGTCATCAAAATACTCCACAAGCTTGTCATCAGAATGCTTCATGACGCTTGTCATCACAATGCTCCATGCCCTTGTCAGCACAATGCTCCATGACCCCTGTCATCACCATGCTCCGTTACTCCAGTCATCAGAATGCTTCATAACCTTTGTCATCACAATGGTCCATGCCCTCGTCATCAACAGTCTCTGTGACCTTTTTAACCACAATGCTCCATGAACTTTTCATCACAATGCTCTTTGACCCCTGTCATCACAATGCTCTATGCCTTTCTCACCACAATGCTCCATGACCCTTGTCATCATAATGCTCTATGCACTTGTCATCACAGTGCTCCACAATCTTGTCATCACAATGCTCCATAAACGTTGTCATCACAATGCTCCATGCACTTCTCATCAAAATGCTCTCTCACCACTGATATCACAATGATACATCACTATTCGTCACAATACTCCATCACCCCTGTCATCACAATGTTCCATGACTCCTGTCATCACAGTGCTACATGCACTAATCATCACAATGTTGGAAGACCCCTGAAATCAAAATGTTACATAACCCCTGTCATCAAAATGCTCCATGACCCTTTTCATCAAAATGCTCCATGACCCCTGACATCACAATGTTCCATAAACACTGTCATCAAAATATTCCATGACCCTTTTCATCAAATTGCTCCATGACACTGTGATCACAATGCTCCTTGCCCGTCTCATCACAATGCACAACGACATTGTCATCAAAATGCTCCCTGACACTTGTTGTCTGTATGCTCCTTGAACCCTGTCATGACGAGGCTCCATGCCTCTTTCATCACAATGATCCATGCCCTTTTCTTCACAGTCCTCCAAGACCCCTCTAATCACAATGCTCCATGCCCTTGTCATCACAAAGCTCAATGACGCATGTCATCAGAATGCTCCTTGTCCTTCTCCTCAAAATGCTCCATGCCATTGTCATCACAATGTTCCAAGACCCCTGTATTCACAATGCTCCATGCCCCTTTTCATCCGTATGCTCCATGAGACTTGTCATCACAAGGCTCCATGGTTTTCTCATCACAATGCTCCAGGACATTGTCATCACAATGCTTCACGACCTTGTCATGAAAATTCTCAATGGCCCTTGTCATCATAATGCTCCAAGCCCTAGTCATCACAATGCTCCATTATATTTGTCATCACAATCCTCCATTACATTTGGCATCAAAATGCTCCATGCCATTGTCATCGCAATGGACCATGACATATATCATCCCAATGCTCGCTGACACCTGTCTACACAATACTCCATGACATTCTCATCACAATGCTGCATGTCCTTGTCATCGCAGTCGATCATGACATAGGTCATCACAATGCTCCCTGACACCTGTCTTCACAATAATCCATGACCTTCACATCACAATGCTGCATGCCCTTGTCATCACAATGCACCATGCCCACTGTCATCACAATAATCTATGAAACTTTTCAGACCAATGCTCCATGCACCTGTCATCACAATGCTCAATGTCCTTGTCATCACAATGCTCCATGACCCCTGTCATCACAATGCTCCGTGACTCCATTCATCACAATGCTTCATAATTTTTGTCATCACAGTGCTCCATGCCGCACTCATCACAAGGCTCTCTGACCATTGTAACCACAATGCTCCATGAAATTTTCATCACAATGCTGCATGACACTTGTTATCACAATGTTCCTTGCCTTTGTCCGAACAATGCTCCATGACCCTTGTCATCACATTGTGCTACACACTTTTCATTACAAAGGTTCACAAACTTGTCATTGCTATGCTCCATAAACCTTGTAATCACAGTGATCCATGCACTTCTCATCAAAATGCTCTCTCACCAGATATATCACAATGTTCCATCACTAGTCATTCACCATACTCCATCACCCCTGTAATCACAATGTTCCATGACCCCTGTCATCTCAATGCTACATCCACTTATCATCACAATGTTCCATGACACCTGACATCACAATGTTCCACAACCCCTGTCATCAAAATGCTCCATGACCTTTTTCAACCCAAAGCTCCATGACCAATGACATCACAATATTCTATAACCCCTCTCATCTTAATATTCCATTACACTATTCCTCAAATTGCTGCATGACAATGTCATCAATATGCTCCCTGCCCTTATCATCACAATGCACCACGCCCTTGTCATCAAAAGGCTCCATGACCTTTGTCTTCACAAAGCTCCATGATCCTTGACATCACTATGCTCAATGTCATTGTCATCACAATGCTCCATGAACCCTCTCATCACATTGCTCTATGCCCTTGTCATCAGAAAGCTCCATGACACTTGTCATCACAATGCTCTATGCCATTCTCATCACAATGCTCCATGCCGTTGTCTTTACATTCCTCCATGACCCATGTAACAGTGTTCCGTGGCCATGTCATCACAATGCTTCATGCCCACTCTCATCAAAATAATCCATGAAATATTTCAGACCAATGTTCAGTGCTCTTCTCATCACAATGCTCCATTACCTCTGTCATAACAATGCTCCATGACGCCTGCCATCACAATTTTCCACGGCCTTGTCATCACAAGGCTCCATGACCCTTGTCATCACAATGCTCCTAGACCCCTGTAATCACAATTCTCCATGCCCTTGTCATCACAAAGCTCCATGTCGTATGTCATCAGAATATTCCATGTCTTTCTCCTCACAGTGCTAAATGCCCGCTTCATCACAATGCTCTAAGACCCCTGTAATCACAATGCTTCATGCCCTTTTTCATCAGTATGCTCCATGAGACTTGTCATCACAAGGCTCCATGGTCTTCTCATCACAATGCTCCATGCCCTTGTCATCACACTGCCCCATGACCCCTGTCATCACAATGCTCCGTGACTCCATTCATCACAATTCTCCATGACCTTTGTCATCACAATGGTCCATTACCGAGTCATCAAAAGTCTCTGTGATATTTTTTACCAAAATGTTCCATGAAATTTTCATCACAGTGCTCCATGCCTTTGTCAGAACAATGCTCCATGACCCTTGTCATCACAATGTGCCACGTGCTTTTCATCACAACGATCCACAACCTTGTCATCGATATGCTCCATAAATATTATATTCCCAATGCTCCATGCACTACTCATCAAAATGCTCTCTCACATGAGATATCATAATGTTCCATCACTAGTCATCACATTACTCCCTCACCCCTGTAATCACAATGTTCCATGACCCCTGTCATCACAATGCTACCTCCCCTTATCATCACAATATACCATGACCCCTGGCATCACAATGTTCCAAAACCCCTGTCATCAAAATGCTCCATGACCCTTTTCATCCCAAAGCTCCATGACCCCTGACATCACAATGTTCTATAACCCATGTCATCAAATTGTTCCATTACAATTTTCATCAAATTGCTGCATGACCCTGTCCTCAAACTCCTCCCTGCCCTTCTCATCACAATGCACCACGCCCTTGTCATCAAAATGCTCCATGACTTTTGTCATCACAAAGCTCCATGACCCTTGACATCACAATGCTCCATGTCATTGTCTTCACAATGCTCCATGAACCCTCTCATCACATTGCTCCATGCCCTTGTCATCACAAAGCTCCATGACACTTGTCATCACAGTGCTCGATGCCCTTCTCATCACAATGCTCCATGCCCTTGTCATTACAATCCTCCATGACCAATGTATCACAGCGTTCCGTGCTCTTGTCATCACAATGCTCCATGACCCCTGTCATCACAATACTCCATAAACTTTTTCAGCCCAATCTTCCATGACACTTGTAATCACAATGATCAATGCCCTTTTCATCCCAATGCTCCATGACCCAGGTATTCACGATGCTCTGTGACGCATGTCATCACAGTGCTCCATGACACCTGTCATCACAATTCTCCATGCCTTTGTCAGCAAAATGCTACATGAACTTGTCATTACAATGTTCTATGAGATTGTCATAACAATACTCCTTTACCATGGTCATCACAATCCTCCATGAACATTGGTATCACATTGTTTCTTGCCCTTGCCATCACAATGCTCCATGCTTCTTGAAATCAACATGATGCATGACCTGTGTCATCACAATGCTCCAAACACTTGTGATCACCAAGTTCCATAACACTTGTCATCACAAAGCTCCATGATGCCTGTCATCACAATACTCCATGCACTTTTCATCACAATGCTCCATGACATTTGTCATCACAATTCTCAATACACTTGTCATCACAATGCTCCCTGACACTTGTCTTCAGAATGCTCCATGAACCCTGTCACGAAAAGGCTCCATGCCTTTTTCCTCACAATGCCCCATGCAGTTTTCATCACAATGATCCATGCCATTGTCATCAAAATACTCCACAAGCTTGTCATCAAAATGTTCCATGACCTTGTCATCACAATTCTCCATGCACTTGTCAGCACAATGCTCCCTGACCCTTGTCATCACAATGTTCCAAGCCATTGTCCTCACACTTTTCCATTACCTTTGTCATCAGAATCCTCCATGACACTTGCATCACAATGATCCATGCCATTGTCATCACAGTGTGCCATTACATATGTCATCACAATGCTCCCTGACGCCTGTCTTCACAATACTGTATGACCTGGTCTTCACAATGCTCCATGTCCTTGATATCACAAAGCTCCATGACCCCTGTCATCACAATGCTCCGTGACTCCAGTCATCACAATGCTTCATGACCTTTGTCATCACAATGGTCCATGCCCTCATCATCAACAGTCTCTGTGACCTTTTTAACCACAATGCTCCATGAACTTTTCATCACAATGCTCTTTGACCCTTGTCATCACAATACTCTATGCCTTTCTCAGCACAATGCTCCATGACCGTTGTCATTGCAATGCTCCATTCGCTTCACAGCACAATGATCCTTGACACATGTCATCACAATTTGCCATGCGCTTGTCATCACAGTGCTCCACAATCTTGTCATCACAATGCTCCATAAACCTTGTCATCACAATGCTACATGCACTTATCATCACAATGTTCGATGACCCCTGACATCACAATGTTCCATAACTCCTGTCACCAAAATGCTCCATGACCCTTTTCATCAAAATGTTCCATGTCCCCTGACATCACAATGCTCCATGACCCCTGTCATCACAATGCTCCATGCTCCTTGAAATCACAATGATCCATGACCTCTGTCTTCACAATGCTCCAAACCCATGTGATCACAATGTTCCATAACCCTTGTCATCACAACGCTCCATGATGCCTGTCATCACAATACTCCATGCCCTTGTCGTCACAATGCTCCATGATATTTGTCATCACAATTCTCAATACACTTGTCATCACAATGCTCTCTGACACTTGTCGTCAGAATGCTCCTTGAACCCTGTCATGAAAAGGCTCCATGCATTTTTCATCACAATGCTCCATGCCCTTTTCATCACAATGCTCCATGCCATTGTCTTCACAATACTCCACAAGCTTGTCATCTGAATGCTCCATGACACTTGTCATCACAATGCTCCATGAGCACTGTCATCACAATGCTCCATACCACGTGTCATTACAGTGCTCCATGACGCTGGCCATTCACAATTATCCGTGGTCTTCTCATCACAATGCTCCACACGCTTGTCATCAAAATGCTCCATGACTCTTGTCATCACAATGTTCCATGGCCACTGTCATCACAATTATCCACACCCCTTGTCATTATAGTGCTCCATGACGCTCATCCTCAAAATTATTCATGGTCTTCTCATCACAATGCTCCACGGTCTTGCCATCACAATGCTCCATGCCCTGGTCGTCACAATGCTCCATGTACCCTGTCATCACAATTCTCCAAGTTCTTGGCAACACTATGTTCCATGACACTTCCCATCACAGTGTTAAATGCTTTGTCATCACAATACTCCACAAGCTTGTCATCACAATACTCCATGACACTTGTCATCACAATGATCCATGACCCCTGTCATCACAATGCTCCATGAGACGTATCATCACAATGCTCCATGCCCCTTGTCATTACAGTGCTCCATGATGCTCGTCACCAGAATTATCCATGGTCTTCTCATCACAGTGCTCCACGGTCTTGCCATCACAATGCTCCATGCCCTGGTCATCACAATTCTCCACGTCCTTGTCATCACAATGCTCCATGACAGTTCTCATCACAATGTTACATGCTCTTGTCATCACAATTCTCCATGCACTTGTCATCGCAATGCCCCCTGACTCCTGTCATAGCAAGCCGCATGCCTTTGTCATCACAATGCTTCACGACATTTTCATCAAAATTCTCAATGGCCGTTGTCATCACAATGCTCCATGCCCTTGTCATCACAATGCACCATGACCCTTGTCATCACAATGCTCCAAGCCTTTGTCATCACAATGCTCCATTACCTTTGACATCACAATCCTCCATAACACTTGGCATCACAATGCTCCATGCCATTGTCATCACAGTGGTACATGATATATGCCATCACAATGCTCCCTGACACCTGTCTTCACCATACTCCATGACCTTGTCATCACAATGCTCCATGCCCTTGTCATCACAATGTGCCATGCCCACTGTCAACACAATTATCCATGAAACTTGTCAGACCAAAGCTCCATGCCCCTGTAATCACAATGCTACATGACCCCAGTCATCACAATGCTCCGTGTGTCCCGTCATCACAAGGCTTCATGACCTGTGTCATCACAATGGTCAATGCCCTCATCATCACAATGCTCTGTGAAATTTGTCACCACAATGCTCCATGACCATTTCATCACAGTGCAGATACGTCCATGAGTGCAAGTGCCCTATGCTCTGTAGCTCATCTTTTAGATGTTTTAGCAAACACAATACACTTCTCCATAGTGGCCGTTGGCAAATTACAATTCCACTATCAGCCTCACAGGGCTCCCTTTTCTCCTCGCCCTGTCCTGCATTTCTGGTGTTTACACTTTATGTGGATGGCCCTTCTGACTGATGTGAAGTGATACATTTTTTAGTATTGATTTCCAGTGCCCACCTGTTTGGTTGGATAAAAAGTGTGTATGACATTTACTTGAATATATTCGGAAAAAATTGCATACGCCCTTTTGGGCCAACTGCATCATTGGCGATGTTAAGCCCCTTTTCTTGTGTTTTAATGGGGAGTCCTTTCTACCTCTTCAAATCTGTTTCCTGCCACTCTCCCTTGCTTACAACTCCTTTTCTGTGACTTACCTCAAGACATTTTTCGACGATAGATATTTTCAACTCTGCAGTTTCATGAATTTTAGTGCCCCTGAGTTCCATTTTTCAACTTGTGTTTTTGGAAACTGGACACAAAACAGCGGGATTTCCTCTAGCCCTATTCTGTTTCCGTGGGCGATTCTAGCCTTTGATGAATTTGTCTTCCAGATTGGAAATTAGAGTGGCATGTTCCTGTCCAAACAACTAAGACTTGTCTCTAAATTTTTCTCATCCTTCCGCTTCATCCTCTGGACAAATTCAAAACTGTGTGCAACAGGATGTTGACGGTGCTGATATCCCCAAGTGAGGAGATTGTTAGGAAAGATGCTGGAGGGGTGAACCCGAGCACCAGACAATGAGGAGATGAGATGCCTTTTCCAAACTCTTTCCGATCAAATGGTGTACCATCCTCTAGGTGTGACAGGCATGTTTTAGTTGTAGGAAAGGTCCCGTGCATGGAAGGAGAACACCAGGGATTTTTCCAAATCAGTGCCTCCCCGAACCCCAAACTGGGGAATTTTTAAGCTACAGCTACACGTATGTCCATTAAAGGCCTTGGGAAATAGGCAGAGCCCAAATTTTAGATGATTGAAATCTTCAGGTTCAGAAGCGTTCACCATCGGCCTTGCTTAGGTTACATTTTATCTGTCATTGATAGATGATGTCAATAAAAATATCGATTCTTTTTCAGATTATTTCCCCTTATAGGTTATTGCAAAATATTCAGTGTAGTTCCCTGTGCTATACAGTAGTTCCTTGTTGATGATCTATTTTATACATAGCAGTGTGTATGCTTTAATCCCACACTGTTAATTTATCCCTTCTCCTACCTTTGCCCTTTGGTAATAATAAATTATAAGATTTTATACTTCTCAGAAATGGGGGAGCTGAAAGAGAGGTATCGTTTTCAATGGAAAAGCATTCAAAACAAGATTGAAGCTTCAGCCAAGAGTATTCAATGTACATCCATGGAAATAAATCACTTCATTTCTCTAATGTTGACCTGACAAATAAGACAGATGTCTTCACTGAACTTGCTTATAGTAAAGTGATGGAAATATCAAAGGTAAGTCTTAGAAACATCTTATTTTACCCGAGCATTATACACTGCTCTATGTTAACTACAGTTTGGCTCACACATCTGTTCATTGAAGTTACAATGTTCTCAATTTCTGTTACTGATCCTCCAGAGTGGACCCCAACAGAAGTCCCCGTGCCCAGTGTCATTTGAGCCAACAGATCAAGACTGATTTTGGTTCAGAAGCAAAGGAAACATTATTTTGAAAACAGAATGGAGAGGTGAGAGTGTGCACTCCCCCACGGGCTGTGGGCTGGGATGCTGTGTAGGGATCCCAGCAGCATCAGTGGGAGGGAGGGGATGGAGCTCTCGAGGGCTGGGTTGGCTGCAGCTCAGGCTCTATGCCGTGGAGTCTGCATGGGACCCCGCTAGCTGAGGTGTGGACCCAGCCATTCTGCACTACGAAATCGGGTCTGAAGTGCCGGGTGTGGGACCTCTGCATGCGGAACCCTAGGAGCACGTGAAATTAGACAAAGCACAAAGGAAAAACATGTAAGACTTTATTTTATTGCCCAGATTCTCTTTTTATCTCCCAGGAATTTTTAATGAACGTTGCCAGAGACGAACTCCTCCTCTGCTTTTTGTTCTGTTCCTCATTCTTGGGGTGTTGAGGTTGCAGACCCCTCTTTTGTAACTGCTTCATGCTGCGGTGGGAGCCCTGATACTTCGGGGGAGGGGCAAAACGTCTCCCCACCAGCCTCCAGGTGAGGTTGATTGTCCCAAGGCCTCCTGCCTCACTTCTCGTACGCCTGAGCACCAGCATTGGAAGTGTTATAGATTCTAATGACCTTTAAGTGTCCAGGAGACAGATGTGCAGAGATGCTGAGGTGGCAGGTTTCACCCCACCCCACATTTGTTCGGTGACCTTAGGCTGACGGTTTTTGCCAGCCTAGATGCTCTGACCAGTACTCTGCGCTTTCTTTAATTAGGTCCCTGAATTAATGTACAAACAGCACCATGTGTCAGAGCCCTGCCCGTGCAACTCCCAGACAGTCCAGGGTCAGTGGTGATCCAGGACCATGACGTCCACTGAGTCAACGGCCTTTAGATGTAGCCAGCAGTCCAGGCGGTCATATTGGCCACCATCACCGCGGTGTCTCTAGGGTTTTCTATGGTGAAAGTGTGATATACGTTTCCCCCGCCAAGCTTATTAGCTCCCCTCTGGGTGCAGTAAGTCCTGCAAGCAGTAGTCTGCTCTTTCGGGGCACAGTCTTGTTGTTTTCTGAGAGAAACTCCAGGTCAAGTGATGGTCACACGAGTCATCTTGGGTGCCCGTTGCCCCCATTTGTCTCTCTGGAGGTTGGAGTTGGAGGGCCTCCTCACTCGAGGTCAGTGTGTCCACAGAGCGACCCCTGCAACTTCAGGGCATGATGGGTGGTTAGGATCACGACGTGGGGTCCTTTTCCCTTAGGAGGGAGCTGGCTTTGTGGGCTGCTGATTTCTAGCTTTTTAGATACCCCAGTATCCTGGCCTGATGAGTCGGTGGGCAAAGCCCTTGGTGACCATAGTTTATCATACCTGAAGGGCATTCTTGTGTTGCTCCATTTCAAGTGGTCCCAGTTTTTGCACTAAGGCTCCAAGGGCAATTAACCTTTGACCGGGTATGTAAAGGTCAAAGGGTTTAGCTAAATTAGCGAGTTCCTGGGCAAGGGTCTGAATTGACTGCTCTTTCCATTCTTGAAAGGCTGCTTCTGGATTCTATACAAAAGGATCATCATCTTTTCGTGTCAGTGTTTCATGTAGAGGCCCAGCTATTAGACTGTAGTTAGGGATCCAGATGCAGAAAACCTTGGACTCCCCAGGAACCCCTAAGCTGTCTTCTAGTTTTAGAAGAGGTAAGGCTGCAAATGGCTTCTTCCCTATCCTGGGATGCGTTTCTCTGAATATCTGTGAGAATGAAGCCCAGGCATGTCACCTGAGCCTGGGATATTTGAGCCTTTTTCTTGGACACCTTCTATCCTTTCTTGGCTAGGTAGTTCCGAGGCGTCTTTAGTAGGCCTGGCGATCAGAATGTCATCTGCATATTGAAGGAGGGTTCCCTTTTACAGAGGTAGAACTTTTAGGTCTTTAGAGGACATTTCCCCAATGATGGTGTGGGGATTTTTGAACCATTGGTGCAAGACGGCCCAGCATTATTGCTTGTGTTGCATGTTGTGTCCTGCCACTCACAAGCCAAAAATTCTTGTGATTCTGAGATGAATGGAATACAGAAGAAGGCATCATTGAAGTGTAATACAGAATGCCATGGCCTGGTGGATGGTAGAATGAGCAGCAGTGTGTAAGAAATAGGAGCTACTGGATGTATATCCTCGGTGGCTTCACTGACTGTCCTGATATCCTTTACCAGGTCTCCAGCAGCCCATGGGGCTCTCGTGGTCAGGCCAATCCCAGGATATGGAGCTCACCTGGGCTGCATCCCACACCCCACAGCCCACGGGGCTCTCGTGGTCAAGTCCTTCCCAGGGTATGGAGCTCACCTGTGCAGCTACCCAGCAGCCCATGGGGCTCTCATAGTCAGGCCCTTCCCAGGATACGGAGCTCCCCAGGGCAGGTACCCCAGCAGGGCTTGACACACAGGAACTGTGCACATAGCCCACCTTGCAGAGAACCTCCAGCTCACCTGTCGCTCACAGCTGACACAGAACACCTCAGAGCAGGACTTGAACTAACAAACAGCAGCTCTGACAGGTCTGTGACCCTGGCTATCACTCTGTGCAGCCTCTCTCTGCCTGGTCTTCCAGACACTTCCACTGCAGCCAGGGCACCAGGTCTCTGTCTCCACCCACCATCACTCCTCTCCCTGACTCCTGGGTTCCTCTCATTAGGATAGGGTCTTCTTGAAGTTGTTTTCCACTCATGGACCAGATAAAATGATAAGAAAACAAGCCACAGCTGCAGCCCCTTGTCTAGCCTGACTCTCAATAGCCCACACCTCTTCCTTGGGCCTGGCCCATTTAACAAGTTTCATTTTCTGCAACTGTGAGCCCCTGAGGGGTGAGGATTGGCTGATTTGGGCAGCCTGACACTGCCTGCCAGCCCTCCCCAGGTGTGCCTGTGTTGAGGTCAATATAAACACCTCTCCAGTCAGCAAGAGCCCCTGTAGCTGTGCCTGATGCCATATTCTCTGCCCCGTCAGCAGTGTCGGTGCTGGGGTGGTGGCACGGAGGGAGAGGCCGTGGCTTTGTGGGTGGCCCAGTGTGAGTGGGGCTCTGCTGGACTTTCTGCAGGAGTTGCCAGGCTGCCACCTGCTAAAAAAGAGGATGTGTCATACATACCTGCCGCTGGAATTTGTCCCCAGGCAGAGGTGAGGAAGTAAAAAAGCAGTGGGGGCCATGGCAGGAGGGGTATCTCAGGCAGGGAAATGGTAAGATTCCAGAAGAGCATCTGGGGCCAGGACCATCCTGACTGGCCTGCAGGCACCAAGTCGGCCTGCGTGCTGTCGCTGGTGTGGCTCCACAGCCCTTCCTCTAGGCTTGCAAGTGCTTGTACATATTCAGGTGTTTTACCTGGAAAGGGTGGGAAGAGTTCAGCTTCAGCAGGAATGGGACTCAGCTCACATTTACTCACAGACGCCTCGACACAGTCCCCCAGCTTTGCAATGAGGATGCTCCTTGTGGGGGGGAGTGCTGCTGAGTGCATGGGAGACGATTTCCCACCTCTGACCAACTTAAGAATTTTTACCACTGGAGCAATTGCCCTGATACGATTTTCCTCTGTATAACTGGTGGGTTCTGTTTTATTTTTTTTTCTTTATTTTCTTTTTTGTTCAAGGTAGATTTTATTTATTCCTCTTTTTTTTTTAATTTGGAGATATAAACATGGAAATAATGCATTAATATAAAGACATCTATGTGAAGGGAAAAACTTTTTTTCTGTTTTATTTGATTAAATGTTATTTATTTATTTTTAATTTTTTAAAATTTATTTCTTTCTTTTATACAGCAGGTTCTTATTGGATATCTATTTTATACATATAAGTGTGCACATGTGAATCCTAGTCTCCCAATTCATCCCACCACCACCCTCACATGGTGTTCCCCCCTTGGTGTCCATATGTTTATTCTCTACATCTGTGTCTCTATCTCTGCCCTGCAAACTGGTTCATCTGTACCATTTTTCTAGGTTCCACATATATGCATTAATATACAATATTTGTTTTTCTCTTTCTGACTTACTTCACTCTGTATGACAGTCTCTAGATCCATCAATGTCTCTACAAATGACCCAATTTCATTCCTATGTATGGCTGAGTAATATTCCATTGTATATATGTGCCAGATCTTCTTTATCCATTCATCTGTTGCTGGACACTTAGGTTGCTTCCATGTTCTGGCTATTGCAAATAGAGCTGCAATGAACATTTTTGTACATAACTCTTTTTGAATTATGGTTTTCACAAGGCAAATGTCCAGTAGTTGGATTGTTGTGTCGTATGGTACTTCTATTGTTAGTTATTTAAAGGAACCTCCGTACTGTTCTCCCTAGTGCCCATATCAATTTACATTCCCACCCACAGTGCAAGTGTGTTCCCTTTTCTCCAATAAAGGCCTCTCCAGCATTTATTGTTTTGTAGATTTTTTTGATGATTGCCACTCTGACTGCTGTGAGGTGATAACTCACGGTAGTTTTGATTTGCATTTCTCTAATGATTAGTGATGTTCAGCATCCTTTCATGTGTTTCTTGGTAATCTGTATATCTTCTTTGTAGAAATGTCTATTTAGGTCTTCTGCCCGTTTTTGGATTGGGTTGTTTGTTTTTGTGATATTGAGCTACATGAGGTGCTTGTAAAGTTAGGAGATTAATCCTTTGTCAATTGCTTCATTTGAAAATATTTTCTCCCATTCTGAGGGTTGTTTTTGCATCTTGTTTATGTTTTCCTGTACTGTGTAAAAGCTTTTAAGTTTCATTAGGTCCCATTTGTTGATTTCTGTTTTTATTTCCATTTCTCTAAGTGGTGGGTCAAAAAGGATCTTGCTGTGATTTATGTCATAGAGTGTTCTGCCTATGGTTTCCTCTAAGTGTTTTATAGTGTCTGGTCTTATATTTAGATCTCTAATCAATTTAGAGTTTATTTTTGTGTATGGTGTTATGGAGTGTTCTAATTTCATTCCTTTATGTGTAGGGGTCCAGTTTTTCCAGCACCAATTACTGAAGAGACTGTCTTTTCTCCATTGTATATCCTTAGCTCCTTTGTCATAGATGAGATAGCCATAGGTATGTAGGTTTATCTCCGGGCTTTCTGTCCTGTTCCATTGATCTGTGTTTATGCCAATCTACATACACTTGATTCCATTATGGAGACATATAAATACATAGGTTTCAAGGTTATTACCAGTCAGATATATTCCTCTTCAGTGAATAGGGTGTTTTGTGTCCAGTTCATTGAGAAAGGAGTAGGTCTTGTCTATTACATATTTGGTATATGGAATGGGATCTGTGCTAATTTCAAACTCTGCTTTTACACATCACCCCACGTCACCTTTCCCCTTAAGGAGGCATAAGTGTGTTTTCTAAATGTGTAACTCTGTTCTCTTTTGAAATTCAGTTCATGTGTAGCCATGTTTACATTCCCTCTATAAGTGATATATTACAATAAGTTTCTTTTACTTTGTGGCTCATTTCACTTAGAATCATCATACCTAAAGCCACTCATTAAGCTGCTGTTGGCCTTATGACATGGATTTTATGTCTGAGTGACATTCCATTGTATATAAGTACCACAACATCTATATCTATTTTTTTTTTCCTTTCCTGGGATATTTAAAGTGTACTGAAGTCGAGGTTCTTGTAAACAGAGCAGCCCTAAAGTTTGGGCTGGCTGTGTGTTATGGATTTTTAGTTTTCCCAAAATACACGCCCATGAGTGGAAGTGTGCTATGCTCTGTAGCTCTGTTTTAGAAAACAACATTCAGTTCTCCAGAGAGGCTGTTGGCAATTTACATCCTGTCCATCGGCGTAACCAGGCTCCATTTTCTCCATGGCCTGTCCTGCATTTGTGGTTTTTACACTATTTGTGGATGGCCATTTTGACTGGAGGTAAGGGACACTTCTCTGTAGTGTGGATTTGAAATGCCTGATGGCTTGCTTGGCCAAAAAGGGCATATGCATTTTTTCCCGAATATATTCAAGAAAATACACATAGTCCCTTTTCAGCCAAGGGCAACATTGTCGAAATTCTGTCGCTTTTCATGTGCTTTAAAGACGACTCCAATCTACCTCTTGAAATCTGTTTCCTTCAATTCTGCCTTGCATTCAAATCCTCTTCACTGCCTTTCCTCAATATATTTCTGGATGATAGTTGTCCTTTATAACTCTGCAAGTTTGTGAATTGCTGTGCCCCTGATTTCCATTTTTCAACTCGCCTATTTGTGAGCTGGCTGCAATACCGCAGGATGGCTTTAGGCCCTAATCTGGTTCCAGGGCTTCAGGCTGAGCCTTTGGTTAATTCTTCTTCCTGGTGGGAAACTAGAGTGACATGTGCCCATCCAAACACCTACAGCTAATCTCTCATTTATTTCCCCTCTTCCTTTTCATCCTCTGCACAATTTGCAAACTGTGCATATCAGGAGGGTAAAGGCACTGACACTCCAAGTGGGGAGATTTTTAGTAATGCAGATGGAATGGCGAAGCCGAGCACGACAAAAGGAAAAATGAGGTACCTTTTAGAAAACTTTCCCAATTACACAGTGTACCATCCACTGGGTTTCCCATGCATGTTTTAACTGTAGGAAGATTCCCTTAAACCTGGAGAGTTGGGACCACTAGAATGGGTAGCACACAGTATTGCTCTAAGTGTTGTTCTTTTGCTCATACAACCTCAGCAATCTTGTCAGCCCCAAGTGTCCAGTCTTATGTCTCATCCAGCTGTGGGTGTAAAGGTGGTCAATCCAGGTTTCATCACAGGCCCTGAACGAAATTTTTAAGACTTTCTCACTGTTTCGCTGTTTTTGCATTTTGCTTTTGAAATTTATTTTTATAAGTGGGTTTAACTGAATTTCAGTGCTCTGTTCATGCCGTTATACACACACATGATTCCTTTATGGAGACATGAGAATACATATGTATTAAAATACTGAGAGTCAGACATATTCCTTGCAATGAATAGGGGGTGTTGAGTCCAGTTCATTGTGGCGGGATTAGGTGTTGTCTATTATATACTTGGTTTATGTAACGGTATCTGTGCTAATTTAAAACTGTGATTTTATGCATCACCCCACCTCGCCTTTCCCATTAAGCAGGCAGAAGCTTGTTTTCTAAATTTGTGACTCCATTGTGTTTGTAAATCAGTTCATGTGTAGCCATGTGTACATTCCCACTATGAGTGATATCTTATGATAAGGTTCGTTACTCTGGTATCTTTCCTAAATCAGTTCATGTGAGGCCATTTTTACACGACCTTCATAAGTGATATCTTATGATAAGTTTCTTTTTCTCTGTGACTTATTTCACTTAGAATCATCGTACCTGAATCCACTCATTTTGCTGCTACTGGCCTTATGACATTGATTTCATGGCTGAGGGATATACCATCGTTCGTAAGTACCACAATTTCTTGAACCATTTTTGTCTTTCCTGGGATATTTAAGGTATACCCAAGTTGAGGTTCCTGTAAGCAGTGAAGCCCTAAATTTTGTGGTGGCTCTGTCTTATTGATTTTCAGTTTTCCCAAGGTATATTTCGTAGACTGGGAGTGCCCTTGACTCTGTAGCTCTGTTGTTTACTTGTTTTAGGGAACACAATGCACTCCTCCAGAGAGGCAGTTGGCAATTTAAATCCCGCCCATCAGCATAACAAGGCTCCCTGTTCTCCAGGGCCTGTCTTGCCTTTCTGGTTTTTACACATTTTGCAGATGTCCCTTTTGACCAGTGGGAAGTGATACTACTTTGTAGTGCAGATTTGCTTTGCCCGCTTGCTTGCTTGGCCAAAAAGGGTGTATGCGTGTTCTCCTGCATATATTCAGGAGAAAACAAATACACCCTTTTTGGGCAAGTGCATCATTGTCGAAGTTGTGCCCCTCTTCCTGTGATTTAAAGGCGATTCCAACATACCTCTTGAAATCTGTTTCCTGCTATACTGCCTCGCTTTCAAGTCTGCCTCGCTTTCAAGTCCGCCTCGTTGCCTTCCCTCAGCAGATTTTTGGGCGATAGTTGTCCTTTATTACTCTGCCAGTTTCTGAATTGCTGTGCCCCTGAGCTCCATTTTTAAATTCGTTTTTTGTGAGCAGACCGCAAGTCCAAAATTTTGGTTCAGGACCTATACTGGTTCCCGGCGCGTGGCTGAGACTTTGGTTAATTCTTCTTCCTGCCGGGCAATTAATGTGACATGTACCCGTCCAAATGCCTAACATCTACTCTCTCATTTGTTCTCCCTCTTCCCTTTCATCTTTGCCAAATTGGCAACTGTGCGAACCAGGAGTTTAAAGGGGCTGTCTCTCCAAGTTGGCAGATTGATAGTAAAGCAGTTGGAAAGTCAAACCGGGGCACCAGCAGAGGAACTATTAGTTGAGTTTTAGAAACCTTTCGTATTCACAGTGTGTCCATTCTCTAGGTTTCCCATACATGTTATAGCTGTAGTAATATTCCCTTCATCCTGGACAGTTGGGACCCATGGAATGGGTGCCACACAGTATTGTTTTAAGGGGTCTGCATTTGCTCACCCAATCTCACCAATACTCTCAGTCCCAAGTGTCCAGCCTTATGCCACATCCAGCTGTCATTGTAGACAGGGTCATTCCAGGTTTCATCAGAGACCCTGAAAGAATTGTAAAAATGTCCCTGTTTTATTGTTTTGTGTTTGAAATTCCATTTTAGAGTGGGTTTGAGCTGATTCTCACTGCTATGTTTATGCCAGTCTAGACACACTTGATTCCCTTTTGGAGACATATCAATACATAGGTTTTAAGATTCTTACTAGTCAGATATATTCCTCTGCGGGGAATATGCGGGGTTGAGTCCCTTTCACTTAAGAAGGTGTAGGTAATATCTATTCTGTATTTGGTTTTTAGAATGGTAGCTGTACTAATATCAAACTCTGGTTTTATGCATTACCCACCTCTCCTTCCCCTTTAAGTGGGCATATGATTGTTTTCTAAATGTGAGAATCTCTTACATTCCTAACTCAGTTCCATGTTTACAGGACCTACATAAGTGATATCTTATGATAAGATTTGCCCGCTTGCTTGCTTGTCCAAAAAGGGTGTATGCGTTTTCTCCTGAATATATTCAGGAGAAAACGCATAAGCCCTCTTTGGCCAAGTGCATCATTGTCGAAGTTGTGTCCCTTTTCCTGTGCTTTAAAGCCGATTCCAACGTAACTCTTGAAATCTGTTTCCTGCTATTCTGCCTCGTTTCAAGTCCGCCTCGTTGCCTTCCCTCAACAGATTTTTGGACGATAGTAGTCCTTTATTACTCTGCCAGTTTCTGAATTGCTGTGCCCCTGATCTCCATTTTTCTACTCGTTTTTTGTGAGCTGAACCCAAGTCCAAAATTGTGATTCAGAACCTATACTGGTTCCCGGTGGGTGGCTGAGACTTTGGTTAATTCTTCTTCCTGCTGGGAAATTAGAGTGATATGTGCCCGTCCAAATGCCTAACAGCTACTCTCTCATTGGTTCTCCCTCTTTTCTTTCATCCTTTGCCAAATAGGCAACCTTTGCGGACCAGGATGTTAAAGGGGCTGTCTCTCCAAATTGGCAGACTGATAGTTAAGCAGTTGGAAAGTCAAACCGGGGCACCAGGAGAGGGACTATTTGTTGAGTTGTAGAAACATTTTGTATTCACAGTGTGTCCATTCTCTAAATTTCCCTTACTTGTTATATCTATAGTAATATTACCTTCAACCAGGAGAGTTGGGACTGATGGAATGGGTGCCATGCAGTACTGCTTTAAAGGGTCTGCATTTGCTCACCCAATCTCACCAATCCTCTCAGTCCCAAGTGACCAGCCTTATGCCACATCCAGATGTCGTTGTAGATATGGTCATTCCAGAAATCATCAGAGACCCTGAAGGAATTGTAAAGAAATTCCATGTTTTTTGTTTTGTTTTTGAAATTTCATTTTATAGTGGGTTGGAGCTGATTCTCACTGCCATGTTTATGCCATTCTAGACACAATTGATTCCCTTACGGAGACATATCAATACATAGGTTTTAAAGTTCTTACTAGTCACATATATTCCTCTGTGGGGAATATGGGGTTTTGAGTCCCTTTCACAGAGTAAGGTGTAGGTCTTGTCTATTCCTTATTTGGTTTTTTGAACGGTACCTGTGCTTATATCAAACTCTGGTTTTATGCATCAACCCACCTCTCCTTCCCCCTTAAGCAGGCATAAGAGTGTTTTCTAAATGTGAGACTCTGTTCTCTTTCCTAACTCAGTTCATGTGTAGCCATGTTTACAGGATCTTCATAAGTGATATCTTATGATAAGCTTCTTTTTCTGTGTGACTTATTTCACTTAGAATCATCGTACGTGAATCCACTCATTTTGCTGCTACTGGTCTTATGACATTGATTTCATGGCTGAGGGATATTCCATCGTGCGTAAGTACCACAATTTTTTGAACCATTTTTATGTTTCCAGGGATATTTAAGGTGTACACAAGTTGAGGTTGTTGTAAGCAGTGCAGCCCTAAATTTGGGGGTGGCTCTGGCTTATTGATTTTCAGTTTTACCAAGGTATATTCCCTAGACTGGAAGTGCCCTTGGCTCTGTAGCTCTGTTGTTTACTTGTTTTAGGGAACACAATGCACTCCTCCAGTGAGGCAGTTGGCCATTTACATCCCGCCCGTCAGCATAACACGGCTCCCTGTTCTCCAGGGCCTGTCTTGCCTTTCAGGTTTTTACCCATTTTGTGGATGTCCCTTTTGACCGGTGGGAAGTGATACTTCTTTGTAGTGCATATTTGCATTGCCCGCTTGCTTGCTTGGCCAAAAAGGGCGTATGCGTTTTCTCCTGCATATATTCAGGAGAAAATGCATACGCCCTTTTTGGCCAAGTGCATCATTGTCGATGTTGTGCCCCTCTTCTTGTGCTTTACAGGCGATTCCAACGTACCTCTTGAAATCTGTTTCCTGCTATTCTGCCTCGCTTTCAAGTCCACCTCGTTGCCTTCCCTCAACAGATTTTTGAATGATAGTTTTCCTTTATTACTCTGCCAGTTTGTGAATTGCTGTGCCCTTGAGCTCCATTTATCAACTCGTTTTTTGTGAGTTGAATGGAAGTCCAAAAGACTGCTTCACGACCTATACTGGTTTACTGTTCTTGGCTGAGTCTTTGGTTAATTCTCCTTCCTGACATGAAATTAGAGTTACATGTGACCGTCCAAACGCCTAACAGCTAATCTCTCCGTGATTCTCCCTCTTCCCTTTCATCCTCTGCCAAATTGGCAACCTGGGAAAACTAGGAGGTTAAAGGGGCTGTTTCTCCAAGTTGGGAGATTGATAGTAAAGCAGTTGGAAAGTCAAACCATAGCACCAGCAGAGGGACTATTAGTTGAGTTTTAGAAACTTTTCGTATTCACTGAGTGTACTTTCTCTAGGTTTCCCATACATGTTATATCTGTAGTAATATTCCCTTTAACCTGGAGAGTTGGGACCCATGGAATGGGTGCCACACATTATTGCTTTAAGGGGTCTGGATTTGCTCACCCAATCTCACCAATCCTCTCAGTCCGAAGTGTCCAGCCTTATGCCACATCCAGCTGTCGATGTAGATAGGGTCATTCCAGGTTTCGTCAAAGACCCTGAAGTAATTTTAAAGAATTTCCTCTTTTTTGTGTGTGTTTGAAATTCCTTTTTATAGTGGGTGTGAGCTGATTCTCACTGCCTTGTTTACGCCAGTCTAGAAACACTTGATTGCCTCATGGAGACATATCAATAAATAGGTTATAAGATTCTTACTAGTCAGATATATTCCTGTGCGGGTAATATGGCGTTTTGAGTGCCTTTCAATGAGGTAGGTGTAGGTCTTGCCTATTCCATATCTGACTTTTGGAAAGGTACATGTACTAATATCAAACTCTGGGTTTATGCATCAACCCACCTCTCCTTCCCCCTTAAGCAGGCATAAGAGTGTTTTCTAAATGTGAGACTCTGTTCTCTTTCCTAACTCAGTTCATGTGTAGCCATGTTTACAGGACCTTCATACGTGATATCTTATGATAAGTTTCTTTTTCTCTGTGACTTATTTCACTTAGAATCATCGTACCTGAATCCACTCATTTTGCTGCTACTGGGCTTATGACACTGATTTCATGGCTGAGGGATATTCCATCGTACATATGTACCCCAATTCCTTGAACCATTTTAATCTTTCCTGGGATTTTTAAGATGTACACAAGTTGAGGTTGTTGTAAGCAGTGCAGCCCTAAATTTGGGGGTGGCTCTGTCTTATTGATTTTCAGTTTTCCCAAGGTATATTCACTAGGCTGGATGTGCCCTTGGCTCTGTAGCTCTGTTGTTTACTTGTTTTGGGGAACACAATGCACTCCTCCAGAGAGGCAGATGTCAATTTACGTCCCGCCCATCAGCATAACAAGGCTCCCAGTTCTCCAGGGGCATTCTTGCCTTTCTGCTTTTTACACATTTTGCAGATATCCCTTTTGACTGGTTGGAGGTGATAATTCTTTGTAGTGCAGATTTGCATTGTCCGCTTGCTGGATGGCCAAAAAGGGCGTATTCGTTTTCTCCTGAATATATACAGGAGAAAAGGAATACGCACTTTTTGGCCAAGTGAATCATTGTCGAAGTTGTGCCCCTCTTCCTGTGATTTAAAGGCGATTCCAACATACCTCTTGAAATCTGTTTCCTGCTATTCTGCCTCGCTTTCAAGTCCGTGTCATTGCCTTCCATTAAACAGATATTTGGACGATAGTTGTCCTATATTTCTCTGCCACTTTGTGAATTGCTGTTCCCCTGAGCTCCATTTTTCAACTCGTTTTTTGTGAGTTGAATGCAAGTCCAAACTTTGGTTCAGGACCTATACTGGTGTCCGGTGGGTGGCTGAGACTTTGGTTAATTCTTCTTCCGGCCGGGAAATTAGAGGGACATGTTCCCGTCCAAATGCCTAACAGCTACTCTCTCATTGGTTCTCCCTCTTCCCTTTCATCCTCTGCCAAATTGGCAACCTGTGAGAACCAGGAGGTTAAAGGGGCTGTCCCTCCAAGTTGGGAGATTGATAGTAAAGCAGTTGGAAAGTCAAAACGGAGCACCAGGAGAGGGACTATTAGTTGAATTTTAGAGACCTTCCGTATTCACAGTGTGTCCATTCTCTAGGTTTCCCGTACATGTTATAGCTGTAGTAATATTCCCTTCAACCTGGAGAGTTGGGACCCATGGAATGGGTGCCACTCATTATTGCTTTAAAGGGTCTGCATTTGCTCACCCAATCTCACCACTCCTCTCAGTCCCAAGTATCCAGCCTTATGCCACATCCAGCTGTCATTGTACATAGGGTCATTTCAGGTTTCATCAGAGACCCTGAAGGAATTGTAAGAAATTTTGCTGTTTTTTTGTTTTGTATTTGAAATTCCTTTTTATAGTGGGTTTGAGCTGATTCTCACTGTCATGTTTATGCCTGTCTAGACACACTTGATTCCCTTACGGAGACATATCAATACATACGTTTTAAGATTCATACTAGTAAGATATATTACTCTGTGGTGA
The DNA here is from genome assembly GCF_964341445.2 of Mesoplodon mirus. Classification (NCBI taxonomy): domain Eukaryota; kingdom Metazoa; phylum Chordata; class Mammalia; order Artiodactyla; family Ziphiidae; genus Mesoplodon; species Mesoplodon mirus. The sequence continues at coordinate 8,671,884 of NW_028295817.1, forward strand.
ATATGGGGTGTTGAGTCCCTTTCACTGAGGAAGGTGTAGTTCTTGTCTATTCCGTATTTGGTTTTTAGAAAGGTACCTGTACTAATATCAAACTCTGATTTTATGCATCACCCCACCTCTCCTTCCCCCTTAAGCAGGCATAAGCGTGTTTTTTAAATGTGAGTCTCTCTTCTCTTTCCTAACTCAGTTCATGTGTAGCCATGTTTACAGGATCTTCATAAGTGATATCTTATGATAAGTTTCTTTTTCTGTGTGACTTATTTCACTTAGAATTATCGTACCTAAATCCACTCATTTTGCTGCTACTGGCCTTATGACATTGATTTCATGGCTGAGGGATATTCCATCGTACGTAAGTACCACAATTTCTTGAACCATTTTTGTCTTTCCTGGGATGTTTAAGGTGTACGCAAATTGAGGTTTTTGTAAGCTGTGCAGCCCTGAATTTTGGTGTCAATCTGTCTTATTTATTTTCAGTTTTCCCAAGGTATATTCCCTAGACTGGAAGTGCCCTTGGCTCTGTAGCTCTGTTGTTTACTTGTTTTAGGGAACACAATGCACTCCTCCAGAGAGGCAGTTGGCCATTTACATCCCACCCATCAGCATAACAAGGCTTCCTGTTCTCCAGGGCCTGTCTTGCCTTTCTGGTTTTTACACTTTTTGCGGATGTCCCTTTTGACCGGTGGGAAGTGATACTTCTTTGTAGTGCCGATTTGCATTGCCCGCTTGCTTGCTTGTCCAAAAAGGGCATATGTGTTTTCTCCTGAATATATTCACGTGAAAACCCATATGCCCTTTATGGCAATTTCCATAATTTTCGAAGTTGTAATGCTTTTCCTGTGTTTAAAGGTGATTCCAATGTACCTCTTGAAATCTGTTTCATGCCATTCTTCCTCATTTTCCCTTCCGCCTCGTGGCTTTCCCTCAACAGATTTATGGCAGCGAGTAGTCCTTTATAACTCTGCAGGTTAGTGAATTGCTGTGGCCCTGAGCTCCACTTGTCAACTCGCGTTTTTGTGAGCTGACCACAAATCAACAGTTTTGCTTCTAGACTTACACTGGTTCTGGGGGGCAGGCTGAGACTTTGGTTAATTCCTCTTTGTGACGGGAAATTAGAGAGACATGTGGCCGTCCAAATGCCTACAGCTACTCTCTCATTGGTTCTCTCTCTTCCCTTATATCCTGTGCACAATTTGCCAACTGTGCGAACCAGGAGGTTATAGTGGCTGACTTTCCAAGTTGGGAGATGGATAGTAAAGCAGTTGGAATGTCAAACTGGAGTACATGTAGAGTTTTACAAACCTTTCACCATCAGATGGTTTCCATTCTCTAGGTTCCCATACACGTTATAACTGTAGTGATATTCCCTTCTACCTGGAGAGTTGCGAACCATGGCATGGGTGGCAGGCATTATTGCTTTAAAGGGTCTGCATTTTTTCACCCAATCTCACCAATCCTCTCAGTCCCAAGTGACCAGCCTTATGCCACATCCAGCTGTCATTGTAGATAGGGTCATTCCAGGTTTCATCAGAACCCCTGAAGGTATTGTGTAAGAATGTTACTGTTTTTATGTTTTGTTTTGAAATTCATTTTTATAGTGGATTTGAGCTGATTCTCACTGCCATGTTTATGTCGTTCTAGACACACTTGGTTCCCTTACGGAGACATATCAATACATAGGTTTATTTTTTTATTTTATTTTATTTTTCTTTTTGCGGTATGCGGGCCTCTCACTGTTGTGGCCTCTCCCGTTGCGGAGCACAGGCTCCGGATGCGCAGGCCCAGCGGCCACGGCTCACGGGCCCATCCGCTCCGCGGCACATGGGATCCTCCCAGACCGGGGCACGAACCCGTATCCCCTGCATCGGCAGGCGGACTCTCAACCACTGCGCCACCAGGGAGGCCCAATACATAGGTTTATAATTCTTACTAGTCAGATATATTTCTCTGCGGGGAATAGGGATGTTGAGTTCCATTCACTGAGGAAGGAGTAGGGCTTGTCTCTTCTGTTTTTGGATTATGGAACGGTACCTGGGCTAATATCAATCTTATGTTTTGTGCATCTCCCCACCTCTCTTTCCCCTTAAGCAAGTGTTTGATTGTTTTCTAAATCTGAGACTCTGTTCTCTTCCCTAAATCAGTTCATATATAGCCATGGTTACATTCCTTTCATAAGTGAAATCTTATGTCAGAATGCACCATGGCCGTTCTCATAATAATGCTCCATGTCCCCTGTCATCACAATGCACCATGCCCTGGTTATCACAATGCTCCATGTCCCTTGTCATCAAAATTCTCCACGTCCTTGTCATCACAATGCTACATGACACTTCTCATCAAAATGTTACATGCTCTTCTCATCACAATTCTCCATCCACTTGACATTGCAATGCTCCATGCACTTGTCATCACAATGCTCCATGCATATGTCATCACAAAGCTCCATGCCCTTGTCATCACAATGCTCCATGACCCCTGCCATCACAATGCTCCCTGACACCTGTCATCACAATGCTTCATGCCCCTTGTCATTACAGTGCTCCATGACGCTCGACATCACAATTACCCAAGGTTTTTCATCACAATGCTCATTGGCCAATATCATCACAATGCTCCATGACCACTGTCATAACAACACTCCATGACACCTGACAACACAATGATTCCGGACTCTTGTCATCACAATGTTCCATTCCCTAGTCATCACAATGTTCCATGACACCTGTCACCACAATACTCCATGAACATTTTCAGCCCAATGTTCCATGACACTTGTCATCACAATGCTCCATGCCATTGTCATCACAATGGGCCATTACATATTTCATCACAATTGTCCCTGACACCTGTCTTCACAATAATGCATGACCTGGTCATCACAATGCTCCATGCCCTTGTCATCACAATGCGCCATTCCAACTGTCATCGCAAGAATCCTTGAAACTTATTAGACCAATGCTCCATGCCCTTGTCATCACAATGCTCCATGCTCTTGTTATCACAATGCTCCATGACCCCTGTCATCACAATGCTCCGTGACTCCAGTCATCACAATGCTTCATGAACTTTGTCATCACAATTGTCCATGTCCTCATCATCAACAGTCTCTGTGACCTTTTTAACGACAATGCTCCATGAAGTTTTCATCACGATGCTCTTTGACCCTTGACATCACAATGCTCTATGCCTTTCTCAGCACAATGCTTCATGACCCTTGTCATCACAATGCTCCATGCGCTTCTTAGCACAATGCTTCATGACACATATCATCTCAATGCACCATGCGCTTGTCATCACAGTGCTCCACAAACTTCTCATCACCATGCTGCATAAAACTTCTCATCACAATGCTCCATGCACTTCTCATGAAAATGCTCTCTCACAACTGATATCCCAATGCTACATAACTATTGGTCACAATACCCCCTCACCCCTGTCATCACAATGTTCCATGACTCCTGTCATCACAATGATACATGCACTTATAATCACAATGTTCGATGACCCCTGCCATCTCAATGTTCCATAACACCTGTCATAAAAATGCTCCATGTCCCTTTTCATCAAAATGCTTCATGACACCTGACATCACAGTGTTCCATAAAACCTGTCATCAAAATGTTCCATGACATTTTTCATCAAATTGCTCCATGACCCTGTCATCAATAAGCTCCCTGCCCTTCTCATCACAATGCACAATGCCCGTTCCATCAAAATGCTCCATGACATTTGTCATCACAAATATCCATGACCCTTGGCATCACAATGCTACATTTCATTGTCATCACAATGCTCCAAGAACTTTTCATCACAATGCTCTTTGACCCTTGTCATCACAATGCTCTATGCCTTTCTCAGCAAAATGCTCCATGACCCTTGTCATCACAATGCTCAATACACTTGTCATCACAATGCTCCCTGACACTTGTCGTCGGAATGCTCCTTGAACCCTGTCACGAAAAGGCTCCAGGCATTTTTCATCACAATGTCCCATGCCGTTTTCATCACAAATCTCCATGCCATTGTCATCAAAATACTCCACAAATTTGTCATCAGAATGCTCCATGACCCTTGTCATCACAATTCTCCATGCACTTGTCAGCACAATGCTCCCTGACACTTGTCATCACAATGCTCCAAGCCATTGTCATCACAATGCTCCATTACCTTTGTCATCAGAATTCTCCATGACATTTGGCATCACAATGCTCCATGCCATTGTTATCACAATGGGCCATACATATGTCATCACAATGCTCCCTGACACCTCTCTTCACAATACTGCATAACCTGGTTATCACAATGCTCCATGCCCTTGTCATCAGAATGCGCCATTTCTAATGTCATCACAATAATCCATGAAACTTGTCAGACCGATACTCCATGCCCCTGTCATCACAATGCTCCATGCCCTTGTTATCACAATGCTCCATGACCCATGCCATCACAATGCTCTTTGACTCCAGTCATCACAATGCTTCATGACCTTTGTCACCACATGGTCCATGCCCTCATCATCATCACTCTCTGTGAGCTTTTTAACCAAAATGATCCATGAACTTTTCATCACAATGCTCTTTGACCCTTGTCATCACAATGCTCTATGCCTTTCTCAGCACAATGCTCCATGACCCTTGTCATCACAATGCTTCATGCGCTTGTCAGCACAATGCTCCATGACACATGTCATCACAATGCTCCATGACCCCTGTCAACACAGTGCTCCGTGACTCCAGTCATTACAATGCTTCATAATGTTTGTCATCACAATGGTCCATGCCCGCATCATCACAAGGCTCTGTGACCTTTTTAACCACAATGCTCCATGAAAATTTCATCTCAATGCTGCGTGACCCTTGTCATCACAGTGCTCCATGCCTTTGTCAGAACAATGCTCCATGACCCTTGTCATCACAATGTGCCATGTGCATTTGCTCCCAACGTTCCACATATTTGTCATCACAATGCTCCATAAAACTTGTAATCACAATGCTCCATGCCATTCTCATCACAATGCTCCATTACCCCTGTCATAACCATGCTCCATGACTCTGCGATCACAATGTTCCATGGCCTTGTCATCACAAGGCTCCATGACTTTGTCATCACAAAGCTCCTTGACGCATGTCATCAGAATGCTCCATGCCATTCTCCTCACAATGCTCCATGCCCTTGTCATCACAATGCTCCAAGACCCCTGTAATCACAATGCTCCATGCCCCTTTTCATTAGAATGCTCCATGATACTTGTCATCACAAGTCTCCATGGACATATCATCACAATGCTCCAAGACATTTTCATCAGCATGCTCCCTTCCCTTGTCATCACATTGCTCCATGACCCCTGTCATCACAATTCTCCATGAACATTTTCAGGCCAATGCTCCATGAACATTTTCAGGCCAATGCTCCATGACCTTCTCATCACAATGCTCCATGACCAATATCATCACAATGCTCCATGATCACTGTATCACAACACTCCATGACAACTGACAGCACAATGATCCGGGACTCTTGTCATCACAATGCTCCATGACCCCTGTCATCAACATACTCCATGAATATTTTCAGCCCAATGCTCCATGACACTTGTCATCACAAAGATCCATGCCCTTGTCATCCCAATTCTCCATGACCCCTCTATTCACAATGCTCCGTGACGCTTGTCTTCACAGTGCTCCATGACACCTGTCATCACAATGCTCCATGCCTTTGTCAGCAAAATGCTACATGACCTTGTCATTACAATGTTCTATGCGCTTGTCATTACAATACCCATTTACCATTGTCATCACAATCCTCCATGAACATTGGGTTCACATTGCTTCATGCCCTTGTCATCACAGTGCTCCATGCTCCTTGAAATCAAAATGATCCATGACCTCTGTCATCACAATGCTCCAAACCCTTGTGATCACAATGTTACATAGCACTTGTCATCACAACGCTCCATGATGCCTGTCATCAAATACTCCATGCCTTTTTCATCACAATGCTCCACGACCGTTGTCATCACAATTCTCAATACACGTGTCATCACAATGCTCCCTGATACTTATCGTTAGAATGCTCCTTGAACCCTTTCACGAAAATGCTCCATGCCTTTTTCATCACAATGCCCCATGCCGTTATCATCACAATGCTCCATGCCATTGTCAACAAAATACTCCACAAGCTTGTCATCAGAATATTCCATGACCTTGTCAACACAATGCTCCATGCACTTGTCAGCACAATGCTCCCTGACCCTTGTCATCAAAATGCTCCAAGCCATTGTCATCACAATGCTCCATTACCTTTGTCATCAGAATCCTCCATGACACTTGGCATCACAATGCTCCATGCCATTGTCATCACAATGGGCCATTACATATATCATCACAGTGCTCCCTGACACCTGTCTTCACAGTACTGCATCACCTGGTCATCACAATGCTACATTCCCTTGTCATCACAATGTTCCATGCCCTTGTTATCACAGTGCTCCATGACCACTGTCATCACAATGCTCCGTGACACCAATCATCACATTGCTTCATGACCTTTGTCATCACAATGGTCCATGCCCCCACCATCAACATTCTCTCTGACATTTTAACCACAGTGCTCAACGAACTTTTCATCACAATGCTCTTTGACCCTTGTCATCACAATGCTCTATGCCTTTCTCAGCACAGTGCTCCATGACCTCGTCATCAAAATGCTCCTTGACACCTGTCATCACAATGCTCCATGACTACAGTCATCACAATGCTTCATAACATTTGTCATCACAATGGTCCATGCCCGCGTCATCACAAGGTTCTGTTACATTTGTAACCACATTGCTCCAAGAACTTTTCATCACAATGCTCCGTGACCCTTGTCATCACAATCCTCCATGCCTTTGTCAGAAAATGGCTCAATGACCCTTGTCTTCACACTGTGTCACGCGCTTTTCATCACAATGGTCTGCAAATTTGTCATTGCAATGCTCCATAAATATTGTAATCACAGTGCTCCATGCCCTTCTCATCAAAATGCTCCATTACCCCTGTCATAACAATGCTCCGTGACCCCTGTCATCACAATGTTCCACGGCCTTGTCATCACAAGGCTCTATGACACTTGTCATCCCAATGCTCCAAGACCACTTTAATCAGAATACTCCATGCCCTTGACATCAAAAAGCTCCATGACACATGTCATCAGAATGGCCCATGAACTTCTCATCAAAATGCTCCATGCCCGTTTCATCACTCTGCTCCAAGACCCATGTGATCACAATGCTCCATGCCCCTTTTCATCTCAATGCCCCATGAACCCTGTCATCACAATGCATCATGCCCATCATCATAAAGCTTCTGGCTATGGTCAGCAAAATGAAATCATAATTCTCCATGACCTCTGTCATCACGATGCTCCATGACCCCTGTCATCACAATACTCCATGAATATTTTCAGCCCAATGCTCCATGACCCTTGTCATCACAATGATCCATGCCCTTGTCATCCCAATGCTCCATGACCCCTGTATTCACAATGCTCCGTGACGCTTGTCATCACAGTGCTCCATGACACCTGTCATCACAATGCTCCATGCCTTTGTCAGCAAAATGTTACATGACCTTGTCATTACAATGCTCTATGCGTTTGTCATCGCAATACTCCATATCCATTGTCATCACAATCCTCCATGAACTTTGGGATCACATTGCTTCATGCCCTTGTCATCACAATGCTCCATGCTCCTTGAAATCAAAATGATCCATGACCTTTGTCATAACAATGATCCAAACCCTTGTGATCACAATGTTCCATAACACTTGTCATCAAAACGCTCCATGATGCCTGTCATCACAATAATCCATGCCCTTTTCATCACAATGCTCCATGACTTTTGTCATCACAGTTCTCAATACACTTGTCATCACAATGCTCCCTGACACTTGTCATCAGAATGCTCCTTGAACCCTGTCACGAAAAGGCTCCATGCCTTTTTCATCACAATGTCCCATGCCGTTTTCATCACAATGCTCCATGCCATTGTCAACAAAATACTCCACAAGCTTGTCATCAGAATGTTCCATGACCCTTGTCATCACAATTCTCCATGCACTTGTCAGAACAATGCTCCCTGACACTTGTCATAACAATGTTGCAAGCCATTGTCATCACAACGATCCATGACATTTGGCATCACAATGCTCCATGCCATTGTCATTGCAATGGGCCATTACATATGTCATCACAATGCTTCCGGACACCTGTCTTCACAATACTGCATGACCTGGTCATCACAATGCTCCATGCCCTTGTCATCACAATGTGCCATTCCAACTGTCATCGTAATAATCCATGAAACTTATTAGACCAATGTTCCATGCCCCTCTCATCACAATGCTCCATGCCCTTGTTATCACAATGCTCCATGACCCCGGTCATCACCATGCTCCGTGACTCCAGTCATCTCAATGCTTCATAACGTTTGTCATCATAATGGTCCATGCCCGCGTCATCACAAGGCTCTCTGACATTTTTAACCACAATGCTCCATGAACTTTTCATCACAATGCTCTTTGACACTTGTCATCACAATGCTCCATGCGCTTGTCATCACAGTGCTCCAAAATTTTGTCATCACAATGCTCCATAAAATTTGTCATCACAATGCTCCTTGCACATCTCATCAAAATGCTCTCTCACCACTGATATCACAATGCTACATCACTATTTGTCACAATACTCCCTCACCCCTGTCATCACAATGTTCCATGACTTCTGTCTTTGCAATACTACATGCACATATCATCACAAAGTTCGATGATCCCTGACATCACAATGTTCCATAACCCATGTCATCAAAATGATCCATAACACTTTTCCTCAAAATGCTCAATGACCCCTGACATCACAATGTTCCATAACCCCTGTCATCAAAATATTCCATGACTCTTTCCATCAAATTGCTCTATGAACCTGTCATCACAATGCTCCCTGCCATTCTCATCACAATGTACCACGCCCTTGTCATCAAAATGCTCCATGACCTTTGTCATCACAAAGCTGCATGACCCTTGGCATCTCAGTGCTCCATGCAATTGTCATCACAATGCTCCATGAACCCTCTAATCACAATGCTCCATGACCCTTTGCATCTCAATGCTCCATGAACCCTGCCATCAAAATGCACCATGCCCATCATCATAATGCTTCAGTCTATTGTCATCAAAATGAAATCAAAGTATTCGATGATCTATCTCATCACAATGCTCGAAATCCTTGTGATCACAATGTTCCATAACACTTATCATCACAACGCCCCATGACGCTCATCATCACAATTATCCATTGACTTCTCATCACAGTGCTCCATGACTTTTGTCATCACAATGCTCTATACACTTGTCATCACAATGCTCCCTGACACTTGTCATCAGTATGCTCCTGGATCCCGGTCATGACAAGGCTCCATACCATTTTCATAACAATTATCCATGCCAATTTCATCACAATGCTCCAAAACACCAGTAATCACAATGCTTCATGCCCCTTTTCATCAGAATGCTCCATGACCTTGTTATTACAAGTCTCCATGGTCTTCTCATCACAATGATCCAGGAACTTTTCATCACAGTGCTCCATTCCCTTGTCATCACAATGATCCATGACCCCTGTCCTCACAATACTTCCTGAACATTTTCAGTCCAATTCTCCAGGAACTTCTCATCACAATGCTTCATGATCCCTATCATCACAATGCTCCATGACCACTGACATCACAACACTCCATGACCCCTGACAACACAGTGATCCGGGACACCTGTCATCACAATGCTCCATTCCCTAATCATCACAATGCTCCATGAACATTTTCAGCCCAATGCTCCATGACACTTGTCATCACAATGATCCATGTCCTTGCCATCCCAATGCTCCATGACCCCTGTAATCACAATGATCCGTGATGCTTCACATCACAGTGCTCTATGACCCTTATCATCACAATGCTCCATGCCTGTGTCAGCAAAAGGCTACATGGCCTTATCATCAAAATGCTCCATTTGCTTGTCATCACAATACTCCTTTACCATTGTCATCACAATCCTCCATGAACCTTGGGATCACATTGCTTCATGCCCTTGTCATCACAATGCTCCATGCTCCTTGACAACAAAATGATCCATGACTTCTATCATCACAATGCTCCAAACCCTTGTGATCACAATGTTCCATAGCACTTGTCATCACAACGCTCCATGATGCCGGCCATCACAATACTCTATGCCCTTTTCGTCAAAATGCTCCATGATCTTTTTCATCACAATTCTAAATACACTTGTCATCACAATGTTCCCTGACACTTGTCATCAGAATGCTCCTTGAAACTTGTCATGAAATGGATTCATGCCTTTTTCATCACAATGTTCCATGCCCTTTTCATCACAATGCTCCATGATATTGTTGTCACAATACTCCACAAGCTTGTCATCAGAATACTCCATGACCCTTATCATCACAATTCTCCATGGCCACTGTCATCACAATGCTCGATACCCCTTGTCATTACTGTGCTCCATGACGCTCGTCATCACAATTTTCCATGGTCTTCTCATCACAATGCTCCACGCATTTGTCATCAAAATGCTCCATGACCCTTGTCATCACAGTGCTCCATGGCCACTGTCATCACAATGCTCCATTCCCCTTGTCATTACAATGCACCATGACGCTCGTCATCACAATCATCCATGGTCTTCTCATCACAATGCTCCATGGTCTTGCCATCACAATGCCACATGCCTTGGTCATCACAATGCTCCATGTCCCATGTCATCACAATTCTCCTCGTTCTTGGTATCACTATGCTCCATGACACTTCTCATCACCGTGTTACATGATTTGTCATCACAATTCTCTATGCACTTGTCATCGCAATGTTCCATGACCCCTGTCATAGGAAGCTCCATGTGCTTCTCATCACAATGCTTCCTGAACTTGTCATCAAAATTCTCAATGGCCCTTATCATCACAAATGCTCCATGCCCTTCTCATCACAATGCTCCATGTCCCTTGTCATCACAATGCTCCAAGACCTTGTCATCAAAATGCTCCATTACATTTGTCATCACAATCCTCCATGACACTTGGCATCACAATGTTCCATTCCATTGTCATCGCAATGGGCCATGACATATGTCATCACAATGCTCCCTGAGACCTGTCTTCAAATTACTCCATGACCTTCTCATCACAATGCTCCATGCCTTTGTCATCACATTGCACCATGCCCACTGTCATCACAATAATCCATGAAACATGTCAGGCCAATGCTCCATGCCCCTGTCATCACAATGCTCATTGCCTTTTCATCACAATGCTCTATGACCCCTGTCATCACAATGCTCCGTGACTCCAGTCATCACAATGCTTCATGAACTTTGTCATCACAATGGTCCATGCCCTCGTCATCACAAGGCTCTGTGACATTTGTCACCAAAATGCTCCATGAAATTTTCATCAAAATGCTCGTTGACCCTTGTCATCACAATGCTCCATGCCTTTGTCAGCACTGTGCTCCATGACGCATGTCATCACAATGTGCCATGTGCTTGTCATCACAATGCTCAACAACCTTGTCCTCACAATGCTCCATAAAATCTGTCATCACAATGCTCCATGCACTTCTTATCAAAATGCTCTCTCACGAATGATATCAAATGTTCCCTCACTAGTCATCACAATACACCCACTCCCCTGTCATCACAATGGTCCACAACACCGTCATGAAAATGTTCCATGACTCCTGACATCACAATGTTCCATAACCACTGTCATCAAAATGTTCCATGACACTTTTCATCAAATTGCTCCATGACCCTGTCATCACAATGCTCCCTGCCCTTCACAAGAGAATGCACCACACCCTTGTCATCAAAATGCTCCATGACCTTTGTCATCACAAAACTCCATGACCCTTGGCATCACAATGCTCCATGCCATTGTCATCACAATGCTCCAAAAACCTCTCATCATATTGTTCCAAGCCCTTGTCATCACAGGATCCATGATGCTTTTCATCACAATGCTCAATGCCATTCTTCTCACAATGCTCCATGTGCTTGTCACTACAATCCTGCATGAACCATGTATCACAGTGTTCCGTTACCTTGTTATCACAATGCTCCTTGCCCCCTCTCATCACAATAATCCATGAAACATTTCAGACCAAAGTTCCATGCCCTTTTCATCACAATGATCCAAGACTCTTCTAATCATAATGCTCCATGCCCCTCTTCATCTCAATGCTCCATGAATGCTGTCATCACAATGCACCAATGCACATCATCATAATGCTTCATGCTGTTGTCATCACAAAGAAATCAAAATGCTCTATGACCTCTGTCATCACAATGCTCCAAATCCTTGTGATCACAATATTCCATAACACTTATCATCACAACTCCCCATAACGCTCGTCATCACAATTATCAATGGTCTTCTAATCACAATGCTCCATGACATTTGTCATCACAATGCTCAATACCCTTGTCATCACAATGGTCCCTGACACTTGTCATCAGTATGCTCCTTGAACCCTGTCATGACAAGGCTCCATGCCTTTTTCATCACAATGTTACATGCCCTTTTCCTCACAGTGCTCCAAGACCCTTGTAATCACAAGGTTCCATGCACTTGTCATCACAAAGCTCCATGATGCATGTCAACAGAACGCTCCATGACATTCTCATCCCAATGTGCAATGCTCTTTTCATCATAATGCTCCATTACCTTTGTCATAACAATGTTACATGACCCCTGCAATCACAATGTACCACGGCCTTGTCATCACAAGGCTCCATGACCCTTGTCATCACAATGCTCCAAGACCCCTGTCATCACAATGCTACATGAACATTTTTAGCCCAAAGCTCCATGACCCTTGACATCAAAATGATCCATGCCCTTGTCATCCCAATGCTCCATGGCCCCTATATTCACAATGCTCCGTGACGCTTGTCATCACAGTGCTCCATGACACATGTCATCACAATGCTCCATGCCTTAGTCAGCAAAATGCTACATGACCCTGTCATTACAATGCTCTATGCACTTGTCATCACAATACTCCATTACCATTATCATCACTATCCTCCATGAACGTTGGGATCACATTGCTTCATGCCCTTGTCATCACAATGCTCCCTGCTCCTTGAAATCAAAATGATCCATGACCTCTGTCATCACAATGCTTCAAACACTTGTGATCACAGTGTTCCATAACACTTGTCATCACAACTCTCCATGATGCCTGTCATCAAAATACTCCATGCCCTTTTCATCACAATGCTCCATGACTTTTGTCATCACAATTCTCAATACACTTGTCATCACAATGCTCCCTGACACTTGTCGTCAGAATGCTCCTTGAACCCTGTCACGAAAAGGCTTCTTGCATTTTTCATCACAAAGCCCCATGCCGTTTTCATCACAATGCTCCATGCCATTGTCATGAAAATACTCCACAAGCTTGTCATGAGAATGCTCCATGACCCTTGTCATCACAATTCTCCATGCACTTGTCAGCACAATGCTCCCTGATCCTTGTCATCAGTATGCTCCAAGCCATTGTCATCACAATGCTCCTTTACCATTGTCATCAGAATCCTCCATGACACTTGGCATCACAATGCTCCATGCCATTGTCATCACAATGGGCTAATTCATATGTCATCACAATGCTCCGTGACACCTCTATTCACAATACTGCATGACCTGGTCATCACAATGCTCCATGCCCTTGTCATCACAATGCGCCATTCCAACTGTCATCACAATAATCCATGAAACATATTAGACCAAAGCTCCATGCCCTTGTCATCACAATGGTCCATGCCCTTGTTATCACAATGTTCCAAGACCCCTGTAATCAGAATGCTCCATGCCCCTTTTCATCAGTATGCTCCATGAGACTTGTCATCACAATGCTTCACGACATTGTCATGAAAATTTTCAATGGCCCTTGTCATCATAATGCTCCAAGCCGTAGTCATCACAATGCTCCATTATATTTGTCATTACAATCCTCCATTACATTTGGCATCACAATGCTCCATGCCATTGTCACCGCAATGGACCATGACATATGTCATCACAATGCTCCCTGACAACTGTCTTCAGAATACTCCATGACCTTGTCATCACAATGCTCCATGCCCTTGTCATCACAATGCACCATGTCCACTGTCATCACAATCATCTATGAAACTTGTCAGACCAATGCTCCATGCCCCTGTCATCACAGTGCTCCATGCCCTTGTCATCACAATGCTCCATGAATCCTGTCATCACAATGCTCCGTGACTCCAGTCATCACAATGCTTCATAAAGTTTGTCATCACAACGGTCCATGCCTGCGTCATCACAAGGCTCTGTGACCATTTTAACCACAATGCTCCATGAACTTTTCATCACAATGCTCCGTGACCCTTGTCACCACAATGCTCCATGTCTTTGTCAGAACAATGCTCCATGACATTTGTCATCACAATGTGCCATGTGCTTTTCATCACAATGATCCACAACCTTGTCATCGCTATGCTCCATAAAACTTGTAATCACAATGCTCCATGAACTTCTCATCCAAATGCTCTCTCACATGAGATATCACAATGTTCCATCACTAGTCATCACAATCCTCCCTCACCCCTGTTATCACAATGTTCCATGACCCCTGTCATCACAATGCTGCATCCCCTTATCTGCACAATGTTCCATGACCCCTGACATCACAATGTTCCATAACCCCTGTCATCAAAATGCTCCTTGACCCATTTCATCCCAAAGATCCATGAACCCTGGCATCACAATGTTCTATAAAACCTGTCATGAAAATGTTCCATTACACTTTTCATCAAATTGCTGCATGACCCTGTCCTCAAAATGTTCCCTGCCCTTCTCATCACAATGCACCACACCCTTGTCATCAAAATGCTCCATGACATTTGTCATCACAAAGCTACATGACCCTTAGCATCACAATGCTCCATGAACCCTCTCATCACATGGCTCCATGCCCTTGTCATCACAAAGCACCATGACACTTGTCATCACAATGCTCGATGCCCTTCCCATCACAATGCTCCATGCACTGGACATTACAATCCCCCATGACCCATATATCACAGTGTTGCGTGTCCTTGTCATCACAATGCTCCATGCCCACTCTCATCACAACTATCCATGAAACATTTCAGACCAATGCTCAATGCCCTTCTCATCACAATTCTCCATTAAGTCTGTCATAACAATGCTCCATGACCCCTGCCATCACAATGTTCCACGGCCTAGTCATTACAAGGCTCCATGACCCTTGTCATCACAATGCTCCAAGACCCCTGTAATCACAATGCTCCATACCCTTTTCATCACAAAGCTCCATGAGGCATGTCATCAGAATGTTCCATGGCCTTCTCCTCACAATGCTCCATGCCCTTGTCATCACAATGCTCCAAGACCCCTGTAATCACAATGCTCCATGCCCCTTTTCATCAGAATGCTCCATGAGGTTTGTCATCACAAGTCTCCATGGTCATCTCATCACAATGCTCTAGGACCTTGTCATCACCATGCTCCATTCCATTGTCATCAAAATGCTCCATGCCCCCTGTCATCACAATACTCCATGGACAATTTCAGCCCAATTCTCCATGACACTTGTCATCACAATGATCCATGCCCTTGTCATCCTAATGCTCCATGACCCCTGTATTCACAATGATCCGTGACGCTTGTCATCACAGTGCTCCATGACACATGTCATCAAAATGCTCTATGCCATTCTCAGCACAATGCTCCATGCCCTTTTCATCACAATGCTCCATGACCCCTGTCATCACAATGCTCCGTGATTCCAGTCATCACAATACTTCATAATATTTGTCATCACAATGGTCGATACCCGTGTCATCACAAGGCTCTGTTACCTTTGTAACAACAATGCTCCATGAACTTTTCATCACAATGCTCCGTGACACTTGTCATCACAATGCTCCATGCCTTTGTCAGAAAAATGCTCCATGACCCTTGTCATCACAATGTGCCACGTACTTTTTATCCCAATAGTCCACAAATTTGTCATCGCAATGCTCCATAAACCTTGTAATCACAATGCTCCATTCCCTACTCATCACAATGCTCCATTACCCCTGTCATAACAATGCTGCATGACCCCTGCCATCACAATTTTCCATGGCCTTGTCATCAAAAGGCTCCATGACACTTGTCATCACAATGCACCAAGACTCATGTAATCACTAATGCTCCATGCCCTTGTCATCACAAAGCTCCATGACACATGTGATCATAATGTTCCATGTCCTTCTCCACACAATGCTCCATGCCCTTGTCATCACAATGCTCCATGAACCCTGTCATCACAATGCATCATGCCAATCATCATAATGGTTCTGGCCATTGTCAGCACAATGAAATCAAAATTCTCTATGAACTCTGTCATCACAATGCTCCATGACCCCTGTCATCACAATACTCCATGAACATTTTCAGCCCAATGCTCCATGACCCCTGTATTCACAATGCTCCGTGACGCTAGTCATCTCAGTGCTCCATGACACTTGTCATCACAATGCTCCATGCCTTTGTTAGCAAAATACTACATGACCTTGTCATTACAATGCTCTATGCGCTTGTCATCACAATACTCCATTACCATTGTCATCACAATCCTCCATGAAACTTGGGTTCACATTGCTTCATGCCCTTGTCATCACAATACTCCATGCTCCTTGAAATCAAAATGATCCATGACCTCTCTCATCACAATGCTCCAAACCCTTGTGATCACAATGTTCCATAAAACTTGTCATCACAACGCTCCATGATGCCTGTCATCACAATAATCCATGCCCTTTTCATCACAATGCTCCATGCCATTGTCATCAAAATACGCCACAAGCTTGTCATAAGAATGCTCCATGACCCTTGTCATCACAATTCTCCATACACTTGTCAGCACAATGCTCCCTGACCTTTGTCATAACAATGCTCCAATCCACTGCCATCACAATGCTCCATTACCTTTGTCATCAGAATCCTCCATGACACTTGGCATCACAATGCTCGATGCCATTATCATCACAATGGGCCATTACATATGTCATCACAATGCTCCCTGTCACCTGTCTTCACAATACTGCATGACCTGCTCATCACAATGCTCCATGCCCTTCTCATCACAATGCACCATTCCAACTGTCATCGCAATAATCCATGATACTTATTAGACCAATGCTCCATGCCCTTGTCATCACAATGCTCCATGCCCTTGTTATCACAATGCTCCATGACCCCTGTCATCACAATGCTCCGTGACTCCAGTTATCACAATGCTTCATGACCTTTGTCATCACAATGGTCCATGACCTCGTCATCAACAGTCTCTGTGACCTTTTTAACCACAATGCTCCATTAACTTTTCATCACAATGCTCTTTGACCCTTGTCATCACAATGCTCTATGCCTTTCTCAGCACAATGCTCCATGACCCTTGTCATCACAATGCTCCATGCGCTTGTCATCACAATGCTCCATGACACATGTCATCCCAATGCACCATGCACTTGTCATCACAGTGCTCCACAAACTTGTCAACTCAATGCTCCATGAAACTTTTCATCACAATGCTCCATGGACTTCTCACCAAAATGCTCTCTCACCACTGTTATCACAATGTTACATCACTATTCGTCACAATATTCCCTCACCCCTGTCATCAAAATGTGCCATGACTCCTGTCATCACAATGCTACATGCACTTATCATCACAATGTTCGATGAGCCGTGGCATCACAATGTTCCATAACCCCTGTCATCAAAATGTTCCATGACACTTTTCTTCAAATTTCTCCATGACCCTGTCATCACAATGCTCCCTACCCTTCTCATCACAATGCACAACGCACTTGTCATCAAAATGCTCCATGACCTTTGTCATCACAAAGATCCATAACACTTGTCATCACAATGCTCCATATCATTGTCATCACAATGCTCCATGAAGGTTCTCATCACATTGCTCCATGTCCTTGTCATCACAAACCTCCATGACACATATCATCAGAGTGTTCCATGGCCTTCTCATCACAATGCTCCTTGCCCTTGCCATCACAATGCTCCATTACCCCTGTCATAACCATGATCCATGATCCCTGCCATCACGATGTTCCAAGGCCTTGTCATCACAAGGCTCCTTGACCCTTCTCATCACAATGCTCCAAGACCCCTGTAACCACAATGCTCCATGCCCCTTTTCATTTCAATGATTCATGAAACGTGTCATCAAAATGGACCATACCCATCATCATAATGCTTCATGCTATTGTGATCACAATGAAATCAGTATGCTCCATGACCTCTGTCATAACAATGCTCCAAACGCTTGTGATCACAATGTTCCAAAACACTTGCCATCACAATGCTCCATGACGCTCGTCATCACAGTTATCCATGGTCTTCTCATCACAATGCTCCATGACCTTTCTCTTCACAATGCTCAATACACTTGTCATCAAAATGCTCCCTGACACTTGTTGTCTGTATGCTCCTTGAACACTGTCATGACATGGCTCCATGTCTTTTTCATCACAATGATCCATGCCCTTTTCATCACAATGCTCCAAGACCCATGCAATCACAATGCTCCATGCCCTTGTCATCACAATGCGCCATTCCAACTCTCATCGCAACAGTCCATGAAACTTATTAGACTATTGTTCCATGCCCTTCTCATCACAATGTTCCATGCACTTGTTATCACAATCCTCCATGAGCCCTGTCATCACAGTGCTCCGTGACTCCAGTCATCACAATGCTTCATGAACTTTGTCATCACAATGGTCCATGCCTTCGTCATCAGCAGTCTCTGTGACCATTTTAACCACAATGCTTCATGAACTTTTCATCACAATGCTCTTTGACCCTTGTCATCACAATGCTCTATACCTCTCTCAGCACAATGCTCCATGACCCTTGTCATCACAATGCTCCATGCGCTTGTCAGCACAATGCTCCATGACACATGTCATCACAATGCACCATGAGCTTGTCATCACAGTACTCTACAATCTTGTCATCACAATGCTCCATAAACATTGTCATCATAATGCTCCATGCACTTCTCATCAAAGTGCTCTCTCTCCACTGATATCAAAATGCTACATCACTATTTGTCACAATACTCCCTCACCCTGTCATCACAATGTTCCATGACTCCTGTCATCATCATGCTACATGCACTTATCATCACAATGTCGATGACCCCTGACATCATAATGTTCCATAACACCTGTCATCAAAATGTTCCATGACAATTTTCATCATATTGCTCCATGACCCTGTCATCACAATTCTCCCTGCTCTTCTCATCACAATGCACAACGCCCTTGCCATCAAAATGCTCCATGAACTTTGTCATCACAAATATCCATGACCCTTGGCATAACAATGCTCCATGTCATTGTCATCACAATGCTCCATGAACGCTCTCATCACATTGCTCCATGCCCTTGTCTTCACAAAGCTCCATGACACATGTCATCAGAATGCTCCATGGCCTTCTCATCACAATGCTCCATGCCCTTGCCATCACAGTGCTCCATTACCCCTGTCATAACAATGCTCCATGACCCCTGCCATTACGATGTTCCATGGCCTTGTCATCACAAGGCTCCATGACCTATCTCATCACAATGCTCAATACACTTGTCATCAAAATGCTCCCTGACACTTGTCGTCAGTATGCTCCTTGAACCCTGTCATGACAAGGCTCTATGCCTTTTCCATCACAATGATCCATGCCCTTTTCATTACAATGCTCCTAGACCCCTGCAATCACAGTGTTACATGCCCTTGTCATCACAAAGCTCAATGACGCATGTCTTCAGAATGCTCCTTCGCCTTCTCCTCACAATGCTCCATACCCATGTCATCACAATGTTCCAAGACCCCTGTAATCACAATGGTCCATGCCCCTTTTCATCAGTATGCTCCAAGAGAGTTGTCATCACATTGCTCCATGTTTTTCTCATCACAATGCTCAAGGACCTTATCATCACAATGCTTCACGACATTGTCCTGAAAATTCTCAATGGCCCTTGTCATCATAATGATCCAAGCCCTAGTCCTCACAATGCTCCATTATATTTGTCATCAAAATCCTCCATTACATTTGGCATCACAGTGCTCCCTGCCATTGTCATCGCAATGGACCATGACATATGTCATCACAATGCTCCCTGACACCTGTCTTCACAATACTCCATGACCTTCTCATCACAATGATCCATGCTCTTGTCATCACAATGCACCATGTCCCCTGTCATCACAATAATCTATGAAACTTGTCAGACCAATGATCCATGCACCTGTCATCACAATGCTCCATGCCCTTGTCATCACAGTACTCCTTGACCCCTGTCATCACAATGCTCCGTGACTCCAGTCATCACAATGCTTCATAACATTTGTCATCACAATTGTCCATGCCGGCATCATCACAAGGCTCTGTGACCATTGTAACCACAATTCTCCATGAACTTTTCATCACAATGCTCTGTGACCCTTGTCATCACAATGCTCCATGGCTTAGTCAGAAAAATGCTCCATGACACTTGTATTCACAATGTGCCATGCGCTTTTCATCACAACGGTCCACATATTTGTCATAGCAATGCTCCATAAACCCTGTAATCACAATGCTCTATGCCCCTTTTCATCAAAATGATCCATGATCCCTGTCATCACAATGCATCATGCCCATCATCATAATGCTTCATGCTATTGCCATCACAATGAATTGAAAATGCTCCATGACCTCTCTCATAACAATGCTCCAAACCCTTGTGATCACTATATTCCATAACACTTGTCATCACAGTGCCCTATGACACTCATCATCACAATCATCCACGGTCTTCTCATTACAATGCTGCAGAACTTTGTCATCACAATGCTCAATACACTTGTCATCAAAATGCTCCCTGACACTTGTTGTCTGTATGCTCCTTGAACCCTGTCATGACAAGGCTCCATGCCTTTTTCATCACAATGATCCATGCCCTTTCCATCACAATGCTCTAAGACACCTTTAAACCCAATGCTCCGTGCTCTTGTCATCACAAATCTCAATGAAACATGTCTTCAGAATGCTCCTGGGCCTTCTCCTCACAATGCTCCATGCCCAGGTCATCAAAAGGTTCCAAGACCCCTGTAATCACAATGGTCCATGCCCCTTTTCATCAGTATGCTCCATGAGATTTGTCATCACACGTCTCTATGGATTTCACATCACAATGCTCCAGGACCTTGTCGTCACACTGCTTCACGACCTTTTCATGAAAATTCTCAATGCCCCTTGTCATCATAATGCTCCAAGCCCTAGTCATCACAATGCTCCATTATATTTGTCATCAAAATCCTCCATTACATTTGGCATCACAATGCTCCCTGCGATTGTCATTGCAATGGACCATGACATATGTCATCACAATGCTCCCTGACACCTGTCTTCACAATACTCCATGACCTTCTCTTCACAATGATCCATGCCCTTGTCATCGCAATGCACCATGTCCACTGTCATCACTATAATCTATGAATCTGGTCAGAACAATGCTCCATGCCCCTGTCACCACAATGCTCCATGCCCTTGTCATCACAATGCTCCATGACCACTGGCATCACAATGCTCCGTGACTCAAGTCATCACAGTGCTTCATAATATTTGTCATCACAATGGTCAATGCCCGCGTCATCACAAGGCTCTGTGACCTTTATAACCACAGTGCTCGATGAACATTTCATCACAATGCTCCGTGACCCTTGTCATCAAAATGATCCATGCCTTTGTGAGAACAAAGCTCCATGAACCTTGTCATCAAAATGTGCTATGCGCTTTTCATCACAGCGGTCCACAAATTTGTCATGGTAATGCTCCATAAAACTTGTAATCACAATGCTCCATGCCCTTCTGATCACAGTGCTCCTTTACCTCTGTCATAACAATGCTCCATGACAACTGCCATCACAATGTTCCACGGCCTTGTCATCACAAGTCTCCATGACCCTTGTCATCACAATGTTCCAAGACCCCTGTAATCAAAAAGCTCCATGCCCTTGTCATCACAAATCTCCATGATACATGACATCAGAATGTTCCATGTCCTTCTCATCAAAATGCTCCATGCCCTTGTCATCACAGTGCTCCAAGACCCCTGTAATCACAATGCTCCATGCCCCATTGCATCTCAATGATCCATGAACCCTGTCATCACAATGCACCATGCCCATCATCATAATGCTTCATGCTATTGTCATCACAATGAAATCACAAGGCTCCATGACCTCTGTCATCACAATGCTACATGACCCCTGTCATCACAATACTCCATGAACATTTTCAGCCCAATGCTCCAGGACCCTTGGCATCACAATTCTCCATGCACTTGTCAGCACAATGCTCCCTGACCCTTGTTATCTCAATGCTCCAAGCCATTGTCGTCAGAGTGCTCCATTACCTTTGTCATCAGAATCCTCCATGACAATTGGCATGACAATGCTCCAGGCCATTGTCATCACAATGGGCCATTACATATGTCAACACAATGCTCCCTGACACCAGTCTTCACAATACTGCATGACATGGCTATCACAATGCTCCATGCCCTTGTCACCACAATGCACCATTCCAACAGTCATCGCAATAAACCTTGAAACTTAGTAGACCAATTTTCCATGCCCTTGTCATCACAATGCTCCTTGACCATTGTCATCACAAAGCTCCATGAAGTTTTCATCACAATGCTCTTTGAATCTGGTAATCACAATTCTCTATGCCTTTCTCAGCACAATGCTCCTTGACCCTTGTCATCACAATGCTCCATGCGCTTGTCAGCAAGATGCTCCATGACACATGTCATCACAATGCACCATGTGCTTGTCATCACAGTGCTCCACAATCTTGTCATCACAATGCTCCATAAACCTTGTCATCACAATGCTCCATGCACTTCTCATCAAAATGCTCTCTCACCACAGATATCAAAATGTTACATCACTATTCGTCACAATACTCCCTCACCCCTGTCATCACAATGTTACATGACCACTGTCATCACAATGCTACATGCACTTATCATCACAATGTTCGATGACCCCTGACATCACAATGCTCCATAACCCCTGTCATCAAAATGCTCCATGACCCTTTTCATCAAAATACTCCATGACCCCTGACATCACAATGTTCCATAACCCCTGTCATAAAAATATTCCATGACAATTTTCATCAAATTGCTCCATGACCCTGTCATCACAATGCTCCGTGCCCTTCTCATCACAATGCACAAACACTTGTCATCAAAATGCTCCATGAATTTTGTCATCACAAAAATCCATGACCCATGGCATCACAATGTTCCCTGTCATTGTCATCACAATGCTCCATATACTCTCTCATCACATTGCTCCATGCCCTTGTCATCACAAAGTTCCATGACACATGTCATCAGAATGCTCCATGGCCTTCTCATCACAATGCTCCATGTGCTTGCCATTACAATGTTCCATTACCCCTGTCATAACAATGTTCCATGACAACTGCCATCACGATGTTCCGTGGCCTTGTCATCACAAGGCTCCATGACCCTTCTCATCACAATGCTCCAAGACCCCTGTAATCACAACGCTCCATGCCCATTTTCTTCTCAATGATCCATGAACCCTGTCATCACAATGCACCATGCCCATCATCATAATGCTTCAGGCTATTGTCATCACAATGAAATCAATATGCTCCATGACCTCTGTCATAACAATGCTCCAAACCCTTGTGATCACAATATTCCATAACTCTTGTCATCACAGTGCCCCATGACACTCGTCATAACAATTATCCATGGTCTTCTCATCAAAATGCTCCATGACCTTTGTCATCACAATGCTCATTACACTTGTCATCAAAATGCTCCCTGACACTTGTTGTCTGTATGCTCCTTGAACCCTGTCATGACAAGGCTCCATGCCTTTTTCATCACAATGATCCATGTCCTTCTCATCTCAGTGCTCCATGACAATTGTCATCACAATTCTCCATTCACTTGTCATCACAATGCTCCAAGACCCTTTTAATCAAAATGCTCCATGCGTCTTTTCATCTCAATGCTCCATGAACCCTGTCATCACAATGGACGATGCCCATCATCATAATGCTTCAGGCTATTGTCATCACAATGAAATCAAAATGCTCCATGACCTCTGTCATCACAATGCTCCAAACCCTGGTGATCACAATGTTCCATAACTCTTATCATCACAACACCCCTTGACGCTCATCATCACAATTATCCATGGTCTTCTCATCACAATGCTCCATGACATTTGTCATCACAATGCTTATTACACTTGTTATCACAATGCTCCCTGACACTTGTCATCAGTATGCTCCTGGAACCCTGTCATTACAAGGCTCCATACAATTTTCATAACAATGATCCATTCCAATTTCATCACAAAGCTCCAAGACACCAGTAATCACAGTGCTCCATGCCCTTGTCATCACAATGCTCCAAGACCCATGTAATCACAATACTCCATGCCCCTTTTCATCAGAATGCTCCATGAGACTTGTTATTACAAGGCTCCATGGTCTTCTCATCACAATGCTCCAGGAACTTTTCATCACAGTGCTCCATTCCCTTGTCATCACAATGCTCCATGACCCCTGTCCTCACAATACTTCCTGAACATTTTCAGTCCAATTCTCCAGGAACTTCTCATCAAAATGCTTCATGATCCCTATCATCACAATGCTCCATGACCACTGTCATCACAACGCTCCATGACCCCCGAAAACACAGTGATCCGGGACTCTTGTCATCACAATGCTCCATTCCCTAGTCATCACAATGCTCCATGAACATTTTCAGCCCAATGCTCCATGACACTTGTCATCACAATGATCCATGGCCTTGCCATCCCTATGCTCCATGACCCCTGTAATCAGAATGATCCGTGATGCTTCTCATCACAGTGCTCCATGACCCTTATCATCACAATGCTCCATGCCTGTGTCTGCAAAATGCTACATGACCTTGTCATCACAATGCTCCATTTGCTTGTCATCACAATACTCCCTTAGCATTGTCATCACAAGCATCCATGAACCTTGGGATCACATTGCTTCATGCCCTTGTCATCCCAATGCTCCATGCTCCTTGAAAACAAAATTAGCCATGACTTCTATCATCACAATGCTCCAAATCCTTGTGATAACAATGTTCCATAACACTTGTCATCACAACGCTCCATGATGCCTGTCATCATAATACTCCATGCCCTTTTCGTCAAAATGCTCCATGATCTTTTTCATCACCATTCTCAATACACTTGTCATCACAATGTTCCCTGACACTTGTCGTCAGAATGCTCCTTGAAACCTGTCATGAAATGGCTTCATGCCTTTTTTATCACAATGCTCCATGCCCTTTTCATCACAATGCTCCATGCCATTGTCGTCACAATACTCCACAAGCTTGTCATCAGAATGCTCCATGACACTTGTCATCACAATGCTCCATGGTCACTGTCATCACAATGCTCCATACCCCTTGTCATTACTGTGCTCCATGACTCTCGCCATCACAAATATCCATGGTCTTCTCATCACAATGTTCCACGCCCTTGTCATCAAAATGCTCCATGACACTTGTCATCACAATGCTCCATGGCCACTCTCATCACAGGGCTCCATTCCCCTTGTCATTACAGTGCTCCATGACACTCGTCATCACAATTATCCATGGCCTTCTCATCACAAAGCTCCACGGTCTTGCCATCACAATGCTCCATGCCCTGGTCATCACAATGCTCCATGTCACCTGTCATAACAATTCTCCTCGTTCTTGGCATCACTATGCTCCATGACACTTCTCATCACCGTGTTACATGATTTGTCATCACTATTCTCTATGCACTTGTCATCGCAATGCTCCATGACCCCTGTCATAGGAAGCTCCATGTGCTTCTCATCACAATGCTTCATGAACTTGTCATCAAAATTCTCAATGGCCCTTGTCATCACAATGCTCCATGCCCTTGTCATCACAATGCTCCATGTCCATTGTCATCAGAATGCTCCAAGCCCTTGTCATCAAAATGCTCCATTACATTTGTCATCACAATCCTCCATGACACTTGGCATCACAATATTCCATTCCATTGTCATCGCAATGGACCATGACATATGTCATCACAATGCTCCCTGAGACCTGTCTTCAAAATACTCCATGACCTTCTCATCACAATGCTCCATGCCTTTGTCATCACATTGCACCATGCCCACTGTCATCACAATAATCCATGAAACATGTCAGGCCAATGCTCCATGCCCCTGTCATCACAATGCTCATTGCCTTTTCATCACAAAGCTCTATGACCCCTGTCATCACAATGCTCAGTGACTCCAGTCATCACAATGCTTCATGACCTTTGTCATCACAATGGTCCATGCCCTCGTCATCACTAGGCTCTGTGACCTTTGTCACCAAAATGCTCCATGAAATTTTCATCACAATGCTCGGTGACCCTTGTCATCACATTGCTCCATTCCTTTGTCACCACAGTGCTCCATGACACATGTCATCACAATGCGCCATGTGCTTGTCATCACAGTGCTCCACAAGCTTGTCATCACAATGCTCCATAAAACTTGTCCTCACAATGCTCCATGCACTTCTTATCAAAATGCTCTCTCACGAATGATATCAAAATGTTCCCTCAATAGTCATCACAATACACCCACTCCCCTGTCATCACAATGGTCCACAACACCGTCATGAAAATGTTCCATGACTCCTGACATCACAATGTTCCATAACCCCTGTCATCAAAATGTTCCATGACAGTTTTCATCAAATTGCTCCATGACCCTGTCATCACAATGCTCCCTGCCCATCACAAGAGAATGCACCACACACTTGTAATCAAAATGCTCCATGACCTTTGTCATCACAAAGATTCATGACACTTGGCATCACAATGTTCCATGCCATTGTCATCACAATGCTCCAAAAACCTCTCATGACATTGTTCAAAGCCCTTGTCATCACACGATCCATGATGCATTTCATCACAATGCTCGATGCCATTCTTCTCACAATGCTCCATGCACTTCTCATTACAATCCTCCATGAACCATGTATCACAGTGTTCCGTTCCCTTGTTATCACAATGCTCCTTGCCCCCTCTCATCACAATAATCCATGAAACATTTCAGACCAATGTTCCATGCCCTTTTCATCACAATGATCCAAGACTCCTGGAATCATAATGCTCCATGCCCCTTTTCATCTCAATGCTCCATGAACGCTGTCATCACAATGAACCAAAGGCACATCATCATAATGCTTCATGCTATTGTCATCACAATGAAATCAAAATGCTCTATGACCTCTGTCATCACAATGCTCCAAATCCTTGTGATCACAATATTCCATAACACCTATCATCACAGCTCCACATAACGCTCATCATCACAAGTATCCATGGTCTTCTAATCACAATGCTCCATGCCATTTGTCATCACAGTGCTCAATACCCTTGTCATCACAATGGTCCCTGACACTTGTCATCAGTATGCTCCTTGAAACCTGTCATGACAAGGCTCCATGCCTTTTTCATCACAATGTTACATGCCCTTTCCCTCACAGTGCTCCAAGGACCCTATAATCACAATGTTCCATGCCCTTGTCCTCACAAAGCTCCATGATGCATGTCATCAGAACGCTCCATGACATTCTCATCCCATTGTTCACTGCCCTTCTCATCACAATGCTCCAAGAGCCCTGTAATCACAATGTTCCATGCCCTTGTCATCACAAAGCTCCATGATGCATGTCATCAGAACGCTCCATGACATTCTCATCCCAATGTTCAATGCCCTTGTCATCACAATGCTCCAAGACCCCTGTAATCACAATGCTCCATGACCCTTTTCATCAGAATGCTCCATGAGACTTGTCATCACATGGCTCCATGGTCTTCTCATCACAATGATCCAGTACCTTGTCATCACAATGCTCCTTGACCCCTGTCATCACAATACTCCATGAACATTTTCAGCCCAATGCTCCATGACGTTCTCATCACAATGCTCCATGACCTCTGTCATCACAATGCTCCATGACCACTGTCATGAAAACGCTCCATGAACCCTGACAACACAATGATCCGGGAATCTTGTCATCAAAATGCTCCATGCCCTTGTCATCCCAGTGCTCCATGAACCCTGTAATCACAATGCTCCATGACGCTTGTCATCACAGTGCTCCATGAACCTTGTCATCACAATGCCTTTGACAGAAAAATGATACATAATCTTGTCATCACAATGCTCCATGTGCTTGTCATCACAATCCTCCATGACCCTTGAGATCATATTGCTTTATGCCCTTGTCATCTCTATCTTGCCTTTCTGGTTTTTACAGATTTTCGGATGTCCTTTTTGAACGGTGGGAAGTGACAATTCTTTGTAGTGTGGATTTGCATTGCGTGCTTGCTTGATTGGCCAAAAAGGGCCTATGCCTTTTCTCCTGAATATATTCAGGAAAAAAGTCATATGCTGTTTTTGGCCAAGTGCATCATTCTCGAAGTTGTGATGCCTTTCCTGTGCTTTAAAGGTGATTCCAATTTACCTCTTGAAATATGTTTTGTGCAATTCTGCCTCATTTTCAAGTCCGCTTTGTTGCCTTCCCTCAACAGATTTTTGGAAGAGAGTAGTCCTTTATAACACTGCAGGTTTTTGATTTGCTTTGCCCCTGAGCTCCAATTTTCAAATCCCATTTTTGGGAGCTGACCGCAAATCCACAATTTTGCTTCAGGAACTATACTGGTTCCAGGGGTGGCTATACTGGTTCCCTGTGGGTGGCTGAGGCTTTGGTTAATTCTTCTTCCTGATGGGAATTTAGAGTGACATGTGTCCGTCCAAAGGCCTACATCTACTTTCTGATTTGTTCTCCCTCTTCCCTTTCATCCCCTGCACAATTAGCAAACTGTGCGAACCAGGAGGTTATAGGGGATGACTCTCCTAAGTTGGGAGATTGATAGTAAAGTAGTTGGAATGCCAATCTGTAGCACAAGGAGAGGAAAAATTAGGAGACTTTCAGAAACCTTTCGCCATCACAGGGTGTCCATTCTCTAGGTTTCCCATACATGTTATAACTGTAGTGATATTCCCTTCTACCTGGAAATTTGGGACCCATGGAATGGTGGCATGCATTACTACTTTAAAGGGTCTGCATTTTCTCTCCCAATCTCACCAGTCCTCTCAGTCCCAAGTGTCCAGCCTTATGTCTCATCCAGCTGTCTTTGCAGATAGGGTCATTCTAGGTTTCATCAGAACCCCTGAAGGAATTGTGTAAGAATTTCGCTGTTTTTTGTTTTGTTTTTGAAATTCATTTTTATAATGGGGTTGAGCTGATTTTCCCTGACGTGTTTATGCCAGTCTAGACACACTTGATTCCCTTACAGAGGCATATCAGTACATAGGTTTTAAGATTCTTACTAATCAGATATATTCCTCTGTGGGGAATAGGGGTTTTGAGTCCCGTTCACTGAGGAAGGTGTAGGTCTTGTCTATTCTGTATTTGGTTTATGGAATGGTACCTGTGCTAATATCAATCTCTGGTTTTATGCATCACCCCACGTCTCCTTTCCCCTTAAGGATGCATAAGAGTGTTTTCTAAATGTGAGACGCTGCTCTCTTTCCTAATTCAGTTCATGTGTTGTGATGTTGACATTCCCTCTGTAAGTGATATCTTATGATAAGATTCTTTTTCTGTGTGACTAATTTCCCTTAGAATCATCATACCTAAATCCTCTCATTATACTGCTACTGGCCTTATGACATTGATTTCACGTCTGAGTGATATTCCGTTGTACAAAATTACCACAAGTTCTATATGCATTTCTCTTTTTCCTGGGATACTTTAGGTGTACCGAAGTTGAGGTTCTTGTATGCAGAGCAGCCCTAAACTTTGGGGTGCCTGTGTCTTGTTGATATTTAGTCTTCCCAAGTTATATGTCCATGAGTTGAAGTCCCCTTTGCTCGGGGGCTTTGTATTTTAGATGTTTTAGGAAACAGCATACACTTCTTCAGAGTAGTTCTTGGATATTTATACCCCACCCATCAGCGTGACTAGTCTCCCTGTTTTCCATGGCCTCTCCTGCATTTTTGATTTGTACACATTTTTTGGATGGACTTTCTGAGCAGTGGAAATTGAGACTTCTTTATTGTGCGGATTTGCATTTCCCTCTTGCTTGGTTGGCCAAAAACTCTGTATGTGTTTATTTCCTGAAGATATTCACGAAAAAAATGCATACACCCTTTTGCCCAACTGCATCATTTTAGAAATTCTGCTGCTTTTCATATGCTTTAAATGTGAGTACAATCTACCTTTTGAAAAATGTTTCCTGCAATTCTGCCTATCATTCAGAACCTCTTCGTTGCCTTACCTGAATATATTTTTGGACGTTGGTTCTCATTTATATCTTTGCAGGTCTTTGAATTGTCTGCTCCTGAGCTCCATTTTGCAACTCGCATTTTTTGTGAGCTGGCCGCCAAACCATTGGATTGATTCCGGCCCTATTATGGTTCTGGGGAGGCAGGTTGAGCCTTTGGTTAATTCTTCTTCCTAAAGGGATATTAGACTGACATGTGCCTGTCAAATCTCCTACAGCTAATCTCTCACTGGTTCCTCCTCTTCCCATTTATCCTCTTCAAAAATTGCAAACTGTGTGAAACAGGAGGTTAAAGGTGCTGATTCTCCAAGTGGGGAGATTGTTCGTAATGTGGCTGGAATGGCGAACCCCAGCACCAGGAGATCAAAAATGAGGTGCATTTTAGACACCTTTCCTGAGCACACGGTGTACATTCATCTCGGTTTCCCAGGCATGTTTTCCCTGTCAGAAGATTCCCTTGAAACTTCAGATTTGGGACCCATGGAATGGGTACCAGGCAGTATTACTTTAAAAGGTCTGCATTTCCTCACCCAGCCTCTCTAACATCTCTCAGCGTGCATAGCTTCCAGCCTTATATATCATCCTGCTGTGGGTCTACATGTGTTCAATCCATGTTACATCGTAGCCCTTCAACAAAAGTTGTAAGAATTTTTGTCTGTCTCACTGTTTTTATAAATATTTTTAAATGTATTTTTATATTGGTTACAGCTGATTTTCAAAGCTCTGTTTTTTGCTGCTGTACATCCACTTGATTCATGTACTGTGTGACAACAATAAATTCTTTCTCAGATGCCTACGAGTCATATGTATTATTTTCCAGTGACTTGAGTGGACTGAGTGCAGTTCTTTGAGGTACCGTGTAGGCCTTGCCAGTTATTCAATTCGGTACTTGGAATGGTATCTTTGCTAATTTCAACCTCCTGGATAATACCTCACCATTCCCCACCTTTCCCATTTAGCAGCCTTATGTCTCTTTTCTACATATTTGACTATGTTTCTGTTTTGTAGTTTATTTCATGTGTAGCCATTTTTGATTCCACCTTTAAGTGACATCTTATGATATGTGTCTTTTTCTTTCTGACATGTGTCACTTAGAATGATTGTATGTAACTCCTCCAGAGTTGTTCCAACTGGCCTTATTTCATTGATTTCTGGATGAGTAATATTCCACTCTACATAAGTACCCCATCTCTTTTATCCATTTTATCCTTCCAGGGACATTTAGGTTATATCCAAGTGGAGGCCCTTTTTAACAGAGAGGTGGTAAACGTTGGAGTGCCTGTTTTCTGTCATTTTTTGTTTTTCCCAAGGTATACGCCCATGAGTGCAAGTGCCCTATGCTCTGTAGCTCAGTTTTCAGATGTTTTAGCAAACACAATACACTTCTCCAGAGTGGCCGTTGGCAAATTACATTTCCACTATCAGCCTCACAGGGCTCCCTTTTCTCCTCACCCTGTCCGGCATTTCTGGTGTTTACACTTTATGTGGATGGCCCTTCTGACTGATGTGAAGTGATACATTTTGTAGTATTGATTTCCAGTGCCCACCTGTTTGGTTGGATAAAAAGTGTGTATGGCCTTTACTTGAATATATTCAGAAAAAAATGCATACGCCCTTTTGGGCCAACTGCATCATTGGCGATGTTCAGCCCCTTTTCTTGTGCTTTAATGGGGAGTCCTTTCTACCTCTTCAAATCTGTTTCCTGCCACTCTCCCTTGCTTACAAGTCCTTTTCTGTGACTTTCCTCAAGACATTTTTCGACAATAGATATTTTCAACTCTGCAGTTTCATGAATTTTAGTGCCCCCGAGTTCCATTTTTCAACTTGTGTTTTTGGAAACTGGACACAAAACAGCGGGATTTCCTCTAGCCCTATTCTGTTTCCATGGGCAATTATAGCCTTTGATGAATTTGTCTTCCAGATAGGAAATTAGAGTGGCATTTGCCTGTCTGAACAACTAAGACTTGTCTCTAAATTTTTCTCATCCTTCCGCTTCATCGTCTGGACAAATTCCAAACTGTGTGCAACAGGATGTTGACGGTGCTGATATCCCCAAGTAAGGAGATTGTCAGGAAATATGCTGGAGGGGTGAACCCGTGCACCAGGCGATGAGGAGATGAGGTGCCTTTTCCAAACTCTTTCCGATCAAACGGTGTACCATCCTCTAGGTGTGACAGGCATGTTTTAGCTGTAGGAAGGGTCCCGTGCATGGAAGGAGAACACCAGGGATTTTTCCAAATCAGTGCCTCCCCGAACCCCAAACTGGGAAATTTTTAAGCTACGGCTACACGTATGTCCATTAAGGGCCTTGGGAAATAGGCAGAGCCCAAATTTTAGATGATTGAAATCTTCAGGTTCAGAAGCGCTCACCATCAGCCTTGCTTAGGTTACATTTTATCTGTCATTGATAGATGATGTCAATAAAAATATCGATTCTTTTTCAGATTATTTCCCCTTATAGGTTATTGCAAAATATTCAGTGTAGTTCCCTGTGCTATACAGTAGTTCCCTGTTGATGATCTATTTTATACACAGCAGTGTGTATGTGTTAATCCCAAACTGTTAATTTATCCCTTTTCCTACCTTTCCCCTTTGGTAATAATAAATTATAAGATTTTATACTTCTCAGAAATGGGGGAGCTGAAAGAGAGGTATCCTTTTCAATGGAAAAGCATTCAAAACAAGATTGAAGCTTCAGCCAAGAGTATTCGATGTACAACCATGGAAATAAATAACTTCATTTCTCTAATGTTGACCTGACAAATAAGACAGACGTCTTCACTGAACTTGCTTATAGTTAAGTGATGGAATTATCAAATGTAACTCTTAGAAAAATCTTATTTTACCCGAGCATTATACACTGCTCTATGTTAACTACAGTTTGGCTCAGACATCTGTTCATTGAAGTTACAATGTTCTCAATTTCTGTTACTGATCATCCAGAGTGTACCCCAACAGGATTCCCCGAGCGCAGTGTCATTGGAGCCAACAGATCAAGACTGAGTTTGGTTCAGAAGCAAAGGAAACATTATTTTGAAAACAGAATGGAGAGGTGAGAGCGTGCACTCCCCCATGGGCTGTGGGCTGGGCTACTGTGTAGGGATCCCGGCAGCGTCAGTGGGAGTTAGGGGATGGAGCTCTCGAGGGCTGGGTTGGCTGCAGCTCAGGCTCTATGCCGTGGAGTCTGCATGGGACTCCGCTAGCTGAGGTGTCGACCCAGCCATTCTGCACTAGGAAATTGGGTCTGAAGTGCTGGGTGTGGGACCTCTGCATGCGGAACCCTAGGAGCACGTGAAATTAGACAAAGCACAAAGTTAAAACAGGTTAGACTTATTTTATTGCCCAGATTCTCTTTTTATCTCCCAGGAATTTTTAATGAACGTTGCCAGAGACGAACACCTCCTCTGCTTTTTGTTCCGTTCCTCATTCTTGGGGTGTTGAGGGTGCAGACCCCTCTTTTGTAACTGCTTCATGCTGTGGTGGCAGCCCTGATACCTGGGGGGAGGGGCAAAACGTCTCCCCACCATCCTCCAGGTGAGGTTGATTGTTCCAAAGCCTCCTGCCTCACTTCTCGTCCGCCTGAGCACCAGCATTGGAAGTGTTATAGATTCTAATGACCTTTAACGTTCCAGGAAAGAGATGCGCAAAGATGCTGTGGTGGCAGGTTTCACCCCACCCCACATTTGTTCCGTGACCTTAGGCTGAAGGTTTTTGCCAGTCTAGATGCTCTGACCAGTAGTCTGTGCTTTCTTTAATTAGGTCCCTGAATTAATGTACAAACAGCACCATGTGTCAGAGCCCTGCCCGCGCAACTCCCAGACAGTCCAGGGTCAGTGGTTATCCAGGACCATGACGTCCACTGAGTCAACGGCATTTAGAAGTAGCCAGCAGTCCAGCTGGTCATATTGGCCACCATCACCGCGGTGTCTGTAGGGTTTTCTATGGTGAAAGCGTGATATACTTTTCCCCCACCAAGCATATTTGCTCCCCTCTGGGTGCAGTATGTCCTGCAAGCAGTAGTCTGCTCTTTCGGGGCACAGTCTTGTTGTTTTCTGAGAGAAACTCCAGGTCAAGTGATGGTCACACAAGTCATCTTGGGGGCCCGATGCCCCCATTTTTCTCTCAGGAGGTTGGAGTTGGAAGGCCTCCTCACTCGAGGTCAGTGTGTCCACAGAGCGACCCCTGCAACTTCAGGACATGATGGGTGGTTAGCATCACGATGTGGGGTCCTTTTCCCTTAGGAGGGAGCTGGCCTTGCGGGCTGCTGATTTCTAGCTTTTTAGATACCCCAGTATCCAGGCCTGATGAGTCGGTGGGCAAAGCCCTTGGGGACCATAGTTTATCATACCTGAAGGGCATTCTTGTGTTGCTCCATTTCAAGTGGTCCCAGTTTTTGCACTAAGTCTCCAAGGGTGATTAACCTTTGACCGGGTATGTAAAGGTCAAAGGGTTTAGCTAAATTAGTGAGTTCCTGGGCAAGGGTCTGAATTGACTGCTCTTTCCATTCTTGAAAGGCTGCTTCTGGATTCTATTCAAAAGGATCATCATCTTTTCGTGTCAGTGTTTTATGTAGAGGCCCAGCTATTAGACTGTAGTTAGGGATCCAGATGCAGAAAACCTTGGCCTCCCAAAGAACCCCTAAGCTGTCTTCTAGTTTTAGAAGAGGTAAGGCTGCAAATGGCTTCTTCCCTATCCTGGGATGCGTTTCTCCGAATATCTGTGAGAATGAAGCCCAGGCATGTCACCTGAGCCTGGGATATTTGAGCCTTTTTCTTGGACACCTTCTATCCTTTCTTGGCTAGGTAGTTCAGAGGCGTCTTTAGTAGGCCTGGCGATCAGAATGTCATCTGCATATTGAAGGAGGGTTCCCTTTTACAGAGGTAGAACTTTTAGGTCTTTAGAGGACATTTCCCCAATGATGGTGTGGGGATTTTTGAACCATTGGTGCAAGACGGCCCAGCATTATTGCTTGTGTTGCATGTTGTGTCCTGCCACTCACAAGCCAAAAATTCTTGTGACTCTGAGATGAATGGAATACAGAAGAAGGCATCATTGAAGTCTAATACAGAATGCCATGGCCTGGTGGATGGTAGAATGAGCAGCAGGGTGTAGGAAATAGGAGCTACTGGATGTATATCCTCGGTGGCTTCACTGACTGTCCTGATATCCTTTACCAGGTCTCCAGCAGCCCATGGGGCTCTCGTGGTCAGGCCAATCCCAGGATATGGAGCTCACCTGGGCTGCGTCCCGCACCCCACAGCCCACGGGGCTCTCATGTTCAAGTCCCTCCCAGGGTAGGGAGCTCACCTGTGCAGCTACCCAGCAGCCCATGGGGCTCTCATAGTCAGGCCCTTCCCAGGATACGGAACTCCCCAGGGCATGTACCCCAGCAGGGCTGGACACACAGGAACTGTGCACATAGCCCACCTTGCAGAGAATCCCCAGCTCACCTGTCGCTCACAGCTGACACAGAACACCTCAGAGCAGGACTTGTACTTACAAACAGCAGCTCTGACAGGTCTGTGACCCTGGCTATCACTCTGTGCAGCCTCTCTCTGCCTGATCTTCCAGACACTTCCACTGCAGCCAGGGCACCAGGCCTCTGTCTCCACCCACCATCACTCCTCTCCCTGACTCCTGGGTTCCTCTCATTAGGATAGGGTCTTCTTGAAGTTGTTTTCCACTCATGGACCAGATAAAATGATAAGAAAACAAGCCGCAGCTGCAGCCCCTTGTCTAGCCTGACTCTCAAGAGCCCACACCTGTTCCTTGGGACTGACCCGTTTAGCAAGGTTCATTTTCTGCAACTGTGAGCCCCTGAGGGGTGAGGATTGGCTGATTTGGGCAGCCTGACACTGCCTGCCAGCCCCCCGCCCCAGGTGTGCCTGGGTTGAGGTCAATATAAACACCTCTCCAGTCAGCAAGAGCCCCTGTAGCTGTGCCTGACGCCTTATTCTCTGCCCCGTCAGCAGTTTCGGGGCTGGGGTGGTGGGAGGGAGTGAGGGGCCGTGGCTTTGTGGGTGGCCCAGTGTGAGTGGGGCTCTGCTGGACTTTCTGCAGGAGTTGCCAGGCTGCCACCTGCTAAAGAAGAGGATGTGTCACCCATACCTGCCACTGGAATTTCTCCCCAGTCAGAGGTGAGGAAGTAAAAACGCAGTGGGGGCCATGGCAGGAGGGGTATCTCAGGCAGGGAAATGGAAAGATTCCAGAAGAGCATCTGGGGCCAGGACCATCCTGGCTGGCCTGCAGGCACCAAGTCGGCCTGCGTGCTCTCGCTAGTGTGGCTCTACAGCCCTTCCTCTAGGCTTGCAAGTGCTTGTACATATTCAGGTGTTTTACCTGGAAAGATTGGGAAGTGTTCAGCTGCAGCAGGACTGGGGCACAGCTCACATTTACTCACAGACGCCTCGACACATTCCCCCAGCTTTGAAATGAGGATGCTCCTTGTGGGGGGGATCACTGCTGACTGCATGGGAGACGATATCCCACCTCTGACCAACTTAAGAATTTTTTACCACTGGAGCAATGCCCTGATACGATTATCCTCTCTATAACTGGTGAGTTCTGTTTGTTTTTTATTTTTTTTTTTCTTTTTGGTTCAAGTTAGATTTTATTTATTCCTCTTTTTTTTAATTTGGAGATATATACATGGAAATAATGCATTAATATAAAGACGTCTATGTGAAGGGAAAAACTTTTTTTCTGTTTTATTTGATTAAATGTTATTTATTTAGTTTTTTTAAATTTATTTCTTTTATACAGCAAGTTCTTATTAGATATCTATTTCATACATATAAGTGTGCACATGTGAATCCCAGTCTCCCAATTCATCCCACCACCACCCTCACATGGCGTTCCCTCCTTGGTGTCCATATGTTTGTCCTTTACATCTGTGTCTCTATCTCTGCCCTGCACCCTGGTTCATCTGTACCATTTTTCTAGGTTCCACATATATGCATTAATATACAATATTTGTTTTTCTCTTTCTGACTGACTTCACTCCGTATGACAGTCTCTAGATCCATCGAGGTCTCTACAAATGACCCAATTTCATTCCTATGTATGGCTGAGTAATATTCCGTTGTATATATGTACCACGTCTTTATCCATTCATCTGTCTGTGGGCACTTAGGTTGCTTTCATTACCTGGCTATTGTAAATAGTGCTGCAGTGAACATTGTGGTGAATGTGTCTTTTTGATTTATGGTTTTCTCTAGGTATATGCCCAGTAGTGGGATTGCTGGATTATATGGTAATTCTATTTTTAGTTTTTTAAGGAACCTCCATACTGTTCTCCATAGAGACTGTATCGATTTACATTCCCAACAATAGTGGAAGAAGGTTCCTTTTCTCCACACCCTCTCCAGCATTTGTTGTTTGTAGATTTTCTGATGATGCCCATTCTAACAGGTGTGACGTGATACCTCATTGTAGTTTCGATTTCCATTTCTCTAATAATTAGTGATGTTCAGCAGATTTTCATGTGCGTACTGGCTATCTCTATGTCTTCTTGGAAGAAAAGTCTATTTAGATCTTCCATTTTTGTATTGGGTTGTTTGTTTTATTAATATTGAGCTGCATGAGCTGTTTATATATATTGGGGATTAATCATTTGTCCATTGATTCGTTTGCAAATATTTTCTGCCATTCTGAGGGTTGTCTTTTCGTCTTGTTTGCAGTTTCCTTTGCTTTGCAAAAGCTTTTACGTTTCATTAGGTCCCATCTGTTTAGTTTTCTTTTTTATTTCATTACTATAGGAGGTGGATCAAAAATCATCTTGCTGTGATTTACGTCAGAGTGTCCTTCGTAAGTTTTCCTCTCAGAGTTTTATACTGTCGGGTCTTACATTAAGGTCTCTAATCCATTTTGAATATATTTTTATGTATGGTGTTGGGGAGTGTTGTAATTTCATTCTTTTACATGTAGCTCTCCATATTTCCCAGCACCAATGATTGAAGAGACTGTCTTATCTCCATTGTATAGTCTTGCCTCCTTTGTCATAGGTTAGTTGACCATAGGTGTGTAGGTTTATCCTTGGGCTTTCTTTTTTTTTTTTCCTTTTACACATTTATTGGAGTATAATTGCTTTACAGTGGAGTGTTCGTTTCTGCTGTATAACAAAGTGAATCAGCTATACATATACAAATATCACCAGATCCCCTCCCTCTTGCATCTCCCTCCCACACTCCATATCCCACCCCTTTATGTGGTCACAAAGCACCGAGCTGATCTCCCTGTTCTATGTGGCTGCTTCCCAGTAACTATCGGTGTTACATTTGGTAATGTATTTATGTCCATGCCACTCTCTCACTTCGTCCCAGCTTACCCATCCCCCTTCCGGTGTCCTCAAGTCCTTTCTCTATGTCTGTGTCCTTAATCCTGTCCTGCCACTAGGTTCTTCAAAATCTTTTTTTTTTCTTCATTAGATTCCGTATATCTCTGTTAACATACAGTATTTGTTTTTCCCTTTCAAACTTACTTCACTATGTAGGACAGATTCTAAGTCCATCCACCTCAGTACAAATAAATCAGTTTTGCTTCTTTTTATGGTTGAGTAATATTTGATTGTATATATGTGCCAGATCTTCTTTATCCATTCATCTGTCGATGGACACTTAGGTTGCTTCCATGTCCTGGCTAATGCAAATAGAGCTGCAATGAACATTTTTGTACATAAATTTTTTGAATTATGGTTTTCGCAAGGCAAATGCCCAGTACTTGGATTGTTGTGTCGTATGGTACTTCTATTGTTAGTTATTTAAAGAAACTTCCGTACTGTTCTCCCAAGTGCCCATATCAATTTACATTCCCACCCACATTGCAAGTGTGTTCCATTTTCTCCAATAAAGGCCAATCCAGCATTTATTGTTTTGTAGATTTTTTTGATGATTGCCACTCTGACTGCTGTGAGGTGATACCTCACGGTAGTTTTGATTTGCATTTCTCTAATGATTAGTGATGTTCAGCATTCTTTCATGTGTTTCTTGGTAATCTGTACATCTTCTTTGGAGAAATGTCTATTTAGGTCTTCTGCCCGTTTTTGGATTGGGTTGTTTGTTTTTGTGATATTGAGCTACATGTGGTGCTTGTAAAGTTTGGAGATTAATCCTTTGTCAATTGCTTCATTTGAAAATATTTTCTCCCATTCTGAGGGTTGTTTTTGCATCTTGTTTATGTTTTCCTGTACTGTGTAAAAGCTTTTAAGTTTCATTAGTTCCCATTTGTTGATCTCTGTTTTTATTTCCATTTCTCTAGGAGGTGGGTCCAAAAGGATCTTGCTGTGATTTATGTCATAGAGTGTTCTGCCTATGGTTTCCTCTAAGTGTTTTATAGTGTCTGGTCTTATATTTAGATCTCTAATCAATTTAGAGTTTATTTTTGTGTATGGTGTTATGGAGTGTTCTGATTTCATTCTTTTATGTGTAGGGGTCCA
The DNA here is from genome assembly GCF_964341445.2 of Mesoplodon mirus. Classification (NCBI taxonomy): domain Eukaryota; kingdom Metazoa; phylum Chordata; class Mammalia; order Artiodactyla; family Ziphiidae; genus Mesoplodon; species Mesoplodon mirus. The sequence goes on from NW_028295817.1 coordinate 8,711,893, forward strand.
GTTTTTCCAGCACCAATTACTGAAGAGACTGTCTTTTCTCCATTGTATATCCTTAGCTCCTTTGTCATAGATGAGATAGCCATAGGTATGTAGGTTTATCTCTGGGCTTTCTGTCCTGTTCCATTGATCTGTGTTTATGCCAATCTACATACACTTGATTCCATTATGGAGACATATAAATACATAGGTTTCAAGGTTATTACCAGTCAGATATATTCCTCTTCAGTGAATAGGGTGTTTTGTGTCCAGTTCATTGAGAAAGGAGTAGGTCTTGTCTATTACATATTTGGTATATGGAATGGGATCTGTGCTAATTTCAAACTCTGCTTTTACACATCACCCCACGTCACCTTTCCCCTTAAGGAGGCATAAGTGTGTTTTCTAAATGTGTAACTCTGTTCTCTTTTGAAATTCAGTTCATGTGTAGCCATGTTTACATTCCCTCTATAAGTGATATATTACAATAAGTTTCTTTTTCTTTGTGGCTCATTTCACTTAGCATCATCGTACCTAAAGCCACTCATTAAGCTGCTATTGGCCTTATGACATTGATTTTATGTCTGAGTGACATTCCATTGTATATAAGTACCACAACATCTATATCCATTTTTTTTTCCTTTCCTGGGATATATAAAGTGTACCGAAGTCGAGGTTCTTGTAAACAGAGCAGCCCTAAACTTTGGGCTGGCTGTGTGTTGTGGATTTTTAGTTTTCCCAAAATACACGCCCATGAGTGGAAGTGTGCTATGCTCTGTAACTCTGTTTTAGAAAACAACATACAGTTCTCCAGAGAGTCTGTTGGCAATTTACATCCTGTCCATTGGTGTAACCAGGCTCCCTTTTCTCCATGGCCTGTCCTGCATTTGTGGCTTTTACACTATTTGTGGATGGCCCTTTTGACTGGAGGTAAGGGACACTTCTCTGTAGTGTGGATTTGCAATGCCTGATGGCTTGCTTGGCCAAAAAGGGCATATGCATTTTTTCCCGAATATATTCAGGAAAATACACATAGTCCCTTTTCAGCCAAGGGCAACATTGTCGAAATTCTGTCGCTTTTCATGTGCTTTAAAGACGACTCCAATCTACCTCTTGAAATCTGTTTCCTTCAATTCTGCCTTGCATTCAAATCCTCTTCACTGCCTTTCCTCAATATATTTCTGGATGATAGTTGTCCTTTATAACTCTGCAAGTTTGTGAATTGCTGTGCCCCTGATTTCCATTTTTCAACTCGCCTCTTTGTGAGCTGGCTGCAATACCGCAGGATGGCTTTAGGCCCTACTCTGGTTCCAGGGCTTCAGGCTGAGCCTTTGGTTAATTCTTCTTCCTGATGGGAAACTAGAGTGACATGTGCCCATCCAAACACCTACAGCTAATCTCTCATTTATTTCCCCTCTTCCTGTTCATCCTCTGCACAATTTGCAAGCTGTGCATAACGGGATGGTAAAGGCACTGACACTCCAAGTGGGGAGATTTTTAGTAATGCAGATGGAATGGCGAAGCCGAGCATGACAAAAGGAAAAATGAGGTACCTTTTAGAAAACTTTCCCAATTACACAGTGTACCATCCACTGGGTTTCCCATGCATGTTTTAACTGTAGGAAGATTCCCTTAAACCTGGAGAGTTGGGACCACTAGAATGGGTAGCACACAGTATTGCTCTAAGGGGTGTTCTTTTTTTTTTTTTTTTTTTTTTTTTTTGCGGTACGCTGGCCTCTCACTGCTGTGGCCTCTCCCGTTGCGGAGCACAGGCTCCAGACGCGCAGGCCCAGGCTCAGCGGCCATGGCTCAAGGGCCCAGCCACTCCGCGGTATGTGGGATCTTCCCAGACCTGGGCACGAACCCTTGTCCCCTGCATCGGCAGGGGGACACTCAACCAGTGCGCCACCAGGGAAGCCCTAAGTGGTGTTCTTTTGTTCACACAACCTCAGAAATCTTGTCAGCACCAAGTGTCCAGTCTTATGTCTCATCCAGCTGTGGGTGTAAAGTTGGTCAATCTAGCTTGCATCACAGGCCCTGAACGTAATTTTTAAGACTTTCTCACTGTTTCGCTGTTTTTGCATTTTGCTTTTGAAATTTATTTTTATAAGTGGGTTTAACTGAACTTCAGTGCTGTGTTCATGCCGTTATACACACACATGTTTCCTTTATGGAGACATGAGAATACATATGTTTTAAAATACATAGAGTCAGACATATTCCTCTGCAATGAATAGGGGGTGTTGAGTCCAGTTCATTGTGCCGCGAGTAGGTGTTGTCTATTACATACATGGTTTATATAACGGTATCTGTGCTAATTTAAAACTGTGGTTTTATGCATCACCCCGCCTCGGCTTTCCTCTTAAGCAGGCAAAAGATGTTTCCTAAATGTATGACTCTGTTGTGTTTGTCATTCAGTTCAAGTGTAGTCATGTGTACATTCCCGCTATGAGTGATATCTTATGATAAGATTAGTTACTCTGTAATCTCTCCTAACTCAGTTCATGTGTAGCCATGTTTACAGGACCATCATAAGTGATATCTTATGATAAGTTTCATTTTCTGTGTGACTTATTTCACTTAGAATCATCGTACCTGAATCCACTCATTTTGTTGCTACTGGTCTTATGACATAGATTTCATGGCTCAGTGATATTCCATCGTATGTAAGTACCACAAATTTTTGAACAATTTTTAACTTTCCTGGGATATTTAAGGTGTACCCAAGTTGAGGTTCTTGTAAGCAGTGCATCCCTAAATTTTGGGGTGGTTCTGTCTTATTGATTTTCAGTTTTCCCAAGGTATATTCCCTAGACTGGAAGTGCCCTTGGCTATGTAGCTCTGTTGTTTACATGTTTTAGGGAACACAATGCACTCCTACAGAAAGGCAGTTGCCAACTTACATCCCGCCCAACAGCATAACAAGGCTCCCTGTTCTCCAGGTCCTCTCTTGCCTTTCTGGTTTTTACACATTTTGCCGATGTCCCTTCTGACTGGTGGGAAGGGATATTTCCTTGTACTGCAGATTTGCCTTGCCCGCTTGCTTGCTTGGCCAAAAAGGGCGTATGCATTTTCTCCTGAATATATTCAGGAGAAAACGAATACACCATTTTTGTACAAGGGCATCATTGTCGAAGTTGTGCCCCTCTTCCTGTGCTTTACAGGTGATTCCAACGTACCTCTTGAAATCTGTTTACTGCGATTCTGCCTCGCTTTCAAGTCCACCTCGTTGCCTTGCTTCAAACAATTTTTGGCCGATAGCTGTCCTTTATTACTCTGCCAGTTTGTGAACTGCTGTGCCCCTGAGCTCCATTTATCAAATCATTTTTTGTGAGCTGACCGCAAGTCCAAAATTTCGGTTCAGGACCTATACTGGTTTCCGGCAGTGGGATGAGTCTTTGGTTAATTCTTCTTCCTGCCGGGCAATTAGAGTCACATGTGCCCGTCCAAATGCCTAACAGCTACTCTCTCATTGGTTCTCCCTGGTCCCTTTCATCCTCTGCCAAATTGGCAACCTGTGTTATCCAGGAGGTTAAAGGGGCTGTCTCTCCAAGTTGGGAGATTGATAGTCAAGCAGTTGGAAAGTCAAATTGGAGCACCAGTAGAGCGACTATTTCTTGAGATTTAGAAACTTTTCGTATTCATATTGTGTCCATTCTCTAGGTTTCCCATACATGTTATAGCTGTAATAATATTCCCTTCAACCTGGAGAGTTTGGAACCATGGAATGGAGGCCACGCATTATTGCTTTAAATGGTCTGTGTTTGCTCATGCAGTCTCACCAAGCCTCTCAGTCCCAAGTGTCCAGCCTTATGCCAAATCAAGCTGTAGTTGTAGATATATTCATTCCAGGTATCATCAGAGACCCTGAAGGAATTGTAAAGAATTTCCCTGTTTTTTTTTGTTTTTTTTTTGAAATTCATTTTCATAGTGGGTTTGAGCTGATTCTCACTGCCATGTTTATGCCAGTCTAGACATACTTGATTCCCTTATGGAGACATATCAATACATAGGTTTTAGGATTCTTATGAGTCAGATATATTCCTCTGCGGAAAATATGGTGTTTTGAGTCCCTTTCCCCGAGGAAGTTGTAGGTTTTTCAATTCCATAGTTGGTTTTTAGAACAGTACCTGTGCTTATATAAAACTCTGGTTTTATGCATCACCCACCTCTCCTTCCCCCTTAAGCAGGCATAAGATTGTATTCAAAATGTGAGACTCTGTTCTCTTTCCTAACTCAGTTCATGTGTAGCCATGTTTACAGGATCTTCATAAGTCATATCCTATGATACGTTTCTTTTTCTGTGTGACTTATTTCACGTAGAATCATCGTACCTGAATCCACTCATTTTGCTGCTACTGGTCTTATGACATTGATTTCATGGCTGAGGGATATTCCATCGTACGTAAGTACCACAATTTTTTGAACCATTTTTAACTTTCTTGTGATAATTAATATGTACCCAAGTTGAGGTTCTTGTAAGCAGTGCATCCCTAAATTTTGGTGTGGCTCTGTCTTATTGATTTTCAGTTTTCCCAAGGTATATTCCCTAGACTTGAAGTGCGCTTGGCTATGTAGCTCAGTTGTTTACTTGTTTTAGGGAACACAATGCACTCCTCCAGAGTGGCAGTTGGCAACTTACATTTTGCCCATCAGCATAAAAAGGCTCCCTGTTCTCCAGGTCCTCTTTTGCCTTTCTGGTTTTTACCCATATTGTGGATGTCCCTTTTGACTGGTGAGAAGTGATACTTCTTTGTAGTGCAGATTTGCATTGCCCGCTTGCTGGCTTGGCCAAAAAGGTCGTATGCATTTTCCCCTGAATATATTCAGGAGAAAACACATACACCCTTTTGGGCCAAGTGCATCATTGTCGAAGTTGTGCCCCTCTTCCTGTGCTTTACAGGTGATTCCAATGTACCGCTTGAAATCTGTTTCCTGCTATTCTGCCTCGCTTTCAAGTCTGCCTCTTTGCCTTTCTTCAAAGGATTTTTGGACGATAGCTGTCCTTTATTACTCTGCCAGTTTGTGAATTGCTGTGCACCTGAGCTCCATTTATCAAATCGTTTTTTGTGAGCTGACCGCAAGTCCAAAATTTCGGTTTAGGAAATATAGTGGTTCCCGGCAGGGGGATGAGTCTTTGGTTAATTCTTCTTCCTGCCAGGCAATTAGAGTGACATGTGCCCGTCCAAATGCCTAACAGCTACTCTCACATTGGTTCTCCCTATTCCCTTTCATCCTCTGCCAAATTGGCAACCTGTGAGAACCAGGAGGTTAAAGGTCCTGTCTCTCCAAGTTGGGAATTTGATAGTAAAGCAGTTGGAAAGTCAAACTGGTGCACAAGGAGAGGGACTATTCGTTGAGTTTTAGAAACCTTTCCTATTCAAAGTGTGTCCATTCTCTAGGTTTCCCGTACATGTTATAGCTGTAGTAATATTCCCTTCAACCTGGAGAGTTGGGACCCATGGAATGGGTGCCTTGCATTATTGCTTTAAAGGGTCTGCATTTGCTCACCCAGTCTCACCAAGCCTCCCAGTCCCAAGTGTCCAGCCTTATGCCACATCCAGCTGTCATTGTAGGCATGGTCATTCCAGGTTTCATCAGAGACCCTGAAGGAATTGTAAAGAATTTCCCTGTTTTTTTGTTTTGTGTTTGAAAATTTTTTATAGTGGGTTTGAGCTGATTCTCACTGCCATGTTTATGCCAGTCTAGACACATTTTATTCCCTTACGGAGGCATATCAGTACATAGGTTTTAAGATTCTTACTAGTCAGATATATTCCTCTGCGGGAAATATGGGATTTTGAGTCCCTTTCACTGAGGAAGGCGTAGGTCTTGTCTATTCCATGGTTGGTTTTTGAAACGGTACATGTGCTTATATCAAACTCTGGTTTTATGCATCACCCCACCTCTCCTTCCCCCTTAAGCAGGCATAAGAGTGTTTTCTAAATGTGAGACTCTCTTCTCTTTCCTAACTCAGTTCATGTGTAGCCATGTTTACAGGATCTTCATAAGTGATATCTTATGATAAGTTTCTTTTTCTGTGTGACTTATTTCACTTAGAATCATCGTACCTGAATCCACTCATTTTGCTGCAACTGGTCTTATGACATTGATTTCATGGCTGAGGGATATTCCATCGCACGTAAGTGCCACAATTTTTGAACAATTTTTAACTGTCCTGGGATTTTTGAGGTGTACCCAAGTTGAGGTACTTGTAAGCAGTGCATCCCTAAATATTGGGGTGGCTATGTCTTATTGATTTTCAGTTTTCCCAAGGTATATTCCCTAGACTGGAAGTGCCCTTGGCTATGTAGCTCTGTTGTTTACTTCTTTTAGGTTACACAGTGCACTCCTCCAGAGAGGAAGTTGCCAACTTACATCCCACCCATCAGCAAAACAAGGCTCCCTGTTCTCCAGGTCCTCTCTTGCCTTTCTGGTTTTTACACATTTTGCCGATTTCCCTTTTGACCGGTGGGAAGGGATAATTCTTTGTACTGCAGTTTTGCATTTCCCGCTTCCTTGCTTGGCCAAAAATGGCGTATGTATTTTCTCCTGAATATATTCAGGAGAAAACGAATACACCATTTTTGGCCAAGTGCATCATTGTCGAAGTTGTGCCCCGCTTCCTGTGCTTTACAGGTGATTCCAATGTACCTCTTGAAATCTGTTTCCTGCTATTCTGCCTCGCTTTCAAATACGCCTCATTGCCTTCCTTCAAAATATTTTTGGACGATAGTTGTCTTTTATTACTCTGCCATTTTGTGAATTGCAGTGCCCCTGAGCTCCATTTATCAAATCGTTTTTTGTGAGCTGCTCGCAAGTCCAAAATTTCGGTTCAGGACCTATACTGGTTCCTGGCAGGGGGATGAGTCTTTGGTTAATTCTTCTTCCTGCCGGGCAGTTAGAGTCACATATGCCCGTCCAAATGCCTAACAGCTACTCTCTCATTTGTTCTCCCTGTTCCCTTTTATCCTCTGCCAAATTGGCAACCTCTGTTATCCAGGAGGTTAAAGGTGCTGTCTCTCCAAGTAGGGAGATTGATAGTAAAGCAGTTGGAAAGTCAAACTGGAGCACCAGGAGAGGGACAATTAGTTGAGTTTTAGAAACCTTTCATATACACAGTGTGTCCATTCTCTAGGTTTCCCGTACATGTTATAGCTGTAGTAATATTCCCTTCAACCTTGAGAGTTTGGAACCATGGAATGGAGGCCACGCATTATTGCTTTAAAAGGTCTGTGTTTGCTCACCCAGTCTCACCAATCCTCCCATTCCCAAGTTTCCAGCCTTATACCACATCAAGCTGTAGTTGTAAATAGGTTCATTCCAGGTTTCATCAGAGGCCCTGAAGGAATTGTAAAGAATTTCCCTGTTTTGTTGTTTTGTTTTTGAAATTCCTTTTTATAGTGGATTTGAGCTGATTCTCACTGCCATGTTTATGCCAGTCTAGACACACTTGATTCTCTTATGGGGACATATCAATACATAGGTTTTAAGATTCTTACTAGTCAGATATATTCCTCTGTGGAAAATATGCGGTTTTGAGTCCCTTTCCCCGAGGAAGTAGTAGGTCTTGTCTATTCCATAGTTGGTTTTAGGAACGGTACCTGTGCTTATATCAAACTCTGGTTTTATGCATCACCCCACCTCTCCTACCCGCTTAAGCAGGCATAAGAGTGTTTTCTAAATGTGAGACTCTCTTCTCTTTCCTCACTCAGTTCATGTGTAGCCATGTTTACAGGACCTTCATAAGTGATATCTCATGATAAGTTTCTTTTTCTGTGTGACTTATTTCACTTAGAATCCTCGTACCTGAATCCACTCATTTTGCTGCTACTGGTCTTATGACATTGATTTCATATCTGAGGGATATTCCATCGTACGTAAGTACCACAATTTTTTGAACAATTTTTAACTTTCCTGGGATATTTAAGGTGTACCCAAGTTGAGGTTCTTGTAAGCAGTGCAGCCCTAAATTTAGGGGTGGCTCTGTCTTATTGATTTTCAGTTTTCCCAAGGTATATTCCCTAGACAGGAAGTACCCTTGGCTATGTAGGTCTGTTGTTTACTTGTTTTAGGGAACACAGTGCACTCCTCCAGAGAGGCAGTGGGCAACTTACATCCAGCCCATCAGCATAACAAGGCTCCCTGTTCTCCAGGTCCTCTCTTGCCTTTCTTGTTTTTACACATTTTGCCAATGTCCCTTTTGACCAGTGGGAAGGGATACTTCTTTGTACTGCTGATTTGCATTGCCCGCTAGCTGGCTTGGCCAAAAATGGTGTATGCGTTTTCTCCTGAATATATTCAGGAGAAAACGAATACACCATTTTTGGCCAAGTGCATCATTGTCGAAGTTGTGCCCCTCTTCCTGTGCTTTACAGGTGATTCCAACGTACCTCTTGTAATCTGTTTCCTGCTATTCTGCCTCGCTTTCAAGTCCGCCTCGCTGCCTTCCTTCAAACTATTTTTGGATGATAGTTGTCGTTTATTACTCTGGCCGTTTGTGAATTGCTGTGCCCTTGAGCTCCATTTATCAAATCGTTTTTTGTGAGCTGACCGCAAGTCCTAAATTTCGGTTCAGGACCTATACTGGTTTCCGGCAGTTGGATGAGTCTTTGGTTAATTCTTCTTCCTGCCGGGCAAGTAGAGTCACATGTGCCCATCCAAATGCCTAACAGCTACTCTCTCATTGGTTCTCCCTGGTCCCTTTCATCCCCTGCCAAATTGGCAACCTGTGTTATCCAGGAGGTTAAAAGGGCTGTCTCTCCAATTTGGGAGACTGATAGTAAAGCAGTTGGAATGTCAAATTGGAGCACCAGGAGAGGGACTATTCATTGAGTTTTAGAAACTATTCGTATTCACAGTGTGTCCATTCTCTAGGTTTCCCGTACATGTTATAGCTCTAGTAATATTCCCTTTAACCTGGAGAGTTTGGAACCATGGAATGGAGGCCACGCATTATTGCTTTAAAAGTTCTGTGTTTGCTCACCCAGTCTCACCAATCCTATCAGCACCAAGTGTCCAGGCTTATGCCACATCCAGCTGTAGTTGTAGATAAGTTCATTGCAAGATTCTTCAGAGACCGTGAAAGAATTGTAAAGTATTTACCTGTTTTTTTTTGTTTTGTTTTTGAAATTCCTTTTTATAGTGAGTTTGAGCTGATTCTCACTTCCATGTTTATGCCAGTCTAGACACACTTGATTCCCTTATGGAGACATATCAATACATAGGTTTGAAGACTCTTACTAGTCAGATATATTCCTCTGAGGGAAGTATGGTGTGTTGATTCCCTTTCAGTGAGGAAGGTGTAGATGTTTTCTATTCTGTATTTGGTTTCTGGAATGGTGCCTGTACTAATATCAAACTCTGGTTTTATGCAACACCCCAACTCTCCTTCCCCCTTAAGCAGGCATAAGAGTGTTTTCTAAATGTGAGACTCTCTTCTCTTTCCTAACTCAGTTCATGTGTAGCCATGTTTACAAGACCTTCATAAGTGATATCTTATGATAAGTTTCTTTTGCTCTGTGACTAATTTAACTTAGAATCATTGTAACTGAATCCACTAATTTTGCTGCTACTGGCCTGATGACATTGATTTCATGGCAGAGGGATATTCCATCGTATGTAATTACCACAATTTCTTGAACAATTTTTGTCTTTCCTGGGATATTTAAGGTGTAGCCTAGTTGAGGTTCTTGTAAGCAGTGAAGACCTATATTTTGGGGTGGCTCTGTCTAATTGATTTTCAATTTTCCCAATGTATATTCCCTAGAGTGGAAGTGCCCTTCGCTCTGAAGCTCTGTTGTTTACTTGCTTTAGGGAACAAAATGCACTCCTCCAGAGAGGCAGTGGGCAATTAATATCCCACCCATCAGCATAACAGTGCTCCCTGTTCTCCAGGGCCTCTCTAGCCTTTCTGGTTTTTACCCATTTTGTGGATGTCCCTTTTGACCGGTGGGAAGTGATACTTCTTTGTAGTGCAGATTTGCATTGCCCGCTTGCTTGCTTGGCCAAAAAGGGCGTATGCGTTTTCTCCTGAATATATTCAGGAGAAATCGCATACGCCCTTTTTGGCCAAGTGCATCATTGTCGATGTCGTGCCCCTATTCCTGTGCTTTAAAGGCCATTCCAATGTAACTCTTGATATCTGTTTCCTGCTATTCTGCCTCGCTTTCAAGTCCGCCTCGTTGCCTTCCCTCAACAGATTTTTGGACGATAGTTGCCCTTTATTACTCTGCCAGTTTGTGAATTGCTGTGCCTCTGAGCTCAATTTTTTAACGCGTTTTTTGTGAGCTGAACGCAAGTCCAATATTTTTGTTCAGAAACGATACTGGTTTTGGTAGGTGGCTGAGAGTTTGGTTAATTCTTCTTCCTCCCGGGAAATAAGAGTGACATGTGCCCGTCCAAATGCCTAACAGCTACTCTCTCATTGGTTCTCCCTTTTCCTTTCATCCTTTGCCAAATTGGCAAGCTGTGCGAACCAGGAGGTTAAAGGTGCTGTCTCTCCAAGTTGGGGGATTTATAGTAAAGGAGTTGGAAGGTCAAACTGGCACACAAGGAGAGGGACTAGTCGTTGAGTTTTAGAAACCTTTCGTATTCACAGTGTGTCCATTCTCTAGGTTTCCCATACATGTTATAACTCTAGTAATATTCCATTCAACCTGGAGAGTTGGGACCCATGGAATGGGTGCCATGCATTATTGCTTTAAACAGTCTTCATTTGCTCACCCAATCTCACCAGTCCTCTCAGTCCCATGTGTCCAGCCTTATGCCACATCCAGCTGTCATTGTAGTTAGGGTCATTCCAGGTATCATCAGAGACCCTGAAGGATTTTTAAAGAATTTCCCTGTTTTTTTGTTTTGTTTTTGAAATTCCTTTTTATAGTGGGTTTGAGCTGATTCTCCCTGCCATGTTTATGCCAGTCTAGACTCACTTGATTCGCTTACGGAGACATATCAGTACATAGGTTTTAAGATTCTTACTAGTCACATATATTCCTCTGCGTGAAATATGTGGTTTTGAGTCCCTTTCACTGAGGAAGGTGTAGGTCTTGTCTATTCCATAGTTGGTTTTTGGAACGGTACCTGTGCTTATATCAAACTCTGGTTTTATGCATCACCCCACCTCTCCTTCCCCCTTAAGCAGGCATAAGAGTGTTTTCTAAATGTGAGACTCTGTTCTCTTTCCTAACTCAGTTCATGTGTAGCCATGTTTACAGGATCTTCATAAGTGATATCTTATGATAAGTTTATTTTTCTGTGTGACTTATTTCACTTAGAATCATTGTACCTGAATCCACTCATTTTGCTGCTACTGGTCTTATGACATTGATTTCATGGCTGAGGGATATTCCATCGTACGTAAGTACCACAATTTTTGAACAATTTTTAACTTTCCTGGAATATTTAAGGTGTACCCAAGTTGAGGTTCTTGTAAGCAGTGCAGCCATAAATTTTGGGGTGGCTGTGTCTTATTGATTTTCAGTTTTCCCAAGGTATATTCCCTAGACTGGAAGTGCCCTTGGCTATGTAGCTCTGTTGTTTACTTCTTTTAGGGTACACAGTGCACTCCTCCAGAGAGGAAGTTGCCAACTTACATCCCGCCCATCCGCATAACAAGGCTCCCTGTTCTCCAGGTCCTCTCTTGCCTTTCTGGTTTTTACACATTTTGCCGATGTCCCTTTTGACTGGTGGGAAGGGATAATTCTTTGTACTGAAGTTTTGCATTGCCCGCTTCCTTGCTTGGCCAAAAAGGGTGTATGTTTTTTCTCCTGAATATATTCAGGAGAAAACAAATAAACCCTTTTTGGCCAAGTGCATCATTGTCGAAGTTGTGCCCCTCTTCCTGTGCTTTACAGGTGATTCCAACGTACCTCTTGAAATCTGTTTCCTGCTATTCTGCCTCGCTTTCAAGTACGCCTCGTTGCCTTCCTTCAAAATATTTTTGGACGATAGTTGTCCTTTATTACTCTGCCAGTTTGTGAATTGCTGTGCCCCTGAGCTCCATTTATCAAATTGTTTTTTGTGAGCTGACCGCTAGTCCAAAATTTTAGTTCAGGACCTATACTTGTTCCCGGCAGGGGAATGAGTCTTTGGTTAATTCTTCTTCCTGCCGCGCAATTAGAGTCACATATGCCCATCCAAATGCCTAACAGCTACTCTCTCATTTGTTCTCCCTGTTCCCTTTCATCCTCTGCCAAATTGGCAACCTCTGTTATCCAGGAGGTTAAAGGGGCTCTCTCTCCAAGTTGGGAGATTGATAGTAAAGCAGTTGGAAAGTCAAACTGGAGCACCAGGAGAGGGACAATTAGTTGAGTTTTAGAAACCTTTCGTATACACAGTGTGTCCATTCTCTAGGTTTCCCGTACATGTTATAGCTGTAGTAATATTCCCTTCAACCTTGAGAGTTTGGAACCATGGAATGGAGGCCACGCATTATTGCTTTAAAAGGTCTGTGTTTGCTCACCCAGTCTCACCAATCCTCCCATTCCCATGTGTCCAGCCTTATACCACATCAAGCTGTAGTTGTAGATAGGTTCATTCCAGGTTTCAACAGAGACCCTGAAGGAATTGTAAAGAATTTCCCTGTTTTGTTGTTTTGTTTTTGAAATTCCTTTTTATAGTGGGTTTGAGCTGATTCTCACTGCCATGTTTATGCCAGTCTAGATACACTTGATTCTCTTACGGGGACATATCAATACATAGGTTTTAAGATTCTTACTAGTCAGATATATTCCTCTGTGGAAAATATGCGGTTTTGAGTCCCTTTCCCCGAGGAAGTTGTAGGTCTTGTCTATTCCATAGTTGGTTTTAGGAATGGTACGTGTGCTTATATCAAACTCTGGTTTTATGCATCACCCCACCTCTCCTACCCCCTTAAGCAGGCATAAGAGTGTTTTCTAAATGTGAGACTCTCTTCTATTTCCTCACTCAGTTCATGAGTAGCCATGTTTACAGGATCTTCATAAGTGATATCTCATGATAAGTTTCTTTTTCTGTGTGACTTATTTCACTTAGAATCATCGTACCTGAATCCACTCATTTTGCTGCTACTGGTCTTATGACATTGATTTCATGGCTGAGGGATATTCCATCGTACGTAAGTACAACAATTTTTGAACAATTTTTAACTTTCCTGGGATATTTAAGGTGTACCCAAGTTGAGGTTCCTGTAAGCAGTGCAGCCCTAAATTTTGGGGTGGCTATGTCTTACTGATTTTCAGTTTTCCCAAGGTATATTCCCTAGACTGGAAGTGCCCTTGGCTATGTAGCTCTGTTGTTTACTTGTTTTAGGGAAAACAATGCACTCCTCCAGAGAGGCAGTGGGCAACTTACATCCAGCCCATCAGCATAACAAGGCTCCCTGTTCTCCAGGTCCTCTCTTGCCTTTCTTGTTTTTACACATTTTGCCGATGTCCCTTTTGACCGGTGGGAAGGGATACTTCTTTGTACTGCTGATTTGCATTGCCCGCTAGCTGGCTTGGCCAAAAAGGGCATATGCGTTTTCTCCTGAATATATTCAGGAGAAAACGAATACACCATTTTTGGCCAAGTGCATCATTGTCGAAGTTGTGCCCCTCTTCCTGTGCTTTACAGGTGATTCCAACGTACCTCTTGAAATCTGTTTCCTGCTCTTCTGCCTCGCTTTCAAGTCCGCCTCGCTGCCTACCTTTAAAATATTTTTGGATGATAGTTGTCGTTTATTACTCTGGCACTTTGTGAATTGCTGTGCCCTTGAGCTCCATGTATCAAATCGTTTTTTGTGAGCTGACCGCAAGTCCTAAATTTCGGTTCAGGACCTATACTGGTTTCCTGCAAGGGGATGGGTCTTTGGTTAATTCTTCTTCCTGCCGGGCAAGTAGAGTCACATGTGCCCATCCAAATGCCTAACAGCTACTCTCTCATTGGTTCTCCCTGGTCCCTTTCATCCCCTGCCAAATTGGCAACCTGTGTTATCCAGGAGGTTAAAAGGGCTGTCTCTCCAAGTTGGGAGACTGATAGTAAAGCAGTTGGAAAGTCAAATTGGAGCACCAGGAGAGGGACTATTCGTTGAGTTTTAAAAACTATTCGTATTCACATTGTGTCCATTCTCTAGGTTTCCCATACATGTTATAGTTGTAGTAATATTCCCTTTAACCTGGAGAGTATGGAACCATGGAATGGAGGCCACGCATTATTACTTTAAAAGGTCTGTGTTTGCTCACCCAGTCTCACCAATCCTATCAGCACCAAGTGTCCAGCCTTATGCCACATCCAGCTGTCGTTGTAGATAGGTTCATTCCAAGTTTCATCAGAGACCCTGAAAGAATTGTAAAGAATTTACCTGTTTTTTTGTTTTGTTTTTGAAATTCCTTTTTATAGTGAGTTTGAGCTGATTCTCACTGCCATGTTTATGCCAGTCTAGACACACTTGATTCCCTTATGGAGACATATCAATACATAGGTTTGAAGATTCTTACTAGTCTGATATATTCCTCTGAGGGAAGTATGGTGTGTTGATTCCCTTTCAGTGAGGAAGGTGTAGATGTTTTGTATTCTGTATTTGGTTTCTGGAATGGTGCCTGTACTAATATCAAACTCTGGTTTTATGCAACACCCCAACTCTCCTTCCCCCTTAAGCAGGCGTAAGAGTGTTTTGTAAATGTGAGACTCTCTTCTCTTTCCTAACTCAGTTCATGTGTAGCCATGTTTACAAGACCTTCATAAGTGATATCTTAAGATAAGTTTCTTTTGCTCTGTGACTAATTTAACTTAGAATCATTGTAACTGGATCCACTAATTTTGCTGCTACTGGCCTGATGACATTGATTTCATGGCAGAGGGATATTCCATCGTATGTAATTACCACAATTTCTTGAACAATTTTTGTCTTTCCTGGGATATTTAAGGTGTAGCCTAGTTGAGGTTCTTGTAAGCAGTGAAGACCTATATTTTGGGGTGGCTCTGTCTAATTGATTTTCAATTTTCCCAATGTATATTCCCTAGAGTGGAAGTGCCCTTCGCTCTGAAGCTCTGTTGTTTACTTGCTTTAGGGAACAAAATGCACTCCTCCAGAGAGGCAGTGGGCAATTAATATCCCACCCATCAGCATAACAGTGCTCCCTGTTCTCCAGGGCCTCTCTAGCCTTTCTGGTTTTTACCCATTTTGTGGATGTCCCTTTTGACCGGTGGGAAGTGATACTTCTTTGTAGTGCAGATTTGCATTGCCCGCTTGCTTGCTTGGCCAAAAAGGGCGTATGCGTTTTCTCCTGAATATATTCAGGAGAAATCGCATACGCCCTTTTTGGCCAAGTGCATCATTGTCGATGTCGTGCCCCTATTCCTGTGCTTTAAAGGCCATTCCAATGTAACTCTTGATATCTGTTTCCTGCTATTCTGCCTTGCTTTCAAGTCCGCCTCGTTGCCTTCCCTCAACAGATTTTTGGATGATAGTTGCCCTTTATTACTCTGCCAGTTTGTGAATTGCTGTGCCTCTGAGCTCAATTTTTTAACGCGTTTTTTGTGAGCTGAACGCAAGTCCAATATTTTTGTTCAGAAACGATACTGGTTTTGGTAGGTGGCTGAGAGTTTGGTTAATTCTTCTTCCTCCCGGGAAATAAGAGTGACATGTGCCCGTCCAAATGCCTAACAGCTACTCTCTCATTGGTTCTCCCTTTTCCTTTCATCCTTTGCCAAATTGGCAAGCTGTGCGAACCAGGAGGTTAAAGGTGCTGTCTCTCCAAGTTGGGGGATTTATAGTAAAGGAGTTGGAAGGTCAAACTGGCACACAAGGAGAGGGACTAGTCGTTGAGTTTTAGAAACCTTTCGTATTCACAGTGTGTCCATTCTCTAGGTTTCCCATACATGTTATAACTCTAGTAATATTCCATTCAACCTGGAGAGTTGGGACCCATGGAATGGGTGCCATGTATTATTGCTTTAAAGGCTCTGCATTTGCTCACCCAATCTCACCAGTCCTGTCAGTCACATGTGTCCAGACTTATGCCACATCCAGCTGTCGTTGTAGTTAGGGTCATTCCAGGTATCATCAGAGACCCTGAAGGATTTGTAAAGAATTTCCCTGTTTTTTTGTTTTGTTTTTGAAATTCCTTTTTATAGTGGGTTTGAGCTGATTCTCCCTGCCATGTTTATGTCAGTCTAGACTCACTTGATTCGCTTACGGAGACATATCAATACATAGGTTTTAAGATTCTTACTAGTCAGATATATTCCTCTGCGGGAAATATGGGGTTTTGAGTCCCTTTCACTGAGGAAGGTGTAGGTCTTGTCTATTCCATAGTTGGTTTTTGGAACGGTACCTGTGCTTATATCAAACTCTGGTTTTATGCATCACCCCACCTCTCCTTACACCTTAAGCAGGCATAAGAGTTTTTTCTAAATGTGAGACTCTGTTCTCTTTCCTAACTCAGTTCATGTGTAGCCATGTTTACAGGATCTTCATAAGTGTTATCTTATGATAAGCTTCTTTTTCTGTGTGACTTATTTATTTAGAATCACCGTAACTGAATCCTCTCATATTGATGCTACTGGTCTTATGACATTGATTTCATGGCTGAGGGATATTCCATCGTACGTAAGTACCACAATTATTGAACAATTTTTAACTTTCCTGGGATATTTAAGGTGTACCCAAGATGAGGTTCTTGTAAGCAGTGCATCCCTAAATTTTGGGGTGGCGGTGACTTACTGATTTTCAGTTTTCCCAAGGTATATTCCCTAGACTGGAAGTGCCCTTGGCTATGTAGCTCTGTTGTTTACTTCTTTTAGGGTACACAGTGCACTCCTCCCGAGAGGAAGTTGCCAACTTACATCCAGCCCATCAGCATAACAAGGCTCCCTCTTCTCCAGGTCCTCTCTTGCCTTTCTGGTTTTTACACATTTTGCCAATGTCCCTTTTGACCGGTGGGAAGGGATAATTATTTGTACTGCAGTTTTGCATTGCCCGCTTCCTTGCTTGGCCAAAAAGGGTGTATGTTTTTTCTCCTGAATATATTCAGGAGAAAACGAATAAACCCTTTTTGGCCAAGTGCATCATTGTCGAAGTTGTGCCCCTCTTCCTGTGCTTTACAGGTGATTCCAACGTACCTCTTGAAATCTGTTTCCTGCTATTCTGCTTCACTTTCAAGTACGCCTCGTTGCCTTCCTTCAAAATATTTTTGGACGATAGTTGTCCTTTATTACTCTGCCAGTTTGTGAATTGCTGTGCCCCTGAGCTCCATTTATCAAATCATGTTTTGTGAGCTGACCGCAAGTCCAAAATTTCGGTTCAGGACCTATACTGGTTCCCGGCAGGGGGATGAGTCTTTGGTTAATTCTTCTTCCTGCCGGGCAACTAGAGTCACATATGCCCGTCCAAATGCCTAACAGCTACTCTCTCATTTGTTCTCCCTGTTCCCTTTCATCCTCTGCCAAATTGGCAACCTCTGTTATCCAGGAGGTTAAAGGGGCTCTCTCCCCATGTTGGGAGATTGATAGTAAAGCAGTTGGAAAGTCAAACTGGAGCACCAGGAGAGGGACAATTAGTTGAGTTTTAGAAACCTTTCATATGCACAGTGTGTCCATTCTCTAGGTTTCCCGTACATGTTATAACTGTAGTAATATTCCCTTCAACCTTGAGAGTTTGGAACCATGGAATGGAGGCCACGCATTATTGCTTTAAAAGGTCTGTGTTTGCTCACCCAGTCTCACCAATCCTCCCAGTCCCAAGTGTCCAGACTTATACCACATCAAGCTGTAGTTGTAGATAGGTTCATTCCAGGTTTTATCAGAGACTTTGAAGGATTTGTAAAGATTTTCCCTGTTTTGTTGTTTTGTTTTTGAAATTCCTTTTTATAGTGGGTTTGAGCTGATTCTCGCTGCCATATTTATGCTAGTCTAGACTCACTTGATTCGCTTACGGCGACATATCAATACATAGGTTTTAAGATACTTACTAGTCACATATATTCCTCTGCAGGAAATATGGGGTTTTGAGTCCCTTTCACTGAGGAAGGTGTAGGTCTTGTCTATTCCATAGTTGGTTTTTGGAACGGTACCTGTGCTTATATCAAACTCTGGTTTGATGCATCACCCCACCTGTCCTTCCTCCTTAAGCAGGCATAAGACAGTTTTCTAAATGTGAGACTCTGTTCTCTTTCCTAACTCAGTTCATGTGTAGCCATGTTTACAGGATCTTCAGAAGTGATATCTTATGATAAGTTTCTTTTTCTGTGTGACTTATTTCACTTAGAGTCATCGTACCTGAATCCACTCATTTTGCTGCTACTGGTCTTATGACATTGATTTCATGGCTGAGTGATATTCGATCATACGTAAGTACCACAATTTTTTGAATGATTTTTATCTTTCCTGGGATATTTAATGTGTACCCAAGTTGAGGTTCTTGTAAGCAGTGCAGCCCTAAATTTTGGAGTGGCTCAGTGTTATTGATTTTCAGTTTTCCCAAGGTATATTCCCTAGACTGGAAGTGCCCTTGGCTCTGTAGCTCTGTTGTTTACTTCTTTTAGGGAACACAATGCACTCCTCCAGAGAGCCAGTTGGCAATTTACGTCCCACCCATCAGCATAACAAGGCTCCCTGTTCTCCAGGGCCTGTCTTGCCTTTCTGGTTTTTACCCATTTTGTGGATGTCCCTTTTGACCGGTGTGAAGTGATACTTCTTTGTAGTGCAGATTTGCATTGCCCGCTTGCTTGCTTGTCCAAAAAGGGCATATGCGTTTTCTCCTTTATATATTCACATGAAAACCCATATGCCCTTTATGGCCATTTCCATAAATTTCGAAGTTGTAATGATTTTGCTGTGTTTAAAGGCGATTCCATTGTACCTCTTGAAATCTGTTTCATGCCATTCTGCCTCATTTTCCCTTCCGCCTCGTGGCTTTCTCTCAACAGATTTTTGGAAGAGAGTAGTCCATTATAACTCTGCAGGTTAGTGAATTGCTGTGGCCCTGAGCTCCATTTTTTAATTCACTTTTTTGTGATCTGACCGCAAATCAACAGTTTTGCTTCTGGACTTATAATTATTCTGGGGGGGCAGGCTGAGACGTTGGTTAATTCCTCTTTGTGACGGGAAATTATAGTGACATGTGGCTGTCCAAATGCCTACAGCTACTCTCTCATTGGTTTTCTCTGTTCCCTTATATCCTCTGCAGAATTTGCCAACTGTGCGAACCAGGAGGTTATAGGGGCTGACTCTCCAAGTTGGGAGATTGATAGTAAAGCAGTTGGAATGTCAAACTGGAGCACAAGGAGAGAAAAAAGTAGTAGAGTTTTAGAAACCTTTCACCATCAGATGGTTTCCATTCTCTAGGTTCCCATACATGTTATAACTGTAGTGATATTCCCTTCTACCTGGAGATTTGGGAACCATGGAATGGGTGACAGGCATTATTGCTTTAAAGTGTCTGCATTTTTTCACCCAATCTCACCAATGCTCTCA
The DNA here is from genome assembly GCF_964341445.2 of Mesoplodon mirus. NCBI lineage: Eukaryota > Metazoa > Chordata > Mammalia > Artiodactyla > Ziphiidae > Mesoplodon > Mesoplodon mirus. The sequence continues at coordinate 8,731,303 of NW_028295817.1, forward strand.
GTCCCAAGTGATCAGCCTTATGCCACATCCAGCTGTCATTGTAGATAGGGTCATTCCAAATTTCACCAGAACCCCTGAAGGTATTGTGTAAGAATTTTACTGTTTTTATGTTTTGTTTTGAAATTCAGTTTTATATTGGGTTTGAGCTGATTCTCACTGCCATGTTTATGTCGTTCTAGACACACTTGGTTCCCTTACGGAGACATATCAATACATAGGTTTTAAAATTCTTACTAGTCAGATATGTTTCTCTGTGGGGAATAAGGATGTTGGGTTCCATTAACTGAGGAAGGAGTAGGGCTAGTCTCTTCTGTTTTTGGACTATGGAACGGTACCTGTGCTAATATCAATCTTATGTTTTGTGCATCTCCCCACCTCTCTTTCCCCTTAAGCAAGAGTTAGAGTGTTTTCTAAATCTGAGACTCTGTTATCTTCCCTAATTCAGTTCATATGTAGCCATGTTTACATTCCCTTCATAAGTGATATCTTATGTCAGAATGCACCATGGCAGTTCTCATAATAATGCTCCATGACCCCTGTCATCACAATGCACCATGCCCTGGTTATCACAATGCTCCATGTCCCTTGTCATCACAATTCTCCACGTCCATGTTATCACAATGCTATATGACACTTCTCAGCAATATGTTACATGATCTTGTCATCACAATTATCCATCCACTTGACATTGCAATGCTCCATGCACTTGTCATCACAATGCTCAATGCACTTGTCATCACAATGCTCCATGCCCTTGTCATCATAATGCTCCATGACCACTGTCATCACAATGCTCCCTGACACCTGTCATTACAATGCTTCATGCCCCTTGTCATTACAGTGCTCCATGATGTTCGACATCACAATTACCCACGGTCTTCTCATCACAAAGCTCCATGGCCAATATCATCACAATGCTCCATGACCACTGTCATCACAACACTCCATGACACCTGACAACACAATGATCCGGCACTCTTGTCATCACAATGTTCCTTTCCCTAGTCATCACAATGCTCCATAGCCCCTGTCTTCACAATACTCCATGAACATTTTCAGCCCAATGTTCCGTGACCCTTGTCATCACAATGATCCGGCACTCTTGTCATCACAATGTTCCTTTCCCTAGTCATCACAATGCTCCATAGCCCCTGTCTTCACAATACTCCATGAACATTTTCAGCCCAATGTTCCGTGACCCTTGTCATCACAATGATCCATGTCCTTGTCATCCCTATGCTCCATGACCCCTGTATTCACAATGCTCCGTGACGCTTGTCATCACAGTGCTCCATGACGCATGTCATCACAATGCTCCATGCCTTTGTCAGCAAAATGCTACATGACCTTGTCATTACAATGCTCTATGCGCTTGTCATCACAATACTCCATTTCCATTGTCATCACAATCCTCAATGAAACTTGGGATCACATTGCTTCATGCCCTTGTCATCACAATGCTCCATGCTCCGTGAAATCAAAATGATCCATGACCTCTGTCATCACAATTCTCCAAACACTAGTGATCACAGTGTTCCATAACACTTGTCATCACATTGCTCCATGATGCCTGTCATCACAGTACTCCATGCCCTTTTCATCACAATGCTCCATGACCTTTGTCATCACAATTCTCAATATACTTGTCATCACAATGCTCCATTTCCATTGTCATCACAATGCTCCATGAACCCTCTCATCCCATGGCTCCATGCACTTTTCATCACAAAGCTCCATGACACTTGTCATCACCATGCTTTATGCCCTCCTCATCACAGTGCTCCATGCCCTTGTCATTACAATCCTGCATGACCCATGTATCACAGTGTTCCGTGCCGTTGTCATCACAATGATCCATGCCCTCTTCATCACAATGCTCCAAAATCCCTGTAATCACAATGCTCCATGTCCTTGTCATCACAAAACTCCATGACGCATGTCATCAGAATGCTCCATGGCCTTCTCATCACAATGTTCCATGCCCTCGTCATCACAATGCACCAAGACCCCTTTAATCACGATGCTCCATGCCCCTTTTCATCAGAATGCTCCATGAGACTTGTAATCACAAGTCTCCATGGTCTTCTCATCACAGTGCTCCAGGACCTTGTCATCACCATGCTCCATTCCCTTGTCATCACAATGCTCCTTGACACCTGTCATCACAATAAATCATGAAATTTTTCAGCCCATGGCTCCACGACCTACTCATCACAATGCTCCATGGCCAATATCATCACAATGCTCCATGACCACTGTCATCACAACACTCCATGACACCTGACAACACAATGATCCGGGACTCTTGTCATCACAATGATCCATTCCCTAGTCATCACAATGCTCCATGAGCCCTGTCATCACAACACTCCATGAACAATTTTAGCCCAGTGCTCCATGACCCTTGTCATCACAATGATCCATGACCTTGTCATCCCAATGCTCCATGACCCCTGAATTCACAGTGATCCGTGACGCTTTTCATCACAGTGCTCCATGGCACATGTCATCACAATGCTCTATGCCTTTGTCAGCAAAATGCTACATGACCTTGTCATTACAATTCTCTATGTGCATGTCATAACAATACTCCATTTCCATTGTCATCACAATCCTCCATGAAAATTGGGATCACATTGCTTCATGCCCTTTTCATCAAAATGCTCCATGCTCCTTGAAATCAAAATGATCCATGAGCTCTGTCATCACAATGCTCCAAACCCTTGTGATCACAGTGTTCCATAACACTTGTCATCACAACGCTCCATGATGACTGTCATCACAATACTCCATGCCCTTTTCATCACAATGCTCCATGACCGTTGTCATCACAATTCTCAATACACTTGTCATCACAATGCTCCCAGACACTTGTCATCAGAATGCTCCTTAAACCCTGTCACGAAAAGGCTACATGCCTTTTTCATCACAATGTCCCATGCCGTTTTCATCACAATGCTCCGTGCCATTGTCATCAAAATACTCCACAAGCTTGTCATCAGAATGCTCCATGACACTTGTCACCACAATTATCCATGCACTTGTCAGCACAATGCTCCCTGACCCTAGTCATCACAATGCTCTAAGCCATTGTGATCACAATGCTCCATTACCTTTGTCATCAGAATCCTCCATGACACTTGGCATCACAATGTTCCATGCCATGGTCATCACAATGGGCCATTACATATGTCATCACAATGCTCCCTGACACCTGTCTTCACAATACTGCATGACCTGGTCATCACAATGCTCCATGCCCTTGTCATCACAATGGGCCATTACATATGTCATCACAATGATCCTGACACCTCTCTTCACAATACTGCATGACCTGGTCATCACAATGCTCCATGCCCTTGTCATCACAATGCGTCATTCCAAGTGTCATGACAATAATCCATGAAACATATTAGACCAATGTTCCATGCCTTTGTCACCACAATGCTCCATGCCCTTTTTATCACAATGCTCCATGACCCCTGTCATCACAGTGCTCCGTGATTCCAGTCATCACAATGCTTCATGACCTTTGTCATCACAATGGTCCATGCCCACGTCATCAACAATCTCTGTGACCTTATTAACCACAATGCTTCATGAAATTTTCATCAGAATGCTCTTTGACCCTTGTCATCACAATGCTCCATGCGCTTGTCAGCACAGTGCTCCATGACACATGTCATCACAATGCGCCATGCGCTTGTCATCACAGTGCTCCACAATCTTGTCATCACAATGCTCCTTAAAATTTTTCATCACAATGCTCCATGCACTTCTCATCAAAATGCTCTCTCACCACTGATATCAGAATGCTACATCACTATTTATCACAATACTCCCTCACCCCTGTCATCACAATTTTCCATGACTCCTGTCATCACAATGCTACATGCACTTATCATCACAATGTTCGATGACCCCTGACATCACAGTGTTCCATAACACCTGTCATCAAAATGTTCCATGACACTTTTCATCAAATTGCTCCATGACCCTTTCATCAGAATGTTCCGTGCCCTTCTCATCACAATGAACATCGCCCTTGCGATCAAAATGCTCCATGTCCTTTGTCATCACAAAGATCCAAGACCCTTGACATCACAGTGCTCCATGTCATTGTCATCACAATGCTATATGAACGCTCCATCACATTGCTTCATTCCCTTGTCTTCACAAAGCTCCATGACACATGTCATCAGTATGCTCCATGGCCTTCTCATCACAATGTTCCAGGCCCTTGCCATCACAATGCTCCATTACCACAGTCATAACAATGCTCCATGACCTCTGCCATCACGAAGTTCCATGGCGTTGGCATCACAATGCTCCTTGACACTTCTCATCACAATGCTCCTAGAACCCTGTAATCACAATGCTCTATGCCACTATTCATTTCAATGCTCAATGAACACTTTCATCACAATGCACCAAGCCAATCATCATAATGCTTCAGTCTATTGTCATCACAATGAAAATAATATTCTCCATGACCTCTGTCATCATAATGCTCCAAACCCTTGTGATCACAATGTTCCATAACACTTATCATCACAACACCCCATGACGCTCATCATCACAATTATCCATGGTATTCTCATCACAGTGCTCCATGATCTTTGTCATCACAATGCTCAATACACCTGTCATCACAATGCTCCCTGACACTTGTCGTCAGTATGCTCCTTGAACCCTGTCATGACAAGGCTCCATGCCTTTTTCATCACAATGATCCATGCCGTCTTCATCACAATGTTCCAAGATCCCTGTAATCACAATGCTCCATGCCCTTGTCATCACAATGCTCAATGCTCCTTGAAATCAAAATGATCCATGACCTCTGTCATCACAATGCTCCAAACCCTTGTGATCACAATGTTCCATAACACTTGTCATCACAATGCTCCATGATGCCTGTCATCAGAATACTCCATGCCCTTTTCATCACAATGCTCCATGACCTTTGTCATCACAATTCTCAATACACTTGTCATCACAGTGCTCCCTGACACTTGTCATCAGAATGCTCCTTGAAACCTGTCACGAAAAGGCTCCATGCCATTTTCATCACAATGCCCCATGCCGTTTTCATGACAATGCTCCATGCCATTGTCATCAAAATACTCCACAAGCTTGTCATCAGAATGCTCCATGACGCTTGTCATCCCAATTCTCCATTCACTTGTCAGCTCAATGCTCCCTGACCCTTGTCATCACAATGCTCCAAGCCATTGTCATCACAATGCTCCCTTACCTTTGTCATCAGAATCCTCCATGACACTTGGCATCACAATGCTCCATGCCATTGTCATCACAATGGGCCATTACATATGTCATCACAATGCTCCCTGACAACTGTCTTCACAATACTGCATGATCTGGTCAACACTATGCTCCATGCCTTTGTCATCACAATGCGCCATTCCAACTGTCATCGCAATAATCCATGAAACTTATTAGACCAATGTTCCATGCCCTTGTCATCACAATGCTCCATGCCTTTTTATCACAATGCTCCATGACCCCTGTCATCACAATGCTCCGTGACTCCAGTCATCACAATGCTTCATGACCTTTGTCATCACAATTGTCCATGCCTTCGTCATCAACAGTCTCTGTGACATTTTTATCCACAGTGCTCCATGAACTTTTCATCACAATGCTCTTTGACATTTGTCAACAAAATGCTCTATGCCTTTCTCAGCACAGTGCTCCATGACCCTTGTCATCACAATATTCTAAGCTTTTCTCATCACAATGCTCCATTATGTTTGTCATCAGAATCCTCCATGACACTTGTCATCAGAATGCTCTTTGACAATTGAGATCAGACTCCTCCATGATACCTGGCATCACAGTGCTCCATGCCATTTTCATCACAATGGACCATTACATATGTCATCACAATGCTCCCTGACACCTGTCTTCACAATACTGCATGACCTGGTCATCACAATGCTCCATGCCCTTGTCATCACAATGTGCCATTCCATCTGTCATCACAATAATCCATGAAACATATTAGACCAATGCTCCATGCCCTTGTCATCACAATGCTCCATGCACTTGTTATCACAATGTTGCAAGACCCCTGTAATCAGAATGTTCCATGCCCCTTTTCATCAGTATGCTCCATGAGACTTGTCTTCACAAGGCTCCATGGTTTTCTAATCACAAAGCTCCAGGACCTTGTCATCACAATGATCCTCGACCTTGTCATGAAAATTCTCAATGGCCCTTGTCATCATAATGATCCAAGCCCTAGTCTTCACAATGCTCCATTATATTTGTCATCACAATCCTCCATTACAATTGGCATCTCAATGCTCCCTGACTTTGTCATCGCAGTGGACCATGACATATGTCATCACAATGCTCCTTGACACCTGTCTTTACAATACTCCATGACCTTCTCATCACAATGATCCATGCCCTTGTCATCCCAATGCTCCATGACCCCTGTATTCACAATGCTCCGTGACCCATTTCATCACAGTGCTCCATGACACCTGTCTTCACAATACTCCATGACCTTCACTTCACAATGCTCCATGCCCTTGTCATAACAATGCACCATGTCCACTGTCATCACAATAATCTATGAAACTTGTCAGACTAATGCTCCATGCCCCTGTCATCGCAATGCTCCATGCCCTTGTCATCACACTGCTCCATTACCCCTGTCATCACAATGCTCCCTGAATCCAGTCATCACAATTCTTCATAACGTTTGTCAACACAACGGTCCATGCTCGCGTCCTCAAAAGGCTCTGTGTCCTTTGTAACCTCAATGCTCCATGAAATTTTCATCACAATGCTCCGTGACCTTTGTCATCACAATGCTCCATGCCTTTGTCCGAACAATACTCCATGACCCTTGTCATCACAATGTGCCATGCGCTTTTCATCACAGTGATCCACAACCTGGTCATCTGTATCCGCCATAAACCTTGTAATCACAATGCTCCATGCACTTCTCATCCAAATGCTGTCTCACCTGAGATATCACAATGTTCCGTCACCAGTTATCACAATCCTCCCTCACCGCGGTAATCACAATGTTCCATGACCCCAGTCATCACAATGCTACATCCCCTTATCAGCACAATGTTCCATAACCCCTGACATCACAATCTTCCATAACCCCTGTCATCAAAATGCTCCATGACCCTTTTCATCCCAAAGCTCCATGACCGCTGGCATCAAAATGTTCTATAACCCCTGTCATCAAAATGTTCCATTACACTTTTCATCAAATTGCTGCATGACCCTGTCATCAAAATGCTCCCTGCCCTTCTCATCACAGTGCACCACACGCTTGTCATCAAAATGTTCTATGACATTTGTCATCACAAAGCTCCATGACCATTAGCATCACAGTGCTCCATGTCACTGTCATCACAGTGCTCCATAAACGCTCTCATCACATTGCTCCATGCCCTTGTCATTACAAAGCTCCATGACACTTGTCATCACAATGCTCGATGCCCTTCTCATCACAATGCTCCATGCCCTTGTCATTACAATCCTCCATGACCCATGTATCACAGTGTTCCATGCCCTCGTCATCAAAATGCTCCATGCCCGCTCTCATCACAATAATGCTTGAAACATTTCAGACCAATGCTCAATGCCCTTCTCATCAAAATGCTCCATTACCTCTGTCATAACAATGCTCCATGACCACTGCCAACACAATGTTCCATTACACTTTTCATCAAATTGCTGCATGAACCGGTCATCAAAATGCTTCCTGCCCTTGTCATCACAATGCACCATGCCCTTGTCATCAAAATGCTCCATGACATGTCATCACAAAGCTCCATGACACCTGTCATCACAATGCTCCATGCATTTTTCAGCAAAATTCTACATGACCTTGTAATTAGAAAGCTCTGTGCGCTTGTCATTACAATGCTCCAAGAACTCTGAAATCACAAAGCTCCATGCCCTTTTTTATCTCAATGCTCCATGAACCGTGTCATCACAATGCACCATGCCCATCATCATAATGCTTCAGGCTATTGTCATCACAATGAAATCAAAATTCTCCATAAACTCTGTCATCATAATGCTCCAAACCCTTGTGATCACAATGTTTCATAACACTTATCATCACAAAACCGCAGGACGATCATCATCACAATTATCCATGGTCTTCTCATCAAAATAATCCATGATCTTTGTCATCACAATGCTCAATACACTTGTCATCACAATGCTCCCTGACACTTGTCGTCAGTATGCTCCTTGAACCCTGTCATGACAAGGCTGCATGCATTTTTCATCACAGTGATCCATTCCCTTTTCATCACAATGCTCCAAGACCCATGTAATCACAAAGCTCTATGCCCTTGTCATCACAAAGCTCCATGACACAAGACATCAGAATGTTCCATGGCCTTCTCTTCACAACGCTCGATGTCATTGACATCACAGTGCTCCATGAACCCTCTCATCACATTGCTTCTTGCCCTTGACATTACAATCCTCCATGACCCATGTATCACAGTGTTCCGTGCCCCTTTCATCACAATGCTCCATGCCCAATCTCATCACAATAATCCATGAAATATTTCAGACCAATCCTCAATTCCCTTCTCATAACAATGCTCCATTACCTCTGTCACAACCATGCTCCATGACCATTGCCATCACAATGTTCCACGGCCTTGTCATCACAAAGCTCCATTATCCATGTCTTTGCAATGCTCCAAGACAACTGTAATCAAAATGCTCCATGACCTTGTCATAACAAAGCTCCATGATGCATGTCATCAGTAGGTTCCATGGCCTTCTCTTCACAATGTTCCATGCCCTTGTCATCACAGTGTTCCAAGACCCCTGTAATGAAAATGCTCCATGCCCCTTTTCATCTCAAGGATCCATGAACCCTGTCATCAAAATGCACCATGCCCATCATCATAATGCTTCATGCTATTGTCATCACAATGAAATAAAAATGCTCCATGACTTCTGTCATAACAATGCTCCAAACCGTTGTGATCACAATATTCCATAACACTTGTCATCACAGTGCCCCATGACACTCGTCATCACAATTATCCATGGTCTTCTCATCACAATGCTCCATGACCTTTGTCATCACAATGCTCAATACACTTGTCATCAAAATGCTCCCTGACACTTGTTGTCTGTATGCTCCTTGAAACCTGTCATGACATGGCTCCATGCCTTTTTCATCACAATGATCCATGCCCTTTTCCTCACAATGCTCCAAGAACCCTTTAAACACAATGCTCCATGCCCTTGTCATCACAAAGCTCAATGACATATGTCTTCAGAATGCTCCTTGGCCTTCTCCTCACAATGCTCCATGCCCATGTCATCACAATGTTCCAAGACCCCTGTAATCACAATGGTCCATGCCCCTTTTCATCAGTATGCTCCATGAGATTTGTCATCACAAGTCTCTATGGATTTTTCATCACAATGCTCCAGGACCTTGTCATCACAATGCTTCACGACCTTGTTCTGAAAATTCTCAATGGCCCTTGTCATCATAATGCTCCAAGCCCTAGTCATCACAGTGCTCCATTATATTTGTCATCAAAATCCTCCATTACATTTGGCATCACAATGCTCCCTGCCATTGTCATTGCAATGGACCATGACATATGTAATCACAATGCTCCCGGCCACCTGTCTTCACAATACTCCATGAACTTCTCATCACAATGAACGATGCCCTTTTCATCACAGTGCTCCAAGACACATGTAATAACAATGCTCCATGCCCTTGTCATCACAAAACTCAATGACGCTTGCCATCAGGATTCCCCTTTGTCTTCTACTCACTATGCTCCATGCCCTTGTCATCACAATGTTCCAAGACCCCTGTAATCACAATGCTCCATGCCCCTTTTCTTCAGTATGCTCCATGAGACTTGTCATCACAAGGATCCATGGTTTTGTCATCACAATGCTCCAGGACATTGTCATCACAATGCTTCACGACCTTGTCATGAAAATTTCCAATGGCCCTTGTCATCATAATGCTCCAAGCCCTAATCATCACAATGCTCTATTATATTTGTCATGACAATTCTCCATTACATTTGGCATCACAATGTTCCATGCCATTTTCATCGCAATGGCCCATGACATATGTCATCACAATGCTCCCTGACACCTGTCTTCACAATACTCCATGACCTTCTCATCACAATGCTCCATGCCCTTGTCATCACAGTGCACCATGTCCTCTCTCATCACAATAATCTATGAAAATTCTCAGACCAATGCTCCATGCCCGTGTCATCACAATCCTCCATGACCCCTGTCATCACAATGCTCCGTGACTCCAGTCATCACAATGCTTCATAACGTTTGTCATCACAATGGTCCATGCCCGTGTCATCACAAGGCTCTGTGACCTTTGTAACCACAATGCTCCATGAAATTTTCATCACAATTCTCTGTGACACTTGTCATCAGAGTGCTCCATGTCTTTGTCAGAACAATGCTCCATGACCATTTTCATCACAATGTGCCACGCGCATTTCATCACAACGGTCCACAAACTTGTCATTGCAATGCTCCATAAACGTTGTAATCACAATGGTCCATGCACTTCTCATCAAAATGCTCTCTCACCAGAGATATCACAATGTTCCTTCACTAGTCATCACAATACTCCCTCACCCCAGTAATCACAAGGTTCCATGACTCTGTCATCACAATGCTACATCCCCTTATCATCACAAAGTTCTATGACCCATGCCATCACAATGTTCCATAACCCCTGTCATCAAAATGCTCCCTGACCCTTTCCATCCCAAAGCTCCAAGTCGCCTGACATCACAATGGTCTATAAACCCTGCCATCAAAATGTTCCATTACACTTTTTATCAAATTGCTGCATGACCCGGTCATCAAAATGCTCCCTGCCCTTCTCATTACAATGCACCATGCCCTTGTCATCAAAATGCTCCATGAATTGTCATCACAAAGCTCCATGACCCTTGGCATCACAATGCTCCATGTCATTGACATCAAAATGCTCCATGAACACTCTCATCACATTGCTCCATGCCCTTGTCATCACAAAGCACCATGACACTTGTCATCACAATGCTCGATGCCATTCTCATCACAATGCTCCATGCCCTTGTCATTACAATCCTGCATGACCCATGTATCACAGTGTTCCTTGCCCTTGTCATCACAATGCACCATGTCCAATGTCATCACAATAATCTATGAAAGTTGTCAGACAAGTGCTCCATGCCCCTGTCACCACAATGCTCCATGCCCTTGTCATCACAGTGCTCCATGAACACTGTCATCACAATGCTCAGTGACTCCAGTCATCACAATGCTTCATAACAATTGTCATCACAGTGGTCCATGCCCGCGTCATCACAAGGCTCTGTGACCTTTATAACCACAATGCTCCATGAACTTTTCATCACAATGCTCAGTGAACCTTGTCATCAAAATGCTCCATGCGTTTGTCAGAAAAATGCTCCATGACCCTTGTCATCACAATGTGCTACGCGATTTTCATCACAACGGTCCACAAATTTGTCATGGTAATGCTCCATAAACCTTGTAATCACAATGCTCCATGCACTTCTCATCACAATGCTCCATTTCCCCTGTCATAACAATGTTCCATGACCACTGCCATCACAATATTCCAAGGCCTTGTAATCACAAGGCTCCATGACCCTTGTCATCACAATGCTCCAAGACACCTGTAATCACAAAGCTCCATGCCCTTGTCATCACAAAGCTCCATGACACATTCCATCAGAATGTTCCATGTCCTTCTCATCAAAATGCTCCATGTCCTTGTCATCACAGTGCTCCAAGACCCCTGTAATCACAATGCTCCATGCCCCTTTTCATCTCAATGCTCCATGAACCCTGTCATCACAATGCACCATGCCCATCATCATAATGCTTCCGGCTATTGTCAGCACAATGAAATCAAAATTATCCATGACCTCTGTCATCACAATGCTCCATGACCTCTGTCATCACAATACTCCATGAACATTTTCAGCCCAATGCTCCATGAACCTTGTCATCACAGTGATCCATGACCTTGTTATCCCAATGCTCCATGACCCCTGTATTCACAATGCTCCGTGACGCTTGTCATCACAGTGCTCCATGACACCTGTCATCACAATGCTCCATGCCTTTGTCAGCAATATGGTACATGAACTTGTCATTTCAATGCTCTATGTGCTTGTCATCACAATACTCCATTACCATTGTCATCACATTCCTCCATGAACCTTGAGATCACATTGCTTCATGCCCTTGTAATCAAAATGCTCCATGCTCCTTGAAATCAAAATGATCAATGACCTCTGTCCTCACAATGCTGCAAAACCTTGTGATCAAAATGTTCCATAACACTTGTCATCACAACGCTCCATGATGCCTGTCATCACAATACTCCATGCACTTTATCACAATGCTCCATGACCTTTGTCATCACAATTCTCAATACACTTGTCATCACAATGCTCCCTGACACTTGTCATCAAAATGCTCCTTGAACCCTGTCAGGAAAAGGCTCCATGCCTTTTTCATCACAATGCCCCATGCCGTTTTCATCACAATGCTCCACGCCACTGTAATCAAAATACTCCACAAGCTTGTCATGAGAATGCTCAATGACCCTTGTCATCACAATTCTCCATGCACTTGTCAGCACAATGCTCCTTGACCCTTTTCATCTCAATGCTCCAAGCCATTGTCATTACAATGCACCATTACCTTTGTCATCAGAATCCTCCATGACACTTGGCATCACAATGCTCCATGCCATTGTCATCACAATATGTCATTACATATGTCAACACAGTGCTCCCTGACACCAGTCTTCACAATACTGCATGACCTGGTGATCACAATGCTCCATGCCCTTGTCACCACAGTGCACCATTCCAACAGTCATCGCAATAATCCATGAAACTTATTAGACCAATGCTCCATGCCCTTGTTCTCACAATGCTCCATGACCCTTGTCATCACAATGCTCCATGAACTTTTCATCACAATGCTCTTTGATCCTTGTCATCAAAATTCCCTATGCCTTTCTCAGCACAATGCTACATGACCCTTGTCATCACAATGCTCCATGCGCTTGTCAGCACGATGCTCCATGACACATGTCATCACAATGAACCATGCGCTTGTCTTCACAGTGCTCCACAATCTTGTCATCACAAAGCTCCATGCACTTCTCATCAAAATGCTCTCTCACCACAGATATCACAATGTTACATCCCTATTCGTCACAATACTCCCTCACCCCTGTTATCAAAGTTTTCCATGACTCCTGTCATCACAATGCTACATGCACTTATCATCACAATGTTCGATGACCCCTGACATCACAATGCTAAATAACTCCTGTCATCAAAATGCTCCATTACATTTTTCATCAAAATGCTCCATGACCCCTGACATCACAATGTTCCATAACCCCTGTCATCAAAATATTCCATAACCCTTTTCATCACATTGCTCCATGACCCTGTCATCACAATGCTCCCTGCCCTTCTCATCACATTGCACAACGCACTTGTCATCAAAATGCTCCATGACCTTTGTCATCACAAAGATCCATGACCCTTGGCATCACAATGCTCCATGTCATTGTCATCACAATGCTCCATGAACGCTCTCATCACATTGCTCCATGCTCTTGTCATCACAAAGCTCCACGACACATGTCATCAGAATGCTCCATGGCCTTCTCATCACAATGCTCCATGCGCTTGCCATCACAATGCTCCATTACCACTGTCATAAAAATGCTCCATGACCCCTGCCATCACGATGTTCCGTGGCCTTGTCATCACAAGGCTCCGTGACCCTTCTCATCACAGTTCTCCAAGACCCCTGTAATCACAATGCTCCATGCCACTTTTCATCTCAATGATCCATGAACCCTGTCATCACAATGCACCATGCCCATCATCATAATGCTTCATGCTATTGTCATCACAATGAAATCAAAATGCTCCATGACCTCTGTCATAACAATGCTGAAAACCCTTGTGATCACAATATTCCATAACACATGTCATCACAGTGCCCCATGACACTCGTCATCACAATTATCCATGGTCTTCTCATCACAATGCTCCATGAACTTTGTCATCACAATGCTCAATACACTTGTCATCAAAATGCTCCCTGACACTTGTTGTCTGTATGCTCCTTGAACCCTGTCATGACAAGGCTCCATGCCTTTTTCATCAAAATGATCCATGCCCTTTTCCTCACAATGCTCCAAGAAACCTTTAAACACAATGCTCCATGCCCTTGTCATCACAAAGCTCAATGAAACATGCCTTCAGAATGCCCCTTGGCCTTCTCCTCACAATGCTCAATGCCCATGTCATCACAATGTTCCAAGACCCCTGTAATCACAATGGTCCATGCCCCTTTTCATCAGTATGCTGCATGAGATTTATCATCACAAGTCTCTATGGATTTCTCATCACAATGCTCCAGGACATTGTCATCACAATTCTTCACGACATTGTTCTGAAAATTCTCAATGGCCCTTGTCATCATAATGCTCCAAGGCCTAGTCATCACAATGCTCCATTATATTTGTCATCAAAATCCTCCATTACATTTGGCATCACAATGCTCCCTGCCATTGTCATTGCAATGGACCATGACATATGTCATCACAATGCTCCCTGACACCTGTCTTCACAATACTCCATGACCTTCTCATCACAATGATCCATGCCCTTGTCATCACAATGCACCATGTCCAATGTCATCACAATACTCTATGAAACTTGTCAGACCAATGCTCCATGCCCCTGTCACCACAATGCTCCATGACCACTGTCATCACAACGCTCCCTGACTCCAGTCATCACAATGCTTCATTACATTTGTCATCACAATGGTCCATGCCCTTGTCATCACAAGGCTCTGTGACCTTTATAACCACAATGCTCCATGAACTTTTCATCACAATGCTCCGTGTCCCTTGTCATCAAAATGCTCCATGCGTTTGTCAGAAAAATGCTCCATGACCCTTATCATCACAATGTGCTACGTGATTTTCATCAGAACGATCCAAAAATTTGTCATGGTAATGCTCTTAAACCTTGTAATCACAATGCTCCATGCCCTTCTCATCACAATGCCCCATTACGCCTGTCATAACAATGCTCCATGACCCCTGCCATCACAATATTCCACGGCCTTGTCATCACAAGGCTCCATGACACTTGTCATCACAATGCTCCAAGACCCCTGTAATCACAGTGCTCCATGCCGTTGTCATCACAAAGCTCCATGACACATGCCATCAGAATGTTCCATGTCCTTCTCATCAAAATGCTCCATGCCCTTGTCATCACAGTGCTCCAAGACCCCAGTAATCACAATGCTCCATGCCCCTTTTCATCTCAATGCTGCATGAAACCTGTCATCACAATTCACCATCCCCATCATCATAATGCTTCTGGCTATTGTCAGCACAATTAAATCCATATTCTCCATGACCTCTGTCATCACAATGCTCCATGACCCCTGTCATCACAATACTCCATGAACATTTTCCGCCCAATGCTCCATGACCTTTGTCATCACAATGATCCATGCCCTTGTCATCCCAATGCTCCATGACCCCTGTATTCACAATGCTCCGTGACGCTTTTCATCACAGTGCTCCATGACACCTGTCATCATAATGCTCCATGCCCTTGTCATCCCAATGCTCCATGACCCATGTATTCACAATGCTCCGTGACGCTTGTCATCACAGTGCTCCATGACACCTGTCATCACAATGTTCCATGCCTTTGTCAGCAAAATGCTACATGACTTTGTCATTATCATGCTCTATGCGCTTGTCATCACAATACTCCATTACCATTGTTATCACAATCCTCCATGAATCTTGGGATCACATTGCTACATGCCCTTGTCATCACAATGCTCCATGCTCCTTGAAATCAAAATGATCCATGACCTCTGTCACCACAATGCTACAAACACTTGTGATCACAATGTTCCATAAAACTTGTCATCCCAACGCTCCATGATGCCTGTCATCACAATACTCCATGCCCTTTTCATCACAATGCTCCATGACCTTTGTCATCACAATTCTCAATAAACATGTCATCACAATGCTCCCTTACACTTGTCGCCAGAATGCTCCTTGAACCCTGTCACGAAAAGGCTCCATGACTTTTTCAACACAATGCCCCATGCCGTTTTCATCACAATGCTCCACGCCACTGTCAGCAAAAACTGCACAAGCTTATCATGATAATGTTCCATGAAGCTTGTCATCACAATTCTCCATGCACTTTTCTGCACAATGCTCCCAGACCTTGTCATCTCAATGCTCCAATCCACTGTCATCACAATGCACCATTACCTTTGTCATCAGAATCCTCCATGACACCTGGCATCACAATGCTCCATGCGATTGTCATCACAAAGGGCCATTACATATGTTATCACAATGCTCCCTGACACCTCTCTTCACAATACTGCATGACCTGGTCATCACAATGCTCCATGCCCTTGTCACCACAATGCACCATTCCAACAGTCATTGCAATAATCCATGAAACTTATTAGACCAATGTTCCATGCCCTTGTCATCACAATGCACCATGACCCTTGTAATCACAATGATCCATGAACTTTTCATCACAGTGCTCTTTGATCCTTGTCATCACAATGCTCTATGCCTTTCTCAGCGCAATGCTACGTGACCCTTGTCATCACAATGCTCCATGAGCTTGTCAGCACGATGCTCCATGACAAATGTCATCATAATGCACCATGCGCTTGTCATCACAGTGCTCCACAAGCTTGTCATCACAATGCTCCACGCTCTTCTCATCAAAATGCTCTCTCACCACAGATATCACAATGTTACATCACTATTCGTCACAATACTCACTCAACCCTGTTATCCCAGTGTTCCATGACTGCTGTCATCACAATGCTACATGCACTTATCATCACAATGTTCGATGACCCCTGACATCACAATGCTCCATAACCCCTGTCATCAAAATGCTCCATGACCCTTTTCATCATAATGCTCCATGACCTCTGACATCACAATATTCCATAACCCCTGTCATCAAAATGTTCCATGACCCTTTTCATCAAATTGCTCCATGATCCTGTCATCACAATGCTCCCTGCCCTTCTCATCACAATGCACAACACACTTGTCATCAAAATCCTCCATGACCTTTGTCATCACAAATATCCATGACCCTCGGCATCACAATGCTCCATGTCATTGTCATCACAATCCTCCATGAACACTCTCATCACATTGCTCCATGTCCTTGTCATCACATAGCTCCATGACACATGTCATCAGAATGCTACATGGCCCTTTCATCTCAATGCTCCATGCCATTGCCGTCACAATGCTCCATTACCCCTGTCATAACAATGCTCCATGACCCCTGCCATCACGATGTTCCATGGCCTTGTCATCACAGTGCTCCATGACACCTGTCATCACAATGCTCCATGACTTTTTCAGCAAAATGCTACATGACCTTGTCATTACAAAGCTCTTTGCGCTTGTCATCAAAATACTCCATTTCCATTGTCATCACAATCCTCCATGAACCTTGAGAGCACATTGCTTCATGCCCTTGTCATCAAAATGCTCCATGCTCCTTGAAATCAAAATGATCCATGTCCTCTGTCTTCACAATGCTCCAAACCCTTGTGAGCCCAATGTTCCATAACACTTGTCATCACAATGCTCCATTATGCCTTTCATCACAAAATTCCATGCCCTTTTCATCACAGTGCTCCATGACATTTGTCATCACAATGCTCAGTACACTTGTCATCAAAATGCTCCCTGACACTTGTCATCAGAATGCTCTTTGAACCCTGTCACGAAAAGGCTCCATGCCTTTTTCATCACAATGCCCCATTCCGTTTTCATCACAGGGCTCCATGACCATTGTCATCAAAATGCTCCATGACTTTGTCTCAAAAATGTTCCATGACCCTTGTCATCACAATGTGCCATTCGCGTTTCATCACAACGGTTCAGAAAATTGTCATTGCAATGCTCCATAAACCTTGTAATCACAATACTCCATACACTTCTCATCAAAATGTTCTCTCACCAGAGATATCACAGTGTTCCATCACTAGTTGTCACAATACGCCCTCACTACTGTAATCACAATGTCCCATGACCCCTGTCATCACAATGCTACATCCCTTTATCATCACAATGTTCCATGACCCCTGACATCACAATATTCTATAACCCCTGTCATCAAAATGTTCCAATACACTTTCCATCATATTGCTGCATGACCCTGTCATCAAAATACTCCCTGCCCTTATCATCACAATGCACCATGCACTTGTCATCAAAATGCTCCATGACATTTGTCATCACACAGCGCCATGACCCTTGGCATCACAATGCTCAATGTCATTGTCATCACAGTGCTCCATGAACCCTCTCATCACATTGCTCCATTCCCTTGTCATCACAATGCTCCATGACGCCTGTCCTCACAATACTTCCTGAATATTTTCAGTCCAATTCTCCAGGAACTTCTCATCACAATGCTTCATGATCCCTAACATCACAATGCTCCATGACCACTGTCATCACAACGCTCCATGACCCCGGACAACACAGTAATCCGGGACTCTTGTCATCACAGTGCTCCATTCCCTAGTCATCACAATGCTCCATGAACATTTTCAGCCCAATGCTCCATGACACTTGTCATCACAATGATACATGCCCTTGCCATCCCAATGCTCCATGACCCCTGTAATCACAATGATCCGTGATGCTTCTCATCACAGTGCTCTATGACCCTTATCATCACAATGCTCCATGCCTGTGTCAGCAAAATGCTACATGACATTTTCATCAAAGTGCTCCATTTGCTTGTCATCACAATACTCCCTTACCATTGTCATCACAATCCTCCATGAACCTTGGGATCACATTGATTCATGCCCTTGTCATCCCAATGCTCCATGCTCCTTGAAAACAAAATGATCCATGACTTCTATCATCACAATGCTCCAAACCCTTGTGATCAAAATGTTCCATAACACTTGTCATCACAACGCTCCATGATGCCTGTCATCACAATACTCCATGTCCTTTTCGTCAAAATGCTCCATGATCTTTTTCATCACAATTCTCAATACACTTGTCACCACAATGTTCCCTGACACTTGTCGTCAGAATGCTCCTTGAAACCTGTCATGAAATGGCTTCATGCATTTTTCATCACTATGCTCCCTGCCCTTTTCATCACAATGCTCCATGCCATTGTCGTCACAGTACTCCACAAGTTTGTAATCAGAATGCTCCATGACACTTGTCATCACAATGCTCCATGGCCACTGTCATCACAATGCTCCATACCCCTTGTCATTACTGTGCTCCATGACGCTCGTCATCACAATTATCCATGGTCTTCTCATCACAATGCTCTACGCACTTGTCATCAAAATGCTCCATGACCCTTGTCATCACAATGATCCATGGCCACTGTCATCACAATGCTCCATTCCCCTTGTCATTACAGTGCTCCATGACACTCGTCATCACAATGATCCACGGTCTTGCCATCACAATGCTCCATTCCCTGGTCATCACAATGCTCCAAGCCCTGGTCATCACAATGCTCCATGTCCCCTGTCATCACAATTCTCTTCGTTCTTGGCATCACTATGCTCCATGACAGTTCTCATCACCGTGTTACATGATTTGTCATCACAATTCTCTATGCACTTGTCATCGCAATGCTCCATCACCCCTGTCATAGGAAGCTACATTTGCTTCTCATCACAATGCTTTATGAACTTGTCATCAAAATTCTCAATGGCCCTTGTCATCACAATGCTCCATGCCCTTGTCATCACAATGCTCCATGTCCCTTGTCATCACAATGCTCCAAGCCCTTGTCATCAAAATGCTCCATTACATTTGTCATCACAATCCTCCATGACACTTGGCATCACAATGTTCCATTCCATTGTCATCGCAGTGGACCATGACATATGTCATCACAATGCTCCCTGAGACCTGTCTTCAAAATACTCCATGACCTTCTCATCACAGTGCTGCATGCCTTGTCATCACATTGCACCATGCCCACTGTCATCACAATAATCCATGAAACATGTCAGGCCAATGCTCCATGCCCCTGTCATCACAATGATCATTGCCTTTTCATCACAATGCTCTATGAACCCTGTCATCACAATGCTCCATGACTCCAGTCATCACAATGCTTCATGACCTTTGTCATCACAATGGTCCATGCCCTCGTCATCACAAGGCTCTGTGACCTTTGTCACCAAAATGCTCCATGAAATTTTCATCACAATGCTCGTTGACCCTTCTCATCACAATGCTCCATGCCTTTGTCAGCACAGGGCTCCATGACCCATGTCATCACAATGTGCCATGTGCTTGTCATAACAATGCTCCACAACCTAGTCATCACAATGCTCCATAAAACTTGTCATCACAATGCTCCATGCACTTCTTATCAAAATGCTCTCTCACGAATGATATCAAAATGTTTCCTCACTAGTCATCACAATACACCCACTCCCCTGTCATCACAATGGTCCACAACACCGTCATGAAAATGTTCCATGACTCCTGACATCACAATGTTCCATAAGCCCTGTCATCAAAATGTTCCATGACACTTTTCATCAAATTGCTCCATGACCCTGTCATCACAATGCTCCCTGCCGTTCACAAGAGAATTCACCACACCCTTGTCATCAAAATGCTCCATGACCTTTGTCATCACAAAACTCCATGACCCTTGGCATCACAATGCTCCATGCCATTGTCATCACAATGCTCCAAAAACCTCTCATCACATCGTTCCAAGCCCTTGTCATCACAGTATCCATGATGCTTTTCATCACAATGCTCGATGCCATTCTTCTCACAATGCTCCATGCGCTTGTCATTACAATCCTCCATGAACCATGTATCACAGTGTTCTGTGCCCTTGTTATCACAATGCTCTTGCCCCCTCTCATCACAATAATCCATGAAATATCTCAGACCAATGTTCCATGCCCTTTTCATCACAATGATCCAAGACTCCTCTAATCATAATGCTCCATGCCACTTTTCATCTCAATGCTCCATGAACGCTGTCATCACAGTGCACCAATGCGCATCATCATAATGCTTCATGCTATTGTCATCACAAAGCTCCATGATGCATGTCATCAGAACGCTCCATGACATTCTCATCCCAATGTTCAATGCCCTTGTCATCACAATGCTCCAAGACCCCTGTAATCACAATGCTCCATGACCCTTTTCATCAGAATGCTCCATGAGACTTGTCATCACATGGCTCCATGGTCTTCTCATCCCAGTGCTCCAGTACCTTGTCATCACAATGCTCCTTGACACCTGTCATCACAATACTCCATGAACATTTTCAGCCCAATGCTCCATGACGTTCTCATCACAATGCTCCATGACCTCTGTCATCACAATGCTCCATGACCACTGTTATGACAATGCTCCATGAACCCTGACAACACAATGATCCAGGACGCTTGTCATCAAAATGCTCCATGCCCTTGTCATCCCAATGCTCCATGAAACCTTTAATCACAATGCTCCATGACGCTTGTCATCACAGTGCTCCATGAGCCTTGTCATCACCATGCCTTTGTCAGCAAAATGATACATAATCTTGTCATCACAATGCTCCATGTGGTTGTCATCACAATCCTCCATGACCCTTGGGATCATATTGCTTTATGCCCTTGTCATCTCTATCTTGCCTTTCTGGTTTTTACAGATTTTCGGATGTCCTTTTTGACCGGTGGGAAGCGACAATTCTTTGTAGTGTGGATTTGCAATGTGTGCTTGCTTGATTGGCCAAAAAGGGCCTATGACTTTTCTCCTGAATATATTCAGGAGAAAAGTCATACGCTGTTTTTGGCCAAGTGCATCATTCTCGAAGTTGTGATGCCTTTCCTGTGCTTTAAAGGCGATTCCAATTTACCTCTTGAAATATGTTTTGTGCAATTCTGCCTCATTTTCAAGTCCGCTTTGTTGCCTTCCCTCAACAGATTTTTGGAAGAGAGTAGTCCTTTATAACTCTGCAGGTTTTTGATTTGCTTTGCCCCTGAGCTCCAATTTTCAAATCCCATTTTTGGGAGCTGACCGCAAATCCACAATTTTGCTTCAGGAACTTTACTGGTTCCAGGGGTGGCTATACTGGTTCCCTCTGGGTGGCTGAGGCTTTGGTTAATTCTTCTTCCTAATGGGAATTTAGAGTGACATGTGTCCGTCCAAATGCCTACATCTACTCTCTGATTGGTTCTCCCTCTTCCCTTTCATCCTCTGCACAATTAGCAAACTGTGCGAACCAGGAGGTTATAGGGGATGACTCTCCTAAGTTGGGAGATTGATAGTAAAGTTGTTGGAATGCCAAACTGTAGCACAAGGAGAGGAAAAAGTAGGAGACTTTCAGAAACCTTTCGCCATCACAGGGTGTCCATTCTCTAGGTTTCCCATACATGTTATAACTGTAGTGATATTCCCTTCTACCTGGAAATTTGGGACCCATGGAATGGTGGCATGCATTACTACTTTAAAGGGTCTGCATTTTCTCTCCCAATCTCACCAGTCCTCTCAGTCCCAAGTGTCCAGCCTTATGTCTCATCCAGCTGTCTTTGCAGATAGGGTCATTCTAGGTTTCATCAGAACCCCTGAAGGAATTGTGTAAGAATTTCGCTGTTTTTTGTTTTGTTTTTGAAATTCATTTTTATAATGGGGTTGAGCTGATTTTCCCTGACGTGTTTATGCCGGTCTAGACACACTTGATTCCCTTACAGAGGCATATCAGTACATAGGTTTTAAGATTCTTACTAATCAGATATATTCCTCTGTGGGGAATAGGGGTTTTGAGTCCCGTTCACTGAGGAAGGTGTAGGTCTTGTCTATTCTGTATTTGGTTTATGGAATGGTACCTGTGCTAATATCAAACTCTGGTTTTATGCATCACCCCACGTCTCCTTTCCCCTTAAGGAGGCATAAGAGTGTTTTCTAAATGTGAGACGCTGCTCTCTTTCCTAATTCAGTTCATGTGTTGTGATGTTGACATTCCCTCTGTAAGTGATATCTTATGATAAGATTCTTTTTCTGTGTGACTAATTTCCCTTAGAATCATCATACCTAAATCCTCTCATTATGCTGCTACTGGCCTTATGACATTGATTTCACGTCTGAGTGATATTCCGTTGTACAAAATTACCACAAGTTCTTTATGCATTTCTCTTTTTCCTGGGATACTTTAGGTGTACCGAAGTTGAGGTTCTTGTATGCAGAGCAGCCCTAAACTTTGGGGTGCCTGTGTCTTGTTGATATTTAGTCTTCCCAAGTTATATGTCCATGAGTTGAAGTCCCCTTTGCTCGGGGGCTTTGTATTTTAGATGTTTTAGGAAACAGCATACACTTCTTCAGAGTAGCTCTTGGGTATTTATACCCCACCCATCAGCGTGACTAGTCTCCCTGTTTTCCATGGCCTCTCCTGCATTTTTGATTTGTACACATTTTTTGGATGGCCTTTCTGAGCAGTGGAAATTGAGACTTCTTTATTGTGCGGATTTGCATTTCCCTCTTGCTTGGTTGGCCAAAAACTCTGTATGTGTTTTTTTCCTGAAGATATTCACGAAAAAAACGCATACACCCTTTTGCCCAACTGCATCATTTTAGAAATTCTGCTGCTTTTCATATGCTTTAAATGTGAGTACAATCTACCTTTTGAAATCTGTTTCCTGCAATTCTGCCTCTCATTCAGAACCTCTTCGTTGCCTTACCTGAATATATTTTTGGACGTTGGTTATCATTTATATCTTTGCAGGTCTTTGTATTGTCTGCTCCTGAGCTCCATTTTGCAACTTGCATTTTTTGTGAGCTGACCGCCAAACCATTGGATTGATTCCGGCCCTATTCTGGATCTGGGGGGGCAGGTTGAGCCTTTGGTTAATTCTTCTTCCTAATGGGAAATTAGAGTGACATCTGCCTGTCAAAACTCCTACAGCTAATCTCTCATTGGTTCCTCCTCTTCCCATTTATCCTCTGCAAAAATTGAAAACTGTGTGAAACAGGAGGTTAAAGGTGCTGTTTCTCCAAGTAGGGAGATTGTTAGTAATGTGGCTGGAATGGCGAACCCCAGCACCAGGAGATCAAAAATGAGGTGCATTTTAGACACCTCTCCTGAGCACACGGTGTACATTCATCTCGGTCTCCCAGGCATGTTTTCACTCTCAGAAGATTCCCTTGAAAGTGCAGATTTGGGACCCGTGGAATGGGTACCAGGGAGTATTACTTTAAAAGGTCTGCATTTCCTCACCCAGCCTCTCTAACATCTCTTAGCGTGCATAGCTTCCAGCCTTATATATCATCCTGCTGTGGGTCTACATGTGTTCAATCCATGTTACATCGTAACCCTTCAACAAAAGTTGTAAGAATTTTGGTCTGTCTCACTGTTTTTATAAATATATTTAAATTTATTTTTATATTGGTTACAGCTGATTTTCAAAGTTCTGTTTTTTGCTGCTGTACATCCACTTGATTCATGTACTGTGAGACAACAATAAATTCTTTCTCAGATGCTTACGAGTCATATGTATTATTTTCTAGTGACTTGAGTGGACTGAGTGCAGTTTTTTGAGGTACCGTGTAGGCCTTGCCAGTTATTCAATTCGGTACTTGGAATGGTATCTTTGCTAATTTCAACCTCCTGGATAATACCTCACCATTCCCCACCTTTCCCATTTAGCAGCCTTATGTCTATTTTCTACATATTTGACTATGTTTCTGTTTTGTAGTTTATTTCATGTGTAGCCATTTTTGATTCCACCTTTAAGTGACATCTTATGATATGTGTCTTTTTCTTTCTCACATGTGTCACTTAGAATGATTGTATGTAACTCCTCCAGAGTTGTTACAACTGGCCTTATTTCATTGATTTCTGGATGAGTAATATTCCACTCTACATAAGTACCCCATCTCTTTTATCCATTTTATCCTTCCAGGGACATTTAGGTTATATCCAAGTGGAGGCCCTTTTTAACAGAGAGGTGGTAAACGTTGGGGTGCCTGTTTTCTGTCATTTTTTTGTTTTTCCCAAGGTATACGCCCATGAGTGCAAGTGCCCTATGCTCTGTAGCTCAGTTTTCAGATGTTTTAGCAAACACAATACACTTCTCCAGAGTGGCCGTTGGCAAATTACATTTCCACTATCAGCCTCACAGGGCTCCCTTTTCTCCTCACCCTGTCCTGCATTTCTCGTGTTTACAGTTTATGTGGATGACCCTTCTGACTGATGTGAAGTGATACATTTTGTAGTATTGATTTCCAGTGCCCACCTGTTTGGTTGGATAAAAAGTGTGAATGGCCTTTACTTGAATATATTCAGAAAAAATGCATACGCCCTTTTGGGTCAACTGCATCATTGGCGATGTTCACCCCCTTTTCTTGTGCTTTAATGGGGCGACCTTTCTACCTCTTCAAATCTGATTCCTGCCACTCTCGCTTGCTTACTAGTCCTTTTCTGTGACTTACCTCAAGACATTTTTCAACAATAGATATTTTCAACTCTGCAGTTTCATGAATTTTAGTGCCCCTGAGTTCTATTTTTCAACTTGTGTTTTTGGAAACTCGACACAAAACAGCAGGATTTCCTCTAGCCCTGTTCTCTTTCTGTGGGCAATTCTAGCCTTTGATGAATTTGTCTTCCGGATTGGAAATTAGATTGGCATGTGCCTGTCCGAACACCTAAGACTTCTCTCTAAATTTTTCTCATCCTTCCGCTTCATCCTCTGGACAAATTCCAAACTGTGTGCAACAGGATGTTGACGGTGCTGATATCTCCAAGTGAGGAGATTGTTAGGAAAGATGCTGGAGGGGTGAACCCGAGCACCAGCTGATGAGGAGATGAGGTGCCTTTTCCAAACTCTTTCCGATCAAACGGTGTACCATCCTCTAGGTGTGACAGGCATGTTTTAGCTGTAGGAAGGGTCCCGTGCATGGAAGGAGAACACCAGGGATTTTTCCAAATCAGTGCCTCCCCGTACCCCAAACTGGGAAATTTTTAAGCTACGGCTACACGTATGTCCATTAAGGGCCTTGGGAAATAGGCAGAGCCCAAACTTTAGATGATTGAAATCTTCAGGTTCAGAAGCGCTCACCATCGGCCTTGCTTAGGTTACATTTTATCTGTCATTGATAGATGATGTCAATAAAAATATCGATTCTTTTTCAGATTATTTCCCCTTATAGGTTATTGCAAAATATTCAGTGTAGTTCCCTGTGCTATACAGTAGTTCCTTGTTGATGATCTATTTTATACATAGCAGTGTGTATGTGTTAATCCCAAACTGTTAATTTATCCCTTCTCCTACCTTTCCCCTTTGGTAATAATAAATTATAAGATTTTATACTTCTCAGAAATGGGGGAGCTGAAAGAGAGGTATCCTTTTCAATGGAAAAGCATTCAAAACAAGATTGAAGCTTCAGCCAAGAGTATTCGATGTACATCCATGGAAATAAATCACTTCATTTCTCTAATGTTGACCTGACAAATAAGACAGACGTCTTCACTGAACTTGCTTATAGTAAAGTGATGGAAATATCAAAGGTAAGTCTTAGAAAAATCTTATTTTACACGAGCATTATACACTGCTCTATGTTAACTACAGTTTGGCTCACACATCTGTTCAATGAAGTTACAAAGTTCTCAATTTCTGTTACTAATCATCCAGAGGGGACCCCAACAGGAGTCCCCGTGCCCAGTGTCATTGGAGCCAACAGATCAAGACTGAATTTGGTTCAGAAGCAAAGGAAATATTATTTTGAAAACCGAATGGAGAGGTGAGAGTGTGCACTCCCCCACGGGCTGTGGGCTGGGATGCTGAGTAGGGATCCCAGGATCGTCAGTGGGAGTTAGGGGATGGAGATCTCGAGGGCTGTGTTGGCTGCAGCTCAGGCTCTATGCTGTGCAGTCTGCATGGGACTCCGCTAGCTGAGGTGTCGACCCAGCCATTCTGCACTAGGAAATCGGGTCTGAAGTGCCGGGTGTGGGACCTCTGCATGCGGAACCCTAGGAGCATGTGAAATTAGACAAAGCACAAAGGAAAAACAGGTTAGACTTTATTTTATTGCCCAGATTCTCTTTTTATCTCCCAGGAATTTTTAATGAACGTTGCCAGAGACGAACCCCTCCTCTGCTTTTTGTTCCGTTCCTCATTCTTGGGGTGTTGAGGGTGCAGACCCCTCTTTTGTAACTGCTTCATGCTGTGGTGGCATCCCTGATACCTGGGGGGAGGGGCAAAACGTCTCCCCACCATCCTCCAGGTGAGGTTGATTGTGCGAAAGCCTCCTGCCTCACTTCTCGTCCGCCTGAGCACCAGCATTGGAAGTGTTATAGATTCTAATGACCTTTAAGGGTCCAGGAAAGAGATGCGCAGAGATGCTGTGGTGGCAGGTTTCACCCCACCACACATTTGTTCGGTGACATTAGGCTGACGGTTTTTGCCAGCCTAGATGATCTGACCAGTAGTCTGTGCTTTCTTTAATTAGGTCCCTGAATTAATGTACAAACAGCACCATGTGTCAGAGCCCTGCCCGTGCAACTCCCAGACAGTCCAGGGTCAGTGGTGATCCATGACCATGACGTCCACTGAGTCAACGGCCTTTAGAAGTAGCCAGCAGTCCAGCTGGTCATATTGGCCACCATCACCGTGGTGTCTGTAGGGTTTTCTATGGTGAAAGCGTGATATACGTTTCCCCCGCCAAGCTTATTATCTCCCCTCTGGGTGCAGTTAGTCCTGCAAGCAGTAGTCTGCTCTTTTGGGGCACAGTCTTGTTGTTTTCTGAGAGAAACTCCAGGTCAAGTGATGGTCACATGAGTCATCTTGGGGTCCTGTTGCCCCCATTTGTCTCTCTGGAGGTTGGAGTTGGAGGGTCTCCTCACTCGAGGTCAGTGTGTCCACAGAGCGACCCCTGCAACTTCAGGACATGATGGGTGGTTAGGATCACCACGTGGGTTCCTATTCCCTTAGGAGGGAGCTGGCCTTGTGGGCTGCTGATTTCCAGCTTTTTAGATACCCCAGTATCCTGGCCTGATGAGTCGGTGGGCAAAGCCCTTGGTGACCATAGTTTATCATACCTGAAGGGCATTCTTGTGTTGCTCCATTTCAAGTGGTCCCAGTTTTTGCACTAAGGCTCCAAAGGCGATTAACCTTTGACCGGGTATGTAAAGGTCAAAGGGTTTAGCTAAATTAGCGAGTTCCTGGGCAAGGATCTGAATTGACTGCTCTTTCCATTCTTGAAAGGCTGCTTCTGGATTCTATTCATAAGGATCATCTTCTTTTCGTGTCAGTGTTTCATGTAGAGGCCCAGCTATTAGACTGTAGTTAGGGATCCAGATGCAGAAAACCTTGGCCTCCCCAGGAACCCTTAAGCTGTCTTCTAGTTTTAGAAGAGGTAAGGCTGCAAATGGCTTCTTCCCTATCCTGGGATGCGTTTCTCCAAATATCTGTGAGAATGAAGCCCAGGCAAGTCACCTGAGCCTGGGATATTTGAGCCTTTTTCTTGGACACCTTCTATCCTTTCTTTGCTAGGTAGTTCCCAGGCATCTTTAGTATGCCTGGCAATCAGAATGTCATCTGCATATTGAAGGAGGGTTCCCTTTTACAGAGGTAGAACGTTTAGCTCTGTAGAGGACATTTCCCCAATGATGGTGTGGGTATTTTTGAACCATTGGGGCAGGACGGCCCAGCATTATTGCTTGTGTTTCATGTTGTGTCCTGCCACTCACAAGCCAAAAATTCTTGTGACTCTGAGATGAATGGAATACAGAAGAAGGCATCATTGAAGTCTAATACAGAATGCCATGGCCTGGTGGATGGTAGAATGAGCAGCAGGGTGTAGGAAATAGGATCTACTGAATGTAGATCCTCGGTGGCTTCACTGACTGTCCTGATATCCTTTACCAGGTCTCCAGCATCCCATGGGGCTCTCGTGGTCAGGCCAATCCCAGGATATGGAGCTCACCTGGGCTGCATCCCGCACCCCACAGCCCACGGGGCTCTCGTGTTCAAGTCCCTTCCTGGGTACGGAGCTCACCTGGGCAGGTACCCCAGCAGGGCTGGACACACAGGAACTGTGCACATAGCCCACCTTGCAGAGAACCCCCAGCTCACCTGTCGCTCACAGCTGACACAGAACACCTCAGAGCAGGACTTGAACTAACAAACAGCAGCTCTGACAGGTCTGTGACCCTGGCTATCACTCTGTGCAGCCTCTCTCTGCCTGGTCTTCCAGACACTTCCACTGCAGCCAGGGCACCAGGCCTCTGTCTCCACCCACCATCACTCCTCTCCCTGACTCCTGGGTTCCTCTCATTAGGATAGGGTCTTCTTGAAGTTGTTTTCCACTCATGGACCAGATAAAATGATAAGAAAACAAGCCGCAGCTGCAGCCCCTTGTCTATCCTGACTCTCAAGGCCCACACCTGTTCCTTGGGACTGACCCGTTTAGTAAGGTTCATTTTCTGCAACTGTGAGCCCCTGAAGGGTGAGGATTGGCTGATTTGGGCAGCCTGACACTGCCTGCCAGCCCCCACCCCACAGGTGTGCCTGGGTTGAGGTCAATATAAACACCTCTCCAGTCAGCAAGAGCCCCTGTAGCTGTGCCTGATGCCATATTCTCTGCCCCGTCTGCAGTTTCGGGGCTGGGGTGGTGGAAGGGAGTGATGGGCCGTGGCTTTGTGGGTGGCCCAGTGTGAGTGGGGCTCTGCTGGACTTTCTGCAGGAGTTGCCAGGCTGCCACATGCTAAAGAAGAGGATGTGTCACACATACCTGCCACTGGAATTTCTCCCCAGGCAGAGGTGAGGAAGTAAAAAAGCAGGGGGGCTATGGCAGGAGGGGTATCTCAGGCAGGGAAATGAAAAGCTTCCAGAAGAGCATCTAGGGCCAGGACCATCCTGGCTGGCCTGCAGGCACCAAGTCGGCCTGCGTGCTCTCGCTAGTGTGGCTCGACAGCCCTTCCTCTAGGCTTGCAAGTGCTTGTACATATTCAGGTGTTTTACCTGGAAAGGGTGGGAAGAGTTCAGCTGCAGCAGGACTGGGGCTCAGCTCACATTTACTCACAGACGCCTCGACACCGTCACCCAGCTTTGCAATGAGGATGCTCCTTGTGGGGGAGAGCACTGCTGACGGCATGGGAGACGATTTCCCACCTCTGACCAACTTAAGAATTTTTTACCACTGGAGCAAGTGCCCTGATACGATTTTCCTCTGTATAACTGGTGAGTTCTGTTTTTTTTTCTTTCTTTTTTTCTTTTTGGTTCAAGTTAGATTTTATTTATTCCTCTTTTTTTTAATTTGGAGATATAAACATGGAAATAATGCATTAATATAAAGACGTCTATGTGAAGGGAAAAATATTTTTCTGTTTTATTTTATTAAATGTTATTTATTTATTTATTTTTTTAATTTTTTTTTCTGCTGTACGCGGGCCTCTCACTGTTGTGGCCTCCCCCGTTGCGGAGCACAGGCTCCGGACACACAGGCTCAGCGGCCATGGCTCACGGGCCCAGCCGCTCCGCGGCATATGGGATCCTCCCAGACCGGGGCACGAACCCGTATCCCCTTCATCGGCAGGCGGACTCTCAACCACTGCGCCACCAGGGAGGCCCCAATTTATTTATTTTTATTTTTTTTAAATTTATTTCTTTTATACAGCAGGTTCTTATTGGATATCTATTTTATACATATAAGTGTGCACATGTGAATCCCAGTCTCCCAATTCATCCCACCACCACCCTCACATGGCGTTCCCTCCTTGGTGTCCATATGTTTGTTCTCTACATCTGTCTCTATCTCTGCCCTGCAAACTGGTTCATCTGTACCATTTTTCTAGGTTCCACATATATGCATTAATATACAATATTTGTTTTTCTCTTTCTGACTTACTTCACTGTGTATGACAGTCTCTAGATCCATCGAGGACTCTACAAATGACCCAATTTCATTCCTATGTATGGCTGAGTAATGTTCCGTTGTATATATGTACCACGTCTTTATCCATTCGTCTGTCTGTGGGCACTTAGGTTGCTTTCATTACCTGTCTATTGTAAATAGTGCTGCAGTGAACATTGTGGTGAATGTGTCTTTTTGATTTATGGTTTTCTCTGGGTATATGCCCAGTAGTGGGATTGCTGGATTATATGGTAATTCTATTTTTGTTTTTTAAGGAACCTCCATACTGTTCTCCATAGAGACTGTATCGATTTACATTCCCAACAATAGTGGAAGAAGGTTCCTTTTCTCCACACCCTCTCCAGCATTTGTTGTTTGTAGATTTTCTGATGATGCCCATTCTAACAGGTGTGACGTGATACCTCATTGTAGTTTCGATTTCGATTTCGCTAATAATTAGTGATGTTCAGCAGATTTTCATGTGCGTACTGGCCATCTCTATGTCTTCTTGGAAGAAATGTCTATTTAGATCTTCCATTTTTGTATTGGGTTGTTTGTTTTATTAATATTGAGCTGCATGAGCTGTTTATATATATTGGAGATTAATCATTTGTCCATTGATTCGTTTGCAAATATTTTCTGCCATTCTGAGGGTTGTCTTTTCGTCTTGTTTCTAGTTTCCTTTGCTTTGCAAAAGCTTTTACGTTTCATTAGTCCCATCTGTTTAGTTTTCTTTATTATTTCATTACTATAGGAGGTGGATCAAGAAAGATCTTGCTGTGATTTACGTCAGAGTATCCTTCGTAAATTTTCCTCTCAGAGTTTTATACTGTCTGGTCTTACATTAAGGTCTCTAATTCATTTTGAATATATTTTTATGTATGGTGTTGGGGAGTGTTCTAATTTCATTCTTTTATATGTAGCTCTCCATATTTCCCAGCACCAATGATTGAAGAGACTGTCTTATCTCCATTGTATAGTCTTGCTTCCTTTGTCATAGATTAGTTGACCATAAGTGTGTAGATTTATCATTGTGCTTTTTTCTTTTTTGTTTTCCTTTTACACGTTTATTGAAGTATAATTGCTTTACAATGGAGTGTTCGTTTCTGCTGTATAACAAAGTGAATCAGCTATACATATACAAATATCACCAGATCCCCTCCCTCTTGCATCTCCCTCCCACACTCCATATCCCACCCCTTTATGTGCTCACAAAGCACCGAGCTGATCTCCCTGTTCTATGTGGCTGCTTCCCAGTAGCTATCGGTGTTACATTTGGTAATATATTTATGTCCATGCCACTCTCTCACATCGTCCCAGCTTACCCATCCCCCTTCTGGTGTCCTCAAGTCCTTTCTCTATGTCTGTGTCCTTAATCCTGTCCTGCCACTAGGTTCTTCAAAATCATTTTTTTTCTTCATTAGATTCCATATATCTCTGTTGACATACAGTATTTGTTTTTCCCTTTCAGACTTCACTGTGTAGGACAGATTCTAAGTCCATCCACCTCAGTACAAATAACTCAGTTTTGCTTCTTTTTATGGTTGAGTAATATTTGATTGTATATATGTGACAGATCTTCTTTATCCATTCATCTGTCGATGGACACTTAGGTTGCTTCCATGTCCTGGCTATTGCAAATAGAGCTGCAATGAACATTTTTGTACATAACTCTTTTTGAATTATGGTTTTCGCAAGGCAAATGC
Organism: Mesoplodon mirus; assembly: GCF_964341445.2. Taxonomy (NCBI): domain Eukaryota; kingdom Metazoa; phylum Chordata; class Mammalia; order Artiodactyla; family Ziphiidae; genus Mesoplodon; species Mesoplodon mirus. The sequence goes on from NW_028295817.1 coordinate 8,764,054, forward strand.
CCAGTACTTGGATTGTTGTGTCGTATGGTACTTCTATTGTTAGTTATTTAAAGGAACCTCTGTACTGTTCTCCCTAGTGCTCATATCAATTTACATTCCCACCCACAGTGCAAGTGTGTTCCCTTTTCTCCAATAAAGGCCTCTCCAGCATTTATTGTTTTGTAGATTTTTTTGATGATTGCCACTCTGACTGCTGTGAGGTGATACCTCAGGGTAGTTTTGATTTGCATTTCTCTAATGATTAGTGATGTTCAGCATCCTTTCATGTGTTTCTTGGTAATCTGTATATCTTCTTTGGAGAAATGTCTATTTAGGTCTTCTGCCCGTTTTTGGATTGGGTTGTTTGTTTTTGTGATATTGAGCTACATGAGGTGCTTGTAAAGTTTGGAGATTAATCCTTTGTCAATTGCTTCATTTGAAAATATTTTCTCCCATTCTGAGGGTTGTTTTTGCATCTTGTTTATGTTTTCCTGTACTGTGTAAAAGCTTTTAAGTTTCATTAGGTCCCATTCGTTGATTACTGTTTTTATTTCCATTTCTCTAGGAGGTGGGTCCAAAAGGACCTTGCTGTGATTTATGTCATAGAGTGTTCTGCCTATGGTTTCCTCTAAGTGTTTTATAGTGTCTGGTCTTATATTTAGATCTCTAATCAATTTAGAGTCTATTTTTGTGTATGGTGTTATGGAGTGTTCTAATTTCATTCTTTTTTGTGTAGGGGTCCAGTTTTTCCAGCACCAATTACTGAAGAGACTGTCTTTTCTCCATTGTATATCCTTAGCTCCTTTGTCATAGATGAGATAGCCATATGTATGTAGGTTTATCTCTGGGCTTTTTGTCCTGTTCCATTGATCTGTGTTTATGCCAATCTACATACACTTGATTCCATTATGGAGACATATAAATACATAGGTTTCAAGGTTATTACCAGTCAGATATATTCCTCTTCAGTGAATAGGGTGTTTTGTGTCCTGTTCATTGAGAAAGGAGTAGGTCTTGTCTGTTAACTATTTGGTATATGGAATAGGATCTGTGCTAATTTCAAACTCTGCTTTTACACATCACCCCACGTCACCTTTCCCCTTAAGGAGGCATAAGTGTGTTTTCTAAATGTGTAACTCTGTTCTCTTTTGAAATTCAGTTCATGTGTAGCCATGTTTACATTTCCTCTATAAGTGATATATTACAATAAGTTTCTTTTACTTTGTGGCTCATTTCACTTAGCATCTTCGTACCTAAAGCCACTCATTATGCTGCTATTGGCCTTATGACATTGATTTTATGTCTGAGTGACATTCCTTTGTATATAAGTACCACAACATCTATATCCATTTTTTTTCCTTTCCTGGGATATTTAAAGTGTACTGAAGTCGAGGTTCTTGTAAACAGAGCAGCCCTAAATTTTGGGCTGGCTGTGTGTTGTGGATTTTTAGTTTTCCCAAAATACACGCCCATGAGTGGAAGTGTGCTATACTCTGTAGCTATGTTTTAGAAAACAACATACAGTTCTCCAGAGAGGCTGTTGGAAATTTACATCCTGTCCATCGGCGTAACCAGGCTCCCTTTTCTCCATGGCCTGTCCTGCATTTGTGGATTTTACACTGTTTGTGGATGGCCCTTTTGACTGGACGTAAGGGACACTTCTCTGTAGTGTGGATTTGCATTGCCTGATGGCTTGCTTAGCCAAAAAGGGCATATGCATTTTTTCCCGAATATATTCAAGAAAATACACATAATCCCTTTTCAGCCAAGGGCAACATTGTCGAAATTCTGTCGCATTTCATGTGCTTTAAAGATGACTCCAATCTACCTCTTGAAATCTGTTTCCTTCAATTCTGCCTTGCATTCAAATCCTCTTCACTGTCTTTCCTCAATATATTTCTGGATGATAGTTGTCCTTTATAATTCTGCAAGTTTGTTAATTGCTGTGCCCCTGATTTCCATTTTTCAACTCGCCTCTTTGTGAGCTGGCTGCAATACCGCAGGATGGCTTTAGGCCCTAGTCTGTTTCCGGGGCTTCAGGCTGAGCCTTTGGTTAATTATTCTTCCTGATGGGAAACTAGAGTGACATGTGCCCATCCAAACACCTACAGCTAATCTCTCATTTATTTCCCCTCTTCCTGTTCATCCTCTGCACAGTTTGCAAACTGTGCATAACGGGAGGGTAAATGCACTGACACTCCAAGTGTGGAGATTTTGAGTAATGCAGATGGAATGGCAAAGCCGTGCCCGACAAAAGGAAAAATGAGGTACCTTTTAGAAAACTTTCCCAATTACACAGTGTACAATCCACTGGGTTTCCCATGCATGTTTTAACTGTAGGAAGATTCCCTTAAACCTCTAGAGTTGGGACCACTAGAATGGGTAGCACACAGTATTGCTCTAAGTGGTGTTCTTTTGTTCACACAACCTCAGTAATCTTGTCAGCCCCAAGAGTCCAGTCTTATGTCTCATCCAGCTGTGGGTGTAAAGGTGGTCAATCTAGCTTGCATCACAGGCCCTGAACGTATTTTTTAAGACTTTCTATCTGTTTTTGCATTTTTCTTTTAAAATTTATTTTTATAAGTGGGTTTAACTGAATTTCAGTGCTGTGTTCATGCCGTTATACACACACATGATTCCTTTATGGAGACATGAGAATACATATGTTTTAAAATACTTAGAGTCAGACATATTCCTCTGCAATGAATAGGGGGTGTTGAGTCCAGTTCATTGTGCCGGGAGTAGGTGTTGTCTATTACATACATGGTTTATATAACAGTATCTGTGCTAATTTAAAACTGTGGCTTTATGCATCACCCCACCTCGGCTTTCCCATTAAGCAGGCAGAAGATGTTTTCTAAATGTGTGACTCTGTTGTGTTTGTCATTCAGTTCATGTGTAGTCATGTATACATTCCCGCTATGAGTGATAACTTATGATAAGATTAGTTACTCTGTAATCTTTCCTAACTCAGTTCATGTGTAGCCATGTTTACAGGACCTTCATAAGTGATATCTTATGATAAGTTTCTTTTTCTGTGTGACTTATTTCACTTAGAATCATCGTACCTGAATCCACTCATTTTGCTGCTACTGGCCTTATGACATTGATGTCATGGCTGAGCGATATTCCATCGTACGTAAGTACCACAATATCTTGAACCATTTTTGTCGTTCCTGGGATACTTAAGGTGTACCCAAGTTGAGGTTCTTGTAAGCAGTGCAGCGCTAAATTTTAGGTTGGCTCTGTCTTATTGATTTTCAGTTTTCCCAAGGTATATTCCCTAGACTGGAACTGCCCTTGGCTGTGTAGCTCTGTTGTTTACTTGTTTTAGGGAACACAATGCACTCCTCCAGAGAGGCATTTGGCAACTTACATCCCGCCCATCAGCATAACAAGGCTCCCTGATCTCCAGGGCCTGTCTTGACTTTCTGGTTTTTACACATTTTGTGGATGTCCCTTTTGACCGGTGGGAAGGGATACTTCTTTGTAGTGCAGATTTGCATTGCTGCTTGCTTGCTTGGCCAAAACTGGCGTATGCATTTTCTCCTGAATATACTCAGGAGAAAACGCATACGCCCTTTTTGGCAAAGTGCATCATTGTGGAAGTTGTGCCCCTCTTCCTGTGCTTGAAAGGTGATTCCAACGTACCTCTTGAAATCTGTTTCCTGCTATTCTGTCTCGTTTTAAAGTCCGCCTCTCTGCCTTCCCTCAAAAGATTTTTGGACGATAGTTTTCCTCTATTACTCTGCCAGTTTGTAAATTGCTGTGTCCCTGAGCTCCATTTTACAACTCGTTTTTGTGAGCTGACAGCAAATCCAAAATTATGGTTCAAAACCTATACTGGTTCCCGGCGGGTCGCTGAGACATTGGTTAATTCTACTTCCTGCCGGGCAATTAAAGTGACATGTACCTGTCCAAATGGCTAACAGCTACTCTCTCATTGGTTCTCCCTCTTCCTTTTCATCCTCTGCCAAATTGGCAACCTGTGCGAACCAGGAGGTGTTACGGGCTATCGCTCCAAGTTGGGAGATTGATAGTAAAGCCATTGGAAGGTCAAACTGGAGCACAAGGAGAGGGACTATAAGTTGAGTTTTAGAAACCTTTCGTATTCACAGTGTGTCCATTCTCTAGGTTTCCCGTAAATGTTATGGCTGTAGTAATATTCCCTTACACATGGAGAGTTGGGACACATGGAATGGGTGCCACATATTATTGCTTTAAAGGGTCTGCATTTGCTCACCCAGTTTCACCAAACCTCTCAGTCTCAAGTGTCCAGCTTTATGCCACAACCAGCTCTCGTTGTAGGTAGGGTCATTCCAGGTTTCATCAGAGCCCCTGAAGGAATTGTAAAGATTTTCCCTGTTTTTTTTGTTTTGTATATGAAATTTCTTTTTTTACTGGGTTTGAGCTGATCCTCACTGCCATGTTTATGCCAGTTTAGACACACTTGATTCCCTTACGGTGACATATCAATACATAGGTTTTAAGATTCTTACTAGTCAGATATATTCCTCTGTGTGAAGTATGGGGTCTTGATAACCTTTCAGTGAGGAAGGTGTAGATCTTGTCTATTCTGTATTTGGTTTCTGGAATGGTGCCTGCACTTATATCAAACTCTGGTTTTATGCAACACCCCACATCTCCTTCCCCCTTAAGCAGGCGTAAGAGTGTTTTCTAAATGTGAGACTCTGTTCTCTTTCCTAACTCAGTTCATGTGTAGCCATGTTTACAGGATTATCATAAGTGATATCTTATGATAAGATACTTTTTCTGTGTGACTTATTTCACTTAGAATCATCATACCTGAATCCATTCATTTTGCTGCTGCTGGTCTTATGACATTGATTTCATGGCTGAGGGATATTCCATCATAACGAAAGTACCACAATTTTTTGAACCATTTTTATCTTTCACGGAATATATAAGGTGTACCCAAGTTGAGGTTCTTGTCAGCAGTGCAGCCGTAAATATTGGGGTGGCTCTGTCTTATTGATTTTCAGTTTTCCCAAGGTATATTCCCTAGACTGGAAGTGCCCTTGGCTCTGTAGCTCTGTTGTTTACTTGTTTTAGGGAACACAATGCACTCCTCCAGAGAGGCAGTTGGCAATTTACATCCCGCCCATCAGCATAACAAGGCTCCCTGTTCTCCAGGGCCTGTCTTGAATTTCTGGTTTTTACACATTTTTCCGATGTCCCTTTTGACCCGTGGGAAGTGACACTACTTTGTAGTGCAGATTTGCATTGCCCGCTTGCTTGCTTGGCCAAAAAGGGGGTATACGTTTTCTCCTGAATATATTCAGGAGAAATCACATAAGCCCTTTTTGGCCAAGTGCATCATTGTCGAAGTTGTGTCACTCTTCCTGTGCTTTAAAGGCGATTCGAACGTACCTCTTGATATCTGTTTCCTGCTATTCTGCCTCGCTTTCAAGTCCGCCTCGTTGCCTTCCCTCAACAGATTTTTGGACGATAGTTGCCCTTTATTACTCTGCCAGTTTTTGAATTGCTGTGCCCCTGAGCTCCATTTTTTAACTCGTTTTTTCTGAGCTGAACGCAAGTCCAATATTTTGGTTCAGGACCTGGTACCTGGTGGGTGGCTGAGACTTTGTTCAATTCTTCTTCCTCCCGGGAAATAAGAGTGACATATGCTCGTCCAAATACCTAACAGCTAATCTCTCATTGGTTCTCCCTATTCCCATTCATCCTCTGTGAAATTGGCAACCTGTGCGAAACAGGAGGTTAAAGGTGCTGTCTCTCCAGGTAGAGAGATTGATAGTAAAGCAGTTGGAATTTCAAACCGGAGCGCCAGGACTGGGACTATTCGTTGAGTTTTAGAGACCTTTCGTATTCACAGTGTGTCCATTCTCTAGGTTTCCCGTACATGTTATAGCTGTAGTAATATTCCCTTCAACCTGGAGAGTTGGGACCCATGGAATGGGTGCCACTCATTATTGCTTTAAAGGGTCTGCATTTGCTCACCCAATCTCACCAATACTCTCAGTCCCATGTGTCCAGCCTTATGCCACCTCCAGCTGTCGTTGTAGATAGGGTCATTCCAGGTTTCATCAGAGACCCTGAAGAAATTGTAAAGAATTTCGCTGTTTTTTTGTTTTGTTTTTGAAATTCCTTTTTATAGTGGGTTTGACCTGATTCTCACTGCCATGTTTATGCCAGTCTAGAAACACTTTTTTCCCTTACGGAGACATATCAATACATAGGTTTTATGATTCTTACTAGTCAGATATATTCCTCTGCGGGAAATATGGCATTTTGAGTCCCTTGCACTGAGGAAGGTGTAGGTCTTGTCTATTCCATAGTTGGTTTATGGAACGGTACCTGTGCTTATATCAAACTCTGGTTTTATGCATCACCCCACCTCTCATTCCCACTTAAGCAGGCATAAGAGTGTTTTCTAAATGTGAGACTCTGTTCTCTTTCCTAACTCAGTTCATGTGTAGCCATGTTTACAGGATCTTCATAAGTGATATCTTATTATATGTTTCTTTTTCTGTGTGACTTATTTCTCTTAGAATCATCGTACCTGAATCCACTCATTTTGCTGCTTCTGGTCTTATGACATTGATTTCAAGGCTGAGGGATATTCCATCGTATGTAAGTACCACAATTTTTTAACCATTTTTATCTTTCCTTGGATATTTAAGGTGTAGCCAAGTTGAGGTTCTTGTAAGCAGTGCAGCCCTAAATTTGGGGGTGGCTCTGTCTTATTGATTTTCAGTTTTGCCAAGGTATATTCCCTAGACTGGAAGTGTCCTTGGCTCTGTAGGTCTGTTGTTTACTTCTTTTAGGGAACACAATGCACTCCTCCAGAGAGGCAGTTGGCAATTTACATCCCGCCCATCAGCATAACGAGGCTCCCTGTTCTACAGGGCCTGTCTTGAATTTATGGTTTTTACCCTTTATGTGGATGTCCCTTGTGACAAGTGGGAAGTGATACTTCTTTGTAGTGCAGACGTGCATTGCCCGCTTGCTTGCTTGGCCAAAATGGGCGTATGCGTTTTCTCCTGAATATACTCAGGAGAAAACGCATAAACCCTTTTTGGCCAAGTGCATCATTGTCGAAGTTGTGCCCCTCTTCCTGTGCTTTAAAAGTGATTCCAAAGTACCTCTTAAATCTGTTTCCTGCTATTCTGCCTCGCTTTCAAGTCCGCCTCGCTGCCTTCCCTCAAGAGATTTTGGACGATAGTTGCCCTTTATTACTCTGCAAGGTTGTGAATTTCTGTGCCCCATAGCTCCATTTTTTATCTCGTTTTTTCTGAGCTGAACGCAAGTCCAATATATTGGTTCAGGACCTCTACTGGTTCCCGGTGGGTGGCTGAGACTTCGGTCAATTCTTATTCCTCCTGGGAAATAAGAGTGACATATGCCCGTCCAAATACCTAACAGCTACTCTCTCATTGTTTCCCTTTCTTCCCATTCATCCTCTGCGAAATTGGCGACTTGTGCGAAACAGGAGGATAAAGTGCTGTCTCACCAGGTTGAGAGATTGATAGTAAAGCAGTTGGAAAGTCGAACCGGAGTGCCAGGAGAGGGAATATTCGTTGAATTTTAGAGATCTTTCATATTCACAGTGTGTCCATTCTCTAGGTTTCCCATATATGTTATAGCTGAAGTAATATTACCTTCAACATGGAGAGTTGGGACCCATGGATTAGTTGCCATGCATTATTGCTTTAAAGGGTCTGCCTTTGCTCACCCAATCTCACCAATCCTCTCAGTTCCATGTGTCCAGCCCTATGCCACATCAAGCTGTCGTTGTGCATAGGGTCATTCCAGGTTTCATCAGAGACCCTGAAGGAATTGGAAAGAATTTCCCTATTTTTTTGGTTTGTTTTTGAAATTCCTTTTTATAGTGGGTTTGAGTTGATTCTCTCTGCCAAGTTTATGCCAGTCTAGAAACACTTGTTTCCCTTACGGAGACATATCAATACATAGGTTTTAAGATTCTTACTAGTGAGATATATTCCTCTGCCGTAAATATGGGGTTTTGAGTCCCTTTCACTGAGGAAGGTGTAGGTCTTTTCTATTCCATAGTTGGTTTTTGGAACGGTACCTGTGCTTATATCAAACTCTGGTTTTATGCATCACCCCACCTCTCCTTCCCCCTTACGCAGGCATAAGAATGTTTTCTAAATGTGAGACTCTGTTCTCTTTCCTAACTCAGTTCATGTGTAGCCATGTTTACAGGATCTTCATAAGTGATATCTTATGATAAGTTTCTTTTTCTGTGTGACTTATTTCTCTTAGAATCATCGTACCTGAATCCACTCATTTTGCTGCTACTGGTCTTATGACATTGACTTCAAGGCTGAGGGATATTCCATCGTACGTAAGTACCACAATTTTTTGAACCATTTTTATATTTCCTGGGATATTTAAGGTGTACCCAAGTTGAGGTTCTTGTAAGCAGTGCAGCCCTCAATTTGGGGTGGCTCTCTCTTATTAATTTTCAGTTTTGCCAAGGTATATTCCCTAGACTGGAAGTGTCCTTGGTTCTGTAGGTCTGTTGTTTACTTCTTTTAGGGAACACAATGCACTCCTCCAGAGAGGCAGTTGGCAATTTATATCCCGCCCATCAGCATAACAAGGCTCCCTGTTCTCCAGGGCCTGTCTTGAATTTCTGGTTTTTACCCTTTATGTGGATGTCCCTTAGGACTGGTGGGAAGTGATACTTCTTTGTAGACCAGATTTGCATTGCACGCATGCTTGCTTCGCCAAAAAGGGCATATGCATTTTCTCCTGAATATATTTAGGACAAAACGCATACGCCCTTTTTGGCCAAGTGCATCATTGTCGAAGTTGTGCCCCTCTTCCTGTGCTTTAAAGGTGATTCCAACATACCTCTTGAAATGTGTTTCCTGCTATTCTGCCTCCCTTTCTAGTTCACCTCACTGCCTTCCCTCAACCGATTTTTCGATGATAGTTGCCCTTTATTACTCTGCCTGTTTGTGAATTGCTGTGCCCCTGAGCTCCATTTTGTAACTCGTTTTTTGTGAGCTGAACGCAAGTCGAATATTTTGGTTCAGGACCTATACTGATTCCCGGTGGTTGGCTGAGACTTTGTTTAATTCTTCTTCCTCTGGGGAAATAATAGTGACATGTGCCCATCCAAATGCCAACAGCTACTGTCTCATTGGTTCTCCCTCTTCCCTTTCATCCTATGCCAAATTGGCAACCTGTGCGAACCAGGAGGTTAAAGGTTCTCCCTCTCCAAGTTGGGAGATTGATAGTAAAGCAGTTGGAAAGTCAAACTGCAGCACCAGGAGAGGGACTATTCGTTTAGTATTAGAAACCTTTCATATTCACAGTGTGTCCATTCTCTTTGTTTCCCATACATGTTATAGCTATACTAATATTCCCTTCAACCTGGAGAGTAGGGACCCAAGGAACGGGTGCCATACATTACTGCTATAAAGGGTATGCTTTCGCTCACCCAATCTCTCCAATCCTCTCAGTCCCATGTGTCCAGCCTTATGCCACATCCAGCTGTCATTGAAGATAGGGTCATTCCAGGTTTCATCAGAGACCCTGAAGGAATTGTAAAGAATTTCCCTTTTTTTTCTTGTTTTTGAAATTCCTTTTCATAGTGGGTTTGAGCTGATTCTCACTGCCATGTTTATGCCAGTCTAGACACACTTGATTCGCTTGTGGAGACATATCAATACATAGGTTTTAAGATTCTTACTAGTCAGATATATACCTCTGCGGAAAATATGGGGTTTTGAGTCCCTTTCAGTGAGGAAGTTGTAGGTCTTCTCTATTCCATAGTTGGTTTTTGGAACGGAAACTGTGCTTATATCAAACTCTGTATTATGCATCACCCCACCTCTCCTTCCCCCTTAAGCAGGCATAAGAGTGTTTTCTAAATGTGAGACTCTGTTCTCTTTCCTAACTCAGTTCATGTGTAGCCATGTTTACAGAATCATCATAAGTTATATCTTATGATAAGTTTCTTTTTCTGTGTGACTTATTTCTCTAAGAATCATCGTACCTGAATCCACTCATTTTGCTGCTACTGGTCTTATGACATTGATTTCATGGCTGAGGGATATTCCATCATACGTAATACCACAATTTTTTGAACCATTTTTATATTTCCTGGGATATTTAAGGTGTACCCAAGTTGAGGTTTTTGTAAGCAGTGCAGCCCTAAATTATGGAGTGGCTCTGTCTTATTGATTTTCAGTTTTCCCAAGGTATATTCCCTAGACTGGAAGTGTCCTTGGCTCTGTAGCTCTGTTTTTTACTTGTTTTACGGAACACAATGCACTCCTCCAGAGAGGCAGTTGGCAATTTACATCCCGCCCATCAGCATAGCAAGGCTCCCAGTTTTCCAGGGCCTGTATTGCCTTTCTGTTTTTTAAACATTTTGCATATGTCCCTTTTGACTTGTGGGAAGTGATACTTCTTTGTAGACCAGATTTGCATTGCACGCATGCTTGCTTCGCCAAAAAGGGCATATGCATTTTCTCCTGAATATATTTAGGACAAAACGCATACGCCCTTTTTGGCCAAGTGCATCATTGTCGAAGTTGTGCCCCTCTTCCTGTGCTTTAAAGGTGATTCCAACATACCTCTTGAAATGTGTTTCCTGCTATTCTGCCTCCCTTTCTAGTTCGCCTCACTGCCTTCCCTCAACCGATTTTTGGATGATAGTTGCCCTTTATTACTCTGCCTGTTTGTGAATTGCTGTGCCCCTGAGCTCCATTTTGTAACTCGTTTTTTGTGAGCTGAACGCAAGTCGAATATTTTGGTTCAGGACCTATACTGATTCCCGGTGGTTGGCTGAGACTTTGTTTAATTCTTCTTCCTCTGGGGAAATAATAGTGACATGTGCCCATCCAAATGCCAACAGCTACTGTCTCATTGGTTCTCCCTCTTCCCTTTCATCCTATGCCAAATTGGCAACCTGTGCGAACCAGGAGGTTAAAGGTGCTGTCTCTCCAAGTTGGGAGTTTGATAGTAAAGCAGTTGGAAAGTCAAATTGGAGCACCAGGAGAGGGACTATTCATTGAGTTTTAGAAACCTTTTGTATTCACAGTGTGTCCATTCTCTAGCTTTCCCATACATGTTATAGCTGTAGTAATATTCCCTTCAACCTGGAGAGTTGGGACCCATGGAATGGGTGCCATGCATTATTGCTTTAAAGGGTCTGCATTTGCTCACCCAATCTCACCAATCCTCTCAGTCCCATGTGTCCAGCCTTTTGCCACATCCAGCTGTCGTTGTAGATAGGGTCATTCCAGGTTTCAACAGAGACCCTGAAGGAATTGTAAAGAATTTCCCTGTTTTTTTGTTTTGTTTTTGAAATTCCTTTTTAGGTTGCGTTTGAGCTGATTCTCACTGCCATGTTTATGCCAGTCTAGACACACTTGATTCCCTTACGGAGACATATCAGTACATAGGTTTTAAGTTTCTTACTAGTCGGATATATTCCTCTGTGGGAAATATGGGATTTTGAGTCCCTTTCACTGAGGAAGGTTTAGGTCTTTTCTATTCCATAGTTGGTTTTTTGAACGGTACCTGTGCTTATATAAAACTCTGGTTTTATGCATCACCCCACCTCTCCTTCCCCCTTAAGAAGGCATAAGAGTGTTTTCTAAATGTGAGACTCTGTTCTCTTTCCTAACTCAGTTCATGTGTAGCCATGTTTACAGGATCTTCATAAATGATATCTTATGATAAGTTTCTTTTTCTGTGTGACTTATTACACTTAGAATCATCGTACCTGAATCCACTCATTTTGTTGCTACTGGTTTTATGACATTGATTTCATGGCTGAGGGATATTCCATCGTACGTAAGTACCACAGTTTTTTGAACCATTTTTATATTTCCAGGGATATGTAAGGTGTACCCAAGTTGAGGTTCTTGTAAGCAATGCAGGCCTAAATTTTGGGGTGGCTCTGTCTTATTGATTTTCAGTTTTCCCAAGGTATATTCCCTAGACTCTAAGTGCCCTGGGCTCTGTAGCTCTGTTGTTTACTTGTTTTAGGGAACACAATGCACTCCTCTAGAGAGGCACTTGGCAGTTTACATTAGGCCCATCAGCATAACAAGGCTCCCTGTTCTCCAGGGCCTGTCTTGCCCTTCTGGTTTTTCCCCATTTTGTGGATGCCCCTAATGAGCGTTGAGAAGTGATACTTCTTTGTAGTGCAGATTTGCATTGCACCCTTGCTTGCTTGGCCAAAAATGCTGTATGCTTTTTCTCCTGAATATATTCAGGAGAAAACGCTTATGCCCTTGTTGGCCAAGTGCATCATTGTCGATGTTGTGCCCCTCTTCCTGTGCTTTAAAGGTGAATCCTACGTACCTCATGAAATCTGTTTCCTGCTATTCTGCCTCGCATTCAAGTCCACCATGTTTCCTTCCCTCAACAGATTTTTGAACGATAGTTGTGCTTTATTACTCTGCCCGTTTGTGAATTGCTGTGCCCCTGAGCTCCATTTTTTAACTCGTTTTTTCTGAGCTGAACGCAAGGCCAAAATTTTGGTTCAGGACCTCTACTGATTCTTGGTGGGTGGCTGAGACTTTGGTTAATTCTTCTTCCTCCCGGGATATAAGAGTGGCATGTGCCCGTCCAAATGCCTAACAGCTACTCTCTCATTGGTTCTCCCTCTTCCATTTCCTCCTCTGTCAAATTGGCAACCTGTGCGAACCAGGATTTTAAAGGTGCTGTCTCTGCAAGTTGGGAGATTGATAGTAAAGCAGTTGGAAAGTCAAACCGGAGCACCAGGAGAGGGACTATTCGTTGAGTTTTATAGACCTTTCGTATTCACAATGTGTCCATTCTCAAGGATTCCCGTACATGTTATAGCTGTTGTAATATTCCCTTCAACCTGGAGACATGGGACCCATGGAATGGGTGCCAGGCATTATTGCTTTAAAGGGTCTGCATTTGCTCACCCAATCTCACCAATCCTCTCAGTCCCATGTGTCCAGCCTTATGCCACATCCAGCAGTCATTGTAGATAGGGTCATTCCAGGTTTCATCAGAAATCCTGAAGGTATTGTAAAGAATTTCCCATTATTTTTTGTTTTTCAAATTCCTTTCTATAATGGGTTTGAGCTGATTCTCACTGCCATGTTTATGCCAGTCTAGACACACTTGATTCCCTTACGGAGACATATCAATACATAGGTTTTAAGATTCTTACTAGTCAGATATATTCCTCTTCCGGAATAATGGGGTTTTGAGTCCCTTTCACTGAGGATGGTGTAGGTCTTGTCTATTCCATAGTTGGTTTTGGGAACGGTACCTGTGCTTATATCAAACTCTGGTTTTATGCATCACCCCACCTCTCCTTCCCCCTTAAGCAGGCATAAGAGTGTTTTTTAAATGTGATACTCCATTCTCTTTCCTAACTCAGTTCATGTGTAGCCATGTTTACAGGATCTTCACAAGTGATATCTTATGATATGTTTCTTTTTCTGTGTGACTTATTTCACTTAGAATCATTGTACCTGAATCCACTCATTTTGCTGCTACTGGTCTTATGACATTGATTTCATGGCTGAGGGATATTTCATCGTATGTAAGTACCACAATTTTTGAACCATTTTTATATTTCCTGGGATATTTAAGGTGTACCCAAGTTGAGGTTCTTGTAAGCAGTGCAGCCCTAAATTTTGGGGTGGCTCTGTCTTATTGATTTTCAGTTTTCCCAAGGTATATTCCCTAGAATGGAAGTGTCCTTGGCTCTGTAGCTCTGTTGTTTACTTGTTTTACGGAACACAATGCACTCCTCCAGAGAGGCAGTTGGCTATTTACATCCCACCCATCAGCATAACAAGGCTCCATGTTATCCAGGGCCTGCCTTGAAGTTCTCGTTTTTACCAGTTTTGTGGATATCCCTTTGGACCGGTGGGAAGTAATACTTCTTTGTAGTGCAGATTTGCATTGTCCGCGTGCTTGCTTGGCCAAAAAGAGTTTATGCGTTGTCTCCTGAATATACTCAGGAGAAAATGCATACTCCCTTTTTGGCCAAGTGCATCATTGTCGAAGTGGTGCCTCACTTCCTGTGCTTTAAAGGCGATTCCAACGTACCTCTTGAAATCCTTTTCCAGGTATTCTGCCTCGCTTTCAAGTCCGCCTCGTGGCCTTCCCTGAACAGATTTTTGGACGATAGTTGTCCTTTATTACTCTGCCAGTTTGTGAATTGCTGTGCCCCTGAGCTCCGTTTTTTACTGTTTTTTTCTGAGCTGTACGCAAGTCCAATATTTTGGTTCAGGACATATACTGGTTCCCAGTGGGTGGCTGAGACTTTGGTCAATTCTTCTTTCTCCCGGGAAATAAGAGTGACATATGCCCGTCCAAATGCCTAACAGCTACTCTCTCATTGGTTCTCCCTCTTCCCATTCATCCTCTGCGAAAATGGCAACCTCTGAGAACCAGGACGTTAAAGGGGCTGTCTCTCCATGTTGGGAGATTGATAGTAAAGCAGTTGGAAAGTCAAACCGGAGCACCAGGAGAGGGACTATTAGTTGAGTTTTATAGACCTTTCATATTCACAGTGTGTCCATTCTCTAGGTCTCCCGTTCCTGTAATAGCTGTAGTAATATTCCCTTCAACCTGGAGAGTTGGGACCCATGGAATGGGTGCCCCTCATTATTGCTTTAAAGGGTCTGCATTTGCTCACCCAATCTCACCAATCCTCTCAGTCCCAAGTGTCCAGCCTTATGCCACATCCAGCTGTCATTGTAGATAGGGTCATTCCAGGTTTCATCAGAGACCCTGAAGGAATTGAAAGAAATTTCCCTGTTTTTTTTGTTTTGTTTTGAAATTACTTTTTATAGTTGGTTTGAGCTGATTCTCACTGTCATGTTTATGCCAGTCTAGACCTACTTGATTCCCTTACGGTGACATATCAATACATAGGTTTTTAGATTCATACTTTTAAGATATATTACTCTGTGGTGAATATGGGTTGTTGAGTCCCTTTCACTGAGGAAGGTGTAGGTTTTGTCTATTTTGTATTTGGTTTTTGGAACGGTACCTGTACTAATATCAAACTCTGATTTTATGCATCACCCCACCTCTCCTTCCCCCTTAAGCAAGCATAAGCGTTTTTTTTTTTTAAATGTGACTCTCTCTTTTCTTTCCTAAGTCAGTTCATGTGTAGCCATGTTTACAGGATCTTCATAAATGATATCTTATGATAAGTTTCTTTTTCTGTGTGACTTATTTCACTTAGAATTATCGTACCTGAATCCACTCATTTTGCTGCTACTGGCCTTATGACAGTGATTTCATGGCTGAGGGATATTCCATCATACGTAAGTACCACAATATCTTGAACCATTTTTGTCTTTCCTGGGATATTTAAGGCGTACCCAAGTTGAGGTTTTTGTAAGCAGTGCAGCCCTGAATTTTGGTGTGGATCTGTCTTATTTATTTTCAGTTTTCCCAAGGTATATTCCCTAGACAGGAAGTGCCCTTGGCTCTGTAGCTCTGTTGTTTACTTGTTTTAGGGAACACAATGCACTCCTCCAGAGAGGCAGTTGGCAATTTACATCCCACCCATCAGCATAACAAAGCTCCCTGTTCTCCAGGGCCTGTCTTACCTTTCTGGTTTTTACCCATTTTGTGGATGTCCCTTTTGACCGGTGGGAAGTGATACTTCTTTGTAGTGCAGATTTGCATTGCCCGCTTGCTTGCTTGTCCAAAAAGGGCA
This sequence comes from Mesoplodon mirus, assembly GCF_964341445.2. Taxonomy (NCBI): domain Eukaryota; kingdom Metazoa; phylum Chordata; class Mammalia; order Artiodactyla; family Ziphiidae; genus Mesoplodon; species Mesoplodon mirus. The sequence goes on from NW_028295817.1 coordinate 8,779,724, forward strand.
TATGCGTTTTCTCCTGCATATATTCACGTGAAAACCCATATGCCCTTTATGGCCATTTCCATAATTTTCGAAGTTGTAATGCTTTTCCTGTGTTTAAAGGTGATTCCAATGTACCTCTTGAAATCTGTTTCATGCCATTCTGTCTCATTTTCCCTTCCGCCTCGTGGCTTTCCCTCAACAGATTTTTCGAAGAGAGTAGTCCTTTATAACTCTGCAGGTTAGTGAATTGCTGTGGCCCTGAGCTCCATTTTTCAACTCGCGTTTTTGTGATCTGACCGCAAATCAACTGTTTTGCTTCTTGACTTATACTGGTTCTGGGGGGCAGGCTGAGACTTTGGTTAATTCCTCTTTGTGACGGAAAATTAGAGAGACATGTGGCCGTCCAAATGCCTACAGCTACTCTCTCATTGGTTCTCTCTCTTCCCTTATATCCTCTGCACAATTTGCCAACTGTGTGTACCAGGAGGTTATAGGGGCTGACTTTCCAAGTTGGGAGATTGATAGTAAAGCAGTTGGTATGTCAAACTGGAGCACAAGGAGAGAAAAAAGTAGTAGAGTTTTAGAAACCTTTCACCATCAGATGGTTTCCATTCTCTAGGTTCCCATACACATTATAACTGTAGTGATATTCCCTTCTACCTGGAGAGATGGGAACCATGGAATGGGTGGCAGGCATTATTGCTTTAAAGGGTCTGCATTTTTTCACCCAATCTCACCAATCCTCTCAGTCCCAAGTGACCAGCCTTATTCCACATCCAGCTGTCATTGTAGGTACGGTCATTCCAGGTTTCATCAGAACACCTGAAGGTATTGTGTAAGAATTTTACTGTTTTTATGTTTTGTTTTGAAATTCAGTTTTATATTGGGTTTGAGCTGATTCTCACTGCCATGTTTATGTCGTTCTAGACACACTTGTTTCCCTTAGGGAGACATATCAATACATAGGTTTTAAAATTCTTACTAGTCAGATATATTTCTCTGAGGGGAATAGGGATGTTGAGTTCCGTTCACTGAGGAAGGAGTAGGGCTTGTCTCTTCTCTTTTTGGATTATGGAACGGTACCTGTGCTAATATCAATCTTATGTTTTGTGCATCTCCCCACCTCTCTTTCCCCTTAAGCAAGCGTTAGAGTGTTTTCTAAATCTGAGACTCTGTTCTCTTCCCTAAATCAGTTCATATGTAGCCATGTTTACATTCCCTTCATAAGTGATATCTTATGTCAGAATGCACCATGGCCGTTCTCATAATAATGCTCCATGACCCCTGTCATCACAATGCACCATGACCCGGTTATCAAAATGCTCCATGTCCCTTGTCATCACAATTCTCCACGACCTTGTCATCACAATGCTACATGACACTTCTCATCAAAATGTTACATGCTCTTGTCATCACAATTCTCCATCCACTTGACACTGCAATGCTCCATGCACTTGTCATCACAATGCTCCATGAACATGTCATCACAAAGCTCCATGCCCTTGTCATCACAATGCTCCATGACCCCTGTCATCACAATGCTCCCTGACACCTGTCATCACAACGCTTCATGCCCCTTGTCATTACAGTGCTCCATGATGCTCGATATCAAAATTACCAAAGGTCTTCTCATCACAATGCTCCATGGCCAATATCATCACAATGCTCCATGACCACTGTCATCACAACACTCCATGACACCTGACAACACAATGATTCGGGACTCTTGTCATCACAATGTTCCATTCCCTAGTCATCACACTGCTCCATGACACCTGTCATCACAATACTCCATGAACATTTTCAGCCCAATGTTCCATGACCCTTGTCATCACAATGATCCATGTCCTTGTCATCCCTATGCTCCATGACCACTGTTTTCACAATGCTCTGTGACGCTTGTCATCACAGTGCTCCATGACACCTGTCATCACAGTGCTCCATGCCTTTGTCAGCAAAATGCTACAAGACCTTGTCATTACAATGCTCTATTTGATTCTCATCACAATCCTCCATGAAACTTGGGATCACATTGCTTCATGCCCATGTCATCACAATGCTCCATGGTCCTTGAAATCAAAATGATCCTTGACCTCTCTCATCACAGTGATCCAAACCCTTGTGATCACAATGTTCCATAACACTTGTCATCACAACGCTCCATGATGCCTGTCATCACAATACTCCATGCCCTTTTCATCACAATGCTCCATGACCTTTGTCATCACAATTCTCAATACACTTGTCATCACAATGCTCCCTGACATTGTCATCAGAATGTTCCTTGAACCATGTCAGGAAAAGGCTCCATGCCTCTTTCATAACAATGCCCCATGCCGTTTTCATCACAGTGCTCCATGCCATTGTCATCAAAATACTCCACAAGATTGTCATCAGAATGCTCCATGACCCTTGTCATCACAATTCTCCATGTGATTGTCAGCACAATGCTCCTTGACCCTTGTCATCACAATGCTCCAAGCCATTGTCATGACAATGCTCCATTACTTTTGTCATCAGAATCCTCCATGACACTTGGCATCACAGTGCTCCATGCCATTGTCATCAGAGCGGGCCACTACATATGTCATCAGAATGCTCCCTGACAACTCTCTTCACAATACTGCATGACCTGGTCATCACAATGCTCCATGCCCTTGTCATCACAATGTGCCATTCCAACTGTCATCGCAATAATCCATGAAACATATTAGACCAATGTTCCATGCTCTTGTCATCACAATGCTCCATGCTCTTGTTATCACAATTCGTCATGACCCCTGTCATCACAATGCTCCATGACACTTGTCAGTATGTTCCTTGAACCCTGTCATGACAAGTCTCCATGCCTTTTTCATCACAATGTTCCATGCCCTTTCCATCACAGTGCTCCAAGACACATGTAATCACAATGCTCCATGCCCTTGTCATCACAAAACTCAGGGATGCATGCCATCAGAATGCTCCTTGGCCTTCTCCTCACAATGCGCCATGCCCTTGTCATCACAATATTCCAAGACACCTGTAATCATAATGCTCCATGCCCCTTTTCATCAGTATGCTCCATGAGACTTGTCATCACAAGGCTCCATGGTTTTGTCATCACAATGCTCCAGGACTTTTTCATCACAATGCTTCTCGACCTTGTCATGAAAATTTTCAATGGCCCTTGTCATCATAATGCTCCAAGCCCTAATCATCAAAATGCTCCATTATATTTTTCGTCACATTTCTCCATTACATTTGGCTTCACAATGCTCCATGCCATTGTCATCACAATGGACCATGACATATGTCATCACAGTGCTCCCTGACACCTGTCTTCACAATACTCCTTGACCTTCTCATCACAATGCTCCATGCCCTTGTCATCACAATGCACCATGCCCAATGTCATCACTATAATCCATGAAACTTGTCAGACCAAAGCTCCATGCCCCTGTCAACACAATGCTCCATGCCCTTGTCATCACAATACTCCATGACCCCTGTCATCACAATGCTTAGTGACTCCAGTCATCACAGTGATTCATAACGTTTGTCATCACAATTGTCCATGCCGGCGTCATCACAAGGCTCTGTGACTTTTGTAACCACAATGCTCCATGAACTTTTCATCACAATTCTCTGTGACCCTTGTCATCACAATGCTCCATGTCTTTGTCAGAACAATGGTATATGACCATTGTCATCACAATGTGCCACGCGCATTTCATCACAGCCGATCACAAACTTTTCATTGCAATGCTCCCTAAACCTTGTAATCACAATGGTCCATGCACTTCTCATCAAAATGCTGTCTCACCAGAGATATCACAATGTTCCATCACTAGTCATCACAATACTCCCTCACACCTGGAATCACAATGTTCCATGACCCTGTCATCACAGTGCTACATCCACTTATCTGAACAATGTTCCATGACCCCTGACATCACAATGTTCCATAACCCCTGTCAGCAAAATGCTCCATGACCCTTTTCATCCCAAAGATCCAAGACCCCTGACATCACAATGTTCTATAAACACTGCTATCACAATATTCCATTACAATTCTTATCAAATTGCTACATGACCCGTTCATCAAAATGCTCCCTGCCCTTCTCATCACAATGCACCATTCCCTTGTCATCAAAATGCTCCATGACTTGTCATCACAAAGCTCCATGTCCCATGGCATCACAATGCTCCATGTCACTGTCATCACAATGCTCCATGAACCCTCTCATCACATTGCTCCATGTCCTTGTCATCACAAAGCTCCATGACACTTGTCATCACAATGCTCGATGCCCTTCTCATCACAATGCTCCATGCCCTTTTCATTACAATCCTGCAAGACCCATGTATCACAGTGTTCCGTGCCCTTGTCATCACAATGCTCCATGCCCACTCTCATCACAATAATCCATGAAACATTTCAGACCAATGTTCCATACCCTTCTCATCAAAATGCTCCATTGCGCCTGTCATAACAATGCACCATGACTCTTGGCATCACAATGTTCAACGGCATAGTCATCACAAGGTTCCATGACACTTGTCATCACAATGCTCAAGACCCCTGAAATCACAATGCTGCATGCCCTTGTCATCACAAAGCTACATGACGCATGTCATCAGAAATTTCCATGGCCTTCTCATCACAATGCTCCATTCCCATGTCATCACAATGCTCCATTCCCATGTCATCACAATAATTCAAGACCCTTGTAATCACAGTGCTCCATGACCCTTTTCATCTCAATGCACTATGAACCCTGTCATCACAATACACCATGCCCTTCATCATAATGCTTCAGGCTATTGTCATCACAATGAAATCAATATTCTCCATGACCTCTGTCATCATAATGCTCCAAACCCTTGTGATCACAATGTTCAATAACACTTATCATCTCAATACCCCATGACACTCATCATCACATTTATCCATGGTCTTCTCATCACAATGCTCCATGATCGTTGTCATTACAATGCTCAATACACTTGTCATCACAATGCTCCCTGACACTTGTCGTCAGTATGCTCCTTGAACCCTGTCATGACAAGGTTCCATGCCTTTTTCATCACAGTGATCCATGCCCTATTCATCACAATGCTCCAAGATCCCTGTAATCACAATGCTCCATGCCCTTGTCATTAAAAAGCTCCATGACGCATGTCATCAGCATGCTTCATGGCCTTCTCATCACAATGCTCCATGCCCTTCTCATCACAATGCTCCAAGACCCCTGTAATCACAATGCTCCATGCCCCTTTGCATCAGAATGTTCCATGCGACTTTTCATCACAATGCTTAATGCGCTTGTCAGCACAATGTTCAATGACACGTCATCACAGTGCACCATGTGCTTGTCATCACAGTGCTCCACAATCTTGTCATCACAATGCTCCTTAAAATTTGTCATCACAATGCTCCCTGCCCTTCTCATCACATTGCACAACGCCCTTGCCATCAAAATGCTCCATGACCATTGTCATCACAAAGATCCATGACCCTTAGCATCACAATGCTCCATTTCATTGTCATCACAATGCTCCATGAACGCTCTCATCACATTGCTCCATGCCCTTGTCTTCACAAAGCTCCATGACACATGTCATCAGAATGCTCCATGGCCTTCTCATCACAATGCTGCATTCCCTTGCCATCACAAGGCTCAATTACCCCTGTGATAAAAATGCTCCATGACCCCTGCCATCACGATGTTCCACGGTCCTGTCATCACAAAGCTCCATGACCCTTCTCATCACAATGATCCAATAACCCTGTAATCACAATCCTCTATGCCACTTTTCATCTCAATGATCCATGAACCCTGTCATCACAATGCACCATGCCCATCATCATAATGCTTCATCCTATTGTCATCACAATGAAATCAAAATGCTCCATGACCTCTGTCATAACAATGCTCCAAACACTTGTGATCACAATATAACATATCACTTTTCATCACAATGTCCCATGACTCTCGTCATCACAATTATATATGGTCTTCTCATCACAATGGTCCATGACATTTTTAATCACAATGCTCTATACACTTGTCATCAAAATGCTCCCTGACACTTGTCTGTATCCTCCTTGAATCCTCTCATGACAAGGCTCCATGCCTTTTTCATCACAATGATCCATGTCCTTTTCATCACAATGCTGCAAGACCCATGTAATCTCAATGCTCCATGCCCTTGTCATCACAAAGCTCAATGACGCATGCCATCAGAATGCTCCTTGGACTTCTCCTCACAATGCTCCATGCCCTTGTCCTCACAATGTTCGAAGACCCCTGTAATCACAATGATCCATGCCTTGTCCTCAAAAAACGCCATAACGCATGTCATCAGAATGCTCCATGGACTTCTCATCACAATGCTCCATGCCCTAGTCATCACAGTGCTCCAAGACCCCAGTAATCACAATGCACCATGCCCCTTTTCATCAGAATGCTCTATGAGACTTGTCATCACAAGTCTCCATGGTCTTCTCATCACAATGCTCCAGGACATTGTCATCACCATGCTCCATTCCCTTGTCATCACAATGCTCCATGACCCCTGTCATCACAATAATCCATGAACATTTTCAGCCCAATGCACTACGAGCTACTCATCACAGTGCTCCATGGCCAATATCATCACAATGCTCCATGACCCCTGTCATCAAAACACTCCATGAACATTTTCAGCCCAGTGCTCAAAGACCCTTGTCATCACAATGATCCATGCCCTTGTCATCCCAATGCTCCATGACCCCTGTATTCACAGTGCTCCGTGACGCTTGTTATCACAGTGCTCCATGACACATGTCATCACAATGCTCCATGCCTTTGTCAGCAAAATGCTTCATGACCTTTTCATTACAATGCTCTCTGCGCTTGTCATCACAATACTCCTTTTCCATTGTCATCACAATCCTCCATGAAACTTGAGATGAGGATGTTTCATGCCCTTGTGATCACAGTGCTCCATGCTCCTTGAAATCAAATGATCCATGACCTCTGTCATCACAATGCTCCAAAACCTTGTGATCACAGTGTTCCATAACACTTGTCATCACAACGCTCCATGATGCCTGTCATCACAATACTCCATGCCCTTTTCATCACAATGCTCCATGACCTTTGTCATCACAATTCTCAATACACTTGTCATCACAATGCTCCCTGACACTTGTCATCAGAATGCTCCTTGAACCCTGTCACGAAAAGGCTCCATGCCCCTTTCATCACAATTCCCCATGCCGTTTTCATCACAATGCTCCATGCCATTGTCATCAAAATAGTCCACAAGCTTGTCATCAGAATGCTCCATGCCATTGTCATCACAATTCTCCATGCACTTGTCAGCACAATGCTCCCTGACCCTTGTCATCACAATGCTCCAAGCCATTGTCATCACAATGCTTCATTACCATTGTCATCAGAATCCTCCAAGACAAGAGGCATCACAATGTTCCATGCCATTGTCATCACAATGGGCCATTACATATGTCATCACAATGCTCCCTGACACCTGTCTTCACAATACTGCATGACCTGGTCATCACAATGCTCCATGCCCTTGTCATCACAGTGCGCCATTCGAACTGTCATCGCAATAATCCATGAAACTTTAGACCAATGTTCCATGTACTTGTCATCACAATGCTCCATGCCCTTTTTATCACAATGCTCCATGACCCCTGTCATCACAACGCTCCGTGACTCCAGTCATCACAATGCTTCATGACCTTTGTCATCACAATGGTCCATGCCCTGGTCATCAACAGTCTCTGTGACCTTTTTAACCACAATGCTCCATGAACTTTTCATCACAATGCTCTTTGACCCTTGTCATCACAATGCTCTATGCCTTTCTCAGCACAATGCTCCATGACCCTTGTCATCACAGTGCTCCATGCGCTTGTCAGCACAATGCTCCATGACACATGTCATCGCAATGGTCCATGACCCTTGTCATCACAGTGCTCCGTGACTCCAGTCATCTCAAAGCTTCATAAGGTTTGTCATCACAATGGTCCATGCCCACGTGATCAAAAGGCTCTGTGACCATTGTAACCACAATGCTCCATGAAATTTTCATCACAATTCTCTGTGACACTTGTAATCACAATGCTCCATGTCTTTGTCAGAACAATGCTCCATGACCATTGTCTTCACAATGTGCCACCCGCATTTCATCACAATGGTCCACAACCTTGTCACTGCAATGCTCCATAAACCTTGTAATCACAATGGTCCATGCACTTCTCATCAAAATGCTCTCTCACCAGAGATATCACAATGTTCTACCACTAGCCATCACAATACTCCCTCACCCTTGTAATCACAATGTTCCATGACCCAGTCATCACACTGCTACATCCCCTTATCATCACAATGTTCCATGACCACTGTCATCAAAATGCTCCATGACCCTTTTCATCCCAAAGCTCCAAGACGCCTGACATCACAATGTTCTATAACCCCTGCAATCAAAATGTTCCATTACACTATTCATCAAATTGCTGCATGACCCGGTCATCAAAATGCTCCCTGGCCTTCTCATCACAATGCACCATGCCCTTGTCATCAAAATGCTCCATAACTTGTCATCAAAAATCTCCATGACCCTTGGCATCACAATGCTCCATGTCATTGTCATCACAATGCTCCATGAACCCTCTCATCACATTGCTCAATGCCCTTGTCATCACAAAGTTCCATGACACTTGTCATCACAATGCTCGATGCCCTTCTCATCTCAATGGTGCATGCAACTGTCATTACAATCCGGCATGACCCATGTAACATAGTGTTCCGTACCCTTGTCATCACAATGCTCCATGCAAACTCTCATCACAATAATCCATGAAACATTTCAGACCAATGTTCCATGCCGTTCTCATCACCATGCTCCTTTACCCCTGTCATAACAATGCACCATGACACCTGCCCTCACAATGTTCCACGGCCTAGTCCTCACAAGGTACTATGACACTTGTCATCACAATGCTGAAGACCCCTGTAATCACAATGCTCCATGCCCTTGTCATCACAAAGCTCCATGACGCATGTCATCAGAATGTTCCATGGCCTTCTCATCACAATGCTCCATGCCCTAGTCATCACAATGCTCCAAGACCCCTGTAATCACAATGTTCCTTTTCCATTTTCATCAGAATGCTCCCTGAGACTTGTCATCACAAGTCTCCATGGTCTTCTCACCACAATGCTCTAGGACCTTGTCATTACCATGCTCCATTCCCTTGTCATCACAATGCTCCATGACACCTGTCATCACAATAATCCATGATTATTTTCATCCCAATGCTCCACGGCCTACTCATCACAATGCTCCATGGCCAATATCTTCAGAGTGCTCCATGACCACTGTCATCACAACACTCCATGACACCTGACAACACAATGATCCGGGACTCTTTTCATCACAATGCTCCATTCCTTAGTCATCACAATGCTCCATGATCCCTGTCATCACAACACTCCATGAACATTTTCAGCCCATTGCTCCATGACACTTGTCTTCAAAATGATCCATGCCCTTGTCATCCCAATGCTCCATGACCCCTGTATTCACAATGTTCCGTGACGGTTGTAATCACAGTGCTCCATGACACCTGTCATCAAAATGCTCCATGCCTTTGTCATCAAAATGCTACATGACCTTGTCATTACAATGCTCTATGCGCCTATCATCACAATACTCCATTTCCATTGTCATCACAATCCTCCATGAACATTGGGATCACATTGCTTCATGCCCTTTTCATCACAATGCTGCATGCTCCTTGAAATCAAAATGATCCATGACCTCTCTCATCACAATGCTCCAAACACTTGTCATCACAGTGTTGCTTAACACTTGTCATCACAACGCTCCATGATTCCTGTCATCACAGTACTCCATGAACTTTTCATCATAATGCTCCATGACATTTGTCATCACAATGCTCAATACACTTGTCATCAAAATGCTCCCTGACACTTGTTGTCTGTATGCTCCTTGAACCCTGTCATGACAAGGCTCCATGCCTTTTTCTTCAAAATGATCCATGCCCTTTTCATCACAATGCTCCAAACCCATGAAATCACACTGCTCGATATCCTTGTCATCACAAATCTCATTGATGCATGCCATCAGAATGCTCCTTGGTCTTCTCCTCACAAGGCTCCATGCCCTTGTCATCACCGAGTTCCAACACCCCTGTAATCACAATGCTCCATGCCCCTTTTCATCAGTATGCTCCATGAGACTTGTCTTCACAAGGCTCCATGGATTTGTCATCACAATGCTCCAGGACCTTATCATCACCATGCTTCCCGACCTTGTCATGAAAATTTTTAATGGCCCTTGTCATCATAATGCTCCAAGCCCTAATCATCAAAATGGTCCATTATATTTGTCATCACAATTCTCCATTATATTTTGCATCACAATGGTCAATGCCATTGTCATCGCAATGGACCATGACATATGTCATCACAATGCTCCCTTACACTTGTCTTCACAATACTCCATGACCTTCTCATCACAATGCTCCATGCCCTTGTCATCACAATGCCCCATGCCCACTGTCATCACAATAATCTATGAAACATGTCAGACCAATGCTCCATGCCCTTGTCATCACAATGCTCCATGACCCCTGTCATCACAATGCTCCGTGACTCCAGTCATCACAATGTTTCATAACGTTTGTCATCACAATGGTCCATGCCCGTGTCATCAAAAGGCCCTTTGACATTTGTAACCACAATGCTCCATGAACTTTTCATCACAATTCTCTGTAACTCTTGTCATCACAATGCTCCATGTCTTTGTCAGAACAATGCTCCATGACCATTGTCATCACAATGTGCCACGTGCATTTCGTCACAACTGTCCACAACCTTGTCATTGCAATCCTCCATAAACCTTGTAATCACAATGCTCCATGCACTTCTCATCAAAATGCTCTCTCACCAGAGATATCACAATGTTCCATCACTAGCCATCACAATACTCCCTCACCCCTGTAATCACAATGTTCCATGACCCTGTCATCACAATGCTACATCCCCTTATCATCACAATGTTTCATGACCGCTGCCATCACAATGTTCCATAACACCTGTCATCAAAATGCTCCATGACCCTTTTCATCCCAAAGCTCAAAGACCCCTGACATCACAATATTCTATAACCCCTGCCATCAAAATGTTCCATTACAATTTTTATCAAATTGCTGCATGACCCGGTCATCAAAATGCTCCCTGCCCTTCTCATCACAATGCACCATGCGCTTGTCATCAAAATGCTCCATGACTTGTCATCACAAAGCTCCATGAGCTTTGGAATCACAATGCTCCATGTCATTGTCATCACAATAATCCATGAACCTTCACATCACATTGGTCCATGCCCTTGTCATCACAAAGCTCCATGACACTTGTCATCACAATGCTCGATGCCCTTCTCATCACAATACTCGATGCCCTTGTCATGACAATCCTGCATGACCCATGTATCACAGTGTTCTGTGCCCTTATCATCACAATGCTCCATGCCCACTCTCATCACAATAATCCATGAAATATTTCAGACCAATGTTCCATGCCCACTCTCATCAAAATGCTCCATTACCCCTGTCATAACAGTGCACCATGACCCTTGCCATCATGATGTTCCACGGCCTAGTCATCACAAGGTTCCATGACACTTGTCATCACAATGCTAAAGACCCCTGAAATCACAATGCTCCATGACCATGTCATCACAAAGCTCCATGATGCATGTCATCAGAATGTTCCATGGCCTTCTCATCAAAATGCTCCATGCCCTTGTCATCACAACGCTCCAAGACACTTGTAATCACAATGCTCCATACCCCTTTTCATCTCAATGCTCCATGAACCCTGTCATCACAATGCACCGTGCCCATCATCATAATGCTTAAGGCTATTGTCATCACAATGAAATCAATATTCTCCATGACCTCTGTCATCATAATGCTCCAAACAATTGTAATCACAATGTTCCATAACACTTATCATCACAACACCCCATTACAATCATCATCACAATTAACCATGGCCTTCTCATCACAATGCTCCATGATCTTTGTCATCACAATGCTCAATACACTTCTCATCACAATGCTCCCTGACACTTGTTGTCTGTATTCTCCTTGAACCCTGTCAAGACAAGTCTCCATGCCTTTTTCCTCACAATGATCCATGCCCTTTTCATCACAATGCTCCAAGATCCATGTAATCACAATGCTCCATGCCCTTGTCATCACAAATCTCAATGACGCATGCCCTCAGAATGCTCCTTGCACTTCTCCTCACAATGCTCCATGACCTTGTCATCACAATGTTCCAAAATCCCTGTAATCACAATGCTCCATGCCCCTTTTCATCAGTATGCTCCATGAGACTTGTCATCACAAGGCAAAATGGTTTTGTCATCACAATGCTCCAGGACCTTGTCATCCCAATGCTTCACGACCTTGTCATGAAAATATTCAATGGCCCTTGTCATCATAATGCTCCAAGCCCTATCCATCACAATGCTCCATTATATTTGTCATCACAATGCTCCATTACATTTGGCATCACAATGCTCCCTGCCATTGTCATCGCAATGGACCACGATATATGTCATCACAATGCTCCCTGACACCTGTCTTCACAATACTCCATGACCTTCTCATCACAATGCTCCATGCCCTTGTCATCCCAATGCACCATGGACACTCTCATCACAATAATTTATGAAACTTGACAGACCAGTGCTCCATGCCCCTTCCATCACAGTGCTCCATGCCCTTGTCATTACAATGCTCCATGACCCCTGTCATCGCAAAGCTCCGTGACTCCAGTCATCACAATGCTTCAAAACGTTTGTCATCACAATGGTCCATGCCCGCGTCATCACAAGGCTCTGTGACCTTTGTAACTGCAATGCTCCATGAACTTTTCATCACAATGTTCCGTGACACTTGTCATCACAATGCTCCATGCCTTTGTCAGAACAATGTTCCATGACCCTTGTCATCACAATGTGCAACGCGCTTTTCGTCACAACATTTGACAACCTTGTCATTGCAATGCTCCAAAAACTTTGTAATCACAATGCTCCATGGCTTTCTCATCACAATGCTCCATGCCCTTGTCATAACAATCCTGCATGACCCATGTATCACAGTGTTACGTACCCTTTTCATCACAATGCTGCATGCCCACTCTCATCACATTAATCCATGAAATATTTCAGAACAATGTTCCATGCCCTTCTCATCAAAATGCTCAATTAACCCTGTCATAACAATGCACCATGACCCCTGCCATCACAATGATACACGGCCTAGTCGTCACAAGTTAACATGACACTTGTCATTACAATGCCCAAGACCCCTGAAATCACAATGCTCCATGCCCTTGTCATCACAAAGCTCCATGACGCATTTCATCAGAATGTTCCATGGCCTTCTCATCACAATGTTCCATGCCCTTGTCATCACAATGCTCCAAGACCCTTGTAATCACAAAGCTCCATGCCCCTTTTCATCTCAATGCTCCATGAACCTTGTCAGCACAATGCACCATGCCCATCATCATAATGCTTCAGGCTATAGTCATCACAATGAAATCAATATTCTCCATGACCTCTGTCATCATAATGCTCCAAACCCTTGTTATCACAATGTTCCATAACACTTATCATCAAAACACCCCATGACGCTCATCATCACTATTATCCATGGTCTTCTCATCACAATGCTCCATGATCTTTGTCACCACAATGCTCAATACACTTGTTATCACAATGCTCCATGACACTTGTCGTCAGTATGCTCCTTGAACCCTGTCATGACAAGGCTCCATGCCTTTTTCATCACAATGATCCATGCCCTTTTCATCACAATGCTCCAAGATCCCTGTAATCACAGTGCTCCATGCCCTTGTCATCACAAAACTCCATGACGCATGTCATTAGAATGCTCCATGGCCTTCTCATCACAATCGTCCATGCCCTAAACATCACAATGCTCCAAGACCACTGTAATCACAATTCTCCATGCCCCTTTTCATCAGAATGCTCCATGAGACTTGTCATCACAATTCTCCATGGTCTTCTCATCACAGTGCTCCAGGATCTTGTCATCACCATGCTCCATTCTCTTGTCATCACAATTCCCCATGACCCCTGTCATCACAATAATCCATGAACATTTTCAGCCCAATGATCCACGACTTACTCATCACAATGCTCCGTGGCCAATATCATCAAAATGCTCCATGACCACTGTCATCACAACACTCCATGACACCTGACACCAAAATGATCCGGGACACTTGTCATCACAATGCTCCATGACCTTTGTCATCACAATTCTCAATATACATGTCATCACAATGCTACCTGACACTTGTCATCAGAGTGCTCCTTGAAACCTGTCATGAAAAGGCTCCATGCCTTTTCATCACAATGTCCCATGCCGTTTTCATCACAATGCTCCATGCCGTTGTCTTCAAAATTCTCCACAAGCTTGTTATCAGAATGCTCCATGACCCTTGTCATCACAATTCTCCATGCAGTTGTCAGCACAATGCTCCCAGACCCTTGTCATCACAATGTTTCAAGCCATTGTCATCACAATGCTCCATTACCTTTGTCATCAGAATCCTCCATGACATTTGGCATCACAATGCTCCATGCCTTTGTCATCACAATGGGCCATTATATATGTCATCACAATGCTCCCTGACACCTCTCTTCACAATACTGCATGACCTGGCCATCACAATGCTCCATGCCCTTGTCATCACAATGCGCCATTCCAACTGTCATCGCAATAATCCATGAAACTTATTAGACCAATGCTCCATGCCCTTGTCATCACAATGCTCCATGCCCTTGTTATCACAATGTTCCATGACCCCTGTCATCACAATGCTCCGTGACTCCAGTCATCACAATGCTTCATGACCTTTGTCATCACAATGGTCCATGCCCTCGTCATCAACAGTCTCTGTGACCATTTTAACCACAATGTTCCATGAACTTTTTATCACAATGCTCTTTGACCCTTGTCTCACAATCCTCTATGCCTTTCTCCAGACAATGCTCCATGACCCTTGTCATCACAATGCTCCATGTGCTTCTCAGCACGATTATCCAAGACAGATGTCATCACAATGCACCATGTGCTTGTCATCACAGTGCTCCACAATCTTGTCATCACAATGGTCCATAAACCTTGTCATCACAATGCTCCATGCAATTCTCATTAAAGTGCTCTCTCACCACTGATATCACACTGTTACATAAGTATTCGTCACAATACTCCCTCAACCCTCTCATCACAATATTCCATGACTCCGATCATCACAATGCTACATGCACTTATCATCACAATGTACTATGACCCCTGACATCACAAAGTTCCATAACCCCGTCATCAAAATGCTCCATGACACTTTTCATCAAAATGCTCCATGACCCCTGACATCACAATGTTCCATAACCCCTTTCATCAAAATGTTCCATGACACTCTGAATCAAATTGCTCAATGACCCTGTCATCGCTATGCTCCCTGCCCTTCTCATCACAATGCACAACGCCCTTGTCATCAAAATGCTCCATGACCTTTGTCATCACAAAGATCCATGACCCTTGGCATCACAATGTTCCATGTCATTGTCATCACAATGCTTCATGAACGCTCTCATCACATTGCTCCATGCAATTTTCATCACAAAGCTCCATGAAACATGTCATCAAAATGCTCCATGTCCTTCTCTTCACAATGCTCCATGCCCTTGCCATCACAATGCACCATGTCCACTGTCATCACAATAATCTATGAAAATTGTCAGACCAATGCTCCATGCCCCTGTCATCACAATACTCCATGCCCTTGTCATCACAATGCTCCATGACCCCTCTCATCACAGTGCTCCTTGACTCCAGTCATCACAATGCTTCATAATGTTTGTCATCACAATGGTCATGCCTGCGTAATCACAAGGCTCTGTGACCTTTGTAAACACAATGCTCCATGAACTTTTCATCACAATGCTCCATGACCCTTGTCATCACAATGCTCCATGCCTTTGTCAGAAGAATACTCAATGACCCTAGTCATCACACTGTGCCACGTGATTTTCATCACAACGGTCCACAATCTTGTCATTGCTATGCTCCATAAACCTTGTAATCACAATGCTCCATGCACTTTTCATCCAAATGCTCTCTCACCAGAGATATCACAATGTTCCATCCCTAGTCATCACAATACTCCCTCACCCCTGTAATCACAATGTTACATGACCCCTGTCATCACAATGCCACATCCCCTTATCATCACAATGTTCCGTAACCCCTGTCATCAAAATGCTCAATGACCCTTTTCATCCCAAAGCTCCATGACCCCTGGCATCACAATGTTCTAAAACCCCTGTCATTAAAATGTTCCATTACACTTTTCATCAAATTGCTGCATGACTCTGTCATCAAAATGTTCCCTGCCCTTCTCATCACAATGCACCACATATTTGTCATCAAAATGCTCCATGACTTTTGTCATCACAAATCTCCATGACCCTTGGCATCACAATGCTCCATGTCATTGTCATCACAATTCTCCATGAACAATCTCATCATATTGCTCCATGCCCTTGTCATCACAAAGCTCCATGACACTTGTCATCACAATGCTCGATGCCCTTCTCATCATAATGCTTCATGCCCTTTTCATTACAATCCTCCATGACCCATGTATCACAGTGTTCCATGCCCTTGTCATCACAATGCTCCATGCCCACTCTCATCACAATAATCAATGAAATATTTCAGACCAATGTTCAATGCCCTTGTCATAACAATGCTCCATTACTGCTGTCATAACAATGCTCCATGACACGTGCCATCACAATGTTCCATGACCTTGTCATCACAAGGCTCCATGACCCCTGTCATCAGAATTCTCCAAACCCCTGTAATCACAATGCTCCATGCCCTTGTCATCACAAAGCTCCATGACGCATGTCAACAGAATGTTCCATGGCCTTCTCATCACAATGCTCCATGCCCTTGTCATCACAATGCTCCAAGACCTCTGTAATCACAGTGCTCCATGACCCTTTTCATCTCAATGCTCCATGAACCCTGTCATCAAAATGCACCATGCCCATCATCATAATGCTTCAGGCTATTGTCATCAAAATGAAATCAAAATTCTCCATGACCTCTGTCATAATAATGCTCCAAACCCTTGTGATCACAATGTCCCATAACACTTATCATCACAACACACCTTGACACTCATCATCACTATTATCCATGGTATTCTCATCACAATGCTCCATTACCTTTTTCATCAGAATCCTCCATGACACTTGGCATCACAATGCTCCATGCCATTTTCATCACAATGGGCTATTACATATGTCATCACAATGCTCCCTGACACCTGTCTTCACAATACTGCATGACCTGGTCATCACAATGCTCCATGCCCTTGTCATCACAATATGCCATTCCAACTCTCATCGCAATAATCCATGAAACTTATTAGACCAGTGCTCCATGCCCTTTTCATCACAATGCTTCATGCCCTTGTTATCACATTGCTCCATGACCCCTGTCATCACTATGATCTGTGACTTCATTCATCACAGTGCTTCATGACCTTTGTCATCTCAATGGTCCATGCCCTCATCATCAACAGTCTCTGTGACCATTTTAACCACAATGCTCCATGAACTTTTCATCACAATGCTCTTTGACCCTTGTCATCACAATCCTCTATGCCTTTCTCAGCACAATGCTCCATGACCCTTGTCATCACAATGCTCCATGTGCTTGTCAGCAAATTGCTCCATGACACATGTCATCAAAATGAACCATGCGCTTTTCATCACAGTGCTCCACAATCTTCTCATCACAATGCTCCATAAAATTTGTCATCAAAATGCTCCATGCACTTCTCATCAAAATGCTCTCTCACCACTGATATCACAATGTTACATCACTATTTGTCACAATACTCCCTCACCCTTGTCATCACAATATTCCATGACTCCTGTCATCAAAATGCTCCTAAAACATTTTCATCTAAATGCTCCATGACCCCTGGCATCACAATGTTCCATAACCCCTCTCATCAAAATGTTCCATGACACTTTTCATCAAATTGCTCCATGACCCTGTCATCACAATGCTCCCTGACCTTCTCATCACAATGCACATCGCCCTTGTCATCAAAATCCTCCATGACCTTTGTCATGACAAAAATCCATGACCCTTGGCATCACAATGATCCATGTCATTGTCATCACAATGCTCCATGCACGCATTCATCACATTGCTCAATGCCCTTGTCATCACAAAGCTCCATGGCACATGTCATCAGAATGCTCCATGGCCTTCTCAACACAATTCTCCATGCCATTGCCATCACTATTCTCCATTACACCTGTCATAACAATGCTCCATGACCCCTGCCATCACGATGTTCCATGGCCTTGTCATCACAAGGCTCCATGACACTTCTCATCACAATGCTCCAAGACCCCTGAAATCACAATGTTCCATGACCCCTCTCATCACAATGCTACATCCCGCATTCATCACAATGTTCCATGACCCCTGACATCACAATGTTCCACAACCCCTGTCATCAAAATGCTCCATGACCATTTTCATCCCAAAGATCCATGACCCCTGACATCACAATGTTCTATAACCCCTGTCATCAAAATATTCCATTACAACTTTCATCAAATTTCTGAATGACCCTGTCATCAAAATGCTCCCTGCCCTTCTCATCACAATGCAACACGCCCTTGTCATCAAAATGCTCCGTGACTTTTGTCATCACAAAGCTCCATGACCCTTGACATCACAATGCTCCATGTCATTGTCATCACAATGCTCCATGAACCCTCTCATCACATTGCTCCATGCTGTTGTCATCACAAAGCTCCATGACACTTGTCATCACAATGCTCGATGCACTTCTCATCACAATGCTCCATGCCCTTGTCATTACAATCCTCTATGACCATTGTATCACAGTGTTCCGTGCTCTTGTCATCACAATGCTCCATGCCCACTCTCATCACAATAATCCATGAAATATTTCACACCAATGCTTCCTGTCCTTCTCATCACAATGCTCCATTACACCTGTCATAACAATGTTCCATGACCCCTGCCATCACAATGATCCACGGCCTTATCATTCACAAGGCCTCATGACACGTCATCGCAGAGTTTCAAGACCCCTGTAATCACAATGCTCCATGTCCTTTTCATCACAAAGCTCCATGACGCATGTCATCAGAATGTTCCATGGACTTCTCATCACAATGCTTCATGCCCATGTCATCACAATGCTCCAAGACACTTGTTATCACAATGATCCATGCCCCTTTTCATCTCAACGCTTCATGAATCCTGTCATCACAATGCACCATACCCATTATCATAATGCTTCAGGCTATTTTCATCACAATGAAATCAAAATGCTCCATGACCTCTGTCATCACAATGCTCCAAACCGTTGGGATCACAATGTTCCATAACACTTCTCAGCACAACACCCCATGATGCTCATAATCAAAATTATCCATGGTCTTCTCATCACTATGCTCCATAAGCTTTGTCATCACAGTGCTCAATTCAGTTGTCATCACAGTGCTCCCTGACACTTGTTGTCAGTATGCTCCTTGAACACTGTCATGAAAAGGCTCCATACCTTTTTCATCACCATGCTCCATGCCCTTTTCATCACAATTCTCCAAGACAACTTTAATCACAATGCTCCATGCACTTGTCATCACAGTGCTCCATGATGCATTCATCAGAATGCTCCATTGCCTTCTCTTCACAATGTTCCATGCCCCTGTCATCACAATGCTCCAAGACCCCTGTAATCAGAGTGCTCCATGCCACTTGTCATTATAGCGCTTCATGACGCTCGTCATCACAATTATCCATGGTCTTCTCATCACAATGCTCCACGGTCTTGCCATCACAATGTTCCATGCCCTGGTCATCACAATGCTTCATGTTCCCTGTCATCACAATTCTCCACGTTCTTGGCATCACTATGTTCCATGACACTTCCCATCACAGTGTTAAATGCTTTGTCATCACAATACTCCACAAGCTTGTCATCAGAATATTCCATGAGCCTTGTCATCACAATGATCCATGACCCCTGTCATCACAATGCTCCATGAGACCTATCATCACAATGTTCCATGCCCCTTGTCTTTACAGTGCTCCATGATGCTCGTCACCAGAATTATCCATGGTCTTCTCATCACAGTGCTCCACGGTCTTGCCATCACAATGCTCCATGCCCTGGTCATCACAATGCTTCATGTCCCTTGTCATCACAATTCTCCACGTCCTTGTCATCACAATGCTCCATGACAGTTCTCATCACAATGTTACATGCTCTTGTCATCACAATTCTCCATGCACTTGTCATCACAATGCCCCATGACCCCTGTCATAGCAAGCTCCATGCCTTTGTCATCACAGTGCTTCACGACCTTTTCATCAAAATTCTCTATGGCCGTTGTAATCACAATGCTCCATGTCCTTGTCATCACAATGCTCCATTACCTTTGTCATCACAATCCTCCATAACACTTGGCATCACAATGCTCCATGCCATTGTCATCACAATGGAAAATGAAATATGCCATCACAATGCTCCCTGACACCTGTCTTCACAATATTCCATGACCTTGTCATCACAATGCTCCATGCCCTTTGCATCACAATGTGCCATGCCCACTGTCAACACAATTATCCCTGAAACTTGTCAGACCAATGCTCAATGCTCCTGTCATCACAATGCTACCTGACGCCAGTCATCACTATGCTCCGTGTGTCCCGTCATCACAATGATCCATGACCTGTGTCATCACAATGGTCAATGCCCTCATCATCACAAAGCTCTGTGAAATTTGTCACCACAATGCTCCATGAACTTTTCATCACAATGCTCAATGTCATTGTCATCACAATGCTCCATGAACGCTCTCATCACATTGCTCCATGCCCTTGTCTTCACATAGCTCCATGACACATGTCATCAGAATGCTCCATGGCCTTCTCATCAAAATGTTCCATGCCCTTCCCATCACAATGCTCCTTTACCCCTGTCATAACAATGCTCCATGACCCCTGCCATCACGATGTTCCATGGCCTTGTCATCACAAGGCTCCATGACCCTTCTCATCACAATGCTTCAAAACCCCTGTAATCACAATGCTCCATGCCCCTTTTCATCTCAATGATCCATGAAACCTGTCATCACAATGCACCATGCCCATCATCAAAATGCTTCATGCTATTGTCTTCACAATGAAATCAAAATGCTCCATGACTTCTGTCATCACAATGATCCAAATCCTTGTGATCAAAATGTTCCATAACCCTTATCATCACAACGCCCCATGACGCTCGTCATCACAATTATCCATGGTCTTCTCATCACAATGCTCCATGACCTTTGTCATCACAATGCTCAATACACTTGTCATCACAATGCTCCCTGACACTTGTTGTCAGTATGCTCTTTGAACCCTGTCATGACAAGTCTCCATGTCTTTTTCATCACAATGTTCCATGTCCTTGTCATCACAAAGCTCCATGATGCAAGTCATCAGAACGCTCCTTGGCCATCTCGTCCCAATGTTCCATGCCCTTGTCATCACAATGCTCCAAGACCCCTGTAATCACAATGCTCCATGCCCCTTTTCATCAGAATATTCCATGAGACTTGTCATCACAAGTCTCCATAGTCTTCTCATCACAATGCTCCAGTACCTTGTCATCACAAGCCTCCATGGCCCCTGTCATCCAAATACTCCATGAATATTTTCAGCCCAATGCTCCTTGACCTTCTCATCACAATGCTCCATGACCCCTGTCATCACAATGCACCATGACCCCTGTCATCACAACCATCCATGAACCCTGACAACACAATGATCCGGGAATCTTGTCATCAGAATGCTCCATGACCCCTGTGATCACAATGCTCCGTGACACTTGTCATCACAGTGCTCCATGAACCCTGTGATCACAATGCTCCGTGACACTTGTCATCACAGTGCTCCATGAACCTTGTCATCACAATGCTCCATGCCTTTTTCAGCAATATGCTACATAATCTTGTCGTCACAATGCTCCATGTGCTTGTCATCACAATCCTTCATGACACTTTTGATCATGTTTCTTCATGCCCTTGTCATCTCCTTCTTGCCTTTTTGGTTTTTACAGCTTTTCGGATGTCGCTCTTGACCCGTGGGAAGTGACAATTCTTTGTAGTGTGGATTTGCATTACGCGCTTGCTTGATTGTCCAAAAAGTTTGTATGCGTTTTCTCCTGAATATATTCAGGAGAAAAGGCATACGCCCTTTTTGGCCAAGTGCATCATTGTCAAAGTTGTGATTCTTTTCCTGTGCTTTAAAGGCGATTCCAATTTAACTCTTGAAATATGTTTTGTGCAATTCTGCCTCATTTTCAAGTCAGCTTCGTTGCCTTCCCTCAACAGATTTTTGGGAAGACAGTAGTCCTTTATAACTGTAGGTTTGTGAATTGCTGTGCCCGTGACCTCCAATTTTCAAATCCCATTTTTGGGAGCTGACCGCAAATCCACAATTTTGCTTCAGGACCTATACTGGTTCCAGGGGTGACTATACTGTTCCCTGCGGGTGGCTGAGGCTTTGGTTAATTCTTCTTCCTGACGGGAATTTAGAGTGACATGTGCCCGTCCAAATGCCTACATCTACTCTCTGATTGGTTCTCCCTCTTCCCTTTCATCCTCTGCACAATTAGCAAACTGTGCGAACCAGGAGGTTATAGGGGCTGGCTCTCCTAAGTTGGGAGATTGATAGTAAAGCAGTTGGAATGCCAAACTGGAGCACAAGGATAGGAAAAATTAGGAGACTTTTAAAAACCATTCACCATCACAGGGTGTCCATTCTCTAGGTTTCCCATACATGTTATAACTGTAGTGATATTCCCTTCTACCTGGAGATTTGGGATCCATGGAATGGTGGCATGCATTACTACTTTAAAGGGTCTGCATTTTCTCTCCCAATCTCACCAGTCCTCTCAGTCCCAAGTGTCCAGCGTTATGTCTCATCCAGCTGTCTTTGCAGATAGTGTCATTCCCGGTTTCATCAGAACCCCTGAAGGAATTGTGTAAGAATTTTGCTGTTTTTTTGTTTGTTTTTGAAATTCATTTTTATAATGGGGTTGAGCTGATTTTCACTGACGTGTTTATGCCGGTCTAGACACACTTGATTCCCTTATGGCGACAAATCAATACATAGGTTTTAAGATTCTCACTAGTCAGATATATTCCTCTGCGGGGAATAGGGGTTTTGAGTCCCGTTCACTGAGGAAGGGGTAGGTCTCGTCTATTCTCTATTTGGTTTATGGAATGGTACCTGTGCTAATATCAAACTCTGGTTTTATGCATCACCCCACCTCTCCTTTCCCATTAAACAGGCATAAGAATGTTTTCTAAATGTGAGACTCTCTTCTCTTTCTTAATTCAGTTCATGTGTTGTGATGTTGACATTCCCTCTGTAAGTGATATCTTATGAATAGATTCTTTTTCTGTGTGAGTAATTTCACTTAGATTCATCATACCTAAATCCACTCTTTATGCTGCTACTGGCCTTATGACATTGATTTCACGTCTGAGTGATATTCTGTTGTACAAAATTACCACATGTTATTTATGCATTTCTCTTTTTTCCTGGGATATTTTAGGTGTACCGAAGTTGAGGTTCTTGTATGCAGAGCAGCCCTAAACTTTGGGTTCCTGTGTCTTGTCGATATTTAGTCTTCCCAAGTTATACGTCCATGAGTTGAAGTCCCCTTTGTGCGGGGGCTTTGTATTTAAATGTTTTAGGAAACAGCATACACTTCTTCAGAGTGGCTCTTGGATATTTATACCCCACCCATCAGCGTGACTAGGCTCCCTGTTCTCCATGGCCTCTCCAGCATTTCTGGTTTGTACACATTTTTTGGATGGCCTTTCTAAGCAGTGGACATTGAGACTTCTTTGTTGTGCGGATTTGCATTTCCCTCTTGCTTGGTTGGCCAAAAACTCTGTATGTGTTTTTTTCTTGAAGATATTCACGAAGAAAACACATACACCCTTTTGCCAAACTGCATCATTTTAGAAATTCTGCTGCTTTTCATATGCTTTAAATGTGAGTACAATCTACCTTTTGAAATCTGTTTCCTGCTATTCTGCCTCTCATTCAGATCCTCTTTTTTGCCTTACCTGAATATACTTTTGGACGTTGGTTATCATTTATATCTTTGCACGTCTTTGACTTGTCTGCTCCTGAGCTCCATTTTGCACCTCGCTTTTTTTGTGAGCTGGCCGCCAAACCTTTGGATTGCTTCTGACCCTTTTCTGGTTTTGAGGAGGAAGGCTGAGCCTTAGGTTAATTCTTCTTCTAATGGGAAATTAGAGTGACATGTGCCTGTCAAAACCCCTACAGCTAATCTCTCATTGGTTCCCCCTTCCCATTTATCCTCTGCACAAATTGCAAACTGTTTGAAACAGGAGGTTAAAGGTGCTGATTCTCCAAGTGGGGAGATTTTTAGTAATGTGGCTGGAATGGCGAACCCCAGCACCAGGAGATCAAAAATGAGGTGCATTTTAGACACCTTTCCTGAGCACACGGTGTACATTCATCTCGGTTTTGCAGGCATGTTTTCGCTGTCAGAAGATTCCCTTGAAACTGCCGATTTGGGACCCATGGAATGGGTACCAGGCAGCATTACTTTAAAAGGTCTGCATTTCCTCACCCAGCCTCTCTAACATCTCTTAGCGTGCATAGCTTCCAGCCTTATATATCATCCTGCTGTGGGTCTACATGTGTTCAATCCATGTTACATCGTAGCCCTTCAACAAAAGTTGTAAGAATTTTTGTCTGTCTCACTGTTTTTATAAATATTTTTAAATGCATTTTTATATTGGTTACAGCTGATTTTCAAAGCTCTGTCATTTGCTGCTGTACATCCACTTGATTCATGTACTGTGAGACAACAATAAATTATTTTTCAGATGCTTACGAGTCATATGTATTATTGTCCAGTGACTTGAATGGGCTGAGTGCAGTTCTTTGAGGTACCGTGTAGGCCTTGTCAGTTATTGAATTTGGTACTTGGAATGGTATCTTTGCTAATTTCAATCTCCTGGATAACACCTCACCATTCCTCACCTTTCCCATTTAGCAGCCTTATGTCTATTTTCTACATATTTGACTATGTTTCTGTTTTGTAGTTTATTTCATGTGTAGCCTTTTTTTTATTTTTTGATTTATAACAAATTTAATCATTTATACATATACATATGTTTCCATATCCCCTCCCTTTTGCGTCTCCCTCCCAACCTCCCTATCCCACACCTCCAGGCGGTCACAAAGCACTGAGCTGACCTCCCTGTGCTATGCGGCTGCTTCCCACTAGCTATCTACGTTACGTTTGGTAGTGTATATATGTCCATGCCACTCTTTCGCTTTGTCACAGCTTACCCTTCCCCCTCCCCATATCCTCAAGTCCATTCTCTAGTAGGTCTGTGTCTTTATTCCTGTCTTACCCCTATGTTCTTCATGACATATTTTTTTCTTAAATTCCATATATATGTGTTAGCATACAGTATTTGTCTTTCTCTTTCTGACTTACTTCACTCTGTATGACAGACTCTAGGTCTATCCACCTCATTACAAATAGCTCAATTTCATTTCTTTTTATGGCTGAGTAATATTCCATTGTATATATGTGCCACATCTTCTTTATCCATTCATCCGATGATGGACACTTAGGTTGTTTCCATCTCCGGGCTATTGTAAATAGGGCTGCTATGAACATTTTGGTACATGTCTCTTTTTGAATTATGGTTTTCTAAGGGTATATGCCTAGTAGTGGGATTGCTGGGTCATATGGTAGTTCTATTTGTAGTTTTTTAAGGAACCTCCATACCGTTCTCCATAGCGGCTGTACCAATTCACATTCCCACCAGCAGTGCAAGAGTGTTCCCTTTTCTCCACACCCTCTCCAGCATTTATTGTTTCTAGATTTTTTGATGATGGCCATTCTGACTGGTGTGAGGTGATATCTCATTGTAGTTTTGATTTGCATTGCTCTAATGAGTAAATATGTTGAGCATCCTTTCATGTGTTTGTTGGCAGTCTGTATATCTTCTGTGGAGAAATGTCTATTTAGGTCTTCTGCCCATTTTTGGATTGGGTTGTTTGTTTTTTTGCTATTGAGCTGAATGAGCTGCTTATAAATTTTGGAGATTAATCCTTTGTCAGTTACTTCATTTGCAAATAATTTCTCCCATTCTGAGAGTTGTCTTTTGGGCTTGTTTATGGTTTCCTTTGCTGTGCAAAAGCTTTTAAGCTTCATTAGGTCCCATGTGTTTATTTTTGTCTTTATTTCCATTTCTCTAGGAGGTGGGTCAAAAAGGATCTTGCTGTGATTTATGTCATAGAGTGTTCTGCCTATGTTTTCCTCTAAGAGTTTGATAGTGTCTGGCCTTACATTTAGGTCTTTAATCCATTTTGATCTTATTTTTGTGTATGGTGTTAGGGAGTGATCTAATCTCATACTTTTACATGTCCCTATCCAGTTTTCGCAGCACCATTTATTGAAGAGACTGTCCTTTCTCCACTGTACATTCCTGCCTCCTTTATCAAAGATAAGGTGACCATATGTCCGTGGGTTTATCTCTGGGCTTTCTATCCTGTTCCATTGATCTATCTTTCTGTTTTTGTGCCAGTACCATACTGTCTTGATTACTGTAGCTTTGTAGTATAGTCTGAAGTCAGGGAGCCTGATTCCTCCAGCTCCATTTTTCGTTCTCAAGATTGCTTTGGCTATTCGGGGTCTTTTGTGTTTCCATACAAATTGTGAAATTTTTTGTTCTAGTTCTGTGAAAAATGCCAGTGGTAGTTTGATAGGGATTGCATTGAATCTGTAGATTGCTTTGGGTAGTAGAGTCATTTTCACAATGTTGATTCTTCCAATCCAAGAACATGGTACATCTCTCCATCTATTTGTATCATCTTTAATTTCTTTCATCAGTGTCTTATAATTTTCTGCATACAGGTCTTTTGTCTCCTTAGGTAGGTTTATTCCTAGATATTTTATTATTTTGTTTGCAATGGTAAATGGGAGTGTTTCCTTGATTTCACTTTCAGATTTTTCATCATTAGTATATAGGAATGCCAGAGATTTCTGTGCATTAATTTTGTATCCTGCAACTTTACAAATTCATTGATTAGCTCTAGTAGTTTTCTGATAGCATCTTTAGGATTCTCTATGTATAGTATCATGTCATCTTCAAACAGTGACAGCTTTATTTCTTCTTTTCCAATTTGGATTCCTTTTATTTCCTTTTCTTCTCTGATTGCTGTGGCTAAAACTTCCAAAACTAGGTTGAATAAGAGTGGTGAGAGTGGGCAACCTTGTCTTGTTCCTGATCTTAGTGGAAATGGTTTCAGTTTTTCACCATTGAGGACGATGCTGGCTGTGGGTTTGTCATATATGGCCTTTATTATGTTGAGGAAAGTTCCCTCGATGCCTACTTTCTGCAGGGTTTTTATCATAAATGGGTGTTGAATTTTGTCGAAAGCTTTCTCTGCATCTCTTGAGATGATCATATGGTTTTTCTCCTTCAATTTGTTAATATGGTGTATCACGTTGATTGATTTGCGTATATTGAAGAATCCTTGCATTCCTGGAATAAACCCCACTTGATCATGGTGTATGATCCTTTTAATGTGCTGTTGGATTCTGTTTGCTAGTAGTTTGTTGAGGATTTTTGCATCTATGTTCATCAGTGATATTGGCCTGTAGTTTTCTTTCTTTGTGACATCCTTGTCTGGTTTTGGTATCAAGGTGATGGTGGCCTCGTAGAATGAGTTTGGGAGTGTTCCTCCCTCTGCTATATTTTGGAAGAGTTTCAGAAGGATAGGTGTTAGCTCTTCTCTAAATGCTTGATAGAATTCGCCTGTGAAGCCATCTGGTCCTGGGCTTTTGTTTGTTGGAAGATTTTTTATTACAGTTTCAATTTCAGTGCTTGTGATTGGTCTGTTCATATTTTCTATTTCTTCCTGGTTCAGTCTCGGCAGGTTGTGCATTTCTAAGAATTTGTCCATTTCTTCCAGGTTGTCCATTTTATTGGCATAGAGTTGCTTATAGTAATCTCTCATGATCTTTTGTATTTCTGCAGTGTCAGTTGTTACTTCTCCTTTTTCATTTCTAATTCTATTGATTTGAGTCTTCTCCCTTTTTTTCTTGATGAGTCTGGCTAATGGTTTATCAATTTTGTTTATTTTCTCAAAGAACCAGCTTTTAGTTTTATTGATCTTTGCTATCGTTTCCTTCATTTCTTTTTCATTTATTTCTGATCTGATTTTTATGATTTCTTTCCTTCTGCTAACTTTGGGATGTTTTTGTTCTTCTTTCTCTAATTGCTTTAGGTGCAAGGTTAGGTTGTTTATTCGAGATGTTTCCTGTTTCTTAAGGTGGGATTGTATTGCTATAAACTTCCCTCTTAGAACTGCTTCTGCTGCATCCTATAGGTTTTGGGTCGTCTTGTCTCCATTGTCATTTGTTTCTAGGTATTTTTTAATTTCCTCTTTGATTTCTTCAGTGATCACTTCGTTATTAAGTAGTGTATTGTTTAGCCTCCATGTGTTTGTATTTTTTACAGCTCTTTTCCTGTAATTGATATCTAGTCTCATAGCATTGTGGTCGGAAAAGATACTTGATACAATTTCAATTTTCTTAAATTTACCAAGGCTTGATTTGTGACCCAAGATATGATCTATCCTGGAGAATGTTCCATGAGCACTTGAGAAAAATGTGTATTCTGTTGTTTTTGGATGGAATGTTCTATAAATATCAATTAAGTCCATGTTGTTTAATGTATCATTTAAAGCTTGTGTTTCCTTATTTATTTTCATTTTGGATGATCTGTCCATTGGTGAAAGTGGGGTGTTAAAGTCCCCTACTATGATTGTGTTACTGTCGATTTCTCCTTTTATGGCTGTTAGTATTTTCCTTATGTATTGAGATGCTCCTATGTTGGGTGCATAAATATTTACAATTGTTATATCTTCTTCTTGGATCGATCCCTTGATCATTAGGTAGTGTCCTTCTTTGTCTCTTCTAGTAGTCTTTATTTTAAAGTCTATTTTGTCTGATATGAGAATTGCTACTCCAGCTTTCTTTTGATTTCCATTTGCATGGAATATCTTTTTCCATCCCCTTACTTTCAGGCTGTATGTGTCTCTAGGTCTGAAGTGGGTCTCTTGTAGACAGCATATATATGGGTCTTGTTTTTGTATCCATTCAGCCACTCTGTGTCTTTTGGTGGGAGCATTTAGTCCATTTACATTTAAGGTAATTATCGATATGTATGTTCCTATTCCCATTTTCTTAATTGTTTTGGGTTCGTTATTGTAGGTCTTTTCCTTCTGTTGTGTTTCTTGCCTAGAGAAGTTCCTTTAGCATTTGTTGTAAAGCTGGTTTGGTGGTGCTGAACTCTCTCAGCTTTTGCTTGTCTGTAAACGTTTTAATTTCTCCATCAAATCTGAATGAGATCCTTGCTGCGTAGAGTAATCTTTGTTGCAGGTTTTTCTCCTTCATCACTTTAAGTATGTCCTGCCGCTCCCTTCTGGCTTGTAGAGTTTCTGCTGAGAGATCAGCTGTTATCCTGATGGGGATTCCCTTGTGTTATTTGTTGTTTTTGCCTTGCTGCTTTTAATATGATTTCTTTGTGTTTAATTTTTGACAGTTTGATTAATATGTGTCTTGGCATATTTCTCCTTGGATTTATTCTGTATGGGACTCTCTGTGCCTCCTGGACTTGATTAACTATTTCCTTTCCCATATTAGGGAAGTTTTCCACTATAATCTCTTCAAATATTTTCTCAGTCCCTTTCTTTTTCTCTTCTTCTTCTGGAACCCCTATAATTCGAATGTTGGTGCGTTTAATGTTGTCCCAGAGGTCTCTGAGACTGTCCTCTGTTCTTTTCATTCTTTCCTCTTTATTTTGCTCTGCAGCAGTTATTTCCACTATTTTATCTTCCACCTCACTTATCCATTCTTCTGCCTCAGTTATTCTGCTATTGATCCCGTCTAGAGTAATTTTTATTTCATGTATTGTGTTTTTAATCGATGCTTGATTCATCTTTAATTCTTCTAGGTCCTTGTTAACTGTTTCTTGCATTTTGTCTATTCTATTTCCAAGATTTTGGATCTTGGAAATAGAATCTTGGATCATCTTTACCATCATTATTCTGAATTCTTTTTCAGGTAGACTGCCTATTACCTCTTCATTTGTTAGATCTGGTGGGTTTTTATCTTGCTCCTTCTCCTGCTGTGTGTTTTTCTGTCTTCTCATTTTGCTTATGTTACTGTGTTTGGGGTCTCCTTTTTTCAGGCTGCCGGTTCGTAGTTCCCGTTGTTTTTGGTGTCTGTCCCCAGTGGCCAAGGTTGGTTTAGTGGGTTGTGTAGGCTTCCTGGTGGAGGGGACTAGTGCCTGTGTTCTGGTGGATGAGGCTGGATCTTGTCTTTCTGGTGGGCAGGTCCACGTCTGGTGGTGTGTTTTGGGGTGTCTGCAGACTTTTTATGATTTTAGGCCACCTCTCTGCTAATGGGTGGCATTGTGTTCCTGTCTTGCTAGTTGTTTGGCATAGTGTGTCCAGCACTGTAGCTTGCTGGTCGTTGAGTGAAGCTGGGTGCTGGTGTTGAGATGGAGATCTCTGGAAGATTTTTGCCGTTTGATATTATGTGGAGCTGGGAGGTCTCTTGTGGACCAGTGTCCTGAAGTTGGCTCTCCCACCTCAGAGGCACAGCACTGACTCCGGGCTCCTCAATTTGGGATGATGTGTTGTCTATTCATGTATTCCACAGATGCAGGGTACATCAAGTTGATTGTGGAGCTTTAATCCGCTGCTTCTGAGGCTGCTGGGAGAGGTTTCCCTTTCTCTTCTTTGTACTCACAGCTCCTAGGTCTCAGCTTTGGATTTGGCCCCGCCTCTGCATGTAGGTCGCCGGAGGGCGTCTGTTCTTCGCTCAGACAGGACAGGGTTAAAGGAGCAGCCGCTTCGGTGACTCTGGCTCACTAAGGCCGGGAGGGAGGGAGTGGCACGGAGTGCGGGGCGAGCCTGCAGCGGCAGATGTCGGCGTGACATTGCACCAGCCCGAGGCGCGCCGTGCGTTCTCCCAGGGAAGCTGCCCCTGGATCCCGGGATCCCGGCAGTGGCGGGCTGCACAGGCTCCCGGAAGGGCGGTGTGGGCAGTGACCTGCGCTCGCACACAGGCTTCTTGGCGGCAGCAGCAGCAGCCCCAGCGTCCCACGCCCGTCACAGGGCTCCGCACTTTCAGTCGTGACTCGCGCCCGTCTGTGGAGCCCCTTTAAGCAGCGCTCTTAATCCCCTCTCCTCGCGCACCAGGAAACCAAGAGGGAAGAAAAAGTCTCTTGCCTCTTCGGCAGCTCCAGAGTTTTCCCGGACTCCCTGCCGGCTAGCTTTGGCACATTAGCCCCGTTCATGCTGAGTTCTCGCCGCCAGCCCCAGTCCTCTCTCTGCGCTCTGACCGAAGCCCGAGCCACAGCTTCCAGCGCTGCGCGCCCCGGCGGGCGAGCAGACAAGCCTCTCGGGCTGGTGAGTGCCGCTCGGCACCGATCCTCTGTGTGGGGATCTCTGCGCTTTGCCCTACCCAGGTATGTGGGGAATTTCTTGCCTTTAGGGAGGTCTGGGGTCTTATGCCAGCGTTCAGTAGGTGTTCTGTAGGAGTTGTTCCATGTGTAGCTGTATTTCTGGTGTATCCATGGGGAGGAAGGTGATCTCCGCATCGTACTCTTCCGCCATCTTACCCGGTCAAATGAATCGTGTAGCCATTTTTGATTCCACCTTTAAGTGACATCTTATGATATGTGTCTCTTTCTTTCTGACATATGTCACTTAGAATGATCGTATGTAACACCTCCAGAGTTGTTACAACTGGCCTTATTTCATTTATTTCGGGATGAGTAATATTCCACTCTACATAAGTACCCCATCTCTTTTATCCATTTTATCCTTCCAGGGACATTTAGGTTATATCCAAGTGGAGGCCCTTTTTAACAGAGAGGTGGTAAACTTTGGCATGACTGTTTTCTGTCAATTTTTGTTTTTCCCAAGGTATACGCCCATGAGAGCACGTGCCCTATGCTCTGTAGCTCATCTTTTAGATGTTTTAGCCAACACAATACACTTCTGCAGAGTGGCCATTGGCAAATTACATTTCCACTATCACCCTCACAGGGCTCCATTTTCTCCTCGCCCTGTCCTGCATCTCTGGTGTTTACACTTTATGTGGATGGCCCTTCTGACTGATGTGAAGTGATACATTTTGTAGTATTGATTTCCAGTGCCCACCTGTTTGGTTGGATAAAAAGTGTGTATGGCCTTTACTTGAATATATTCAGAAAAAATGCATACGCCCTTTTGGGCCAACTGCATCATTGGTGATGTTCAGCCCCTTTTCTTGTGCTTTAATGGGGAGTCCTTTCTACCTCTTCAAATCTGTTTCCTGCCACTCTCCCTTGCTTACAAGTCCTTTTCTGTGACTTACCTCAAGACATTTTTCGATGATAGATATTTTCAACTCTGCAGTTTCATGAATTTTAGTGCCCCTGAGCTCCATTTTTCAACTTGTGTTTTTGGAAACTGGACACAAAACAGCGGGATTTCCTCTAGACCTATTCTGTTTCCGTGGGCAATTCTAGCCTTTGATGAATTTGTCTTCCAGATTGGAAATTAGAGTGGCATGTGCCTGTCCGAACAACTAAGACTTGTCTCTAAATTTTTCTCATCCTTCCGCTTCATCCTCTGGACAAATTCCAAACTGTGTGCAACAGGATGTTGACGGTGCTGATATCCCCAAGTGAGGAGATTGTTAGGAAAGATGCTGGAGGGGTGAACCCGACCACCAGGCGATGAGGAGATGAGGTGCCTTTTCCAAACTCTTTCTGATCAAATGGTGTACCATCCTCTAGGTGTGACATGCATGTTTTAGCTGTAGGAACGGTCCCGTGCATGGAAGGAGAACACCAGGGATTTTTCCAAATCAGTGCTTCCCCGTACCCCAAACTGGGGAATTTTTAAGCTACAGCTACACGTATGTCCATTAAGGGCCTTGGGAAATAGTCAGAGCCCAAATTTTAGATGATTGAAATCTTCAGGGTAAGAAGCGTTCACCATCGGCCTTACTTAGGTTACATTTTATCTGTCATTGATAGATGATGTCAATAAAAATATCGATTCTTTTTCAGATTATTTCCCCTTATAGGTTATTGCAAAATATTCAGTGTATTTCCCTGTGCTATACAGTAGTTCCTTGTTGATGATCTATTTTATACATAGCAGTGTGTATGTGTTAATCCCAAACTGTTAATTTATCCCTTCTCCTACCTTTCCCATTTGGTAATAATAAATTATAAGATTTTATACTTCTCAGAAATGGGGGAGCTGAAAGAGAGGTATCCGTTTCAATGGAAAAGCATTCAAAACAAGATTGAAGCTTCAGCCAAGAGTATTCGATGTACATCCATGGAAATAAATCACTTCATTTCTCTAATGTTGACCTGACAAATAAGACAGACATCTTCACTGAACTTGCTTATAGTAAAGTGATGGAAATATCAAATGTAAGTCTTAGAAACATCTTATTTTACCCGAGCATTATACACTGCTCTATGTTAACTACAGTTTGGCTCACACATCTGTTCATTGATGTTACAAGGTTCTCAATTTCTGTTACTGATCCTCCAGAGTGGACCCCTACAGGAGTCCCCATGCCCAGTGTCATTGGAGCCAACAGATCAAGACTGAGTTTGGTTCAGAAGCAAAGGAAACATTATTTTGAAAACCGAATGGAGAGGTGAGAGCATGCATGCCCCCATGGGTTCTGGGCTGGACTGCTGTGTAGGGATCCCAGCAGCGTCAGTGGGAGGGAGGGGATGGAGCTCTCGAGGGCTGGTTTGGCTGCAGCTCAGGGACTGAGCCTCGGAGTCTGCATGGGACCCCGCTAGCTGAGGTGTCGACACAGCCATTCTGCACTAGGAAATCTGGTCTGAAGTGCCGTGTGTGGGACCTCTGCATACGGAACCCTAGACGCACGTGAATTAGACAAATCACAAAGGAAAAACATGTTAGACTTTATTTTATTGCTCAGATTCTCTTTTTATCTCCCAGGAATTTTTAATGAACGTTGCCAGAGACGAACACCTCCTCTGCTTTTTGTTCCGTTCCTCATTCTTGGGGTGTTGAGGGTGCAGACCCCTCTTTTGTAACTGCTTCATGCTGTGGTGACAGCCCTGATACCTGGGGGGAGGGGAAAAACGTCTCCCCACCAGCCTCCAGGTGAGGTTGATTGTCCCAAGGCCTCCTGCCTCACTTCTCGTCTGCCTGAGCACCAGCATTGGAAGTGTTATAGATTCTAATGACCTTTAAGTGTCCAGGAAAGAGATGCGCATAGATGCTGAGGTGGCAGGTTTCACCCCACCCCACATTTGTTCGGCGACCTTAGGCTGACGGTTTTTGCCAGCCTAGATGCTCTGACCAGTAGTCTGTGCTTTCTTTAATTAGGTCCCTGAATTAATGTACAAACAGCACCATGTGTCAGAGCCCTGCCCGTGCAACTCCCAGACAGTCCAGGGTCAGTGGTGAACCAGGACCATGACGTCCACTGAGTCAATGGCTTTAAGAAGTAGCCAGCAGTCCAGCCCGTCATATTGGCCACCATCACCGCAGTGTCTGTAGGGTTTTCTATTGTGAAAGCGTGATATACGTTTCCCCAGCCAAGCTTATTAGCTCCCCTCTGGGTGCAGTAAGTCCTGCAAGCAGTAGTCTGCTCTTTCGGGGCACAGTCTTGTTGTTTTCTGAGAGAAACTCCAGGTCAAGTGATGGTCACATGAGTAATCTTGCAGGCCCATTGCCCCCGTTTGTCTCTCTAGAGGTTGGAGTTGGAGGGCCTCCTCACTCGAGGTCAGTGTGTCCACAGAGCGAGCCCTGCAACTTCAGGACATGATGGGTGGTTAGGATCCCCATGTGGGGTCCTTTTCCCTTAGGAGGGAGCTGGCCTTGTGGGCTGCTGATTTCCAGCTTTTTAGATACCCCAATATCCTGGCCTGATGAGTCGGTGGGCAAAGCCCTTGGTGACCATAGTTTATCATACCTGAAGGGCATTCATGTGGTGCTCCATTTCAAGTGGTCCCAGTTTTTGCACTAAGGCTCCAAGGGCGATTAACCTTTGACCGGGTATGTAAAGGTCAATGGGCTTAGCTAAATTAGGGAGTTCCTGGGCAAGGGTCTGAATTGACTGCTCTTTCCTTTCTTGAAGGCTGCTTCTGTATTCTATTCAAAAGAATCATCATCTTTTCGTGTCAGTGTTTCATGTAGAGGCCCAGCTATTAGACTGTAGTTAGGGATCCGGATGCAGAAAACCTTGGCCTCCCTAGGAACCCCTAAGCTGTCTTCTAGTTTTAGAAGAGGTAACGCTACAAATGGCTTCTTCCCTATCCTGGGATGCGTTTCTCCGAATATCTGTGAGAATGAAGCCCAGGCATGTCACCTGAGCCTGGGATATTTGAGCCTTTTTCTTGGACACCTTCTATCCTTTCTTGGCTGGGTAGTTCAGAGGCGTCTTTAGTAGGCATGGCGATCAGAATGTCATCTGCATATTGAAGGAGGGTTCCCTTTTACAGAGGTAGAACTTTTAGGTCTTTAGAGGACATTTCCCCAATGACGGTGTGGGGATTTTTGAACCATTGGGGCAGGACGGCCCAGCATTATTGCTTGTGTTGCATGTTGTGTCCTGCCACTCACAAGCCAACAATTCTTGTGACTCTGAGATGAATGGAATACAGAAGAAGGCATCATTGAAGTGTAATACAGAATGCCATGGTCTGGTGGATGGTAGAATTTCCAGCAGGGTGTAGGAAATAGGAGCTACTGGATGTATATCCTCGGTGGCTTCACTGACTGTCCTGATATCCTTTACCAGGTCTCCAGCAGCCCATGGGGCTCTCGTGGTCAGGCCAATCCCAGGATATGGAGCTAACCTGGGCTGCACCCCCCATCCACACAGCCCACGGGGCTCTCGTGTTCAAGTCCCTCCCAGGGTATGGAGCTCACCTGTGCAGCTACCCAGCAGCCCATGGGGCTCTCATAGTCAGGCCCTTCCCAGGATACAGATCTCCCCTGGGCAGGTACCCAAGCAAGGCTGGACACACAGGAACTGTGCACATAGCCCACCTTGCAGAGAACCCCCAGCTCACCTGTCGCTCACAGCTGACACAGAACACCTCAGAGCAGGACTTGAACTAACAAACAGCAGCTCTGACAGGTCTGTGACCCTGGCTATCACTCTGTGCAGCCTCTCTCTACCTGGTCTTCCAGACACTTCCACTGCAGCCAGGGCACCAGGCCTCTGTCTCCACCCACCATCACTCCTCTCCCTGACTCCTGGGTTCCTCTCATTAGGATAGGGTCTTCCTGAAGTTGTTTTCCACTCATGGACCAGATAAAATGATTAGAAAACAAGCGGCAGCTGCAGCCCCTTGTCTAGCCTGACTCTCAAGGGCCCACACCTGTTCCTTGGGCCTGGCCCATTTAGCAAGGTTCATTTTCTGCTACTGTGAGCCCCTGAGGGGTGAGAATTGGCTGATTTGGGCAGCCTTACACTGCCTGCCATCCCTCCCCAGCTGTGCCTGGGTTGAGGTCAATATAAACACCTCTCCAGTCAGCAAGAGCCCCTGTAGCTGTGCCTGACGCCATATTCTCTGCCCCGTCAGCAGTGTCGGAGCTGGGGTGGTGGTAAGGAGTGAGGGGCCGTGGCTTTGTGGGTGGCCCAGTGTGATTTGGGCTCTGCTGGACTTTCTGCAGGAGTTGCCAGGCTGCCACCTGCTAAAGAAGAGGATGTGTCATCCATACCTGCCGCTGGAATTTCTCCCCAGGCAGAGGTGGGGAAGTAAAAAAGCAGTGGGGGCCGTGGCAGGAGGGGTATCTCAGGCAGGGAAATGGAAATCTTCCAGAAGAGCATCTGGGGCCAGGACCATCCTGACTGGCCTGCAGGCACCAAGTTGGCCTGCGTGCTGTCGCTGGTGTGGCTCCACAGCCTTTCCTCTAGGCTTGCAAGTGCTTGTACATATTCAGGTGTTTTACCTGGAAAGGGTGGGAAGAGTTCAGCTGCAGCAGGACTGGGGCTCAGCTCACATTTACTCACAGACGCCTCGACACAGTCCCCCAGCTTTGCAATGAGGATGCTCCTTGTGGGGGGGTGTGCTGCTGACTGCATTGGAGACGATTTCCCAACTCTGACCAACTTAAGAATTTTTTACCACTGGAGCAAGTGTCCTGATAAGATTTTCCTCTGTATAACTGGTGGGTTCTGTTTTTTTTTTTTCTTTTTGGTTCAAGGTAGATTTTATTTATTCCTCTTTTTTTTTTAAATTTGGAGATATAAACATGGAAATAATGCATTAATATAAAGACATCTATGTGAAGGGAAAAACTTTTTTTCTGTTTTATTTTATTAAATGTTATTTATTTATTTTTAATTTTTTAATATTTATTTATTCATTTTATACAGCAGGTTCTTATTGGATATCTATTTTATACATATAAGTGTGCACATGTGAATCCTAGTCTCCCAATTCAGCCCACCACCACCCTCACATGGTGTTCCCCCCTTGGTGTCCATATGTTTGTTCTCTACATCTGTGTCTCTATCTCTGCCCTGCAAACCGGTTTATCTGTACCATTTTTCTAGGTTCCACATATATGCATTAATATACAATATTTGTCTTTCTCTTTCTGACTTACTTCACTCTGTATGACAGTCTCTAGATCCATCAAGGTCTCTACAAATGACCCAATTTCATTCCTATGTATGGCTGAGTAATATTCCATTATATATATGTACCATATCTTTATCCATTCGTCTGTCTGTGGGCACTTAGTTTCCTTTCATTACCTGGCTATTGTAAATAGTGCTGCAATGAACATTGTAGTGAATGTGTCCTTTTGATTTATGGTTTTCTCTGGGTATATGCCCAGTAGTGTGATTGCTGGTTTATATGGTAATTCTATTTTTAATTTTTTTAAGGAACCTCCATACTGTTCTCCATAGAGACTGTATCGATTTACATTCCCAACAATAGTGGAATAAGATTCCTTTTCTCCACACCCTCTCCAGCATTTGTTGTTTTTAGATTTTCTGATGATTTGACGTGATACCTCATTGTAGTTTTGATTTCCATTTCTCTAATAATTAGTGATGTTGAGCAGATTTTCATGTGTGTACTGGCCATCTCTATGTCTTCTTGGAAGAAATGTCTATTTATATCTTCTTCCATTTTTGTATTGGGTTGTTTGTTTTATTAATATTGAGCTGCATGAGCTGTTTATATATATTGGAGATTAATCATTTGTCCATTGATTCGTTTGCAAATATTTTCTGCCATTCTGAGGGTTGTCTTTTCGTCTTGTTTGTAGTTTCCTTTGCTTTGCAAAAGCTTTTACGTTTCATTAGGTCCCATCTGTTTAGTTTTCTTTTTTATTTCATTACTATAGGAGGTGGATCAAAAAAGATCTTGCTGTGATTTACGTCAGAGTATCTTT
The DNA here is from genome assembly GCF_964341445.2 of Mesoplodon mirus. Taxonomy (NCBI): domain Eukaryota; kingdom Metazoa; phylum Chordata; class Mammalia; order Artiodactyla; family Ziphiidae; genus Mesoplodon; species Mesoplodon mirus. The sequence continues at coordinate 8,818,440 of NW_028295817.1, forward strand.
CGTAAGTTTTCCTCTCAGAGTTTTATACTGTCTGGTCTTACATTAAGGTCTCTAACCCATTTTGAATATATTTTTATGTATGGTGTTGGGGAGTGTTCTAATTTCATTCTTTTACATGTAGCTGTCCATATTTCCCAGCACCAATGATTGAAGAGACTGTCTTATCTCCATTGTATAGCCTTGCTTCCTTTGTCATAGATTAGTTGACCATAGGTGTGTAGGTTTATCCCTGGGCTTTCTTTTTTTTTTTTTTTTCCTTTTACACGTTTATTGGAGTATAATTGCTTTACAATGGAGTGTTCGTTTCTGCTGTATAACAAAGTGAATCAGCTATACATATACAAATATCACCCGATCCCCTCCCTCTTGCATCTCCCTCCCACACTCCATATTCCATCCCTTTATGTGCTCACAGAGCACCAAGCTGATCTCCCTGTTCTATGTGGCTGCTTCCCAGTAGCTATCGGTGTTACATTTGGTAATGTATTTATGTCCATGCCACTCTCTCACTTCGTCCCAGCTTACACATCCCCCTTCCGGTGTCCTCAAGTCCTTTCTCTATGTCTGTGTCCTTAATCCTGTCCTGCCACTAGGTTCTTCAAAATCTTTTTCTTTTCTTCATTAGATTCCGTATATCTCTGTTAACATACAGTATTTGTTTTTCCCTTTCTGACTTACTTCACTGTGTAGGACAGATTCTAAGTCCATCCACCTCAGTACAAATAGCTCAGTTTGCTTCTTTTTTTGGCTGAGTAATATTCCATTGTATATATGTGCCAGATCTTCTTTATCCATTCATCTGTCGATGGACACTTAGGTTTCTTCCATGTCCTGGCTATTGCAAATAGAGCTGCAATGAACATTTTTGTACATAACTCTTTTTGAATTATGGTTTTCACAAGGCACATATCCAGTAGTTGGATTGTTGTGTCGTATGGTACTTCTATTGTTAGTTATTTAAAGGAACCTCCGTAATGTTCTCCCTAGTGCCCATATCAATTTACATTCCCACCCACAGTGCAAGTGTGTTCCCTTTTCTCCAATAAAGGCCTCTCCAGCATTTATTGTTTTGTAGATTTTTTTGATGATTGCCACTCTGACTGCTGTGAGGTGATAACTCACGGTAGTTTTGATTTGCATTTCTCTAATGATTAGTGATGTTCAGCATCCTTTCATGTGTTTCTTGGTAATCTGTATATCTTCTTTGGAGAAATGTCTATTTAGGTCTTCTGCCCGTTTTTGGATTGGGTTGTTTGTTTTTGTGATATTGAGCTACATGAGGTGCTTGTAAAGTTTGGAGATTAATCCTTTGTCAATTGCTTCATTTGAAAATATTTTCTCCCATTCTAAGGGTGGTGTTTGCATCTTGTTTATGTTTTCCTGTACTGTGTAAAAGCTTTTAAGTTTCATTAGGTCCCTTTTGTTGATTTCTGTTTTTATTTCCATTTCCCTAAGTGGTGGGTCAAAAAGGATCTTGCTGTGATTTATGTCATAGAGTGTTCTGCCTATGGTTTCCTCTAAGTGTTTTATAGTGTCTGGTCTTATATTTAGATCTCTAATCAATTTAGAGTTTATTTTTGTGTATGGTGTTATGGAGTGTTCTAATTTCATTCTTTTATGTGTAGGGGTCCAGTTTTCCCAGCACCAATTACTGAAGAGACTGTCTTTTCTCCATTGTATATCCTTAGCTCCTTTGTCATAGATGAGATAGCCATAGGTATGTAGGTTTATCTCTGGGCTTCCTGTCCTGTTCCATTGATCTGTGTTTATGCCAATCTACATACACTTGACTCCATTATGGAGACATATAAAAACATAGGTTTCAAGGTTATTACCAGTCAGATATATTCCTCTTCAGTGAATAGGTTGTTTTGTGTCCAGTTCATTGAGAAAGGAGTAGGTCTTGTCTATTACATATTTGGTATATGGAATGGGATCTGTGCTCATTTCAAACTCTGCTTTTACACATCACCCCACATCACCTTTCCCCTTAAGGAGGCATAAGTGTGTTTTCTAAATGTGTAACTCTGTTCTCTTTTGAAATTCAGTTCATGTGTAGCCATGTTTACATTCCCTCTATAAGTGATATATTACAATAAGTTTCTTTTACTTTGTGGCTCATTTCACATAGCATCATCGTACCTAAAGCCACTCATTAAGCTGCTATTGGCCTTATGACATTGATTTTATGTCTGAGTGACATTCCATTGTATATAAGTACCACAATATCTACATCCATTTTTTTTCCTTTCCTGGTATACTTAAAGTGTACTGAAGTCGAGGTTCTTGTAAACAGAGCAGCCCTAAAGTTTGGGCTGGCTGTGTGTTATGGATTTTTAGTTTTCCCAAAATACACGCCCATGAGTGGAAGTGTGCTATGCTCTGTAGCGCTGTTTTAGAAAACAACATACAGTTCTCCAGAGAGGCTGTTGGCAATTTACATCCTGTCCATTGGCGTAACCACGCTCCCTTTTCTTGATGGCCTGTCCTGCATTTGCGGTTTTACACTATTTGTGGATGGCCCTTTTGACTGGAGGTAAGGGACTCTTCTCTGTAGTGTGGATTTGCAATGCCTGATGGCTTGCTTAGCCAAAAAGGGCGTATGCATTTTTTCCCGAATATATTCAAGAAAATACACATACTCCCTTTGCAGCCAAGGGCAACATTGTCGAAATTCTGTCGCTTTTCATGTGCTTTAAAGACGACTCCAATCTACCTCTTGAAATCTGTTTCCTTCAATTCTGCCTTGCATTCAAATCCTCTTCACTGCCTTTCCTCAATATATTTCTGGATGATAGTTGTCCTTTATAACTCTGCAAGTTTGTGAATTGCTGTGCCCCTGATATCCATTTTTCAACTCGCCTATTTGTGAGCTGGCTGCAATACCGCAGGATGGCTTTAGGCCCTAGTCTGCTTCCGGGGCTTCAGGCTGAGCCTTTGGTTAATTCTTCTTCCTGGTGGGAAACTAGAGTGACATGTGCCCATCCAAACACCTACAGCTAATCTCTCATTTATTCCCCCTCTTCATGTTCATCCTCTGCACAATTTGCAAAGTGTGCATAACAGGAGGGTAAAGGCGCTGACACTCCAAGTGGGGAGATTTTTAGTAATGCAGATGGAATGGCGAAGCCGAGCACGACAAAAGGAAAAATGAGGTACCTTTTAGAAAACTTTCCCAATTACACAGTGTACCATCCACTGGGTTTCCCATGCATGTTTTAACTGGAGGAAGATTCCCTTAAACCTGGAGAGTTGGGACCACTAGAATGGGTAGCACACAGTATTGCTCTAAGTGGTGTTCTTTTGCTCACACAACCTCAGCAATCTTGTCAGCCCCAAGTGTCCAGTCTTATGTCTCATCCAGCTGTGGGTGTAAAGGTGGTCAATCCAGGTTGCATCACAGGCCCTGAACGTAATTTTTAAGACTTTCTCACTGTTTCGCTGTTTTTGCATTTTGCTTTTGAAATTTATTTTTATAAGCGGTTTTAACTGAATTTCAGTGCTCTGTTCATGCCGTTATACACACACATGATTCCTTTATGGAGACATGAGAATACATATGTTTTAAAATACTGAGAGTCAGACATATTCCTCTGCAATGAATAGGGGGTGTTGAGTCCAGTTCATTGTGGCGGGAGTAGGTGTTGTCTATTACATACTTGGTTTATGTAACGGTATCAGTGCTAATTTAAAACTGTGATTTTATGCATCACCCCACCTCGCCTTTCCCCTTAAGCAGGCAGAAGATTGTTTTCTAAATGTGTGATTCCGTTGTGTTTGTAAATCAGTTCATGTGTAGCCATGTGTACATTCCCGCTATGAGTGATATCTTATGATAAGATACGTTACTCTGGTATCTTTCCTAACTCAGTTCATGTGAGGCCATGTTTTTAGGACCTTCATAAGTGATATCTTATGATAAGATTCTTTTTCTGTGTGACTTATTTCACTTAGAATCATCGTACCTGAATCCACTCATTTTGCTGCTACTGGCCTTATGAAATTGATTTCATGGCTGAGGGATATTCCATCGGACGTAAGTACCAAAATTTCTTGAACCATTTTTGTCTTTCCTGGGATATTTAAGGTATACACAAGTTGAGGTTCTTGTAAGCAGTGAAGCCCTAAATTATGGGGTGGCTCTGTCTTATTGATTTTCAGTTTTCCCAAGGTATATTTCCTAGACTGGAAGTGCCCTTGAGTCTGTATTTCTGTTGAATACTGGTATTAGGTAATACAATGCACTCCTCCAGAGAGGCAGGTGGCAATTTACATCCCGCCCATCTACATAACAAGGCTCCCTGTTCTCCAGGGCCTGTCTTGCCTTTCTGGTTTTTACACATTTTGCAGATGTCCCTTTTGAACAGTGGGAAGTGATACTACTTTGTAGTGCAGATTTGCATTGCCCGCTTGCTTGCTTGGCCAAAAAGGGCGTATGCGTTTTCTCCTGAATATATTCAGGAGAAAACACATACGCCCATTTTGGCCAAGTGCATCATTGTCGATGTTGTGCCCCTCTTCCTGTGCTTTAAAGGTGATTCCAACATACCTCTTGAAATCTGTTTCCTGGTATACTGCCTCCCTTTCAAGTCCGCCTCGATTCCTTCCCTCAACAGATTTTTAGGCGATAGTTGTCCTTTATTACTCTGCCAGTTTCTGAATTCCTGTGCCCCTGAGCTCCATTATTAAATTCGTTTTTTTGTGAGCAGACCGCAAGTCCAAAATTTTGGTTCAGGACCTAAACTGGTTCCCGGCGCATGGCTGAGACTTTGGTTAATTCTTCTTCCTGCGGGGCAATTAGTGTGAGATGTGCCCGTCCAAATGCCTAACAGCTACACTCTCAGTCGTTCTCCCACTTCCCTTTCATCCTCTGCCAAATTGGCAACCTGTGCGAACCAGGAGGTTAAAGGTGCTGTCTCTCCAAATATGGAGATTGATAGTAAAGCAGTTGGAAAGTGAAACCGGAGCACCAGGAGGGGGATTATTCGCTGAGTTTTAGAGACCTTTCATATTCACAGTGCGTCCATTCTCTAGGTTTCCTGTACATTTGATAGCGGTAGTAATATTCCCTTCAACCTGAACACATGGGACCAATGGAATGGGTGCTATGCATTATTGCTTTAAAGGGTCTGCATTTGCTCACCCAATCTCACCAATCCTCTCAGTCCCATGTGTCCAGCCTTATGCCACATCCAGCTCTCATTGTAGATAGGGTCATTCCAGGTTTCATCAGAGACACAGAAGGAATTGTAAAGAATATCCGTTATTTTGTTATTCAAATTCCTTTTTATAGTGGGTTTGAGCTGATTCTCGCTGCCAAGTTTATGCAAGTCTAGGGACACTTGATTCCCTAACGGAGACATATCAATACAAAGGTTTTAAAATTCTTACTAATCAGATATATTCCTCTGTGGGAAATATGGGCTTTTGAGTTCCTTTCACTGAGGAAGGTGTAGGTCTTGTCTATTCCATAGTTGGTTTTTGGAACGGTACCTGTGCTTATATCAAACTCTGGTTTTATGTATCACCCCACCTCTCCTTCCCCGTTAAGCAGGCATAAGAGTGTTTTCTAAATGTGAGACTCTCTTCTCTTTCCTAACTCAGTTCATGTGTAGCCATGTTTACAGGATCTTCCTAAGTGATATCTTATGATAAATTTCTTTTTCTGTGTGACTTATTTCACTTAGAATCATCGTACCTGAATCCACTCATTTTGCTGCTACTGGTCTTATGACATTGATTTCATGGCTGAGGGATATTCCATTGTATGGAAGTAACACAATTTTTTGAACCGTTTTTATCTTTCCTGGGATATTTAAAGTGTACCCAAGTTGAGGTTCTTGTAAGCAGTGCAGCCCTAAATTTTGGAATGGCTCTGTCTTATTGATTTTCAGTTTTCCCAAGATATATTCCCTAGAATGGAAGTGCCCTTGGCTCTGTAGCTCTGTTGTTTACTTGATTTAGGGAACACAATGCACTCCTCCAGAGAGGCAGTTGGCAATTTACATCACGCCCATCAGCATAAAAAGGCTCCCTGTTCTTCAGGGCCTCTATTGCCTTTCTGGATTTTACCCATTTTGTGGATGTCCCTTTTGACCGGTGGATAGTGATGCTTCTTGTAGTGAAGATTTGCATTGCCCGCTTGCTTGCTTGCCCAAAAAGGGTGTATGCGTTTTCTCCTGAATATATTCAGGAGAAAACGCATACACTCTTTTTGGCCAAGTGCATCATTGTAGAAGTTGTGCCCCTCTTCCTGGGCTTTAAAGGCGATTCCAACGTACCTCTTGAAATCTGTTTCCTGCTATTCTGCCTCGCTTTCAAGTCCGCCTCGTTGCCTTCCCTCAACAGATTTTTGGGCGATAGTTGTCCTTTATTAATCTGCCTGTTAGTGAAATGCTGTGCCCCTGAGCTCAATTATTTAACTTGTTTTTTGTGAGCTGAACGCACGTCCTAAATTTTGGTTCAGGACCTATACTGGTTCCCGGGGTTTGTCTGAGACTTTAGTTAATTCTTCTTCCTCCCGGGAAATAAGAGTGACATGTGAACGTCCAAATGCCTAACAGCTACTCTTTCATTGGTTCTCTCTCTTCCCTTTCATCCTCTGCCAAATTGGCAACCTGTGGGAACCAGGAGGTTAAAGGTGCTGTCTCTCCAAGCTGGGAGATTGATAGTAAAGTATTTGGAAAGTCAATGCATAGCACCACGAGAGCTTCTAATCGTTGAGTTTTAGAGACCTTTCGTATTCACAGTTTGTCCATTCTCTAGGTTTCCCGTACATATTATAGCTGCAGTAATATTCCCTTCAACCTGGAGAGTTGGGACCCATGGAATGGGTGCCATGCATTATTGTTTTAAAGGGTCTGCATTTGCTCACCAATCTTACCAATCCTCTCAGTCCCATGTGTCCATCCTTATGCCACATCCAGCTGTCATTGCAGATAGGGTCATTGCAGGTTTCGTCAGAGACCCTGAAGGAATTGTAAAAAATTTACCTTTTTTTTGTTTTTCAAATTCCTTTTTATAGTGGGTTTGAGCTGATTCTCGCTAACATGATTATGCCAGTCTAGACACACTTGATTCCCTTACGGAGACATATCAATACATATGGTTTAATATTCTTACTAGTCAGATATATTGCTCTGCGGGAAATATGGTGTTTTGTGACCCTTTCAATGAGGAAGGTGTAGGTAGTTTCTATTCCATAACTGTTTTTTGGAACGGTGCCTGTGCTTATATCAAACTCTGCTTTTATGCATCACCCCACCTCTCCTTTCCCTTTAAGCAGGCATAATCGTGTTTTCTAAATGTGTGGCTCTGTTCTCTTTCCTAACTCAGTTCATGTGTAGCCATGTTTACAGGATCTTCATAAGTGATATATTATGATAACTTTCTTTTTCTGTGTGACTTATTTCACTTAGAATTATCGTACCTGAATCCACTCATTTTGCTGCTACTGGTCTTATGACATTGATTTCATGGCTGAGGGATATTCCATTGTATGTAAATAACATAATTTTTTGTACCGTTTTTATCTTTCCTTGGATATTTAAGGTGTACCCAAGTTGAGGTTCTTGTAAGCAGTGCAGCCCTAAATTTTGGAATGGCTGTGTCTTATTGATTTTCAGTTTTCCCAAGATATATTCCCTAGACTGGAAGTGCCCTTGGCTCTGTAGCTCTGCTGTTTACTTGGTTTAGGGAACACAATGCACACCTCCAGAGAGGCAGTCGACAATTTACATCCCGCGCATCAGCATAACAATGCTCCCTTTCTCCAGGGCCTGTCTTGCCTTTCTGGATTTTACCCATTTTGTGGACGTCCCTTTTGACAGGTGGGAAGTGATACTTCTTTTTAGTGCAGATTTGCATTGCCCGCTTGCTTGCTTGGCCAAAAAGGGCGTATGCGTTTTCTCCTGAATATATTCAGGAGAAAACGCATACGCCCTTTTTGGCCAAGTGCATCATTGTCGAAGTTGTGCCCCTCTTCCTGTGCTTTAAAGGCGATTCCAACGTACCTCTTGAAATCTGTTTCCTGCTATTCTGCCTCGCTTTCAAGTCCGCCTCATTGCCTTCCCTCAACAGATTTTTGGACGATAGTTGTCCTTTATTACTCTGCCTGTTTGTGAATTGCTTTGCCCCTGAGCTCAATTATTTAACTCGTTTTTTGTGAGCTGAATGCAAGTCCAATATTTTGGTTCAGGACCTATACTGGTTCCCGGTGGGTGGCTGAGACTTTAGTTAATTCTTCTTCCTCCAGGAAATAAGAGTGACATGTGCGCGTCCAAATGCCTAACAGCTACTCTTTCATTGGTTCTCCCTCTTCTCTTTCATCCTCTGCCTAATTAGCAACCTGTCCGAACCAGGAGGTTAAAGGTGCAGTCTCTGCAACCTGGGAGATTGATAGTAAAGCAGTTGGAAAGTCAAACCAGAGCACCAGCAGAGGGAATATTTGTTGAGTTTTAGAGACCTTTCATGTTCACAGTGTGTCCATTCTCTAGGTTTCCCATACATGTTATAGCTGTAGTAATATTCCCTTCACCCTGGAGAGTTGAGACCAATGGAAGGGGGGCCATGCATTATTGCTTTAAAGGGTCTGCATTTGCTCACCCAATCTCACCAAACCTCTCAGTCCCAAGTGTCCAGCCTTATGCCAAATCCAGCTGTCGTTGTAGATAGGGTCATTCCAGGTTTCGTCAGAGACCATGAAGAAATTGTAAAGAATTTCCTGTTTTTTTTGTGTGTCTGAAATTCCTTTTTATAATGGATTTGAGCTGATTCTCACTTCCATGTTTATGCCAGGCTAGACACAGTTGATTCCCTCATGGAGACATATCAATAAATAGGTAATAAGACTCTTACTAGTGAGATATATTCCTCTGAGGGAAATATGGGGTTTTGAGTCCCTTTCACTGAGAAAGGTGTAGGTCTTGTATATTCCGTATTTGATTTTTTGAACGGTACCTGTGCTTATATAAAACTCTGGGTTTTATGCATCACCCCACCTCTCCTTCCCCCTTAAGTAGGCATAAGAGTGTTTTCTAAATGTGAGACTCTGTTCTCTTTCCTAACTCAGTTCATGTGTAGCCATGTTTACAGAATCTCTATAAGTGATATCTTACGATAACTTTCTTTTTCTGTGTGACTTATTTCACTTAGAATCATCGTACCTAAATCCACTCATTTTGCTGCTACATGTCTTATGGCATTGATTTCATGGCTGAGGGATATTTCATCGGACATAAGTACCACAAATTTTTCTAACATTTTTATCTTTCCTGGGATATTTAAGGTGAATCCAAGATGAGGGCCTTGTAAGCAGTGCACCCCTAAATATCGGGGTGCCTGTGTCTTATTGATTTTCAGTTTCCCCAAGGTATCTTATGTAGACTGGATGTTCCCTGGGCTCTGTAGCTCTATTGTTTACTTGTTTTAGGGAACACAATGCACTGCTCCAGAGAGGCCGTTGGCAATTTGCCTCTCAACCATCAGCATAACAAGGCTCCCAGTTCGCCAGGGCCTGTCTTGCCTTTCTGGTTTTTGCCCATTTTGTGGATATCCCTTTTGACTTGTGGGAAGTTATACTTCTTTGTAGGGCAGATTTGCATTGCCCGCTTGCTTGCTTGGCCAAAAAGGGTATATGTGTTTTCTCCTGAATATATTCAGGAGAAAACTCATACACCCTTTTTGGCCAAGTGCATCATTGTCGAAGTTGAGCCCCTCTTCCTGTGCTTTAAAGGCGATTCCAGCATACCTCTTGAAATCTGTTTCCTGCTATTATGCCTCGCTTTCACGTCTGCCTCTTAACCTTCCCTCAACAGAGTTTTGGACGAGAGTTGTCCTTTACTACTTTGCCATTTGGTGAATTGCTGTGCCACTGAGCTCCATTATTCACCTCGTTTTTTTGTGAGCTGAATGCAAGTCCAAATTTTGGTTCAGGACTTATACTGGTGTCCGGTGGGTGGCTGAGACTTTGGTTAATTCTTCTTCCGGCCAGAAAATTAGAGTGACATTTGCCGGTCCAAATGCCTAACAGCTACTCTCTCATTGGTTCTCCCTCTTCCCTTTCATCCTCTGCCAAATTGGCAACCTGTGAGAAGCAGGAGGTTAAAGGGGCTGTCTCTCTAAGTTGGGAGATTGATAGTAAAGCAGTTGGAAAGTCAAACCGGAGCACCAGGAGAGGGACTATTAGTTGAGTTTTGGAAACCTTTCGTATTCACAGTGTGTCCATTCTCTAGGTTTCCCGTACATGTTATAGCTGTTGTAATATTCCCTTCAACCTGGAGAGTTGGGACCCATGGAATGGGTGCCACTCATTATTGCTTTAAAGGGTCTGCATATGCTCACCCAATCTCAACAATCCTCTCAGTCCAAAGTGTCCAGCCTTATGCCACATCCAGCTGTCATTGTAGATAGGGTCATTCCAGGTTTCATCAGAGACCCTGAAGGAATATTAAGGAATTTCCCTGTTTTTTTTTGTTTTGTTTTTGAAATTCCTTTTTATAGTGGGTTGAGCTGATTCTCACTGCCATTTTTATGCCAGTCTAGACACACTTGATTCCCTTACAGAGACATATCAATACATAAGTTTTAAGATTCTTACTAGTAAGATATATTACTCTGCGTTGAATATGGGGTGTTGAGTCTCTTTCACTGAGGAAGGTGTAGGTCTTGTCTATTCCGTATTTGGTTTTTGGAACTGTACCTGTACTAATATCAAACTCTGGTTTTATGCATCACCCCACCCCTCCTTCCCCCTTAAGAAGGCATAAGGGTGTTTTCTAAATGTGAGACTCCCTTCTCTTTCCTAAATCAGTTCATGTGTAGCCATGTTTACAGGATCTTCATAATTGATATCTTATGATAATTTTATTTTTCTGTGTGACTTATTTCACTTAGAATTATCGTACCTGAATCCACTCATTTTGCTGCTACTGGTCTTATGACATTGATTTCATGGCTGAGGGATATTCCGTCATACGTAAGTACCACAATTTCTTGAACCATTTTTGTCTTTCCTGGGATATTTAAGGTGTACCCAAGTTGAGGTTTTTGTAATCATTGCAGCCCTGAGTTTTGGTGTGGATCTGTCTTATTAATTTTCAGTTTTCCCAATCTATATTCCCTAGACTGGAAGTGGCCTTGGCTCTGTAGCTCTGTTGTTTACTTGTTTTAGGGAACACAACACACTCCTCCAGAGAGGCAGTTGGCAATTTACATCCCACCCATCAGCATAACAAGGCTCCCTGTTCTCCAGTGCCAGTCTTGCCTGTCTGGTTTTTACACATTTTGCGGATATCCCTTTTGGCTGGTGGAAAGTGATAGTTCTTTGTAATGCAGATTTGCATTGCCCGCTTGCTTGCTTGGCCGAAAAGGGCATATGCGTTTTCTCCTGAATATATTCACGTTAAAACCCACATGCCCTTTATGACCATTTCCATTATTTTCGAAGTTGTGATTCTTTTCCTGTGTTTAAAGGCGATTCCAATGTACCTCTTGAAATCTGTTTCATGCCACTCTTCCTCATTTTCACTTCCGCCTCGTGGCTTTCCCTCAACAGATTTTTGGAAGAGAGTAGTCCTTTATAACTCTGCAGGTTAGTGAATTGCTGTGGCCCTGAGTTCCATTTTTCAACTCGCGTTTTTGTGAGCTGACCGCAAATCCACAGTTTTGCTTCTGGACCTATACTGGTTCTGGGGGGGCAGGCTGAGTCTTTGGTTAATTCCTCTTCATGACGGGAAATTAGAGTGACATGTGGCCGTCCAAATGCCTACAGCTACTCTCTCATTGGTTCTCTCTGTTCCCTTATATCCTCTGCACAATTTGCCAGCTGTTCGAACCAGGAGGTTATAGGGCCTGACTCTCCAAGTTGGGAGATTGATAGTAAAGCAGTTGGAATGTCAAACTGGAGCACAAGGAGAGAAAAAAGTAGTAGAGTTTTAGAAACCTTTCACCATCAGATGGTTTCCATTCTCTAGGTTCCCATACATGTTATAACTGTAGTGATATTCCCTTCTACTTGGAGAGTTGGGAACCATGGAATGCGTGACAGGCATTATTGCTTTAAAGGGTCTGCATTTTTTCACCCAATCTCACCAATCCTCTCAGTCCCAAGTGACCAGCGTTATGCCACATCCAGCTGTCATTGTAGATAGGGTCATTCCAGGTTTCATCAGAACCCCTGAAGGTATTGTGTAAGAATTTTACTGTTTTTATGTTTTGTTTTGAAATTCATTTTTATAGTGGGTTTGAGCTTATTCTCACTGCCATGTTTATGTCATTCTAGACACACTTAGTTCCCTTACGGAGACATATCAATACATAGGTTTTAAGATTCTTACTAGTCAGATATATTTCTCTGCGGGGAATAAGGATGTTGAGCTCCGTACTGAGGAAGGAGTAGGGCTTGTCTCTTCTGTTTTTGGATTATGGAACGGTACCTGTGCTAATATCAAACTTTTTTTTGTGCATCTCCCCACCTGTCTTTCCCCTTAAGCAAGCGTTAGAGTGTTTTCCATATCTGAGACTCTGTTCTCTTCCCTAATTCAGTTCATATGTAGCCATGATTACATTCCCTTCATATGTGATATCTTATGTCAGAATGCACCATGGCCTTGTCATAATAATGCTCCATGGCCCCTGTCATCACAATGCTCCATGCCCTGGTTATCACAATGCTCCATGTCCCTTGTCATCACAATTCTCCACGTCCTTGTCATCACAATGCTACATGACAATTCTCATCAAAATATTACATGCTCTAGTCATCACAATTCTCCATGCACTTGGAATTGCAATGCTCCATGCACTTGTCATCACAATGCTCAATGCACTTGTCATCCCAATGTTCCATGCCCTTGTCATCAGATTGCTCCATGACACCTGTCATCACAATGCTCCCTGACACCTGTCATCACAATGCTTCATGCCCCTTGTCATTACAATGCTCCATGATGCTCGACACCACAATTACCCAAGGTCTTCTCATCACAATGCTCCACAGTTTTGCCATTACCATGCTCCATGCCTTGTCATCTCAAAGCTCAATGTCCCTTGTCCTCAGAATTCTCCACGACCTTGTCATTACAATGCTCCATGGCACTTCACATCAAAATGTCATATGCTCTTGTCATCACAATACTCCATGCACTTGTCATAGCAATGCTCCATGACCCCTGTCATAGGAAGCTCCATGCGCTGTTCATCACAGTGTTTCACGACCTGGATATTAAAATGATCAATGGCCCTTGATATCACAATGCTCCATGCCCTTGTCATCACAATGCTCCTTTAATTTGTCACAGCAATCCTCCATGACACTTGGCATCACAATGCTCCATGATATTGTCATCAAACTGGAACATGTCATATTTCATCACAATGCTCCCTGACAACTTTCTTCACAATAATCCATGACCTTGTCATCACAGTGCTCCATGCCCTTGTCATCAAAATGTGCCATGGCCACTCTTATCACAATAATGCATGAAACTTGTCAGACCAATGCTCCATGCCACTTTTCATCACAATGCTCCATGAACGCTGTCATCACAATGCACCATGCCCATCATCATAATGCTTCATGCTATTGTCATCACAATGAAATCAAAATGCTCCATGACCTCTGTCCTCACAATGCTGCAAACCCTTGGGATCACAATGTTCCATAACACATGTCATCACAATGCCCCATGACGCTGGTCAGCAAAATTATCCATGGTCTTCTCATCACAATGCACCATGATTTTGTCCTCACAATGTTCAATACACTTGTCATCACAATGCTCTCTGACTATTGCCCTCAGTATGCACCTTGAACTCTTTCATGACAAGGCTCTTTGCCTATTTCATCACAATGATCCATGCCCTTTTCATCACAATGCTCCAAGACACCTGTGATCACAATGCTCCTTGCACTTGTCATCACAAAGCTCCATGACGCATGTCATCAGAATGCTCCATGGTCTTCTTATCATAATTTTCCATGCCCTTGTCATAACAATGCTCCAATACCCCTGTAATCACAATGTTCCCTACGCCTTTTCCTCAGAATGCTCCATGAGAATTGTCATCACAAGGTTCCATGGTCTTCACATAACAGTGCTCCAGGACATTGTCATCACAGTGCTCCATTCCCTTGTCATCACAATGGGCCATTACATATGTCATCACAATGCTCCCTGACATATGTCTTCACAATACTGCTTGACCTGGTCATCAAAATGTTCCATGCCCTTGTCATCACAATACGCCATTCGAAATGTCATCTCAATAATCCATGAAACTTATTACACAAATGCTCCATGCCCTTGACATCACAATGCTCCATGCCCATGTTATCAAAATGCTCCATGACCCCTGTCATCACAATGTTCCATTACTCCAGTCATCACAATAATTCATGATGTTTATCATCACAATGATCCATGCCCTCATCATCAACAGTCTCTGTGACCTTTTTAACCACAATGCTCCATGAACTTTTCATCACAATGCTCTTTGACCTTTGTCATCACAATGCTCTATGCCTTTCTCAGCACAATGCTCCATGACCCTTGTCATCACAATGCTCCATGCGCTTGTCAGCACAATGCTCCTTGACACATGTCATCACATTGCTCCATGACCCCTGTCATCACAATGCTCCGTGACTCCAGTCATCAAAATGCTTCATAACCTTTTTCATCACAGTGGTCCATGCCCTCGTCATCACAAGGCTCTTTGACATTTGTAACCACAATGCTCCATGAACTTTTCTTCACAATTCTCTGTGACCATTGTCATCACAATGCTCCATGTCTTTGTCAGAACAATGCTCCATGACAATTATCATCACAATGTTCCACGTGCATTTCATCACAAAGGCCCACAATCTTGGCATTGCAGTGCTCCATAAAGCTTGGAATCACAATGCTCCATGCTCTTCTCATCAAAATGCTCTCCCAACAGAGATATCACAGTGTTCCATCACTAGTCATCACAATACTCCATCACCCCTGTAATCACAATGTTCCATGACCCTGTCATCACACTGCTACATCCCCTTATAATCACAATGTTCCATGACCCCTGACATCACAATGTTCCATAACCCCTGTCATCAAAATGCTCCATGACCCTTTTCATACCAAAGCTCCAAGATCCCTGACATCACAATGTTCTATAACCCCTGCCATAAAATGTTCCATTACACTTTTCATCAAATTGCTGCATGACCCTGTCATCAAAATGCTCCCTGCCCTTCTCATCACAATGCACAACACACTTGTCATCAAAATGCTCCATGACTTTTGTCATCACAATGCTCCATGACCGTTGGCATCACAATGCTCCATGTCACTGTCATCACAATGCTCCATGAACCCTCTCATAACGTTGCTCAATGCCCTTGTCATCACAAAGCTCCATGACACTTTGCATCACAATGCTTGATGCACTTTTCATCACAATGCTCCATGCCTTTGTCATTACAATGCTGCATGACCCATGTATCATAGTGTTCCGTACCCTTGTCATCACAAAGCTCCATGTCCACTCTCATCACAATAATCCATGAAACATTTCAGACCAATGTTCCAAGCCCTTCTCATCACAGTGCTTCATTACCTCTGTCATAACAATGAACCATGATCACTGCCATCACAATGTTCCAACGCCTAGTCATCACAAGCATCCATGACACTTGTCATCACAGTGCTGAAGACCCCTGTAATCACAGTGCTCCATGCCCTTGTCATCATAAAGCTCCATGATGCATGTCATCAGAATGCGCCAAGGCCTTCTCCTCACAATGCTCCATGACCTTGTCATCACAATGCAAAAAGACCCCTGTAAACACAATGCTCCATGCCAATTTTCATCTCAATGCTCCATGAATCCTGTCATCACAATGAACCATGCCCATCATCATAATGTTTCAGGCTATTGTCATCACAATGAAATCAAAATGCTCCATGACCTCTGTCATCATAATACTCCGAACCCTTGTGATCACAATGTTCCATAACACTTATCAACACAACACCCCATGATGCTCATCATCACAATTATCCATGGCCTTCTCATCACAGTGCTCTATGATTTTTGTCATCACAATGCTCAATACACTTGTCATCACAATGCTCCCTGACACTTGTCTTCAGTATGCTCCTTGAAACCTGTCATGACAAGGCTCCATGCCTTTTTCATCACAATGATCCATGCCCTTTTCATCACAATGCTCCAAGACCCCTTTAATCACAATGATCCATGCCCTTGTCATCACAAAGCTCCTGGACGCATGTCATCAGAATGCTCCATGGCCTTCTCATCACCATGATCCATGCCCTTGTCATCACAATGCTCCAAGACCCCTGTAATCACAATGCTCCATGCCCCTTTTCAACAGAATGGTCCATTAGACTTCTCATCAGAAGTCTCCATGGTCTTCTCATCAAAATGTTCCAGGTCTTTGTCATCACCATGCTCCATTCGCTTGTCATCGCAATGCTCCATGAACAATATCATCACAATTCTCCATGACCACTGTCATCACAACACTCCATGACACCTGACAGCACAATGATCTGGGACTCTTTTCATCACAATGTTCCATTCCCTAGTCATCACAATGCTCCAGGACACTTGTCATCACAATGATCCATGCACTTGTCATCCCAATGCTCCATAAACCCTGTATTCACAATGCTCCATGACCCTTGTCATCACAGTGCTCCATGACACCTGTCATCACAATGCTCCATGCCTTTGTCAGCAAAATGCTTCATGACCTTGTCATTACAATGCTCTATGTGCTTGTCCTCCCAATACTCCATTACCATTGTCATCACAAACCTCCATGAACCTTGGGATCACATTGCTTCATGCCCTTGTCATCACAATGCCCCATGCTCCTTGAAATCAAAATGATCCATGACCTCTGTCATCACAATGCTCCAAGCACTTGTGATCACTATGTTCCATAACACTTGTCATCACAACGCTCCATGATGCCTGTCATCACAATACTCCATGCCCTTTTCATCAAAATGCTCCATGACCTTTGTCATCACAATTCTCAATACACTTGTCATCACAATGCTCCCTGACACTTGTCATCAGAATGCTCCTTGAACCCTGTCACGAAAAGGCTCCATGCCTTTTTCATCACAATGCCTCATGCCATTTACATCACAATGCTCCATGCCATTGTCATCAAAATACTCCACAAGCTTGTCATCAGAAGGTTCCATGACCCGTGTCATCACAAATCTCCATGCACTTGTCAGCACAATGCTCCCTGACCCTTGTCAACAAAATGCTCCAAGCCATTGTCATCACAAAGCTCCATTACCTTTGTCATCAGAATCCTCCATGACACTTGGCATCACAATGCTCCATGCCATTGTCATCACAATGGGCCATGACATATGTCATCACAATGCTCCCTGACACCAGTCTTCACAATACTGCATGACCTGGTCCTCACAATGATCCATGCCCTTGTCATCACAATGTGCCATTCCAAATCACATCGCAATAATTCATGAAACTTATTAGACCAATGTTCCTTGCCCTTGTCATCACCATACTCCATGCACTTGTTATCACAATGCTCCATGACCCCTGTCATCACAATGCTCCGTGACTCCAGTCATCACAATGCTTCATGAACTTTCTCATCACAATGGTCCATGTCCTCGTCATCAACTGTCTCTGTGACCTTTTTAACAACAATTCTCCATGAATTTTCATCACAATGCTCTTTGACCCTTGTCATCAAAATGCTCCATGCCTTTCTCAGCACAATGCTCCATGACCCTTGTCATCACAATGCTCCATGCGCTTGTCAGCACAATGCTCCATGACACATGTCATCACAATGAACCATGCGCTTGTCATCACAGTGCTCCACAATCTTGTCATCACAATGCTCCATGCACATCTCATCAAAATGCTCTCTCACCACTGATATCACAATGCTACATCACTATTTGTCACAGTACTCCCTCATCCCTCTCATCACAATTTTCCATGACTCCTGTCATCACAATGCTACATGCACTTATCATCACAATGTTCGATGACCCTTGACATCACAGTGTTCCATAACACCTGTCATCAAAATGCTCCATGACCATTTTCATCAAAATGCTCCATGACCCCTGACATCACAATGTTCCATAACACCTGTCATCAAAATGTTCCATGACCATTTTCATCAAAATGCTCCATGACCCTGTCATCACAATGCTCCATGCCCTTCTCATCACAATGCACAACGCCCTTGCCATCAAAATGCTCCATGACCTATGTCATCACAATGATCCATGACCCTTGGCATCACAATGCTCCATGTCATTGTCATCACAATGCTCCATGAACACTCTCATCACATTTCTCCATGTCCTTGTCATCACAAAGCTCCATGACACATGTCATCAGAATGCTACATGGCCGTCTCATGACAATGGTCAATGCCCTTGTCATCACAATGCTCCAAGACCACTGTAATCACAATGATCCATACCCCTTTTCATCAGAATGCTCCATGAAACTTGTCATCTCAAGCCTCCATGGTCTTTTCATCACAATGCTACAGGACCTTGTCATCACCATGCTACATGACCCTTGTCATCACAATACTCCATGAATATTATCAGCACAATGCTCCATGACCTTCTCATCACAATGCTCCATGACCAATATCATCACAATGCACCATGACAACTGTCATCACAATACTCCATGAATATTATCAGCACAATGCTCCATGACCTTCTCATCACAATGCTCCATGACCAATATCATCACAATGCACCATGACAACTGTCATCACAACACTCCATGACACCTGACAACACAATGATCCGGGACTCTTGTCATCACTATGCTCCATTCCCTAGTCATCACAATGCTCCATGACCACTGTCCTCACAATGCTCCATGACACCTGTCATCACAATGCTTCATAACGTTTGTCATCACAATGGTCCATGCCCGCGTCATCACAAGTCTCTGTGACCTTTATAACCACAATTCTCAATGAACTTTTCATCACAATGCTCCGTGACCCTTGTCATCACAATGCTCCATGACACATGTCATCAGAAAGCTCCATGGCTTTCTCATCACAGTGCTCCTTGCCCTTGCCATCACAATGCTACATTACCCCTGTCATAACAATGCTCCATGATCCCTGCCATCACGATGTTCCATGGCAATGTCATCACAAGGCTCCATGACCCTTCTCATCACAATGCTCCAAGACCCCTGTAATCACAATGCTCCATGCCCCTTTTCATCTCAATGATCCATGAACCCTGTCATCACAATGCACCATGCCCATCATCATAATGCTTCATGCTATTGTCATCACAATGAAATCAAAATGCTCCATGGCCTCTGTCATAACAATGCTCCAAACCCTTGTGATCACAATATTCCATAACACTTGTCATCACAATGCCCCATGACGCTCGTCATCACAGTTATCTATGGTCTTCTCATCACAATGCTCCCTGACCTTTGTCATCACAATGCTCAATACTCTTGCCATCAAAATGCTCCCTGACACTTGTTGTCTGTACTCTCCTTGAAACCTGTCATAACAAGGTTCCATGCCATTTTCATCACAATGTTCCAAGACCCCTATAATCACAATGGTCCATGACCCTTTCCATCAGTATGCTCCATGAGATTTGTCATCACAAGGCTCCATGGATTTCTCATCACAATGCTCCAGGACCTTATCATCACAATGCTTCACGACCTTGTCATGAAAATTCTCAATGGCACTTGTCATCATAATTCTCCAAGCCCTAGTCATCACAATCCTCCATTATATTTGTCATAACAATCCTCCATTACATTTGGCATCTCAATGCTCCATGCCATTGTCATCGCAATGGACCATGACATAGGTCATCACAATGCTCCCTGAAACCTGTCTTCACAATACTCCATGAACTTCTCATCACAATGCTCCATGCCCTTGTCATCACAATGCTCCGTGACTCCAGTCATCACAATGCTTCATGACATTTGTCATCACAATGCTCCATGCCTTTGTCATTACAATCCTGCATGACTCATGCATCATAGTGTTCCATACCCTGGTCATCACAGTGCTCTATGCCCACTCTCATTACAATAATCCATGAAATATTTTAGACCAATGTTCCATGCCCTTCTCATCACAATGCTCCATTATCTCTGTCATAACAATGCAACATGACCCCTGCCATCACAATGTTCCACGGCCTAGTCATCACAAGGTTCCATGACACTTGTTATCACAATGCTCCATGCCCTTGTCATCACAAAGCTCCATGACGAATGTCATCAGAATGTTCCATGGCCTTCTCATCACAATGCTCCATGCCCTTGTCATCACAATGCTCCAAGAACCCTGTAAACAAAATGCTCCATGCCCCTTTTCATCTCAATGCTCCATGAACCCTGTCATCACAATGCACCATGCCCATCATCATAATGCTACAGGCTATGGTCATCACAATGACATCAATATTCTTCATGACCTCTGTCATCATAATGCTCCAAACCCTTGTGATCACAATGTTCCATAACACTTAGCATCACAACTCCCCATGACGCTCATCATAACAATTAACCATGGTCTTCTTATCACAATGCTCCATGAGCTTTGTCATCACAATGCTCAATAAACTAGTCATCACAATGCTCCCTGACACTAGTCGTCAGTATGCTCCTTGAACCCTGCCACGACAAGGCTCCATGCCTTTTTCATAACAATGATCCGTGCCGTTTTCATCACAATGCTCCAAGATCCCTGTAATCACAATGCTCTATGCCCTTGTCATCACAAAACTCCATGACACATGTCATAAGAATGCTCCATGGACTTCTCATCACAAAGCTCCATGCCCTAGTCATCACAGTGCTCCATGACCCCTGTAATCACAATGCTCCATGCCCCTTTTCATCAGAATGCTCCATGAGACTTGTCATCACAAGTCTCCATGGTCTTCTCATCGCAATGCTCCAGGACATTGTCATCACCATGCTCCATTCCCTTGTCATCACAATGCGCAATGACCCGTATCATCACAATAATCCATGAACATATTCAGCCCAATGCTCCACGACATACACATCACAGTGCTCCATGGCCAATATCATCACAATGCTCCATGACCACTGTCATCACAACACTCCATGACTCCTGACAACACAATGATCCGGGACTCTTGTCATCACAATGCTCCATTCACTAGTCATCACAATGCTCCATGACCCCTGTCATCACAACACTCCATGAACATTTCAGCCCAGTGCTCCACGAACCTTGTCATCACAATGATCCATGCACTTGTCATACCAATGCTCCCTGACGCCTGTATTCAAAATGCTCCGTGACGCCTGTCATCACAGTTCTCCATGACACATGTCCTCAAAATGCTCCATGCTTTTGTCACCAAAATGCTACATGACGTTGTCATTACAATGCTCTATGCACTTGTCATCACAATACTCCATTTCCATTGTCATCACCATCCTCCATGAACCTTGGGATCACATTGACTCATGCCCTTGTCATCACAATGTTCCATGCTCCTTGAAATCAAAATGATCCATGACCTCTGTCATCACAATGTTCCAAACCCATGTGATCACAATGTTCAAAAACACTTGTCATCACAACGCTCCATGATACCTGTCATCACAATATTCCATGCACTTTTCATCACAATGCTCCATGACCTTTGTCATCACAATGCTCAATACACTTGTCATCACAATGCTCCCTGATATTTGTCATCAGAATGCTCCTTGAACCCTGTCACGAAAAGGCTCCATGCCTTTTTCATCACAATGTCCCATGCCGTTTTCATCACAATGCTCCATGTCACTGTCATCAAAATACTCCATAAGCTTGTCATCAGAATGCTCCATGACACTTGTCATCACAATTCTCCATGCATTTGTCAGCACAATGCTCCCTGACCCTTGTCATCACAATGCTCCAAGCCATTGTCATCACAATGCTCCATTACCTTTGTCATCAGAATCCTCCATGACACTTGGCATCACAATGCTCCATGCCATTGTCATCACAAAGGGCCATAGCATATGTCATCACAATGCTCCCTGACACCTGTCTTCACAATAATGCATGACCTGGTCATCACAATGATCCATGCCCTTGTCATCACAATGCGCCATTCCAAATCTCATCGCAATAATCCATGAAATTTATTAGACCAATGTTCCATGCCCTTGTCATAACAATGCTCCATTCCCTTATTATCACAATGCTCCATGACCCCTGTCATCACAATGCTCCGTGACTCCAGTCATCACAATGCTTCATGACCTTTGTCATCACAATGGTCCATGCCCTCGTCATCAACAGTCTCTGTGACCTTTTTAACCACAATGCTCCATGAAATTTTCATCACAATGCTCTTTGACCCTTGTCATCACAATCCTCTATGCCTTTCTCAGCACAATGCTTCATGACCCTTGTCATCACAATGCTCCATGCGCTTGTCAGCACAATGCTCCATGACACATGTCATCACATTGCTCCATGACCCCTGTCATCACAATGCTCCGTGACTCCAGTCATCAAAATGTTTCATAACCTTTGTCATCACAGTGGTCCATGCCCTCGTCATCACAAGGCTCTTTGACATTTGTAACCACAATGCTCCATGAACTTTTCTTCACAATTCTCTGTGACCCTTGTCATCACAATGCTCCATGTCTTTGTCAGAACAATGCTCCATGACAATTATCATCACAATGTTCCATGCGCATTTCATCACAACGGTCCACAACCTTAGCATTGCAATGCTCCATAAAGCTTGGAATCACAATGCTCCATGCTCTTCTCATCAAAATGCTCTCCCAACAGAGATATCACAGTGTTCCATCACTAGTCATCAAAATACTCCATCACCCCTGTAATCACAATGTTCCATGACCCTGTCATCACACTGCTACATCCCCTTATAATCACAATGTTCCATGACCCCTGACATCACAATGTTCCATAACCCCTGTCATCAAAATGCTCCATGACCCTTTTCATACCAAAGCTCCAAGATCCCTGACATCACAATGTTCTATAACCCCTGCCATAAAAATGTTCCATTACACTTTTCATAAAATTGCTGCATGACCCTGTCATCAAAATGCTCCCTGCCCTTCTCATCACAATGCACAACACACTTGTCATCAAAATGCTCCATGACTTTTGTCATCACAAAGCTCCATGACCGTTGGCATCACAATGCTCCATGTCACTGTCATCACAGTCCTCCATGAACCCTCTCATAAAGTTGCTCAATGCCCTTGTCATCACAAAGCTCCATGACACTTTGCATCACAATGCTTGATGCACTTCTCATCACAATGCTCCATGCCTTTGTCATTACAATGCTGCATGACCCATGTATCATAGTGTTCCATACCCTTGTCATCACAAAGCTCCATGTCCACTCTCATCACAATAATCCATGAAACATTTCAGACCAATGTTCCAAGCCCTTCTCATCACAATGCTTCATTACCTCTGTCATGACAATGCACCATGACCACTGCCATCACAATGTTCCAACGCCTAGTCATCACAAGCATCCATGACACTTGTCATCACAGTGCTGAAGACCCTTGTAATCACAATGCTCCATGCCCTTGTCATCACAAAGCTCCATGATGCATGTCATCAGAATGCGCCATGGCCTTCTCCTCACAATGCTCCATGACCTTGTCATCACAATGCTAAAAGACCCCTGTAAACACAATGCTCCATGCCAATTTTCATCTCAATGCTCCATGAATCCTGTCATCACAATGCACCATGCCCATCATCATAATGCTTCAGGCTATTGTCATCACAATGAAATCAATATTCTGCATGTCCTCTGTCATCATAATGCTCCAAACCCTCATGATCACAATGTTCCATAACACTTATCATCACAACACCCCATGACGCTCATCATCACAATTATCCATGGCCTTCTCATCACAGTGCTCTATGATTTTTGTCATCACAATGCTCAATACACTTGTCATCACAATGCTCCCTGACACTTGTCTTCAGTATGCTCCTTGAAACATGTCATGACAGGGCTCCATGCCTTTTTCATCACAATGAACCATGCCCTTTTCATCACAGTGCTCCAAGACCCCTTTAATCACAATGCTCCATGCCCTTGTCATCACAAAGCTCCTGGACGCATGTCATCAGAATGCTCCATGGCCTTCTCATCACCATGATCCATGCCCTTGTCATCACAATGCTCCAAGACCCCTGTAATCACAATGCTCCATGCCCCTTTTCAACAGAATGGTCCATGAGACTTCTCATCAGAAGTCTCCATGGTCTTCTCATCAAAATGTTCCAGGACTTTGTCATCACCATGCTCCATTCGCTTGTCATCGCAATGCTCCATGAACAATATCATCACAATTCTCCATGACCACTGTCATCACAACACTCCATGACACCTGACAGCACAATGATCTGGGACTCTTTTCATCACAATGTTCCATTCCCTAGTCATCACAATGCTCCAGGACACTTGTCATCACAATGATCCATGCACTTGTCATCCCAATGCTCCATAAACCCTGTATTCACAATGCTCCATGACGCTTGTCATCACAGTGCTCCATGACACCTGTCATCACAATGCTCCATGCCTTTGTCAGCAAAATGCTTCATGACCTTGTCATTACAATGCTCTATGTGCTTGTCCCCCCAATACTCCATTACCATTGTCATCACAAACCTCCATGAACCTTGGGATCACATTGCTTCATGCCCTTGTCATCACAATGCCCCATGCTCCTTGAAATCAAAATGATCCATGACCTCTGTCATCACAATGCTCCAAGCCCTTGTGATCACTATGTTCCATAACACTTGTCATCACAACGCTCCATGATGCCTGTCATCACAATACTCCATGCCCTTTTCATCAAAATGCTCCATGACCTTTGTCATCACAATTCTCAATACACTTGTCATCACAATGCTCCCTGACACTTGTCATCAGAATGCTCCTTGAACCCTGTCACGAAAAGGCTCCATGCCTTTTTCATCACAATGCCTCATGCCATTTACATCACAATGCTCCATGCCATTGTCATCAAAATACTCCACAAGCTTGTCATCAGAAGGTTCCATGACCCGTGTCATCACAAATCTCCATGCACTTGTCAGCACAATGCTCCCTGACCCTTGTCAACAAAATGCTCCAAGCCATTGTCATCACAAAGCTCCATTACCTTTGTCATCAGAATCCTCCATGACACTTGGCATCACAATGCTCCATGCCATTGTCATCACAATGGGCCATGACATATGTCATCACAATGCTCCCTGACACCAGTCTTCACAATACTGCATGACCTGGTCCTCACAATGATCCATGCCCTTGTCATCACAATGTGCCATTCCAAATCACATCGCAATAATTCATGAAACTTATTAGACCAATGTTCCTTGCCCTTGTCATCACCATACTCCATGCACTTGTTATCACAATGCTCCATGACCCCTGTCATCACAATGCTCCGTGACTCCAGTCATCACAATGCTTCATGAACTTTCTCATCACAATGGTCCATGTCCTCGTCATCAACTGTCTCTGTGACCTTTTTAACAACAATTCTCCATGAATTTTCATCACAATGCTCTTTGACCCTTGTCATCAAAATGCTCCATGCCTTTCTCAGCACAATGCTCCATGACCCTTGTCATCACAATGCTCCATGCGCTTGTCAGCACAATGCTCCATGACACATGTCATCACAATGAACCATGCGCTTGTCATCACAGTGCTCCACAATCTTGTCATCACAATGCTCCATGCACATCTCATCAAAATGCTCTCTCACCACTGATATCACAATGCTACATCACTATTTGTCACAGTACTCCCTCATCCCTCTCATCACAATTTTCCATGACTCCTGTCATCACAATGCTACATGCACTTATCATCACAATGTTCGATGACCCTTGACATCACAGTGTTCCATAACACCTGTCATCAAAATGCTCCATGACCATTTTCATCAAAATGCTCCATGACCCCTGACATCACAATGTTCCATAACACCTGTCATCAAAATGTTCCATGACCATTTTCATCAAAATGCTCCATGACCCTGTCATCACAATGCTCCATGCCCTTCTCATCACAATGCACAACGCCCTTGCCATCAAAATGCTCCATGACCTATGTCATCACAATGATCCATGACCCTTGGCATCACAATGCTCCATGTCATTGTCATCACAATGCTCCATGAACACTCTCATCACATTTCTCCATGTCCTTGTCATCACAAAGCTCCATGACACATGTCATCAGAATGCTACATGGCCGTCTCATGACAATGGTCAATGCCCTTGTCATCACAATGCTCCAAGACCACTGTAATCACAATGATCCATACCCCTTTTCATCAGAATGCTCCATGAAACTTGTCATCTCAAGCCTCCATGGTCTTTTCATCACAATGCTACAGGACCTTGTCATCACCATGCTACATGACCCTTGTCATCACAATACTCCATGAATATTATCAGCACAATGCTCCATGACCTTCTCATCACAATGCTCCATGACCAATATCATCACAATGCACCATGACAACTGTCATCACAATACTCCATGAATATTATCAGCACAATGCTCCATGACCTTCTCATCACAATGCTCCATGACCAATATCATCACAATGCACCATGACAACTGTCATCACAACACTCCATGACACCTGACAACACAATGATCCGGGACTCTTGTCATCACTATGCTCCATTCCCTAGTCATCACAATGCTCCATGACCACTGTCCTCACAATGCTCCATGACACCTGTCATCACAATGCTTCATAACGTTTGTCATCACAATGGTCCATGCCCGCGTCATCACAAGTCTCTGTGACCTTTATAACCACAATTCTCAATGAACTTTTCATCACAATGCTCCGTGACCCTTGTCATCACAATGCTCCATGACACATGTCATCAGAAAGCTCCATGGCTTTCTCATCACAGTGCTCCTTGCCCTTGCCATCACAATGCTACATTACCCCTGTCATAACAATGCTCCATGATCCCTGCCATCACGATGTTCCATGGCAATGTCATCACAAGGCTCCATGACCCTTCTCATCACAATGCTCCAAGACCCCTGTAATCACAATGCTCCATGCCCCTTTTCATCTCAATGATCCATGAACCCTGTCATCACAATGCACCATGCCCATCATCATAATGCTTCATGCTATTGTCATCACAATGAAATCAAAATGCTCCATGGCCTCTGTCATAACAATGCTCCAAACCCTTGTGATCACAATATTCCATAACACTTGTCATCACAATGCCCCATGACGCTCGTCATCACAGTTATCTATGGTCTTCTCATCACAATGCTCCCTGACCTTTGTCATCACAATGCTCAATACTCTTGCCATCAAAATGCTCCCTGACACTTGTTGTCTGTACTCTCCTTGAAACCTGTCATAACAAGGTTCCATGCCATTTTCATCACAATGTTCCAAGACCCCTATAATCACAATGGTCCATGACCCTTTCCATCAGTATGCTCCATGAGATTTGTCATCACAAGGCTCCATGGATTTCTCATCACAATGCTCCAGGACCTTATCATCACAATGCTTCACGACCTTGTCATGAAAATTCTCAATGGCACTTGTCATCATAATTCTCCAAGCCCTAGTCATCACAATCCTCCATTATATTTGTCATAACAATCCTCCATTACATTTGGCATCTCAATGCTCCATGCCATTGTCATCGCAATGGACCATGACATAGGTCATCACAATGCTCCCTGAAACCTGTCTTCACAATACTCCATGAACTTCTCATCACAATGCTCCATGCCCTTGTCATCACAATGCTCCGTGACTCCAGTCATCACAATGCTTCATGACATTTGTCATCACAATGCTCCATGCCTTTGTCATTACAATCCTGCATGACTCATGCATCATAGTGTTCCATACCCTGGTCATCACAGTGCTCTATGCCCACTCTCATTACAATAATCCATGAAATATTTTAGACCAATGTTCCATGCCCTTCTCATCACAATGCTCCATTATCTCTGTCATAACAATGCAACATGACCCCTGCCATCACAATGTTCCACGGCCTAGTCATCACAAGGTTCCATGACACTTGTTATCACAATGCTCCATGCCCTTGTCATCACAAAGCTCCATGACGAATGTCATCAGAATGTTCCATGGCCTTCTCATCACAATGCTCCATGCCCTTGTCATCACAATGCTCCAAGAACCCTGTAAACAAAATGCTCCATGCCCCTTTTCATCTCAATGCTCCATGAACCCTGTCATCACAATGCACCATGCCCATCATCATAATGCTACAGGCTATGGTCATCACAATGACATCAATATTCTTCATGACCTCTGTCATCATAATGCTCCAAACCCTTGTGATCACAATGTTCCATAACACTTAGCATCACAACTCCCCATGACGCTCATCATAACAATTAACCATGGTCTTCTTATCACAATGCTCCATGAGCTTTGTCATCACAATGCTCAATAAACTAGTCATCACAATGCTCCCTGACACTAGTCGTCAGTATGCTCCTTGAACCCTGCCACGACAAGGCTCCATGCCTTTTTCATAACAATGATCCGTGCCGTTTTCATCACAATGCTCCAAGATCCCTGTAATCACAATGCTCTATGCCCTTGTCATCACAAAACTCCATGACACATGTCATAAGAATGCTCCATGGACTTCTCATCACAAAGCTCCATGCCCTAGTCATCACAGTGCTCCATGACCCCTGTAATCACAATGCTCCATGCCCCTTTTCATCAGAATGCTCCATGAGACTTGTCATCACAAGTCTCCATGGTCTTCTCATCGCAATGCTCCAGGACATTGTCATCACCATGCTCCATTCCCTTGTCATCACAATGCGCAATGACCCGTATCATCACAATAATCCATGAACATATTCAGCCCAATGCTCCACGACATACACATCACAGTGCTCCATGGCCAATATCATCACAATGCTCCATGACCACTGTCATCACAACACTCCATGACTCCTGACAACACAATGATCCGGGACTCTTGTCATCACAATGCTCCATTCACTAGTCATCACAATGCTCCATGACCCCTGTCATCACAACACTCCATGAACATTTCAGCCCAGTGCTCCACGAACCTTGTCATCACAATGATCCATGCACTTGTCATACCAATGCTCCCTGACGCCTGTATTCAAAATGCTCCGTGACGCCTGTCATCACAGTTCTCCATGACACATGTCCTCAAAATGCTCCATGCTTTTGTCACCAAAATGCTACATGACGTTGTCATTACAATGCTCTATGCACTTGTCATCACAATACTCCATTTCCATTGTCATCACCATCCTCCATGAACCTTGGGATCACATTGACTCATGCCCTTGTCATCACAATGTTCCATGCTCCTTGAAATCAAAATGATCCATGACCTCTGTCATCACAATGTTCCAAACCCATGTGATCACAATGTTCAAAAACACTTGTCATCACAACGCTCCATGATACCTGTCATCACAATATTCCATGCACTTTTCATCACAATGCTCCATGACCTTTGTCATCACAATGCTCAATACACTTGTCATCACAATGCTCCCTGATATTTGTCATCAGAATGCTCCTTGAACCCTGTCACGAAAAGGCTCCATGCCTTTTTCATCACAATGTCCCATGCCGTTTTCATCACAATGCTCCATGTCACTGTCATCAAAATACTCCATAAGCTTGTCATCAGAATGCTCCATGACACTTGTCATCACAATTCTCCATGCATTTGTCAGCACAATGCTCCCTGACCCTTGTCATCACAATGCTCCAAGCCATTGTCATCACAATGCTCCATTACCTTTGTCATCAGAATCCTCCATGACACTTGGCATCACAATGCTCCATGCCATTGTCATCACAAAGGGCCATAGCATATGTCATCACAATGCTCCCTGACACCTGTCTTCACAATAATGCATGACCTGGTCATCACAATGATCCATGCCCTTGTCATCACAATGCGCCATTCCAAATCTCATCGCAATAATCCATGAAATTTATTAGACCAATGTTCCATGCCCTTGTCATAACAATGCTCCATTCCCTTATTATCACAATGCTCCATGACCCCTGTCATCACAATGCTCCGTGACTCCAGTCATCACAATGCTTCATGACCTTTGTCATCACAATGGTCCATGCCCTCGTCATCAACAGTCTCTGTGACCTTTTTAACCACAATGCTCCATGAAATTTTCATCACAATGCTCTTTGACCCTTGTCATCACAATCCTCTATGCCTTTCTCAGCACAATGCTTCATGACCCTTGTCATCACAATGCTCCATGCGCTTGTCAGCACAATGCTCCATGACACATGTCATCACATTGCTCCATGACCCCTGTCATCACAATGCTCCGTGACTCCAGTCATCAAAATGTTTCATAACCTTTGTCATCACAGTGGTCCATGCCCTCGTCATCACAAGGCTCTTTGACATTTGTAACCACAATGCTCCATGAACTTTTCTTCACAATTCTCTGTGACCCTTGTCATCACAATGCTCCATGTCTTTGTCAGAACAATGCTCCATGACAATTATCATCACAATGTTCCATGCGCATTTCATCACAACGGTCCACAACCTTAGCATTGCAATGCTCCATAAAGCTTGGAATCACAATGCTCCATGCTCTTCTCATCAAAATGCTCTCCCAACAGAGATATCACAGTGTTCCATCACTAGTCATCAAAATACTCCATCACCCCTGTAATCACAATGTTCCATGACCCTGTCATCACACTGCTACATCCCCTTATAATCACAATGTTCCATGACCCCTGACATCACAATGTTCCATAACCCCTGTCATCAAAATGCTCCATGACCCTTTTCATACCAAAGCTCCAAGATCCCTGACATCACAATGTTCTATAACCCCTGCCATAAAAATGTTCCATTACACTTTTCATAAAATTGCTGCATGACCCTGTCATCAAAATGCTCCCTGCCCTTCTCATCACAATGCACAACACACTTGTCATCAAAATGCTCCATGACTTTTGTCATCACAAAGCTCCATGACCGTTGGCATCACAATGCTCCATGTCACTGTCATCACAGTCCTCCATGAACCCTCTCATAAAGTTGCTCAATGCCCTTGTCATCACAAAGCTCCATGACACTTTGCATCACAATGCTTGATGCACTTCTCATCACAATGCTCCATGCCTTTGTCATTACAATGCTGCATGACCCATGTATCATAGTGTTCCATACCCTTGTCATCACAAAGCTCCATGTCCACTCTCATCACAATAATCCATGAAACATTTCAGACCAATGTTCCAAGCCCTTCTCATCACAATGCTTCATTACCTCTGTCATGACAATGCACCATGACCACTGCCATCACAATGTTCCAACGCCTAGTCATCACAAGCATCCATGACACTTGTCATCACAGTGCTGAAGACCCTTGTAATCACAATGCTCCATGCCCTTGTCATCACAAAGCTCCATGATGCATGTCATCAGAATGCGCCATGGCCTTCTCCTCACAATGCTCCATGACCTTGTCATCACAATGCTAAAAGACCCCTGTAAACACAATGCTCCATGCCAATTTTCATCTCAATGCTCCATGAATCCTGTCATCACAATGCACCATGCCCATCATCATAATGCTTCAGGCTATTGTCATCACAATGAAATCAATATTCTGCATGTCCTCTGTCATCATAATGCTCCAAACCCTCATGATCACAATGTTCCATAACACTTATCATCACAACACCCCATGACGCTCATCATCACAATTATCCATGGCCTTCTCATCACAGTGCTCTATGATTTTTGTCATCACAATGCTCAATACACTTGTCATCACAATGCTCCCTGACACTTGTCTTCAGTATGCTCCTTGAAACATGTCATGACAGGGCTCCATGCCTTTTTCATCACAATGAACCATGCCCTTTTCATCACAGTGCTCCAAGACCCCTTTAATCACAATGCTCCATGCCCTTGTCATCACAAAGCT
This sequence comes from Mesoplodon mirus, assembly GCF_964341445.2. Classification (NCBI taxonomy): domain Eukaryota; kingdom Metazoa; phylum Chordata; class Mammalia; order Artiodactyla; family Ziphiidae; genus Mesoplodon; species Mesoplodon mirus. The sequence continues at coordinate 8,850,566 of NW_028295817.1, forward strand.
CCTGGACGCATGTCATCAGAATGCTCCATGGCCTTCTCATCACCATGATCCATGCCCTTGTCATCACAATGCTCCAAGACCCCTGTAATCACAATGCTCCATGCCCCTTTTCAACAGAATGGTCCATGAGACTTCTCATCAGAAGTCTCCATGGTCTTCTCATCAAAATGTTCCAGGACTTTGTCATCACCATGCTCCATTCGCTTGTCATCGCAATGCTCCATGAACAATATCATCACAATTCTCCATGACCACTGTCATCACAACACTCCATGACACCTGACAGCACAATGATCTGGGACTCTTTTCATCACAATGTTCCATTCCCTAGTCATCACAATGCTCCAGGACACTTGTCATCACAATGATCCATGCACTTGTCATCCCAATGCTCCATAAACCCTGTATTCACAATGCTCCATGACGCTTGTCATCACAGTGCTCCATGACACCTGTCATCACAATGCTCCATGCCTTTGTCAGCAAAATGCTTCATGACCTTGTCATTACAATGCTCTATGTGCTTGTCCCCCCAATACTCCATTACCATTGTCATCACAAACCTCCATGAACCTTGGGATCACATTGCTTCATGCCCTTGTCATCACAATGCCCCATGCTCCTTGAAATCAAAATGATCCATGACCTCTGTCATCACAATGCTCCAAGCCCTTGTGATCACTATGTTCCATAACACTTGTCATCACAACGCTCCATGATGCCTGTCATCACAATACTCCATGCCCTTTTCATCAAAATGCTCCATGACCTTTGTCATCACAATTCTCAATACACTTGTCATCACAATGCTCCCTGACACTTGTCATCAGAATGCTCCTTGAACCCTGTCACGAAAAGGCTCCATGCCTTTTTCATCACAATGCCTCATGCCATTTACATCACAATGCTCCATGCCATTGTCATCAAAATACTCCACAAGCTTGTCATCAGAAGGTTCCATGACCCGTGTCATCACAAATCTCCATGCACTTGTCAGCACAATGCTCCCTGACCCTTGTCAACAAAATGCTCCAAGCCATTGTCATCACAAAGCTCCATTACCTTTGTCATCAGAATCCTCCATGACACTTGGCATCACAATGCTCCATGCCATTGTCATCACAATGGGCCATGACATATGTCATCACAATGCTCCCTGACACCAGTCTTCACAATACTGCATGACCTGGTCCTCACAATGATCCATGCCCTTGTCATCACAATGTGCCATTCCAAATCACATCGCAATAATTCATGAAACTTATTAGACCAATGTTCCTTGCCCTTGTCATCACCATACTCCATGCACTTGTTATCACAATGCTCCATGACCCCTGTCATCACAATGCTCCGTGACTCCAGTCATCACAATGCTTCATGAACTTTCTCATCACAATGGTCCATGTCCTCGTCATCAACTGTCTCTGTGACCTTTTTAACAACAATTCTCCATGAATTTTCATCACAATGCTCTTTGACCCTTGTCATCAAAATGCTCCATGCCTTTCTCAGCACAATGCTCCATGACCCTTGTCATCACAATGCTCCATGCGCTTGTCAGCACAATGCTCCATGACACATGTCATCACAATGAACCATGCGCTTGTCATCACAGTGCTCCACAATCTTGTCATCACAATGCTCCATGCACATCTCATCAAAATGCTCTCTCACCACTGATATCACAATGCTACATCACTATTTGTCACAGTACTCCCTCATCCCTCTCATCACAATTTTCCATGACTCCTGTCATCACAATGCTACATGCACTTATCATCACAATGTTCGATGACCCTTGACATCACAGTGTTCCATAACACCTGTCATCAAAATGCTCCATGACCATTTTCATCAAAATGCTCCATGACCCCTGACATCACAATGTTCCATAACACCTGTCATCAAAATGTTCCATGACCATTTTCATCAAAATGCTCCATGACCCTGTCATCACAATGCTCCATGCCCTTCTCATCACAATGCACAACGCCCTTGCCATCAAAATGCTCCATGACCTATGTCATCACAATGATCCATGACCCTTGGCATCACAATGCTCCATGTCATTGTCATCACAATGCTCCATGAACACTCTCATCACATTTCTCCATGTCCTTGTCATCACAAAGCTCCATGACACATGTCATCAGAATGCTACATGGCCGTCTCATGACAATGGTCAATGCCCTTGTCATCACAATGCTCCAAGACCACTGTAATCACAATGATCCATACCCCTTTTCATCAGAATGCTCCATGAAACTTGTCATCTCAAGCCTCCATGGTCTTTTCATCACAATGCTACAGGACCTTGTCATCACCATGCTACATGACCCTTGTCATCACAATACTCCATGAATATTATCAGCACAATGCTCCATGACCTTCTCATCACAATGCTCCATGACCAATATCATCACAATGCACCATGACAACTGTCATCACAATACTCCATGAATATTATCAGCACAATGCTCCATGACCTTCTCATCACAATGCTCCATGACCAATATCATCACAATGCACCATGACAACTGTCATCACAACACTCCATGACACCTGACAACACAATGATCCGGGACTCTTGTCATCACTATGCTCCATTCCCTAGTCATCACAATGCTCCATGACCACTGTCCTCACAATGCTCCATGACACCTGTCATCACAATGCTTCATAACGTTTGTCATCACAATGGTCCATGCCCGCGTCATCACAAGTCTCTGTGACCTTTATAACCACAATTCTCAATGAACTTTTCATCACAATGCTCCGTGACCCTTGTCATCACAATGCTCCATGACACATGTCATCAGAAAGCTCCATGGCTTTCTCATCACAGTGCTCCTTGCCCTTGCCATCACAATGCTACATTACCCCTGTCATAACAATGCTCCATGATCCCTGCCATCACGATGTTCCATGGCAATGTCATCACAAGGCTCCATGACCCTTCTCATCACAATGCTCCAAGACCCCTGTAATCACAATGCTCCATGCCCCTTTTCATCTCAATGATCCATGAACCCTGTCATCACAATGCACCATGCCCATCATCATAATGCTTCATGCTATTGTCATCACAATGAAATCAAAATGCTCCATGGCCTCTGTCATAACAATGCTCCAAACCCTTGTGATCACAATATTCCATAACACTTGTCATCACAATGCCCCATGACGCTCGTCATCACAGTTATCTATGGTCTTCTCATCACAATGCTCCCTGACCTTTGTCATCACAATGCTCAATACTCTTGCCATCAAAATGCTCCCTGACACTTGTTGTCTGTACTCTCCTTGAAACCTGTCATAACAAGGTTCCATGCCATTTTCATCACAATGTTCCAAGACCCCTATAATCACAATGGTCCATGACCCTTTCCATCAGTATGCTCCATGAGATTTGTCATCACAAGGCTCCATGGATTTCTCATCACAATGCTCCAGGACCTTATCATCACAATGCTTCACGACCTTGTCATGAAAATTCTCAATGGCACTTGTCATCATAATTCTCCAAGCCCTAGTCATCACAATCCTCCATTATATTTGTCATAACAATCCTCCATTACATTTGGCATCTCAATGCTCCATGCCATTGTCATCGCAATGGACCATGACATAGGTCATCACAATGCTCCCTGAAACCTGTCTTCACAATACTCCATGAACTTCTCATCACAATGCTCCATGCCCTTGTCATCACAATGCTCCGTGACTCCAGTCATCACAATGCTTCATGACATTTGTCATCACAATGCTCCATGCCTTTGTCATTACAATCCTGCATGACTCATGCATCATAGTGTTCCATACCCTGGTCATCACAGTGCTCTATGCCCACTCTCATTACAATAATCCATGAAATATTTTAGACCAATGTTCCATGCCCTTCTCATCACAATGCTCCATTATCTCTGTCATAACAATGCAACATGACCCCTGCCATCACAATGTTCCACGGCCTAGTCATCACAAGGTTCCATGACACTTGTTATCACAATGCTCCATGCCCTTGTCATCACAAAGCTCCATGACGAATGTCATCAGAATGTTCCATGGCCTTCTCATCACAATGCTCCATGCCCTTGTCATCACAATGCTCCAAGAACCCTGTAAACAAAATGCTCCATGCCCCTTTTCATCTCAATGCTCCATGAACCCTGTCATCACAATGCACCATGCCCATCATCATAATGCTACAGGCTATGGTCATCACAATGACATCAATATTCTTCATGACCTCTGTCATCATAATGCTCCAAACCCTTGTGATCACAATGTTCCATAACACTTAGCATCACAACTCCCCATGACGCTCATCATAACAATTAACCATGGTCTTCTTATCACAATGCTCCATGAGCTTTGTCATCACAATGCTCAATAAACTAGTCATCACAATGCTCCCTGACACTAGTCGTCAGTATGCTCCTTGAACCCTGCCACGACAAGGCTCCATGCCTTTTTCATAACAATGATCCGTGCCGTTTTCATCACAATGCTCCAAGATCCCTGTAATCACAATGCTCTATGCCCTTGTCATCACAAAACTCCATGACACATGTCATAAGAATGCTCCATGGACTTCTCATCACAAAGCTCCATGCCCTAGTCATCACAGTGCTCCATGACCCCTGTAATCACAATGCTCCATGCCCCTTTTCATCAGAATGCTCCATGAGACTTGTCATCACAAGTCTCCATGGTCTTCTCATCGCAATGCTCCAGGACATTGTCATCACCATGCTCCATTCCCTTGTCATCACAATGCGCAATGACCCGTATCATCACAATAATCCATGAACATATTCAGCCCAATGCTCCACGACATACACATCACAGTGCTCCATGGCCAATATCATCACAATGCTCCATGACCACTGTCATCACAACACTCCATGACTCCTGACAACACAATGATCCGGGACTCTTGTCATCACAATGCTCCATTCACTAGTCATCACAATGCTCCATGACCCCTGTCATCACAACACTCCATGAACATTTCAGCCCAGTGCTCCACGAACCTTGTCATCACAATGATCCATGCACTTGTCATACCAATGCTCCCTGACGCCTGTATTCAAAATGCTCCGTGACGCCTGTCATCACAGTTCTCCATGACACATGTCCTCAAAATGCTCCATGCTTTTGTCACCAAAATGCTACATGACGTTGTCATTACAATGCTCTATGCACTTGTCATCACAATACTCCATTTCCATTGTCATCACCATCCTCCATGAACCTTGGGATCACATTGACTCATGCCCTTGTCATCACAATGTTCCATGCTCCTTGAAATCAAAATGATCCATGACCTCTGTCATCACAATGTTCCAAACCCATGTGATCACAATGTTCAAAAACACTTGTCATCACAACGCTCCATGATACCTGTCATCACAATATTCCATGCACTTTTCATCACAATGCTCCATGACCTTTGTCATCACAATGCTCAATACACTTGTCATCACAATGCTCCCTGATATTTGTCATCAGAATGCTCCTTGAACCCTGTCACGAAAAGGCTCCATGCCTTTTTCATCACAATGTCCCATGCCGTTTTCATCACAATGCTCCATGTCACTGTCATCAAAATACTCCATAAGCTTGTCATCAGAATGCTCCATGACACTTGTCATCACAATTCTCCATGCATTTGTCAGCACAATGCTCCCTGACCCTTGTCATCACAATGCTCCAAGCCATTGTCATCACAATGCTCCATTACCTTTGTCATCAGAATCCT